>NC_060125.1:477317386-478567386 GCF_021461395.2 Schistocerca americana | reverse complement strand
ATCACCACTCTCCGCGGAACATATGGGAATTAGGTGACTTGCATGTGCGATCGTGGTGCCAACTCCCTCCACCGACCTACCAACGCCTCACCGCTTTCATGCCAAGGCGCGTCACCGCTGTTATCCATGCCAAATGTGGACTTAGCGATGCTGTACGCCTATGCAGGGGACCTACGGAACAACAGACTGTTATGGACACCGTCTCGATAGCAACATTTGTCACAGCACTTGCTACGACGGCATCACGAAAGACAAAAAGAATATGAAGTGAAATTATACTAGTTCCATAATAATAATAATAATAATAATAATAATAACAATAATTATTATTATTATTATTATTATTATTATTATTTCTTTCCTTTCTCAGACGTTATGTCTGGTTAAAAATGGAAAGTGACGCGGACCTTGATCAAGCGTGACTTCCTTTTAACTGTACGGTATATGTTACGTTGCATTTAGGAACTTTCGGGTAATTAAACATGTATCAATAATTACAGATTTCTGTAGTTGTATATATACGTTTGGATGTAGCTGTGCCCGCATCTCGTGGTCGTGCGGTAGCGTTCTCGCTTCCCACGCACGGGTTCCCGGGTTCGATTCCCGGCGGGGTCAGGGATTTTCTCTGCCTCGTGGCTGGGTGTTGTGTGCTGTACTTAGGTTAGTTAGGTTTAAGTAGTTCTAAGTTCTAGGGGACTGATGACCATAGATGTTAAGTCCCATAGTGCTCAGAGCCATTTGAACCATTTTGATGTAGCTGTATTGCGTTGATGTACTGGTGGATATTGTGTGGCATGGCACCTGTAGTTGATAGTATAACAGGTATAATGTCAACTTTATCCTGGTGCCACATGTCCTTGACTACCTCAGTCAGCTGGATGTATTTTTCAATATTTTTTCCTGTTTTCTTCTGTATATTTGTTGTTTTGGGTATGGATATTTTTATTAGTTGTGTTAATTTCTTCTTTTTATGGGTGAGTATGATGTCAGGTTTGTTATGTGGTGTTGTTTTATCTGTTATAGTAGTTCAGTTCCAGTATAATTTGTATTCATCATTCTCCAGTACATTTTGTGGTGCATACTTGTACGTGGGAACGTGTTGTTTTATTAGTTTATGTTGTATGGCAATTGTTTGATGTATTATTTTTGCTACATTGTCATATCTTCTGGTGTATTCTGTATTTGCTAGTATTGTACATCCGCTTGTGGTGTGATCTACTGTTTCTATTTGTGGTTTGCAAAGCATGCATTTATCTGTTGTGGTATTTGGATCTTTAATAATATACTTGCTGTAATATCTGGTGCTTATTGTTTGATCCCGCATTGCAATCATGAATCTTTCCGTCTCACTGTATATATTGCCTTTTCTTAGCCATGTGTTGGATGTGTCTTGATCGATGTGTGGCTGTGTTAGATGATACAGGTGCTTGCCATGTAGTGTTTTCTTTTTACAATTTACTTTCTTTGTATCTGTTGATGTTATGTGATCTAAGGGGTTGTATAAGTGGTTATGAAATTGCAATGGTGTAGCCGATGTATTTATATGAGTGATTGCTTTGTGTATTTTGCTAGTTTATGCTCGTTCTATAAACAATTTTCTTAAATTGTCTACCTGTCCATAATGTAGGTTTTTTTATGTCGATAAATCCCCTTTTTCCTTCCTTTCTGCTTAATGTAAATCTTTCTGTTGCTGAATGTATGTGATGTATTCTATATTTGTGGCATTGTGATCGTGTAAGCGTATTGAGTGCTTCTGGTTCTGTGTTACTCCATTTCAGTACTCCAAATGAATAGGTCAATACTGGTATAGCATAAGTATTTATAGCTTTTGTCTTGTTTCTTGCTGTCAATCCTGTTTTCAGTATTTTTGCTAGTCTTTGTGTATATTTTTCTTTTAGTTCTTCTTTAATATTTGTATTATCTATTCCTATTTTTTGCCTGTATCCTAGATATTTATATGCAACTGTTTCTTCCATCGCTTCTATGCAGTCACTGTGGTTATGCAACAAGTTATCTTCTTGTTTAGT
The DNA here is from genome assembly GCF_021461395.2 of Schistocerca americana. NCBI lineage: Eukaryota > Metazoa > Arthropoda > Insecta > Orthoptera > Acrididae > Schistocerca > Schistocerca americana. Next base: position 478,565,359 of record NC_060125.1, on the reverse strand, counting down.
TTGTTTTCCCATGACTATGTTATTTTTCTTACATTTTTCTGTTCAGAAATCCATATTTATATCATTCCTGAATACTTCTGTTATCTTTAGTAATTGGCTGAGTTATTGATTTGTGCTGCCAGTAGTTTTAGATCATCGAAGTATAGCAAATGTGTGATTTTGTGTTGGTATGTTCCAGTAATATTATATCCATAATTTGTATTATTTAGCGTGTTGGATAGTGGGTTCAGAGCAAGTTAGAACCAGATAGGACTTAATGAGTCTCCTTGGTATATTCCACGCTTAATATGTATTGGCTGTGATATTATTTGAATTTATTTGGATGTTAAGTGTGGTTTTCCAATTTTTCATTACTATGTTTAGAAACTGTATCAATCTAGGATCTACTTTGTATATTTCCATTATCTGTAGTAACCATCAGTGGGGTACACTATCAAAAGCTTTTCGGTAATCAATGTATGTGTAGTGTAGCGACCTTTCTTAAGTTTTAACTTGATATGTCACCTCTGCATCTATTCTCAGTTGCTCTTTACATCCTCGTGCTGCTATGCAGCAGCCTTTTTGTTCTTCATTTATAATTTTGTTCTGTGTTGTATGTGTCATTAATTTCTGTGTAATGACTGAAGTTAATATTTTGTATATTGTTGGTACGCATGTTATGCGGCGATATTTTGCTGGGTTTGCTGTGTCTGCTTGAGCTTTAGGTTTCAGATAAGTTATTCCTTGTGAATGTGTATCAGGGACTGTGTATGGGTCTGCAATGTAACTGGTAAATAATTTAGTTAGATGTGAATGAGTTGAGGTGAACTTCTTTAGCCAAAAATTTGCTATCTTATCTTTTCCAGGGGCTTTCCAATTGTGTGCAGAATTAATTGCTCGGGTGACTTCATGTTGCAAAATTACCACTTCAGGCATTTGTGGTATCATCTTGTATGTGTGTTTCTGCTTGTATCCACCGTGCATGTCTGTTACGTTGTACCGGGTTTGACCATATGGTGCTCCAGAAGTGTTCCATGTCTGTTATGTTTGGTGGCTTGTCTATTTTAATGTGTGTGTTATCTATTGTCTGATAAAATTTCTTTTGGTTTGTGTTGAATGTTTGGTTTTTTTTCCTTCTATTTTCACTTTTTTTGTATCTTCTAAGTCGTTTGGCCAATGCTTGTAATTTCTGCTTCTTTTCATTTAATTGGTCTATCTCTTCTTGTTGTGAGATTTTACCTAACCTTTCTCGTTTTTTGTCTGATATTTCATTTCTTATAAATTGTGTTAGCTGTATGATGTCTCTTCTCAGTTTTTCTATTCTGATCTGTAGCCTGTGTTGCCATGCTGGTTTTGTGGGCTTCTTCTGTGTGTTGGTTGGTTCTGATCTCTGCCTAGTGTGTATATTTAGTGTAGTGAGTGCTCCTATATAACCAGTAGTTGTAACTCTTCCATAGTTGTATTTTCATTTATTTTGTTGTGTGTAATTGTGTTGATAGTTGTTATTGTTGTTTCAACTTGTGGGTTATTTGTGGGTCTATGCAAGAATGGACTAATGTCTGCATTTGTGTCTTTGCATTCTATAATCTCAGCTGAAATTTTTCTTCTATATCTAACATGTGTGTCACTTCGTGTTCTATTTCTGCTTGTTCTGGTAGCTGTCTTAAGATTTCGTTTTCCTCTGATTGTTTAATTGATGCGTGTTGTTCTTTGTTTGTTTGCTCTGGGATGTTTGAGTCGATTACTGTATTTTCTTCTTCTTCTGATTGCACATTATTTTGTTCCAGTATTTGTTGTACTTGATGTTTTCTAATTCTGACTGGAGTATCCTGTTATTTTTGATTATTACACGGATCTGATCAGCTAGTTGTTGTTCTGTTTAAAATTTTAATTCTGGGTATCTAGTAATAAATGTTGTGTATACTTGTGATCTGTTCCTGTGAAAGGGCACGGCCGACTTCCTTCCCCGTCCTTCCTTAATCCGATGAGACCGATGACCTCGCAGTCTGGTCTCCTTCCCCAAACAACCAAACAAAACTTGTGATCCGTATCCAGTTGTGGTGGTTCCTAAGTTTTTTGATTGGTAATGACAGAACATGAGGTGTCGGTTAACTTCATCTGACCATCTCATCCTCTGTCTTTGTTTTCCTTCTAGAGTTGTTGCAGGAAGCATATCCTGCAAAACACCTCTATTTGGATTTAAATCATTTTCTGTGTGGCTAGCAATGTCGTTACCATTGTGGACGGGCATAGAGTTTAAGCGTCGACCCCGACCATGACAGCGCTTGTCCGAGGCTTCATTAGTTCTGTCCTGAACCAACTAATCACGCTAAAAGGGGGCTTAGCCCTATTAGTGGTTTGTTTGTTACGTCACCTTTTACGACTGGCAGAACATACCGGAGGCCTATTCTTTTCCCGGCCCTCCACGGGGTTTATTATTATTATTATTATTATTGGCAAATTCTCCTTAGAAATGGAAGACGTTAAGCAAATAACTCTATCAATTTTTCTTTGAGTTCTTCTTGTTCTTCCACTAAGCTTCCATTCTTTCCGAAAACGCTTATTTACGCTCATCAGACCACGTTGGTCTGTACTGTTTTTCTTTCGGTTGCTCTGACATAGCTTTCCATTTGTCTATTTTGTGTCTGAAGGTGTCTCTTTCTGAAATGTCGGCTGCTCTTGTGTTTGCATTATTTACGTCATTTCGAATTTCATCTAGCCTAGGCGTGGAATTTTTAAGTGAGGTTATATAATCTATTGTTCTGTTCGTCAATAGATTTTCTGGTAGTCGGCTGAGATGATCAAAGAATTTCATTCGCCTATTTCCTAGTATCAGTTTCGATGTTTGAAAACTTTTCTGTTTTTTTAAAGTGATTACTAGTTTTATGACAGTATTGTAGTGTCGAAGTTTTGCTCCTCTTTACATTGATTTTTTGTTGTACAGGTCTTGCGTTAACCCTAAACCTTTTTTAATTTTTGGAAGCGATGTTGCTGTGAGATTTTTTCAATATCTGTCGGTTATACGAATTCTCCAAGGTATGTAAAGTATGAGACCCTGTTAATCTTGCCATACTTTGTTTTCAAGCTTGCAGGTTCTGTTTTTCCACAGAAGAATTCAGTACGCAGCTAGCAAAGCCAGACAATTGATGACAAGCAAACGTGACACGTACAAGTAATGACAGTATTTTTTAATATTATTATTATTATCATTATTATATCTTCAGCTCGAGTCTTGTAATTGTATTTCTTAGCAACTCATCAGATGATGTGATTCCAAAACACAGTATCTCTTCAAAGTCAGTGAGTTTTGAAGGAGCAGAGGGGACTAGTGTCTAAGCTCTCATTGTTATCGACAGTCATGACTGTGTGATTCAATCAGATTTCTGATGACAAATTGTTAAGAAGTGGAAATTGGTAGTCATACCACTTGCGTCACAGAGGCCTGAAATACTACGAAATAAAAACACATGCACAACACATACTCTGTGTTCCCCTCTGAGAGTATGCCTAATCTGTATAACACCTATCGAAAAACTTTCCACAAATTAATTCTTTCGAGGGGCGAAAAAGTACAGTTAAAGAAACATAATTACATCATAACACTATGTACAGATTGATGTAGGGATGAGACGCTAAAACGAGGATCACACATTCTGTATAACGGCCATAGCGAAGATGGTACATTGGTGATGTACTAGGGAAGGTTAGTGCCCCATCCGCGTCGTCACAAGCAGTGCATCCCTTACCTATGACGTCATCAAGATGAAGTAACCAGCCTTGCGAATTATCTATGACGTTACATTGACAGGGAATAAAAAACTTCTGACGAAATAGCCAGTATGTTGCAGTATGCAGCTGCCATTTTAAAAATGTGTACCCTACAGTTCTGAATTTTTTGTGCCATTTTGAAGAACATTACATTATTTATGATAATAGATAAGGTTGACCTAAACTGCATATATTTCTGTGGTGTGCGTACTGAAAGACCTTCGGCACACACACCATCAGATTATTTGACTTGTCGCTCTAGCGAAGTAGGCGAGTGTCAGCAATATGTCTCGTGGTCTTATCGTGGCGTGTTTATCTTCTGCCGTTAGGTCATACGATAGAAATGCCACCTGCACGCTTAGAGTAGCAGATTGACGGTGACCAACTTTAAACAAAACTTGATTAATTTTCACACACATTTATTAAAATAATAATAATCATAAACCTTACTTAACTTGATACTGGATGCTATTTACAATTGACAATCTGAAGTTCCTTTGGTCTTGGTACGTTAATCTTATTCTCACATATCTCTGAGACTTGACAAAGTGTCTGTACATTTCTCTTCATGGCTAAGCACAGGAATATGATAATCTTATTAGGCGCAGACAGAAACTTGACTACAGACTAATGCAGACTCATGCAGACTCAGCAGACTGACTAATCGGAGGTCTGTACACTCGTTATAATACCTCGCGCGTTCAGGTATCACTGCGCGAGTGTGATCCGCGAGGAGAAAAGGTTCTACGTTAGCAGCAATCTCATTGGCTGCGTTACATATTAATACGCGGATCGGCGGAAGTAGAATTTGGTCCGTCTTTATGGCAGCGCCATCTCGTAGTGCGGAGACGGACGAGCGCTGCGCCTGCGCTGTTGTGCTTAGCGGGGCGCGCTCTAGTGGGAAAGTTGTGTACGCGCTGACTACGCGGAACTATGTACACAACACTTTCCATAATCTTCAAAAGCATCTGAACGATCTGACATGTTCAAAAATATCCAAAATAACGGAATTTTTTTCACTATGCTCAAAAATGTCTTACTGACATTTATTACACGCACACACACACACACACACACACACACACACACACACACACACGCACACATGATTGTTTTCCACTAACCTACTACGTTGTCGTAGCAGGAGGAGTGGTGGTACCTGACTGACGCGGCGCGTCCCAGGTGTCAGATATGGGGGTCCTCACCGCCTTGCCGGCGGACTTGAGCGAAATAAAATAGCTCTCGCGGACCAAACACACGTCAAGAAATCCACTAGTGTCGGTTCTGGTATCCAGCGACTAGTGGTCAGCGTCTGTTCACTTAGTTGGTGCGGCTGTGAAATATGGCTTGATCTCTTTTTCGAAGATCACCGCGACTAAACTGAATTTGAAGTGATCATAATGGAACAAAAGGAAATGAATCCAATACCTCAGGCCCCAGTCAACGCACTGGATTTTTCTGGCCATCGGATTCTGGGGGACCAGGAACATCATGAGGAAAAGAATCGGAGTTTTTCAAAATCTCTTCGCAAACACTACATTGGCACTCTCAATACAAACACACTCTTCAAACTTGGAAAACTAAAACGACTCACAGCCATGCTATAAAAATTTCATATTAAAATTCTCGCCATTCAAAAGACGCGCTTCAGAGATGAAAACCATTTCAATACAGAAAATTACAGGATCTACAAAGGGAAACCTGTTGCCAGAAGAGGCATACCATCATTGTTTGGTACAGGATTTGCTGTACATAAGTCAGTCATGGATAATATCGTAGACTTCAGTTCCATATCAAAACGTATTTCCACACTCTCCTTCAAATCAGGTAGTAAAGCATACACAAGTATCAATGCTCATGCACCAACAAATGACCGTAATAGAAAAAAAGCCGCAAGAAGTTGAAAACTTTGGGGAAGACATGAAAGAAGTAACCAACAACATTCCAGAAAGACACCTGAAAATTTTAATGGGAGATTTTAACGCTCAATTACGTAAAGAAAGAAAGTATAGACAAATCACAGGTCCGCAGTCAGCACACGTTAGTACAAACAACGATGGAGAACACCTGACAAAATATTTTCAAAATTTCAACCTCAAAGCAACTTCAAAAGCCAAGACGAGAACTTACAACACGGAAAGCACCCAACAACGTGTAGGGAGAATTCCAGATTAATCATGTGGCCATTTCCACCAAATGCAAGCGGAAAATTCTAAATGTCAGAACACGTAAGGGATTTTTCGAGTCTGATCATTATTTGCTACAAGTTAAGATTAAGTCAATCCCAAGACAGAAAAAAACAGCACGAAACAAAATAGTCAAACCTGATCTGGTATACTTTAAGATAAACAGGGACAAAGTTGTTGAAGAGATTAATAGGCATTAAACAGACACTTCGACAGACTTGCGAAAACAATTCAGAAGGCAATGCGATGGGGGCAACCTCCTGGGAAACGAAAACGTAGATGGTGGAACGCGAATTGTGATCTAGCCAATGAAAGAAGAACACAGCCATGGAAGAAATTCAGCAGTAGCAGAACATTAGAAACATGGAAGAAATTTCAAGAGATTCAGAAACAATCAACAAAGGAAATCAGAATAGAAAAATGGGCATATGTCAACAACAGGTTGAAAGAAATGGACGAAGATTTGAAGAGAAATAACACTAGAAACTTTTACAGAACATTTAAAGAAAATATGAAGGGTTATCAACCTCCTAGCCTCTGCTTCCGAAGAACAGATGGATCCCTCGAACCGAACAGAACCCACAGAAAAATCAACCTACAAAAAGGCCACAGCCGACCCAGATTCTAATCCACCCACAACAGAAGAGATAGAGAGAATCGTCAAACAAAAGAATAATAACAGACCACCAGGAGAAGATGGCATTATTGCCGAGATCTGGAATCTCCAAGATGAAAACATCACCAAGCAAATTTGTAAGATTATCTCAGAAATTTGGGTCACAGAGAAGTTGCCAGAGGAATGGAAATGTGCTTTGATCCATCCCCTACATAAAAAGGGTGATAAGTCAGATCCAAATAATTACAGAGGTATTTCTCTAGTACCAGTCACATACAAAATTATCTCAAAGGTTTTGTTAAACAGACTAGAACCACAAGCAGATCCGCAAATAGGGGAATACCAGAACAGATCTGGAACTTTAGAACTGTAACAACTAAAACGGCTTCTGACATCAAATGTAACAGTTGTGTTACTAAATGTGACACTTCTGTCACTCAATGTAACTGGGTTTTCTCTTTGGATGCTGTCAATTGTCAGGATGAGTATTCTAAAGCATTCTGTCAGGGTGAAAATATTAAATAAATTAACTTTTCTCTCTTAACAACATGTGGGCAGGGTGGGTTCTCCCTTGGCTCGGGTATGAGGTCGAATGAAACATCATTTTTACATAAGATAACTTTTATTGAAGATTTGTACAACTGTATCTTACGGGATGTTCTGGTTCAGAGAGCGGCAGCTGGGTCGTTGTGAAGTCTTCTGCTGCGGCAGCGGCGGCGGCGGCGGTGTCTGATTACGCGTAGCGGTGTGTATCTCGTGTCGCCGTCTCGCCCAGCTGACCGGAGACGCGCAGCGCGAGGTGGCCAGTTTAACTATTGCGAGCGAAGTCGTGCATCGGATGATACCTTGGGTGTGGCGTCCCAGTGTTTCTCTTCTCTAAGCGGCCGCGTGTGTTGTGCGTCGGCCAGCGGAGCGGTGCGGCGGGAGAAGGCCGGTGTCGCGGACTCGAACCACGGACTCCCGCTTGCCAGTCTTCGGCTGTCAGATCTTCATCCCAGCTCACCGGTGACTGCTGATGTGAGGCCGTCTCCTTCCCGTCCTCACAAGTCACCCGGGTACGTAAAAATCAGACTTCCAATACCTTTTAACTTCTGTCTTCTGGCGCCGCGGCTGCTGCTTGCTATTCCATTACAGCGGCGGACTTGGTGCGACTGTGCATGATGTAGTCTCTTCTTGCATGACGGTCTTCAGCACCGAAACTGACTGAAAACTACTGCTACTCTTCTATTCTTCCTTCGTCTCTCGTCTTCGTCTCTGTCTGTCTTCATCTGTCTTCATCTGTCTTCATCTGTCTTCATCTGTCGGGCCCACCGCGTCTCGCGTATTTATTTTCAGTTCACTGGAGGTGAAGCCTCTTCCGTCACGTTGAAAAGCTTCTCGAAGAATCTTCTTGACGTCGGTCATTGGCTCTTGGAATGTAGGAGAGGGCCTTTGCTCAAATGCGACAACTGAGAAACACGTGAGCCGGTCGGGCGATGCCCTGACGGCTGAATCGACAGCGCCCGCTTATGTGGAACTCGCTGACTTCATGGTCATTGTCTCTTCTGTTCTGCTGTTCTGCCCACTGAATGCGAGTATGTAACTCTCTAAACTAAACCAAGTTTTCCATTTATATTCTAATTTCTAGTTCACTTTGATTTCACTAATTTATTTACTTAAGTACCACTCAACATTCCTCCACCCTTCGGAGAAATTCGCCCTCGAATTTACCACTCAACATTCCTCCACTCTTCACACGGAAAAAGCACAAGCACTGAAAACTCTCGACTTAGAAGATTACACACGCTTCACATTATGTATGTGGAAAATACTTTATCACTTTACAAAAGCACTGTACGGTCATGAATCACATAGTTCTTACATAAATGGTTGTAATAAGTGTAACAAATCTTGATGACAATGAATACACAAAAAATAGATTTTGCACTTAGAAAATTACAGGGCAACAGCTGTTTAATCTACCCTATACTAATGTAAGAATATCTATTCTACAGTATTGTGTATTTTAACAAGAGACTGTTTAATAAAGAATGAAGTACAATAAACAAAATTAATACACTAATGCTCAAAAGTAACTACTGAAGTACACCAGTTAAGAGTGTGGTATCCAATTAACAGGGATTTGATGAAGTGGTATATTATTATTTGGCTTATTTTTTCGTCTTAAATAAAAGAAAACTGTACAAAGCAGAAACACCAACACAAAGGTTCCAGATATACCCGTTCCTAGCATTATAATTTTAGTTTTGTTCACCTTTTAATTGTAAGACATGTTGCATCATAACATTGACATCAATTTTGCCTTCCTGTGAGTTTACGAACATATCTAATGACTTCGGAAGGGAACTGTCAAGGGAGTAATTGAGGTAGGATAGGTTTTATGTAGGAAATGCTTGCATGGCGTTTTCTGAAAAAAGCAAACAACATGGTTATGAACCTACCAACCTAGTAAAAACAAAAATAAAGAAAAGAGGAAATACATTGTTAACTACAAGATCTACATGTTCCTACGTTCAACTTTTCTTTCTTAAAAAATAAACCATTATAATTTATTAATTATTTACATTTGTATACTGTCCACAGTCTACTAAGATTCAACTAGGACATTCGCACCCTTGAACGAAGATTGTATGGTGCCATGTCTGTATGTTGTGCTGGCGTGGCCACTCTTTTTCCTTTACGGGAACTTCCTCCACCCTTCGGAAAAGCAGACACTATTGTTGAAGGAATTACATCTGGAGCGCCCTTAAAAGGTTTTAAACGACTTGCATGGACAATGGTAGTTCGGGTGGGCAGTTGCAATTTAACGTTGACTGGTGACGTGATCTCAATAATTTGATAAGGACCTCTGTAGTTTGTTACAAATTTCTTCGTTTTTCCTTTCGCTATGTAAGGAGTTGAAAGCATAACCCACTGACCGATTTTGTAATTTGGATATTTAGCTTGGGTATTACCTAATCTTTCCTGTCGTTCCAAAGCCTTTGTATTAGATTTTTGAACCTTTTTCCATACATCCTTCATCATTCGACTGAAATCTCTTACTGTTTCTCCGACTTTTCCGTTTTTCTGCCTGATTACATTAAAAGGGGACGGCATTTTTTCTTCCATCGACCACTTCATAAGGTGACATGCCAGTTGCTTCATGCGTTTTGGCGTTGTATACCGACACGATTATTGGTAAATACGTATCCCAATTAGAATGTTGTTCGTTAATATAATAACTAAGCATCTTGCCAATTGTCCGATGAACTCTTTCTGTGCGCCCGTTGCACTGAGGGTGTAACGGAGTTGTGTGTAATTTGCGTATTTTTAATAAGTGGCATAGCTGTTTCATTAATTCAGACAGAAAATTAGATCCCTGATCTGTGATAATAGCTTCAGGTACGCCAAATTTAAGTATCCAGTTGTTAACTAAAGCTTGGGCAACTGTATTTGCTTGCTGATCTGGGAGACTCAACATAGCTAGATAGCGTGAAAAGTGATCGATAGTTGTAAGAACATACTTATTACCAGCAGGTGTTTTATGAAATGGCCCGTAGAGATCCACTCCGCAGATTTGAAATGGACATGAAGCCTCGGGGAGCCTCTGTAAGGGTATTTTTGAACGAGAAAGTTCAGCTCTTTGTGCGCACGCAATGCAATTACGAACGTACTGCGCAACATCCTGCTTTCTGGTTTGCCACCAAAATCGCTCTGCTACTCGTCTTTCGGTTGTCCGCTGTCCACCGTGTCCTGCAAGGATATGATCGTGGGCCTCTGCCATTATTTCTTGTCTAAGGTGTTGGGGAACAACAATTCGCGGTCCAAGTTTTGATTTACGGCATAATACACCATCTTCAAAGCAAAATTGTTTTTGAGTTGCATATTTTTTACATTCTGTATCCTCATCTTGTGCCTTTCTCCAGTCCTCAGTATCTCGGCCTGTTGCTTCCAAAAGTGCTATTTTCCGACTTAGGTAATCTGCATTCGTGTGTTTTTTGCCTGGTTTATGGATAACTTCGAAATCCATTTCGGAAAGACATAGGGCCCAACGGGTAAGACGACTAGATGGATCCTTTAATCCAAGCAATCATTTTAAAGCTGCGTGGTCTGTAATAACCTTGAATTTTCTACCATACAAGTAGCATTTAAAGTATTTGATACCATAAATAACACTTAACAATTCTTTCTCCGTTGTCGAATAATTTATTTCTGCCGTTGTTAGTTGTCTCGAAGCATAGGCTATGGGGTGTTCCGCGCCATTAATATTCTGACTCAAAACAACTCCTACTGAATGACCACTTGCGTCACAGGATAAAATAAATTCTTTATTATAATCTGGGTAGGCTAATACAGGACTGTGTGTTAACTTGTCTTTAAGGGTTTGAAATGCAGAATCACAATCTTCAGACCAATGAAATTTTGCACCCTTTTTCAATAATTGGGTTAAGGGTCGGGCAATTTCAGCAAAATTTTGAACATATTTTCGGTAATACGATGCGAGACCAATGAAACTTTGTACCTCCTTAACGCGTTGTGGTGTTGGGAAGTCCTTAATTGCCGAAATTAATCGAGGATCTGTTTTAATTCCTTTTTCACTAATGACATGTCCTAGGTATGTAACCTCTGTCAATGCAAAACTGCATTTTTCCATATTTAATGTTAATTTAGCTTTTCTAAGTCTCTGAAAAACATTACACAGACGTACAGCATGTTCATTAAAGTCTCTGTAGAATACAATAATATCGTCTAGATATACACAACATTGCTGAGTTTTGAGTCCTCGCAATACTCCATCGAGTAGTCTTTGAAAAGTTGCTGGTGCATTTTTCAAACCGAAAGGCATTCTTTTAAATTGCCAGTGGCCTCCAGGGGTAGAAAATGCTGTTTTATGCCTATCTTCAGGAGCAACTTCCAATTGATGATATCCACTACGTAGATCGATTGTTGAAAAGTATTTACTGTTACCCAAACTGTCAATGATATCTGTAATGTTTGGAAGAGGATAAACATCTGAGATAGTTTGTTTGTTAAGGTGTCTGTAGTCACAACAAAATCTATATCGTTTCGTACCGTCGGGAGACTTCTTTGGAATAATTACGATATTTGAATTATAAGGCGAATCAGAATATTCTATAATTCCAGTTTTTAGATGCTGTTCTATAAATTCATCCAATACTGGCTGTAAGTGATGCGCAACTCTATAAGGCTTCCTATAAACTGGGGGGCTATTTCCTGTTGGGATCCTATGCTGTGTGATGTCTGTTGCTGGCAATGGACCTTCTGCATTAAATAAATCTTGGAACTCAACTAAAACTGCTTCTATCGTGTCTCTATCCTTTCCTTTCAAATGCTCAATCTTCTGGCGCAATGCGGTTTTATAGGCGTCTGGTTTCTGACCATCATTAATATTTGACCAAATGAAATCTTCTTCTTCAAAAGTACTGACTGTAGCTACTAATATTCCCTTGTGCAACTCTTTGTCCTCCACTCCGAAATTGTCAATATGTACCGGTACTTTTCTTTCTCCCTCAACGTCTTGAACCCGTACAACACTCCTACGTACAAAACAATGTGATACATCTAATTCCTCATTTTCCTCTAAAGGCTCTATTAGACACACTGTATCTGTAGGTACTTCGTGGTCAACGGTCATCCAGAGAAGTTTTCCTGAGCCAGATGGTATCTGATCCCGCGAATCAACCTTCAAGGACATTGCACGCAGTATAGTTGATTTCGCCTTCCGGTTAGGGAAATCTTGCGGCAGAGGGCCCTTTGCAGCGGTGTCACCTAGCTGAAACACTATTCCGCTAAGTTCTACAGTTTGCTGTCTGAGGTCGATTTTAGCGTGATGTTTATTCAGGAAATCCAACCCTAGGATCGCGTCGTACCCGTCAGTTACCTTTGTTACCACTTCTACATCTTCCTGAAATTGTACACCGTGAATATAGAAAATCAATTATGTACATCCTAATGACTTAACTGTACCTCCTCCTACTCCACTCAATCTATACCTTGGAGGGTCATATTTCTTTTCTCCAATACATTCATTACTTACTATTGATACGTTTGCGCCTGTATCCACCAGTATCCTTGCCTCTTTATCCTGTATGGTAGCAGATAACCAGCATTCCGCCTTCACATTCGCCTTAATGGCATGACATTTTATTGGGAACGCCTGGCGGCGGCTCCGACATTCCCGTTTGAGTTTAACTGATTTCTATGTCCAAAAACTTTCTTAGACCTGCATTCCTTGAATGTGTGACCTATTCTTTGACAATTAGTGCATTGAGGTTGTCTGCAGTTTTTTGCTATATGTCCCTGTCGATCGCACCGAAAACATCGAACTCCTGCTGAAAATATATTTCGCTTCTCCTTGTATCTGGTGGCAATGTCAATTTCTTCAAAAGCTGTCGCCACAGATACAGCTTCTGCTAAGTTTTTAGGAAACTCTGCCCTGACACGACGGGACGTTTCAGGAGGTAACCCACGTAAAAATGTATCCAGAGCTCTATTTTCTGCCTCTTGTAAAATAACTTTATTTGCTTCATCACTAGTTGTCAACTGATAGGTGTTAATATTAACTTTTCTAATCCTATCTACAAAGCTTTCTAACGACTTGTTTTGCCTCTGAGTGATAGTGTTTAACTGTTCCCTATAAAATCTACAGCTGTTCTGTTTTTGAAAACGTTTAAGCAATCCTTTCTTCAATTCCTCAAATGTTGGAGCATTCCGTAATTCTTCATGGTATAAGACGTGTGCTTTAGCCTCTCCTGTCAATCTTAACTTTGTCATTTGTAAGAGCTGTTCATCTGACCATGATCCTAACTTTGCAGCTGCTACTAAATCATCAAAATAGGCTGTTATGTCCTCGCCAGGTTTACCTGAAAAAGGAGTTACTAAGGCTGCTGCTGAGGAATCTAGGGTGGGAGGGATTGAACTGGTTTGCCTAACCTCACTCAACTGTTTAAATAATGCATTATTATCACTTTTAAGCTGTTCTATCTGATTAACTAAGATCTGAATAGCTTCCTCAGTAGAAACCGTTTGTGGTGCTGACTCTGACTTTGTACGATTTCGTGTCATCATTTTACAAACTGTTAGTTACACAATCTTACCACACTGAATGAAAAGGATGTTTCAATATTTTCGACAAACTCTTAAAATTATGAGAGAGAACAAACTCCTAAATAAATAAAATATTACGACTGATATGTAAACCCCTATTCTTTCACACATTAAACAATTCTAACTGTGGACCTTTAGTGACTGCCATTCACACCTCATATTGAGCCAAGGGATTTTTCTCTGACACCAAATATAACAACTAAAACGGTTTCTGACATCAAATGTAACAGTTGTGTTACTAAATGTGACACTTCTGTCACTCAATGTAACTGGGTTTTCTCTTTGGATGCTGTCAATTGTCAGGATGAGTATTCTAAAGCATTCTGTCAGGGTGAAAATATTAAATAAATTAACTTTTCTCTCTTAACAACATGTGGGCAGGGTGGGTTCTCCCTTGGCTCGGGTATGAGGTCGAATGAAACATCATTTTTACATAAGATAACTTTTATTGAAGATTTGTACAACTGTATCTTACGGGATGTTCTGGTTCGGAGAGCGGCAGCTGGGTCGTTGTGAAGTCTTCTGCTGCGGCAGCGGCGGCGGCGGCGGTGTCTGATTACGCGTAGCGGTGTGTATCTCGTGTCGCCGTCTCGCCCAGCTGACCGGAGACGCGCAGCGCGAGGTGGCCAGTTTAACTATTGCGAGCGAAGTCGTGCATCGGATGATACCTTGGGTGTGGCGTCCCAGTGTTTCTCTTCTCTAAGCGGCCGCGTGTGTTGTGCGTCGGCCAGCGGAGCGGTGCGGCGGGGGAAGGCCGGTGTCGCGGACTCGAACCACGGACTCCCGCTTGCCAGTCTTCGGCTGTCAGATCTTCATCCCAGCTCACCGGTGACTGCTGATGTGAGGCCGTCTCCTCCCCGTCCTCACAAGTCACCCGGGTACGTAAAAATCAGACTTCCAATACCTTTTAACTTCTGTCTTCTGGCGCCGCGGCTGCTGCTTGCTATTCCATTACAGCGGCGGACTTGGTGCGACTGTGCATGATGTAGTCTCTTCTTGCATGACGGTCTTCAGCACCGAAACTGAGTGAAAACTACTGCTACTCTTCTATTCTTCCTTCGTCTCTCGTCTTCGTCTCCGTCTGTCTTCATCTGTCTTCATCTGTCTTCATCTGTCGGGCCCACCGCGTCTCGCGTATTTATTTTCAGTTCACTGGAGGTGAACGACTTCACGGCCGTTGCCTCTTCTGTCACGTTGAAAAGCTTCTCGAAGAATCTTCTTAACGTCGGTCATTGGCTCTTGGAATGTAGGCGGGGGCCTCTGATCGCATGTGACGACTGAGAAACACGTGAGCCGGTCATTGCCTCTTCCGTCACGTTGAAAAGCTTCTCGAAGAATCTTCTTGACGTCGGTCATTGGCTCTTGGAATGTAGGCGAGGCCCTTTGCTCACATGCGACAACTGAGAAACACGTGAGCCGGTCGGGCGATGCCCTGACGGCTGAATCGACAGCGCCCGCTTATGTGGAACTCGCTGACTTCACGGTCATTGTCTCTTCTGTTCTGCTGTTCTGCCTACTGAATGCGAGTATGTAACTCTCTAAACTAAACCAAGTTTTCCATTTATATTCTAATTTCTAGTTCACTTTGATTTCACTAATTTATTTACTTAAGTACCACTCAACAGAACACTTTTGAAAGTCATACAGACAAGAAACACTGTCGTTACCATTGTTGAATTTAAAAAAGCATACGACTGCATAGTCCGACAAATGCTCTTTGAAATAGTGGAAAAATATGAGATCGACAGAAAAACTAGGGCAATTATACAACAGACCCTCACAGACACCACCTCGAAGATTCGTGGGAGATATTTCGGAACCCTTCCAGATACGAGTACACTCAGGTGTCCGACAAGGAGATGGGCTTTCACCAGTCCTGTTTAACATAGTCTTAGACAAAATTGTCAAACAATTGGAAGAACAAGTTAAAGGAAAACAGCTAGGAAGAGCATGTGAAATAAGAACAATGATAAAATGTGTTTCATTTGCAGATGACATAGGCATACTTAGTAATAACACACAGGAGGCCTGAGCTAGCAGGAGAGAGCGTACTAGGTTGTGGAATGGGGCCAAAAAAGGGTTGCTGTCAGTTGCACTCAGCATACAAACTTTATTCATCAACACACAATTTACAACAAGGACGCAAAACATTCAAAACTTTAATCGACCGCGTTTGATTAACTTTAGATCGGCTGAAGGCCACACTCAAAACCCAAGACACAAGGTCTTAGCGAGAAATTGAAATACAAGGTTCTTCTGGAGCTTTCACCCAAGAATATTTTATAATTCTTCAATCTAAACAGGCAGAAGGCCTTCGCAATTTAATTTTGATGAAGCTTGGCTAGAGACCGCATATTAAGCAATAAGAACAGTTTCAACCAAGGGCAGAAGGCCTTATCTTAAAACATTTCATGCAACATTCGGCTGAAGGCCCCATACAAAAGCATAACAATCTTATGCCTTAAGGGCAAGTCAAGAACATTAATGTAAGAGATACTGATACTCGGCTGAAGGCCACACATCAACCGAATAACTAAAACCCAAAGGAAAGAATTATGTAGCACACAAGAAACGACACTCAGAAGTTTCCAAGGGTCGGCCTGGGATTGTAACACCCCATTTAGTTGCGACAGGCAGCCTGTCCAACGACGTGCTAATCTGAAGGCCACTCAACAGAAAGACAGCCGACCGAGAAACAACAAAATCAGTTCCGCTCCACGCAACCAGCAAAAAGACCACAAGCTTGCTCTACAACGACACACAGAAAATTGGCGCCCACAACGACCAACAACACCTCAGCTGTCGCACTATACGCCGCGCTGGACCGCAACAACACGACTGAGAAAATACACTGCCGAAAATTACGTCAACGACCAGGGCAGGTAACCGGAACGTCAACGGCCACAAGGCAAAAGATAGCGCTGGTCAACTTCAGTAACAAGGAACAAGTTAAACTCCACAGGAAGACGGCCTGAATCTTAGCCACCTTAAAGACACACAAGTTGGGACTGTCCGAAAAGCGACAACCAGGATCAAACGAAGAAATGTAAACAGTTGAGGCTCGATATTAGTTTAAGTGAGGACTCAACTTTCATGTCCAAGATCGGTGGGCGACGAACTTCGTAGCACTCGCAAGCAGCACCTCACATTACAACCGCGCGTGCACGCCGCCAGCGGCTCCGGCCACACCCCGCGCGACGGGGACTTCCCGGCAGCTCCACACCAACCGACCGACTCCCCAGGCCCGGAAACGGAAAGGACCAAATATACATCGGCCTATGAGACGACCAACCAACGGTCTTCCCACTCCAATCCCCCTCCGTCGGACAGTTCATGTGTGTCGCCAGCGCTCGGCGAACACTGGCTGTCGGCTCCTCACCGGCGCTCCGTCCCCGACTTCACTGCTGCTGCATACCAACTGCATTGCTAGTCCGTCTCGAACTGACTCCCAGACACACGACGACCCCGAAATACTATCGGTCGCTCCAGAGATGGTACGACGACTCATCGATACGCTCTGCTGCTGCCGTTCACTGGCAAGTCAGGCAGAAAGTTAGTGACGCCAGTAAATGGAATAAGAAAACGAGGTGGCAGTACCGTAACAGAAGATGACGAACAATAAATAGCATGAACACGAGCCGTGCACTGCTCAATTCTGGTAGCTGAAGACCAAAGCTTTTGTTAATCATGATTTTGCGTTCTTGTGAACATACTTCCATTGCAACTTTCGGCCCCTAACAAATATTTCTTTATATCTAACCGAGGAGTGAAATACTAATTTTCATAAACGTAGCTTTAAAATCTGTTCAATGTAACGAAATATTTTCTTTAAAATTGTCGTCCCCCGTATGGTAGACAAGTTAAATAAAAAAAATGTAAACTGTACAAAAATGAAAATACCAGACACACATAAATCCTCACTCAACACAGAACACAAACAATGACCACACACAAGACACAACAGAGCAACAACACACAAAACGAAATGGCACATACTCACCTACAATAATAAGATTGTTCACGGAATAGGCAACATATTAAAGAACCAGGGACTCCAAATAGGATACAGGACAGAGAACACTACACAGAAAAAGATCAGTACACAAGAAACACCCATGGATAAATTTAACAGATCAGGAATATATGAACTCACATGCAACGCTTTTCATACGTACGACAAACAGGCAGAAACTTCAAAACCAAATATTCAGAACAGCTCCCATAGCACATTTGCTGACCACCCTGTAGGCAACAATCACCAACCAACTACAATAGAAACAGATTTAAGAAAACTAAAACCCAGCAGCAGCCTGTACAGCAAACTGACCATTGAGGAAAACTTCCACATACAGAAGGCAACAGCAGAAGGAAAACAGGTCTTAAATAAATACACTAACCTCTGAAAGGGCACACTATTTAACACATTAAAGAAACTTTACAAAAAAGGCAACACAAACAGATAAAGTCTACACACGCACGCACACACACACACACACACACACACACACACACACACACACACACAGTCACAAAGATAAAATGTAAACAAAACTCAAATTTGGTGCCGAACTCTCTGGTGAACAAATGAACACTGACTGGGCTGGGCACACAACAACCACAAAAAAATTCAAGCGGTTCTGAGCAATAGGGGACTTAACTTAAGGTCTTCAGTCCCCTAGAACTTAGACCTAATTAACCTAAGAACATTACACACATCCGTTCCCGAGGTAGGATTCGAACCTGCACCCGTAGCGGCCGCGCGGTTCCAGACTGAAGCACCTAGAACAGCTGGCCACAACGGCCGGCTAACAACCACAATCACACTGTGTTTTAGTGAAGTAAAAAGGGCTTGTACAACTTTATTTGTGGAAAATAGGTGTGATATATACGTGCACATCACGACACCTCATCATGATGCGGAGAATAAAAGGGCTTGCCATACGAAAACGTAAGTAAAAATGAATATAGGTGCGATATATCGCAACAAACTAAATTACGTTCCAGATGATAGGTTAACTCCCAGCAAAATTTCTCATCTACATATTTTGGTTTCAGATGACAAGCTACCTGTAATAAATAATACACAAGTGATCCGGAAAAATCATGCACACCAAGTGTAAAGGTATTAACAAAAAGAAACGAACTATTGTTTGAACTCAACATCCACAAAATTTTGTAATCATTGTAAGATGTGTATATTTCTATTGTTTATTGTCAAATCACAATTTATGAGAGATGTTTATATTTTAATAGGATTAAGTAGGAATAATTAATATTTGTCATGCTGGAAATAATTGTGGTAGCAGGCAACGTCTGCACCAAAGTATTGTTGACAAGAGAGACCGCAAATTGATATAATTTTAAAAAGGGCGGGAGAGACCGCGTATGGATACATTTTAAGAAAAGAGCGGGAAAGACCGCGCATTCATACATTTTGTAATGGTAGCAGGGATTGTCTGCACCAGAAAGCATTGTTGGCAGGAGAGACGGCACTTTAGCGTTCGTAGGAAGTCAGTAGTAAGCGAGAAGTGAAGCGATTCGGTAGCAGGTCAGAAGCGAGAGGTTGAGAGGAGCGGTGTGCCTGCCAGCCACCAGCTATGATTTACAAGAGATTATAAACGGATGTACAGAGACATCAGCTAACTATTATGATAAGAGGAACTATTATTATTGAATTATTTTTTTTGAGAAACTCGAGATTACTGAAGGTATGTTTGCGCAATGCAAGTTGTAAGTCCCATTTGAACATTTGTAAAATCGTTTCATTCAGAATATAATTAAGTTTTGCCAGTAACATTGCATTACTGATTATAATCCATCGCAAAAACCTTCAACGTAAAACTTTGTAAAATTTTATTGTTGTCAAGAAAAAGTTTAACTATGAATTACGTAACTTAAGTCAAATTAATTACAAAATAACGTCAGCTTTGCTATTAAAGAATAACGTCAGCTTTGGTAATAAATACAGCCACTTATTATGACAGCCCACCAGCAGCTAATAGAGTACAGTAAAACAGAGTAAGTATATTCACGTTGCAGTTCGATGTAGCAGTCAGGTGGCGATCCAGTAACAGTAAAAGAGGTAAGGAACAGTTTTGGGTTATTGCAGGTAACGACTGAGGGCCACGACGACGAGAGATTCTATGTTTCGTCGAAATAATCAGCAAATCTATTTTAAGAAGCAGGAATTAAATTTGTATGCGAAGATAGAGAAGGAGAATAAATTTCAAAGGGAAGATTTCATTTCTTATTATCAAGCAAGAGATAGAAATCCTAAGGAAAGGTTTCATAGTTTATTGTAAAAGGGAAGGTTATCATTAACAAAATAGGTATAGAGGAGACGAGAAGGTTTCACTTGGCGACATCCAATCGGTAAGTCTCGTAGTGAATCTACTGTGAAAATGAATATACTGACTCTGACAATTGTATGAATAAGCTATACTACAATCTATACCTTTAATTCACAGCCCATCGGCAATTCTGTTTGCTCTATTGATTCTACGTTGAAAAGTGTTTGTTCAGTGTTAAATCCGCTTTGAACAGTGATATATTTTGTTGCGTGTGTTAATTATAGACAGTGTCCCGCAGAATAATTACTCGCTCTCAAAGCAATAAAAGTGTAGAAAATAGTGACGAGAAATTCTTTTCAGTAATAGACGGAAATAATACGTGTGAAAAACGCGGTAGTGAAACATTAGGTGAACAGACATTCGAGTGCAGTAATAATATGGATTCTTTTGACGAACAATCAACTTAAGAAATTCCAACTGATAATGAGACATTAGTGTAATGTAATTTGTTTTTAAATACAACAGACGCTACACAGTCACAAATTACGCGTAGCAGACATAATTGTTTCAGTAATGAAGCCACTATAATGCAGTCAAACAGTGTGACTCCATTACGTGCCGAAATAGATTCAAACGGTACACAGCTACACAATCTGGGTAACAGATACCACAGTTTTATTGACAAAAATTCCGAAACAACGGAAGATGTGACACGATTACGATCGTCTGAGGATGTACAAATGAACACAGATGTACAACCTTTAACAAGGAACACAAATAAACACAGAAGTCAATCCCAAACGGATCCAACAATGGCATTTTTGCTACAAATGAGACAATACATGAATCAAAACTTTAACAGAAGGGCACAAGAATCAGCAGACCTAAAGAAGGAAATCAAGGCAGAACGCACACACACGGATCAGAAATTAGACAAAATGTACCAAAATCTAAAACACGAAATCAAAGTAGAAATTCAAGCAGTCGCTGAAAAATCAAACCAAGAATTACACGCATTCGCGGTAAGCATACGAGGCACAATGACAGAGAACTATTCTAAACAAAACGCTCGCATTGATGAACGTTTTAACAATCACACAGAAAACTGTTTGATACGTCACTGCAAACTGGTGCGATCGCAGAATAAAGAACGAAAAGAACTATCACAAACAATTAATAAACAGTGAAAGGCGACAAAAAGGAAGTGTTTGCTCAGGGAAAAACTAAAGTGGCCAAGCACATAAGGAGACAAATATTCAAATACAAGAGAGGCTCACGGAAATCCAGTCACATACAATTGAGGCGAAAATTTCTACACACACTGAAATCCAGAATATTTGGGATAAATTAACAGAAGAAGTTCTGACGCTAACTGACAGAATGGAACACATAGAAATCAATCAAAACTCAGAAAATTTGAAAGCAGATTTTAAGAAAGTAACCAAAAGTAATCGTAAATTCCGAAACGAATTGACAGAAAAGATCAACGAACTCACTACAAGAACAGACCTGTTAGATACTAACAATGACAGTGAATCAGATGTCACTACACCAGTCTCAGCTCAACAGATTTCTAATAGTAAAGATACGCAAATTACAAATGTGCAACGAACAATCGCAGGCCTAGAATCACGTAATAATTTGTTACATCTGAAAAACAATTCTTTACAGCAAAGGATAGCTGACACACAAGAAACAACTGCAAACAATCAATTCCAACAGAACACACACCATTACGACATGCCTCTGATGCACAATACATATAATGTCGGTAGACTTCAGAGAGTAAGAGATCTTAAAAAGGCAGAAAGACACACAAATTCATATTCACAACATTACGAAAATAATTACACACAAAGACATGACGGTTTCGACCACAAGCATTTGCTTTCAGTGAGAAAGTTTAAAACATTTAAAAACGATAGGACGAAAATGCATCCACTGGACTGGATCCGACAATTCAATGCGGCACTCCCACCATCATGGCCTGTTCAACATTAGCTAGAATTTATTATTAGTTTTCTTGAAGCGGAACCAGCGAGAAGAATGCGACTAATTGCTAGACAGTGTTTTTCAGTAGAAGCATTCGAGGAAGCATTTCTAGCAGCATATTGGTCAGATACCACACAGAGTATCATTAAAGATCTGCTAATTACTCTACCAAATTTCGAGATTCTACTTTCCCAACAATCACATAATTTTTCGAGTATATGGTTGAACAAAACCAATACCTCAATGAGCCATACAGTCAATCCTCATTATTACAGTTGTGTATTTCATAACTCCCCAGACCATTGAAAGTGTCATTATTAACAGGCCAGCAAAAGGACAGCGTGTACGCATTTAGAGACATCCTGCAATTGATAGAGGTACACCAGGCAGATTATCCGTTTGTTAATAAGAACTTTTCACGACATAACGCAAACCAGAGAAACAATAATAATTTTGAGCAAACACGATTTGGCAATGACAATCATAATAAACGCTTTAGCAGCGAAAATGAAAACTTTAGTCGAGAATACACACAGGGATTCAATGAACAGCAGTATAATAACAATGTACATTACAATTCAAGACAACAACAAAGCCATCCAAATAACACGACACATATACGACAGGAAATGCCGAACCGGTCAAACTTTGACATGACTCATCGCCAAGAAAAGGCGACAGGTGGAAACAATTCCCATGAGTCAGCCGCAAAATACACAAAACGAACAAAGACAGCCTTTTCAGAGAAACACGCGTGCCTCGCCGCATAACCACAGTTATGACGACAGAAGGAAATAAAACGAACACCGACCGCAAAGGACATTCTACAATGATAATTTTCATAGAAATTCAAACAGTGCACAACAACCAAGTTATCGTATGAATGTACCAGACACAAGATTTCATCCGCCACCTACCGCTAATAATCAAAACGGTAGAACAGTGCAGCTCATAGATACCACACAACACTCCCCAACAGAAAATGAAATGTCAGAACATTTATGACCTGAGATAGCCTGTGATGAATCTCTAAATGACGACACTATGGATAAGGACAGAGAAAAGATAACGATAGAGAATGCCATTACATTTGACGACGTGCAAGACACATTGTTACAAGAAAAACCGACCATGCAAAAAACTATATGCCACCCAATAATCCAGACATATTTAAAGTCACAAAATATTTTAGCAATAATTGATTCAGGCTCACCAATGTGCGTAATTAACGAAGACACATTTAACAGAGGCAATGGTGATAATGATTATATGGGACCCTTACCAGGTTGGATTAATAGAAGAGATAGACATGATCCAGCGAAAAGCAGCGCGATTCGTCATGGGGACATTTAGTCAGCGCGAGAGCGTTACGGAGATGCTGAACAAGCTCCAGTGGCGGACACTTCAAGAAAGGCGTTACGCAATACGGAGAGGTTTATTATCGAAATTACGAGAGAGCACATTCCGGGAAGAGATGGGCAACATATTACTACCGCCCACATATATCTCGCGTAATGATCACAACGAAAAGATCCGAGAAATTAGAGCAAATACGGAGACTTACAAGCAGTCGTTCTTCCCACGCACAATTCGTGAATGGAACAGGGAAGGGGGGATCAGATAGTGGTACAATAAGTACCCTCCGCCACACACCGTAAGGTGGCTCGCGGAGTATAGATGTAGATGTAGATGTAGATCCAGTATTCCCGTTACACAAAACTTAAGGGAGCATTTGCAGGAAAAATCATTGAAGTCAAAAGACAGACACAATTAACGTTTGTTTTTGCAGGGCAAACTTTCCACAGCAATTGTTGGATAGTTCCACATTTAACATCTGATATAATATTAGGAATGAATTCTCTCGTACAGTACGACGCAAAGATTGACTTTAAATCGTCATACCTAACATTACAGAAGGAAGACTGTGAAGTGGTAGTGAGATTTCTAAACACAGTATCCTCAGAAGAACAAAATATGCACAGGATAGAGATTATTGCAGATTCTAAAGATAACGATTGTTATCTCACACTATACACGAATACACATAATAACGGCATGGCAGAGGAACAGGAGTAGGCCTATAATATATTAGAGACAATTACACGCATGGTTGGAGACAGTATAGCAAAACACGACACCGAGCGCACAGAATTAGGAAATATTCTTGTGCAACATGAAAGTTTTTAACAATGTTCCAGGAACGATGACAGGATTCATGTACGAATTTCAGGTGAAACCACACGAGACTTTCAAAGCAAAACACTATCCAATCCCGCATATATACACAGAAGCAGTTAAGAAAGAGTTACGAGCAATGATTGATCAGGGTATAATTGAACCAGCGGCAAGCCAATATATAAATCCATTACACATCGTTGAAAGGAAGGATGGATCACTCCGTTTAGTTTTAGATTCACGTGAGGTTAATAAAATAATCATTACAGAAACTGACCGACGACAGACGTTAGAAGAGTTACTGCAAAAGTTTCATGGCACCTCTATATATACCACCCTCGATCTCAAATCAGGATTTTGGCAAATCCAGTTGCATCCAAATTGCCTAAGGTATACGGCATTCCTTTGCTTTGGTGAATGTTACCAATTTTGTAAACTTCCGTTTGGACTAACGATTTCGTCTGCAGCCTTTATACGAGGCATGAATACAATTCTCCCACAGGATCTTAAAAACAAAATTACTACATATGTAGATGACATTCTAATCGCAGCAGAAAACTGGGAACAGCACAACTACACCCTTCAACAATTACTGAATACATTCTAGCAAAATGGTATAACTATAAACCTCCGTAAATCTGAATTTGGAAAAGCCTCAATAAAATTTCTAGGTCATATCATTTCAGAAACAGGTATTGCACCAGACTCCGACAAATTGCAAGCATTGAAAGATATCGACGTGCCAACAAATAAGAAGGAACTTCGGAGCTTTTTAGGCCTTACTAATTATTTTAGAAAATTCATGCATTAAAAAGCATTAGACACACCCTTGCTACACCAGCTCACAAGTAAAAACACAATTTGGTCGTGGAATGAAGACGCTGAAGCTGAGTTCGAGAATTTGAAAGAAGCGTTACTAAGGGCACCTTTGTTATCGCATCCTGACCCAACAGATAGTTCAACTACAGCACTAGGAGTACATATTTTCCAGGAAGTAGAGGAGGACGGTAAGACAATCGTTAAACATATTGCGTTTGCAAGCAGGATACTTCCTCCAGCAGAGAACAATTACTCTGTAACAGAATTAGAAACGCTATGTGTAGTATGGGCATTTAAGAGATTCCGTCATTATCTATATGGAAGACACATCACAGTATATACCGATCACCGAGCAATCCAGTTTTTATTATCAGCAAAACGTACGCATGATAGATTAAGCCGTTGGAAATTATATCTACAAGAGTTCGACTTTACTATTGTACACATTCCAGGCACGCAGAATATTGTTGCCGACGCACTATCGAGATCTATTCAGCATAAACGACTAGAGAAAGAAAATACCTTCTGCTACAACAACCATAGTATTATGTACATCAAACAAGTAGCTTTCGAAAACTTTATATCATTAGCATTACAGGACATACAGAGATAACAGCAGAAAGATGAAACACTAAAAGAGATTTTAACGCTTTGGCGAGACAAGAGCATCGCAAAAATCAGACATAATTATACTATACATCAAAATATTCTGCAGAGCGAGAAATCTACTCTGTAGGAATCAGCATGGGTTTCGAAAAAGACGGTCGTGTGAAACCCAGCTCGCGCTATTCGTCCACGAGACTCAGAGGGCCATAGACACAGGTTCACAGGTAGATGCCGTGTTTCTTGATTTCCGCAAGGCGTTCGATACAGTTCCCCACAGTCGTTTAGCGAACAAAGTAAGAGCATATGGACTATCAGACCAATTGTGTGATTGGATTGAAGAGTTCCTAGATAACAGAACGCAGGGTGTCATTCTCAATGGAGAGAAGTCCTCCGAAGTAAGAGTGATTTCAGGTGTGCCGCAGGGGAGTGTCATAGGACCGTTGCTATTCACAATATACATAAATGACCTTGTGGATGACATCGGAGGTTCACTGAGGCTTTTTGCAGATGATGCTGTGGTGTATCGAGAGTTTGTAACAATGGAAAATTGTACTGAAATGCAGGAGGATCTCCAGCGAATTGACGCATGGTCCAGGGAATGGCAATTGAATCTCAATGTAGACAAGTGTAATGTGCTGCGAATACATAGAAAGATAGATCCCTTATCATTTAGCTACGTTATAGCAGATCAGCAACTGGAAGCAGTTAATTCCATAAATTATCTGGGAGTAGGCACTAGGAGTGATTTAAAATGGAATGAACATATGACGTTGATCGTTGGTAAAGCAGATGCCAGACTGAGATTCATTGGAAGAATTCTAAGGAAATGCAATCCGAAAACAAAAGAAGTAGGTTACAGTACGCTTGTTCGCCCACTGCTTGAATATTGCTCAGCAGTGTGGGATCCGTACCAGATAGGGTTGATAGAAGAGATAGAGAAGATCCAACGGAGAGCAGCGCGCTTCGTTACAGGATCATTTAGTAAACGCGAAAGCGTTACGGATATGATAGATATAGTCCAGTGGAAGACTCTGCAGGAGAGACGCTGAGTAGCTCCGTACAGGTTTTTGTTGAAGTTTCGAGAACATACCTTCACCGAAGAGTCTAGCAGTATATTGCTCCCTCCTACGAATATCTCGCGAAGAGACCATGAGGATAAAATCAGAGAGATTGGAGCCCACACAGAAGCATACCGAGAATCCTTCTTTCCACGAACAATACGAGACTGGAATAGAAGGGAGAACCGATAGAGGTACTCAAGGTACCCTCCGCCACACACCGTCAGTTGGCTTGCGGAGTATGGATGTAGATGTAGATGTACCCAGACGGCAACAATTGGCTTTTATGCACTCCAGAAGGGATCAGAAACAAATTGATATGGTATACGCACCTAAGCTATGCACATTACGGAGCTAGGAGATGCTTTCTAATTCTTCGACAAAATTGTCACTTCAACAATATGGAAAAACTCATTCGCAAAGTTATAGCATCCTGCAAGATATGTCAGAAAGCTAGATCATCTACAGTATGACATATTCCACCACTGTATCCCATCATACCGGGTAAGTTAAGACACATGGCAGCAGTAGATCTTTTCGGTCAGCAATAGATCCCCAGAACAAGTAAAGGTTATAGTTATATTCTAGTAGCCGTAGAACTGACATCCAAATTTGTAACATTTTCTCCACTAAGGAAAGCAACAGCTAGATCAGTATCAAGAGCATTTGTAAGAGTTTTTCTATCAATAGTAGAAGGTTATTTCAGATTTTCTATCAATAGTAGAAGGTTATTTCAGATAACGGACCGCAGTTTAGGCCAGACATATGGAAACAAATGTTAGAGAGTAAGAATATAACACCAATTTACATATCAAGATATCACAGTTCTTCTAACCCGTCTGAAAGAATAATGAAAGATGTAGGGAAACTTTGTAGAATTTATTGCCACAGAAAGCACACAACATGGGACGAATACATTTCACAGTTTCAGGAAGTGATAAATGCAATACCTAATGAGTCAACGATGCTCTCACCAACTGTAATACTGGCGAATAAAGAGCCACCGAATAAACTTACTGAAATGATTACATTTCCAAAGAAGCGTAGACTTCGTCATTGTGAAATAATAGACATGGCATTAGCGAACATTAAACGAGCTGCAGATCGTCGGAAGAGACAGCAGAAACAGGTAAGTAGATAACGCAAGTACGAGATTGGCGATAAGGTACTAGTTCGTACCCATTATCTGTCACACAAAGGGAAGAAACGATGCAAAAAATTTGAATTTCTATACGCAGGACCGTACAGAATTCGAAATATTCCGCACGCTAATGTAGTACACATTGAGACACTCAGAACAAAAAAATCGAGAGGAAACCATCATATGTCAGACATAAAGACATTCTTAAAATAGAAAAACCTTCTTACAGGGATACATATTGACAGAGTATAAGAATGAGCTTTTTGACACATTCCAGCAAGCCCGAATACAGTGAGCTACTAATGGGTTATTTCCGTGCACAACAGGTCACCTCCGTTAGACAGCAGATAAATTCACTGAACATTAATAGCAGACTTAGAAGCGTTCTCGCAGGAGATTTATTTCACATTTTGTAAGGTAAGTGAAGCAATTAAGAGGACTACTTTAAATGTAAATGTATAATACGTACAAATAATTTTCATACGGTAGTAGCAGTTAGATGTATTCTTTAACCAAAATAAACGTAGTTTTAATTGTAATATAAGTATTGAATATGGAGAAATCTGGATAAATGCTTTACAGCTGACGCTTTTTTCCAGATGCAGAGAGATGTTGAAGTCATGCCGTGCGCTGACGATTATTAACCATGAATATTTTGTTATAGGTAATACAGAGAGATATTGGTGTCATGCCGTGCGCTGATGATTATTAACAATGAATATTTTATTATTGGCTATGCAGAGAGATGACACGAGGTACAAAGGAGAGAGGAGAATGAAGATGTTAGTATGTAAGGAATATAATTTAGTAATGGTTTATTTTGATAACAGGTGACACAGCGCAGTGCAGCACTACGGATGGAGAAACCACATTAAATTGCTTACTATATGTACTTTGCTATTCGAAAAAATTTTTCTGCATTGAACATGATATCTTTTACATCAGATACATACATAGGAAAAACAGATCACACCAAATGTCAGCATAGCGATTCGCACTCTACGTAAAATACAAATGTTTTCTCTTAAATAACAATGACAATGTGTACTACACAACTCAAAAATAATATATAGTTCACTGACAATATGACTCGTAACTGACGAACACATTACCGAACATACTGAAGTCATAGAAAGTGACATATCTTGTCAAAATGTACGTTCATATTTCAAAAACTGTGAATTCACAACCTGTGAAGTAATATAACAGTGTCTTTATGTAATTATTTATATGAGGACCAGATTATGATTTATTTAGAGTCACAGAAAGTGACATAGTTTGTATAAAGTTACTTGTCTATTTTATTTAAAATGTTGATGCCTAAATGAACTACTAAATTCCACTTACAGAAATATTTGTTTATGTTATTGACTGTCACGTAATGTAATATGTATTGTAGGCTGAATTCACTACAGATGGAAAATGTGTTTTTTGTAATTGTTTAAAACTATAAACTTTTTCTACAGTCACACAAGGTGACATATTTTGTCCTTTTAAACGTAAAATAAGAATACGGTAAAGATAATTTTTATGAGCACAGAGGAAAGAGATGAAGTAAATTTTGGTAATAACGGTATCAACCACATCCGTGAACCTTTTGACAAAATGCTTACACCCGCACCTTAATTCCTGTGCATCCCCATGGTTATGGAGTACAAACAAAGTGAATAGTGACCCACGTTACTTCAATCTACGATGTTTTCTATGAGGTGTCGGCATACCAAGATGCACACCACAGTCATGATGTACGTCAATAGGTGCTTGCATACCAAGATGCACACCATCACTACTAATGGACAATTTGAGTTTGAAATTGTACCTGATGTAGCTGCGGCAACTCAGGCAATTCGATGGTTTAATTAGTGTTTCGTTACACTAAAACTATGGATGAAAGAGACGACGGAATCACATGGCGAATCCTGGTGTTTTGCTATGTGAGGGAAAGAAACGGACTTTTGAGTGCATTCACAGACAGGTGCCAGTGCTTTGACCCTTCCTTGAATATGGTACTAATAGATGCCAATTTATAATGAAACATAAACTATATTCTAATTTCTGCCATCCAGTACTACTAGAAATATAAATAACTTTTGCTACCTGATGTACACTTTCAACTTACTGACTCATATTATTTGTATATTTTGATGTATACTCTTTTGAATATTCTCTTTGTTAGACTTTGGAAAACAAATTCTTATGACGGTATATGTATGTGCTTTGATGAAAGAAATATTCTATCATTAACTTACTTATTACTACACATATTTCTATAATCAGATTTTCTCCTTACGTCAAGTCCAAATGACTTAACAACGCAGGAAAATTTTAAGGAAACCCAGTGGAGGGTTATGTAAGACGTGTATATTTCTATTGTTTATTGTTAAATCACAGTTTATGAGATATGTTTATACTTTATTAATAGGATTAAGTAGGGATAATTAATATTTGTCATGTTGGAAATAATTGAGGTAGCAGGCAACGTCTGAACCAAAGTATTGTTGACAAGAGAGACCGCAAATTGATATAATTTTAAAAAGGGCGGGAGAGACCGCGTATGGATACATTTTAAGAAAAGAGCGGGAAAGACCGCGCATTCATACATTTTGTAATGGTAGCTGGGATTGTCTTCACCAGAAAGCATTTTTGGCAGGAGAGACGGCACTTTAGCGTTCGTAGGAAGTCAGTAGTAAGCGAGAAGTGAAGCGAGTAGGTAGCAGGACTGAAGCGAGAGGTTGAGAGGAGCGGTGTGCCTGCCAGCCACCAGCTATGATTTACAAGAGATTATAAATGGATGTACAGAGACATCAGCTAACTATTATGATAAGAGGAACTGATATTATTGAATTTTTTTTTTGAGAAACTCGAGATTACTGAAGGTATGTTTGCGCAATGCTAGTTGTAAGTCCCATTTGAACGTTTGTAAAATCGTTTCATTCAGAATATAATTAATTTTTGCCAGCAATATTGCGTTACTGATTATAATCCATCGCAAAAACCATCAACGTAAAACTTTGTAAAATTTTATTGTTGTCAAGAAAAAGTTTAACTATGAATTACGCAACTTAAGTCAAATTAATTACAAAATAACGTCAGCTTTGCTATTAAAGAAAAACGTCAGCTTTGGTAATAAATACAGCCACTTATTATGACAGCCCACCAGTAGATAATAGAGTACAGTGAAACAGAGTAAGTATATTCATGTCGCAGTTCGATGTAGCAGTCAGATGGCGATCCAGCAACAGTAAAGGAGGTAAGGAACTGTTTTGGGTTAATGCAGGTAACGACTGAGGGCCACGACGACGAGAGATTCTATGTTTCGTCGAAATAATCAGCAAATCAATTTTAAGAAGCAGCAATTAAATTTGTATGCAAAGATAGTGAAAGAGAATAAATTTCAAAGGGAAGGTTTCATTTGTTATTATTAAGAAAGAGATAGAAATCCTAAAGAAAGGTTTCATAGTTTATTGTAAAAGGGAAGGTTATCATTAACAAAAGAGGTATAGAGGAGACGGGAAGGTTTCATCATTTAATAAAAATGTTCACATTACAGACTAAATAAAACGGAAACCCACTGATGATGGCACAATCGTGCTGAAACATGTTTGGGTGCTGAGAAAAAACGCTGTTTTGCATAACTGACGGACCCCACATTCTACAATTATAACTGCAAACACGGTCAACGCATGGAGCTACAAATATAAGTGATGAATATTCATAATTATTGTAATATATATCAGTATTAATAAATGAGAAGAATAAACAACTGAAGAAACGCAACAGAAAGTCTATAAAGCGCTAGCAGTTGCATTGCTATTTTATGGAGCTGAGTTTTTGATAGCAAATGAGGAATTTATAAATCGAATAGTGACGTCAGAAATGAAATACCTCGGATCAGTTAATCAATGTAGACTAGGGCATAGAATAAAAAACAAGGATATCAGAAATGAGCTTACCATGTCTGCAATAGCAGAAAAAATCGTCACACATAAGCAGAAATAGAAGCAACATATAGACAGAATGCGAGAAGGCAGATAACCTGAAAAAGTCTAGCGGTAAGCGATGTAGGCCGTCCCAGGGAGTGAAAACGATAAGACGTTGAAGCCAGAATAGCTTCCTCGAACCTAGTCCATAAGTTTAGTTGATAACGATGATGATTCGATTTAAAATTTTAAGGTGTGCTGGTGTACTTTTCCAGCAGACAGTTGGAGGCTCCCGCGGTGAGAAATCAAAGGTTCGCAACGACGTCTGCAACTAATGAGAAACGCAACAACGGCTTAAGTAGTGAGAAACGGCCTGGAGTATTCAGTTATCAGCTGTTCGTGAGGAGGCTGCGAGAGGTGCAGACTGCGGAAAGCCGAATGCTTAACCGTCGCCTGCGTGAACGCGAGTACTGGTGACTGTTTTGAGGAAAACGACAGTATCGTGAAACAGGCTATGTTAATACGCCCTTTCCGTTTCGTGGAACTGAGCTTTCGTGTGGTGTTTATGGAAGTACAGGAAGGCTAGTCAATGTTAATGCCTCGAACGTTTCGGTATTTGCAAGCTTTTGAGCGTCGCTTGAGTCAAAAATCCAGGTGACGAAATGAGCATTAGTCTTTCCTCATTAAGGATGATGAAGCTATCGCCGGCCGATTTTAATTGAAAATTATATAATGAATGGAGGTTTAGCAGAATTTTCGTATCTGAACATTGACAGTTTCTGGGGAATGATTAACAGATATATAAGGCTGACTTTTCTCTGTGTCTCATCGAAATAATCTGTAGCACGTGGACTTTTCATTAAAAGGTGTACGACTTTGCTTCCTCTGTTTGCCGATAGGTGGGGACAAGGGTAAGTAGTGATCGAAAGAATCAAATCGCAGACGTTAGGCAGCTAGCTTGGACCTCGGTCAACATAACCGCATTCAAACATTAGTCGATTTGTGTCGACATCATAAAGTTGTTCTTGATTGAAAATGTCAGCTTATGAACCTAATTCTCATGATTTGCGGGAGGTGTTACTTTTTTGTTTCAGGCCGGCCGAAGTGGCCGAGCGGTTCTACATGCTACAGTCTGGAACCGCGTGACCGCTACGGTCGCAGGTTCAAATCTTGCCTCGGGCATGGATGTGTGTGATGCCCTTAGGTCAGTTAGGGTTAAGTAGTTCTAAGTTCAAGGGGACTGATGACTTCAGAAGTTAAGTCTCATGGTGCTCAGAGCCATTTGAACCTTTTTTTTTTTTTTTTTAGTATGAAGAAAACAGTGGCTGAGTCTCGTCGAACGCTCTCAAGTACGTATGGTAAGGACGCTGTTAGTGAAAGAATGTGTTGTGAGTGGTTTCAACGCTTCATGAACGGTGATTTTAACGTCGTAGACCGGCATAGTGGTGGAAGAGAGAATGTTTTCGAAGATGCAGATTTGGAGACACTGCTGAGTGAAGACTAGCGTCAAACTCAAGAAGAATAGGCACGATTAGTGGGAGTAACACAGCAAACTATTTCAAAACGTCTCGAGGCTATGGGTAGAAAGTAGGAACTTTTGCCCGTGTGAGCTGAAACCAGGAGACGTTGAACTGCGTTTGTGTGTTTTTGAACAGTTGCTTCAGAGGCAAAATGGAAGGGATTTCTTCATCTCATTGTGACCGGGGACGAAAAATGGGTTCATGCCATGCCATGCCATGCTTACACGTCGAGGGCCAAACCGAATAGCCACGGTTCCATGATCATGCTCTGCATTTGGTGGGACCAGCTCGGCGTCGTGTACTATGAGGTGTTAAAACCAAGTGAAACAATCACAGGTGCTCGTTACCGAATGCAATTAATGCGTTTGAGCAGAGCATTAAAAAGAAACGGCCGCAATACGGTGAGAGGCACGATAAAGTGATTTTGCAGCATGACAACGCTCGACCCCACGTTGCAAAAGAGGTCAAAATGTACTTGGAAACGTTAAAATGGGAAGTCCTACCCCACCCGCCGTATTCTCCGGGCATTGCTCCCTCTGACTAGCACCAGTTTAGATCAATAGCGCATGGCCCGGCTGACGAACACCTCCGATCTCATGAAGAAGATACAAGGTGGATCGATTCGTGGATCACTTCAAAAGATGAGCAATTTCTGGATTCGTACACTGCCCGAAAGATGGGAGAAAGTAGTGGACAGTGATGGAAAATACTTCGAATGATACATGTGTAACCAATTTGTTTCATTAAAGCCTCAAATATTGGTGAAAAGACGGCGGAAGCAAAGTTGTACACCTTGTAGAATTGTGTTTAATTGCTTTTTTTTTGTAGAATTTGTACCTTTTTAAGTTAGAGTGTTTCAGCTACTTACAGCTGAGAGATCAGCTAGCGCCTGAAAATAGCTCTGTCGGCTATATCCAAGTCAGCTATGTAGTTTATTGGCTCTTGTTCTGTTAATGGCTCAGAGACGTCAGCTTTCAAGACGGACTTCAGTCTCGTTCAGTGAAACGAAACATACATAAATAATGTACAGTGGCTTGCATCCGAGAGTAACAGTGAGAATCAAATGAAAAATGTTCAGACATCCTTGAGACTCCATTTCTAATGCTTCTACCATTGCGTCTGATTCTTCCCTTGCAGGTCTATGTTACGTCTAATTACTAATCAGATTACACATGCTTTAGCAACTAGTTTTTAGAGGATCCATTTCTATACGATCTTTGGACTGGGCTCTACATCAAACAAGACTATGCCTCGCTCTTCGCTGCTCGTTATAGTGTACGTAATGTTCACAGTGAACTCAATCGCTAAAATGAGGGCAGCAGGGGATTTGGTGTTGCTTCACTGAAACTGATGTAGTCGCGCAGTCAGGATGAGACACTACATGGATGCAGTGTGCAAACAGCATAAGAATACCTGTTGTTGTGTCAGCTGTTTGTGTATATACAGTGCAGGTTCACATGCGTCGGTTTACACATGGTAATGGGAACGTAGGATGTTTGAACAGCGTTTGATAGCAGATTGCATACCATTAACTATTCATGATCCGTCATGAGCAGTTCACGTTGGAAGGCACTTCGGAGAAATTTTCTGGATAGAAGTGTGTACTCCATAGAGTACATTCCTTTCGAAATGTTTGTAACAAAACAGGAGATTACTGTGTCCACGTCCAGAAATTATCAGTAAATACTTCCAGTCTTAATATGGAAGAGTAATTGGTTGGCCATAAACTGAATTTCTTCCCCAGAGGAAATTGGGAGTGCTGATCTTAGACTTCCGTTTACAGATTCATTATTTTTTTTCTCCTATCGACGAATAACTACATCATATTGCTATTTTTGTCCACAGGTTTGCTTATGAAACATTACTAATTAATGTGTAATCTCTGCGTATGGTAATACAGAAATCGTTTTATTTTACTTTAAATTGATTCTTAGCTAATAAACTCATTTGTAATCTATCAAAATCTGAACGTGTTCTTGAAAGAAAGCGGCATTTACACTTTTGCTGTATTAATTCCATTTGTTCACTACTAGTTTCAGCGTTTTAGGCCGTTCCCAAGTGAATTTGTGAGTCTGTAAAGAACAGAATTCATTATATTAAATATTGATATGAATGTAAACTGATATTAAATACATTCTCGTGCAGTAAAAAAGTTTCCTTTACATACTGAAAGGTCAGCGTTATTAAATTTGTGTTTTCTATTAGTTTTGCTACACAAATGCTCTTTTGTTGTTTTGACACTTTGGCTTTTACAAAAGTATTATATTGATCAAACATTGACTAAACTGATAATAATTTCAAATATAGTCTATGTGTGTAACTGAGGAAAGTAAAAAAAGTAGTAAGAAGTATAATAGTTTAAAAATAAAATAAAAATAAATAGTGAAATGATATTAAATTTTAAACTTCATTTTATTATAAAGTGATTTCTGACTGGTTGTTAGCAAAATGTGAGTGAAGCTATCGATGATTTCTGCTATCTGAAGATCTGTGTGCTCATTAAGAAGTGTACGAGGTAGATTTTTTTAAATGGCTTCTAAGATATTAATTTGCTTTCCTTTCTTAGCATAATGCAAAATTTGGAGCTTTTCGTTAATGTTTTTAGATGTGTATTTTTTGTTCAGGAGATGTACATCAAAGGTACTTCTAATATTATTCTTCGATTTTACGTACTCTTAAAAATTATTCGAAAGTTTCTGCCAGTTTACACGATTTATACTTTGTTACAATCGTCACATCAAATTTTGTAGATGCCTGAGTTATTAAATGGGTTTTTCGTATGGTGGCGTGTCTTAAATATTCCTAATGTTGTTTTTAGTATGGAAATATATTTGCATTTTTGAATGTTTTGGCTATTGTATTAGAGCAGAGGTTGAAAAGATCGCTTCAGTTGTAAATTTCTTTATTTTCACAACTGAAGCGGTATTTTCAACCTCTGCTATCACGCTGAGTTGCGGAAGTTCTTCCAGCAGGATTGTTTTTATTGTATTAGAAATCATTCCATAACAGGGCAACACAACGAATTTTGTTTTTATATTACGATTATCGGTGGAAATAAGATTTACACTTGTGAGAGTTGTTTTTCCACGCAGTTTACTTACCCTTTTCGAGATATGTACTCTGTGTCTTGTTCTTAGTAAGTCGTATAATTGCTTGAGTGTAATACAGGATGTCCATAAAGTCCCGCTATCTCTTCCTGAAATCTTTCTTAGTGCTATTAGAAATAGAGCATCCCGCTTTACTGTAAAATGTTTAGGAACTCTCAAAGTTTTTTTTTTTTTCATTTTATGCAAGGGTCTGAACTTGTGCCACACTCGTAGCTCTTAGAACATGAAGATGCTATTCGAGTTCTGCCCATGTAGGGTCAACGTATCGCATTCACAGTTCGGATTACGTCACCGATTCATGCACTTAAGTTAGCAGTGTCGTCCACTGGTGTTGTATACATGCCAACCGTGACTTATCCCCTTTAGTGATCAGTTTTCTGATAGGTTTCATGCAGCTCACCACGAATTTTTATCCTGCGTGATCATCCTCATCTCAGTGTAGCCTACTTCCTTAATTATTTGCTGAACGTATTAAAATTTCTATCTTCCCTTATTGTTTTTGCCATCTATAGCTTTCTGTAGCACCATGCACGATGCATCTTACATCTTAAGACGTGTCCTATCGTCTTATTGCCAGTGTTTTCCGTATGTTCCTTTTATTCTGTATAGAACCTCCTTTCTTCTGATCTCATCAGTTCACTAAATTCTCAACATTATTTTGTAGCATCGCGTCTCAAACGCTTCGATTCCCTTCTGTTACTGTTTTCCTACAGTTCATGATTCACTTCCGTACAACGTTGGACTCCAAACGTACGTTCCCAGAGATTTCTTTCTGAAACTGAGGCTTATGTTTGATTCCAGTAGACTTCTCTTGCCCAGCAACGTCCCCTTTACATGTGCTAAATGGTTCAAATGGCTCTGAGCACTATGGGACTTAACGTCTGAGGTCATCAGTCCCCTAGAACTTGGAACTACTTAAACCTAACTAACCTAAGGACATCACACACATCCATGCCCGAGGCAGGATTCGAACCTGCGACCGTAGCGGTCGCGCGGTTCCAGACTGTAGCGCCTAGAACCGCTCGGCCACTCCGGACGGCTACATGTGCTATTCTGCTTTTTAAGTTCTCCTTGCTTTGTCCGACATGAGTTACTTTGCTTCCAAGGTAGTAGAATGTCTTATCTTTATGTGATCACCAGTTTTGCTGATAAGTTTGTCGCTACTTCTATTTCTGTTCCTCTTCATTAAAAATCTTTTTTACCGAATTACTCTCATTTGACATTCTGTACTCATTAGACTGTTCATTCCTTTCAGCCGATCGCGCAGTTTTTCTTCGCTTTCACTGAGGTTATCATTAATTCTAATCTCACCACTAATCTTCCTTTTATTTCCGTTATTACGTTTTCGATGTATAGCTCGAACAGTAGGGCCGGAAGGCCACATAGATGTATTACACCATTTTTATTCAGAACAATACCTTCTTGGCCGTCCTATTTTATTGTTCATAGTTGATTCATGTACAGTTGTGTATTACCAGTCTTTGTCTGTAACTTACTGCTATTTTTCTCAGAATTTCGAACACCTTACGCCATTTTACATTGTCGAACGCTTTTTCTGCGTCGACAAATCGTATAAGCGTCTTTTAATATTTCTTCAATCTTGCTTCCATAATCAAATGCAACATCAGAATCGCGTCTCTGATGCCATTATCCTTTCTAAAGTCTAGCTGATATTGATCTAACAGATACTAAGTTTTATTTTCAGTTCTTCTGTACCTTCTTGTCAGCAGCTTGTATGAATTAGCTTTTAAGTCGACTGTGCGGTAGTTCTCGCAATTATCGATTCTTACTATCATCGGGATAGTGGCGACGATATTTATCGAAAAGTCTGACGGCACCATACAAGTCTCATATGTTCTGCACACTAACTTGTAGTTTGGTTGTCACTTCCGCCAGTGAATTTAGGAATTCCG
Organism: Schistocerca americana; assembly: GCF_021461395.2. Taxonomy (NCBI): domain Eukaryota; kingdom Metazoa; phylum Arthropoda; class Insecta; order Orthoptera; family Acrididae; genus Schistocerca; species Schistocerca americana. The sequence goes on along the minus strand of NC_060125.1, from coordinate 478,527,162 downwards.
ATGGAATTTTATCTATCTCTCTTGTTTTCATTGATGTCGAGTCTTCCAGAGCTCTTTTAAATTATCATTCTAATAATGAGTGCTTAAGTGTTTCATGTCGACCACAACCACGTCTTCAGACACATCCTCCCCCTCATAGAGGCCTCCCGTGTTCTCTTTTCACCTACCAGCTCACTCTTCTTCATTTAAGTGGAATTCCCAATACAATCTTAATGTTTTCGTCCTTGCTCTTAATTTCACTAAAGAATATTTTGTTTTTTCTAAGCGATGAGTCACTCTTTCCGACGATCATTTCTTTTTCAGTTCCTTCACATCTTTCCTGTATCCATTTAGCCTTGGCTTCCCTGCTCTTCCTGTTCATTTAATTCCTAAGTGTTTTATATTTCTGTCTTCCTGCCTTTCCCTAGGCATTTTTGAAGGCCCTACCTCATTCTTTCGGCTATGAATTGAAGCATATCATTCTTACCCACGGATTCTCCGTAGTTACCTTCCTTGTACCAACGTTTCTCTGTCTAACATCTGTAACTGCTCTTCCACTGAACTGCCTACTCTGGAGGTCCTTATCACAGTATCGATATGATCAGGGAACTCAAATGCGTCTGATCATTCCTCGGTATTTCAGTATCCAGCTTGCCCCTCACTGATGCTTTCGGGAGATGGTCTTAAACTTCAGTCTGCTCTTTATCAATACCAAAATGCGATGTGAAACTATATCTGCACATGGATACGACTTACAATCCAATATCTGATTTCAGAATCTCTGTCTGACCATGATGATCCTTACCGTGTCTCTGGATCATCCTCGTGTGATTTTTGAGCAATTATTCGTTATTACAACCTTAAATTTACTATCGAACTCACCTTTCTCCTCTTCATTCCTAGTGCCGATCCCATATTCTGCCATAAGCCTTTCTTCTATTCCTTCCCCAACGACTGCGTTCCAATCCATCATGGTTGTAACATTTTTATCCTCACTTACATACTGAATGACCCGCTTACTATCCTCATGTACTTTTTCTCTCTCTTCATCTGCTGCTTGCGACGTTGGCTGATCTGTCACTGTCGGCGTTGGTTTGCTGTCGAATCTGATGAGAACAACCATATCACTGAACTGTTCACAGTAAATTACTCTCTGACCTACTTTCCCGAATTGTACTTTAGTTACACTATTTCTGCTGCTGTTGATCTTACCCTATACCAGAACAGTCGTGGGGTTGAAATGACGGAAACGCCAATCAATTGAAGCATATAATTCGTTATCAACGGATTCTCCGTAGTTACCTTCCTTGTACCAACGTTTCTCTGTCCAACATCTGTGACAGCCCTGTTTAGATATGTCCACTCAGTTTGTTACAACGCGGGCACTGAGGTATGTCCCGTATGAAAGTTTTGGCTCGCCGGCAGGTCTATTGGCCTGGCAACGATGGCGATATTGAGCGCCTGGTCCGTGGGTACACTGTCTGTGCGCGTCACCAGACGAGTCCCCCTCAGTCATTTGGGCCCTGACCTGTACCTTGGACGGATACGACCAGCGAAGGACCTTACGAAAGCAACAAGAACGAAACAACAGAGTCAAGCAAACCAAACAAGACAACCACGTCTACTCGTAAAGAAAACACGAAAGTAAATATGCTGTCTAATGCGTGGCAATATGTCCTGAGAGGTACGCAAGGATAGGCTAGCAGGCTGAGCTTTTTTTTGTTTAATTGTGATTTCATTCCCCTGCCCCATATGGGCAGGGGAGGGCTGTCAGCGGCACAATCCGCCGCTCTTCAGCCGAGTGACACTACAACTAAAACAAGAATAAAATGATACATACATAAGGAGATAAAATAGGGGAACATAAAACAGAGTAAGGGGAGAAAATGGAGGTAAAATATACACTGACATGGAGACGTTCATGGGGGACAGTTAAAAAAGTCACCAGAAAGTTAAAAAAAAACACAGTTGGCGATTCTTAAAACACAGAGAAGACACTGAATGCGCAGGCATAGGTCAAAAGTCGGCCACAGTGGTAAAAACACTCCGTAACAACACACTTAAAACCCACTTGGAGCACACACGACGATGAATAAAACTGCCAGGAGGGATCTGCCGAGGGAAAAGGTCAGAGAGGATGGAAAAGGAGGGGAGAGCGTGGGGCAGCTGGGGAAGCGGCGGGACGAAGAGAGGAGGGGCATCAGTGGGTTCACAAGAGGCAGGAGACACGTGGGGCGGGAGACGAAGAGGGAAGACAAGGCAGGAGGGAGCGCAGAGACACTGAAAGGAGGCACAAGAGATGGAGGGGGAGTGGGAGGAGGAAGCCGCTCAGGAGGAGGGAGGGGGAGGAGAGGGAGCCCTGAGGAGGAGGCAGGAAGATGGGGTTAGAGTTGGGATGAAGGGTAGACGTCAGGGCAAAGCTCATCATCTGGGAGGGGTAGAAGGTGGAAGTTGTGTTGGGAAAGGAGATGGAGGGTGTGGAGATGGAGAGAGGGTGGGACACAACGGTAAAGGTGTGGCAATTGGTTGGAGGTGGAGAGGATGGGAGAAACCGGGGGGGGGTGAGGGGGATAAAGGTGGCGGACAATATATAGTGTGTGGACGTGTTCAAGGAAAAGGAGAAGGTGGGGGAAGGGGATGAGGTCGTAGAGGATGTGCATGGGGGACGGAAGGCGGATGCGGAAGGTGAGGCGGAGTGCATGGCGTTCGAGGATTTGGAGGGCCTTATAGAACTGGGGAGGGGCGGAAATCCAAGCGACGCTGGCATAACAGAGGATGGGGCGGATCAATGATTTGTAAGTGTGAAGGATGGTGGAAGGATGCAGACCCTACGTCCGGCCAGACAGGAGTTTCAGGAGGCGGAGGCGGTTGTGAGCTTTGTTTTGGATGGTAAGGAGATGGGGAGTCCAGGTGAGGTGGCGGTCGAGTGTGAGACCAAGGTATTTGAGGGTAGAAGTGAGGTGGATAGGACGGCCATAAGTGGTGAGGTAGAAATCATGGAGGTGGAAGGAGCGGGTGGTGCAGCTTATGAAGAATGCCTGGGTCTTGGAGGGATTAACACGGAGGAACCACTGGTTGCACCAAGCGGTGAATTGGTCAAGGTGGGTTTGGACAGTACGTTGGGACCGTTGAAGGGTAGGATAAAGGGCTAGGAAGTCAGCGTCATCAGCGAACTGGAGAAGATGAACAGGAGGGGGAGGTTTGGGCATATCAGCAGTGCACAGGAGGTAGAGGAGAGGGGAAAGGACAGAACCTTGGGGCACGCTGGCAGAGGGGTAGATAGTACGGGAATTGGAATTGTGGATAGTCACATAGGAGGAACGATGGAAAAGGAAGGAAGCAACGAGACAGACGAAGTTCATTGGGAGAGCATAGGTCTGAAGTTTGAAGAGGAGCCCGGGATGCCAGACATGGTCATAGGCATTCTGGAGATCAAAGGAAACAAAGATAGTGGAGTGACCGGAGTTAATTTGGAGGGAAAGAAGATTGCTAAGGTTAAGGATCTGGTCGTCGGTGGAGAAGGAAGGCCGGAAGCCACATTGGGAAAGAAGAAGGAGACGGTGCTGGTTAAGGTGGCGGTGAACACAGCGAGGGAGGGTGGCCTCGAAGATCTTACTGAACATGGAGGTGAGGCAGATTGGGCGATAGGAAGAGGTATCAGAAGGGGGTTTGTTAGGTTTAGGGAACAACAGGACGCGGGAAGTCTTCCACAGGTCGGGGTAAAATCCAGTGGAGTGGAGGACATTGTACAGGGTAGCAAGGACAGAAAGGAAGGATGGAGGGGATTCCTTGAGGTGACAGTAGGTGACGCCATCATGAACAGGGGCAGTGTTGCGTTTGGAGTGGAGGACGAGTATGATGGGAGTGTTGATGTCTAAAGGGGGTAACCGATCCAAGTACTGGAAGCTAGGGGTGAGCGGGGGGACGGAGGTGTCAGTGCTGTCAAGGACGGTGGGGAAGTGGGAGTAATCAAAATGGGGATCGTCAGGAATGGAGAAGACCTCAGATAGGTGGGAAGCAACATGGTTAGCCTTACTGAGGTTGTCAAGAAAGGGTCGATCGTCATGGAGGATGGGGTAATGCGGGGTGGGATGGCTACCAGTAAGGCGGTGGAAGGCCGACCAGTACTTGGAAGAGTTGACAGGGAGGGTGGAGTTGAGGCGTGTGCATGTCTGGCGCCAGTCCCGGCGTTTCTTTGCTGTAAGGAGGTTCCGGATATGTCACTGTAATTGCCGGTGGTGGGTGAGAGTATCTCGGTCACGAGTGCTGAGGAAGGAGCAGTAGAGCATGCGGGATTCACGCAGAAGAAGGAGGACCTGTGGAGGAAGTGTAGGGCGGTAAGGGTGAATAAGTATGATAGGGACATGAGCCTCCAAGCATCAGTGATGGTCTTCTGAAGGAAGGAAGAGGCATGGGTGATGTAATCAGGGTGGGGAAAGGAGTGGGGGTGGCTTTCGACCTGCAAGGCAATGGATTCCCGGCAGGCATCCCAATTGGCATGGTGGTAGTCATGGACAGACTTTGGAGTGGCAGCTGGGCGAGTGGCTACAGTGACGGGATGGGTAGAGGAGATGGTGAGAAGGACAGGAAGATTGTCACTACCAACAGGATCGAGGACATCAACAGCGATGCGACCAAGGAGGTTGGGGGAAGCGAGGATAACATCTGGGGTGGAGTTACTTTCAGGACAGGTGTGCTGTGGGAGAGGAACAACGTCACCATGGAGGGTGGCAAGGAACTGATGCCACCGCCAATGGGTGGCAGGGTCACGGCTGTGGATGTCCAGGTAAGTGGCAATCACATAGGAGGAAAAGGTACGATCAAGATGGGAAATGAAGTCAAAGGGGAGAGCAGCTGTGGGGCGGATATAGATAGTGGCACAGGTGATGGTGAGGGAGGGAAAAAATAGGCTGAGGAGAAGGTGTTCGGTCAGGTCGTTGAGGAGGGGTTGTGGCCGGACAGGGAGATGCTGGAGATGGCCATATGTGACCCCGCCTCAGGCTAGGGGAAGGGGATTGTCAGTGCAGTGAAGGAGATAAGGGGAGGTGCGGACAACATGGTGGGGTTGGAGGAAGGTTTCATTAAGGACGAAGGAGTCAACCTGGTGCTGGGAGAGGGTATGCATGAAGAGGTATTTGTTTGCAGAGGGGGAGCGAATGTTGACGCACCAGGAGGTTGGAGTTGGGAAGGGTGCAGGAAGGGCAGAGAGGAACTTAAACGAGGGTGTCTAGACGGGTGAAGGTAAAGTGGGCCTGCTTGTGGGAGTATGTGGCGTAGGTGTTTAAGTGGAAAACAGAGTGGGCGGCAAGGAAAATTTGCTGGAGTGTGTGGGGGCGCTGGAAGGGGTTGATGTTCTGCAGCACAATGGTGAGGAACCGGATGATGTCTTCTGCTGTAGGGGGAGGGCGGAGGGAATTGTTAGATTAGATGGGTGGGTCAGTGGGGTGAACGGGGACAGTGAGTTCAGGGTTGGTGGGAGGGGGCTTGGCTTTGCATTTGGAGGGGTGAGGTTCATTGCAGGTGTTGCAGGACAGAGGGGGGGGGGGGGCGAGGCGAGGTTGGGACACTGCTTAAGGAAGTGGGAGGCTTTAGAATGGGTGCAGGTGGGTGGGTTCTAGCAGTTTTGGGTGAGGTGGTCGTTGTACAGAAGACAGCGCTGGCAGTGGTAGGATTGAGGAGGGGATTGGGCCACGTTAACAGGGTGGCGGCGGTTGAAAATCAGGGCTCCCTGCGTGAGGAGGTGGTCGATGGAGGAGGCGGACTCTGTAAAGATATGCATGAGGAAAGTAGGGCCAGAGGAGTTCTAAATTCAGCGGGCAGAGCGGACTTCCAGGGCAGGGTGGGCATTCAGTACCGCCAACATCTCAGCCTCCGTGACCACAGGGCTGAGTTTTGTGATGATGGCAGTGAGGGTCAGCAGACAACGAGGCGGTTGGGGCTGACGAGGAGAGGAGAACGTAAGGAATGGGTGAGGGATGTGTGGGGCACAAAGGCGATGTGGGGAAGGCAGTGGAGGAGATCAGTATGGAAGGAGGGAGAGGGAGACTTGATGAGAACAGAGTCTCCGCGAGGGATAAGTTGGGTGATGGGTGCACTGGGAATGTACTTCCGGATTTCAAGAGTGAGGGTGCTGGCATCCAGGAATTTCGGATCAGGGTTGGCTAGGACTAAGGTATACAGGGAGGGAGCTGGAGAGGAGGGAGGTGGGGTGGTATCCATAGCGGGGTCAGCGGAAGGTGGGGCGGGCAGTGGCTTTTTGGATGAGTGAGTAGAGGAGAGGTCGCCACTGGGCCGTTTGGAAGATTTTTTGGCGAGTGTTGCCTGGGAGGAGGGATGAGGGACTGGATGGATGGGGAGGTGGTGGGAGGCAGGGCCCTCCTGTGAGGCAGTAGCACCGGATGAGAGGGTAGGGCACTCTGTGGCGGCGACTGTAGCGCGGCGGGCAGTGACTCGGGCAGGGGAAGCAGCGGTAGTTGCAGGGGGAGAGGGGGAAAGTCATCTCGGCGGGCGACATGAGCTGGAGGGGGGGGGGGGTAGGAGCAGGGGCAGAGGCAGGAGCAGGAGCAGCAGCAGGTGCAGGAGCCAGGCTGAGCGACAGGTAGGCGCTTAAGTACTCTATCGGGGACGCCACTATTGGACACTGCAAACATGTGTTCCACTGCGGCGCCCTCACTCGTAATGCGGGCCAGGAGGCGCGCACCATCACAGCTAATGGCGCGATGATGCAGAGACCTCTATGGGTCTTCAACGTCCATGACGTCTGGCGGGGATTCAAATTCCGTGGCGCGCGATACCAGAGAATGTTATCCTGTCATTGGTTATTCCATCTTTTTCTTATGGTAACCTCTCCCTTGGTCGTCTCCTCCTGGAGATTCGAATGGGGGAATAATCCAAAATAGTTTGCCAATGGAGAGACCATGAAGACACTTTCTCATATTGCATGGCTTGGTGATACACCTTAAGAATGGTTAGTGCAGTAGTTTCCATTGCCATCATGCCGTTGATCTTTGCCGATTATTCAGCGTTTTTGAGGCAGTTTCACACGCCAGAGGCAAGAGAGGGAACCAGACCTCTGTCTTCTCCTCCGCCCTCTTTGACAGGACCGTTGGAAGTACGACGGTAATTTCTTAAATCGAAAGTCTTCCGCTGCCATTGCTAATGGCATTTCATTCCAAATTTAAGCACTATCTCAATTCGAACCTCCGATCCATGTCTTGATATCTAATCAATAACGCTATCATTAGCCTACAGGAGAACAATTTTTGTTAAGGTTAATTCGTACTACACTACAAAGGAAGAGCTACTTTCTCTTACAAGTTGGTGCTAGTAATAGATCAATTGCCTTCTTAGCGTCACTGAAATGTTGAAAACCCGAACTCTGAGGCGCAAATTTTCCCGCGAAATCCTACTTACAAAGTTTCAAAACCGAGTATTAAGTGAAGAATGTGAGAATATACGTCAAGTCCTCACTTATCACTTCCGAAGGGACTGAGAAGATAATATTAAGACAATAGCAGTGCCTACAGAAGCATTTAAGCAATGATTATTCCATTGCTCCATACGCGATCTAAACCGTGGAACTTAACCGTGCTATGTACCACTGCCATTAACTTAACAGGTGTTTACGGAGGACGTAAGTAGTTATAGATATAAACAGTAACCAGTAATGGTGAGTTTTTGGCAAACTAAGTACATTATGAGAAAAATGTCGGAATCTATAAGAACGAATCACGCAAAAACTTACTGAATATTCAGAATGAGAATTTCACTCTTTAGCACTGATTTGAAACTTCCTGACATATTAAAACTGTGTGCCGGACTGAGACTCGAACTCGGAACCTTCGCCTTTCGCGGGAATGCGCTCTACCATGTCTTTTTTACTAATTTTTTAATTAATCTCATTTTGTTGGTTACTGTCCGTTGCATTTGTTCGGGGCGGACGTCTCTCCACATCTTTTCAAGCTCAGCGTTGATCTGCTCACTCAGTTTTTTTTTATTACAGAGGGCAGCGAAGCCTCAGACCGCCTCTACCGCCTCTACCGCGCCGGCTACCAACTGAGCTACCCAAGCACGACTCACGCCCTGTCTTCACAGTTTTACTTCTGCCAGTATCTCGTCTCCTACCTTCCAAGCTTCACAGAAGCTCTCCTGCGAACCTTCCAGACCTAGCACTCCTGGGAGAAAGGTTATTGCGGAGGCATGGCTTAGCCACAGCCCTTGCCTGCGAATGGCGAAGGTCCCGAGTTCGAGTCTTGGTCCGGCACACAATTTTAATCTGCCAGGAAGATTCATACTGATTATTGTTTCATCACACTCCAAAAAATATTAGGTGTGCGCAGATCTGTGACATTTTCTGAAGACATAAGAGTGAGAAGTTATTTCGGTGAACTGTATTTTCTGTAATAACCGCACTCAAACTCGTAACAGTACTTTACACTGTGTAGTTCTACCGTTCTCTTCTCCAAGTTTTAGGAAGAATGGTGCATACATTTGTGAGATCAATTTGCAGGCACCTACACTACTGGCCATTAAAGTTGCTACACCAAGAAGAAATGCAGATGATAAACGGGTATTCATTGGACAAACATATTATACTAGAACTGACATGTGATTACAATTTCACGCTATTTGGGTACATAGATTCTGAGAAATCAGTACCCAGAACAACCACCTCCGGCCTTAATAACGGCCTTGGTACGCCTGGGCACTGATTCAAACAGAGCTTGGATGGCGTGTACAGGTACACCTGCCCATGCACCTTCAACACGATACCACAGTTCACCAAGAATAGTGACTGGAGTATTGTGACGAGCCAGTTGCTCGGCCACTATTGACCAGACGTTTTCAGTTGGTGAGAGATGTGGAGAATGTGTTGGACAGGGCAGCAGTCGAACATTTTCTGTATCCAGAAAGCCCCGAACAGGACCTGCAACATGCGGTCGTGCATTATCCTGCTGAAATGTAGGGTTTCGCAGGGATCGAATGAAGGGTAGAGCCACGGGTCGTAACACATCTGAAATGTAACGTCCACTGTTCAAAGTGCCATCAGTGCTAACAAGAGGCGACCGAGACGTGTAACCAATCGCACCCCATACCATCACGCCGGGTAATACGCCAGTATGGCGATGACGAATACACACTTCCAATGTGCGATCACGGCGATGTCGCCAAACACGGATGCGACCATCATGATGCTGTAAATAGAACCTGCATTCATCCGAAAACATGACGTTTAGCCATTCATGCACCCAGGTTCGTCGTTGAGTACTCCATCGCAGGCGCTCCTGTCTGTGATGCAGCGTCAGGGGTAACCGCAGCCATGGTCTCCGAGCTGATAGTCCATGCTGCTGCAAACGTCGTCGAACTGTTCGTGCAAATGGTTGTTGTCTTGCAAATGTCCCCATCTGTTGACTCTGGGATCGAGACGTGGCTGCACGATCCGTTATAGCCATGCGGATAAGATTCCTGTCATCTCGACTGCTAGTAATACGAGGCCGTTGGGATCTAGCACAGCTTTCCGTATTACCCTCTTGAACCCATCGATTACATATTCTGCTAACAGTCATTGGATCTCGACCAACGCGAGCAGCAATGTCGCTGTATGATAAACCGCAATCGCGCTAGGCTACAATCCGACCTTTATCAAAGTCGGAATCGTGATGGTACGCATTTCTCCTCCTACACGAGGCATCACAACAACGTTTCAACAGGAAATCCCGGTCAACTGCTTTGGTGTATATCAGCACGTTGTAGGTGTCGCCACCGGCGCCAACCTTGTGTGAATGCTCGGAAAAGCTAATCATTTGCATATCACAGCATCTTCTTCCTGTCGGTTAAATTTCGCGTCTGTAGCACGTCATCTTCGTGGTGTAGCAATTTTAATGGCCAGTAGAGTATGTAACCAGAATGCAGATGAGACTAGGGGGAAAATATTTTACCCAGCACTGCTAATATCGTCTTAGAAGAAGACAGTAACTCTCTATCGTACTCCTATCCCTGTTAATGTTTCTGCAGGACTATTTGTAAGTGCCTTTGGATTTTCTCAAGATGACTGTGTGAAAACCACAAGATAAACGGAAAACTTACTCACATCAGTGGACACAGCACCTCTCCTGTGTTCCATTCGTAACACAATCCGCGATGTAGTTGTAGAGCGCCAGTCTAGGGTCAGTCGTGTCAAAACCTGTAGACGAATCATCCACTCCGTACTGTCACGTCTATTTAGTTCATACTTGCAGACTGGCAACCGCTCGCACGGATTTGCAAAGTGGGCGCAGCATCAATGTCTTCAGTGAACTGCACTCACGTTTTGACGTTAACTGTCTATCCACTTCTTCTGAAACTCTAGAAGTACTTGTTAATAACAATATAATGTATGTAGACAAATTACATGCTTTAAAGACAGCAAGCAAGAACAAAGGTATGTCCAGGCGAATGCACTTGAAAAGGCAAAATCACTTCCCCGTAATTTATTCTTCGTGTCTTTTATTACTCATGTTGTTTCACCCTTTTATAAAATTCTTCCAATCCAGTGCCACTTTAACTGAAGACAGTTCTGTAGAACCTCTGCTATTCATGATTTATGTAACTGTAACCTCTGCAGCAATATGAGGCGTTTGCATACTCCATGTTTCGGTGGAGGTGGGCGACATATTTCAGTCTGTTACGAATTGAAAGGAAAGGTAAATTTTTGTTTACCTGGTGCAAATATTTCCTGGTGACTAAAAACAGATAAATGTAATAAAATACATTTTATCACACAAAAAATTACAATACTGTTTGTCTGCGTGATTGGCTATCACTCACTGCCATCAGTCACGAGAGAAATTGGAGTGGGAAAGCCGCATAGGCCCAGCCGTTGAGAAAGCAGATGCTAGATATCAAATGGGACGAGAGAAGTGAATTTCATGCACGAAATATGTCCTCTTCACTATCTTCGTTCGACCAATGGTGCAATATTGGTGGGTAGTTTAAGGGCCTTACTATGTTTAAGGCTCCACGCATCATCCTGCATTCGATTATTCAGTATGATATAAATTCTCAAGAAAGGAACGTGATGACAATGATGTTGTGCATCACTTAGAACATATCTCGAAAATTTCTTAAAGCTCTAGTTCAGAATGTGTCAGAAAACGTATTATGTCGTACAGACATTATTTCGCATAACGGCCACCAAACTAAGTGTAGAGAAATCCAGTCTCATACAGCCGGGTGCTGACAACAGACTTTCTTCTAAAAGGACAAAAAGAGGGGAAAATGATACCTGGTTCACCAACGTACTTTACGTTACACGCTGTACGGTGCATTAAAGCGCAGATGTTGATGTAGACCATAAACTGTTGTTCAAATGTGTGTGGAATCTTATGGGACTTAACTGCTAAGGTCATCAGTCCCTAAGCATACACTCTACTTAACCTAAATTATCCTAGGGACAAACACACACACCCATGCCCGAGGGAAGACTCGAACCTCCGCCGGGACCAGCAGCAGAGGCCATGACTGCGGCGCCTGAGACCGCTCGGCTAATCCCGCGCCACAAACTATTAAGAAGATCTTACTACTAAATCTCTCCAACTCATTTAGAAATTTTCCTAGACGATAACCTGTATGCTGGGTAATGTAACGTCTGTTTCCAAAGAGAGAGAGAGAGAGAGAGGAGGGGGCAGAGTCTTTCCATAAATACAATTGGAATAATGCATACTGATGAAACCCTGAATATTAAGGTGTAACAAGGGATCAGAGATAAGGAGATTCCAATAGTAGACGTCGATCTAAAAACTAACAGCTGAAGAATCACAATGTGTTACTGAGACACGATGTGCACCAAGTTATACATACAAGTTACGCAAAAGCACACAGAAAATATGTAGAGTACATATTTGTTTATTTGATTGTCTTGATCATAAAATTTTTTGTACAGAAAACCTGTTTCAGCTATACAATATTCTGTGCTATATTTCCTGAAATAATATCATTCACACAAGCCCGAACACAGTAAGAGCAGATAACTATGAAACGTCCCCTTAGAAAAATTAATGAATTACTGTGCTGATAAACCTCTTACATTATTTGATTTTCAAACAGCTGAGCAAAACTGAACGTACTCAGACATAACTCTCTTTACTTATTCTGATCAACACTAAACTGACACACAATTGTTTTAGCGCAACGTAATCTGACTTTCAAAAATCCCTGCAAAAGAATGGCCCTGACTAATATTAACCTATACGTTTCACAAATCACTTACCTCACAAAATTCTTCGTTACTCGAACTACTGCAATACAGCGAGCACCACTACTGCCAGCTAAATAAAAGATTCAAACTACTGAAGGCACTAACTACTGATAGACATAGTTAGCAAATGAAAGATTTTGACAGAGAACAAACAATTTATTTACCTTAATATTGTTCAAAAGTGATAATATATATATCAGTCCAGGATATCCAATATTACAAATTTACTCTTTCTGATGGACACACGTTCAGATCGTCCGCTCTCAAAATTCCGCCATCTCTCTCCCCATATCCACCACTGCTGGCGGCTCACCTCCAACTGCGCAATGCTATGCGCTGTTAACAGCCAACTGCCCAATACTACGATGGCAGACAACAATGCAAACTAGTCACAGACTGCACACAGCACAGCTAGTGATTTTCATACAGAGCGCTATGTGGCGTTACCAATAAGAAAACCTGAACAGCCTACATACATAGCCCCCATGCTCCCCACAAAAAAATTTACAAATTGTTTTGGGCAATGGCCAATACAGATTTGAAAAAAATTTGCATAATTACAATAACAAAGAAATCAAATGCACACACTTATTGGTACAACGTTGGTCAAAAGCTAAAATTTTCTCACAGTCCATAAAGACAGTCCTGATTATTCATCATAATAGTAATTACAGTTTTTTTTCACAAAGTCTCATTAGTAAAAGAAATTGCTCACTGAAGTAGTGGATTTCCATGCAGTCTTGAAGAAGTAGTGTTGGCCTTCCAACGGAAAGACAGTGCTGACTCCTGACATGCAGACAGGTAATGGGCCACAACAGAGCAAACCCACAGCAGAGTCAGTTGAAGTTGAAAAATATTGGTAGGTAGGTCATCACAGAGCAGACCACTGTAGTCTTGTTAGAGATTACGATATTTGTGGGCCACCATAGGTGCAGACCCACTGCAGTCCTTGTAGAGATAATGGTATTGGTGGGCCATCAAAGGTGCAGACCTACTGCAGTCCTTGTAGAGACAGCTAGCAGTCATCCATTGTGACTATGCAGGTGCACAACCACCATTGAAGAGTCTGGCGAATAATATAGCAAGTCCATAAACCACCACTTGTGCACTCACAAACTGTTTGGTATGTCCTTAGAACCAGCAATGCTGTTAACCAGTCCCTTGCTGAATTATCAACACACGTGCAAGCACTAACATTCCCAACTTCTCACATACTGTGCATAAATTACGACCAACAGAAACGTGTGCAGTGAAATGATACTTAATTTGAAGAACTGGTGTCTATACAAATATAAATTTACAATATAAGAATACAATTACAAAGGTACAAAATACATCATTAAAGAACATAACAGTGCAGATAACATTTGTAGTAACACAGGCTTTACAAAAGAATGGAAATAAGCATATACATTAGAGTTACAGGAATTATGACATAAGTAAATATATAGAATAATGAGAATAGTTTTCGAAACATTAATTTCACACATGAGCATTGAAACAGAACAGAATTAATAAAGTCTAAACATCTTTACAAAGTAAATAACATATTATTAATGCAAATTATATTTGAGGATAACAGTATTCCTCATCATAGTGAATGTAGCTTAGTACTAGAAAAATTCTACAACATAAATCTTATTAGCTAAACACATAAAGACAGGAAAAACACAAATACACAAGAGTACACAAACACATAGCAGAATAACACAGGAGGGAAGGACAGGGTTTGTTTTCAGTGTAACATTTGGTACTGCAGTCCAACCCAAAACTTCATTCCATAGACCTTTCGTCTTATTTCAACATTTGTTTCCACCAAAAAAATCCTTTCCAAGCATGCTTTCTATATTTATATGTTCACAATTTCTTACCTCATTATTTATTTTCCATTATCTTACCTCATCATTTATTTCCAAGAAAATCCTACCTAAACCTGTGGTTCCTAAACCCTACTTTTTTGTTCATATCCTCTTTCAAAATACTTTTTTGGCCAAACCATTTTCTTATAGCTTCTCAATGCATTTCCTCCAATTCAACACAACTCGTTCTCTTATATAGCCTACCCCATCTTAAGGTAACTTAAATCTACTGAGCTCAGATGCTAAACTAAGGGACGAGGCAATGCAGCAGCACAAAACAATTAACAGAAACAGCAACGACAAAAAAATTGCAAATTGACAAAGCAAGCAGCAGTACATCTAAATTAGCAAAGCAAATGCAATATTACAACTAATATAAGGCAATGTGCAGCAAATAATAAAAATATATCAGTAGTAAAACTGGCTTAACAGAGCAATACAAAGTGAAATTCAGTAGCACTATGCCTGGCAAACAGCAGGAGCAATTGCAATAACTTATATCTAATCGTGATAAACTCACAAGCAAAAAATTAGTACACTAAAGGCAACAATTCAGATAAAGGAAATGTATATTCACATCTTAATGTCTGTGTAATTAAAGTGGTGCATCACAACTTATTCTACAAGAAATATTACCAAGTACTAGAAAAAAAATTTATATATGCAGTTACTGTTATTAGTCCCTACTTGTTGTTCTTTCCTTTCCAAGTGCTCCTTTTTCGAAGAATGTGGATCATAAAATTATTATTTAATAGATCTGTTGACAGAAAGTGTTCACATTAGCAAATGCATTTAATTTTATTTTATAAGACAAATGCTGCAACACAGCTGGAAACCAGATATCAAATAAAATAAGTAACTACATACGAAGTAAAGCATAAAAATATCATTCAATAGTCATGTGGCATTTCATAAGTTAGCAGAAATTCTCTCAACTCTCGTAGAAAGACGCTTGTCACAATCAGGTGTGCAGATGTAAGTATCTTTCCAAGTAATGAGCGTGTCGTATTTGCGATGCTTTCTAGAAAGGAATGTCAATAGCGAGGTTAATGGTCTCCCCTTTTTTTGTTATGCCTCTGAAAGGCACAGCTTCTGTTTTTTTTTCAGGCAACTGTCGCATAGCTTGGCGCCTACAGCGCATTACGTCAAGGTCACTTAGCTTTCTTACCAAAATATTTACGACACCAGTCTGCACTACAGTGGCAGTCTCATATAAAAAGTTTCACAGGTCGAGAATTTGCGTTGCAAATATGTAGAAACAAAATCTCATAAATATAACTGTGTCCAAAAAATTTTCGTCGGCATTGTGATACATTCACACATTTACACACATTTCATAACTCTCAAAGTACGATTCTTGGTTTCCAACATGCTTTTTCCTAAATCAGAGTCCCTAGCCACTACTCATTACTCCTTACCTTGTTACACATATACATATTTGTCGACACTTCTTCAATATTTCATCATAATAAATATGTAGCATAATCAAATTCCTCATATAACATCAGCTTATTGATCATAAACATACCTCAACAGCATAACACACATCGTCATCGTAATAATAACATCATAACACCTCAGTCAAATCTCAAAATCGTCATAGCTTTCTGCAATAATTTCAGATACTAAAAAAAATTCTCTGCTCATTTCAATAGTGTCATCTACCTCAAACGTATTTTAAAAATCATGATCCCATACCAAATACATCATTCAAAGCTCTCATAGTATCACAATGGTTCCGAAAAAATATGAACAGTTCACAAAGTACAGACAAAATACAATTTCATAAGTGTGAAGTTATCCAACTGTGTAATTGCGTGAACATCTGTCACTGACGTAGTAAATAAACATGTTTGGCTCTCTCAGTTAAATGATCAGATAGCTGTGTAATTTATGTGTTAGAGAAATATGGTACCGATGTGTAAAGTTGTATAAGCAAATACCATATTAGCTGGGGCTCCTTGTGCTTGCCAAACACATGGTACACAAAGTGAGTGTGTACCCCCCTGAGGATTAATGTATTTTTACCCTCAGGTGTTACAGATTACAGCAATGGAATGAAATGTATGATGGAAAACTTTCTTTGTAATTCAAAAATCTTTGAAAATAAATATTTTAAGTACAAAATTAATCACTCAAATGCATGTCCTGTAGCTCTAAATGTGCGTCTTGCTGTAAGATAATTTTGTGGAAGTGTCGTAGTTATCGTCCTCTGTAAGCAAAGTTCTGCTGAAGTCAATGTACTTCCCTCATCATAAACAAATGCGAAATACTTTGCATATAGATGTCATAATTATTACGTACCTTACCGTGATCAAGAAAGTACTATAATGTAACGTATTGTTGTGCTAGGGAAAAGGCTGTCTCATTGTAGCTATACCACATAAGTTACTACTAAAACATGTTTTAATTTCCAGAATAATTCAGAAAAACTGTGCAGATATAAAACAGATACACCGCAAAAGCAACAATGTAAATTGTGTCACACATTAGTAGCGTCGTGATATAGTCGTGTAGCTGTCAAATAAACTATCCACTGTGTCATCTGGTACCTCTCAGAAAGTATTTTAAATCCAGAATGTATTTTCAAGTAAATCAAAATGTTGCATTAAAATCTCATTAGCAGTACTGTTATATGTTCTAAGTATGTAAACCGTAATCGTGTAACTAACAAGCAAGAATGTACAAAAATAAAAACACTGTGTCGTCTGTTCACTATAACAATGCATTCGTAATTTCTGTTTAAAGAAGATGTCTTTGTTTTTGACTAGATATTTAACTTCAAACATTGTTGCATGTTAACAGTTTCTAAGTCTGACAAAGCATACTAGAAATGTGAAGTGAAAAGTTTTATGGCAAAGACAAAGTTAAAAAGCAAATTATCTTTCAATAAACTGTTTTACATGTGAAATGTGGTGCAAGCCTTTACTCTTCCTGGTGCTCAGCGTTAACTTCAAAGCAATTATCATGTTGTATACATCGGTAAGGAATGCTAAAATTTTTCTCAAGTTTAGCGTCTATTTTTCTCTGAGCCAGCCGGCGCACGTGGCTGCCTGCGGTGCGAGTCACTATCTGTGTCTTTGTTGGCGAGCGTCGTTATTAGGATTAGAACACCTAACTTCTATCAATTCACCTTGTCGAGAGTGCCCTGCTCTGTTTGAATCTCGCCAGTTCTGATGCAATTCAAGTCTGTCGTTACGATTATATCGTCTGTCGTCATGTCGGTTGTTCCTGTAGTTTCTTTCTTGACGGTTAAGTGGTGGAGGATTTCTCCCTGAATTATCACTGCACGGTGGACTGTTGCGTCTGAAATTATTATGTCTCCCGTGATAATAATAGTTCTGGTTGCCATATTGTCTGTTTCTATGATTGTCTCTGTTATATTCGTTACTACGGAAATGCGATCTTTCTCTGTAATTATTACAACTCTGCCAACAGCTGTCGTACGAGTGGTGTCTGTTTTGGTCACGATTTGTGTTGTGAGAATAGCCTTGTCGTGTCTAGTCATTATTTCTTTCATTGTGGAATTGTGACGGATGTGACCTGTAATTGTTGTGTTCCTGTTTCGCGTTCCGCGATTGTCAGTGTCAATTTCTAATTCATGTAAGAGTCCCTGAAAAGCTTCAATGTCGTCTTTGCAACGTCCTGCCAAAATAATATGTCGTAAATGTTCAGGTCATTTGATTAAACAAATGCGGATGAGTTCTGAGGGGCTGTATGGGTTTGACAGGAACTGATTCTTGTGCAACATGTCTTCAAAATATTTCACAAGGCTGGAAAATTCAGATTGTCCGAAATGTTTCATCATTATGATGCTATGTTTTACTCGGTCTTGTGTAGCTTGAGACCAACATGCTGAGAGGAAGGCATGATAAAATTCTCCATCACTGTGGCAATCGTGAATGACTGATCGCATTCTTACAGCTGGTTCATTCTCTAAATAGCCACACATAAATTTTATCTGTGCTCTAATGACCAATTGGGGGGAAAACAATGAGAGAATTGATGAAGCCATGCTTGTGGATGAATGTCGCTGCTGGAATTCTTAAATGTTTTGAATTTACCTGTAGTAATAAACAGCTTATAGTGAAAATCATAATGTTGGCGAGTCGCATATCGGTCATTGTTACTTTGTTTCGGCGTTTCCATCTCAAAATTCGGTGTACCTTGCCAATTTCTTTCATAATTTCCAAAGTACCCCGTGTTATTATTTTGTGGCTGTTCCGTATTTCTATGTCCCTCTTCCTGTATTGGAGCGCGAGTGTCGCCTGAAATACGTAATTCCTGTATTACCTGTGTCAGCTGATCTTGTACTTCCAGGATTTCTCTTGGGTGTTGCGTATTAATTTGATTCTGATTTTTCTGGAGCCGCGTGACCGCTACGGTCGCAGGTTCGAATCCTGCCTCGGGCATGGATGTGTGTGATGTCCTTAGGTTAGTTAGGTTTAAGTAGTTCTAAGTTCTAGGGGACTGATGACCTTAGAAGTTAAGTCCCATAGTGCTCAGAGCCATTTGAACCATTTGATTCTGATTTTGTTTGAATTTCCTAATTTGTTCGCACTCTTCTGTGTCATTAAAGACTACTGGTTTTATGCCATTCAGATTATCATCTACTTTCGTAGATAAATTATTTAGCTGATCCGAAAGTTCAACTACTTGCTCTGATAATGAACTAATTTCCTCCATGTGTCCTTTAAGTTTTCCTGAGTTTTTGCAAGTTGCGTAACCGAATCGGTAGATGAAACTGAGTCAATCTTAGCTTGCAAGGTCGCATGGTTTTCATTGAACAATAGTTTGCAGTTCTTTTATGGCTGCTTCGTGATTCTATAATGCATTTTCATGCCGCGAAAAAATAGGTTGAAAATGCTCACAAATTTGTGTTTTTACGTCATTACAGACTTTTTGACATTTCGATTGAATGTTATGTAGCTCAGTAGTTAAATCTTCACGTGTTTGTTCAAGTGTGGTGTCTAACTTCCGAAGATTTTGTTCCATTGTGTCTAACTGTTGCTGTGTTTGTCTCTGGTGTTGTTCCATTGTGTCTACCTTTTGAAGATTTTGTCCCATTTGTTTCTGATTTTGTTCAAGCGGTGTGTATAACTTTTGTAGCCTTTGTCCCATTTGTTGCATTAACTGCAATAACAATGCACTGGTGTCTGAAACATGTTCCTCAGTGCTATTCGGTAGTGCATTTGATCCGGCAATATTCGCATTTTGAATAGCAGAAAATGTGTCTTGACTTGTTTGAGAAAACTGTGAGGACTCAAAACCTGAATCTACAGTATTTGCAAGATTGTGCCCTATCATTTCGGATTCCTGAGGCGAGCTGTTGCCGACCGATCGATCGATAATGCTTCCCTGTTCACTAATTGTTTCACTGTCTACACCATTATTTGCAGCCCGCTCCATTTCCCTATGCACAATTGCCAAATTACTACTTTGAATAATAGTTAATTCATTACTCGGTGGCGCTAACTCACTGCTTTCGTCTTCACTGTCGTTTCTCAGTTTACTTTGGAGCCTAGTATTACGTTTTTCACACGCCATTATTGTCACAATATTTCACACGACAACACAGAAAAACACAATTTGATGAGCAAAAATAAGAGAACACATTAACATAGCACTGAAAATAAGCGCAGCCGCGAAATACTTGGTGCAAATCTACATGCATGCCACAACTGTTTTACTGTACAACAATGAAAGACTGCAACTGCAAAGGAAATTCTCTCTATAATTACGCGTTAGCAATAAACGATAGCTACACTAATTACACAAACTACAAGAAAAAATCAGAAGATTCCAGTGCGGTATCCTCGGCTAAGGGTCGACATATGAAACGTCCCCTTAGAAAAATTAATGAATTACTGTGCTGATAAACCTCTTACATTATTTGATTTTCAAACAGCTGAGCAAAACTGAACGTACTCAGACATTACTCTCTTTACTTATTCTGATCAACACTAAACTGACACACAATTGTTTCAGCGCAACGCAATCTGACTTTCAAAAATCCCTACAAAAGAATGGCCCTGACTAATATTAACCTATACGTTTCACAAATCACTTACCTCACAAAAATCTTCGTTACTCGAACTACTGCAATACAGCGAGCGTCACTACTACCAGCTAAATGAAAGATTCAAATTACTGAAGGCACTAACTACTGATAGGCATAGTTAGCAAATGAAAGATTTTGATAGAGAACAAACAATGTATTTGCCTTAATATTGTTCAAAAGTGATTTTTATATATATATATATATATATATATATATATATATATATATATATATATATATATATATATATATATATCAGTCCAGGATATCCAATATTACAAATTTACTCTTTCTGATGGACACACGTCCAAGTCGTCCGCTCTCAAAATTCCATCTGTCTCCCCACATCCACCACCGCTGGCGGCTCACCTCCAACTGCGCAACGCTACGCGCTGTTAACGGCCAACTGCCCAACACTACAATGGCAGACAACAACGCAAACTAGCCACAGACTTCACACAGCACAGCCAGTGATTTTCATACAGAGCGCTACGTGGCATTACCAATAAGAAAACCTAAACAGCCTACTTACAACTATCGCACATTGAGCTTAACAGGTCATGTATCCAACTTGCTCACAAGAATAATGTAGAGAAGAATGGAAAAAATAATTGAGTATCTATTTGATGACGCAGAGTTTGGATTTGGGAAAGGTAAAGGCATCGGAGGACAATGCTGACGTTGCGGTTGTTAATGGATGCAAGAAAATAAAGTTCAAGATATGTTCATAGGATTTATCGGCCTAGAATAAGCATGGGACAATGTAAAAGCTATAAGATGTTCAAAATCCCGAAAAAAGTAAGTTTAAGCTAAACGGAAAGATGGGTAATAAATAATATGAACGAGAAATAAGCGTGAAAAATGAGACTGGAAGACCAAGAAGGATGTAGCTGAATATAAATGGGTGTAAGACAGGGATACAGTCTTTCGCCCCTAGTATTCAATCTCTACATCGAGGAAGCAGTGATGGTAATAAAATAAATAAGTGTGGGATTACAATTATGGGTGTAAGGACATCAGTTATATTTGCTGGCAACATTGCATCTTCATGTAGGGTGAAGAAGAATTATAGGATCTGTTAAACAACATGACCTAATTACTACAGAATATGGTCTGAGAGTAAAGCGAAATAAGACGAAAGTAATAAGAAGTAACAAAAACTTTGAGGCAAAGTAGCTGATCACAAAGTAGATGAAGTTAAGGATTTCTCTTACATACGAAGCCAGATAAAATACGCAGGGAGAACATAGAAAGCGGACTGTCAGTTGCAAGGAGGGGCTTCCTGGCCAGAAGAAGTCTACTGGTATCAACTACGGGCCTTACTTTCGAGAGTAAATTTCCGAGAATGTACGTTTGGAGCACGATATTGTATTATACTGATGTGGGAAGAAAGGAACAGAGCCCAATCGATGCGTTCGAGATAGGGTGCTGTAGAATAACGTTGAAATTTAGGTGAACTGGTGTGGAGGGAATGAGGACGTTCTCTGCGGAATCGGCGAAGAAAGAAACATATGGGAAACACTGAAAAGAAGAAGTGAAACGGTGATAGCGCACGTGTTAAGACATCAGGGAATATCTCCCATGGTACTAGAAAGAGGTGTAGAGGGTAAAACCTGTAGGGTAAGACAGAGATTGGAATACATCCAACAAATAATTGTGGACGTAGGCTGCAAATGGTTCTTCGAGACGAGAGGAGGCACACGAGAGTAATTCGTAGCGAGCTGCCCTAAACCATTCAGAAGTTTGATGACACACAAAATAATCAGATAATTAATTTAAAAAGTAAAATTATTAATTGCAAAAAACTTACGCTCTTGTGTAAAATGATAAATACCCAGGAGTCCTTGGACAGCATGCGTAGCAATAGTGAATGCATTCGTTACCAGCTGCAACATGAATAGTACGGCCCATCTGAAGTACTCGAGACAGGTCATACTGCTTCAGTGATAGCCGGTATACTGGGTGTTCACAAAGAGACTTTTACCCATGGAATGATTAGCGGAAAGTGACATTTGCAACCTACAGGCAAAGCAAAGAGAGTACCATGGTTAGACTACGGTCCCAAAGATAGCACAGCTTTTGTACTAATCGATAAGTTAACTAACTTTTACAGGGAGATGTCTTTACCCCTTTTTATTTTCTTTACCTCTAGAGTATTTGTCTGCCTCTCACCTATCGTCACAAGTACCAATCTCATTCATTCCGGAGTGCTCCCACATGTCTTATTAGATTAGAACTACAGGCGAAATGGCCTTTTTAACAGCCTAGAGATAATGAATCTTCCACTATGAAGTGGTTATTGTTCATTTATTTACTTGTTGCAACAGTGGTTCTTTACATACAGGATTAGATGTTCGAGAATTTTCATGATAATGTACTTATTTTCTCATCCATTTGCTTTCTATTCTAAACATTAATTAAGTTCACATTGTCTATAACACTACTTTTTATTGACTGTGCTTTTTCTACTGCTATCGGCCTGAAATTTATATGGCTACCTATGGTTTTTGTATGGCATGTCTGTCCACCCTCTGTCTGATCTCTCTTTACTGTGACAGTAAGAGTGCCATAGGTTTCCGCTATTGCAAATTATCTTGCTTAATTTATGGTTATCATTGTACCTGCTGTTATTACTATTTCTGCACCACCATACACAACTGATACCATAACAAATAATATAACATTACAATTAGAAAAGGGAAGAAGAAGAAGTCATTAATAGTACTACTGCCACCAAGATTTTTTTTCAGTAAGTGCTACAGCTACGGAAATTTATGTTACTATTACTAATACCGAGACAAATATTTCATTATTTCTGCAATGATTACCCTATCTTTATTGTAGCCTGAGATGGACACCTGTAGACGCATGCAGTTTCATATAACACACTCCTATCGAAATGTATCTAGTCAATACGCCAGATCGACTACCCCGTCGGGTCCAGCAACATTTCCCTGTCTCCATATTGCATGGCGATGGATCAGAAGGTATCGTTTATACTTCACTGATTCTTCTCAGTCTTCTTGGGTACGCTTGTAAGTACCTCTCTCACTTATTTGGTTATAGGGCCTTGGAATCGTAGAGCTGTCGAGCTTCGCTCATGTTCCCTAGGATCGTATACAGGCCTTGCTCGTCTCTGCTGTGGTGGGTGCTGGCTATAGCCAATCCTTGCCTTTTGTGAGACAGCATCAGTTACAAGATTTAAGGTATTAAAGTCCTGTTTTCTTCTAATTATGTCAAAACAGTTTTTCCTTATGAAATGTGTATATAGTCCATGCTATTCTTCAATTACGGGGCATTCCCACAGGACATAGTCTAGTATGCCGATTTCACCACAGAGACGGCTACTCGATGCCCTTTTACCAATTCTATTCATTTACGTAGAATATGGCCCACGTCTGGTAACGTAGTAGGCTAGTCACTTACATGGCTTGAAATGTATCTTTTGTTACTTCAGGAAGAAACTGAAACGTTCTCCTCCCTGTGTCTGATGAGTTCCACATCTGCTGCCATTCTACAAATATTAAATTCTTTATTACTACTCGATGTGTTACCGGTTATCCAAGAAATTCGTGTATTTTTTGTAATGTTTCTTCTTCAGCCAATAAAGGGTAGCCTTCTTTTCTTATTTGTAAGTCTAGGGCACATGCACCCGTTTATACAGTTGGGACGTCAGTAGATGACGCTTACCCGCCAATGATCTTCTTCAGTGCAGATGCACTCACATTGCTCAAACTCTTACGGGAGGACGACGGTTCAATCCCGTCTCCGGCCATTCTGATTTAGGTTTTCCGTGATTTCCTTAAATCGTTTCAGGCAAATGCCGGGATGGTTCCTTTGAAAGGGCACGGCCGATTTCCTTCCCAATCCTTCCCTAACCCGAGCTTGCGCTCCGTCTCTAATGACCTCGTTGTCGACGGGACGTTAAACACTAATCACCACCACCATCTTACGGGAACCGGTAAATTGACTGCCGCGAGTAATGAGTATAGTGGGCAGGGCCACTACAAGTGTAGTGTGTGGACAGTAAGCTGGAAATGTGGGTCTCACGGGAAGCGTGCCAGAGATAAATCCCCGCAGTCGCACTCACCTCTGTGTCCTTGGTGGCTGAGTCTAAAAGAGCGTCTGCCATTTAGGCAGAGTCCCGGGTTCGAGTTCCAGTTGAGGCACACATTTTCAACTGTCCCCGTTGATATGTATCAACGCCTGTAAGCAGCTAATGGTCTCGATTTCATTATAATTTCACTCTGTAAATATGTTGCTGAAGGCAGAACTCCTCGGTGTACTTTTTTTTTTACTGCAGCAGCAAATTCGGCCTATCGCAACCAAGCTCGCAAACACTGGCACCATAGTCCATAATTTCTGGGTAAGTTGTTATGAAACATCAGGATAGGATAGGCTCAAACAAGTTAATTTCTGAAACTACCGGACCGGGAGTCTAATTTGGGTCCTTTGATTCCCACGGCCAAGGGCTCTACCAGCTGAGCTATCCCAGCACGATTCACGAGCCGTCATCACTACTTCACTTCCACCAGTACTTCATCCGCTACCCTTGAAACACTACGCTGAAAAGTTAAAATTCATTCCTGTTGACTACTGCTGACAAACGTAATGTAACTTTCTTGACAGTAGCAGAATCAGCTAACTAACGGAATATTGATAAAATGCTGTAGGTCTAAAAACAGAAATATTTCTCACAAAATGTCATGTGACTGGGAAGATAATGCGCGGGGTGGCTGCCATAGCAAATTCTCCTCCCCTACGGCGGAATTTTCTGTGCTAAACTCACACTGGTGCGCCGGAGATGCTTCTCGTTTCCACCGTGGGCAATCTGCCACAACTGTTTTGCTTTAATCTAGATCTTGCTAGGCTACGACGCCGTAAGAGGGTTGAAACTGTTAGCGGAAGAGTGGGAGGGGTGGGTACGACGGATCTGCGCTCACTACTACCCTGTTGCAACAGAGACTGATGGCATTACCAGTATCAACAGAGTATCACGAATGGAAGCGAAAACTAAATTCGTAATAAAATGAACATCATGAAAAACTGGGTAGCAAAATAAGGAATTGAGAAGTTACAAATGAGTGGATTCGTGATTTCCTGTCAGAAATGTCGCAGTTCGCAATAACTGACGGAAAGTTGTCGAGTAAAACAGAAGTAATATCTGGCGTTCCCCAAGCACGTTATGTAGGCCCCTGTTGTTCCTGATCTACATATACCATTTAGGCGACTATCTGAGCTGCTGTCTTAGGTTGTTTGTAGATGATGCTGTCGTTTACTGTCATGCATCGAATGATCAAAACGAACTGTAGAATGATATAGACAAGATATCCGTATACTGTAAAAAGTGGCAATTGAAAAGCTTGAAGTCATCCACATGAGCACTAAAGAGAACCCCCTAAAATTCATTTACACTATGAATCACACAACTCTAAAAGCTGTAAACTCAACTAAATGCTTAGGGATCACAGTTACGAATGACGTAAGTTGGAACCATCACATAGATAATGTTGGGGGGAAAGTCAACCAAAGACACCGAGTTATTGGCAGAACACTTAGAAAATGTTACAGGTCTGCTAAAAAGATGGAGTCGTGCGTGGCTCGTGTTCCCGCCACCATCTATTTTACACACTGTTTTTAGCGTACTGCCACCTCACTACGTTAATTTATATTACTACTGAGTTGCTGCTTTGCCTGACCGTTAGCAGCGCGTATCGGTATATCCCCTCTCGTACTATCTTTGCTCGACTGCTATTACTTTCCGGTCGTTGTCTCTCGCAACCGGAGTTCGGATCGCAGTTCGGGTCCCGAGTTCGGGTCTGCCAGTCAATGGGAACGCGGCTGGAGTGCAGTCCGGACCCGTCAGTCGTGGAGTTGTAATGCAGCACTAGTGCAGTTGGGTGGAGCAGCAGTGAGGTCTGCGTCGACATGGCTCACCCGACCGTTGCCGGCCACGCATCACTTGAGCCGGGCCGCTGTCTTGGCTCGCCGATCTTTCATGAGTCGGCTATTTGTGTGTGTGTGTGTGTGTGTGTGTGTGTGTGTGTGTGTATCGGGTCCCGATTTCTCTTAGTGTGTGCTTAGTTACTTTTGGGTATCGTTCAGGTGTTCGTGCACTGTTTGTCAAGTTGTGTGTGTAGTTCGCGTTATTGCCTTTGACAAGTTATTTTAAATGTTGTCGGCGCACTGGCTCTGGGAGGTCGGTGGTCTCATCGGCCGACGTGTAACTGGTTCTGCGAGCGCTTCTCGGCCCCTTCAGTTACCATCTTGTGGAACTTGGGTCTGTCCATTCCTGGTGTAGGGATGTCCCTTACCCAGTGGGCGTGTTTGCATGGTTGGGTCCGAGGCAGCATTTCCGCCGTCGTGTGTCTGGAAGTGAGTGGGAGACGCACTAGCAGTGCAGTCGCGACGGAGCAGCAGTCGCTGACGGACCAGCACCCAGTTGATCGGTTGTTGCGGACGCTGTGCAGTGGGTTGTCTGGCTCTGCTGGCGGTCCCTGCGCAGCGTCGGAGCGTGTGTGGAGCTGTCCTATCGCTGTCCTGTCGCTAGGAGCTACGTAGTTCACCGACACAGGACGTTAAAGTTGAGTGGTGTTTTAAGTACTCAAGCCACGTCCATTCATGTAGTGATTCGTTTTCGGTGGTTTGCTGTTGGGAAAGTTTTCCCGTGAGCAACACCGAGTGTTTGTATTGCTGAAAATTAGCTACCATGCGGTGGAATTAACTATATTACCGTATTTCAAATTCAAATGTACCAGGGGAGTTTTCTGCCTTGTGGCCGTTAGTGTTCCGGTTACCTGCCCTGGCCACTAACGTAATTTCAGGCAGCATCCTTTCCTCATCTGTTATCGCTGTCCAACACGGTGTTTAGTTTTGACTGCTTAATACATACTCCATTGTTGATTATCACGTTTGTTGATGGGAAGCAAGTCGTTGTGTCGTGTCGGTCGGTCCGTGACTGTCTCCTGTTTGGGTTCCGATGGATCAAGTGTACTTGGGCTCACCACCTGTCTCGCCTGAGGGAACGAGGGCAGATCAACCTCCCTGGAGGCTTCTGAGCGCCGTTGTCTTTATTGTCTCTCCCAACGGTGTTAATTAACTGTTTACAGCTACTTAAAATTTAAGGTTTATGGTTATTTTTCCTTTTTTTCTTAAAAATTTTTCAAAGTGAATTGTGGGCTTTCAGCCTTGCAACCTTATTTTTAAAATAATCTTTTAAGCTTCAAAATTATGGCCTTCTGCCTTTGAAAGATTATGGTAATATATTTGAAAACTTTGAAACTTAATTGTGGCCTTCAGCCATTTGTATTGCGCGTTGCATATGTTTGTTCTATCTACTTTGCTTTGAGGCTTTCCACCTAGCTGTTATAGATTTTTAAAATTGTTTTATTGCTATTTTAATTGGATTTTTATCTTGTTGGTTTGTTAAGATTTCTTGTTTGGAGGTCTTCAGTCGTGAAAGAGTTGTATTTGGTAAAGGTTCGGCTATGTGCCGCTTTAGTTGTAAATGTTATTAAATTACAATTAGAAGGTGAAACTGACCCCAAACTTATTTGGTCCTTTCCACAATCCTAATTACCTGTTCTGCCCAGCGGGTTTAGCGGGCGTTTCGGAGAATACTTACACTACAGTTACACGCCTTCTTCTGTAGCATTGCTGTGTCCTGTGGGACCCGCATCACACAGGATTAAATGAGGACATCGAAACGGTCCCGTGGAAGGCAGTTCGTTTTGTATTATTGCGAAACAGGGGAGAAAGTGCCACGGATATGATATGCGAACAGGGGTGGCAATCATTAAAATAAAGGCTTTTTCCACTGCGGCTGGATCTTCTCTTGAAATTCAAATCACCAACTTTCTGCTCAGTGTGAAAATATTTTGTTGACGCCCACCTACATAAAGAAAAATCATCATCAGAATAAAATAAGAGAAATCAGATCTCGCGTGGAACGATTTAAGTATTCGCTATTCCCGAGTGCTGTTCGAGAGTGGAACGGTAGGGAGATATCTTAAAGGTGGTTCGATCAGCCCCGCGGTAGGTACTTAATTGTGAACTGCAGAGTAACCTTGTAGTGGTAGATGTTGATGTAGAAGAGATTCGGAGTTCTCCTGTTGCTCTGGGAATTTTATTCCACACCTCATCACTTCTTTCTCTACTCTGCAAAATGTCACATTTTTCCGTGCGTGAAGTCCTTGTTATGTTGCAGGTCCTACGATAAATATCTTGGAGAGACAGCTCAAATCTAGGGAAAAGTAAGTATGTAACCACCACCAACAATAGTTGGGGAGCTCGGGTGATGTCTGACACTTAGGATTTCTCTAAATATAATTTTTTTTTCCTGAACATTGCATTGGAACACTCTTCATACTAAACAAGACCATGGTATTTTACTTAAAAGAAGGATAAAACACAGTGCCACAGGAAGATACAGTCTTACATATTTCTGTATTTTTTCTATGTATTGCAATTTAGTTGTTTAAATTTTTGGAAGATTGTATCGGACAATTGTAACTTTTAAAGAAATCATATGTGTTACAAAAATTTACCTTTTATTTAAATGGTAGTAAGCTTCAAACGAAAGAAACTACAAGTTATCTATATCTTAGTGCTAAGTTCCCTCTTCAGAGAAAGTAGACGTGCATAAGCAGAACCTCATAATGCCGCTATGAAGGTAAAATTTTGAACAGAATCGGCCTGAATCAAAATATTAGTTCATACTTTAGTGAAACGCTTATCAGAAGTGCAGTAAAAATAGTTGAACTCTATAAGGGCCCCATTATTATCGGCCCAACTCTCACAATTGCTGCGTACAATCGAGTCTTCTACGAAGGTCTCATTGGTTGTACAATACTGTTTTCTGTTAAACTCAGAATGCTCTCGGAAAAAGAAAATAAATCTTTTTAATGGTATCTGTTTTGTCCAGTACAATCCGAAATAGCTTTCTCCAATACAACCCGAACGTCCCGTTGTAGCAGATTCAGCACTCAAGTGTCAAGTTTGTGCAACCAAAAAGTCACAAGGAACTAGTACCTTGTTGCCATTTGGAAACGCACTGTTGGTTCTAAACCGCGTGAGTGCCTTGTTCCTACATGTTTCACATTACAGTGGCATTTTAGGTGCTCTCATATGAAGTAGACAATGTGGAAAGAAAGGGAAGGGATAGTTGCGCATTGTGGTAACGCAACACCTAGCGTTGAAAATTTGCCTGACTAGGACTCGAAACAAGAGTAACAGCTTCTACGAGCGATTGCCTTAACCTCTTAGACCATCCAGACATGGTCCCCGACAAATCACCAACTCCAACTTATCTCACGCTGCAGTGCAGCGTCCTGGCTCCATTAGCCTCCATGTCGCCAATTATTGATTCCCATAAGAGTTCGGACGATATTAGTACATCTGCACTTTACAGATATGTATGTATATAGAATGAGATTTTCACTCTGCAGCGGAGTGTGCGCTGATATGAAACTTCCTGGCAGATTAAAACTGTGTGCCCGACCGAGACTCGAACTCGGGACCTTTGCCTTTCGTTTTTTTTTTTTTTTTTTTGACCACTTTTTTTTTTGATAGGCAAGTGCTCTACCATCCTTTTTTTGTTAGCGCCTTTAACCGCTTTTTTTTTAAGAAAACAAATAAAAACCTCTTGGGTATGAAAATAAAAGACGACGTTCTTCATAAATAACACAATATCCTTTGAAAACGTAAAACATAAAAGGTAGCTATATTTCCGCAACGGCCTTCTTTTGTATTTGTATGTTTTTTTGGTAACATAAATGAGTGTACAGTCTCACCATCAGCAGCATTTCTTTTTTTATTTTTTTTTTTATTTTTATTTTTATTTATTTATTTTTTTTATTTATTTATTTTTTTTTTTTGGAGCACAAGAGAAAGAAAACAAATAGGCTGCAGATAGAGAGCTAGTTGTGAAAGGGATAAACATGTGTAAGGAGAAAAAAAAACTTAGAAGAGGAGGAGGAAAGAGAACTGAAATAAAATAGGAATACTTTCCGCGCCATGCTCCACTTTGGCGCGCCAGCAGAACAAAATGCATTCTATCATTGACCATTGAAGGGGAACGTGGGATCGTCCAGCCTTGGCTGGCACGGTTCGTTGAGATTCCAGCTTTGAGGCGGGTTGGTGAAAATGCTCTGTAAATAGTTCGCGAAAGTGGCCCGATAGTGTCGATGCCGGCGAAGGGTGTGGTGATACACTTGGAGGCGTGTCCAAAAGTCCGCCGGATCGACGATGTCGTCTCGGAAGAGGTAGTCGACAGCCATGCCACTGATCCATGTGATGGCGTGCCACTTAGCCGATGGAAAGTAGGTCGTGTCGGGATATATCATCATAGTGGGAGAAACGTGATGTGGTGGTACTCGGAGGTAGAAAGCCACAATCTTCTGTACGAGGGTCCAGACAGCTGCTGCTGGCCCACACTCAAAACGATGTAAATCCGTATCTTCGACATTGCACTTGAGGCACAGGGGTGAGTCCACCAGTGCGATGCGATGCAGTTTCTGTCTTGTAGTATACTTGCCGTTGACGAGAAGGTACCACATAGAGGTGGTGTCAGTGGTGTGATATGGTTGGTGGATCGTTTTCCAAACTGTAGGCCATGAAACCTGGGGGTGACGTGTTTCGACGGGGTTGCGGGGTGGAGACTTTCGGAGAAGGCGGTAGATGTCGCGGGTGGTCGTCTTCCTGATCCTGGGGAGCTCGGTGCATATGTAGCTGTACTCCAAAAAGAAACGGCCGATATGTTACATCGGAGGTGGGATGTGTGCCAAAGACGTCGGTGGGCGTCTCGAAACAGGCGCGAGCTCGGTGGTCAACATTCCAGTAAAACTAGCATTTTGGCTTTTCCATAACCGGAGCATAGTATTGGTGTAAAGTGCCGTTGTCCTGGCTCTCACATTAACCAGATCGAGGCCACCGTCCCGCTTCGGTAAGGTGAGAGCTTCATACTGGACTTTGAAGATGTGTCCAGAACAAATGAAATAGCCGAATGCCGCCTGTAACCTGGCCGCCATTGTCGCAGTGATGGGCAGAATCTGCGCTATATGGGGTATCCGAGCTGCCAGATGGGCATTGACGAAGGTGACTCTCTGGCACATATTCAGCGGGCGTAGTATGTGATTTTGTATGTTGGCCCGGATGCGTTGCAGCAGCGCACGAAAATTGATCGCCGAGGTGCGGCGAATGTCTCGCGTGTACACCAATCCGAGACAACGAATGGTGTCTACCAGTTGAAATGGAGCTACGCTGTCTGCGGGAAGGCCGCGGCCGGTCTTCATGGCGCATGATTTTGCCACGTTCATAGCGCTCCCTGCCCCTGCACTGTAACGGGTAATCCACTGCATCGCAGCTTGTACTTCATCCGCTGAACGTACGACGAGGGCCAAGTCGTCCGCGTAAACTCGGCAGCGGAACATATGATCCCGGAGTGGAATACCTGTCAAACGTCGCCGTAATCCGCAAATGAGTGGTTCCATCGCAATGGCATAAAGTACCGTCGACAAAGGGCAACCCTGCCGTACTGAGCGTTCAATCCGTATAGGTTCTGTAAGTCTGCCGTTGACGAGAAGTCTGGACGTTGCTCCACGAAGGAGCCGCATAATCACTTGCGTGAACGTCGGGGGAATTGCCATTCGGTCCATCACTGCGTTGAGGAATGCATGATTGACGCGGTCAAACGCTTGTTTGAAGTCGATGGAGATTAAAGCGCCTGGCAGTCGCGAGTGTGTTGCCACAGCGATCACATCTCGATATTCACTGAGGGCCGTCTGTATATTACGATCGCCGCCTAAGGATGTTTGTTCGTGGGAGACAATGTCCCGTAATACATGTTTGAGTCGCACTGCCAGAAGGCGTGTGAAAATCTTGAAGTCCGAATTGAGTAACGTGATCGGCCGATAACTGTCGAGTCGTGTTCCTCCTGCGGGTTTCGGGACTGGTACAAGTAAGCCTTCCATGAACATTGGTGGCGGGTTCGCCGCGCCGGACAAAAGTTCCCAGTACATGTCCCTCCATCGTGGCATCATCAAATCTTGGAAGGTTCTGTAAAATTCGAGAGGTAAACCGTCCGGGCCGGGAGATCGATTCAGAGACCCCTTGGCCACAGCGCCCTGGACGTCGTCGGTGGTCACTTCAGCAGTCAGGAGGGTTGCAGCTGCTGCGTTTAGAGTACCAAGTGTCTCATGGGCAACCTCAGCAATGGCCTCTGCGCCGGCAGGTACTTCTTGATAGAAAAGTCTATAGTGCGTTGTGAATGCATCCGCAATGGTAGCTTGCGAAGTCAGCCGTCGTCCATCAGGTAAGTCTAAAGTTGGCATTAAAGCCTGTCGGCGTCGACGAACATTTTGAACAATATGATGCATAGAAGGTTCTTCACCATTAATCCTGTCTTGGCTGCGGGCTCGTACAATGGCTCCCTCTAGACGGCATCTGGTCAAGGATAGAATCTTTGCCTTGATGCGTTGAGCTTCTTTGAGGCGATCCGGGGATGGAGGATGATCCATGAGTTCACGTAGAGCGCTATAGTAGAAATCAGTTGTATGGTGATTCCACCTGGCTTTTGCTCTGCCATAGTGTGTCAATGTGCGTCGGATGGCCGGTTTGGCGCACAGCAACCACCACTGCAGTGTGGTCTCGTAACGCATAATGCGTTGAACACAGGTGTGCCACGTGTCGGTGACCTGTTGTCGACATTCAGGGTCTCGCAGTAGCGCGACATTGAGTTTCCAGGGTCCTGCACTGCGCCATATAGATTGTCGACGTAGGTTCATGGTACAGATATAGATGTCATGATCCGAAAAGGCAGACGGCCAACGTTCCGCGTCGAGGAGTACTGATTTTAGAGCGTTAGAGATGTATATTCTATCAAGTCGGCTGGCGGAGTGGCTCGTGATGTGTGTATACCCCGGGCGGTCGCCGTGTATCACTCGCCAAGTGTCGAGGAGACGAAGGCGGCGGACGAGGAAGCGAAGTTCGGGACATGTGGTGAAATGGGGGTATTGGTCTGTGCGCTCGAGAACACAGTTGAAATCTCCACCTACGATGAGATGATCGTATCGACCGAGGAATAAAGGCGTGATATCTTCTGCGTAGAACTGGGAGCGATCCCTCCGTTTATCAGTGCCCGATGGGGCGTAGAGATTTATGATTTTGAGTCCTTCAACTGTTATGGCCACCCCTCGCGCTGTTGGGAGGTATGCGACATCGGAAACTGCAATTCCTTCTCGGAGGAGGATGGCTGCGCCTGTGTGTTCCATAGCTGCAGGGGCGGCGTACGTCTCATATCCATAACACCCAGTCCAAGTCGCTGTCATCAGTTCTTGTAACAGGGCGATGTCGATGTCCGCTGCTCTTAGCGTGTCACGGAGCAGTTGAAGTTTAGCATGGGAGCCGATATTATTAGTATTGATAGTAGCTATTCGGTACGCCTGATGGGAGATCCGTGCTGTTGATAGGGTCGTAGCTGGTGAAGATTGTTGTTGTGGATGCTGGAAGTCCATAGAAGTCGCAGGATTCGCCGTAGAAACTTCCCCCATTTTAGTTTTGGTCGAACGGAGAAACAGATCTCATTTCCGCATCAGATGGAGGTGGGAAATCCGTGTCATCCGCCCATGAAAGGTGTCCGACAGGTTTGACATCGGCGAGAGGTGGCAGCGCTGGCCGAGTCGGCTCAATGGCGTCAGTGACAACAGGCGTGCTATGTTCCATGGCTTCTGGGCGCGGGGCTTGCGCACGATCTCTGTCGGACGGTTCACCATCTTGTGGATGACGCGTCTCCGTGGCAGAGGAGAAAGTGTTATCGTGTTCTCCGTCGGAGTGATGTGGCATTTCTTCGTCCTGCGGAGGGGGCTCAATGGTCGATTCTGATGTCTTGCGGCGTTTTTTTCGTCGTTTGGGCGACTTCTGCTTTCGGCAATGAGTTTCGGTGTCTGAGGAAGGAAGAGATTCACGTCGTTCCGGTACAAAAGCCGCGGGTGCTATGATGCGGTCTTCATTCTCCAGAACACTCTCATTGGTATCCTTGTGATCTTCTAGCGT
Source organism: Schistocerca americana (assembly GCF_021461395.2). Taxonomy (NCBI): domain Eukaryota; kingdom Metazoa; phylum Arthropoda; class Insecta; order Orthoptera; family Acrididae; genus Schistocerca; species Schistocerca americana. The sequence goes on along the minus strand of NC_060125.1, from coordinate 478,492,979 downwards.
GGGTGTGTCCGGCTGTTGGACATGTTCACGGGCGGCATCGCCGTTGTCAAGGTGCTGGGACGCCTCCGGGTGTATCGGACCAGAGAGACGCTCGTGAACGGCGCCTTGTGAGGGCTGGACGTGCAGTGTCGCCGCATAGGTGACTGGAAGGGTGGTCGTGGTTCTGTCGGTGTTCGTATCGTCGGGCCTTAGTTGTGTGATGCGGCGTTGCAGGCATTCATTACGGACGTGGCCTTCTTGGCCACAACCGGAACATGTTCGAGGTTGTCCGTCGTAAATGACTACCGCACGGCAGCCGCCGATAGAAATGTACGATGGAACGTGCCGTTTGAGATCGATTCGGACTTGTCTCACACCATTAAGCACCGGATACGTCGTAAACTGTGCCCATGTCTCGGCTACGTGGCTCTGGACTTTTCCGAACGGACTTAGCGCCGCGATGACTTCATCTTCAGCCACCTCGAAAGGCAGTTCGAATACACGGATCGTCCGAAGGCCAAGTCCTGCATGGTCGACATCCACAGGCCCGACGTTTCCGTCGGAATGCCGAAATTTTAGTCCATGTCGCGTCCTTTGAATGATCTCGTTGCAGGCAGCGTCGGAAGTCATCTTAACATAAACGACGCTGCTAATGATCGATAGGTGTATGCCGATGAGTTCGTCACGCGGGATCTTCACGTCTTCGCGTAGGGAGCGTTCGACGGCCAGTGCTTTGGGTCGTGCGTATTCGTTTGAGAAGGTGAACTTAAGAGTGTTCTTCCTGTAAGAGTCTGCCATTACAGCTCGTTCGACTGAGAAGCGCGGTGACGAGGAAGTAAACAAAACACTCCACGCGCGCAGCGGCGTGGACGGCCGAGCGCGGTGCGCCCTGCTGCCCTGCCGAACGCAGACTTCCATCTGAGCTACCGAAGCACGACTCACGCCCGGTCTCACAGCTTCACTTCTGCCAGTATCTCGTCTCCTACATTCCAAACTTTACAGAAGCTCTCCTGCGAACCTTGCAGAACTAGCACTCCTGAAAGGCAAAGGTCCCGAGTTCGAGTCTCGGTCGGGCACACAGTTTTAATCTGCCAGGAAGTTTCATATCAGCGCACACTCCGCTGCAGAGTGAAAATCTCATTCTGGAAACATCCCCCAGGCTGTGGCTAAGCCATGTCTCCGCAGTATCCTTTCTTTCAGGAGTGCCAGTTCTGCAAGGTTCGCAGGAGAGCTTCTGTAAAGTTTCGAAGGTAGGAGACGAGATACTGGCAGAAGTGAAGCTGTGAGACCGGGCGTGAGTCGTGCTTCGGTAGCTCAGATGGTAGAGCACTTGCCCGCGAAGGGCAAAGGTCCCGAGTTCGAGTCTCTGTCGGGCACACAGTTTTAATCTGCCAGGAAGTTTCATGTATGTATATACTGGACTGGTATATCTTCGTCGGATATGGAGAGAGGGGTTCGCTAGTTATCCGGAATTCCAATGTTAAGCGCGTTGTGGAACCCGTTAGTGAAATAGCGTCCAGCGTCGAAAAGAAAGCCAACGTGCAATCGGTATGTCTGCTGGAAGGCCTCATCCGAGATGCGGTCGGGGCTATCGAGGGTGCAGAATGTAGTCAGCAAGTCTGGTCTCAGCACCAATGACGTCTGTCGCTTGGGTTTTGAAGCCATACTCGGCTCATAGGGTCGGCTGGTGGATTGCAAGCAGAGTTTGGAATTTGCAGTGTTGTTCCTATAGTTGATCGGGGTCATTTGGTTTGGAGGTGAGTGGAGGACCTCAACCAAAGCCTTTGTCGATTCTGACGGACTTAACTGCAGATGTCTGGTATCTCCGAAGCGAGAAAGGAAAAGTGGTGCAACCTCCTACAAGAGACGGACATGAAGCACAGCAGTAGGAAGGCATGGAAACTGGTCAAAAGTCTCAACAACGACCCAACAGAACCACAACCAAATTGCAGTGAAGTTACACCCGATCAGATAGCTCACCAACTACTCATGAACGGAAAAACTAAAAGGAAGATCAGGAATGGCAAAATTAAAAGAAAATTGAACGAGGAGATTAGCTTCCTATCTCGCCCGTTCTTCATTCAGGAGCTACAAGATGCCATCAATGATTTGAAAAACAATAAGGCCGCTGGCCTCGACGATCTGAGATCTGAGCAAATTAAACATTTTGGACCGGGAGTACAAGCATGGATCCTAGAGCTAATGAAGAACTGTATTGCAACAATGCAAATTCCTAAACTGTGGAGGAAAGCTCGGGTTATTGCATTACTAAAACCAGGGAAAGACCCAGCTGAAGCTAAAAATTTCCGGCCTGTATCACTGCTTTGTCATTTATTTAAAGTGCTGGAGCGAATGGTCCTCAAACGCATAGCTGATTATGTGGACAAAGCCCTCATTAACGAACAAGCTGGATTCCGACCAGGAAAATCATGCTGTGGCCAAATTCTTAATCTCACACAGTACATCGAAGACGGCTATCAGAGAGGAGAAGTAACTGGGGTCGCATTCCTGGATCTCAGTGCTGCATATGACACAGTTAACCATAAGTTGCTTACCCAGAAAGTGTATAATGTCACTAAGGACTACACCCTATCTATGTTCGTGCAATGTCTGCTACAAAACAGACGCTACTATGTAACCTTACAATCTAAAAACACCCGTTGGAGGACACAGAAAAATGGACTTGCACAGGGTAGTGTCTTGGCTCCAATGTTATTTAACATCCATACCAATGATCTTCCCATCAGCCGCCGGACACGAATGTTCATATATGCTGATGATGCAGCAGTGGCCACACAGGATAAAACCTTTGAACAAGTGGAGGAGAATCTCACAGGAGCCTTAACAGAACTTGCTACCTATTACGACGGCAATAATCTCAAACCAAACCCTAGTAAATCTCAAGTATCCGCCTTCCATCTTAGGAACAAACAAGCCAAACGGAAACTCCGCGTCATGTGGCAAGGGGAAGAGCTGAAACATACAAACAGCCCAAAATACCTGGGAGTAACATTGGACAGAGCACTTACTTTTAAGCAGCACTGTCACAACACTAAAATAAAGGTCTGTGCCAGGAACAACATACTGCGGAAGCTAACAGGTTCATCGTGGGGAGCTCAACCACATGTTTTGCGCACCACGGGTCTGGTGCTATCTCAGCAGCGGAATATGCGGCGCCAGTTTGGAGGAACTCTGCTCACACTAAGCAAGTTGACGTCGCCGTAAACGAAACTGTACGTATTGCCACAGGATGCCTCAAACCAACTCCCACAGACATCATTTACCCCATCATAGGCATAGCACCACCCACTATCCGCAGACAAGTAGCCGCCGAGATCGAAAGATCAAAACAAAAGAATGATCCTCGACACCCGTTGCATATGCACCGAAAACAACGTGTCCGGCTGAAATCCCACAGGAGTTTCATTGAAACTACTGAAGAGCTCGTCACCAAACCCGCCGCAAGGCGGCTATCTCTTTGGGAAGAAATGGTGCCACACTCCACAATAGATCTACTTGAGGAGGGATCTGCAGGATTTCAACTACCTTTTACAACTTGGAGGTCATTAAACCGGCTGCGCACTGGAGTAACTGGGTGCAAATCAAACCTATTTAAATGGGGCTACAGTGATGGCGACAGGTGTGAATGCGGAGCAATACAGGACTTGGACCACCTACTGATCTGCCCAGATATGTCTATGACATGCACTAAAGATGATATTTTGAAAGTCAATGACAAAGCAATCTACGTTGCTAATTTCTGGGAAGGGAAGATATAATTGGTGCATCCGGACACGGAAGAAGAAGAAAAACTGCAGATATCTGGATGTGCGTTATTGGATGGAGAATTGTAAGACTCGGCTCGATAAGTCAGGGATGAACTACACAAAAGCAGTTACTCCGGTAGCAGAATACTCGTGAAAGGCACACGGGGTTTCTTACGATAGTCGGTAGTTTGAGTTACTCTGATGAGCACTTCCCAGTTGAGACACAGACTGCGAAATCGAGCCACTTTCAGACTAAAGGCAAATCGACTTTCAAATTTTTGTCATTAAATTGTCTAAGCTGGTTGAAACTTGAAGTAGAAAACACTGAAACATTTAGCGAGGCATGGGACGTATATCGAAATGGTAGACTCGATGCCATAAAACGAGGAATGTTCAGTGCAGTCGACAAAAATATTGTCTTTACTGTGGTCGAATCTGAATGTGAGTTTGAAGGTTTAGGTGAAATGAAGTTAATTGTTGGACGGTTTTACCAGCCATCAGGTTATACCGTGACATTTTTAGAATCCACGCTATGTTGCACTGTAATATCCACGTCACGCAATATCAGTTTGAGGCGACTTCAACCTACGTAGTATAGAATGGAACGTCTGTAGTTTGATTCCAGCGTGGCGGATAGGTATTCTCGTGAAGAACTCCTTAATTCGTTTGCCGAATACTGTCGTGTCTAGCTGGTTCGAGAACCCACACACATGAGAAATGTTTTAGATGTTGTAGCTACCAAAAAGGCTGGCATTATCGACGGTGTCAGTATAGAGACAGAGATTAGTAATCATGATATCATAGTGATTATAGGCTGCTCGGCTAGACGCGCTGTCTAACGCTCTGCTTCCCGAGTGGCAAGGCGTGCCGGTCCCCGACACAAATCCGCCCGGCGGATTAGTGTCGAGGTCCGGTGTGCCGGCCAGTCTGTGGATGGTTTTTAAGGCGGTTTGCATCTGCCTCGGCGAATGCGGGCTGGTTCCCTTTAGTCCGCCTCAGTTACACTGTGTCGGCGATTGGTTAGTAAACAGTGTCTCCATGTACGCGTACACAATGATTACTCTACTATGTAAACATTTTAGGTTACACTCGTCTGGTATGAGACGTTCCCGGGGGTGAGGGGGTTCCACTGGGGGCCGAACCGCGCATTAACCATGGGTGGGGTGTGTGGACTGCTATGGCATCTTGTGGAGTTGTGAACCATCGTGTCTACGGCGGGACGAAGCCCCCTTCGTTTCTAGGTCCCCGGTTCAACACACACACACACACAGTGACTATGTTTAGTAGATTACTACCGTTAATAAACCAATCAAGAAGCCAAAGATATATTTCCTAGAAGATCAAACAAGCAGTTGATAGTATCAGCATAGAAAACGAATGGAAATCATTTACTTCCAGTATGACAGACGTAGAGGAATTGTGGGCGAAGTACATCGTGCTTTTCAGAAGTATATGCCAAGTAATTGGATTAAGGACGGGAAAGACCCACCGTGATTTAATTAAAAAATTCGAAAAATACTGAGGAAGAAATGGCTGTTGCACTGTCTGTTGGAAAGAGAACGCACCTCAATCCACTCGATACAATTTGAAACGAGACTCGTCTGACCAAGCAACTTGTTTCCATTTATCAACAGTCCAATGTCGTTGTTGATGGGCTCAGGCGAGTCAAGGGTACACGAGTGGGCCTTCGGCTCCAAAAGCCCTTATCGATGATGTTTTGTTCAATGGTTCGCACGCTGACACTTGTTGATGACCTAGCATTGACTGAAATCTGCAGCAATTTGCGGAAGGGTTGCACTTCCGTCACTTTGAACGATTCTCTGCAGTCGTCGTTGGTCTAATTCTTGCAGGATGTTTCTAAAGCCGCAGCGATGTCGGAGACTTGATATTTTACCAGATTCGTGATATTCACGGCACACTCCTGAAATTGTCGTACGGGGGGATCCCCACTTCGTCGCTACCTCGGAGATGCTGTGTCCCATCGCTCGTGCGCCGTCTATAACACCACGTTGAAACTCACTTAAATCTTGATAACCTGCCATTGTAACGGCAGTAATCGTTGTAACAACTGCGCCAGGCACTTGTCTCATAAAGGCATTGCCGACCGCAGCGCGGTCTTCTACCTGTTTTCGTATCTCTGTCTCTGAATACGCATGCTTATACCAGTTTCTTTGGCTCTTCAGTGTAATAGGCATCCCTGGCGCAGAGAAGCAACTGAAACAGTTGAAAACGAATAAGTTGCTAACTCTGGATGGAATCCCATTTCTAAGACGGTTAAAGAACGAGCATGTAAACTTATGACCCATATCCTTAACGTCGGTTTGCTGCAGAATTCTTGAACATATTCTCAGTTCAGTTACAATACATTTCCTTAAGAAGGAAAAAACCCTGTCCACATGTCGGCACGGTTTTGGAAAGCATCGCTCTTGTGAAACTCAATTGCCCTTTTGTCACGGATAAACAGAAACAGGCAGATTGCATATTCCTAGATTTTCGAAATTCGTTGACATGCTGCCCCACTGCGAAGCTGTTAACGAAGGTACGATCATACGGAACGCGTTCTCAGACATGTAAGTGGCTAGAAGACTTCTTAAGCAATAGAAAATAGTGCGTTGTCCTTGAAGGCGAGTGTTCATCAGAGACAAGGCTATCGTCAGGAGTGGCCATGTAAATGTCCTTGGACCGCTATTATTTTCTATATGCGTATATGATATGAGGACTGGGTAAGTCGCAACCTGAAGCTGTTTGGTGGTGATGGTGTTGTGTACGGGAACGTGTCGGCGTCAAGTGACTGTAGGGGGATACATAATTTCTGGTTGGTGTGATGAATGGCAGCTGTTTTTAAAAGTAGTAAAATGTAAGTTAACGCATATGAGTAGGGAAAAACATCCCACAGTGTTCAAGTGCAAAATTAGCAGCGCGCTGCCTGACACAGTTCCGTTGATTAAATGTCTAGGCGTAAGGTTGCAAAGGGATATGAAATAGAACGAGCATGTTAGGACTGTACTACGGAAGGCAAATGGTCGACCTCCGTTTATTGCAAAAATTTCACGAAAGCGTCGTTCATGTGTAAAGGAGATCGCGTATAATACACTAATGCGACCAATTTTTGAATACCGCTCGAGTTTTTGGCTCCCCATCAGTCCATATTAAAAGACGACATCGAAGCACTTCGGAAACGGACTGCTAGATTTCTTACCGGTAAGTTCGATCAACATGCTGGTGTTACAGATATGCTTAGCGAACTTAATTGGGACGCCTGGAGGGAAGGCAACGTTATTTTCAAGGAAGAGTATTGATAAAATTTAGAGAACGAGCATTTAAAGGTGACCACAGAACTAGTCTACTTCCACCAATGTTCGTCTCGTGTAAGGGGAGCAGACATAAAAGAGGTCAGGGGTCTTGTGCAGGCATACAGAAGTCGTTTCTTTCTGAATCGGCTGCTAAGGGGACGGGAAAGGAATTGACTAGTCGTGCTATAAGGTACCCTCTACCACGCACCATACGGTAGCTTGCGGAGGATGTAGATGTAGAAACAGTGAAGGAATCTCATAGAGAACTACTGTGGCAACCAAGAAATCTGGCGCTGCAGATTCCTGCACGTTCTCGTTATACATGAGACCAAGCGCATCCTTGGCCTGATTTTGGGCACATTGTGTAATTCTTCTGGTGTTACAGGGCCAAACAATAACGCCTGCTTATCAGTTTCTAATCTACATTTATTCTGCTCCAAATGAAATTTAAACTTTTCTAGTGCAAACAGGGCTGCCGAAGTTTCCAGCTTGTAAACAGAATAATTTACTTCTGCAGCTGACAAAGTTCTCGAAACTTAAGCCAAAGGCCTCTCCTCTCTATCGTGTTCTTGTGACAAAACAGCGCCAATGCCGGAATTAGAAGTGTCCACTTGAAAAACAAGTGGGAAGTCAAAATCTAGAACATTAAGTGTTGGAGCGTTGCCGAGAGCATGTTCCGAGACATCAAATGCAGTCTGTTAGGCATTTCCCCATTGGAATTTGTTTTTGCTACTCTCTTGATTAGGTGGGTTTGCTTGTTGGGCAAATTTAGGGATAACGTTTCTAGAAAAAGTCACCATGGCTATGAACCGGGAGACGCCCTTTCTGTCCGTGAGCAAACATAAATACCTAGCGTACATACCTGATCTATAATAATCCGTCCGGCTCACATTATAATCACAAAAATGACATTTAACTACGGGTGAGATTTACTTTAGACTTAACGGTCGAACCGGCCTCCCTGAGACGCCCCAACATTTCCCTAAGATGATGAACAAAAGTTACACTATAAATGACCACGTCTTTTAAACAACTGTAGACGCCCTCAAGCTATAGGTCATCCAACACTAAATCTAAAAGGTGAGGCAACAGCTCCGTAATTGCGGACGGGCCAGAGTTCACTCAGTTCAACTGGTTTTGGTTAGTGCAAAACTAAGTTATACTCTTGGAAGATTTGGTGAGAAGTATATGGTAATAGTTTTGGCTAGGATCCAGCACGATAGAAACACGCACTCTTGCAAATCACATAAAACAATTACGTAGGTCATGAAGTGGAACAGATTCAAACACCGCCATCTGATTTAACATGTGATAATTGGTTGGTTGATTGGTTGTTTTGGTCTCATCGGATTAGGGAAGGACGGGGAAGGAGGTCGGCCGTGACCTTTGAAAGGAACCACCCCGGCATTTGCCTGGAGCGATTTAGGGAAATCACGGAAGACCTAAATCAGGATGGCTGGACGTGGGATTGAACCGTCGTCCTCCCGAATGCGAGTCCAGTGTCTAACCACTGCGCCACCTCGCTCGGTATATGTGATAATTCTCTACTTTTTAGTACCCTGGGTTTTTTGCTTTCTTCACCAAAAACATAGGAGTCACATAAGGCGGAACAGACCTAATAATGCCGTCATCTAACAGTGGATTTATGATTTTACGTAATTCCATCGTCTTTGATGGCGACAGCCAGTACGGCGTCTGCAGGACAGGAATATGATCAGTTAGCCGAACCTGAACTTGAAGCTTCTTGGCAGCATCCATTAATTTAGGTTAACCAGAAAGGACACTAAATATGTTAACAACCCAAAAGTGACTATAGAAGCCCTATACGTTTAGACCTTGAGTTTAAAGAAGAAACGTTTCCCACCATAGCCCAACGTAAAGTGAGTACCACGCAGAAAATCACAATCGAACAATAGCATGACTGTAAGCGCTTTGACTAGAAGAAATTTAAAAGGCCACTACAATGTTACTGAAATATAAAAAATAATGTAATATTATATTCACCGCTTTTGCTGAGGGGAAAAGCTTTTGAAATGGTAAAATGGTGCATAGAAAATGTCCACTTGTTGATAAGGAAATTATATTCCGCCAATCAGCATCAGATTCTCATCAGACCGACGAGAACATTGACCGACAGCATTGTTTAGAGGCCAGTGAACGATCTCAAAATTACGCAGTTTGCATCATTACTTTGCCCGGATACTGATAGAAAATATCGGTAAAAGAGATTTGGGGGACGCTGAAATAAAATCTTGGTAAAGTAAATTCCGGTTAAACGCCCGTAGCGTTCGGCAACTCCCATTCGCTGCATCCTGAAACTAAGAAATAAGATGCAACATAACTGATTGAGATTGGCATTAATGGAAGAGGAAAGTAGGTTCTTAATTCAAACACGGCTATTGTAACTAAATTAGCGTAATTATTTAGCCAAAAGTTACAGGTACGAGAGCGACACTTACATTTTGTGAAACAACCATAGAAAAAGAGAGAGAGAGAGAGAGAGAGAGAGAGAGAGAGAGAGAGAGAGCGCTCACAGCTCACACCTGCTGCTTTTATTTAATCCAGAAACAAATTACGACAGCTGCTTTCAACTTGCTTTGCAATTTCGATGTATAAACACTTCTCTTGAACATTCTTTATCGGAACAGCAAAAAATAAATTCCTTACATTAAATCGTGGCCTTTTCTCCTTCCTTTATAGACTTATTTACGCAGAGAAACTTTATTCTTAATTTATTTTAGTCTTAAAGGAACTATTGGGGCATATTACATTAATTATTCAAAAAGCAACATTTCATTGCTCCCTTGAACACGTGTTTCTTATTTTGTCTCTAGAAATAGAGAACAAGGTTCAATTGTGGTAAGGTTAGAATACATTGCGATACAGATGAGTAAATAAATATCATATTCCAATAGAATCATTAACAAAATACACTGTTCACTTACACAGTTCTTACACTTTACTGTCTTTGTGTACCTGTTTCTTAAACTTTGTTCAAATACATTTGTCTTTATGTTCATAGAATTTCAGTAAATATACAGAAATACAATGTTACAGGTAAGTTCTTGCTGTGTTCGTTATCTCTCTTCCTTTTTTACTGTATTTTTAAGGAATATTAACGCACTTGTCTGTAACTACGAAACACGAGCAGCGTGTCCGATTGACACATCACAACACTTTCTCGATTTGGCGCTCGCTGTTGAGGAGGCGAGACCGTCGGCTCGCACAGTGATCTCTGGCGGCGATTCCAGGAAACCCGCTGTCCAGATAGATGCCCATCGTAGCTGGAACGCTTGCGAACGGCTCTGACAGCTGGCTACGCCCCCACTCCTGCTTATTACATACACGGGACGACCGACTGCGACAGTGGATACATGAAAATCAAATCAAATCAAAGCAGTATCAGCTCTACAAATATTAGTTCAATTTCGCAGAGCTGCCCTAGGGAAAAATTTGATTACTACAATAGATTTCACTTTCATGATTGTCTTCCGTGTGTATTGTTCTTCCAGTCCAGGTCTACCTTCAGGGAGCTTTGCCGGCCGCGGTGGTCTCGCGGTTCCAGGCGCTCAGTCCGGAACCGCGCGACTGCTACGGACGCAGGTTCGAATCCTGCCTTGGGCATGGATGTGTGTGATGTCCTTAGGTTAGTTAGGATTAAGTGGATCTAAGTGCTAGGCGACTGATGACCGCAGATGTTAAGTCCCATAGTGCTCAGAGCCATTTGAACCATTTCAGGGAGCTTTATTTCCCACTAGTTTGTAGTTGGCACCACTATCTACAAATCATGGCGTATTTTCAGACTAAGTGAGTCGAGTTCTTGACTGCTGAGTTCGTCAACAAACCGTACTCGTTTATGCTTTTTACTGTTCACCACAGGTATTTCAAGGACGTCTCTGCATAGTCACTGCTTAAAATTGTTACATAAAAAAGGTTACTCAGTTTTAATTGCAAAGTTTATGTGCGGCGACAATCACCTTCCTACACTCTGTTTGTTTATTGACGAGGCTGTTTTATACTTGTCCATTACCTCGCCAGGAAAATAATATCCTTTATAGTTCACTAAGTCACTTTTGTGTGCGCATATATGTGTCAACATGTGTGTACACATCGAAGACAAGTCATGTGCACAGGACTTCTCACTGCGTTGGCTAGTGTGCAGTTCACAATGGTGAGTTTGACATAAAAACTGTTCACTCACGTAACACTTATTTACTTCATACACTTTTGATTAACAACGTCTCTCGCTTGAGTGTCCCGTTGCAATCATTGTCCACCAGTTCATCTTCATTTATAAAAACATTCACAAATAAATGAGACCCTTTCTCTTATCCACACCAGTCTGTCCGTTCCCTGGATCGCATTTACTTCTTGCACAAATTAACTTACAGTTTTTATATTTGTCTATCTTACAAGTGGCGTACTTTACACGAATATTGTCTCTCTCGTATGTTTTGTGATATGTTAGCCGTGTTTGTTACAGAGCATTGCTTGTGGTCTGATGTTCACAAAATTCTTTACTTCCCTCTTTTTATATTTCACAGATTGAGTATCACTACCTAGGTTGTCGTCATGTTACCATGTACCCACGAAATAATCCTATTCTACATAAGGATGGCCAAAATCTAAACTCCTGCTGTTCATAAACTCACATAACTGAAGGTCTCACATCATTCGACATATAATGGATCATGCAGCTAAAATTGTGCCAGTATACCTTTGCATAGCAATTATCTAATTCAAAATAGAATTCATGTCAGTTCACATGAAATAGGTAAGTAAGAGATTAGCATACACATAAATATTCACATACAAAATAAAATATCAATCTAATATCACCTTATACTAGCTTCTGCTCGACCTATCAACTAGAAATGTTATCTTTCATGCTGCTTACATACTAATATTTACAGTTTGAGTACAGTTATTGCATGGCCCGTACATCTCCCTTTCAATAAACGATCAACTCAATTTAGTGTCACCCTATATAGCACAAGTGTGACCAAAGAATGCACTCTGTGTGCATACAGCTCACTACTATGTTCAACTAATTGTGCTTTACTTGGTAGTAGTCAATGTATAAGTGTATCAAATATTTTCTCCACAGAAATAAAGCTTGAAAAAAAAATTAACGCAAGATAACTACTTACACTGAATATTACTGTCTTTTGCTCTATATACACTTATTTGCAGGTAACAGTTCCTCTGTTTATGTTCGTAGTAGGCAACAACTTATAAATACATACCGTTCGTTCTCATTTGGCTTTTTTTCTTCACTTTCCCTTGTCCATACGTCGTATAACACTAATGCTGAAAATAATCTTTTCACTGACAAAGTTCTCAGTCTTCGTTTTCATACTTCACAATGTTAGTGTTGTAGTGAGATACTTTCCAATTGCATAAACATACTTTCATGAAAACCCACAGAAAAACTTCCTAACTACTACATATATTCAGCAAATACTTAAAACTAAAAGATCGTTATTGTTTCTAATGTCAAACAAATGTCAGTAATTTTATCCCCTCCTAAAGCTACCTATATACCATATAATATTTATTTCCATTAGTTTTGGTATACCAGTACACATTCTTCATAGTGGAAAACACTTTAATACGAGGGTGAGTCAAATGAAACCCTTAAATTTCTAATAACAAATCGAAATTTCGCGCCTTTATCCTGGAAGTTGGTAAGTGTGCTACAAATAGCGTGCAGAATGGCCTGAAGGTGGCAGCATAGTGCAGATGCACACACACCGACGCAGTATCAGTATAAAGATGGCCACCCCACTTGCGAATTGCACCAGGGAAGAACAGCGTTCTGTTATTCGGTTTTTGCGTAGTGAAGGTGTGAAGCCTATTGAAATTCATCGACCCATGAAGGTTCAGTACGGTGATGCATGTTTGTCACAACAGCAAGTCTACGAATAGACTAAGAAGTTCGCAAATGATGTGACTTCAGTGGAATATGCACCTCGTCCAGGTCAGGCACAACGAGTTGTGACTCCACACAACACTGCAGCAGTTGCAGCCATAGTGAAGGTAAACCGCCGAGTGACGCTGAATGACACTGCAGCATTTTTACAGATTGGGCATGTCAGCACACCACATTGTGCATCATGTGCTCCCCTTGTGAAGAACTTCTCTGACGCTTTGAACGAGCAGGTGATGGCTTTAGCAATATGACAATGCAAGGCCCCACACTGCCCATAGAACAGTTGCAACAATCACAGACCTGCATTTTGAGTGTCTTCCTCACCCACCATACTCAACACACCTTGCCCCATGAGATTTCCATATGTTTGGATCATACATAGACGCAGTGGGAGGAAATTCATCGACCAAGGGAATCAGTGATCATAAGGCCGTTGCAGCATCCCTGAATATGGAAGTTAATAGGAATGTAAAAAAAGGGAGGAAGGTTTATCTGTTTAGCACGAGTAATAGAAGGCAGATTTCAGACTACCTAACAGAACAAAATGAAAATTTCTGTTCCGACACTGACAATGTTGAGTGTTTATGGAAAAAGTTTAAGGCAATCGTAAAATGCGTTTTAGACAGGTACGTGCCGAGTAAAACTGTGAGGGACGGGAAAAACCCACCGTGGTTCAACAACAAAGTTAGGAAACTACTGCTAAAGCAAAGAGAGCTTCACTCCAAATTTAAACGCAGCCAAAACCTCTCAGACAAACAGAAGCTAAACGATGTCAAAGTTAGCGTAAGGAGGGCTACGCGTGAAGCGTTCAGTGAAGTGGAAAGTAAAATTCTATGTACCGACTTGACAGAAAATCCTAGGAAGTTCTGGTCTTACATTAAATCAGTAAGTGGCTCGAAACAGCATATCCAGACACTCTGGGATGATGGTGGCATTGAAACATAGGATGACACGCGTAAAGCTGAAATATTAAACACCTTTTTCCAAAGCTGTTTCACAGAGGAAGACCGCACTGCAGTTCCTTCTCTAAATCGTCGCACAAACGAAAAAATGGCTGACATCGAAATAAATGCCCATGGAATAGAAAAGCAACTGAAATCACTCAACAGAGGAAAATCCACTGGACCTGACGGGATACCAATTCGATTCTACACAGAGTACGCGAAAGAACTTGCCCCCCTTCTAACAGCCGTGTACCGCAAGTCTCTAGAGGAACGGAAGGTTCCAAGTGATTGGAAAAGAGCACAGGTAGTCCATGAAGGGTCGTCGAGCAGATGCGCAAATCTATAGACCTATATCTCTGACGTCGATCTGTTGTAGAATTTTGAGAACATGTTTTCTTGCTCGAGTATCATATCGTTTTTGGAAACCCAGAATCTACTCTGTAGGCATCAACATGGATTCCGGAAACAGCGATCGTGTAAGACCCAACTCGCTTTATTTGTTCATGAGACCCAGAAAATATTAGATACAGGCTCCCAGGTAGATGCTATTTTTCTTGACTTCCGGAAGGCGTTCGATACAGTTCCGCACTGTCGCCTGATAAACAAAGTAAGAGCCTACGGAATATCAGACCAGCTTTGTGGCTGGATTGAAGAGTTTTTAACAAACAGAACACAGCATGTTGTTATCAATGGAGAGACGTCTACACCTCTGGCGTGCCACAGAGGAGTGTTATGGGACCATTGCTTTTCACAATATATATAAATGACCTAGTAGATAGTGTCGGAAGTTCCATGCGGCTTTTCGCGTATGATGCTGTAGTATACAGAGAAGTTGCAGCATTAGAAAATTGTAGCGAAATGCAGGAAGATCTGCAGCGGATAGGCACTTGGTGCAGGGAGTGGCAACTGACCCTTAACATAGACAAATGTAATTGATTACGAATGCATAGAAAGAAGGATCCTTTATTGTACGATTATATGATAGCGGAACAAACACTGGTAGCAGTTACTTCTGTAAAATATCTGGGAGTATGCGTGCGGAACGATTTGAAGTGAAATGATGATATAAAATTAATTGTTGGTAAGGCGGGTACCAGGTTGAGATTCATTGGGAGAGTCCTTAGAAAATGTAGTCCATCAACAAAGGAGGTGGCTTACAAAACACTCGTTCGACCTATACTTGAGTATTGCTCATCAGTGTGGGAGCCGTACCAGATCTGGTTGACGGAGGAGATAGAGATGATCCAAAGAAGAGCGGCGCGTTTCGCCACACGGTTATTTGGTAACCGTGATAGCGTTACGGAGATGTTTAGCAAACTCAAGTGGCAGACTCTGCAAGAGAGGCGCTCTGCATCGCGGTGTAGCTTGCTCGCCAGGTTTCGAGAGGGTGCGTTTCTCGATGAGGTATCGAATATATTGCTTCACCCTACTTATACCTCCCGAGGAGATCACGAATGTAAAATTAGAGAGATTCGAGCGCGCACGGAGGCTTTCAGACAGTCGTTCTTCCCGCGAACCATACGCGACCGGAACAGAAAAGGGAGGTAATAACAGTGGCACGTAAAGTGCCATCCGCCACACATCGTTGGGTGGCCTGCGGAGTATAAATGTAGATGTAGATGTAGAAAGAAGTTCCGTTCTAATGAAGAGGTACGCCACGTGGTGCATGAGTGGTTGCAAAAGAATTTTTTTCTAAAGGAATTTATGCGCTTTGTAAGGGCTGGAGGACTTACATTGAGCATAGGGATGATTATGTTGAAAAGTGATACAGCTTTGTACCATTTCTGCATAATAAATAATATTTAAAAAAATATTTAATGTTTACATTTGACTCACCCTCGTAGTATGACAGGTTCAGCATAAAACTTCAATGAGTGTATATATTCACCATACGGAGTGGTAGATAAAATACAGAAGACGTTGACCTCTGGGGCAAACATCCTTACCGAACATATTTCTTCAAATCGTTTTGGTGATAATAAAACTTATGGGCTGCTTCTTACGGAAACAATTATTTTGTTGCTAGATCGTTAACCAAGAAAAAGGCGCACCCCTCCGTCTGCCTTGCCCGCAGCTAATAATGGGCAGCTGTATGGTGGAAGGGGTGGCTGTGTAACACACCACTGTACCATCTCCTGGAGCTCCTGTTTGACAGCCTCCCTTTTGGACTGTAGGACAGAATAGGTTCCTTGGCAGTGTGTTTTATGTGGTAGAACATCCATCCAGTAAACGTAATCCTTAATCACGCCCAGCTTTAATGAAAATACCTCGACGTATACCACGATTATCTGTTCGTCCGACAGGGTTTTCGCTTCATCGGATTTGCATCGTACGAGCGAATAATATTTCGAATTGTCCACTGTTCTTTAGTTCAGGTGCAAGATTCGTGTGCTGTGAATGATCCACAGCCCTCCATTCTTAATAGTTTTGACTTTTAGTCCTTGGCACAGTCTACTGTGTTTCGCTTTTATCATTATCAGATTCGAAACTAACTCCTCACTTCCTAAACTTATATGGCATTTCCCACGCGGGAACTCGATCTTCACGGCCCCTTTCCGTATGGATTCCATGCCTACGAGACAGGACTCAGTTAAACTTTTCACGACGACAAACGTGCATTGATGCACTCCATTCTCGAATTGTATACCTATCCGCACCTGCAACATAACAGCCTGGCCTCTGGCACCAATAGCACCAGATACCACCTAGATTTTAAATGGCAAAGTAGGAACCTTTACAGCTTCTATCACGTTTACGCCTGCACCGGTATCTAAAATCAATGTCGTGGGAATATCTCCCGCAACTCCACTACTGGCCATTAAAGTTGCTACAACACGAAGATGACGTGCTACAGACGCGAAATTTAACCGACAGGAAGAAGATGCTGTGATATGCAAATGATTAGCTTTCCAGAGCATTCACACAAAGTTGGCACCGGTGGCGACACCTACAACGTGTGCTGACATGAGGAAAGTTTCCGACAGATTTCTCATACACAATCAGCAGTTGACCGGCGTTGCCTGGTGAAACGTTGTTGTGATGCCTCGTGTAAGGAGCAGAAATGCCTACCATCACGTTTCCGACTTTGATAATGGTCGGATTGTAGCCTATCGCAATTGCAGTTTATCGTATCGCGACATTACTGCTCCCGTTGGTCAAGATCTAGTGACTGTTAGCAGAAAATGGGATCCGTGGGTTCAGGAGGGTAATACGGAACGCCGTGCTGGATCCCAACGGAATTGTATCTCTAGCAGTGGAGATGACAGGAATCTTATCAGCATGGCTGCAACGGATCGTGCAGCCACGTCTCGATCCCTGAGTCAACAGATGGGGACGTTTGCAAAACAACCATCTGCACAAACAGTTCCATGATGTTTGCAGCAGCATGGACTATCAGCTCGGAGACCATGGCTGCGGTTACCCTTGACGCTGCATCACAGACAGGAGTGCCTGCGATGGTGTACTCAACGACGAACCTGGGTGCACAACTGGCAAAACGTCATTTTTTCAGATTCTGTTTACAGCATCATGATGGTCGCATCCGTGTTTGGTGACATCTGTGTGAACGCACATTGGAAGCGTGTATTCGTCATCGCCATACTGGCGTATCACCCGGCGTGATGGTATGGGGTGCCATTGGTTACACGTCTCAGTCACCTCTTGTTCGCACTGACGGCACTTTGAACAGTGACGTTACATTTCAGATGTGTTACGACCCGTGGCTCTAATCATTCGATCCCTGCGAAAACCTACATTTCAGCAGGATAATGCACGACCGCATGTTGCAGGTCCTGTACGGGCATTTCTGGATACAGAAAATGTTCGACTGCTGCCCTGGCCAGCACATTCTACAGATCTCTCACCAATTGAAAACGTTTGGTCAATGGTGGCCGAGCAACTGGCTCGTCACAATACGCCAGTCACTACTCTTGATGAACTGTGGTATTGTGTTGAGAAGCTGCACGGGCAGCTGTACCTGTACACGGTATCCAAGCTCTGTTTGACTCAATTCCCAGGTATATCAAGGCCGTTATTACTGCCAAAGGTGGTTGTTCTGGGTACCGATTTCTCAGAATCTATGCACCCAAATTGCGTGAAAATGTGATGACGTGTCAGTTCTAGTATAATATTTGTCCAATAAATACCCGTGTATCACTTGCATTTCTTCTCTGTGTAGCAATTTTAATGGCCAGTAGTGTACTGCAACAGCGGGTCGTACGTACTCCGTCGGACCTTCAATATTATTGTGTACCTCATCATTAAATAACTCTTGACGGATGGCAGTCTCATCGTTTATATCGATGCATGTTTACATGTTCTTTCAAACTATTGCATCAATTCCGTCCTGCGACTGCCATCACGAAGCTCAATACAGTCGCCTTTTGTTTGACGCCCCGGACGTTGTCGTCGGTGGCGCTTTAACCACCTCGTCTATACTGATGACCTGATTATAGTTATTCCTATTTTGGTTTACAGGCGTTCCGTGTTCTTCAGTATTTTGCGACCACTGATTATTGTGGCCTTGATTCCTATTGTTGTCTTGTCGGTTCCCGTTTCGATTATTTTGATAACTGGGATGGTAACGATTACTATTTCGTCTCTGCCTTTGAAGGAATGCCTGCTCGCCTTGCGGATCACGATTGTTGGCGTTCTAATTGGCATGTCCAGTTTGTGACGTGTCGCCGTTACTCCGAGACCCACCGTTACGGCTGTTACTGTGGCCGTGTCCATTCTTATTCGCGGACTGCGAGCCATTGTTGCCAGTGCTGCTTTTCGCATCTTCTTGCATAAGGTCCATGGTATCGAGCGCCGACAAAAAGTGTTCAAGGTCAAAATCAGGGAGGACGACGGTTCAGTCCCGCGTCCGGCCATCCTGATTTAGGTTTTCTGTGATTTTCCTAAATCGCTCCAGGCAAATGCCGGGATGCTTCCTTTGAAAGGCCCGACTTCGTTCCCCGTCCTTCCCTAATCCGATGAGTCCGATGACCTCGCTGTTTGGTCTCTTCCCCCAAACAATCCAATCCAATCAAAATCAGGGATTGCGATTAAATTTTCCCTTATGTGCACAGGCAACTTTGCCTTCAAGATGCGTAATACATCTTCGTGAGCGTCCGGCACGTCCTAGTATCTCGTTAAATTAATGTAGTTTTCTGAATACTTCCTAAGTCCACCCTGCTTGAGTTGCAAATTTCTGGGCTGAAAACCTGTTTTCTAAGGCATTCTTGCGTGCCCACTGACTAGTACTTAGCAAGAAAAGCCTTTGCAAATTGTTCATAATGTATACAGTTCTCTGCGGCTTCAGGGGCACATAAAGCACCGTCTCCTTGCATATGGGAGGCAACGAATTGGATTCTCCGCTCTCGTTCCATGACCTGGGCAATACGTTGCGGAATGAACGTGTAAAAACTACGGGAGCGAATTGTCTTTTGTGTGGGATAAAGGCCTGAAATTGTCTGTGTTTTAACGGGCTGTCTTCGTGAATCATCTTTGTTAAGGTTTCACCTACCCCCATCTCATCACGCGGTTGTCGTACAGTGGGGTTTACAGGCTGATACGCTTCAAAGTATGTCCCTGAATTTTGTGGACCTGCAATGTATGCTTCCTGCATTTGCGTACCGATAGCCGGTGCTTCTCGTGACGGGCTGTGGTATTGTTTGCACTGCACGTCGCACTTCTTTCACCTGTGGCGAAACTTCATCTCGCCACTGTGGGAGGTCATGGTGTATCATGTGCTTTATGTGGTCTGTTTTTGAGAGGAGCGTTTGTTTTTCCGTGCCGAGTTCGGCCATCGCTTCGCTCCCCGTGCGTCGTATTGCGCCTTTCCACTCCGAATTTATTTTATCGGTGAGCATTTTGTCTTTCTGCTCAAGCCACTTGAAGAACTCGATATTTAAGTTTTCACTTTGCTCACCGAGCCTGGTTTTTAACACTTCTTCTGTTTCTACTGACGGACTGTCGACACGTTGCGTTAATTCGCGCATCGTATCTTCCATCGTCTTTCGTGCTCATTGTATTGTTTCCAAATATTTTGATAGTTTTGAAACGGTTTCTGGTAAATCCTTATATGCCTCCATTAGACTGGTTATTTCGGATGCTATTGTTCCTAACCAGTGTTTAATTTTCTTTCCTAATTCCTCATTTGCGCTATAACTCTCTCAGCAAGAGTAGTATTGACCTACCTAAAGATTTCAGAAAAGGCTTTGTTTATGCGTGAAGCAAGCGCTTCATCGCGTTCATTTAATGTAGTACTTATGCGTGCCTTAATTGTCTTTACCAGTTCCTTACAACGAGCATTAATCATCACAGCAATCTTATTAAATAGAACAGAAAAGGGATCTATGACGGGAGGAGGCATTGGCTCGGTATTTTCAGTAGTTTGTGCCTGCATATTAGCTTTACCTCCACATGTTGAGCATCGGATTCTGCCACCGTCTGATCGGTACTATTGTTAGCGCCATTGACATTATTTTCAGAAACACTATCATTTGCGGAATCCATGTTTTCAGGATTTCCTATTTTTGTCACACACAAATTGAAAACGTACCTTGAAATAAATTCTCTTAACACCACACTGAATAATTAGCGTAAATTGACCAAAACTAATTGTTGTATTGCTAAAATGACAATATGGATGCTTCACACTAAAACAATCCACTATCACATGTTTTCGTCTCGCTTGCGCCTCTTAGTACAGCGCTTAGCAACAATGCCAACTGCAATTATTAAGTTGAAAATTATGCAAAATGCAGAAAATCCTAAATTTGCCATGAATTAAATGAGCTACATGTTGCAGGTTACGAAAGCAGAAGCAACTGGTAACATGTTGATAACCATATCTTTTTTTCGTGTTGTTGCTTGGAGTCTGCTTTAATTCCATTACATCAGTTAGTTTCACTATGTTTCGTGTAGCCGTCATCAGTTTTTTCTTGTCTCCAACAATACAGTCGATTATAGAAAAATAGAACAAACAAGCATCAGTTAACATCATACAATTTTTTGTTCGAGCCCCACGTTGGGCGCCAATATAAAATTACTGCTATTTAAAAAATATTAATATTATATTTATCACTTCTGCTGTGGGAAAAGCTTCTGAAATGGTAAAATGGTGGACAGAAAATGTTCACTTGTTGATAATGAAATTATATTCCGACAACTAGCATCAGATTCTCATCAGACCGACGAGAACGTTGACCGACAGCATTGTTAATAGGCCAGTCACCGATCTCGGGGACACTGAAATAAAAGTTTGATAAAGGAACTGCCGGTTGAACACCAGTAGCGTTCGGCTGTGGTCACCAAAGAATTCGTCGGCAACTCTCCACAGCTGCAGGCTGAAAAAGTTCTAAAATGCAACATAATAAATTGAGATTGGCAGTGATGGAAGAGGAAAGTAGGTTAATTCAAACGCGGCTATTGTAATTAAATACGGGTAATTATTTAACCGAAAGTTACAGCCGGCTGCTGTGGCCAAGCGGTTCTAGGCGCTTCTGTCTGGAACCGCGCTGCTGCAACGGTCGCAGGTTCGAATCCTGCCTCGGGCATGGACGTGTGTGATGTCCTTAGGTCAGTTAGGTTTAAGTAGTTCTAAGTTCTAGGGGACTGATGACCTCAGATGTTAAGTCCCATAGTGCTCAGAGCCATTTGAACCATTTTTGAAAGTTACAGATACGAGAGCGACACTTACATTGTGTGAAACAAGCATCGAGAAAACGGGGGTGAGAGAGAGCTCACAGCTCCTGCTTTTGTATAATCCAGAAATAAATTATTTCAGCTACCTTCAACTTGCTTTACAGTTTCGATATACAAAATACCTCTTGAACATCCTTTATCGGAACAGAAAAAAAAATTCTTATATTAAATCGTGACCTTTTCTCCTTACTTTACAGATTTATTCATACAGAGAAAATTGAGGCATATTCTATTAATTAGTCAAAAAGGAGCATTTCGCCACGTAAAATCTCCAATTCTTGATTTAAAACGATCCTGCCTCATTAAACTTAAAAGAAAATGACCTGAACTGGCAGTTCTTGCGAACACACTGCAATCTACAAAATTTCCATACCCACTGACACCTACAATACCAACAGCAATCAAAGAGGCATCGCTGCCATCATCAACCAATGAACAAACTGGTTATATACCGATGAAACTGCAAACAAAAGGGAGATGCACTTCATCAACAGCGTACTCCTTAGCAACAGCCGTTCGGCAGCGAAATGTGAGTATCGCTCCTCTCCACTGCACAGCTGCGTCAACTCCTGGGGCCTCGATCCTAAGGCTCCTCACAATCCTTAACAAAATGACCCAGCTTGCCACAGCGACAACATGTTCTCCGGGACAGGCTCTGCGTCCTGTCTAGGCCAGCGGAAACATCATGAAGACTAACCTCCCCTCGCACCTCTGCTCCTCATTATCGCCCTTTTTATCACTTAATCGGATAGCCCCAATGTCGACAAAGTGTGGGGCTTGTCATTAAATAAAACCTTTGACCGGTCTTAGATCGCGTCTCTTTCAAGATATTGAAATCCTCGGCTTCCGAAATGTCCAAGCAGAGGGCTGTTACATCTACCACAGACGGCCCCGGCCAGGCAGACTACACTCAAGACACCCCTGTGTAACACACAACATACACAAGCACTTGCAGGCGCAACGAACAGGAAAACAATTCTTCAAAATAAACAGAACTTGCTAGAGACTAATGTGAACCTTTTCCTGCAGAGATCGCCTCACAGACACAGAGAAAGTTGGAATACTCCGCAGGCCTCCGCCGGCTTTATAAGGCCAGCGCAGCAGCAGTACAGCCAGTTCCTCACCGAGCTAGGACCAGCTCCGACGGGCCTCACCGACGCTATTAATGAATAGTCGTCTACATGTTATTTGTTTTCTTTGTGTGTATATAGTGATATTTCGAGAAGTGTAGTACACTTTCAATAAACGACATTATACTGAGTGTTCTGCAATACTGAGTCTTCTTCAAGGGCCATCACTGACGCACATATACTATCAATATACTCCTGCAATGCTTCACTAACCACGTACATTCTGAAAAATGCTTTGCAAATTTAGTCCATTTCGTCTACAAGCCCCAAGATTTCCTAAGAGGACTTCCTCTGGAGATCGCCTAACGACCCACTTTCCCAGGAAACTTCGGCAATTACCCTACTTATTCGACCGATTGTTAATGGATAAGTAATTTGGAACATGATGATGTGAGGAACCAGCAACACATCGGCTTGTTTTGTCAATCTGACAGTTAACCACAGTAATTCCAAAGGTTCGCTAGTTTTTTGAATATACATGATGTCCCAAAATAATGCATGCACTCTTTGAAACTGAATATCTCTTTAATTAGAGGAGAGAGCAGTTCAGTTTTTGCGGGTAATAATTCAGAAGCGGTGAAAAACATAACAACGCTTTCTTTTGTTTCAGCATTCTGCCGCTCGGGCTAGTTAGATCAAGTAGTATATAAGCCTAGGGACCGACGACCTCAGCAGTTTCGTCTCACAAGAACTTACCACAAATTTCCAAAGCTTTCAGAATTTTAAACAAACATAGCGTTATCGTTGGCTAAATGGAATGGGTGCTAAAGTGTCAATGGGAAACAGATAATGTAAGCGAGGTACGACGACGCTGGAGAGCTGAATTTGAAACACCATCACCAACAAGGGAACAATTACAAGAATCCGAGATTAGTTTTGACGTTGATGGAGCGGTGCAGGATATGAAGCAGGGACATTTCAGAAGAAAGAGACACTCAACAGGTAACTGAAGTACTAATGCAGTGATCCAGACGTACACACAATCCCCGAAGAAATCTGTGTGGCCATGCTCTTGTGAGACTGGAATCTGCAAAAACAGTGTTCGTAGAATTTTGCGGGCTCAAAACTTTAAGCTTTACATTCCAAGACTTTTCGATGGTCTTAATGAAGATGATCCCGATAGATGAATTGAATTTAGTGAATACTTCATTAACACACGTGAAGCAGAGTAACGTTTCCAAGATGTAATACTTTGGTTGGACGAAGCGACCTTTAAACTTAACGGAAAAAATAACAGCCATAACTGCATATAATAAAATTATAAACAGCCGACCAGTTGCAATGGATAATGAATTCTTTACCTAGGTTTCGACAAATATAAATTTATCTTCTTCAGAAGGTAGCCTAAGGACAATGAACATCATAGCTTACATTAGAAAAGTATGAAACTTAAGCCAAGAATAAATTTTAACACAAATTAGAGAACTCTTGCATTACAGAAATATGATAACGACGACTGGTACTTACAATTTTACGTTAGTAACAACTACTGTACCATCGCCGTTTTTACAAATGTCGGTACAGATCCATTTGTCAAAAATGAAATATAGCCCTAGAATTAGAGTTTGTCACGTAAATATAAAATAGTACATGGATCTTGCAGAACTCACAACCGACTGAGTGCAATCGGCGAGCGTAGTTACTCTGAAACCATGGCAGGTGGCGCTCGTGGCAAGAAACATGTGCCAATTGGCGTACAAAGGCAAGGCAAGAGAAGTCAAAGGGCGTAGATTAAATCTGTGGGAAGAGTTACAAATTTTCAAACATCTTGAGCTCAAGGACGGTAATATACTGAACGACCAGTTGAACCTTGCTTGTAGACAATTTTTCGAAGGCTTTAAACCTGTACTGTTTATGGTATAGCATTAATGCTGGTAGCCTTAGTGATTTATTTCCTCAGGAAGCTATGATGCACCTTCAATGCCTTAAGGTCACTACCCCTTATGTAATGGGGGTTTCTCACGATGTATATTTGCTACTACATCTGCCCTTATGTGATTTCGTCTGACTCTAAAATTTTGGTTTTCCCTGCGAATGTGTATTAACAGGATCGTGTACGAGTATTCGTAATTCTTTCTTGACAAGAGCCATTATTGTCAATTTTAAAGTTCTGACGTATATACCATTTGTGTGCTTCACTAATATAGTAATGTAATTTTTTGTATTTTGGCTGTATATGCCACTGGGCGTAATTTTCTCGGCGTAAGCGCCACCTGCTTTTTTGATGTATAACTACATTATTTGTACCATGCTCCCATACTGTTATAACGGGATGGTTAATTGCCTTCCATTTTTATTGTTACTTTACCTAAGGACGTTATTAATACTGATAATTTACACGTTGCCTTTGTACGCCAATTGTCATATGTTTCTCGCCATGAGCGCCACCTGCCCTGGTTTCAGAGTAACTACGCTCGCCGATTACACTCAGTCGGTTGTGAGCTCTGCAAGATCCATGTACTATTTTATATTTACGTGACAAACCCTAACTCTAGGGCTATATTTCATTTTTCACAAATGGATCTATGCCGACATTTGTAAAAACGGCGATGGTACATTAGTCCTTACTAATGTAAAATTGTAGGTACCAGTCGTCGTTATCACATTTCTGTAATGCAAGAGCTCTCTAATTTGTGTTAAAATTTATTCTTGGCTTAAGTTTCATATTTTTCTAATGTAAGCTATGATGTTCATTGTCCTTAGGCTACCTTCTGAAGAAGACAGATTTACATTTGTCGAAACCTAGGTAAAGAATTCTTTATCCATTGCAACTGGTCGGCTGTTTATAATTTTATTACGTGGAACCGTTGCTGTTGTGCAGCTATGTTTAAAATAATTGCATATACTGGGCCAATAAGAATCCATACGTGTTAATCTACCAGGAGTGTCAGTCTGGAGTGGTCTGTCTAGACGGTAAATCGGACCGTGCTTCTCTGAAAACACTCTCACAGGTGGCTAACTTAGAAACTTTGCGAATGACAACACCTAGTCTTAACGGTTTTTCATTTCTCAATCGTACATTCCCTGCCATATGGATAGGATGTAGAGGAAGTGTGGTGTTTCCAGCTCGGTCTTCTGATTTAACCATAGACCTCTATCTGTGGGATACTCCCATGAACATAGTTTGCACTGAAGACCAGAACGCTGGATGATCTTAAAGAGCGAATTGAGCACGCCTCTGACGCTATTCAATTAGGAACAAATCAATTGAAATTTTGCTCTGTAAGTCGTTGTCGTCGGTGTATTGCGGAGGAAGGAGGCAATTTTGAACATTTACCACCGTTAGTTGGACCTTAAATTACACCATAATGTTGTATTGTATTTCCTTCAGTTAAAGAGATATTTAGTTTCAAAAAGCATATATACATATTATTTTGGGACACCCTGCATTTTTTGAGTAATTGTGGTCAGCGGGTTCGGTAGTTTACCAAATTCTTTCAGTATAGCTATGTTTTCATTGGACCCTTCGACCATACTTAAATCTTTTTCATGATCGGTATTAATTGCATCAACCTCAGCCTCCCAATTTAGAAACGAATTTCGTTGTTGCAGTAATACAGCTTCCTTTAGTAATGGCTGTACGTCCGACAGAAACCACATGCACAACTCAGGCCCTATGAGCAAAATGATCTACAAGTACCTGTGACGAAAATTTGCAGGTTAGACGGACACGCATCGACTAATAGCGTAACATCTTCCTGCACTTCAGAAGGCAACGTACTGCAAACAGAACAGGCGTCGCTTACATCCCCAACCATAATTCAGTGACGCTGCCCTCCTCTGAAGCGTTACGAGTCTTTAACTCATACTTGCAACACTTCACTGGATTTGCGGTATGATTTGAAAGGCTACAGGCGACTATGAGTTTACAGACTGACAGCAGTCACTTTAACTAGTAAGCCAATGAGGCTGCCAAATTGATGTTGCCCTTTGACTATGTTTGTTGTTGTTCGCCTTCATTAGAGATTACCACAGTATTCAGAATCCAAATGAGCTTGAAGTCTGAAATAAAATTAATGAAATGGTGGCAGTATAATTATTTTAGTCTACTGTTGATGGGTGATCAAAATATCAACACGGGACTGATCTTTAATTAAAGTTATGGCACAAGTTTACTGATTAAAAATTAGGACAAACAATACATGTTAAGCGTGATGATAAAACATCAACTGTTGGCAACACAAATAGACGCAACAAATAGTTAACACAACGCTCCGTGGCGATTGGTTGGCAAAGACTAAGGCTGGCCTGACTGAGCTATTTACTCTGGCTCAGAACACGGATAACGCAGTCTAAAATTATCTAAAACTGAAAAGACTTTGATGGATTTATTTTACATAGAAGTAATACTACGTTGGTGCAGCTGAGAAGAAGTTGCGAGACTATGATTCTGTTTGATCTAACTAGTCAGAGCACCAATACTATATCCCTTTCTCGACGAGTAGCGCTGTTTCTGGTGTTGGTCGCGGTTCAAGTGTCAGCAGAGCAGTGATGTGTGTCGTCTGTAATTCGTTATCGAGCGGACTAAATATACAAAGTCGTGGCTGGCGATCTGTTAGTCAGGTCGCAATTACTCTCTAATGGAGCCCTGAAATCACTGCAAGTTCCAGCATGTGACTCTCCCATTTGTCATACCATGGATCAATTTGACTCACTTATACATCAGTGCGCACAAGAAGATCAAACGTCTAGGCGGCAGACCTGTCACGAGTAAGACTGCCCTCAATACAGCGAGTTGTCCGAGATGACTGAGGTCTAAACTGTCGTTACAGTTACCACAGGCTGCGCAGTCAAGACTAACGCTAGTGTGAAGTCACGCTCAGGACAAGTGTCCAGCTCATAGCAAGAGTCAAGGCCAGAATCCTCTCCAGGCTAGACTCTGAATCTGAAGGCCTCTCCGGACTGGAGTCTGAATCAGAAGACCAGAAACCTCTCCAGACCGGAATCTGATTCGGAAGACCAAGTTTCTTCTCTCTTCACTTTTTATCAAAATTCGGTAAATTCATGCAACTGCCCCCATAAGGGTTTTGTGCCAGTCACAAGATTCCATGAGCTCCATGTCTTCCTTCTTATTCATCTGCTCTACTCCAAATTGCTGAAAATGTGTGTTACATTTACTTGTGTTTCACAACGTCTCATCCGGATGCTGAAAATGAGGGCCTGCCACAGAAAAAACGTAAGTGAAAACAAATATATGCGCGAAATATCGCGACAAACTAAATTACCTTTAAAGCATAAAATGATAGGTTAAATCCAAACAATATTTCTCATCATCATCGTTTGGTTGCAAGTGACAACCTACCAGACGAAATAATAGCCTAATGATTCTGAAAAACCATGCAAACGGAATGTAAAGGTATTAACTAATAGAAACAAATAGTTGTTTGAACTAAATATTTCCGTAATTTTGTAATTTCACATTAAAGATTAAATAAAACAGAAACCCACTTATGACGGCACAAAGATGCTGAAACATGTTTGGGAACTTTGAAAAATGATGTTTTGCATTACTACCGGACCTTACATCCAACACATTTAACTGCAAACACAAAAGATACAAGAGCTGCGATTCCAAATGACGAATGAATAACAATGTTTAAGGAGAGTCGGTAAGCCCCGTACCTAAAGTGTTAAAATTGTGATATTGATGACCCATTATCTCTTAATCTTTTATAGATAGAGACCTGAATTCTTTCGCCTCTTGCTTCAGTCGGTAGTGCTGCTGCACGGTGGGCTTTATTGAATCTAACTCGTTTCGCTCATTGGAGAACTTGCAGCTTGTTGGCTTCTGGAGTGACACCAACTTGTTCTAGAGCCTTATTTCTTCACTTGTTTCCATCATTAAACGTTATCATAGCATCAAAAACACCTGGCTGTAGAGTTTTCATTTCCAAAAACACTTTTTTGCGTATGTGGGTCCAAATGATATTATTAAAGGATTCATTCGCGTTTTGCGTTCGACCATAAAGACATTTGGGAAGGTGAGGATGAGGTAACTCTCTATTCACTGTTTCAATACCTTCCATCACTGCAGATGTTACGCTGTTTTTGTGCCTAAATTGTTTCTCATTACTTTGCAGGACTTGCACCATGGATCAGCAATCATTGGACAAAGACCATGTACGGGGATATCATCAGTGAATGATTTGTGGGAAGTGTATCCCACACTTCTCTTTTTATTCCTTGTAACTCACTTATGTTGTTTGTTATCGCCATTCAGTAATAATGCTGTGGCTTGCCAATATTTTTATATACTGCATTGAGCAATTATAAGTAGTTTGGAGATCAGAGTTCAAGGGCACAAAGAAATACAACAGAGAAAGGGAAATAGAGTACTGACCTGACTACAGCAGATGTTGAAAGCTCTTGGCAGTTTTAGGTCTGGGTCGAAAGCTGCTCTGTAGGCTGGGCGAAGCTGGACTGCTGGAATTGCTGCAGTCTCATCCAGAATGTACTGTTGCAGTTCTTTAAGACTATGGGGGTTGTCACAATACACCTTAACCTGAGAGCTCTCCAAAAAAAGTAATCGCACACAGACAGATCAGGTGACCTGGATGGCCAGCCAGTGCCGCGACCAGACTGACCCCTGCTAATAAGTCCGTCATATGCGAAGATTGTATAAATGTGGCCCAAGGTTCAGTCGGCTGTATGGGCAGTTGTTCCATACTGTTAAAGTAACTGTAGGTCTTTTGCTCACTTCCAGTTGTGTCCACTCGTTCAGGCCACTTTTATTTGCCCCACCCTGCGTAAGGTGGCAGAATATATGGTCAGATTCGCACCTTACAAGAGAGATTTATACATTGCAACGGGAAGGTGAATATGGCACATAACTTAATTCGGCAGTAATGAGCAAATTTGCCTAGCAGTATGTAATGGAAAATGGGGGTGACATTCAATTGACGGTAATTAACACACCATTCCTATAATGCATGTTTGAGCGGAGGGTGAAACATGCAGCGAGAGGTGTTTTAGTTTGAAATTCAGAAGGACGACGCAGAGGCAAGACCTTGCTACCGGGGGTACCACGGAAACCACTTAAATGGGTGTCCCAGTAGGAAAGTCAACGACCAACCAGATGTCTCAGATGGGGAGAGCGAGTATAACGGCCCATCTGAGGGAGGACAGAATAGAAGGCTTTTACAAAACTGCGTTTCGGAATTCCAAATGGATATGAAACAAGACCAGTGACGTATTTTCGATCACGTGCCCAGCAAGTGGTACACACGTGAGAGAGTCAATGTATGCATTTAGGCATCTGGAATGGGCACAAAACCTCCGATTCACGGAAACTCGCTAGGGAGGAGAAAAGAACCAAAGTTTCGACGCAATTAAATGTGAGGTACCTGGAAATTGATAGAGATAGTTTCCACAAAATTAGAGGAACGCTCCTATTGGTCGAAAAAAAGCAATGATGTGAACAACGAAAGAACCCAGCTGGGGAGGCAGTTCAGCTAGGAGGAAGAAAAGACGAAAATTTTGGTGAACTCTTCTCTGAACTGGCGTCAAGTGCAGAATGGAGCGCATAATGCTCTGTACGATGCACAGGAGTAATTATTGTGAACACTGCGTTCACAGCGGCTGATATCCAGCTAGAAATTAGCTGTAGCATCATTTAGCTCGACCTGTGGAGAAACGAACCAGCCAATTAGTTAATTGTTCTTGCGAGAACTAAGAGGGCTCTATAATATGCACGCTTCTCCAACCATGCGCATCTATATCGCCACATTCTACGACTAGGATGAGTACATGTTCTCTCATATAACGCGAAACATAGGGAAAGCTTCTACTGGAAAATTCAGAAAAGGTGTAATTAGTGTTACAGGAATTTCAGTGGAAGAGAGCGCCCTATCAGACGACAGCTCATCGCAGCTTAAGGTATATACCGCGTGCAGAGGCATAAACTTGTTGGTTCAGTAGCTTGCGTCCACTATAAACTCGAGCGACCTTGGGTAATCTTTTGCCCAATTTGTCACATACCTAACCATTCACAGTAGACTTGATTGTCATCCTAAAATTAGTACCGTACTTAGAACCGGAATCGGACGTTTGTCGTAGTAATGACCAACATCATAATGTAAGTGTAAGAACAATTTTGTAAACAAACTTCAAGTTAAACTTGAATATTGTTGAGTTTATGAAAATATAACCTTCTGAGAGATAATATTTAATATTGTTGTGCTTAGGATTATTGCACTTTTTGGTGATGAGATGCGATATTCTGACAACTGTTTTTTGCTGTCGCATTGAAAACTGTGCAAAAGCGTGTATTTTAGTGCTTATATTGCCACATTATACATGTCATTTCAACTTACACAGTTGTCTTCAATCCTAGAATAAGTAAACCAAAAATATTGCACCTTAAACACGTATAGTCCTCCTTCACTATTTAGAATTTTTCTATATTTGCAATCTATGTACACAACTCACCACTTACAAAGCACTAGCTGCTTGTACAAAAGCGTCACTTCTGTTCACACAGAGCATCCCACTTCTTAACATGAGCATGATATCAAGGAATAAAAATCTGAAAACCCAGCTTTCTAAACTGCACACTTCCAGAGATGCACAAAATACAGGATTTTATTACGTTTTCGCTATTAACTTACAAATGACAAGAAGTACACTTTGAAGTGGAATTATATGACAAATACTGCATCGAGCTGTTTAGTATATATCAAGCATTATTAAGAGGTAATAATTGGGAAATGTCATTTTTAGTCCAGTTTACCACACTTACTCCACTTAAGTTAGTAATGTGAGATACTCTTGTGATATGGCAACATTCTTCTTACCGTGGTTGTTTCAAAACCCACGCATCGGAAGTTCCATCTACAGCCTACATCTTTGATAATAATTTCACATTTGTTATTATAACAACTTTCCATGATTCCCAAAACGTCCTCAAGAACGTGTATCGGTCTGATGTTATTGCTCACCGTTCCACCGTGTTTCCTCTCTGTGATATGGCGCCAGGCATAAGAAAATGGAAACTGTTTTATACAAGCTGTTTTAAGACTATTGTGTCTCAGAGATACGTATCTCGCATATTTCGTTTGACTCTTGGTTACGAACTAACTTCCCTGACGTATCTCCCTTAAGAATCGATATCTGAAGTTTGACCAGCAAAGAGTGTCTACATGGGTTGTTCCGGTATCAAACGAAACAAGGCAGAACCATCAAGGCGGCCGGCTTCAGATCTTTCAGTACTCCACTACATCAAGGTGAGTGCCTGTGATTCTGAATTCATTCCTGCACTTAACACACGGAGCCAACGGAAGAGAAAGGAGCCATTGAGATTCATTTAGAACTTTCACATAGTCATATATCACTCCCGGGCCAGTGTACAATTATTTATTAATTTATTATACACGAAATGGAGAGGAAAATGTGTAAACAAATATCGTGAAACCGGTGAATACAAAAAGGTAACCTTGCAAATAGTGAAAAGCGCTTATGTGACTGGAAAACAAAATAATCTTTGAATAATGAGCCCAGAGGAAATATCTCTTGACGCATAGTTATAAATCTCGTTAAGCCGCTTTGCGTTTCAATTCCCAATGGATTAGTGGATTGTGCTCACATGTCGCCCAAGCATATTTACTTTAAGGATTACGTTGAAGGGAATTCCTGCAATAACAATACTTCAGTCTCTAGTTTATTCGAACACAGCTACAATAAGCTTGCCTCTCAGCTACGGGAATAAGATGGTCGATTTTTTGAAGACAGTCATTTTCAATCGAAGACATAGCATTTGCCACTTATGAGATCAAT
The DNA here is from genome assembly GCF_021461395.2 of Schistocerca americana. Taxonomy (NCBI): domain Eukaryota; kingdom Metazoa; phylum Arthropoda; class Insecta; order Orthoptera; family Acrididae; genus Schistocerca; species Schistocerca americana. The sequence goes on along the minus strand of NC_060125.1, from coordinate 478,460,474 downwards.
GATAAACCTTTGTCAAAGTGAAATAGTGAACCTATGGCTACGCATTTTCTTTCAGCCTGTGTACATAATATTTTCTGTAATGTCATGTACTAATATTGATAAGGAAATACTATACAACACAGATTGTGAGACAGACAACATGATAAAACATTGTTTCAAGATGTTCTTCAAATGAGTTTAGATCTACCACAGAACATGATTTAATTGTTTACTGAGCCAACAACTGACGGGTGAATTCAAAGCCCAGAAATACGTGACAGCAGTAGTAGTGTGAGCTGTATGGAAAGCTATTTCTTAGTACGCATGCAGCATCAATACGTACAACACTGGAAGCAACGAGTAATAGTTTGAGATACTTGAATACTTTCCAAGACTTTGACATTAATAGAGTGGACTATAGACGAGTTTTATGCTTTTATTAAGGTCTGTCTTCTCCGTTATCACTAAGTACAAAACATTTCAGGACCACTGTTCGTATTCAGTTTAATATTTAAACACAAAGAAATCCACAAAATTCAATGCAGAATTCGAAACTGAATTGAAATCGTAAAACCACGCAAACAGAGCCACACACAGATACTCCTGCGTACAACTTGCCTTACGTGTTTGTAATGTTTTATGTAACTACCACTGCGGTACATGTTATGCTGATACTATCAAATACCTATCCACATACCAAACAAACTCGTTATTCCTGTCAATTATTTCTGGCCATTGAATTCATCACATAGTTGTTGGCTTTGGAAACAACAAAATCAAGTTCTGTGATGGATTCAGAATCTTTATTTGATGGACGTCTACGAGGACGTGCTGTAAAGTAATGCCCTCGAAAATTTTGTGAAACCTCTAAAACCTTTTTAAATAAAATAGAATTATTGACCGTCTACATTTTTATTCTTCATGTCCACATATTTATTTCTCAACATAGTCATCCATGCGGCGAACTCATGTCTCCCAACGACCGACCAGTTTCATGAAATCGTTACCGACGATGTTTGACACTGTTGACAGAGCCACAATCTAACATGCTTGTCCGGATTCGTGACTATCAAAGTGGAAGATGTTTTTGAAGTTTCAGAAACAGATGAAAATTGCATGGCTTCATAACGTCGATTTTTAACAATTCATAAATAATTACCAATTATATAATTATAGTAATCTTCAAGTAATATATAGCTGGTGACCAACAGGCACACCGCTCGGTGTATACACACAACTTCACTGCACGAAGATTGACTCATGAGTGTTCTATCGACAATACTGCGCTCCCTATGTATCACATATAGTTAAGGCTAACCGGCCATTGACCTTCTTCTTCTGTGCTGGATGCATACGCATTGCCCGAACTCTTACGGGACTCAATAAGATTGTCTGCCGCGAGTAATGAGTGCAATGGGCAGGGGCACTACGAATGTAGTGTGTGGACATTTAGTTCGGAATGTGGGTCTCACGGGGAGCGTGCAAGGGATAAATCCCTGCAGTCGCACTATCCTCTGTGGCCTCGATGGCTCAGATGGGTAGAGCGTGGGCCCTGTAAGTAGGAGAACCCTGGTTCGAGTCCCGAACGGGGCACACATTTTCAACTGTTCCCGTTGATGTATATCAAAGTCTGTCTACAGCATTGGGTCTTGATTTAATTACCATTCCAGGGAGGACTGTTGCAGTGCTCTTGTTTAGTCTTGCACTGTCATGCTGAAGAAGGTGATACTCACTGTGCAGACGAACTCTTCAGATTCGAAGTCCGATTACAGCACACCAATTCTCACTCAACGACATAGTTACGTTACACACCTCCATGTTACACGCTCAAATCCGGAGCCCACTAGCGATAGAAGACTGTAAATAAGTACACATGAAAAATAAGGATGTAGGATTTAATTAACATTTGTTTAACTGTTTTATTTAAACAAATTTAAGGGTTTTCGAATGGAAAGTCTGAGTGGTTGCTTTTCAGCGTGCTCTTGTGGAAGCAATGTTATACCTTGTTATCTGACTCGCAATCAGCATTAGTGTAGTTTTTCCTTATTGCTATTAGTAAATGGTGTAGGGTCGTCTCTGTCTCCTCACCTACGTCAGCATTCAGGCCTTTCTCCCACTCTCGTTACGTGACCCAGCACCACACGCCGATGGTACATGGGCTTGGGTGGGGGGGGGGGGGGGGGGGGGGAGGAATGTGGTGTTGTCAGAAGAGTGAGGTCCCGTTTTAAAGCAGGTACATGAGAAAGAACCACAAGCTGTGACAGTTGTTGCGAGAAGCAGCCACGAATCAGACACACGCCCTTAAGAGGCACCGTACGCCACCCCTGCTGGGAGTCTACTTACGTCAAAGTGCAGAGACAGTCTGTCCACTCTAATAGCAGCCTCATCGTACTTCAGACCAGAAGTGAACTACACTGATGACCACAATAAAAGCAACAAACTGCTATTTCTTGTGTCTAATTTAGGATAATCATACAAATGATCAACAGGTGACGCTACGATTGTGTTCTGCACGGACAATGGCATTCGATCAACGGACAACCACCCCAGCAATGATGTCAGGGAACATATGAAGCGGCGTAACGTTTTCAGAGCAGTCTCACTCCTACAATCGCTGTGTACACAGTCACAGACGGTGCAGTATGCCACAGAGGAAAAGCCTCCAGACTCTCTGCTGAGGAGGGCCATAGGAAGAATGGAAGAAGGAGAGTCAGAAACTGATGTGTCCGGATGGCTTAAAGTGAATCGTTCTGTTGTTTCTCGAACGAGGCGACAGTTTATAGAGACCGAAATTGTGTTCCGGAGTCCAGGACATGGCCGACCACGTGTGGAAACAGTGGACTGTTGTTTGGCTGTAAGGGCACTACGGTACCGCCTTAGTTCTGCACTATAACTGCCATCTGACCACGCAGCATCGACTGGATGTTTTGTATCGTGACAAACGACGTACAGAAGGCTTTTGAAAAGTGGCCTTTATTACTGGACGGTCGAACAGTGGTCCAACGTTGTTTTCGCAGATGAGTTCCGGTTTAGTCTGGAGAGTGATTCTCGGTGGATGCGCATCTAAAAGTAACTTGGAACACGACTTCGGGCCCCAAACATTGTGGAAAGAGACAGATATCGTGGATGATCCCTAGTAGTGTGGATATGGAATATGTTTAGCATTCGAACCCCACTTAATGAAATTGTGCGGGTGAATCGTCCACGTTTTTTACTGCTGTCAGGTAGCGTGACAAGATCTTGGGATCTCATTCGCTGTGGGCCCAGGCTTCATATAAATGAACGATAAAGCTCGATCTCATAGAGCACAAGTTTCTGATGTTTCATTGGAAATGGAAGATATTGTATGCATAGTTTGGATCCGATTTGGATCATCATGTCTGGGATGCACTAGGGTGACGGCCTGCATCACGTCAGTATACACAAACCATTCTCCAACACGGCGAGCAGCTCTGCAGGAAGAATGGGCGTTATTGTCTCAATATGAGACAGAATTTACAGCACGCTCCGTCTTTCCAGAGTTGATCAGACCCCATACTGAGAACATTAACCAGTTGTCGGGATGTGTGCGCAAATCCACTAAGTTGGAATAAAAAGATGGCCATTTTTGTCTACCGTTATGCATGTTGCAGTTGTTTGCGTTCTGTATTCATTACGTTGGTTCTACTTTACTATCACCTGTTTTGCTTTGTGGCAAAATAAACGAACCTTGCAAAATTTCCGTTTGGTGCTTTAATTTTGGACGCCAATGTAGTTAATTAGTCATAGCAGTGTACTAAAGTTTCTAGTTACATTTAAAGTGAAATTTGGCTGTCAGTCAGTTCTATTCAAAGTAATAAACAGTTCTAATTGTATTCTCCGATTGTACAAATTATATATCGTCTCTCATGCAGACATAGATATTTACCAGAGTTAAGTATCATTTATCAAAATATTTTAGTGAAACACACGTAATGTTCATTACATGTTGTGGCATCTACTCGATCTCCTCCGGAAGTACTTAGAAGTATCGCATAAGGTCACTATGATGTGTAAAACATGAAATTAAATAAATTCGTATGTATGTGTGGTATATGTAGCGCATTAACGTGCGTTAATGTAACAGAGGGGGCTTGTGTTTGAGAAAAATGTTCTTCAAACCGCGCTCCGGTATAACAGACATCGATTTTTTAATGTAAGCACCGCTTGTGGATGCGTCAATGTAAAAATAGCCGTGTGAGATACCGGAGCATGGTTCGGCAAATATTGTTCTCAAACACAGGCCCATTGATTACATTAACATACGGTCCAGGTCTCCAACCTGTAACTTCATTTAATTGTAAATCCAGCCATCAACGGCTCACTGCTGCAGAGCTATATAAAACAGTTATAAACATAATTAAGAAGCAAATTACATTAGGTACATCTGAAATCATTAAATTAGCTGTATCGTCGAGAATTAAATGTAATGAATAATTTTAGTAACTCTGTATCGCACACTTTTTTAGATCTGAAGCCCATCTATCACAACGTTGACAGTAATTGCCGTTTGTACAGCGCTAAAAATCTAATTTATTTGTTCGCCTCCCACCATATAAGCCCTTCGCACCGCAACTTCAGAGTTCCTGCAACAATTTAACCCATATGTATAACATGATGTTATCCATATTTTGAGAGAAAACAACGGCAGTGTCAATAGTGCCGTCTGTGCCATCTTCCCAGTTGAATAGATCTCGGCGTGTTCGTTTTAAGCGCACAGAATAACAGATTTTCACCGAAATAGGTATAGACTTCATGAAATTATAGGTGTATACTCTTACTTTTTTTATATAGTTAACACAGCCCACTGGTTGCAATTGATTTTACAGTCGAATTGACCATGGTTTCGACTCGTAAACTAAGGGAATCTTCATCAGAATTTAGTCCGCCCCGGTAGCTGAGTGGTCAGCGTGACAGACTGTCAATCCTAAGGGCCCGGGTTCTATTCCCGGCTGGGTCGGAGATTTTCTCCGCTCAGGGACTGGGTGTTGTGTTGTCCTAATCATCATCATTTCATCCCCATCGACGCGCAGGTCGCCGAAGTGGCGTCAAATCGAAAGACCTGCACCAGGCGAACGGTCTACCCGACGGGAGGCCCTAGCCACACGACACTTCCATCAGAATTTATATTACATACGTAAAAAGTTGAGCGTAACAGCTCCCGTCATACAATTTTAACACCAAAATTGTATGACGAGAGCTGTTATGCTCAACTTTTTACATATGTAATATAAATTCTGACGAAGACTCCCTTAGTTTGGGAGTCGAATCCATGGTCATTTCGACTATAAAATCCATTGGAACCAGTGGGCTGTCTTTACTATAAAAATATTTTCACGGTTGCTGCACACAGCTATGTTTCATTTTATACTCTTACTCTTCTCCTTTGACATATCTTGAGAAAAGTCATTAGGATGATTTCCAGTTTTCTCTTTGTTGTGTCTCTTGCTTAATCTGCTGGTAACTTAGTCCATTTTCTTATTTCATTCACCATTTGAAAACCCTCTCATTTCTCTCTTTCTATCCTGTGCAGCGTTCGTGCCAGCAGCTTTCTTCACAATAAACGCATCAATCACGACGTACCTCAGTATTAAGTGTCAATGTCAAACTTTCCACTCATTTTTAAATGTACCTTCTCTCTTCATTTTATCACGTCATCTCATTTTAATCATTTTTCTTTACCAGGAAGTTTGATGTATTTTTATTCTGTCTCATTGAATATCTATGATTCACAGAAATATAGAGCTACAAAGCGAACAGATCACTCCAGAACGCCATCCTAACTTCTACATAATTTTCCAAGCTTCCTTTCTGTCCTTCACATTTGGAGACATCGAATATTACCTGACTTGTTCCCATCTAGCAAGGAAAGAACGAAGTACGGAACACTATTCAGTAACTTGATGCGATTTAAAATGGCTTGTAATTGAAGAAGTCTCATGATCTCTCCATTGGCAAAATATTCCGGCGTACTCCCCATTCGCATCTCCGGAAAGGGACAGCCAAAGGGGTGGTGACCAGGAGAAAACGACTGAATAACAACGAAAGGGTTACGTTCTACCTGGCAGTGAAGTATCAGAAGTTTCAATGTGGTATCAAAAATATGAAAATGGTAATGCTGAGTCTCACTCTACATACTGTAGCGAAAGAAGGAAACGATTTCTGATCAACGAGTTTACCAAAATATCAACAGCACCATAAAATGGTTTAGTGGGGGTAGAATTCGATATGAATAGGAAGGTAGGGTAGAAAGTGAGAAAGTGAGTTATTGTAAAACGTTCAGTGCTAGGATTCTTCTCAGCAGAATGGGGAGCAAACCAATACCGACAAAGATAGTTCAGGAATACATGTCAACGTAGCAAGCAGAAGATGAAGAAATACAAAAGTATATAAGGATATTGAACGGGTAATTTAGTGCCTGAATGGATAAGAAAATCTAATAGTCGTCTTGGGCTGGAATGCAGTTATAGGGAAAGGAGCAGAAGAAATGGTTTAAAGGGCTCTGAGCACTATGGGACTTAACATCTGTGGTCATCAGTCCCCTAGAACTTACAACTACTTAAACCTAACTAACCTAAGGACATCACACACATCCATGCCCGAGGCAGGATTCGAACATGCGACCGTAGCGGTCACGCGGTTCCAGACTGAAGTGCCTAGAACCGCACGGCCACACTGGCCGGGGGAGCAGAAGAAATTGTTGTGGGAGGATATGGGCTTGGTACTAGGAATGAGAGAGAACAAATATTGACTGAGTCTGCAATGCGTTTCAGGTAGTAATAGCGAATGCTCAGTTCAAGATTCACAATAGGAGGAGATATACCTCTAAAAGGCAGGGAGATACGGGAAAATTTCAGTTAGATTACATGCTGTTCAGGCAGAGATTCAGGAATCAGGTACTGGATTGTAAGGCATATCCAGGAGCTCTTACAGACTCAGATCACAGTATATTAGTGATGAAGAGAAGTCTGAAATTAAAGAGACCAGCCAGCAAGAACCAACGCGCAAGAAAGTGGGATATGAAAGTATTAATGAATGAAGAACTATGCTTGAAGTTTTCTGTAGGTACTACTATAAGGGATAGCTCAGTAGACAGTTCAGTTGAAGTGCACTGGACATCTGTAAAAACAGAAATGACAGAAGGTGGAAAGGAAAACATAGGTACAAAGAAGGTAACGTGGAAGAAACTATGGATAACGGAAGAAATACTTCAACTGATCTTTGAAAGAAGGAAGTACAAAAATATTCAGTGAAATTCAGGAACACAGAAATACAAGTCACTTAGGACTGAAATAAAGAGGAGGTGCAGGGAATCTAAGGCGAAATGGCAGCATGAAAAATATGAAGATCGAAAAAGAAATTATTGCCGGAAGAGTCAAAACAATCTTCTTGAAATCAAAAACAATGGTAGAAGCATTAAGAGTGCAATGAGAATTCCACAGCTAAATACACAGGAGAGGTCGGATAGACGGAAAGTGTACACTGAAGGTCTCCATGAGGCGGAAGACCCGTCTGGTGACGTTATAGAAGAAGAAAGAAGTCGGTAAAGATGGCATAGAGGGTCGAGTATTAGAATCTGAATTAATGAGAGCTTTGTAAGTCTTTGACCTAATGAGGCAGAAGGGATAGATAACATTTCATCAGAATTTCTAAAATCATTGGTGGGAGCGGCAACAAAATAACTATTCAGGTTGGTGTTCCGAAATTTTGAGTCTGGCAATATACCATCTGACTTTCGGAAAAACATCACCCACACAGTTCCGGATATTAAAATAAACGACAAATGCGAGAATTATCGCACCATCACCTTAACAGCTCATGCAACCAAGTTGTAAACATGAATAATCTACAGAAGACTGGAGAAGACAATAGAGGATAAGTCAGATGACGATTAGTCTGACTGTCATCAGAGAGGCTATTTTGACATTGGGTTTGGTAATGGCAGTAAGACTAAAGAAAAATCAAGATACGTACATAAGATTTGTCAACCTGGAAAAGCACTCGACAGTGTAAAATGGTGCAAGATGTTCGAAATTCTGAGAAAATAGGCGTAACCTATAGGGAGTGACGGGTAATATACAATACGTCCAGGAGCTGGAAAAACCGTTCAGCAATGTTAAATAGTGCATGATCTTCGAAATTGTGAGTAAAATAGCGATAAACTACATCCGAAGACGGGTAATTGATAAGCAGAAGGGCGAAGTGGCAAAAATAAGAGTGGAAGACCAAAACCGGGGTTTTCGGATAAAAAAAATGGTGTAAGAGAGGGAAGTAGTCCTTCTGCCCTACTGTTCAATCTGTACGTTGAAGAAACGTTGAAGGAAATAGATGAAACGTTGAAGAATGGAATTAAACTTCAAGGTGAAAGCATATCCATGATAACAATCGTTGATGGCATTTCTGTCCTTAGTCAGAATGAAAAAGAAATACATGACCTACTGACTGAAATAAACCGTGTAATTAGTACAGAATATCGATTGAGACTAAATCGAAGAAAGACGAAAGTAATGAGAAGTAGCAGACATGAGAACAACGAGTAACTTAACATCAGGTTTGGTGTTCAAAAAGTAGATGAAGTTAAGGAATTGTACTACCCAGGCAGAAAGTAACCCATGCTCACCAGTGTGGGATCCGTGCCAGATAGGATTGACAGAAGAGATAGAGAAGATCCAACGGAGAGCAGAGCGTTTCGTTACAGGATCATTTAGTAATCGCGAAAGCGTTACGGAGATGATAGATAAACTCCAGTGGAAGACTCTGCAGGAGAGACGCTCAGTAGCTCGGTACGGGCTTTTGTTGAAGTTTCGAGAACATACCTTCACCGAGGAGTCAAGCAGTATATTGCTCCCTCCTGCGTATATCTCGCGAAAAGACCCTGAGGATAAAATCAGAAGGATTAGAGCCCACACAGAGGCATACCGACAATCTTTCTTTCCACTATCAGTACGAGACTGGAATAGAAGGGAGAACCGATAGAGGTACTCAAAGTACCCTCCACCACACACCGTCAGGTGGCTTGCGGAGTATGGATGTAGATGTAGATGTAGAGGGAGCGTGCAAGGGCACATCAAAAGTAGACTAGCATTAGCAGAAAGGGACTTCCTGGTCAAGATAAGACTACTACTAAGAAACATTGGGCATAATATGAGTAAGACATTTTATGAGATCACGTCTGGACCACAGCATTGTATGGTTGTGAAACTTCGACTGTGGGAAATCCTGAACTGAACAGAATCGAGGAACTGCAGATCTGGTTCTACAGAAGAGTTTTGATAATTAGGTGGACTGATAAGGTAAGGAATGAGCTTCTCAGCAGAATCGCCGAGGAAAGAAATATGTGGTAATTGTTGTGTTGGCAGAAAGCCAACACCATGTTACTAGAGGAGACCGAAATGCACTCGTTTTAGCTGACGCAGGCTGGCGTGAGGAGGGAAGAACTATACTGACGTGAGGTCTGGAACATGACAAGGAATGAGAATTCAGAAAGCGGACGTAATTAGTTTCATACTTAACTTTAATCCATTAACGATGAACGTCGCTCTTGACGGTGCATGATTCACAATATTCTCTGTTCAGAATTCATTCTAATTACTGAATATGGCGTCTTGATAGGTCGTAGCAAATGACGTAGCTGAAGGCTATGCTAAACTGTCGTCTCTGCAAATTAAAGCGTATGTAGCCAGTGAACCATCGCTAGCAAAGTCGGCTGTACAACTAGGCAGAGTGCTAGGGAGTCTCTTTAGACCTGCCGTGTGGCGGCGCTCGGTCTGCAATCACTGATAGTGGCGACACGCGGGTCCGACGTATACTAACGAACCGCGGCCGATTTAAAGGCTACCACCTAGCAAGTGTGGTGTCTGGCGGTGAAACCACAGAAATCACTGGCAAGAAGGGCGGTATGGTGCTAGAGGGGGCTGTAGAGAGAGAAAACTGTAGGGTAAGAGAGAGATTTAATTACATTCTGCAAATAACTGGAACAAAAAGTTGTTGACGATTCCATTTTGCGTTTTATGGTTGGTTGTAGATTTTGGTCGTAATGTCCTTTCTGCTTGTCATACAGAGTGATCTCTCCTATGGCACACTTCTTACATTATTTCTACATCTACATTTACGTCTACATCTATACCCAAGCTACCATACGGTATGTGGTTCATGGTATCTTGGACCACTTCGAGTCATTCCCTTTCGTGTTCTACTCGCAAATGGAGCGAGTGAAAATCTTCTGTGCGAGCTCTGATTTTGCTTATTTAGTCTTTGCGGTCCTTACACAAGATGTAAGTTGGTGGCATTATGGCTGCTCTATAGTCTATTGCAAATGTCTGTTCTCTGAACTCTCCCAATAGTGTTTCTTTAAAAGAACGTCTCGTGTGTTAATAGTAACATATCTATTAGCACGCCTCAGCATTCCATCGATGTCTTCCGTTAATGCGACCTGGTGGAACTTCTAAGCGCTTGAGTAGTACGTAAGTGCGGGTTCCACAAATGTTTGGTACCCAAAAAAATGTGTGTGAAATCTTATGGGACTTAAGTGCTAAGGTCATCAGTCCCTAAGCTTACACACTACTTAAACTAAATCATCCTAAGGACAAACACACACACCCATGCCCGAGGGAGGACTCGAACCTCCGCCGGGACCAACCGCACAGTCCATGACTGCAGCGCCTATGACCGCTCGGATAATCCCGCGCGGCTTTGGAACGCAATCTCCTTTGCAGGTGAGCTATACTTTCCTACATTCACCAATTAACTAACGTCGGCCGTCCGATTTCCTCTAGCCGAAATTTCGTGCTTGTACATTTCATGTTGCTTTTCAACCTTATTTTAGGGTATTTCATGGACATGACTGTCAGACAGCATATTACTGATACCGTTTTCGTACGACGATCGTTTTTACTGTCCATCTACATTTACTTCTTCCACACTTAGCCCAATCTGCCATTCATTTCACCAAACAGATATTATGCCCGAGTTATTTGTTCCCTACTACAGTCACTCGTAGACGGAACGTTCCCGAATAATTAAACGTCATTAGCAAGGAGTCACAGATAGCTGCAGCTCATCCCATCCGTAAGATCGTCCACGTATTTAGACATTCTATCGCACTTGCCTCTGGCACCCCTGTCGATACCTTTATCTCCAGTGAACACACTGCATCCCGGAAAAAGTGCTGGTTTTGAAAATTAAAAAAACTACTCACAAATCTGCTCAGAACTTCGTTAACACCCTGCATTGCAGCCGGTACAAATATTGTGATCATTGGTAACTTAATATATACCCATATCACTGTGTTAGTTGTTTTTTATTTGCATCTAACAATCTTCTCTCAGATCCCTCACATAATTTACCAGGTGATACTCTCTACACAGTCGTAACTGCACCGGAATTGGATTGTGCCTGTCCGTACATAGAATTCCCATTTTTTGTGTCCTTGCCTCAACACTTCAGTACTGACCGGCAGCACAAGGGGAAAATAAAAATTAAAGATTCGTCTGTGACACCTGTACTTGGGTGTACTAACAAATCTAAAAATCAGGTCTCGTAATAACTGTAATTATTCGTTTGAAAATGAAGTAAATGCCAGTTGAATGTTGTTCAATACACTGTTCTCAAATGGTTCAAATGGCTCTGAGCACTATGGGACTCAACTGCTGAGGTCATTAGTCCCCTAGAACTTAGAGCTAGTTAAACCTAACTAACCTAAGGACATCACAAACATCCATGCCCGAGGCAGGATTCGAACCTGCGACCGTAGCGGTCTTGCGGTTCCAGACCGCAGAGCCTTAAACCGCACGGCCACTTCGGCCGGCCACACTGTTCTCAGTCATCAACAGAAATATCTGCAGTTATATCCCAAACACCCGGCATATGCACGTTGATCTGTGTGTAGAAGCTTTCCTCGCACAAGGAAATTCATTGCATTCAAACTGAGAACAAGCCCAAGAATTCTGCAGCCGTAATTTCGTAGATAGGTTCTTTTACCCTTCTTATGTACAGTGAAGCTCTCCTTGTCTAAAAATATGCTGTTTTGATGTAATGGAACATTTCGCTGTGGCGAGTAGCTCGAGCGAGGAGGTGAAATGAACGTGTATCTGTATTTTCTATTTATACTGCAGCCAAAGAAAGCTTGAGTGAGATCGAAGGAGTAGAGTCATCGGCAGAATAGCTGTGCTCAGCAGTGCGGACCGAACATATGGTGGATTGACCGATAAGAAGACGATAGCTGAATTCTACGAATAATGCTCCAAGTAAGTGTGAAGTCAGGCTGATTAATCAAGAAGTTATTGCACCTAAAACAAAGAACATATGTGACAGAGATACAGATCGACAACAGCAAAGAAAAACCGAGGAGTACTATATATATCCTGTGGTAGCACAACCGTTTGTAAAATTAAGGAATGGAAAATACAGGGTGGAATAATGGCAGTATTAGAAAAGGGTAGATTGCTACTCACCATATAGCGCAGTCATGCAGATCAAAAGGACTACTAAACGCCGGCCGCGGTGGCCGAGCGGTACTAGGCGCTTCAGGCCGGAACCGCGCGACTGCTACTGTCGCCTTTGGCCAGAACGCCTTCTTCAGAAATAGACAACACACGCGCGCACAGCCACACAAATGCATCTCAAAAAAAGCGAGAGAGAAAGACTGAGTGACTCATGCAATAATACCAGATACAAGACACTGCGATTTAACTAAAGAGTATACAGTCTGCTTTGTCATACTGAACGCTGTGTAGGCCTACAGAAACTGAGCTTACGCAGGTTCAGCGCAACTTTGATACGTGAGATGCATCGTTGAAAAGGGAATGTAAGAATCATCTGTAATAAGTCTTACAGCCCATTTGTTAAACTGTAGCCGACCACTACAGGTAGCATAATGCTGAAATATGGCTAGACTCTAAGTTCAGGTTCCATTTGGGACTGCGTAATGAATAGTATAACCTGCGTTATTTGTTGGATGTATCCCGATCGTAGTTTTCCTCTGTAATTTTTAGCTTCAAAAGCCCTCTCTCTAGTACCATAGAAGTTATCCTATGATGTATTAACACATATCCTATTATCCTATTATTCTGTCCCTTCTTCTTGTCAGTGTTTTCCATCTGTTCCTTTCATCGCCGATTCTGCAGAGAACCACTCCCAATTTTCAACATTCTTGTCAAACACTTCATCTCTAACGTTTGGATTCTCTTTGTTCTGGTTTCCGCATAGTCCATGTTTCACTGCCACACATTCCTGTGCTCCAAACGAACGGTCTTAAAATATCTCCCTCGAATTGCTAGATAATATTAGCAGACTCTTTTGAACAGGAATGGCCTTTATCTTCTGCTAGCCTCCTTATTATGTCCCCCTTCCTTCGTCTTTCATGTGTTTTTGCTTCCAAGGTAGCAGAATAAATTAACTAAGTCGACTTCGTGACCGATGTGCACTACGTGCGGTTAGCTCCGGGATTCGTAGTTGGTAAGCCACTGAGCTTTACTTTACAATTTACACTTGTAATCATTTACTGAACGACAACATGCAAAACTTTAGTACACTGGTATCGAATATCCTAGCTTCCGTATATAGTATAAACTGTCACCCGAATCTCGTAAAGAAACGTGGGGCTCTGCCTTTGCCATTTAGCCTTTGCCATAATGAAGAACTGTTTTAAGAAACAAGTTAATAGAAAAATAACTCTTGAAACATAAACCACAATCGTCACCTGGTGTTAATTAATCGCAAGTAGCAATCAAATTTTTAAAGGAAACTCTAAACGCCACAACATCAAGTAACTGGCCACTGCTGCAATTTCTAGTAACTCCCCACCACCATTAAATAATGCTTGACAGTTACACCAAAGCAAACCTTAGACCACTAGGAACACCATGATGCAGTAAAAGAAATCAGTTACTTAAATTAGGGGACGCGTGGCATTTATAAAATGTCGGTAATAAACTTTAAGAATCAAGCCGCTCCCTAAGTGATTCAGAACACATATTCCAGTAATCTGGCCAGATCTTACAATTACCAAAGCCTCAAACTTACACACACAACATTACATCAAATAATTATTAAGAAAAGGGAATGGTTCAATAGTTAACCGCCCCTTTGCCCAGCGGCCAGACAGGCATGTAGTGTCACTTGCTCGAGAAGGCGGCGTTGTTTCCTTTGTACCAGGCTAAAGGCAACCTTCGCAATCAGCACATAGATAAAATAAATAGTTCCGTGTGCCAAACCCTGAGCCCAGTCACCTTACGATACACAGACTTGTAACGGAGAGAAAGGAACACAATAAACTTACATATTACAATGAGGCAATCATTTACATTAAAATTTTGAGTAACATGCCCCACAAGGGACGACCAACAATACAGAAATGAAGTGATTTAACTTCAGAAGCGAAGGGAAGAACAACGAATCAGTTTAGTATTTAAGTAAGTCAAGACTATAATGACTGAGAAATTGTCTTGGAACAGGTAAGAAGCCAAAATTTTGGAGCCTTACACTTGTAAGGCGGGTTTTATGGTGCATGTTAGCTTGAATGACGGTACATGCGGCCGCACATCCTACCAAAATGTTCTAGGCACAGTCCACACTTGTCAAGCCAAACCGTGGTAACAGAGTTGCCTTTGCAGGAAACAGATATCCGAGAGATCGTCACCAGTTACAGAATAGCGAGAACGGGCTTTAGATCGACGGTCCGTGGCTTGATAGGGCAACCACACGCTGCACCACGCGCTTCATCGACAAGGCGCAGGTCACTGTGCCCTGCGGTGTACGTCCTCGTCTGAAGCGATAACAGCATTTTCACCACGAGAGCTTCTTGCTCGCGCCTTGCTGTCCTAGCTAAGATCACGCGTCCCGGCGTCCACCCGTTCCAGCATTGCGCGCACTCTCTTTCTTCTAACAGCAATCGCAAGTCAGTATTGTACCCACCCTTGTGCACGGCTTGAGAACTTGCCGAAACACTTGCTAGCGCCGCCTCGCCACGGGCAGACAGTCCAACGAGAGCGTCAGAGACGTTGATGATAGAAAGATCGCAAAACGGACGTAACGGTCCACCAACTCAACTTTGATGTTAAATTTCTCGCTTTCCTCATTTCTGCTACTTGTCATAGCTTTCAGCTTTTTTCCCGTTGGCCCACAATCCTTATTCTATACAGATTACACTACTCATCCCAACCACCAGACCCTGCAATTCTTCACTTTCACTCAGGATAGCAGTGTCAACATTGAATTTTATCACTGATATCCTTTGGACTTGAATTTTAATCGCAGTCTTCAACCTTTCTTTAACTAATGTCATTGGTTCCTCAATTTATAGATAGAACAGATGGGGCCAAGAACTGCATCCCTGTCTTATTGCCTTTTTAAACTGAGTACTTCGCTCTTATTTTTCAAAAATGGTTCAAATGGCTCTGAGCACTATGGGACTAAACATCTGAGGTCATCAATCCCCTACAATTTAGAACTACATAAACCTAAGTAACATAAGAAACCCATCCATGCTCGAGGCAAGATTCGAAACTGCGACCGTAGCAGTCACGCGGTTCCGGACTGAAGCGCCTAGAACCGTTCGACCACAACGGCCGGCTCTTATTCTTCAAATCTTATTGTTCTCTCTTGGTTCTCGTACATATGGTTTGTTACACGCCTTTCCCTATAGCTTACTCTTATTTCGTTTAGAATTTCGAATATACTGCACAATTTTACATTGTTGAACAGTTTTTCCAGGAACGCGCAAAGCCAAACTGACCATCACCTGTCAGACCCTCATTTCTTTTTCTTTTTCTCCTCTACATTATTCTTGTCAGAAACTTGAATGCGTGAGCTGGTTAGCTGGTTACGCGTTGGTTCTCTCACTCACTACCTCTCACTATCTTCGGAATTCTGTGTATGATGTTTTTCAGAAAGTCTCACAGACTCTAAGCACCAACCTGAATAGCAGTTTGGTTGCCACTTTCCTCAATGATTTTAGAAATTCCGATGGAATGTTATCATATTATTTATCCCTTCGGCCTGATTTGTTATCAGATCTACCAAAGCTCTCTTAAATTCTGACTCCAAATTGGATCTCCTGTCTCTTCCACATCGATTTCTAATTCTTCTTCTGTTACTTGATAAGACATTTCCTCCCCCTCATAGAGGCCTTCAACGTAGTCTCTTCCACTTATACGCGCTCTCTCCTCTGCATTTAACGGTGGAATTTCCATTGCACTCTTAATGTGGCCGCCATTGCTTTTAATTTTACCAAAGGTTGTTTTGAATTTTTTGTATGCCTAGTCGGTCCTGCCGACGACCATTTCTTTTTCTGTTTCATCTTCAAATTATTTTCCCGGCTTCAATTTCGCCTTTACGTCTTGCACTTTCTATTTATTTGATTCCTATGTGGCTAGTATTGCTGCCTTCCTGTCTTTCTCTGAACATTTTCGTGCTTCCTTCTTAGTAGATCAATTGAAGTATTTCTTTAGTTATCCCAGGTGTCCTTGGAGTTACTTTTCTCGTATCCGTATTTGTCTTTCCTAGACCTGTGATTGCTCATTCAGATGTCCACTCCTCTTCAGCTGAGCTGCTTGATATCACATACCTTATCACAGTTTTCTCATTCTTAACGAACTTCAAACACGTGTCATCCTACCTTCAGTATTCCTTTTTCCACACTGATTTTTCCGTAGGGTTCTCCGAAACTACAGTCAAATCTTTATTATTACTAAATTGTCAGCTGAGTCTGTACGTGCTACTAGACAAGCCTCACAATCAAAAACCTGATTTCGGTATGTCTGTGTAACTATGACGTAATACAGCAGAAACCATCCCGTGTCTTCGGCTCTTTCCCACCTGGTCCTCTTGTACTTCTCGAACAGGGTACTCGCTATTACTAGCTGAAATAGATTGGAGAATTCAGTTAATCTGAGACGTGTATGACGAGTAATCAAGGAAAACCCTCAGTTTGGAAACGGGGCCAAAATTGGTTGGTTACTGTCGAGTTGCAATTTACAATTTCTTTATTGATTACTTCAATCATTAAAAATCATTTCTTTAGCACTTGACCAGGGACAGATCCAAAAAAGCTAGCAGGCATCAGTACCTTTTCAAAACAATTTACTTTACAGTTAACGGCCAAGCCATTTTACTTAAAACCGGCTTTGATAAAACATTTGATAACAAATCAAAATTTTCCAAGTAATGAAATTAAAAACTTTACTTTAGCGCTAATAGCCAAGTCTTTTTACTTAGAACAGACTTTGACAAAGCATTTAATAACAAAATTAAAACTTTCCAAGTAATGAAACAAAACACCATTTCGCATACAATTTCGCTACCGAACATGTAGGGAGCCACTTCTTTTAAATTTTGGCACAACAAGATATTAAATTACAAGGACTCCCTAACTGGAAGGCAGAACCAGCATTTTCAAAGAATGCCAAGTAGATTAAAACAATCAAAGTAAAGATACAGTCATTCACCTTTTACAATAACTAACAACTTTAATACCATGTCCTGCCACCAAAATGTCCTGGGATAGAGATAATTAACCGACCGGGTGTAAGGGCGGCCACAATTGTCTCCCGAAGGATGCTCCGTCTAGAAGCGGACTAACAGACCCACAACGCCTGACATTCAGCAATCACATCGACCTCACGTGAGGCCAGGGGAGGAGGAGGAATCAAATCAGGAACCATAATCCCTGCCCAAAAATACACTTCCTCCCAGGCAGTACTAATAAGAAGTCAAAAGATCACTGTCTATAATAATACCGGCGACGGGGATAGGAAATCCGAACGCAGGAGGTCACAAGGCAGAAAAAAATGTAATCTAAAACAACAATCCCTGCCCAAAAATACACTTCCTACCGGGCAGTATTTATAAGAAGCGGAAAAGATCACAATCTATAAATACACCGGCGATAGGGACAGGAAACCCGAACGCAGGAGGCCACAAGGCAGAAAAGACACTGGTTGCAAAAACCAAAATTCTTCAATTAGCATCTAAACCCTTAAACAAATTAATTTGCAGTTTATCAGAGAAACAGCAGGTGAACTCCGATGCAAAGGTTCCTCACACCCGACCGTGTCCACGTCGCCAGCGTACCCAACTGGGCACAGTCACGCAGCCACGAGCTCTGTCACCGGAGCCCTCGTATTCTCGGCATCAACGGCGGCGAAATACCACTCCTCAGGTTAGACGAGTTACTAGTCCATCATTCCCACCTCCAGACGGAAAATTTAAAGACATCCGTTGTAGTGACTCGGAACCACAGCAGTGGCCCCCGGGTGTTCACAGCAAGAGCTTACAGCCTTGGCCCGTCAACTCGTACCACATGTCTCGCACCGCAAGGATAGACCACGCGGCTTCTCGGAACAACAGCCAACTCTCCACCGCCACGCCACGCCGCGGTCTCATCGTACGACATTCTCTAATTCCCGATTTTAAAAACCGACCGACCGACTCGTCACCGCTAGGCAACCAACCGGCCATCCCCCCAAAGATCTTATTCCCTTACACAAGGCTAACAGGAAACAACGACACGAAGATCGGTAAGACCAGACACGCCGCCAGAGGGGAATCTCAACAGAATCGTACGCAGCAGAACTACAAATATGAGAGAATCAATTAACGACGGAATGGAAGGACTCACAACAATCTTAACAGAGCGATATATGTTGACACACGGCTCATAATCTTTCTCCTCTCTCATTCCTACCACTAAGCCTATAATCTCAACCCACCCCTTTCATTCTCTACAATCACATTCCAATCCCCCCATGGCTTTTAGAATATCGTCTCCAATTATGTACTGAATTACCTGTTCAGTATCCTCTCATATGGTCTGTACCTCTTCATCTTCTGCTTGCGACATCGCCATGTATACGTGATCTACTTCTGTCTGCTATGGTTAGCTATCAGTTCTGATCTGAACAACTTATCAATGAACTTTTAATAGTAACCCTCAGACCCTCCTTCGTAATCATAAAGAATCTTACTTCCATTCTGACCAGAACATTTAATTTTACTGACAGCCCCCTCCCTCCACCACTACATCTTGATTGGGCATTAGGAATCGAAAACCTCTATAAATAATTCGACACTGGCATTTACATCGCAAGCTGATTGGTATCCAAGAAGGGAAACAAGTGAGACCACTGAACGGAGGATCTGAAGAAGGCGATTAGGACAGCGTACAATATGATATCGTCCTCTAAGGACGAAGTACGGAAAACTAAATTTTAGTCTTTAATAATCTCACTGGTTTGATACCGCCCACCATAATTTCTAGTTGTTCCCTGGTGGCAACTGCATCATATGTGCCCAGTTATGTAGCTCGGTCCTCCTCTACAGTTTAACCTCTATAGCTAACTCTAGTACCATGGAAGTTATTCCTTGACGTCTTAACAAGTGTCCAATCATACCCCTCCTCTTGACAGTGTTTTCCGTATGTTCCTATCTTTGTTGATTCTGCGGTGGACCTCCTTGTTCCTCATCAAGATCCTTAATTATCAACATCCTTCTGCAGCACCACGTCTCAAACATTTCGATTCTCCTTTTTCAGCTTTCCTACAGGCCATGGTTCACTGTCAACAATATTGTACTCCAAAGGTACATTCTCGGAAATTTTTACCTCAATTTAAGGCTAATGTTTCCGACTAGCAGACCTCTTTTGCCAAGGAATTTTCTAATTTGCTTTTTATGTCCCCCTTGCTTTGTTCGACACTGTTATTTTATGTTCCTGCATAACATCAAGCGCCGACACACAACAGCAGAGAAAGCTGTGAAACGCCGTCAGCCAACAGTACCACGATTAGGACCGCACCACGACAGGAGCGGCCCCTGTACGAAGAGAATACAAGCCCCTCTCCACGCTAGCCGCGGCTGCACTAGAAGACGAGCAGTGATCCAAACGATTTAGGCGTGACTTATGATTTATATTAATTGGTTGCATGGAAATTGTGTATATCGAAGGACATTGATTATTTGCAAGTCCCCAGTTGCTTGCGACACCTCTTTGTAAAGAGGCGAAGTTAAGTATTGTCAATCAGTTTAGTGTAATAAGCTCCATTTATAAGATTTGCTTGAATTGTTGTTTAGCTATCCGAGAAAACAGCTTCCTAGGCAACCTATATTAGACGAGTGGGCTGGACACGACGTTTTGACGACGAGAATTCACAAACAAACCCCGCGCCTTGCGGCCACGGAATTTTCTTTTGATTTTCTGGCGCCTTAATTCTCTCTTGCCTTTAATTTGCGGGGATTTTTACTTGCTTTGACAGTGTTTTCAGTTAGGCTTTGCAGAAATTTTCTTTCCTTTTCTACTTATTTTTCTTGCTTGCGTTATCTGCTTCTTGAATTTGTCTCTTTCAAAATGCCCGGCCCACCTACCTCACACCCTGCTCAGATGCCACAGTCGCCTGTGTTAGATGCAAGACAGATAATGCAGATGTTTCAGTTCGAGACTCAGCAAATATCTACACTGCGCAACATGGTGCAGCAGCTAATCGCCAACGCTGCGCGCCCAACGTAACAAGCGCAACCTACAGCAACACTTACTGCTATACCGCCTTTTTGCCAGTTTCATAGACAAGAAGAAGAACAGCTCGAGTGGTTGCTACAGTCTGTAGGCCACGTAATTGCTCACAATGTACCAAGTTCTGTGAAAAGCCCTTACTTTCTCTCAACGGTGGGAAGTGCAGTGTTCCAACTTACCCAGGAACTGTTCCCTAACGCCACTCCAAGTGAACTTTCGTATGCAGAGGTAGTAGTAGATTCGCTAACTAACTATTAGACCAACAAGTGAATGTGGTAGCAGCTAGGTATCAATTCTTTAATTGTAAAAAACAGTCAAAACAAATTTATCACAAATGGGTAACACATTTGCAGGATATGATGAGGAAAGGCAAATTCAACAGTGCTTGTGGTGCTTCATATTCACATGTTACTTTGCATAGAATAGCTCAGCAGGCAGTAGAGTGGAAGAGGAATGTACATCTCTGAAAAGGGCCATCACAGAAGTTGGGAAGAAAAACATAGGTACAAAGAAGGTAATTGCGAAGAAACCATGGGTAACAGAAGAAATACTTCAATTGATCGATCAAAGTAAGAAGTACAAAAATGTTCCGGGAAACTCAGGAATACAAAAATACAAGTCGCTGAGGAATGAACTAAATAGGAAGTGCACGGAGGCTAAGACGAAATGGCTGCAGGAAAGATGTGAAGACACTGGAAAAGAAATGATTGTTGGAAGGACAGATTCAGCATATAAGAAAGTCATAAGAACCTTCGGTGACATTAAAAGCAAGGGTGATAACATTAAGAGTGCAACGGGAATTACACAGTTGAACGCAGAGAAGAGATTGTATAGGTGGAAAGAACACATGAAAGCCTCTATGAGGGGAAGATTTGTCTCATTTAGAAGGAATAGGGGATCCAGTATTTGAATCAGAATTTAAAAGAGCTTTAGAGGACTTAAGATCAGATAAGACAAAAGGGATAGATAACATTCCATCAAAATTTCTAAAATCATTGGGGAAAATGGCAGAGGCACAAGTGTAAAGGCACATGAGAGGCAATTCTGACATTGAGGTTAATTATGGAAGCAAGACTAAAGAAAAATCAAAACACGTTCATAGGATTTGTCGACCAGGAAAAAGAGTTCGAGAATGTAAAATGGAGCAAGCTGTTCGAAATTCGGAAAAAAGTTGGGGTAAGCTACAGGGTGATATGGATCATATACAATATGTACAACAGCCAAGAGGGAATAATAGGAGTGGACGACCAAGAACGAAGTGCTCATATTAAAAGGAGTGTAAGACAAGGATGTAGCCTACTGTTCAATCTGTAAACTGAGGAGGCAATGATGCAAATAAAAGAACGGTTCAGAAGTGGAATTAAAATACAAGATGAAAGGGTATCAGTGATACGATTCGCTGATGACTTTGCTATCCTGAGTGAAAGTGACGAAGAATCACATAATCTGCTGAACGGAATGAACAGTCTAATGACTGCAGGATGTGGATTGGGAGTAAGTAGAAGAAACATTTTTAGAAAATTTGTGGTAAGTTCTTATGGGACCAAACTGCTGAGGTCATCGGTCCCTAAGCTTACGCACTACTTAATCTAACTTAAACTAACTTACGCTAAGTACAACACACACACCCACGTCCGAGGGAGGACTCGAACCTCCGACGGGGGGAGCCGTGCGGACAGTGGCAAGTCGCCCTAGACCGCGTGGCTACCCCGAGCGGCTAAATACAAGAAAGATGAAGGTAATGAGATGCAGTAAAAATGAGAACAGCGAGAAACTTAACATCAGGATTGACGGTCACGAAGTAGACGAAGTTAAGGAATTCTGCTACCTAGGCAGTAAAGTAACCAGCGACGGACGGAGCAGGGAGGACATCAAAAGCAAACTAGCAATGGCAAAAAGGGCATTTCTGGTCAAGAGAAGTCTAGTAATATTAGATATCGGACTTAATTTGAAGAAGAAATTTCTGAGAATATACGTCTGGAGTACAGCATTGTATGGTATTGAAACATGGACTGTGGGAAAACCGGAACCGAAGAGAATCAGAGCATTTGAGATGTTATGCTACGTACGAATGTTGGAAATTAAATGGACTGCTGAGGTAAGGAAAGAGGACGTTCTGAGTAGAATCGGAGAGGAAAGGAATATGTGGAAAACACTGATGAGGAGAAGGGACAGCATGATAGAACATCTGTTAAGACATGAAGGAATGACTTCCATGGAACTAGAGGGAGCTGTAGAGGGCAAAGCATGTAGAGGAAGACAGAGACTGTAATACATCCAGCAAATAACTGAGGACGTAGGGTGCCTTTGCTACTCTGAGATGAAGAAGTTAGCACAGGAGAGGAATTTGTGGCGGGCCGCATCAAACCAGTCAGAAGACTGATGACAAAAAAAAAGAAGAAAAGTCTTATGTGATGCGATTGTGTACAATGTACGTTATGTGAAACTCAGAGAAAAGATTTTGAAAGAGTCCAATCCGTCATTTCAGCAGGTAGTACTACATCAGTATGATCCATGTGCCCTGTTGGGTGATAAATTTGAGCAGCCAGCAATTTGTCAAGTTGAATCCCTTGTTTGTGACCAGCCAATTCAGCGGCAGGTTGCACTCACCAAGCCACGTAAACACCTCTCCACGCTGCGTAAGCAGCTCGCTAAACAAGCTGGTGTATAGGCAAACAGATTCAACTCCTGCTCTTAGTGTTATTTACTGCACAAACGCCATGACTGACTCTTCCAACAAACATTAGCCATGCCAAGGGCACCTCTAGAGCAAAGACGTCAGATATTTTTAAGTGATCCGATCTTAAAACTTACTCTACACCAAAACCGTACATTTACGGACACTGCTTCCTTCTTTGAAGTTTACATACCAAGTTCCTTCTACAGTCCTTAGAAGCTTGTAATTGGAATTGTGAAACAGTCTGTATTTATAGAAATACATTTCCTTTGCGAGGATAATGGAATGTAGTCGAATTAAGTCGGGTGATTCTGAGGGAATTAGATTAGGAAATGAGACACTTAAAGTAGTAAAGGAGTTTTGCTATTTGGGGAGAAAAATAACTGATGATGGTCGAAGTAGATAGGATTTAAAGTGTAGACTGCCAATGGCAAGGAAAGCGTTTCTGAGGAACCGAAATTTGTTAACATCGAGTATAGATTTAAGTGTCAGGAAGTATTTGTATGGAGTGTAGCCATGTATGGAAGTGAAACATGGACTATAAATAGTTTGGACAAAAAGAGAATAGAAGCATTCGAAATGTGGTGCTACAGAAGAATGCTGAAGATTAGATCACATAACTAATGAGGAGGTATTGAATAGAATTGGGGAGAAGAGGAGTTTTTGGTACAACTTGACAAGAAGAAGGGACCAGTTGGTAGGACATGTTCTGAGGCATCAAGGGATCACATATTTAGCATTGGAGGGCAGCGTGGAGGGTAAAAATCGTAGAGGGAGACCAAGAGATGAATACACTAAGCAGATTCAGAAGGATGTAGGTTGCAGTAAGTACTGGGAGATGAAGAAGCTTGCACAGGACAGGATAGCATGGAGAGCTGCATCAAACCTGTCTCAGGACTAAAGACCACAACAACAACATATAGAGCCCACCCAGTCATATAAATCTTGCACCTAACTTATCTGTTCTGTTTTATAGCAAGCATAATTCTTTCAACTCTGTTTTTCAAATTTAACATGTTGCTGTACTTCACATACATTTATACAGTGTGTGGCACATAAGATGTAACACCCCTTTTACTTCGTGAATTGTTCCAGATATGGAAACTAAGTTGTTTGCAATTGACGGTATGCTGAGGAGCACGCAGTGTTTTCTACGGATAACGCTCTATACTCAGTTACCAATAAAAATATTAAGAATAATTTTCATTTTAAAGCGCCGTACAGTGTATGTAACTCTATTCAGTAGCTCTCTGAAACGCAATTTCAGCGATAAAGCTCTTGTTAGTGTAGAAGCTAAATTATTTCACAAAACAATCCGAGAGATGTATTTAAATTGGAGAACAATGCGGCCAAAGTCAGAGCTCTCATGTCATTTACCGTCATTACATGCAGCAAGACAGGCTCATGTAGCTAAGATTATACCTCATTTCCCATACGTCATAGAAACAGGTTGCGGTATGATTTTTGTGTATGGGACTACAGCATATGCTAGCTTCTGGCGCATCCGAATGGGCTTAAGAAAATTATTTCCATCGTGTGTACTTTTCCTGACTTTTATGGATACGACAATAGTTTTGTCATCTTGTTTCCATTTAAACTTTTCGCTCCTCGTTGCTGCTTACTTGTCAGATTAGGATAGATTAGGTTTACTTTCATTCCAATTCGTCAGTCGAACATTCTTCATAAACAGCGCCTTTCACGGAAAGAAGAGAAACTACTGTGTTAACTTCCTTAGATTGAAAGAGAAAGAACCTGACTTGTCTTTCACTGGAAATGCCTGTGTTCTTTTCCTGATTTTTATGGAAATGATTATAGTTTCGTCATCTACTTTCCATTTAAACGCCAGCCGATGTGGCCGTGCGGTTCTAGGCGCTTCAGTCTGGAACCGCGTGACCGCTACGGTCGCAGGTTCGAATCGTGCCTCGATCATGGATGTGTGTGATGTTCTTAGGTTAGTTAGGTTTAAGTAGTTCTAAGTTCTAGGGGACTGATGACCACAGATGTTAAGTCCCATAGTTCTCAGAGCCATTTGAACCATTCCATTTAAACTTTTCCCTTCCCGTTGCTGCTTACTTGTCAGATTAGAATAGATTAGGTTTACTTTAATTCCAGTTCGTCAGTCGAACATTCTTCATATACAACGTCATTCACGGAAAGAAGAGAAACTACTGTGTTAACTTCCTTAGATTAAAAGAGAGAGAGGGGAGGAGAGACAGAGAACCTGACCTGTCTTTTCCTGGAGGTGCCTGAATGCTTCTTAAAAGTAAAACACATTCTGGCGAGCATATGTCTCTATATGTAATAGTCGAAATTATAATTAGGCGGAACACTCTTTAAATAAACTAAATATTTTATTCAGTATAAGTGACGACATACCACCCACAAAAAAATACTTTTATTAACAAAGTCAACACGGATCTACGATATTTCACTTGACAGTGGCGTGATCCCCCCCCCTCCCTACCACTCTCAAGGAGTTAAAAAATTTAAAAATTCGAGTTTTAAAAAATGTTCGTTTTGAAGCCCATATATTTCTGAAGAGTTTTATATGTAATACATACATGTTCAAGGAAATGTGAGACATGTTATTTGGTCTAAACTGTGCCAAACGGCAGTGCCACGCCTCTTCACACAGGATTCTTCTATCGCACTCACTGTATTTCACCCTGTGGAATTCAAATGTGTATATTTTGTAACAGAAACCATCAAGCCTCTAATCATGCTGTAGTGTCTCTTTTGCTTCCAGTTGTCCTGTTCGACATCGTACTCTCCTTAAAAAACCTCATAATTAGTCCACGGTAGGATTATTTGCGACAGGGAGAATGAAAATTCGGATGATTTTCACTCTTTATTGCCTTTTAGCTAATAACTTTCTCTTTTGTGCGACATAAAATTAAATGTAAGGAAAAGCAAATAAAGACAAGCGACAAGCAATGTAGTGGACATTTATTCAATCCTTAGGTCCCAGAATTTTGTCTGTCTAATCTTGATATAGTTTTACATGGCGTGCTTCCTTTCTGCGAAAGAATCTATTACCTCGTAAAGTTCGTCAAACATTTTGATACATTATAAATGAGATTGTCGTGTAATACCGAAAAAGTTGTTAACACGTATAGAACCCAACACCGATGTGGTTTCTCAATTTGATTACGTCTGTTTTGTCACTATCAGCTAGATAAAACGAAATAGCTCTTTATAAAATAGCAATTGTAACACAAGCTAAAAAAGCGAGACTGTTGTGGCACAAACTGACATTTTTGTATCTCATTTACATGAATAGCACCACAGAATAATATTCACGAAGAACCAATAACAAATACATATTAGGCTTACCACAAGCAAAAAGTTTTATGTTAGGAAATAGTTTCAGATTTTATTCACACGTTCGAAACATGAGGTCGAGATGTAGTAGGAAGAAAATTCTGTACAAAGTTGGAATAGTCATATTCCTCCGTATATATTCACACGCTCCAGTTCCTCAAACATGACGTCGAAAAGTAGTAGGAAGTAATTCCTATACATATTCAGAATCGTCATATTCTTCGATATAATTTTTGTTAAGTCCCTATTTCTTCTCCTTCCTCGTTCTAAGTAACATTAATTCTGTAACTATTTCTGCCATTATCAAAACTTATTCTCCGATTAACTTTCCTAGCCTTGCCAGAATCACTGGTTCAGTTATCCCGCGTTTATTCACCGGTTAGGCGTTATTACGGATTCGTACAATGCCTTATCCGCGTTATTCCGAGAACAGAACTAAAGCGACTGCTAACCGGGGACTGTACAAATGGTCTTTAGTAGTGTTGAGTTCTGACAAACATTTGCAGTCAAAATTTCATTTTCTTGGGTACACCGAGAAGACAACGTGTAGTCTGTCTTACCTTTTATTCCTGCCATTTATTCCACTCTGGTGGTTTGAATCTATGGATTTCGCTTATAGCACCGCTGCTCATTCGCGCGCCCAGTCAACTACATAAACAGACAGTGATTGGCTTTCATCCGCTCGATTTGACTTAGATCGGCTCGTATAGCCCCGTCCCCTTTTGTCGGCGGGAAAGTTTCTTATTTCTAGATGTCATGGGTATTCTCCTGGCAGAGACATGACGTACAGTATGTAGGCCTTCAAAAATCAACTTACGATTAGTTCAGAAATCAGCTTAGAATGTGTTCAAACACGTTAAAAAACCAACTGAGATGCGTTTCAAAAACATATGAATTAGAGGTACACAAACGTGCTCTGGATGCAAGGCGCTTTGTGGTTCAAATGGCTCTAAGCGCTATGGGACTTAACATCTGAGGTCATCAGTCCGCTAGACTTCGAACTACTTAAACCTAACTAACCTAAAGACATCACACACATCCATGCCCGAGATTGGATTCGAACCTGCGACCCGTAGCAGTAGCGCGGTTCCGGACTAAAGCCCCTAGAACCGGGCGCTTCTTGAAATAAGGTTTATTTTCCTCCCTTCAATAATATGAATTTGCCCCCCCCCCCCCCCTAGATTCGGAACCGAACGAAGTGGTTTTATACTTAAGCACCTTGTGAAATTGTTTATTATCAACTGCAGTCGCCGTTCGAGAGATAGTTGTATAGATGAAAATATACTGGATGATATGCTGTTGCACGCAATGGCGATTTCACAGCGCATATCGTATGGCGTAGTTGTGGTTTCGTGATAGACTGCATCCCCACATAAAGTAATCAAGAGGATTCAAATCCGAGGACTTGGCCAGCCATTGTACAGCAGCATCCCGTCCTATCCAACGGTCAGGAAATTTTTGATCCAGTGTTTGCGTTGCAACATGGGAAGAGTGAGCTGCGCATCCATCGTGTTGGATACCCTATCACTTATCCATTAGTGCATGTTCTAGAAGCACAGATAGAATGTTCATAACACAGTGTTCCATTTAACAGCCCTGGGGTGAAGTAAGGCCCACAATGAAATTTCAAATCATGGCGCACAATAAGTTTACGTTCCAAGCTAGTTTGTGTTGTACCTGACGAATCCGGCGTTGATCATCTACAACACAGTAGGGCATGACACGTAAATTTACATTAACGTGGTTCGTAAACGTTGCCTCTCCGGTAAAGCGCACACGTTGAGAAAACTGAGTGCCATCTCCCTACCACTACAGAGCAATACGTCAGAATCCTATACTACTTTCGGAAGCACCCTCCGAGTGCACTATGTAGTGGTAGATAGCAAGGATGGAATTTTTGTCGATACAAGTTGCGAACGACACTCATCTGGCTGATCCCATATTTCTTGGCAAGACGGCTCTTGTCATACCGTGGAACAGTAAGAGCAGTAGCCAGAATAGCTTCTTCATGTACAATGTCAGTTGCAGTATTAGTCCTTGTCCTACATTGGCGTTCAAGCTCTGTGTTCGTGCAAGTGTCTGGCGCAGCGGACAGCGACGAACGGGATAGATACGGTTGCACCGCCGAACTGGTTTCGACAGTAACAGTCGCCGTATAAGTTTAGCATGTCTAGCTTCTCCTCATTGATAAACATGTCTGCATAAAAGGAATGTTGAAGCAAAAATGACCTGCCGATATAGTTCGTGCTAGATCTGCAGTGGAGACGAGTAAATGGTCAAAAGGCTTGAAACAATGACGTAGCCTTCCATGAGCATGTTTACAATGCAATATCTTTTTCCGGCCGACTTGCATTCCAATTTTAGAATATCTATTGGTCTCCTTTGTGAAAAGTTTCAAAATTGACAAGCGTTATATCACTGTACTCGTCCTTTCAAGTGCTTTCAGACGCAGTTAAGAAAAGTATACCATTCCATTAAAAAGTACTTGCATCAGTATCTCGATCGATAAAAGAGTTAACAACCTTTATCTTGTAACTAATGTCCATAGCAGTTAGTTTATCAGCATCTACCCAAAGCCTCGTTTCTATGTCTGAAACAGATCAATATATAAAAGGGATATTACGTTTCATGTGACTCAACATTTATATGGCCCTACAGTGAAGCACCATATGGATATCCATGGGTGAATGAACCGTAGTTGAACAGCAAAACAATGGACTAATGATACTACAGTGAAGACGACTGCGTCTTTACTATAGTATTATTAGTCTCTTGTTTTGCTGTTCAACTACACTGCCCAAAGAAAAATAGTATTCCCTTTTGGAGGTTTCCAATTCTTTTAGTATTTATTGTTGCAACAGTACATATTGAGCACATGAAATGATTACATTTACATATCATCCGCAGCTCGTGCTCTATTGGTTTGCGGTTTTGTCCCTGGATCATGGCGACACGGGTTGGATTCCCAACCGAGCCGGGATTTTACTCTGTCCGCGGAGTGGGTGTTTGTATTGTCCTCATCATTTCATCATCATTCAGAGAAATAGACAGACTGGGAAGTGAAAATATTGGGGATTTGTACGGCAGCTGATAACCGCGCTGTTGAGCGCCCCACAAACCTAAATTCATCATCATCATCATCATCATGTACTGATCATTAGTACAAGCGGTTGTGAGATACCAGGTATCAGCCCATGCTGGAAGACCCATATTAGTACGTGGTGTAGTCTAAATAGGCAGCAAAGCACGCGCTGACTCTGGCATCAGATCGATCGTACAGATGGCGAATACTGTCCTGGGATACGTTATGTCACACTCGTTTGACCTGTTCACGTAGTTCATTAAAGTATTTGGTTGACGCGTCGTGCGAGTGCATGCCCGTGGCCCGACTGCTAACATTCGGTTCGCAACAGTTTTTACATCTACATCTACATCCATACTCCGCAAGCCACCTGCGGTGTGTGGCGGAGGGTATTTGAGTACCTCCATCGGTTCTCCCTTCTATTCCAGTCTCATATTGTTCGCCGAAAGGGAGATTGTCCGTATGCCTCTGTGTGGGCTCTAATCCCTCTGATTTTACCCTCACGGTCTCTTCGCGAAATATACGTAGAAGGGAGCAATATACTGCTTGACTCCTCGGTGAAGGTATGTTCTCGAAACTTCAACAAAAGCCCGTACCGAGCTACTGAGCGTCTCTCCTGCAAGGTCTTCCACTGGCGTTTATGTATCATCTCCGTAACGCTTTCGCGATTACCAAATGATCCTGTAACGCGCTGCTCTCCGTTGGATCTTCTCTATCTCCTCTATCAACCCTATCTGGTACGGATCCCACACTGGCGACCAATATTCAAGCAGTGGGCGAACAAGTGTACTGTAACCTACTTCCTTTTTTTCGGATTGCATTTCCTTAGGACTCTTCCAATGAATCTCAGTCTGGCATCTGCTTTACCGACAATCAACTTTATATGATCATTCCATTTTAAAACACTCCTAACGCCTACTCCCAGATAATTTATGGAATTAACTGCTTCCAGTTGCTGACCTGCTATATTGTAGCTAAATGATAAGGGATCTTTCTTTCTATGTATTCGCAGCACATTACACTTGTCTACATTGAGATTCAATTGCCATTCCCTGCACCATGCGTCAATTCGTTGCAGATCCTCCTGCATTTCAGTACAATTTTCCGTTGTTACAACCTCTCGATATACCACAGCATCATCCGCAAAAAGCCTCAGTGAACTTCCGATTTTATCCACAAGGTCATTTATATATAATGCGAATAGCAACGGTCCTATGACACTCCCCTGCGGCACACCTGAAAGTACTCTTACTTCGGAAGACTTTCCTCCATTGAGAATGACATGCTGCGTTCTGTTATCTAGGAAATCTTCAATCCAATGCCACAGTTCGTCTGATATTCCATATGCTCTTACTTTGTTCATTAGACGACTGTGGGGAACTGTATCGAACGCCTTGCGGAAGTCAAGAAACACGGCATCTACTTGGAAAACCGTGTCTATCGCCTTCTGAGTCTCGTGGACGAATAGCGCGAGCTGGGTTTCAGACGATCATCTTTTTCGAAACCCATGCTGATTCCTACAGAGTAGATTTCTAGTCTCCAGAAAATTCATTGTACTCGAACATAATACGTGTTCCAAAATTCTATAACTCTTCGACGTTAGAGATAAAGGTCTATAGTTCTGCAAATCTGTTCGACGTCCCTTCTTAAAAACGGGGATGACCTGTGCCCTTTTCCAATCCTATGGAACGCTACGCTCTTCTAGAGACCTTCGGTACACCACTGGAAGAAGGGGGGCAAGTTCCTTCGCGTACTCTGTGTAAAATTAAACTGGTATCCCATCAGGTCCAGCGGCCTTTCCTCTTTTGAGCGATTTTAATTGTTTCTCTGTACCACTGTCGTCTATTTCGATATCTGCCATTTTGTCATCTGTGCGACAATCTAGAGAGGGAACTACAGTGCAGTCTTCCTCTGTGAAACAGTCTTGGAAAAAGACATTTAGTACTTCGGCCTTTAGTCTGTCATCCTCTGTTTCAGTACCATTTTGGTCACAGAGTGTCTGGACATTTTGTTTTGATCCACCTACCGCTTTGACATAAGACCAAAATTTCTTAGGATTTTCTGGCAAGTCAGTGCATAGAACTTTACTTTCGAATTCATTGAACGCCTCTCGTGTAGCCCTCCTCACATTACATTTCGCTTCGCGTAATTTTTGTTTGTCTGCAAGGCTTTGGCTATGTTTATGTTTACAGTAAAGTTCCCTTTGCTTCCGTAGCAGTTTTCTAACTCGGTTGTTGTACCACGGGGGCTCTTTTCCATCTCTTACGATCTTGCTTGCCACTTACACATCTAATGCATATTGTACGATGGTTTTGAACTTTGTCCACTGATCCTCAACACTATCTGTACTTGAGACAAAACTTTTGTGCTGAGCCGTCAAGTACTCTGAAATCTGCTTTTTGTCACTTTTGTTGAATAGAAAAATCTTCCTGCCTTTTTTAATATTTCTATTTACGGCTGAAATCATCGATGCTGTAACCGCTTTATGAGCGCTAATTCCCTGTTCAGCGTTAACTGTTTCAAATAGTTCGGGTCTGTTTGTCACCAGAAGGTCTAATATGTTATCGCCACGAGTAGATTCTCTGTTTAACTGCTCAAGGTAGTTTTCAGATAATGCACTTAAAAAGATTTCACTGGATTCTTTGTCCCTGCCACCCGTTATGAACGTTTGAGTCTCCCCGTCTATATCCGGCAAATTAAAATCTCCGCCCAGAACTACAAAATGGTCTTGAAATTTACTCGAAATATTTTCCAAATTTTCCTTCAGGTGCTCTGCCACAACAGCTGCTGAGCCAGGGGGCCTATAGAGACATCCAATTACCATGTCTGAGCCTGCTTTAACCGTGACCTTCGCCCAAATTTATTCCCATTTCGGATCTCCGTCAATTTCCTTCGATACTATTGTACTTTTTATTGCTATAAACACGCCTCCCCCTTCACTGTCCAGCCTGTTTCTGCGGGATACATTCTGTATGTGTTCACACATCTGGGCTCACAAGCTATCGTATCTGTGCTGTCGTAACTGTAAGATCTCCCGCTGCTGCCCTTACAATCGGACAATACTCGCTGTTGACTGTGCCGCGTTGTCGTGCAGAACCTCGCCTATGGGTGTGAGAATGTTCACCCGACCACTGAAACCAGCATCGTTGCGCAACTGAGCCGGCTGAAGTGGCCGTGCGGTTCTAGGTGCTACAGTTTGGAGCCGAGCGACCGCTACGGTCGCAGGTTCGAATCCTGTTTCGGGCATTGATGTGTGTGATGTCCTTAGGTTAGTTAGGTTTAATTAGTTCTAAGTTCTAGGCGACTGATTACCTCTGAAGTTAAGTCGCATAGTGCTCAGAGCCATTTGAACCATTTTGATTTTGCGCAACTGACGCAGCACTTCCAACTTGTGTGGCAGTTTCCGAAACGACCATCCCGGCATTCGGAAGGCCACAGTTAGACCCTACTGCAGTTCACTCAGTTGTCCGTATAAAGCGCGAGTCCATCTCTTTCAGAGGGTTCATTCACTGTTTGCTTCACACGTTTGCACCACAATGACCCTTCTGGCTGTGAGAATTCTGTATTGAAGGGTAGATACAGATGGTGCTCTGGCTGCCATACAACTTCTCTATCTATAGGCGGACGACAATGAAACCACTATCAGTACACCTACAATCCCCCAGATGGCATATGCTATCATCGGATCAAATTCGACGTCGTCTTTCTAAGTGTACTGATTTTTTTCGGCAGCTTACTAGGCAATCGTTATCGAAAGGTGACTGTGTCGTACCAAAGTTCGCAACACACATCGATACCACAGAAGTTAGCCATGTCTCTCTGCAATCCTCACCGACGAATGGGAGTCGCTACCGGAGCCACACCCTCACTTTCAGCTCTACAGCGCCTCTGCACAGATGCCGATATATAGCCAAGCAGAGGAACGCTGCCGGCCGCGGTGGCCGTGCGGTTCTAGGCGCTCAGTCCGGAGCCGCGCGACTGCTACGGTCGCAGGTTCGAATCCTGCCTCGGGCATGGATGTGTGTGATGTCCTTAGGTTAGTTAGGTTTAAGTAGTTCTAAGTTCTAGGGGACTCATGACCATGGATGTTAAGTCCCATAGTGCTCAGAGCCATTTGAACCATTAGAGGAAAGCTCAACGCAGTTCGTGACCTCCGATCAAGAAGACAACATCGACTAGTTAGTGTTCTTGTGTTACTCATTACTCAGGTGGAACTGTACTTTTGAGCCGGCTGAAGTGCCCGTGCGGTTCTAGGCGCTGCAGTCCGGAACCGCCAGACCGCTACGGTCGCAGGTTCGAATGCTGCCTCGGGCATGGATGTGTGTGATGTCCTTAGGTTAGTTAGGTTTAAGTAGTTCTAAGTTCTAGGGGACTCATGACCATGGATGTTAAGTCCCATAGTGCTCAGAGCCATTTGAACCATTAGAGGAAAGCTCAACGCAGTTCGTGACCTCCGATCAAGAAGACAACATCGACTAGTTAGTGTTCTTGTGTTACTCATTACTCAGGTGGAACTGTACTTTTGAGCCGGCTGAAGTGCCCGTGCGGTTCTAGGCGCTGCAGTCCGGAACCGCCAGACCGCTACGGTCGCAGGTTCGAATGCTGCCTCGGGCATGGATGTGTGTGATGTCCTTAGGTTAGTTAGGTTTAACTAGTTCTAAGTTCTAGGGGACTAATGACCTCAGAAGTTGAGTCCCATAGTGCGCAGAGCCATTTGAACCATTTTTTGTACTTTTGAACATTGAAAACTTCGTATTTCGGGATAAGACTCTAGTGGATGTGTGCATCAGATAGCACTTTAACACGCAGAGACGCACTCTTGTGGCTTCCGGTTGTATGAAGTTAATTAAATCTTGTAATAAAGTGAACTAATATTTCGTATGTTTCAGTTCCGATCATTCATCTCCCAGAGCAGTTAAAGAACTCAGAGCTGTGATTGGGCGATTGTAATTTCGTCGAGTAATAGCACAATTCTCATTTTTTAAAATAAAGTGAAACAAAAGATTTTGCAGTAACCTAAACAGTTGGATACTTCTTGCTCTGTGCTTACTTTGCTACAAGTGTGTATATTTTACGAGCGTTGACTTGCTTACCTCCGGATCTGCTACCCCTGAGTTAATGTAGTTACACACCTTGATATGTGCGACGGATGTACAGCACAGTACCTCTGAACGACGTAGAACCTGGCGCGGCGGGTCTCCTCTATGTATCGGAAACTCCTTCATGAATATATTGCACAACACTCGAAGCTGTATGGACTGAAGCTCCTGCAGCATTACACGTGTAATATGCCTCGCGGTGGGGAGCTGCGCAGCCCTAAGAGGCAGTGCAGGGTGTAACGCAAGAGCCAGTAGTCTGCGTCTGCTGCATCTGGCTGCAGAGTGCGTTTCAGGACCTGCGTTTAGCATTTAGCATCGATGTTGGTGTTAGCGCACGTGTTACAACGTTCAATTTGCTCCTGTAGCGAGGTAACTGATGTACAGCAAATATTGCATGGACAGGCGAGAGCGACAGAGCTTTGTTTGCGCAAATTTTACATTAGAAAAGTAAGAACTGTGTATACATTCGCAGCGCATCCCAGTGTTGACAGTTACCAGCACACATAACAACTGGAGCGTATGGTGTGAGACGCAACAAAACAAGTGACTATTTGGTGAAATGTTGTCCGTCTCTCAGAAAAGAAAGCATATAATATACTACCACAGTGTTTCGCTAATGTATTACGTCGATAATAATAAATTAACAATACCCAGTCTGTGATCAAAATACACTGTCTGATATAAGTCCCTGTCGTCCCAGCATAATGTGTAATTAAATACTACATGTCAATAGAGGTGGACCTGCCAGCTCTAAAGTATTGTGTTGTGTTGCTAGGAGAGAAGCAGTAACAGGGCCGCCGCAGAGTACTGGGTCGGTCAAGAGGGCTCAGTGACTTCGAACTTGTACTAGACATTGAATATCACCTGATCAACATACCCATCAACAACATTTCATACTTTCTAAAGCTGCTCAGATTGATTGTTGGTGATGAGACTGTGAAGTGAAAACGCGAAGGAACGGACTGAGCTCCCTCTCTAAAGGACCGGTACCGTTGAGTGTAGCGGATGGCGGATGTAAAATACCCATAGAAAGCAGGGGAAGGAATCATTCCACAGTTCCAAAGTGCTACCAGCAGTCCAACTAGGACATTTAACGTAGATATGAAGATACAAACAACGTGATACAAAGGTCGAGACGCTCGTCATGTGATAATGATTGACCTGTAGGGCGCTCGACTGCGCAGTTATCAGTGCCCGTACAAATTCCCAGTTTTTACTCAATCCAGTCTCGGCAATTGCATTAATGATGATGAAATAATGAGGACAACACAAACACCCAGTCCCCGGGCAGAGAAAATCCCCAACCCGGCCAGGAACCGATCCCGGGACTCCGTGATCCAGAGGCAGCAACGTTGGCCACTAGAGCATGAGCTGCCGACCGCTTGTCACAAACTAAGCCTGAGGTGATGTAAAACGTAGCGTTTTAGGACACTGGATTGCTTTAAACGAGTGATTTGGAGTAATAATTCACTCTACACCCAGTCGCAATTCGATGGAGAGTTGTGAGTTCGACAAATGCGAAGAAAACGCCACGTGCCACCATGTGTAGTGGCAAGAGCGAAGTACAGAGGAGCTCGTGTTACAGTATGTGTTTTTCATGGAAACATGTGGTCCTCTTACTGCGCTTAAGAAAACACTTATCACGGAAGGCCATCAACGTATTTTACAACAGTATGTACTACGAATAGTGGAGGAATAATTCGAAGTCAATGCTTCTGTCAGCATCACAATGCACCAGTCATAACAGCATCTCTGAGACAATGGCTTTTGTTACAATAACGTTCCTGAAATGGATTGGTCTGCCCAGAACTCCGAGCAGAAGCCAATGGGATAACTTTGGGATGAATTACAATGTCATATTCACCCCAGACCTCGGCGCCCCACATCACTACCTTTAATACTTACGTACTAATGTATTGTTGGATACAAGGTCCGACAGTTATGCAAAACACAGTTTTTTCAAAGTTCCCAAACATGGTTCAGCACCTATGTGCTATCATCACAGAGTTTCTGTTTTATTTAATCTTTAATGTGAACATTTTTACTAATTTAGTACAAAATTATGGGAATATTTAGTTCAAACCACAATTCATTTCTTTTTGTTAATATTTTTACGCACGGTTTGCATGGTTTTTCAGGACCACTTGTGTGTTATTTATTACAGGTAGCTTGTCATCTGCAACCAAACCATGTCGATGAGAAATGTTTTTGCGAGTTAACCTATTACACTGCTGGCCATTAAAATTGCTACACCAAGAAGAAATGCAGATGATAAACGGGTATTCATTGGACAAATATATTATACTAGAACTGACATGTGATTACATTTTCACGTAATTTGGGTGCATAGATCCTGAGAAATCAGTACCCAGAACAAGCACCTCTGGCCGTAATAACGGCCTTCATACGCCTGGGCATTGAGTCAAACAGAGCTTGGATGGCGTGTACAGGTACAGTTGCCCATGCAGCTTCAACACGGTACCACAGTTCATCAGGAGTAGTGACTGGCGTATTGTGATGAGCCAGTTGTTCGGCCACCATTGACCAGACGTTTTCAATTGGAGAGAGATCTGGAGAATGTGCTGGCCAGGGCAGCAGTCGAACACTCTCTGTATCCAGAAACGCCCATACAGGACCTGCAACATGCGGTCGTGCATTATCCTGCTGAAATGTAGGGCTTCGCAGGGATCGAATGAAGGGTGGAGCCACGGGTCGTAACACATGTAACGTCCACTGTTCAAAGTGCCGTCAATGCGAACAAGAGGTGACCGAGACGTGTAACCAATGGCACCCCATACCATCACGCCGGATGATACGGCAGTATGGCGATGGCGAATACACGCTTACAATGTGCGTTCATCGCGATGTCGCCAAACACGGATGCGACCATCACGATGCTGTAAACAGAACCTTAATTCATCCGAAAAAATGACGTTTTGCCATTCGTGAACCCGGTTCATCGTTGAGTATACCATCCCAGGCGCTCCTGTATGTGATGCAGCGTCAAGGGTAGCCGCGGCCATGGTCTCCGAGTTGATAGTCCATGCTGCTGCAAAAGTCGTCGAACTGTTCGTGCAGATGGTTGTTGTCTTGCAAACGTCCCCATCTGTTGACTCAGGGATCGAGGCGTGGCTGCACGATCCGTTACAGCCATGCGGATAAGATACCTGCCATCTCGATTGCTAGTGATACGAGGCCGTTCGGACCCAGCACGGCATTCCGTATTACCCTCCTGAACCCACCGATTCCATATTTTCTTAAGTCATTGGATCTCGACCAACGCGAGCAGCAATGTCGCGATACGATAAACCGCAATCTCAATAGGCTACAATACGACCTTTATCAAAGTCGGAAACGTGATGGTACGCATTCCTCCTCCTTACACGAGGAATCACAACAACGTTTCACCAGGCAACGCCGGTTAACAGCTGTTTGTGTATGAGAAATCGGTTGGAAACTTTCCTCATGACAGCACGTTGTAGGTGTCGCCACCGTTGCCAACCTTGTGTGAATGCTCTGAAAAGCTAATCATTTGCATATCACAGCATCTTCTTCCTGTCGGTTAAATTTCGCGTCTGTAGCATGTCATCGTCGTGGTGTAGCAATTTTAATGGCCAGTAGTGTATTTTATGCTCTGAACGTAGTTTAGTTTGTCGCGATATCTCGCGCGTATATTCGTTTTTACTGAAGTTTTTGTGTGGAAAGCCCTTCTATTCTCAGCATGGTCAGTTGTTGTTTGAACTCAATAGTGCCATAATTTTGTAATCATTCAGTAAAAATGTTCTCATTACAGATTAAGTAAAACAGAAACCCACTGACGATTGCAGAAAGATGCTGAAACATGTTTGGGAACATAAAGAAAACGGTGCTTTGCATAACTGGCGGAACTTATATCCAACAATTTTAATTGCCAACATGGTCGACACAAGAAGCTGAAAATCCAAATGATGAATAGTTCTAATGTACGATGTATGTCCACAAAGTAAGTTCCGTTTGGTTATATAAAACAAACGTGTATAGATACAGAAAAAATATTTATTGTATACAAAACTACAACTATTAAACTACTTTTCTACATAGCTCTCGAAATTTTGTGACAAGTTTTTCTGTGCCTGTGTATTCAACCATGTGGTAACTTGTTCTTTCAGTTCGACGTCATCGTTGAAGTGTTGACCACCATAACTAGGGCACTAAGTGTAAACTTACAGTTGTGCTTAATCTTCTCTTCAATTGTGTGAACCAGTTCATCAGTAACCACAGCCGGGCGTCCACTTCGTTCTTCATCGTGCACTTGATCACGTCCTTCATTGAACAGATTGACCCATCTTCTAACCATTGAATCACTCATAGCATTCTGTCCGTAAGCCTCGCAAATTTGCCGATGAATTTCCTTTGGTCTAACTTTCTTTGCATTTTGAAAACTAATCACAGATCTGATTTCACACGCAGCGGCATTTTCAATTACGGCTGACATTATAAAGAAGCACTACAAAGCACATGTCGGCAGCACCGATCTGAAAATGGCGTACATGTCTTCTCCTTGAGTCAGAGTAACTGCTGCGCATGCTCGGAACTGCGATCGTAGCGCTGCCGTGGATAGAAATAGAAACAGAACTTACTATGTGGACGATCCTAGTATGTTTGCTGTTTGAGTTATCGGCCGTTTTAGGGAACGACGACCGGGGTGTCGACCGCGTTTTATTTTTTATCCGTCGTAGCAATATGGCAAATGACATTTAACCTTTAGTTCGGACGCTCTGTTGTCTCTATGGCGCATTTTGAGGACTTTTATTAAGTAGGAATCCCTTGTTCTTAGCTCTTTCCTTCCATCTATCGGGCTTAAAGTGTAGTCGCTTTTAACTCCTTTTTCGTCTTCGTGTTCTAAGATTCTGACATGGGCGCTTATGATCTTAGTTGTTTTTTTTTCGCCCTAAAACAAAAGAAACGAACAAACAAACATCACTACGTTCTCTGATTTCGGCTGTTTTGAAAGAATGGGCAGCCGTTCCTCCTGAGGCATTCAGACTTGTCAATGAAAATGTCCCCGGCAAAGCTCAAGCCCTCATAAAGATTAAGGGTAAACACACACGTTCACATTAAAGGGTGTGCGGCTGATTTTCATCAGATAGGGTATATGATAAATGAACAAATAACTCATGGGAATATAGCCCGGTAACGACTCTGTAAATGAAATGAGAGACCGCTATGCATGGAAATTTACATCCTTGGTGGTCGCAGACTTGACAGCCAGAAACAAGTTATGCGGTGTGTGGGTACAGTGAAATAATTTTTCCGACCACCATCTAAGTGTGGAGCCTATTTGTGTGTTGTGAACGAAAACATGGTCCACGTAGGTATTAATCTTATTTTTATTATTATTATCTATGCTACTGGCCAATTTCGTGTGAATGGTCACCGTTTGCCTAAGGCGGATTTTGACAGTTTCAGCTGTAGTGGCATGTCATGTATTGGTGAGATACAGCACGTCATATTGAAACGTCCCCTTAGAAATATTATTGAATTACTGTGCTGATAAACCTTTTACATTATTTGATTTTCAAACAGCTGAGCAAAACTGAACGTACTCAAACATTCACTAAAGTGACACAATATTTTTAGCGCAACGCAGTCTGACTTTCAGTAATCGCTACAAAGAATGGCCCTGACTAACATTAACCTATACCTTTCACAAATCACTTACCTCACAAAAATCTTAGCTACTCGAACTACTGCAATTCAGCGAGCGCCACTACTGCCAGCTAAATAAAAGATTCAAACTACTGAAGGCACTAACTACTGATAGGCATAGTTAGCAAATGAAAGATTTTGATAGAGAACAAACAATGTATTTACCTCAATAGTGTTCAAAAATGATAATATATATACAGCAGTTCATAACATCTATTCTTACAAATGTACTGTTTCTGATGGACACACGTCCAGATCATCCGCTCTCAAAAATGCGCCATCTCACTTCCCCACATCCACCACTGCTGGCGGCTCACCTCCAACTGCGCAACACTACGCGCTGTTCACATTCAGCTGCCCAACACTAAAATGGCGAATATTACAACAATGCCAACCAGCCACAGACTGCACACAGCACAGCCAGTGATTTTCATGCAGAGCGCTACGTGGCGTTACCAATAAAAAAACCTAAACAGCCTACTTACATAGCCCCCATGCTCCCCACAAAAAATTTTACAAATTGTTTTGGGCACTGGCCTATAATGATTTGATAAAATTTTTCATAATTACAGTAACAATGATATCAAATGCACACACTTATTGATACAATGTTGGTCAAAAGCTAAAATTTTCACATAGCCCCATAAAGACAGCCCTGATCATTCATCACAGTAAAATTACATTGTTTTTTTTGTCAAAGTCTGAGCAGTAAAAGAGAATGCACATGGAAGTAGTGGATTTCCATGCAATCTTGAAGAAGTAGTGTTGTCCTTCCAACGGAAAAACAGTGCTGACTCTTGACATACA
Source organism: Schistocerca americana (assembly GCF_021461395.2). NCBI lineage: Eukaryota > Metazoa > Arthropoda > Insecta > Orthoptera > Acrididae > Schistocerca > Schistocerca americana. The sequence continues at coordinate 478,419,303 of NC_060125.1, read as the reverse complement.
GACAGGTACTGGGCCACAACAGAGCAAACCCACAGCAGAGTCAGTCGAAGTTTTGAGGAATATTGGTAGGTAGGTCATCACAGAGCAGACCCACTGTAGTCCTGGTAGAGATTATGTTATTGGTGGGCCACCAGAGTTGCAGACCCACTTCAGTCCTTTTAGAGACAATGGTATTGTGATGAGTCATCAAAGGTGTAAACCCACTGTAGTCCTTGTAGAGATGGCCAGCAGCCATCTGTTGCGACTGTGCAGGTGCACAATCATCATTGAAGAGTTTTGTGGACAATGTAGCAAGTCTATAAACCACCACTTGTGCACTCACAAATTTTTTTTTTAAATGTGCTTAGAACCAGCAATGCTGTTATCCAGTCCCCTGCTGAATTATTAACACACGTGCAAACACTAACAGTCCTCTTTTTTTCACATATCCTGCATATTCTGCATATACTATGACCAACAAAAATGTGTGCAGTGAAATGAATGCTTACAAGTTACTTAATTTGATAAACTGGTGTCAATTACAATTTTATAACATGAGAATACAATTACAGAGGTACAGAAAACATCATTAAAAACATAATAATACAGGTAACATTTGTAGTAATAGAGGCTTTACAAAAGAATAGAAATAAACATATACATCAGTTTTACAGGAATTATGACGTAAGTAAATATATAAAGTAATGAGAATAGTTTCGAAACATTGATTCCACATATGAGCATTAAAACAGAACAGAATTAATAATGTCTAAACATCTTTACAAAGTAAATAACATATTATTAATGCAAATTATATTTGAGGATAACAGTATTCCTCATCATATTGAATGTAGCTTAGAACTAGAAAAATTCTACAACCTAAATTGTAGTAGCTAAACACATAAAGACAGGAAAAACACAAATACACAAGAGTACACAAACACATAGTAGAATAACACAGGAGGAAAGGACAGGGGTTGTTTTCAGTGTAACATTTGGTACTGCAGTCCAACCCAAAACTTCATTCCATAGATCTTTCCTCTTATTTCAACATTTGTTTCAACCAAAAAAATCCTATCCAAGCATTCTTTCTGTATTTATATGTTCACATATTTCTTACCGGATTATTTATTTTCCATTATCTTACCTCATCATTTATTTCCAAGAAAATCCTACCTATACCTGCTTTCTGTACTTTTTCGTATAACTTCTCAATGCATTTCTTCCAATGCATCGCAACTCATTCTCTTCTATAGTCTACCCCCTCTTAAGCTAACTTAAATCTACTGAGCTCAGATGCTAAACTAAGGGATGAGGCAATGCAGCAGCAAAAAACAATTAATACAAACAGCAATGAAAAAAAAAATGCAAACTGGCAAAGCAAATTACAGTAAATCTAAATTACCAAGCAAATGCAACATTACAACTAATATGAGCCAATGTGCAGCAACAAGAAAAATAAATCCGTAGTAAAACTGGCCTTACAGAGTAATACAAAGTGAAATTTAGTAGCACTGTTCCTGGCAAACAACAGCAGCAAATACAATAACTTATATCTAAACATGACAAAGCTCAAGCAGAAAAATATTACAGTAAAAATGGCTATGTTTAATACCTATGTCACATCTTAACACTAGAGTGATGCATCACTGTAACTTACTCTAGCAGACAAGTTACCAAATTGTAAAAAAATTATTTATGCAATTCCTTTGAAGGGAAATGTCTATTTATGTTCCCTCGTTTTCTTGGAAGTAGATCATAAAATTAATTTTTACTGGATCTGTAGGCATAAAATAACTATATTAGTACATCTATTAAATTTTATTTTAACCAAAGCTGCAGTGCAGCTAGAAACTAGATATTAAACAAAATAGGCAAAGCAAGGCGTGAAACGTCATTCGCTAGCCATAAGGCATTTCATAATGCAGTAAACAATCTTCCAACTAGCAAGACAATAGATGTGAAATGTTTCTCATCATTTCATTTCAGTAAATGTCATAAATTATGAACTCTACAGTCTAATCATGTTTTCAAGTTTGAGGGTGTCGTATTTGCGATGCTTCCTACAAAGAACTGTCAATAGCGAGGATAATGGCCTCTTTTTTTTTTCTTCACCTAATGGCTATAAAAATTTCATAGGTCGAGAATTTGCGTTACAAATGTATAGAAACAAAATCCTATAAATATAAGTGTCCAAAAAATTTTCGTCGGCATTGTGGTACATTCACGCATTTACACACATTTCATAACTCTCAAAGTACGATTCTTGGTTTCCAACATCCTTTTTTCACAAATCAGAGTTCCTAGCCACTACTCATTATTCCTTACCTTATTACACATATACATATTCGTCGACACTTCAATATTTCATCATAACAGATACGTAGCATAATCAAATTCCTCATATAGCATCAGCTTATTGATCATAAACATACCTCAGCAGCATAATACATATCGTCGCCATAATAATAACATCATAACATCTCACTCAAATCTCAAAAACATGGTAGCTTTCTGCAATAATTTCAAAACCTAAAGAAAATTCTCTGGTCATTTCAAAAGTTTCATCTACCTCAAACATACTTTAAAAATCATTATCCCATACCAAATACATCATTCAAAGCTCTCATAGTATCACAATGGTTCTGAAAAAATATGAACAGTTCGCACAGTACAGACAAGATACAATTTCATAAGTGTGAAGTTATCCAGCTGTGTAATTACGTAAACACCTGTCACTGATGTAGTAAAAAAAATGTTTGTCTCTCTCAGTTAAATGATCAGATAGCTGTGTAATTCTGTCTTACAGAAATATGGTACCGATGTGTAAAGTTGTATAAGCAAATACCATAATAGCTAGGGCTCCTTGTGCTTTCCAAACACATGATACACAAAGTAAGCGTGTACCCCCCTGAGGATTAATGTAATTATACCCTCAGGTCTTACAGATTACGGCAATGGAATGAAATGTATCACGGAACACTTTCTTCGTAATTCAAAAATCTTTAAAAATAAATGTTTTAAGTACAAAATTAATCACTCAAATTCGTGTCCTGTAGCGCTAAATGTGCGTCTTGCTGTAAGATAATTCTGTGGAAGTGTCGTAGTTATCGTCCTCCGAAAACTAAGTTCTGCTGAAGTCAATGTACTTACCTCATGATAAACAAAAGTGAAATGCTATGCGTATAGATATCGTAGTTATTACGTACAGTACCGTGATCAAGGAAGTAGTACACTGTAATGTATTGTTGTGCTACAAAAAAAGCTGTCTTATTGTAGCTATACCACAAAGTTATTACTAAAACATGTTTCGCTTTCCAGAAGAATTCAGAACAACTGTGCAGATATAAAACAGATACAGCGCAAAAGCAATAATATAAATTGTGTCACTCATTAGTAGCGTCGTGGTATAATTGTGTAGCTGTCAAATAAACTAACTACTGTGTCATCTGATATCTCTCAGAAAGGACTTTAAATCCAGAATGTATTTTCAAGTAAACCAAAATGTTGCATTAAAATCTCATTAGCAGTGCCGGTATATGTTCTAAGTATGTGAGCCTTATAGTCGTTATGTGATCGTGCAACTAACAAGCAAGAATGTAGACACACAGTAACACTGTGTTCTCTGTTCACTATAACAATGCATTTGTAAAAATGGCTCTGAGCACTATGGGACTTAACATCTATGGTCATCAGTCCCCTAGAACGTAGAACTACTTAAACCTAACTAACCCTAGGACAGCACTCAACACCCAGTCAGCACGAGGCAGAGAAAATCCCTGACCCCTCCGGGAATCGAACCCGGGAACCCGGGCGCAGGAAGCGAGAACGCCACCGCACGACCACGAGCTGCAGACAATGCATTTGTAATTACTTGTCTAAATAAGTAATTACTTGTCTAAATAGGTTCTTGACTGGATAGTTAACTTTAAACATTGTTACATGTTAACAGTTTCTAAGTCTGACAAAGCATACTAGTAACGTGAAGTGAAAAGTTTTATGGCAAAGACAAAGTTAAAAAGCGGATTATCTTTCAATAAACGGTTTTACATGTGAAATGTGGTGCAAGCCTTTACTCTTCATAGTACTCAGAGATCGAACTTAAATGCAATTATCATGTGGTATACGTCGGTAAATAATACTGGAATTTTTTCTCAAGGTTAGCGCCTATGTTATTTTTCTTGAGCCAGCCGGCGCACGTGGCTGCCTGCCGAGCAAGTTATTGTCTGTCTCTTTGTTGGCGCGCGTCGCTATTGGGATTAGGAGACCTAACTACTACAAATCCACCTTGTCGAGAGGGCTGTGCCCTGTTTGAATCCCGCCAGTTCTGGTGCAATTCAGGTCTGTCGTTACGATCATATCGTCTGTCGTCATGTCGGTAGATTCCATAGTTTCTTTCTTGTCGGTCACGCGGTAGAGAATTTCTCCCTGAATCGTAACTGCGTGGAGGACCGTTGTGTCTGAAGTTATTCTGTCTCCCGTGATAATAATAGTTCTGGTTGCCATATTGTCTCTTTCTATGATTGTCTCTGACATATTCATTTCTACGGAAATGCGATCTTTCTCTGTAACTATTACTCTGCCAGTGGTTGCCATAGGGGTGGTTTCTGTTTTGGTCACGATTTGTGTTGTGAGAATAGCCTTGTCGTGTCCAGTTATTATTTCTTTCATCGCGGAATTGCGACGGATGTGACCTGTAATTCTTGTGTTCCTGTTTTCACGTTCCGCGATTGTCAGTGTCAATTTCTAATTCTTGTAAGAGTCCCTGAAAAGCTTCAATGTCGTCTTTGCAACGTCCTGCCAAAATAATATGTCGTAAATGTTGAGGTAATTTGATTAAGCAAATGCGGATGAGTTCTGAGGGGCTGTATGGGTTTGACAGGTACTGATTATTGTGCAACAAGTCTTCAAAATATTTCACAAGACTGGAAAATTCAGATTGTTCGAAATGTTTCATCATTATGATGCTATGTTTTACTCGGTCTTGTGTAGTTTGAGACCAATATGCTGAGAGGAAGGCATGGTAAAATTCTCCTTCACTGTGACAATCGTGAATGACCGATCACATTCTTACAGCTGGTTCATTCTCTAAATAGCCACACATAAATTCTAATCTGTGCTCTAATGACCAGTTGGGAGGAAGACAATGAGAGACTTGATGGAGCCACGCTTGTGGATGAATGTCGTTGCCGGAATTCTTAAATGTTTTAAATTTACGTGTAGTAATGAACAGCTTATGGTCGTATTACCTGTGTCAGCTGATCTTTTACTTCCCGCATTTCTCTTTGGTGTTGCGTATTAACTTGATTCTGATTTTGTTTGAATTTCCTAATTTGTTCGCACTCTTCTGTGTCATTAAAGACTACCGGTATTGTGTCATTCAGATTATCATCTACCTTCGTAGATAAATTATTTAGCTGATCCGAAAGTTCAACTACTTTCTCTGATAATGAACTGATTTCCTCCATGTGTCTTTCTGAACCAATTTTGAGAGTATCTACTGTGTCCTTTAAACTTTCCTGAGGTTTTGCAAGTTGCATAACCGAATCGGTAGATGCAACTGAGTCAATTTTAGCTTGCAAGGTCTCATGATTTTCGTGAACAATAGTTTGCAGTTCTTTTATGGCTGCTTCGTGATTCTGTAATGCTTTTTAATGCCGCGAAAAAATAGGTTGAAAATGCTCAAAAATTTGTGTTTTTACGTCATTACAGACTTTTTGACATTTCGATTCAATGTTATGTAACTCAGTAGTTAAATCTTCACGTGTTTGTTCAAGCGTGGTGTCTAACTTCCGAAGATTTTGTTCCATCGTGTCTAACTTTTGAAGCTTTTGCTGTGTTTGTCCCATTTGTTGTACTAATTGTAATAACACTGCACTGTGTCTGAAACATGTTCCTCAGTGCTTTTAGGCAGTGAATTTGCACCGGCAACGTTCACATTTTGACAAGCAGAAAATGTGTCTTGACTTATTTGAGAAAACGGTGAGGACCCAAAACCTGAATCTACAGTATTTGCGTGATTGTGTCCTGTCATTTCGGATGCCTGGGGCGAGCTATTGCCGACCGATCGATCGATATAATGCTTCCCTGTTCACTAATTGCTTCACAGTCTACGCCATTATTTGCCGCCCGCTCCATTTCCCTATGCACAATTACCAAATTACTACTTTGAATGTCTGTTAATTCATTACACAGTGGTGCTGATAAGCTACGCTCGTCGTTACTATTATATCTCAGTTTACTTTGGAGCGTAGTGTTACGTTTTTCACACGCCATTATTGACACAATATTTCACACGATAACACAGAAAAGTACAAAGTGAAGAGCAAAATAAGAAAACACATTAACATAGCACTGAAAAAAATATCTCGTTAATTGCAAGCGCAGCTGCGAAATACTTGGTGCAAATCTACATGCATGCCACAACTGTTTTATTATACAAGAATGAAAAACTACAACTACAAAGGAAATTCTCTCTACAATTACGCGCTAGCAATAAACAAAGGCTGCACTAATCGCACAAACTACAAGAAAAAATCAGAAGATTCCGGTGAGGTATACTCGGCTAAGAGTCGACATACGAAACGTCCCCTTAGAAAAATTTATGAATTACTGTGCTGATAAACCTCTTACATTATTTGCTTGTCAAACAGCTGAGCAAAACTGAACGTACTCAAACATTCACTAAAGTGACACAATATTTTTAGCGCAACGCAGTCTGACTTTCAGTAATCGCTACAAAGAATGGCCCTGACTAACATTAACCTATACCTTTCACAAATCACTTACCTCACAAAAATCTTCGCTACTCGAACTACTGCAATTCAGCGAGCGCCACTACTGCCAGCTAAATAAAAGATCCAAACTACTGAAGGCACTAACTACTGATAGTCATAGTTAGCAAATGAAAGATTTTGATAGAGAACAAACAATGTATTTACCTCAATAGTGATCAAAAATGATAATATATATACAGCAGTTCATAACATCTATTCTTACAAATGTACTGTTTCTGATGGACACACGTCCAGATCATCCGCTCTCAAAAATGCGCCATCTTACTTCCCCACATCCACCACTGCTGGCGGCTCACCTCCAACTGCGCAACGCTACGCGCTGTTCACATCCAGCTGCCCAACACTACAATGGCGAGTAGTACAACAATGCCAACCAGCCACAGACTGCACACAGCACAGCCAGTGATTTTCATGCAGAGCGCTACGTGGCGTTACCAATAAAAAAAACCTAAACAGCCTACTTACAATATAATGGTGAAGCAGCAATCACTACCCACAAACCAAATACCAAACGCAAGATTTTCATATTCTCTCACTCCCCACACGTAAACAATCAGTCATACAGAAAATATGAACAGGACATTTATAGGGAATTCAATGTAGTTAATCTTACACTGGGATACATTTTCCATGGAAGACACGGTTCTCAAGTTATTAAAAAGAATGCGTTTGTAGTTCATTTTTGTACGTTTTTCTTGAATAATTTGAGAACTTCGATCTCTAGCGAAAACGTAACCCAGCACAAGATTTAAATACATTAAATATCATCCCAAAAGGTTCTGAAGGACTAATAGTTTGCTCGTAGCAGACAAGACAATACGAAATCCTGCACGTGGTAATTGAAGGCGTTATAGATTGCATAAAAACCATCGGTAAGAGCAGATGAGTTAACCTGAAAGTGGGTGAAACCCATGGCATAGGGGTAACGTCTTCCGTTATTACTCGAACGTCATTATCAGCATCGCAGCCTGAGACTTCCGACATAAGTAATCACCCTCGCTCTGCTAAAGGCTATGCCGAAAAAGAGCGAATAGCGGTTCAGGGAACTCTCTTGCCGTTCTACATGAAAAACATATGTTTATCCACAGGACAGTGGGTCTGTAACTGAAAAAGGGGCGCAATGATTTCTTTTTTTGCAAAAGGATCCAGATTAGTGCCCGATTACAATCTCCAGGAGGGGACACCCAACGGGGATGTGACTATCAGAAAGACATGGAGTATCCAACGAAGGGATAACCTTCTACAAAAGCGGAGCATTGAATGTCAGAAGTTTGAACGTGGTGGGGAAGCTAGGAAATTTGAAAAGGGAAATGCAGAGACTCAGTGTAGATATGCTTGGAAGCAGTGAAGTGAAATGGAAAGTAGATAAAGATTTCTGGTCAGAACAGTATATGGTGATATCAATAGGAGCAGAACATGTTGTAAAGGAATTACGATTCGTTATTAATACGAAAGTAGGGCTACAGTGAACAGGTCAATGATAGGTCTGTTCACATCTGATTCGACAGCAAATCAAAGCCGGTAACAATAGTTCAGGTGTAAAAGTGTACGTCGCATGCAGAAGATGAAGAGATAAAGAATATGAGGATCTTTTACGGGTGATTCAGTAAGTAAAAGAGATGAAAATCTGGTAACCATGGCGGAATGGAAAGTGGTTGTAGGAGAAGGAATAGAAGACAGGATTACGGCAGAATTGGGGGTAGGTAGTAGGAATGATACAGGAGAATGATTGAGTTCTGCAATGACTTCCAGGTAGTAGTGGCGCATAGTCTGCTCAAGAATCACAAGAGGAGGAGGTATAAGTGGAAAAGACCTGGAGACATGTGAAGATTCCAGCTCGATGACGATTATGGTCAGACAAAATTCCGAAGTCAGATTTAGGACTGTAAGGCGTACACAGAAGCAGATGTAGACACAGATCATAATTTAGTGACGATGGAGAGTAGACAGAAGTTTGAGAAAATCATATGGAAGAATCAGTCTAGAGGGAAAGTAGATACTGAAGTACTAACGAATAATGAGACGCGTATGAAGCTCGGTAAGGATGCTCCAATAACAAGTACTGCTGTAGGCCCTTTAGAGCAAGAAGAGTGGAAATCTCTAAAGACGGCAGACACAGGTGTTTGAGAGGAAAATATAGGTAAAAAGAAAATAAATTCGAGTAAACCCTGAGCAACAGAGGAAGTACATCTGATGATCATGAAGTACAAAAGAGTTTAGTGGAAGACAGGAATGCGGCAATATAAATCACAAAGAAAGGAAATACGTAGTAAGTGCAAAGCATCCAATCCCAAATGGCTGCAAGAAAAATGTCACGAAATCGCAAAAGAAATGATCATCGGAAGGACTGCCTCAGCATATGGCTCTAAGCACTATGGGACTTAACATATGAGGTCAACAGTCGCCTAGACTTAGAACTACTTAAACCTATCCAAGGGTAAGACATCACACACATCCATGCCCAAGGCAGGATTCGAACCTGCGACCGTAGCAGCAGCGGGTTTCCGGACTGAAGCGCCTAGAACCGCTCGGCCACAGCGGCCCATACCTCAGCATACAATAAAGCCAAAACAACCTTCGCTTAAATGAAAAGCAAATTTGGTAACATAAAGAGTGAATTGGGAATTCCACTCTTAAATGCAGAGGATGCAGCTAATACCTGGAAAGAGTACGCTGAAGTCCTCTATGAGGAGGAGCAACTGTATTTTCACGTAACTGTAGAATTTTCAGTCGATGTGGAAAGAACAGGGGATCCATTACTACAGTCATAATTTATAAGAGCTTTGTAAAGCTTGAGATCTAAAAACTCAGAAATGACAGAAAACATTTCATCTCAATTTCTAGTAATTGGCACAAATGTAACGAAACAGCTATTCAAGTTGGCGTGCTGAATCTGTGAGGCTAGTGCCGTATCTTCGTTCCAAAATTCCAAAGATAGCAATGGCCGATAGGTGAGAAAACTATCATTGCATCAGTTTAGCATCTGATGTATCCACGGTGCTGTCAAGAAAAATATACAAGAGAATGGATATGAAAATTGAGGAACTGTTGGATGAGATGAAAGCTAAACGCACCAAAGAGGCAGTTCCGGCTTAACGCTTAGTAACAGAAACATTTTACCCGTCATTTAGAAGTAGCGTCTCTGACTAGTAACCAAAACGTCCTCGGTCCGGGTTCGAACCGCACCACCGTTTAAATGTTGGTCAAAAATAGTCATCACTGGCGCCTGAAGGCTTCCCGCATTAGAAGTGACCATCATTCTGCGAACGGCCTCTTCAAAAGAGGGCGGAGGAGGGAGCAGAGTTCTAGGACATTCACTTTCCCTTGGATTGAGAAATTCGCCCTAAAGGCGGAAGAACCAGCAATGATCAACGGGATGAGGATGCAGAGGGTAATGGAAACCACTACATTAAAGACACGTAATTTATATCCACAGAATATATGACTCTTATTAAAGAAAGTGACATGATGATTTCTCCATTGCAAAAGATTACGAATAGTCCCATATTCGGATCTCCAGGAAGGGTCTGCCACGGGGTGGGTAACGATGAGAAAAAGCTTGAATAACCAACAAAAGGACAACGTTCTATGAGTCGGGATGTGGGATATCATAACTTTGTAAGTGATAGGGAAGCTAGAAAATATTTAAAGGGAAATGCAAAGGTTCACTCTAGAAGTGAAGTCAAATGGAAAGTTGACAAGGATTTCATGTCAGATGAGTATAGGGTATTATCAACAGCAGCAGAAAAAGATATAACGGGAGTAGCATTCGTTATGAATACGTAGGTAGAGCAGAGAATGTGCTACTGTGAACAGTTCACTATACGATTGTTCTGATCAGAATCGACAACAGACAACGGTAGTTGAGGTATAAATGCCGCCGTAGCAAGCTGAAGATAAGGAAAAAAAATTTTGGAAATTTTTGGTAAGGTCTTATGGGACCAAATTGCTGAGGTCATCGGTCCCTAAGCCTACACACAGTTTAATCTAACTAACTTACGCTATGGACAACATACACACCCGTGTCTGAGGGAGGATTCGAACATCCGATGGGGGCGAGCCGCACGGACCGTGAATAGGCCCCTCAGACCGCGCGGCGATGATGAAGAGACAGAAAATATTCAAGGTTCTTGGAAGGGTAATTCAATACATAAAGAGAGATGAAAAAATCTAATTGTCATTGGGGACGGAAATGCGGATGTAGCGGAAGGAATAGAAGAAATGGTTACAGCAGAATATTGGCTTAGTACTAGGAATGAGACAGGAGAAAGGGTAATTGATGCCTCTATGAGACGGAAAATGTTTCTGATGTGTATTCATATTACATGTGCCCAGTACTTTGCAACCTTCAAGGCGCTTGAAGTGGCTTGCAGGAGATCAATCTTCGTGCAGGATGTAGGGCATAAAAGGCACTGGAGCATGTGGCTTGTGGTTTGTTCTTGTCCACAATCACAGGACGTATCTTCTGTTATGTAGCCCCATCTCTTCAGGTTGTCTCTGGGTCGTCTAACTCCTGATCGTAATCTGTTTAAAGATTTCCAGACCAGCCAGTTCTCGTTGTATCCAGGTGGTAGTTCTTCAGCTTATGGCGTCTGCAGATGAGGCGTCGACTTCTTCCATAACTCCAGCCTTGCCTTCTCTGGTGAAATGGTGAGCTTCTCGGATGTTCTCAGGAAGCTCTTTCGCGATCTCAGCCGTTGCTGTGGTGGATTATGTCCGTGCAGTGGATGGGCACTGTCCTGTTCCACTTTCAGTCCCTCCTTGTTGGCAGCCACTGTTCTGCGTACCCATGGTGGCGCTATTCCAGCCAGGCAGTAGAGCTTATCAGTTGGGGTACGTCTTAAGCAACCTGTGACCAACCTGCAGGTTTCGTTGAGAGCAATGTCTACTTGTCTGGCATGAGATGACCTGTACCAGACTGGAGAAGCATATTCAGCAGTAGAAAAGCACAGTGCCATTGCAGAACAGCGAATAGTTTGTGGATGTGATCCCCACTGTGTCCCCGCTAGTTTGCGAATTAGGTTGTTTCGAGCGGATATTTTCATTTTGGTGTTCTTGCAGTGAGTTTTGAATGCCAGAGTTCTATAGAGAGTGACTCCCAAGTATCTAGATGCGTGGTGATGCTGGAGTAGGATGCCTGACCATGCAATATGTAGCTCACGATTAGCTTCCCTGTTCCTTAAATGAAAGGCACACAATTGTGTCTTCTGAGGGTTGGGTCTGAGTTGGTTCCGATTGAAGTAGCTTGACAGTGTTCTAAGTGCTGTTGTCAGGTTTCTTTCCAGTCTTTCAAAGCATGAGCTCTCCTTGTGCCTGGGGTCAATGGCTGGTCGTTGGTATAAATGTTGAAGAGGAGCCGTTTCCTTGAGGTAGACCAGTTTTCTGCCACGGGGAAATAATAAGAGTGGAAGATCAGGAGGGAAGTGCTTGGATTAAAAAGATTGTAAGACAGGAATGCAGTCTTTCGCCCCTACTGTTTAATCTATACATCGAAGACGGAATGAAGGAGATAAAAGAAAGTTTGATTAGAGGGATTAAAATTCAGATTGAAAGGAAAGATATGGTGTCTGATGACATTGCTATCCTTAGTGAAAGTAAAATCGACTTACAGGATGTGTTCAACTGAATAAATGCTTTGAAGGGTACAGAACACGAACTGAAAGCAAATCGAAGAAAGATGTAAGTAATGAGCAGCAGCAGAAATGAGAACAGCGAGAAACTGATCATCATATGCATCACGATGTAGACGAAGTTAAGGAATTCTGCTACATCGGAAGCGAAATAACCCATGAGAGACCAAGCAAGGAAGACCTCAGAAGCAAACCTACAACACGAATAGGGCATTTCTGTCCTAGAGAAGTTTGCTAGTATCAAACATGAACCTTAATTTGAGAAATAAAATTCCGAAAACAAACGTTTGGTCCACCGCATTCTGTGGTCGCGAATCTTGGACAATGGTAAAACCGAAATAGATGTGAAGCGAAGGGTTTGCGGTGTGGTACAGACGAATGCTGAACATTATACCGACTGATAAAGAAAGGAATGAGGAGGTTCTTCGCAGAATCGGTGAAGAAAGAAACGTACGGAAAACACTGACAAGAGAAAGGGATAGGATGATAGGACATGTGTTAGAGGATCAAAAATTAGGCTCTGTTGTCATAGGAGGAGCTGTAGAGGGTAAAAACTGAATTGGAAGCCAGAGACTGCAATAAATCCAGGAAAGGATTGACGACGTAGGTTGCATGTGCTGTTCTGACAAGAAGAGATGGGCACAGGAAAGGTATTCGTGGCGCACCACCACGAACCATGTCGGAAGATTGATGAAAAGAAGTACTGATGAGACCGTTAAGACAGACGTGGCTTTGTGTTTAAAGCTTAACCTTTTACCAGATGCGATGCAGTTGCGAATAGAAACAGTCACCCAAGAAGAGTAGAATTTTTTCTTCGACTTCAGTCTATGATAACAAAAAATTGTCGTGATAATACGGAGTCCTGACCATAATATACAGCTTCCGATCTAATTAATACAGGCAAAGCCTCATTTTATCCTTACATGAAGGACTTAATTAAGGATAACACGTAAACGCATACAGTTGGAAGTACACGATACTAGAAGCAAAAGAATCTGTGCAAACTTAGGTCCGCAAACGAGCGATTTCCGAGAACACTGAGACTTTGTGGCTAGCAGCCACCACTGACGTTATTCTGTGTGAGCGTCATCACAGTATAACTTTAAGAAAAATTATTAAAGATACTAACGTAGAAGTGGAGATGTTCCGCATGAATATGACAACAAGGTATTTTAATATCAACATTGTACATGCAATATTAACAAGTTACATCATACAAAAATTATAACAAATGATTTCTGAGGGAAACTTCACAGTCGATATTTACAAGGAGAAAAGTGGTATTTGACCTTATTGGTTGGTTTCCCTGCAAGCATATTTCTTGTATGACGTCTGCTGTTGATGCTGCTTATTCTATGTTGACGTTAAAATACATTTCTTAATTTTAATGTTATACAAGCTCGTGAACCTATTACGTTATTTCTAACTGACGTCGTACATTGCCGACCGCCATCTGGTGGTACCTCTCAGCACTTATTTCCGTTGTACACTAGGTCTAGTCGTCATTTCCTCTGTCGTAGCCAACATAGATTTAAACTATAAAAAAGACATTATGGTGCATGCATCTGTTACGTTCATTCCATAGAAATTCTGAACTGTACGTACAGTGCAGTTGCAATTCTGTAATGTTATTGTAATGCCCCGACTTTCTTATGGATCATTATCATTTAATTTCACTTATTAGATGCAATCATTATTGTCCATATGAACATAATTTTATGAGAGGGATAATCTTACAGCACATTGTGCGTCCTTCTTGTAACAGAGTGGTCTATACCATTCCATGATGTAACTATTACTGCTCGGCATTATAAGTTTATAAATTCTTGTCACAGACTTTTTGTGTATGCTCTACAGTGTTTTTACAACGCTTTAAGCCTGTAACATTGGTATGTTTTCTTATTTATAGACCTGAAGATGGCAATTTATATTGCCGAAACTAGTAATCCGTTGATGTGTAATCACAATGATCTCGGCAAATAAAAAAAGTGACAGCACACATTCAACTTTTGCAGAACATCTAATGATCAAAAACCTTAACTCCACTAATATCGAAAACGATGTACACATACTGAGAAATAGCAACAGTCTATACCGACAACTAACAATAGAAGAAAATTACTACATACAAAAGGCTATTGTCGAAGGGAAAATGTAATAAACGACAACACAACACTTTGTAACAACACACTCTTTACCGCTCTGAGAGAACTGACCAACGACACAGACCAGAAAGCACACACACGCAAAAGTACCACTTCCCCATCACACACAGAGACATAAATAATGAATACATGTCGTCCTAATTCCCTACAGTTTTTCATAACCTTTCTCGCCACATGCGATACACCTCTTGCGACACGGGCGAACAGCAAGATGGCGTAATATTTATGGATCAGAAACAGAGTGCGAATGTTTTGTTTTTCTGTGTATAGAAGCAGCCACATACCATCCAACGAACGTGAGTACACGAGTAGCTAAGTAACAGCTCAGTACACACCAAATAACTGGTTTTCCATAACACCACCACAACCTCAAATATATATTGCTGACATACGAAGTTCATCTTTTAGTATTTTGTTTACTAACAGCCGCTCACATGTTTGCAGATGACATGATGTTCGCTAAGTAAAAAACGGCTACAGAAAAAGCGCACAGAAAATATATAACAGACAACGACAATAATTTCCTAAAACATGCTGTAACATACAATTAATATGGTAGTATAATAGTGTCCATAGAAAACTATATTTAAAAAGCGAATAGTAAAAATGAAATAGCGTGCCACTGTGTTTGTATAACCATGCTATTTTCTGCATGTTTTAGATTTAAAAAAAAAAACACTGATGATGGTGATATTTGTCGCCGAAACTAGTTTGGGAGGAAAAGGAAATAAAAGAATAACAAAGAGTTTTATATCAAGGCGGGCTCAATTTTCTGATATTACTGTTTTTAAACAAAAGGTGTTCATGAGAAGAGTACAATACAAATTTATACATCGCCTGCTGCACCGACTGAGAGAGTCTTGTAACCACGTTTATACAGTGCTATCATTACCAAGTATCATAAAGGATCTGGACCTCTAGGTAGAATAAATATCGGAAATTCTATCTGAATGTGTTACCAAGTGGAATCCTACAACTTATCCCGAATATATCCTCTTCTTGTGTTTGTTCCTGCTGTATGACAACGCCCCGACTTATTCGAAGGCAGTGAACAGCCAGTTCTTCGCCACAAATAAAGTCCGAATTTATGGGCATCCACTTAATTCGAAAGATTCCCTTCTTTCAGTTTAGTCTTTCCAGAGTAAGACAGTGTTCCCGTCTCGACTGTGGTTGAGATCTAAAAGGCTGTTGTTGAAACACTCAAGAAATTCGCGGAGGAAGACAATACACAAATGTCGAACTGGTGCTGAGAAACGAGTCATGGCAGAAAAATTATATTTGGAGTAGAGAATTGTGAAATTTCACGCGTCCCTTAGTTTCAAGTAGTTGCCTTAACGCGGGTACTTTTGGACTGCAATGTGTATATTTAAAATACCACACGTAAAGTGGAAACCTTTGTTTCCCATGTAAAGCGGCATCCATAACCCAAGATTATGGAACCATCGTAAAATTTACAGTTTCGGTTGGTACCAAGTCACAGTTCCTGGCAATCTGGTATTATCAGTTTAGGGTGTAAAACAGGACATATTGTACTTACCTTTCATGATTTTTTTTATGTCAGACACGGCAACAATGTAATATTTTCCGCCCTTGTTCAAGGGTTTGAGATGGATGTTGCAGTAGAACAAAAAAAAATTAAGATAAACAACTAGCACACCGAAAGTTGAACACTTTATCGAACCACATATGTGCCTAATGATTATGGGGGCACAAGAAATAGCGCTGAAACAAACGCTCTATCACACACACACACACACTTTCGCTCACCATTCCGTATTGATCATTACGCCATTTCCCTGAAGTATGCCTCATGAACGAACAAGAAGTTGTTGCTAGAGGAACAGCTGCATCTTTTGCTTTGCAACATCCCTAACTTGTTTTCAGATTGCCTGTGAGTCTAAAGAGAAATAAATAAATAAAAGAATATCTCCAAAGGAGGTTCCTTTAAATGAATGTCGGAGGTAAACAGCCAACCGAGCTTTCAACTAAATTAATAAACTCGCTCACAGCAGCTGTTAATGAATACTGGCGGCGCCAAGTTAAGTAATGAATTAGGTAAGAACCGAGCAGCTGCAGCACGTCATCCATTAGGCAAACATTCAATTTTATGTCAGGAATAAATAATGGTGGCAGAAAAGCAAACGACATCTTCAAGAAGCTTATTATTTAGTTACCGTAACATTTGCTGTCTCAAATGCAAATAAGTACGCATCTAACTACGTAAGTTTTGGTGTTTACCTAGGTAATATACTGTTTTAAACAATTAACAGTGTCGTATATGAGTCCTAAACAAATAATGTATGAAAATAATGGACAATAATGTAAATAATGTGATGGAACATGCATGAAATTTCTTGACTGGAGCAAAAAATTCAGTTAGATTCTATAGTTCCGTCCCAGATTTGATATTAACGCCCATATATGTGATATATGATTGTAAAGTACAGCTTTCAAAAATGATTCAAATGGCTCTGAGCACTATGGGACTTAACATCTGTGGTCGTCAGTCCCCGAGAACTTAGAACTACTTAAACCTAACTAACCTAAGGACAACACACACATCCATGCCCGAGGCAGGATTCGAACCTGCGACCGTAGCAGTCGTGCGGCTCCGGACTGAGCGCCTAGAACCGCGAGACCACCGCGGCAGGCCCCGTTTTCCAATTGGTTGATATGTGACGCTTGATGCTTGCCACGGAGGAGCTAAGGAGACGTCCTTTTTTCTTTGAGTGTCTAATATTTTCTGTAATTTTTGTTTTCATGTCCAATCGTTGTCTTATACCTTCACACCGCAGTCTGTTAGCGTTAATCCGCGAAGTGACTTCAGAAATCTCATCTCAGCTGCTTTAATTCTTCGTCCGTCTCCTTTTTTTAGGATTCACTTTTCACTGCCATACACGTCAGCAGGCTAAGCCACATCGTTGAGTATCTGAGATCTCTTTACACGCAGATCTACGAAGATACGTCATTATACAAAAATTATATCATTATACTTAAGTGTACTTTGAATCACGTATCGATTAGTTCTGTTTATTGATACATTTGTGCCGATACATTTAAACGAATTTACTTGTTCTGTTACTTTCTTGTTCATCAGAATTTTTGCCCTTTCCTTTCCATTGCCTTTCTTTTTGTTTTATTTACAGGCATAACCATTTGATAAGTTTGTAAAAATTATTCAATTTAAATACATTTTCTTGTAACGCTCTCTCACCGTTTCGTAAGAGAACCTGGTCGTCTGCAGATAAAATAGGGTTAATAAATTTGTTCCCTACCAGATCTATTTTGATATCTCCTCATGTACACTAGTTTTAGTATTATTGTACAGTAGCATTCAAGCTCTCAAATATATTTGTCTAAACATTAAACCGTGAATAACTGAGTCCTGCGCAACATGTAACTGAACACTGATGACAGATAATGCTAGGATAAAGTACAAATTACGCTAAGAATATCGGTATGCAGGATCGTTTCAAAGATATTACAGTTAATATGGATATGAACAAAAGGCTCCTACGTATGTGGTCTTGATATGACGTGCATGTGGAGCTAAATACGCTGTCCAGTCACATTAAAGTGGCCATCTGTCAATGAATATAGCAAAACCCCTAGCAGCGCGCCCCGCTTCGAGACGTATAGGATGAGGGTCAGTGAGGCTATGTTTCTCGGTTGAGGATCCATGGCGACAACCCGATCAAGAAAGTCCCACAGATTCTCGATTGGAATTAAATCAGGGAAGTTTGTTGGCTACGTCAGTACGGTAAACTCTTTGTTGTGCTCACCGATCCAAGCACGCACAATGCGATGTGTGTAGCACGTTTTATTGTCCTGCTGCTAGATGCCATCGTGGCGAGGAAAAATTAACTGCATGGAGTGCTGGACATGGTCCGCGAGAATAGAAGAATGTATGTGTTGAATCACTGTGCGTTCCAGAACGGCGAGATCCCTGTCGATACCTATAAGAATCTCGTTGACTTTGTGTGAAGGCCTCGTAGTCATCCTGGCTGCTGAAGGTTGTTATTCGCGGTTCTGGAAGGTTGTCACATTAACGTGAGTGGACAGCGTACGCCGGCTGCGGTTTTTGAATGTGTTCGCAGTAAGTGGAGGGGACTCATCATCCTTATGCGTGGGTGCATTCCTACGCTGGCATCCGCTATAATGAAGAATTTGACGTATTAGCGAAGCGATCGGAATCCTACGCACTGCTATTGATTTGAAATAACCGTGTACCAACTATTTAGGTGTGGATGAGAGCTACGATAAACAACAGCGGAAAGAGATGTGCAACGTGTCCCAACAAAAGGAAGGTGGTTATTATGCAGCATTACAACATCAAATTCCTACAAAGCCGTAGTTTCCGAGGACACCTTTGCACCGATCAATGATTTCCACTATCATGCGACTGCACTCCAACCACCCTTTTTTTCCTTTCCATCTACATCGGTTCAACATTTGCTTCAACATTTAAAGTTCTCATGCATGTAAGTGTGATTCTGAGTCGGGAACTAATGTGAAACACATCTTGTTTTCTTGTCTCGAATTTGCTCTGAACGGTTGGACTTCATGAAGACATTCCTCAATGAGGAACACGACCTTCCTCAATCAGTCTGTTATCTTTTATTTACGAAAGACATCAGCGGACCCTGCATCATTGTGTTCCTCATACTGAACAAGTAAATAACAGACAAGACTTTAATCTCCATTTGGATGCAGAGTGGTTTTGTGAATTTTCTTTTGTTTCGCATTTTTACAAGCTTGTGATGTACAGCATCTTATGTTCATAAATTTTATATGTTCGTAAATTCGTATTTACTTCTTTAGATGCTTTGCTTTAGGTTTACCGAATGATCACCTTAAGTATCTATGCGTTTGAATAGATTTTCAGTGTTGAAAGATGTGCTTCAGTGAGTACTTCTCTGACAACACTGTTGTGAAAAAGTACGTGTCCTCAGAGTATCTAGTGTCGAAGGAAAGGAAAATTGAATTACTAATGCCTTGCCAGCCGATAGAAGCAGCATATAATTATAAAGGCCGGCCGCGGTGGTCTCGCGGTTAAGGCGCTCAGTCCGGAACTGCGCGACTGCTACGGTCGCAGGTTCGAATCCTGCCTCGGGCATGGATGTGTGTGATGTCCTTAGGTTAGTTAGGTTTAAGTCGTTCTAAGTGCTAGGGGAATGATGACCGCAGATGTTAAGTCCCATAGTGCTCAGAGCCATTTGAACCATTTCAGGGAGCTTTATTTCTCACTAGTTTGTAGTTGGCACCACTATCTACAAATCATGGCGTATTTTCAGACTAAGTGAGTCGAGTTCTTGACTGCTGAGTTCGTCAACAAACAGTACTCGTTTATGCTTTTTACTGTTCACCACAGGTATTTCAAGAACGTCCGTGGCAAGCATCAAGCGTCACATATCAACCAATTGGAAAACGGGGCCTGCCGCGGTGGTCTCGCGGTTCTAGGCGCTCAGTCCGGAGCCGCACGACTGCTACGGTCGCAGGTTCGAATCCTGCCTCGGGCATGGTTTAAGTAGTTCTAAGTTCTAGGGGACTGATGACCACAGATGTTAAGTCCCATAGTGCTCAGAGCCATTTTAATTATAAAGACACGAAAATGAAAGTATTTAGAATAAATGCTGGTATAAAACTCAACCTGGTGATTGGCTACAGATATGTATAATTCTGTATCACACATTGCGAAATTCCAACAAAATAGCAGTTGTACGGCGACATCGTAGTGGGAAGCAGAAGAGCTGTGGTAAATAGCCAAGTAAAGCAGTCGTAAATGGAGAAAAATATTGCGCGGATTTGCCAGTTAGAGTGCAATATGGAATGACGAGTGACGCAAGGAAGACGCATAACAACATACTCGAGGCATACATACACACACACACACACACACACACACACACACACACACACACACCACATTCAGTATTATCTAAACGCGTAGCATATGAAAATATGAACAAATTCCTCAAACATTGTCTGCCACACACGTGAAAACGTGCCAGTTGCTGCAATCCGTTTGTCTGAATCAGTATTGATCAAATGACATTTTATTCAACAACGGTGTTTCTCACGGATAAAATAAAAACGTATTTTTGGTTTATGACCGGGTACAAATTCCTCGTACACAATACTGGGGTAGCAGCGTGGAGATAATTCCGAAGAGTGCAAAGCTCTCGTTACACGTGGATAGTGAGTTACTAAAACTTAAAAAATTAATGACGAACAGGTCCCTGCATTTATTGTCTACAGTATTACATAACAGATCTCTGTTCAGTAACTTTATTGCAAAGGAAGAGTGGTTGTATTCTGTTTTGTTAGCAGCAACAGAAGTACAGAAACAAATTTTGCTGTGTTACGGTCTAAAGTCAAGCGGCAGAATGGCAGTCGGGAACGATAGAGCCGAGATGGCTGTGAGAAGACGTCAGCCAATCGCACACTGACCGACCCCTCTCCAGGACGACAACGCGACAAAAAGCGGCCCCTATGTGAAGCTATAAGCGCCGCGACCGACTGGCGTCGCCCCAGTTACTGATACGTCGTGGTATGGGAAAACGTAACCGAAACGTAAGGTAAGCAGAGCTCGAAGGCTGCAGGGAGTGGAAACGTAGACCCAAATGAGGTTACAGTTTCAAACACAATTTTATTTTATTAAACATTAAAAAACACTTGTTCATATATATATATATATATTAAACACAATAAATTTTTTTTAAACTCCAGGCCTGAAGGGCCGCTGAACATTCACAACTGCAATGTCAGAATGACAACCTTAAGATTCAACGTAACGAGATAATCACGGTCTGAAGGACCCAACACTTTTGATTAATTATTGACCAATACAATAAGTTACTGAAAGAAATAACTTTAATCATTCGGCGAGAAGGGCCAATCAAATATAACCACTAATGCTGTTTTGATAATGCTACAAGAATGCAAAACCAACAGTTAATTTACTTCGTCCAAAGGAGCAGTAAAGACCAAAAGACAAATTCATATACCAAAGGTATTTTTTTAATGAAACAAGCTAACAAGATAAAATTAATAATCAAAAGGGGTAGTGACGTCGCCACTCTGCCTGAATATTAGTAGTAATAAATATTTGAGAATGGTTGAAATTAGTGAGTTAGCACTCAAAACCAGCCCGTGCTCCTCACCACTAGGAAAAATTTGCAATCAACTGTGCTAGGACTGCCTGCTTTAGCAATATGGCACAGACCAGCAGAACAAATAGAAACTTCACCAAGGTAGCGAATCGTCCACACAGGGCACGGCAGCAACTCTCTATAACACATTAAAAAAAAATTACTAAACACTGAAACACATGGTTCAAAATATAACACCTATCTAGGCAGGAACTGTTAATGACGCCCACTGGCCTTCGTAAATCTTCGACTTAGTAAATGTGACGGCCAGTACTAAATAATAATACCACTCAATAAATTGTAAAATACTAGATCGTTATTGCACTTGGGTCAGAATAAAATTTCAACCACAGATAATATTTTACCTTCAGTTATTAAGGCACAGAGAGTTAACACTCTTTTATAGTGATAGTTACACTTGACAATATAACAGAAAATCACTGAATCGGGATTTCGGGCACGCCTGAGCCTACTAAAATTGCGAAACACCATGGCACACGACCTTAGAGCAAAACACACCCGACGACACGGGCAGACATCGACAGAGACACATCAAGTCAAGAAATTCTGACCGTTAGTCCAGAAGGCCGACAAGGATTCGCCGACATGTTGCAACCAGCACCAACTCGAATTACGTCAATCGCCCCAGTTCCGCCATAGCAACGCGGACACGCCGCGTCAACAGTTGCCACGCCGAGCTTCCTCATCACAGAGCCGGTCCAGAACTACTGCCGCAGTCCCGAGTACACACGCTCGTAGCAATCACGTGCATTCACAGGAAGTTATACCACCTTTCCCGCAACATTGCGCTGTCACACAACCGGAAACTAGACTCCCCGTCTCACTCCGGCAGCAGCACTCGATACTCTCGTCGTCAGCAGGTCTGTCTCAGAACGCAGCGCCCTCCGAAATTTAAAAGCAAACGGACCAATCGCGGCAGAGCAAAGCCAAGGCTCCGGAAGACGACACACCACACCTAGGCAAAGATGAAGATGATACGGTTCAAGTACCTTGTATAGCAGCGACTTAGGATTGTCTATACTGAAGAAACTTGGTTATTTGGTATGTCGCCCTTTACTTGCGACACATCTCTGTAATCGCAGTGTTAAGCATTGCGTGTATTCGTTTTGTAATAAAATGCATTAACACGATTTGAACTGTCTGACTAGCGAACCGAGTATGTAGGATTCCTAGGCTCCTCATATTCTATGACGAGCATAGAGACATAAAGTGTTGTATTAACTGCAATCCGAAAACTACTTTGATGTGTAGGTGTGTAACTGGAATAACAATAATAATAATAATTTGTATTTCATCACGAGGTGGTGCAAATATTGCCCTGAGCTGCCATTACCCGGTGTACCCAGGGGACACCTATACACGCACTATGTATTACTTAACTTCAGTGATGTGCATCCAACGTGACAGTATCGTCAGCTCTTCAGACAGAACACACGCCACCATACTTTCACAAAAATACCATACACACAATATTCAAGATAGCAAAGCGAGGATAAATGCCAGAATTTTCCTATAATGAGTTCAGAATCCCATACATCCAGGTTGCTAACAACAATAAGATGCGGAAAAGTGGAAAAGCAAATTAAGTCTCTCTTAGCTGCCGATCAGTTTGACTTCAGTAACTTTAAAGGCACGCCAGAGAGGTTGCTCTGACATTCACCTTCATAATAAATGGAAGGTTTAAGAAAAACCAAGACATTTTCATAAGATTTTTCGACCTAAAAAATCGAACGACAGTGTAAAATGGTATAACATGTTCTGAATTAGAAAAGTAACCAGACCACTTACGAATTCGGCACTACTAGGCAACTTGATGTTCTTAGAACGATGTTGGCCATAAATCAGTAAATGCGCAATCGTACAGCTGAGTTCTATCGCATTAATCATTAAAATTTGTCGACTGTGATGATAAACATGATCAAGGTATCAAAATTTTGTTCGAAATTGCCTCGAAAAGAAGTCTAAACGATAGGGAAAACGGGTTGTATATACTATGAATAAGAACCAAGAAGGGAAAGAGAAAGATGGAAGCCAAGAACGAAGTGTTCAGATTAGAAAGTGTATAAGGGAAGAATGCAGTCTTTCAACCATACCGTTCAATCTGTATATCGAAGAGTGATGACGGAAGTAAAAGACAGGTTCAACAATGGGGCTTAAAATCAGACTGAAAATACATAAATAATAAGTTTCGCTGACGTCACTGCTATCCCCATCTACATCAAGAAGAAATGCTGCACATACTGAATGAAATGTGCAGTTTAATGTGCACAGAATATGGATTGACAATAAACCGAAAGAAGAAAGTAACGAGGAGTAGCAGAAATGAGATGAACCATAAACATTACATCAAGTTTGGGGATCATGAAGAAGACGAACTGAAGGAAGCAATATAACATATGATGGACAAAGCAAATAGGATCTAAAAATACACTAGTGAAGGAGAAGAGTGAATTCCTGACGAAAATAAGTCTTCTAGTATTTAACATTGCTCGTAATTTGAGAAAGAGTGTATGTCTATAGCACAGCTTTGTATGCAAGTGAATCAGGAATTGTGAGGGAACCTGCAAGGAAACGAACAGAAGCGTCTGAGATGTGGTGTTACAGAATAACGTTGAAAATTAGGTGGACTAACAGGAAAAAAAATTAGGAGATTAAAAAATTAGGAGAGTCTCGATAGAATCGATGAAGGAAGCAATCTGTGGAAAACACTGGGAAGAAGAAGAGACAAGGTAACCGAAGATATCTGAAGACAGCAGGGAATAACTTCTGTGGTTCTGGAGGGAGCAGTAGAGGTTAAAAACCAGTAGGCGACTACAGATTTTCCAATATATCCCCCTATTAATCGGGATAACTGAAGGAAATTTCACAATCCAAGACCACTAAAAAAGCATTTTATTGGATGATCAGTTCCGACAGAGCTAATCGATTGTCTATCAATGTTTAAAGCATAGAATAGGTCTCTCGAAACTGGTCATCCAATAAAATGTTTTCTCAGCGATCTTGGGTTGTGAAATTCCCTTCACTTACCATACAGTGCAGATAGCCCACGGAATGCCCATGTGACGAATGTATTGTTATTTGGCACAGTGTATGTAAGTGCTGCTTTGAAATGAAGACAAGACGCTGATACAAGAGATGATGTGGTGGGCACCCACATCAGACAAGTCGGAGGCCTGATGATCTAAAAAAGGAAATGCTGTATCGTGTCGTAGGTTCCTTGTACTATAATACCAACCTCACATCTCGCCAAACCAAATTGACTGCTATTTCTTTTAGTCGTTGGCCACAAACAGCCTCAGATGCTGAAGAGGTTTTGTGGGTCTACATACATAGCTTTGAAAACGAAGCAAGATAGTAGGAGACAAGTATGGTATCCTTAAAAATTCATGGAATTGTAGAACAACAGATTTACGTTGCTGGAGATTCAATAAACGTGCCTGATAGTAATTGATACGTATTACACAAACTGTTGCGGTTGCATCTCGAAGCTTAATCTATGCATGTTTCTTATTTTGGATAGGCTCGGAGAAATATGAGCTATCGGATACCTTAGTACTACTATTCAATGAAGTTTCTATTTTAGTCATTTCGTGTTACAGTACGAAGAGCCACGTTGTTGATCCTCGACTGCTATGACGCCGAGAATTTCGTGTGGGACCACTTACGTGGGTTAGACCGAAATGCAATCAACACACTACGCCAAGTCTCTCATACGCGAAGAAACTGTACAGGCTGTGTGCTAAACAGCAGATCGCTCGTTCAAACAATTATCGGAGGTGGCAACAGTACGATCTCAACCACGAAAACACAATCAAGATTATAGCCATCTGAAATTCCGACGTATCGACGTCACTCATCATCTTCGGAGCTGATACCTAGATTTCAGTAACCTCTATACTACGTGCAGCATGAATGAGGACTATATAGTTAGTCCTGGTTGTAAAACTAATGTGTCTGAATGCAAAAGTGTCTGAGAATGGTTCATACCATACTGCAATGTATTAGACGACCCCCGAACAGAGTCCGTGCAGGATACAGTGGTCAATGAGCAGTGACCAATTTTCGTTCAAACCGCTGAGTGCGTTCATTCATTCGTTCGGAAGGGGAAGCCGAGGGTGTTTACCTACATTCTGTCATCGCTGTCTGCAATGACTGGATCGAGGCGCATGCCGTGCAATCTTCCTTAAAAGATTCTATAGAAACTATTCAGTAAAAAATTTCATTTCTGCGTTACTTATAGTTTTATATGACAGCTTCATGACGACGTGCCCATATTTTCGTTAATGGCCATAGTTATTGTGATATCTGCATTGAAGTAAGACTCTGCGCGAAATTCAAAAAAGTTTGCAATGCATAGTGGTCGCTATGATTTTGGGTTCTATGCATATTGCATAATATATTACCGCATATGAAATAGCTAAATACTGAAGTTCTCTATAGACTTGGATGGAGGACTCTATCTGTCACCATCTCCAAGAAAATTTATCTGGTGTAGCACTCTCATTTTGCGATCAAGCCCGACAGCGATAAAGACAGAATGAAATATCCATAAAATTGTTCATATTTCGTAAACAATTTGAGATATCGAAATGAGATTTTGGCAAATTATAGCACACAAAGAGAAGAGTACTTTCAATATGGTTATTATACAAAACGTCATTATCTACCGTGTTATTCTACTAGCTACAGATTGTTTCGATGAAAGAATGTAATTTTAGTGGCCACCGATAGCTGGTGAAACAAGAAATGTTATGAGTTTCAAACAATGAAGACATTGCACAGAGAATGTGCTTATTCACAAGCTACTGCTGACCTTAATTTCCCTCAGCTGCTACTTAATAATACCTTACGAACACTTTCGGAAATTTCTCGCAAATGCGTCTGCACAACATGTTCGTGAGGTCACACTGTGTAATCTCCTCTGTCTTTCGACAAAACAAGCAAATCTTAACGTAGAACAAGAGAAACGTAGGTTTCACTCAAATATCGCCAGTCATGACGCTTCTCTGAAAAAAAATTCAAATGGTTCTGAGCACTATGGGACTTAACATCTATGGTCATCAGTCCCCTAGAACTTAGAACTACTTAAACCTAACTAACCTAAGGACATCACACACATCCATGCCCGAGGCAGGATTCGAACCTGCGACCGTAGCAGTCGCGCGGCTCCGGACTGAGCGCCTAGAACCGCTAGACCACCGCGGCCGGCGCTTCTCTGAAATTTACAAATGGTAACAACCCAGGCGAAAATATATCGCTGCCTTTGCTGCACTTTTAGCTACACTCATGCTCATAAATTAAGGATTATGTTGATACACGGTGAAACAACGCTCTGGTGGGCGGTTTGCGGGTTTAAACCTCCCCGGGGTATGACCACGTGGTCCATTTGATCTGCGGTCGTCGCACGGTGGCGCTCGCACCAGTCCACATACGCAGATGTGTGTTGGTGCATGTCACAGTACGGTGCAGCGAGTAAGTGGGCAGACGTTTTCAGACGTGCTAATGATGACTGTGTGTTGAAAAAGGCTCAAAGAACATATTTTGATTACGTTATTAAGGGTAGAATACTAGGGCGACTGGAGGCTGGTCAAACACAGCAGGTCGTAGCATACATACGGGCCCTCCTTGTGACACAAAGTGTGATCTCACGATTATGGCAACGATTCCAGCAGATAGGAAACGTGTCCAGGCGCTACAGTACGAGACGTCCACATTGAACAACACCACAAGAATGACACAGTGATGGCAGGTTATGTTCACGGGCTTGTCCAGGTATAGTCTGAACAGTGATTCTCGCCGGGTTTTCGTCTGGCGTGAACCAGGAACCAGATACCAACCCCTTAATGTCCTGAAAAGGGACCTGTGTGGAGGTCGTGGTTTGATGGTGTTGGGTGGGATTTTGAGTGGTGCACGAACACCCCTGCTTGTCTTTGACAGAGGAGCTGTAACTGGTCAGGTGTATCGGGACATCATTTTGCACCAGTATGTCAGCATTGTCAGGGGTGCAGTGGGTCCCACCTTCTTCCTGATGGACGATAACGCACGGCCCCACCGAGCAGCCATCGTGGAGGAGTACCTTGAAACAGAAGATATCAGGTGAATGGAGTGGCCTGCCTGTTCTCCAGACCTAAACCCCATCGAGCACGTCTGGGATGCTCTCAGTCGACGTATCGCTGCACGTCTTCAAATCCCGAGGACACTTCAGGAGCTCCGACAGGCACTGTTGCAAGAATGGGAGGCTATACCCGAGCAGCTGCCCGACCACCCGATCCAGAGTATGCCAACCCGTTGTGCGGCCTGTGTACGTGTGCATGGTGATCATAAACCATGTTGATGTCGGGGTACAAGCGCAGGAAACAGTGGCATTTTGTAACACGTGTGTTTCGGGACGCTTTTCTCAACTTATCACCAATACGGTGGACTTACAGAACTGTCTGGCGTGTGTTCCCTATGTGCTTATGTTATTAGCACCAGTTTTGTGTAATGCCACGTTATGTGGCACCACATTCTTCAGTTATCCTTAATTTATGAGCATGAGTGTACATTCTTTTCATATACTAACCAAAGAAGAGCTAACAAATCTATTTGAATAGCCACCATGAAGTTTGCGCATGGAGAGGCTCCACTTAATATTTACAAAAATATTTAGCATGGGCTTCATTTTAGAACAACAGTTTCCCTCCAGCGCTCGACATTTCACCGTCATGCCTGCCCGCAACCTGCATCGCTACCGCTCTCCCCACGCATCTCCTGTCGATTGCGCATCTGCTGGCACGTTATTCTGCGTTGACTCTACACTACGCAACAAAAAATTGAAGCATCTATAACACATGGTCAGATATTAACGTAACTTCGTGCACGTACACGACATCGGAGAGTATGGAAGTGATTAGAGTCGCAATTCTGTGAGAACCGGCAGAAAGGTCACGAGAACGTATTACTCATGTTTGTGTAAGGGGCGTGAACAGTGTCAGATGTTGAGTGATTAAAGTGAAGGACGTGGAGGTGCCATGTGTTTCTCAACACCTGGCAGAGGTCGAAGGGGACCTCATTGTGGGCCACCATTTGACTGGCTGGTGGAATCGGTCAGTATCCATAACTGTGATCCAATGTTCGACTGCAGGTGAACTTGAGAACAGGCTTAGAAGTCGGCAAATTTCCTGAAAACGACGTTTGACGACCACAAGGAAGGATCGCTGTATTATGCAACAAGCACATCGTAACCTCTACAAATCTTCACCTACCCACTCGGGGACACGTAATGGACTTCCAGCATAATTCAGTAACATCGTGCGCCACTGGTCGGAGACCACAGCCACACGGACACATCCCTCCCGTGTGGAGGGATGTGTCTGAAGTGATACCATCACTGGGAAGCATAGGTTGCTCATGTACAGTTTTGTATTATGTGCAGTGTTGAATCGCGGTTCTGTACAAACCCAGATAACCATTGCCGGCAAGTATGGCGGCGACCTGAACAATAATTCCATCCTTCCAAGGTTTCGAATAGGCAAACCAGGTTACTCTTGGAAACACGGTGCGCGGAGCTATCAGGAATCACATCAGTCCACAGCCGGTACTGATTGAGGGAACTACTACGGCGCAACGGTACATGTCGGAGTTCCAACATCCTCACGTGTTACCCCTTCTGTGGTAGTATCGTGGTAGCATTTTTCAGTCCGCAGCTCGTGGTCTTGCGGTGGCGTTCTCGTTTCCCGAGCACGGGGTCCCGGGTTCGATTACCGGCGGGGTCAGGGATTTTTCCTACCTTGCGATGACTGCGTGTTGTTGTGCCGCCTTCATCATCATCATTCATCCCAATTACGGTCGAAGAAAGGTAATGGCAAACCACCTCTGCTAGGATCTTGGCTAATGCGTCGGTGCGGGTCTCCCGCATCGTCCCCTATGCTCCTCGGAGTATGGGACCTCATCATCATCATCACCATTTTCCAACAGGACAATGTTCCTCCATATGACTCTATGGTCTGCATGACCTTGAGGTGCTCCCATAGTCTGCAAGGTGCCAAGATTTGTGTCCAATGTAACATATGTTGGACGAACTCCATCCTCGTGCCCGTATTCAGCATATCAATCAGTTATTATCGTTGTGGTCCACTTTATTTCAGGAGAGGATACAATTGACACTCTTCCCCACAGAATTTTTGCATCCACCCAGACCAAAGGGGATGAAACATCTTGCTGATAAGAGATCATACTAAGAAATTCTTGTAAACTTCACCCGATGTCGTAATCACTATATGAGATCATATAACATCTCAACATATGACGTTTGGTTTCGTTTCCACCTCCTCCTATTGTTGTTTCGCTCCTCATGTCAGGCAATGTAAAAATATTCCATCATATAGCCAAACCTCCTGCAAACAGTAAAACAATTACTGACTTATAAAATAAAAATTATGATGCCTTATTCACCGTGAGTATCCTGTAGGAAACTGGAAAGCAATTGTAACACTACCTCCAAAATTCGATTATCCTTAGCATGTATCTCTGTAGGGTAAGTAGACGACATGTAGTATAAGGAATTGGAGATTAACTTTCTGAAAACTTGATATGTAATGTTCTGTTGAAAGGAACACGTCATATGTATATCTACGACACTGAGTGGTAGTATAGATTACGGTGATAAACACATTATTAGGTGTGATTCCAT
Source organism: Schistocerca americana (assembly GCF_021461395.2). NCBI lineage: Eukaryota > Metazoa > Arthropoda > Insecta > Orthoptera > Acrididae > Schistocerca > Schistocerca americana. Next base: position 478,388,889 of record NC_060125.1, on the reverse strand, counting down.
AGGGAAACAGCTGCGCCCAACGACTGTAATCATTTCAAGAAATATAGGGCACAGCAATCAGAGGAAAATGGTGTTCTTCGAACATCTAGAATTCGATCACTGCCACCTTCAATGCCGTAAATATAATTTAAAACATTAAAGACATTTGCATATGCCAACTACGTGCATATACAAGTGTTTTTAATGTTTGCACATAGCATATTTACGGTGCTGAAGATGGACATCTACTGACCGAAATCTAGATATGCAATAAATATTATCTGTGACTGTACCAGTCACTACTTGAAATGCGGTATTTCTCGTAGCAGGGATGTAAAACTGTACTTCGCTCAAGACTGAGAAATACGCTTGCACGTGTGAGTAGCTGTTCCTATTTATCGTCTCCTTGCATAGTTCATTCCTAACTTTAAATGTAGAGTTACTTTAGAGAAGGGTATGTACGTTTTGGGGTACCTCATTTTACTTAAATCTAAAACTTCAGTATCCTACCGATTTAGTATTTAAGTTTTAGATTTTGGTTGCATCTTCTGGCATTGTTTCGAGCCCTAAACGAATGAATTGGAAAGCCATAACTGAAAGAAAAGTAGAACTCATTTTCTGATCGGTCTGTTAATATCGCGCCTCAACTATCGTTTTGAAAGAGTACAGCAGACCTGCACCGTTTTTCTTGCCAGTTTTAAGATCATTTTATTGTAGTTCGGAATTCATTCCATTTGAGAGGTTCATATGGGCACATATTCGGGATATTTGTTTTTTGCGCGGAAGTGACTTAGTGTGTTTCGTAATTATTATTATGGCACCCACAAACTACGAAGATGTTTTGCGGGAATTCAGTGTCAGCTGCAGTTTGACATTTAGTTTAGGTGGAGGTCACTGCTCAAATCATTTACATAACAGCGCTGGATAGCAGAATGTTCCAGGAAGCTCGACCGACCAGACTGGCCGCGCAGTACGCTCGTTTTATTACATGTAAAACTCGGCAACTCGCGCGCTGGCACGGGAGTTACGTCTCTGCAAGTAAACAGGGTAACGGCTGCACCACACCAGTAAAACCGTAGCCAGCAAAAACTGTACTTTGCGCTGCACATAAACGAAGCGCCACTAGTACTCCCAGTCGATATACAGGGAAACGGCGTGATTAGGTCTACAATCACACAGTCACTAACTCAATATAATGTCATCAGATAAAACTACGAACCGTTCACAGTCAAGGGAATATTCACCGTCGACTTACTCCATAAGCAACTCGCAAAGGCTCGTGTCTTATCTAAGCACGTGTCCGCACAATTATATAGCAAATGCCATTACGTTTGGTTCATGGAAACGTGTTGCTGCATTTTTCATGCGGTAATATAAGGGTCGATCAATAAGTCTTCGTTTGACTGTGTTGGTGCATTGTATATACAACCCATCGCGACTCCGACAAGGTTATACACTGATAAGCAAAAAAGTAACAAAAGTATGCCGGGCTCTAGTGGCCGTGCGGTTCTAGGCGCTTCAGTCTGGAACCGTGTGATCGCTACGGTCGCAGGTTCGAATCCTGCCTCGGGCATGGATGTGTGTGATGTCCTTAGGTTAGTTAGGTTTAAGTAGTTCTAAGTTCTAGGGGACTGATGACGTCAGATGTTAAGTCCATAGAGTTCAGAGCCATTTGAAACATTTTTCTTTTTAACAAAAGTATGTAAACAAATCACAACATGGACGGGGGATCACCCTAGCGAAGATGTGGTCTGAAAATGGGCAAATTCATTGAGATAAGCGATTGTGACAAAGGGAAGATTATTATTACGCAGAGCCTTTGAACGAGTCGCTCGAAAACCGCGAAGCTCGTCAAATGTTCACGTGCTACTGCCGTGAGCGTCTATAGAAAGAGATAGGACAGTGAAACTGCCACTACTTGCTAAATGATTGGACGTCCATAACGCTTCACAGAACGTTGGGTTCGAGGGTTACCTGCTGACGGTGATCTGTGGTATTTCAGCTGAGAGAGCGCGATTGTAGTGTACGCACAAGTGTTTCGGAGCACCCGTTCATCGACTACTGTTGAACATGAACTCCGCAGCAGACTACCCCCACGTGTTCACATGTTGACTGAATGACGTCAGTTATGATTGCAGTAGACACGGTACCATCAGAATTCGACCGTCGACCGATAAAAACGTGTTGGCTCTTCGGGTGAACCACGGTTTTGCTACAGTAGGTCAATTGTCTCCTCCACAAACGCCGTCATCGAGGTGGAAAGTGGCATGAAACATGCAACGCACCAAGGACGCAGGTTGGTGTGAACAGTGTTATGCTGTGTGAGCCATAATCCTGCGCTTGCATGGGACCTGTGGTAGTAATCAAAGACACGATAACAGCTGTGAACCACCTGCATCTCTTCATGTTTGATGTATTCCCCGGCGTCGATGTCATCTTTCAGCAGTATAGTTGTCTGTGTCTCGGAGCCAGAACCGTGCTACAGTGGCTAACCAAATTCGCCTGGTGTAAATTCTGTGGAACCCATCTGGGTCGCAAATCAGCGGCCGGTTATTTAAGCGAATTGCATGACCTGTGCGCAGAAATCTAACGCCACATATCACCAGAGACCTATCAACAAACCGTTGGATCCTTGATAAGCAGAATGTATTCCGGTCCAAAGATGGTCAAACAAGCTATTAAGCAGGTGGTTATAATCGTTTGGATCATCAGTTTATAAGCACTGACCCTAGTGTGCACTCTTGTCTTTCGAAAGTACTTGCGGTAAATAAGGAAACGTGAACATGAAGTTTTTAAAAATTACATCCATTCAGGCCCAACATGTTGTTATTCTTAACACCAGTAGACGTCGTTGGAGAATGAAAAATGTGTATGTGCCAGCGTGTTTGTCGAAAACCACCGTAGTGAAATGGCGCTCCGAGTTTTGCCATGTGCGCGATTCGAAACAAGACGCGTTCGATATGCAAGGCCAGCTTCATCCATTACGGACAACATGTGGGACTTTATGAAGGAATTAGGGCGGATCGGTGTGTAGCATCTCGTGCACTAGCAGTGGATCTCTACATCAGCTCCGGTAGCGTGGAACAAATTATCCATCAAGAAATAGGCTACTGTAAGGTCTGCAGCCAGTGGATGCCACGGTTGCTGACTGCCCAGAAATAGCAAAATGGCTGTTTACCTGAAGCACCTGATGCGTTACCTCGTTGAAGGTCACTCATTCCTTGAGAGCATTATCGTAGGCGACGCTGGTGCCAACACTTGGAACCAGTTTCGAATACGTCGATGAATCAGTAAATTCATACATCATCTCCTCGCCCTCAACAAGTTCAAGAGCCAACCAACTGTTGGAAAGGTGATGCTCATTCAGTTATTTGATTACTGGATACACTACTTATTGGCTTATTGGTTTCAAACAACCTAGTATCGTCATCAAAGGGGAACGGTACTGCCCAGTGCTGGAGAAATTATGGCGCGTAGTTAATGCGAAACATCCCGGTTACTGCAACAAGGAGCGGTACAGCTTCATAATAACGCACGTCCTCATTTAGAAAATGTCGAAACGCTGAAGTTAGACCAACTCAAATGGGACACACTACGGCACCCATTCTGTATTCGGGGGCGATCTCTCCCAATGCGACTATCACGCCTTCGTTCACTTAAAAAAGGTGTTGAAAGGTCGACCACTCCTGCCGGACGAGGATGTGCTGCTGGCAGTTACGAACTTCTCTAGGAGAAGGAGAAGGTGCTTTACCAAACGGGTATCTTTGGTTGGTTCGTCGGTGGGATGACTGCCTCAATGGTTACGGAGCAGTTGACTGACATAACAACTCTGGATTGAACGGCCTTCGAACTGGACTTTTTGAATCACTCTCTATAGTTACTGAACGTTCATTTCTGAACGCAGTTTACAAGAATTTATTTATCAATGAAGGAGTAATTCTGATTAAGTTAAAAGACAAGTCGCAGCTATTCCTAAGGACCTGGTCATATATTGCAAATCAATGACAGATCTATTACGATCTGTATAATGAAAAGTCTAATATAAGAATTCTGAGATTTGGGTTAAGAACCTTACTGTATTCACTTAGTTTGTCATGTAGCCCCACATCAAGATTCAGGTAAAGCACTACAATGGGCGTGCCGACGTAAAACTACATTTTCATACTCTTATTCTTGATAGCGTATCTGTTCCCAAAGCGTACGCCCTACTACACTGAAGAGTCAAAGAAACTGGTCACCTGCCTAATACCGTGCAGGTCCCCCATCATCGACGTGACATGGACTCGACTAATATTTGAATCAGTGCTGGAGGGAATTGGCACCACGAATCCTGTTCATAAATCCTTAAGAGTGCGAGAGGATGGAGACTTCTACTGAACACCACGTCCCAAATATGCTCAATAATGTTTGTGTCTGGGGAGTTTCGTAGACAGCGGAAGTGTTTAAACTCAGAAAAGTGTTCCTCGAGCCACTATGTGGCAGTTCTGGACGTGTGGGGTGTCGCGATGTGCCTACTGGAATTGCCCAAATCCGTCGGAATTCACAATGTACATGAATGGATGCAGATGATCTGACAGGATGCTTACGTATGTGTCACCTGTCAGAGTCGTATCTAGACATATCAGGGGTCATATATCACACCAGCTGCACACGCCCCACACTGTTACACACCCGCCACCGGCTTGAACAATCCCTTGCTGACATGCAGGGTCCATGATTAATTTTGTTGTCTCCATACCCTTACACATCCATCCACTCGATACAATTTGAAACTAGACTCCTCTGACTAGGTAACATGTTTGTAATCAACAGTCCAATGTCGGTGCTGACAGACCCAGGCGAGACGGAAGGCTTTGAATCATACAGTCATCGAGGGTACACGAGGGGCCCTTCGGTTCCGAAAGCCCACATCGATGGCGTTTCGTTGAATGGTTAATACGTTGACACTTTATGGTGATCCACTATTGAAATCTGCAGCAATTTGCGGAAGTGCTGTACTTTGTCACTTTGATCGATTCTCTTCAGTCGTCGTTGGTCCAGTTGTTACAGGATATTTTTCCGCCCGCACCGATGACGGAGATTTGATAGTTTACTGGATGCCTGATATTCACGGTACACTCATGAAATGGTCGTACGGTGTGTCCCTTCGATCGTGCGCCGGCTATAACACCGCGTTCAAACGCACTTAAATCTTGATGTACCTGCCACTGTAGCAGCAGTAACCGATCTAACAATGGCGCCAGCACTTGTTGTCCTATATAGGCGTTACCGACCGTAGCACCATATTCTGCCTGTTTACATATCTGTGTATTTGAATACGCAAACCTGTACCAATTTTTTTGGCTCATCAGTGTATATTTTCAGTACGGTCCTCTCATGCTATATTCAAAAGTTAACCGAATTATCAGAGCTACATTCTTCCTCGAGTAAATCACATGCCGGTTCACTAGACAGTACTGGTGACGGAATGGTACAACCCGATATGCCGAAACCAACCCCGAAATTTTTGACACACGAACAATACGCCAAGAGAAACGCACTGTCATGAATTTAAATGCTATGGCACACTGCATGTATTTTTTTTTTTAATGATAAAGTCGGTAATTTTTGCCGCCTGAAGAACCGCTCATATTAGCGACTTTTGCCGCCCTTCCTGCCCAGCGCTCGAATTGGCGAACAAGCAGACCCATGCGTGGTAAGAGGACGTAGAGCCCCTTGGCGCAACGTCAAAAATGCACACACGCCATTTTTAAGCCCTTAAACCATACGAAAATATCTGATATCATAAATTTTAGTAATAATTTGCAGTTCATATCGATAGCTGAACAGTTGCAGAGATGTCATTGTTATATAAGTGCCTAGCAGAAGAAAGAAAATCATGTCGCTGTATGACGTCTCATCAATATGGACTTTTATTTTGTTGACAATAAATATTTTATAACAATTCTGTGGTTTTAGATTAAAATCATTGGGGGAAGTGGAAACAAAACGACTATTCACGTTGGTGTGTAGAATGTATAATTATGGCGACATATCATCTGACTTTCGGAGAGGAACATCATCCACACAATTCCGAAAACGGCAAGAGACGACAAGCACGAGAATTACCGGACAATCAGCTTAACAGCTCTTGCATCCAAGTTACTTACAAGAATAATATACAGAAGAATGGAAAGGAAATTGAGGACGCGCTAGATGACGATCAGTTGGGCTGTGGGGAAGGTAAAGGCACGAGAGAGGCAATTCTGACGTTGTGGTTAATAATGAAAACAAGGCTACAGAAAAATCAAGAGACGTTCATAGGATTTGTGACCTAGAAAAAGCGTTCGACAATGTAAAATAGAGCAAGATGTTCAAAATTCTGAAAAAAGTAGGGGTAAGCTATACGGACGGGTCACATATGTACAATATGTACATTTGTACAATAGACAAGTGGGTATAATAAGAGCGGATGACCAAGAACGAAGTGCTCGTAATATATTATAAGTTCACAAAGATACATGTATCACATTGGAACAACCGAAATAAAATGTTCAAACGTACCTACGTTCTGTGTTTTAATTTAAAAAACCAACCTGTTATCAACTGTTCGTCTAAAATTGTGAGCCATATGATTGTGACTGTTACAGCGCCATCTGTCACAAAGCGAAAAAAGTGGTCCAACTAAAACATTCATATATCTTTACGTACTACACGAATATGTAATAAAAAATGGCTGTTCCTATTTTTTAAAAAATGCAGTAGATATCCGTCTGACCTACGGCAGCGCCATCTAGCGGGCCAACCATAGCACCCTCTGGTTTCCCTCTTCAAGTTAGACAAGTTTCGTTCTTTGTAGATTTTTCGTTTGACGCTTATTTCGTGAGATATTTGGCCCGGTCACGATCAATAGATTACCCTGTATACCGTCTTAAGTAACCTGCAAGAGTGACGCAAGCCTGTCGTGGGAAAATGACCCTAGGGAATTTACCCACTTTGCTGAAGACGTAAAACTAGGTGTGATTGCTATTGTAACAGAGCAGCCAGAAAGTCAGCTGGAGTAAAATTTGTATCTAAAGAATATTTCCAGAATTACTACCTTTTCGTTTACGTTTATTAAACATTAATATTTGTATGTCAGATAGACGCAAATGCGTCTTTGCATAAGGATTGGTGCAGAGCAGTTTTGCCGCGAGTATGACAATGAGCGAGCATTCTGATAGGCAGTGAGTATGGTCAGCCAATCAGAATTGAACCGGCGGGTGTGGCCGAGCGAGTCTAGGCGCTTCAGTCTGGAACCGCGCGACCGCTACGGTCGCAGGTTCGAATCCTGCCTCGGGCATGGATGTGTGTGATGTCCTTAGATTAGTTAGGTTTAAGTAGTTCTAAGTTCTAGGCGACTGTTGACCTCAGATGTTAAGTCCCATAGTGTTCAGAGCCAATCACAATTGAGACAGTACCCGGCTCGTTACCTGTTAGTTATACTGGGAGTGAGGCTGGAAGAGGAGTTGCTCGCTAGATTTGAACCCAGACGCTCGTGTTACTAATGCCAGTCAAAATGATGTGTATGATGAATTACTTAGTGTTTGAATTATTGGTGAGCTAAGTCGATAGCAGTTGTTGTTGACGACTGCTTGGCAAAATTTCAGAGATTTTGACAAAATCTGTTAGAAAGATATTCACGTATGAAATATTTGCCTTTATAGTATCCGTGCGGCATGTTTCAGTGCTCAACCTCTGAGCATTTTTTGACGAGCAGTTTCTGTTTTAGAAATCCACAAGAAGGACCGAACGTAATAACTCATATTAGTGGTGAGATTAATGACTGTGAAAACGTTGTTTAATTCGGGTCGGGTTTGGACAGATTTCTGGCTGCTGTGCGTGTGAAATGTGTTTATGAATTGTGAACTGGAAGGAAATAGCCAATAGCTTAAATGTGGACTGAATAGTACCTTTCATTTGCCTATCAAGGACAAAATAAACATTTTCGTGTGGAAATTTCGGACATTATTTTCCAGACGTCAATCCATTTTCTTACCTACTTTTGAAAACATTATGGGAGTGAACAGTGATCAATGTGTTATAAATATTTACTATCAAAAACAGTCTTGATCACAACTTATTTATTACGGTGACCGGTTTCGATCACTACTATGATAGTCTTCAGACCAGTGAGTAAGAACCTCCTTCTGCTGGAGAATCACTACTGATTCTCCAGAAGAAGAAGGTTCTTACTCATTGGTCTGAAGATGATCACATTAGTGGTCGAAACCGGTCACCGTAATAAATAAATTGTGATCAAGACTGTTTTTGATAGTAAACATTTTCTTACCACCCGATAAAATTTTTAATACTGTATTTCTACAAAAATTTCTTTCATAACTAGAGTTGTGCGGCCTCAGTAATTGCAGATATTAGGTGGTGTTTTTCATCAAAGCAGCTTTCACATAATCTTGTAATTATCTACATTGCCGAGTGAAGGGACATTGAGCAGACGCCGTTCTGAGGTAGGTGAATTTTAATTTGCAGCTTGCTTCGCTCAATGCGAGCAAAATCTCAAATCCCCGCCACGCCGCTGGGTACCTTCTTCCCCGTGGGTCGGTGGGATGATTGCCTCATGGCTCACGGTGGTTTTAGGGACTGAACGGTCTTCAAAGGAAAACTTTTTCATTGCCCCTTGTACTTTTCTTGCCCGTTCAACAAATACATACTGTTGGACTGCTGTTCCGCTCCTAGCATACGTAGCCAGCCAGACTCTATATAATAAATAAATGCAAGATGCAAGCAATGGAGAGTTGTGTGTTGAAAACTAGTAGGACATACGTGTATACGAATAAACTGATACAGCAACGGACTACAGTGGTAAACGTAATTATGATATAATGAAAATCACGAAATGTAGCGAGGATTGTGTTTGTCAAATGAACAAAAAAACCCTTTGACGCCTACCATTACATAAGAAAGAATGAAGCCATCACCCAGTTGGAGGTGGCAAGATGATGATGATGTTTGATATGTGGGCCGCTCAACTGCCCGTCATCAGCGCCTGTACAAAGTCCCAGTTTTATGCACTCCAATTTTTTCACAATCAAATTTAGCCACTGTAACGATTGATGATGATTATAATGAAGAAAACACAAACACCTAGTCCTCGCGCAGAGAACATCCCCATCCCGGGCGGGAACCAAACCCTTGATCCCGAGACCCAGAGGCAGCGACGCTAGATTCTTTTTTTTCTTTAAAATCTCATTTTGTTCGCTATGGCTCGTTACATTTTTTCGGGGCGGACATTCCACTTCAAATTCCTCGTTGATCCGTTCACTCAGTATTTTTATTAAAGAGGGCAGCTAACCCTCTGACCGAACACGTTGAGCTGCCGTGCCGGCTATACATCATTGACGGCTACAATGTCTATGTTTATACAGTGTCGGTACCTTCACATTAAAATGTCCTTCAGACTTGCATGCGTGTCTGAAGGAACAGACTCTGTTCGTGAGAATTTTACGAAATGATCTTAAATCCTCATAGGCACAATGCGAATCCAGTTCGCAATATTTAAGACAGTTGTATTTGTCATAAAAGCGTTTTTCGCTGAGACATGCGTGTATGTGTGAAGAACATTTTAATATGAAGATACAGGCACTGTCAGAACATTGACATTGTAACCATCTATGTTGTGTCCATGCCTGGACGGTCTAAAGTGACGATAAAATATTTGTCTCTCCCTGTGCGGGAATCTCGAAACATGTGAGTTTAAGGGTTATGATCTCCGTGAAATACGGAAGTTTGGGTAGATTCTGCAGACACACTTGTCTGGCTGTAGTGGAGGTCGCCTAACGGCACGCTAGCGGCACGGACGTCTCGCTCGCTGAGTGGTTTACGTGATTCTGCCGCCTTTGCGTTCTATATTTCCTTCGAAAGAGAATGGCTTATGCCCACAGAAAATCAACACTGAAGATTAACGTTGCACCTGAATATATTCGACCAAAAGCAGTTGAAATCGAACAGTTTATCAGAGATGAAGTCAAGATTGATTGCAACGATCTTGTTGGCAACCACCTGTCTATAGTGAGCAGTGTGGTATACGTGAAACTGGTGAACGAAGACATATGTGACAGTGTCCTAAGTGAAACTAGAAGTGGTCTTAAGTTCCGCCACTCTGATGGACACATCGATGACGTACCTGTGGAACTTGGACTGCGGACGATCCGAGATGCCTTCAGAGGTTATGCTATCTGCATTCCGTCCATATGGAAAGGTGATTAGTCACACAGCTGAAAAGTGGGTTCAGATCTCTACATACGCGGTTTTCAATGGAGTACGTCAGGTCCGCATAAAGCTAACCAAACATCCCGTCCTACTTATATATTGGTGGCTGCCGTGATATCACAATTTACGATGGCCAGCCGAAGACATGCTCGGGATATGGCAAAGAAGGACACCTCCGTTCCAGCTGTCTGCAACACAGAATCACAAAGTTACCGCCTGGGGACCTGGAGGCCACAACCGCTCCGACGACGCTACCACTGACGTTTGTCGAAGTTCTCCGTAAGGACCCCCGACCGCGATCACCACTGGCTCCTACTACTGCCACATGTTCGTCTCCGGTAATGCCTCAGGCTGTTGGGGACAGACCGACGCCCTTGTCCTCTCCTTCCGACATGTGCAGTGGTGAGCAATCTCTAGGGCAGGGGAGGGCCCTTGACTCCATAGTTGTGCCTACCGATGCTTTTGTGCCTGACCACCCAGGCGACTTCGGACACTGAACATCAAGTGCGCAAGCAACGGTCGCCGAAGAGACGTCGGAAACGGCGGATCGCCCCGTCTGACACCTACACTACGCAAAGACGATGAGCATCACAGCTATGAAGATGTTCAAATGGTTCAAATGGCACTGAGCACTATGGGACTTAACATCTATGGTCATCAGTCCCCTAGAACTTAGAACTATTTAAACCTAACTAACCTAAGGACATCACACAACACCCAGCCATCACGAGGCAGAGAAAATCCGTGACCCGGCCGGGAATCTAACCCGGGAACCCGGGCGTGGGAAGCGAGAACGCTACCGCACGACCACGAGCTGTGGGCATATGAAGATGTTCCCCTGACGGACGATTCCGCAGTGGAAGCACCAGTCTGCCCCCCATCCGAGGTACAATCATCTTTGCCTGCACCAGGCTCTGTGCCTATGGACGCTGAACAGCAGCTGAACCAGTACCACTCTTCCACCGCCGACATGACGGCTGCTTCGGACTCCACAGGTACTCCATTGGACACAAACCATCCACGCACTTTTGCGTGGTCTGACGATGTAGACGACGAAACACCCACTGTTGTGACAGCAGCGAATTCTGCTGCTCCAACACATGACTGATAATCTGCAGGGTTACTGGATGGGGATGTACAGCCTGCTAGGACAACGTTCCTGTTCGCTGCTGCTCTTTGTGCCTCCATGAGCGTCCCAGTAGTTCCAATTCCGCTACAAGCTTACAGCATTGGCTCCATCAGTGTCAAAACCATTGGCACTCCTGGTAAACTACAATTGCTCCGTGAAATGTTGAGGGCGTCGGACCTCGATGTTGTCCTGCAGGAAGTTCGCCAGACTACGTTTCCTAATATCTGTCGCTATATTTCTTACCTCACGCCGTGTGCTGACGGTGACAGTGAGACAGCTATTGTTTTAAAGGAAGACATCGAGGTAGACGACGTGTTTACATACCATCGGCTAGGGGTCTTGCTGTGACTATCCACAGTGTACGAACCATCAATGTTTACGCTCCCTCTGACACGGCCAAGCGGAGGGAACGATCGCGATTATATCCAGAATAGTTGGCTACTTTGTTTGTAGGCCGCTACTATCATATTATTCTTGGCAGCGACTACAACTGCGTGTTATCCCAGAAGGATCAACATCCCCATTTCACGACATGCCAGGAACTGGTGATCGACTTGTATATAAGTACGTCACCAGCATTCAGAAAGTCGTCTTGACAGTGTCTACGTTTCCCAAGCAATCGTAACTGCCACGCTTGACGCTGAGTTATGGCCTACCGCCATCTCCAAGCATATCGCCTACATTTCTACTGTTTCGCTCCAGAGGCAGAAGGCGTGGCGCGTTCGAGGCCTGTGTAAGTTGAATGTCACCCATCTCAAGGATCTGAAATGCAGGCAGGTGTCGTAGAGGCGACGTGGAACAACTGTGTGAGACGCCTTCCATCGTATCCTTCGACACTCCGGTGGTGGATCGACTGCACCAAGCCTGCTTTACGTCGTTTGATGATGAATTACGGTCGCGACAAAATGCTGTGGCAACGACATACCATGGGACATTATTTCACAATTCTCCGAGAACTCTCAAACCATGGCCCCTCTGTTCAACGACAGGTTGAAATTCAACGGATTTAGGCGAAGATAATTTCTCTTATGCGTCGGTGTCTTGGCGGTACAATAGTACGTGCAAGGTGTCACGACTGTATACTAGAGGAACCACCGTCCATGCATCACATTATCCGAGAGAAGCAGCAGTCTCGTAGAAAGCTGGTCAACGCCCTCGACATGCCAGATGGTCATTGATTGGCGTCCCACAATGACATCGTATAACGCCTCTTCTTCTTGATGATTTGGTTTGATTTGTACTTGGCCTCGGCTAAAACTCGGCGACAGTCGATAGAGCGTTGAGATCGTTATCAAGTTACGAAGACGACGTTACACAAAATAACAGTGCTGAACCGAAATGTCGACGTGCGTGAGATATTTACTTCACCAAGAATCGTAATTAATCGTTCGTAATCGATGTTTAACTGATTAATGATGAAATATTAATGATAAAACCAATACAGTCACATCCACAACAAATTCTCTACAAGCGTGTCGTAATTTCAAGTATGTAAGAAATCGTAACAGTGGGCTTGTTATTTGGGTCAAAGATTCTACACAAGCGCCGAACGCTACAGTCAAATATTATCGCTGCGCGTAATTATTACTCGGGAGTTTCATGTCAATAATTTGATAGAATTTATAATCACAAATGCACGACTTGGCACGAGAGGGTGTTTTATTGCACAATATCGGTCACTTCCTAGCCGAGCCTTGAGAAGAAAACTTTAGCAGGTGTTGGGGGGATTTAAATTATATGCTTCGGACCTATCACTGAAGTTCCATAAACTACTGGCTATTATGAATGAAAACTGTCCATCAGTGTTCGTTGCCTAAATCACTGTCTAAGTAATGTTTAGTTCAATTATCTAGTTAAAAGTTCACTTTATTGTAGTAGGTAAAAGTCCTCCGTTCCAATTCTAATGCCGTGATATTTGAAGTCAGAAGATCGTATTACTGCGTCATGATAGATCGCAGTTATTCAATCTCAAAAACAATCTAAGCGCGCCTTTATGTACGAGCATTCAAATATATGACCTGCTTCGGCTAACTCTCTTAACGTAGTGACAATGCATTGAATTATACTTAGTCATTACCCACGATTCCCAAAGAGTACTCACACGGAGTATTCTTTGGGATCGTTGGTTCTAGTTTGCGGATGTTAATTTATGCTAACTTTGCGATTTATTATGATTTTAATTTTAATTTTACTGAAATTTAATCTTTCTTTCGTAGATTGCTATATTGTCAAGTCTTAGATTCCCGATTTAATTATTTGTTATTGTCCTAATAATAGTGATAAATGGAACTTCGTTCGCTTATTCACTTTTCTGGGAATTTGGGACTTGGGGAGAAATCTTTGGGGTATTGGGAGCTAATTTTGGATTTTTATTTCTCGTCCGAGGAAGTGGCATTACAATCGTAAAAGCCTATGTGGATCACTACAACCAGTTCCACGCAGCAGAGGACCAGAACATGGCGGTAACGACTGACGGCCTCCATTCCCTGACAGGTACCCTTGACCGGGCTGCTGCGAAGATTCTCACAACAACAATTACGGCTGATGACGTCGATGATGCTCTTCATAAGGGTGTGGCGAACAAAGCCCCAGGTCCCGACGGGTTTCAGCTGGAGTTTTACCGTACATTCCACGACATCATGGGCTCACGCTGGAATGTGATGTATAAAGAACTGATAAACCCTGACCTTCCCCTCCCACCCGAATTCGTAGAAGGCTTGCTTATCCTGGTCCCAAAGCCATCGGGAGGTCGAGGAGTTTGATATTAATGACCGATGCCCATGTCAAACTGTGACTTCAAGACTTTTTCCCGGATTCTTGCCGCTCGCCCTCGGCGCGTCATCCCTTAAGTCATTTCTCTGGATGAAACGTGCTTTGGTGGTGACAGTAACATTCAGACGGCACTCAGCGATTACCGTGACGTCATAGTCCTGGCCACGACCTCCGCAGTCGTGGTGCCTTAGTGACAGTGGACTTTGACCACGCCCTTGATAGAGTGAGTCATGACTTCCTCGCAGCCGGACGAAGTGGCCGAGCGGTTCTAGGTGCTTCATTCCGGAACCGCGCTGCTGCTACGGTCGCAGGTTCGAATCCTGCCTTGGGCATGGATGTGTGTGATGTCTTTAGCTTAGTTAGGTTAAAGTAGTTCTAAGCCTAGGGGACTGATGACCTCAGATGTTAAGTCCCATAGTGCTTAGAGCCACTTGAACCATTTTGAATTTCCTCGAAAACGTACTTCGACGGATAGCCTTTCAAAAAAAAAAAATGGTTCAAATGGCTCTGTGCATTATGGGACTTAATTTCTGAGGTCATCAGTCCCCTAGAACTTAGAACTACTGAAACCTAACAAACCTAAGGACATCACACATATTCATGCCCAAGGCAGGATTCGAACCTGCGACCGTAGCGGTCGCGCGGTTCCAGACTGTAGCGCCTAGAACCGGCCGGCCACTTCGGCCGGCGGATGGCCTTTCCCCACACATCGTCTTTCGGCTCATCTGAGGTGCCACGTCGCGAGTGCTGGTCGATGTCCATGTGGCGGGTCCTGTTTATGTCATGCGGTTGGTCCGTCAAGGATGTCCGCTGTCGATGCTCTTTCACCATGGCCCTTGAGCAACAGTTACTCAATTGGAGGAGCCGGCTGACAAGAGTAACGATGAGGGGGCATGCTTTCATCTGCCGCGCCTATGCAGATGACGTGGTGTCTATCGGAGGATGAAGTGCGAGAGGCACTGGCATAGTACAGGACTGCTGCGGGCAGCCGTGTGAACCTGACGGATTCGAGTGCTATGTCCGTCGGTAGTCTTCCTTCAAAGAGTGTGGCTCCATTGGCATTAGTGGACAAGCTCAAATGTTTGTGGATCACCTTCATGCGTGAAATACAGCACACGACCTCATTTAGCTGTAAAAATCTGCTTCAAGCTATCCGCACGAATGTTCGTGGCAACCTGCTAAGAGCACTGGACATGTTACAAAGGGTGGATTTTGTTAAGACTCATCTAGTCTCGCTACTACCCCATTTAGCACAGATTTTACTGAAGCCAAAGGCAATGGCACACAGACTTCAGGCGGCGTTCGGCTACTTTGTAAATGGGGTCTTATCTTCAGAGTCCGCTACGACACGCTGACACTTCCTCCTAAAGATGGCGGCCTCGGCCTCGTCGACGTCCAAGCGAGAGCAGCAGCCCATTATGTAAGTACGATGGTTAAATAGTGGACCCGCAGCCGAACCGGATTATCTGGCAGCCTGATAGACGAACTGGCCCCTACCTCTCGATTGGCTCCCGTTGTAGTAGCCCATATTTCTTCGTCTCTCCCACATGTCAGGACCTTTTTCATCGAATACAGTTACATCCATGTCGACGTAACTAGTACCAGGAACCCTACGGCACGTGATGTTTACCGCCTAATGATGAGAAATCATACTCGGAATATTGTGGAAAGCCGACATCCTACTATCGCATGGCCCGTGGTCTGGCGTTCTGTGCATCATATCCTCCTCGATACGAGCGCTCGTGCGACCTGGTATGTGGTCGTTAATGGAAACTACATGACACAACCTCGTCCACATCCCATAAAAACGACAGATTCGCCGCTGTGTCCTCGTTGTCACACGCCTGATACGGATGAACATCGACTGATGTGTGGCTCTTCTGCAGAGGTTTGGCAGCTGATTCAGAAGATGTTTGTCTTTCTTCTACGTACGGCTCCCCATGCCATTACACCGAAATCATTCTGTTCCCAGATGAGACTTATTTCCCACGTACGAAGACCAACGCTGTGATCTAGACAAAAGGCCTCTCGGTCTCTTATTTGTTCCACAAAGGTGATAAGAGTGTTCTTGATTTTTGGACGTTCCTGCAAGATCACTTTACTTTCCTCGTCCACCATCTTCGACAACGTCAGTACTACGCCAACGTTTTGGGTAGTGGCTTCTTCGATCCCCCTGCAGCTGGGGTGTCCCACGAAAGAGAAGGTGATATCAGTGCAACACCAGGACTCGCTCCAATGTACCGGCAAATGCTGTGTCCTTCGTGAAGACGTGCTTTCAACATTCCTGACTGCCTTGGGATTCAGTGTGCGTCTACCCACAAGTTGGCGGAACACGGATGCCATTTTGTTTCTTCTGCCAGGAGAGCGTATTCTTTCATTTCTTTAATTCCCTTTATATTTTGTTTGTTATCCATGGTAATTAGTCATCATTACTTTTCTCCCGGGGGGCGTACTAAGTGATCTCAACAAATTTTAAAAACATAAAAATAAATTGGTATGATGCATGATCTGAAAAAAATATATTGAAAAAGTGTACTTATTTACATTTTCAAGAAACATTTTATTTTATTTTATGAAGAAGTAGCTCATTTATTTCAGAACACCAGAGATTTTTATTTGCTTTGTAATTATCTCAGACATTAAAAAAAAATTTCAAATCCACTTAGCTCCCATTACTTTTGTTTAAACAGAAGGCTGGTAGAAAAATAAATAAAAAAGAAAGTCCAACAGTGCCACACTATCTCTTCATTTCTTTTCCAAACTTTGTAAAATGCAGGGTCAGATAAAAAAAAGAAGCCGGTTCGCGTCCAGCTGTATGTATTTTCTTTTCCTTCATTTTCACTTTATGTAACATGCCATATTTGATAATTTACGTAAAAAAAGAAAAAGAGAAAAAAATAAAAAGAAAAGTGATTAAGGCGGCCGCTGGCGATTAGCGGAAAATTCGGTTTCGCGTCCCGGTTCGACACATATTTTCATATATCGCAAGCAGTTGACGTCAATCCGGCCTGGTAAAGTGCGAATCCATTTCATTGTTTATAGCTATAGACTGCTGAAGTATGAAGGAGTTATTTATCAGGCATTCGATGAAAAGTGGCCGGGCGCTGTGGCCGAGTGATTCTAGGCGCTTCATCCGGAAACGCGCGACTGCTACTGTCACAGGTTCGAATCCTGCCTCGGGCATGAATGCGTGTGATGTGCTTAGGTTAGTTAGGTTTAAGTAGTTCTACGTTCTAGGGGACTAATGACCTCAGATGTTAAGTGCCATAGTGCTCAGAGCCATTTGAACCATTTGATGACAAATGGCTGCTAATCCCCTGTTGATGGTTCATATGCTTTTTGAAATTTGGTTTGCTCTCGAGTATTCCAACCTGTAAACTCACTGTGTAATTTACTTGTTGGAAAAGAAAGAAAAAGGTCAATCATTTACAAGTTAAGTCAAAAACATTTAAAATATTCCTTAATTGCTTCTAACAGGCTATTAAAAATGGAATCTAACAATATGGATGATGAATCCTCAGAATTCGAATTGGAAATTAGCAAGGATGGTCCTTTCAAAGTAATAAATCCAAATTCCCGGCGGGGTCAGGGATTTTCTCTGCCTCGTGATGACTGGGTGTTGTGCGATGTCCTTAGGTTAGTTAGGTTTAAGTAGTTCTAAGTTCTAGGGGACTGATGACCATAGATGTTAAGTCCCATAGTGCTCAGAGCCATTTGAATAAATCCAAACTCTGAAGGTGATTGGTCAGAAGGAGAATCAGAGGAAAAATTTAATTTTACTGCGGAGATACAACAGTTTCTGATGATGATGTATTTGCAGTCGAAAAAGAAAACGTAGAATTGATAGAGTTAGCAGATACTAAATTTAAGTTCAACATTTCCGGAATTCGCCCAAGTCAGCAAATGATTGAAACTCGTTTAAAACCGGTGTAAAACCCAAGTGGCAAGGCAGAGGTTCAAAATAGTCCAAATGGCTCTGAGCACTATGGGACTTAACATCTGTGGTCATCAGTCCCCTAGAACTTAGAACTACTTAAACCTAACTAACCTAAGGACATCACACACATCCATGCCCGAGGCAGGATTCGAACCTGCGACCGTAGCAGTCGCGCGGTTCCGGACTGAGCGCCTTAACCGCAAGACCACCGCGGCCGGCGGCAAGGCAGAGGCACCAATTTGGATGTAATTACTGTTTTTGACCTTGAACAGCGTCTTAAGGAACTGAACAGTAAGATTAAATGTAGTAGTAAAGAACTGAACAACAAGATGCACTCA
Organism: Schistocerca americana; assembly: GCF_021461395.2. Classification (NCBI taxonomy): domain Eukaryota; kingdom Metazoa; phylum Arthropoda; class Insecta; order Orthoptera; family Acrididae; genus Schistocerca; species Schistocerca americana. The sequence continues at coordinate 478,370,486 of NC_060125.1, read as the reverse complement.
CATAGTAAACGGTTGAACAATGAGATTGAATCTGTTAGTAAAGAACTAAAGGACAGTAATAAAATACTAAAGGATGAAATGAAATCAAAACTGAGTAACTTAAATTATAAAATTGATTCTAACCACCATGAACTGCAAAGCAAAGTGGGACAGTAGCTAAGTAAATTGTGTGGTGCTTTCAAAACTGAAATTAGTGAAGATCACAAAGATTTCAAAGACGCAGATGAATTTATGGAATGGAGGTTGTTAGAAACAGTTGGCGACGAATCGGAACTTTGCTCTAATCGGTTTGGGGAAGAAACTAATAAAGTAAATACCTGTCAGAAGGATATTAAGAAAGTAAAATCTGAATCTGTGAAATTATTCTAGCATTATCAACATAGAAAATAGAGTAACCGCCGGTAGCTCTTGTAACACTACTTTACAACATGTTGCTTCACTTTACGTCGCCGCGCGGAGTGGCCGTGTGGTTTGAGGTGATATGTCACCGATTGCGCCGCTCTTCCCACTGGAGTTCTAGTCCTCCCTCGTGCATGGCTGTGTGTGTGTGTGTGTGTGTGTGTGTGTGTGTGTGTGTGTGTTGTTCAAAGCATAAATTAGTTTAATTAGTTTAAATAGTTCATAAGTCTAGTGACCGATGACCTCAGCAGTTTGGTCCCTTAGGAATTCACACACACTTGACGTCGCTTTCACCGGATGTCGTCAATTTTTACATTTCTGGAATGATTTTGAGGAGGTTTTGTCAAATGCATGGTCAGAAAGTGAGGAAATTTTTTCCATAAGAAGTCATTTGTCAGGAGATGCTTTACAATGGCCACCTGTCTCAGTGATCAGATGCAAAACCCTTTCTGAATTTACAACCGCATTTCCTCAGAGTATACTGCTCACGCAACAAATAAAACGATGTTTTGAGAGGATTTTTTTGTGGTAAAACCTTTTACTCCAGGTCGTGAATCAGTTAAAGAGTTTTCTAGAAAGGATTTTCACGCCTGCCACGGCTGACAAATGTTCAGATGTGTGTGACGTCTTATGAGACTTAACTGCTAAGGTCATCAGTCCCTAAGCTCACACACTACTTAACCTAAATTATCCTAAGGACAAACACACACACCCATGCCCGAGGGAGGACTCGAACCTCCGCCGGAACCACCCGACAGTCCGTGACTGCAGTGCCTTAGACCGCTCGGCTAATCCACGGCTGACAGGGAATATGAAACCGAAAATGATAATCATGGGTTCAAAAATGGTTCAAATGGCTCTGAGCACTATGGGACTCAACTGCTGAGGTCATTAGTCCCCTAGAACTTAGAACTAGTTAAACCTAACTAACCTAAGGACATCACAAACATCCATGCCCGAGGCAGGATTCGAACCTGCGACCGTAGCGGTCTTGCAGTTCCAGACTGCAGCGCCTTTAACCGCACGGCCAGTTCGGCCGGCGATAATCATGGGACTAGAAGGTAAGCTGCCTTGGTATTGGCAGAAAAGAATCATTTCCTCATCTATAGATAATGTGAACAGGTTCATTGAGGTTCTGGAACGAGTGGAATGAGTAACTTCTGTTTAGGAGCGGGTGTGGAATAATAATAGGTCTTCTAACGGTCATATAAGCAACCGAAGCAAGGACAGTGGGAACGTGAAGTTTAGAAGTATGGAAGTTGCAACGCAGAATGTAATTATCGTGGACAAGGCCGTGGTAGAGGAAGAAGAGGTAGGCGGCCACCGCGCTTTCGCAGTAATAATGTATCCTTGAGACAAGACGGAGAGACGAGTGCTACCCGACGTGATTCTGAATCGAATGAACGCAACCGGCCGCGTTTGGGAAACTAAATCCCGTCTAGAGGCAAATGGCGATCACCAGGCGGAAACAGTAGCACAGACAGTAACAAAAACACAGACCACAATCAGTCAGCACAAGCAAACCGCTAACAGGGATGATGAAATAGGATCATGTAGTACCAGTAATATGCTAAACAACTCTCATAATACAGAATTTCGGATACGTCAGAGAAATTGTTCAAGAAGGAAAAAGAAAACGCTGCAGATAATAGGGAAGAACAAATCAACGGGTCTGAATCATACGAGGACGAAGACGAAGTTACGACTTCTATCTTCGACAATAATGGCAGTATGAAGGTTAAAGTTCCGGTAGAGGAAGTAGGATCAGCTTTGCAAGGTTTTGAGGCGGATGAGGATTTCCCAGATGAGCGGGATAGCAGTAATAATGAGGTCAGGGAACCTATTAGGTGTTTTGACTTGCCACAAACTATACAAGCAGATGAAAGTATTATAGATGGCAATGTTGTGCACGGACGCAGTTGCTCAGAGGTCAAGACTAGTTTAGCTGATGTGCAGCAAACTAAAGCAGCTGAAGTCGTAAAGTGCTTTGATTTAAAATTAGTTGGCAGGTAGGAAAAGACAGCTACAGATGTAGAGGTTGATGAGCCCATGAATCTATGTGTAAATGTACTTTCAACTTATCAAAATTATTTTGGCTGGAAACAGACTGAAAAGGATTTATTAGAAGACTTTCACGAGGAACATGTTGAAACTAAAATAACCCACCCTATCACCAAAACTAACATGTCAGGAGTAAGAGTGCATTGTCTTTCTGATAATGGCAGTGAAGCAAGTGCTTTGCACCAAGCATTCTTTGGTCCTTTTTGCAATAGGAATAAGTTAACTATCATGAAAGTAAGTGGTTTAAGAATAATAGGTGCTACTGGAAAATTTTCTAGACAGGTACAGCAAATGGTTCAAATGGTTCTGAGCACTGTGGGACTTAACTTCTGAGGTCATCAGTCCCCTAGAACTTAGAACTACTTAAACCTAACTAACTTAAGGACATCACACACATCCATGCCCGAGGCAGGATTCGAACCTGCGACCGTAGTGCAAGTACAGCACGAAGTTTTGATACTAGTTGATATACATAATAATAGATCATTCTTGCTTAATCATGTTTTGGTACAGACCTTTCAACGAAACATGCAGTTGTATGGTAATGAAACATATACTGTGAGAAAACCGGAACAGAAGAGAATCGAAGCATTTGAGATGCAATACTATAGACGAATGTTGAAAATTAGGTGGACTGATACGGTAAGGAATGAGGAGCTACTGCGCAGAATCGGAGAGGAAAGGAATATGTGGGAAATAGTGACAACGAGAAGGGACAGGAAGATAGGACATCTCTTAAGATATCTGGGAATGACTTCCATGGTACTAGAGAGAGCTGTAGAGGGCAAAAAATCGAGAGGAGGACAGAGATTGGAATACATCCAATAAGTAATAGAGGACGTACAACGTTTTGCAGGTACTACTCTGAGATGAAGAGGTTGTCACAGGAGAGGAATTCGTGGCGGACCGCATCAAACCAGTCGGGAGACTGATGACTGAGAAAAAAAAAAGAAAAAAAAACAGATGTTCCGTTTGGGGGTCCGCTGCGCCCATACATAAATACGGCAAGAGAGACAGTGAAAGTAGACACTTCGCTCCGAGATATCAATCTGTATGCTTCAATCAAACGCCTGCGGACTCTGTGTCTCGGATGATGTGGAGCTAGTCGCCCACCAATGCCGCTTTTGGTAAAAATAGGAAGCGAAATCACGAGGACTGTACATCATACTGGATTGATTGCGTTTCACGGCAGTAACTGTTTGTGTACTGTAACAACGCCAACGCTATACTATCCTTTTCTTGCCATTATGTTAAAGAAACTGTAAACAATTTTCGATGTGAATATTAATGTTTATGTCAAATTTCAAGCAATGTTATAACAGACTTGAAATGTAAGAAACGTTGAAACTGTTGTAAGATGTTAAAGTTGTAATTATGCGCCTGGTCCATACGTAGGCAATGTATTAGGATATGTAGAATGCAAAACCTTGGTGAATACCCTGTCTGTAGGGGAGCGGTAAATGGTGGATGGCAGGCGAGCGCGGGAAAATGCACACGGGCGCGGCACGGCATAACGGGCTCAGCAGTAGTAGTCGGAGTTGGGAATCAGTCTAAGTAACACGTTCTGGATCGAGGAGGCTCTCCTGGAAGACGTAGTTTCATTGAGCCTCGGATGTGCCGTTTCCGACGACTATACAGCATGGCAAAATTACATTGGCACTAAATGGAAAAATATTGCGACGCTATGAAGAAGTAAAGTGCCGATACATCAAGAGCCATAGCTGTGATTGTATGTGTGCTCTGCGCCTCGTCATCTCGCCGTCCGCCAACCGCCGCATCGATGCGAACAGGTTGAATCTTTTAGTACTGTATTCGTGTGGACCAGTGTTACTTTTGTTCCTTACTGTTCAATAACTTTTACCAGAACTGTCCTATCATTTAATTATCCTCATCACTAACCTAGACAGCATCCTCTCCACATGTTGTGCAATCCGAGTGTCCCGAGATGAAGATTTAAAGTTTATGTTACTAATAATTACCTGCAGACTTATTTATGTTAGAATGATGTTTAAAGAAATTTGTTGTTAATGAATATATAGGTAAATAATATAGGTCTGACAAAGTTGGAGGATAATGTTGAAATTGGTTTAGTAATGAAGGCTAATTAGTTTGAGACAAAAATAATGGTAGTTAAATGAGCAAGAAATAAGACAAAAAGAGTAGTAACTCATATATTCGAAATCTTGAGTGTTTAACGATTTCGATAATCAAAAATTTCAGTACAGTGATCATAACAGTTTCAGGGTCCCCCCCCCCCCTTTTCTTTTCTATTCATGTAAATTCTGAAATGTACTGAACTGATTTGACCAGCAAAGTTAAAGTCAAGATAAAAACCAAAAGTTATTAGTGTTTTACCTTTTTCAAAATTGACATTGTATGTGTGTTTCGAAAGTGCTATTTCTAGGGTAACCTATGCCCGATTTTAATCAGATCAATAGACTGTACGAAGTTTGTAGTAAACATTATAGTGTATTGTTGTGTATTTATGGCTTGTTCACATAAGTACAGAAAGTGAAATTGTTAGTTCAGTAGATTTTCTGGTTCTAAAATTTACCATATGATGCAGTGTTATCACGTGTTGTTTTGCATACACGTACTTCAACTTGTACAGGGAAGAAACTCAATTAATGCCTAATTAGGCTGGCGACCGTTTTATAAACAAATTGGTAGCATCTGCTGTAATGTTTCTTGTCCGTCCTAACGTGTAGTTGCACTTCAAACTTGCTTCACGTATCATTGTTGTTACTGAGTGGGTGAAAGTCTGATTTTGCCTCCATTCTGGTACACGTAGTCAACATATATACCAAAATCCTTTCTTATAAGGTGAAGCCCGTCAACTTACCATAGTACAGGCTTTAATAAGTATCGTGTGCAGTAGCGAATTTTTTTTTTTTCTTTATTGTGATTTCATGCCCCTGCCCCATATGGGCAGGGGAGGGCTGTCAGCAGCACAATCCGCCGCTCTTCAGCCGAGTGACATGATAACTAAAACAAGAATAAATTAATACATACATAAGGAGATAAAAAAGGGGAACATAAAACAGAGTAAGGGGAGAAAATGGAGGTAAAAATACACTGTCATGTAGAAGTTCATTGGGAACAGTTAAAAAAGTCACCAGAAAGTTACAAAACACAGTTGGCGAGTCTTAAAGCACAGAGAAGACACTGGATGCGCATGCACAGGTGAAAAGTTGGCCACAGTATTAAAAACACTCCGAAACAACACACTTAAGACCCACTTGGAGCACACACGACGAAGAATAAAACTACCAGGCGGGACCTGCCGAGGGAAAGGTCAGAGAGGATGGAAAAGGAGGGGAGCGCATGGGGCAGCTGGGGAAGCGGCGGGATGAAGAGAGGAGGGGCAACCGTGGGTTCACGAAGAGGCAGGAGACACATGGGGCGGGAGAGGAAAAGGTAAGACAGGGCAGGAGGGAGCGCAGAGACACTGAAAGAAGGCACAAGAGATGGACGGGGAGTAGGAGGGGAAATCCGCTCAGAAGGAGGGAGGGGGAGAAGAGGGAGCCCTGATGCGGAGGCAGGAAGAGGGGGTTAGAGTTGGTAGGAAGGGTAGATGTCAGGGCGAAGCTCATCATCCGGGAGTGGGAGACGGTGGAAGTTGTGTTGGGAAAGGAGATGGAGGGTGTGGAGATGGAGAGAGGGAGGGACACAACAGTAAAGGCGCGGCAACTGGTTGGGAGTGGAGAGGAAGGGAGACACCAGGGGGTGAGGGGGATCAAGGCGGCGGACAATATATAGTGTGCGGATGTGTTCAAGGAAAAGGAGAAGGTGGGGGAAGGGGATGAGGTCATAGAGGATGAGCCTGGGGGACGGAAGGCGGATGCGGAAGGCGAGGCGGAGTGCATGGCGTTCGAGGATTTGGAGGGCTTTATAGAACCGGGGAGGGGCGGAAATCCAAGCGATGCTGGCATAACAAAGGATGGGGCGGATCATGGATTTGTAGGTGTGAAGGATGGTGGAAGGATGCAGACCCCACGTCCGGCCGGACAGGAGTTTCAGGAGGCGGAGGCGGTTGTGAGCTTTGTTTTGGATGGTAAGGAGATGGGGAGTCCAGGTGAGGTGGCGGTCGAGTGTGAGGCCAAGGTATTTGAGGGTAGAAGTGAGGTGGATAGGACGGCCGTAAATGGTGAGGTAGAAATCATGGAGGCGGAAGGAGCGGGTGGTGCGGCCTATGATGATCGCCTGGGTCTTGGAGGGATTAACATGGAGGAACCACTGGTTGCACCAAGCGGTGAATTTGTCAAGGTGGGTTTGGAGGGTACGTTGGGACCGTTGAAGGGTAGGATAAAGGGCTAGGAAGGCGGTGTCATCAGCAAACTGGAGAAGATGAACAGGAGGGGGAGGTTTGGCATATCAACAGTGTACAGGAGATAGAGGAGAGGGGAAAGGACAGAACCTTGGGGCACGCCAGCAGAGGGGTAGAAAGTACGGGAGTTGGAATTGTGGATAGTCACATAGGAGGGACGATGGGAGAGGAAGGAAGCAACGAGACAGACGAAGTTGATGGGGAGAGCATAGGTCTGGAGTTTGAGAAGGAACCCGGGATGCCAGACACAGTCATAGGCGTTCTGGAGATCAAGGGAAACAAAGATAGCAGAGGGACGGGAGTTAAGTTGGAGGGAAAGATGATGGGTAAGGTTAAGGAGCTGGTCGTCAGCAGAGAAGGAAGGCCGGAAGCCACATTGGGTAAGAGGAAGGAGGCAGTGCTGGTTAAGGTGGCGGTGGATACAGCGAGAGAGGATGGCCTCAAAGACCTTACTGAACACGGAGGTGAGGCAGATGGGACGATTGGAAGAGGTAGCAGAGGGGGGTTTGTGAGGCTTAGGGAACAGCAGGACACGGGAAGTCTTCCACAGGTCAGGGTAAAATCCAGTGGAGAAGAGGACATTGTACAGGGTAGCAAGGACAGACAGGAAGGATGGAGGGGATTCCTTGAGGTGACGGTAGGTGACGCCATCATGATCAGGGGCGGTGTTTCGTTTGGAGCGGAGGACGAGGGTGATGTCTTGCATGGTGATGGGAGTGTTGATGTCGGAGGGGGTAGCCGATCCAAGTACTGGAAGCTAGGGGCGAGCGGGGGGACAGAGGTGTCAGTGCGGTCAAGGACAATGGGGAAGAGGGAGTAATCAAAATGGGGATCGTCAGGAATGGAGAAGACCTCGGACAGGTGGGAAGCAAAATGGTTAGCCTTACTGAGGTTGTCAGGAAAGGGTCGATCGTCATGGAGGATGGGGTAATGCGGGGTGGGATGGCTACCAGTAAGGCGGTGGAAGGCTGACCAGTACTTGGAGGAGTTGACAGGGAGGGTGGATTTGAGGCGTGTGCATGTCTGACGCCAGTCCCGGCGTTTCTTTGCTGTAAGGAGGTTCCGGATGTGTCGCTGTAATTGCCGGTGGCGAGTGAGAGTATCCTGGTCACGAATGCGGAGGAAGGAGCAGTAGAGCCTGCGGGATTCACGCAGAAGAAGGACGGCCTGTGGAGGAAGCGTAGGGCGGTGAGGGTGGATGAGTTTGGTAGGGACATGAGCCTCCACAGCGTCAGTGATAGTCTTCTGAAGGAAGGAAGAGGCATGGGTGATGTCAGCAGGGTGGTGGAAAGTGAGGGGGTGGATTTCGACCCGTAAGGCAATGGATTCCCGGTAGGCATCCCAATTGGCACGGTGGTAGTCAGGGACAGATTTTGGAGGGGCAGGTGGGCAGGTGGCTGCAGTGGCAGGACGGTTAGAGGAGATGGTGAGAAGGATAGGGAGATGGTCACTACCGACGGGATCGAGGACATCAATGGCAATGCGACCAAGGAGGTTGGGGGAAGCGAGGATAACATCGGGGGTGGAGTTACTTTCAGGACGGGTGTGCTGTGGGAGAGGAACAAGGTCACCATGGAGGGTGGCAAGGAACTGATGCCACCGCCGAAGGGTGGCAGGGTCACAGCTGTGGATGTTGAGGTCAACGGCGATCACATAGGTAGAGAAGGTACGGTCAACATGGGAAATGAAGTCAAAGGGGAGAGGAGCTGCGGGGCGAATATAGATAGTGGCACAGGTGACGGTGAGGGAGGGAAAAAAGAGGCTGAGGAGAAGGTGTTCGGTTGGGTCATTGAGGAGGGGTTGTGGCCGGACAGGGAGATGCCTGAGGTGGCCGATAGCGACCCCACCTCGAGCTAGGGGAAGGGGATTGTCAGTGCAGCGAAGGAGATAAGGGGAGATGCGGACCACATGGTGGGGTTGGAGGAAGGTTTCATTAAGGATGAAGGAGTCAACCTGGTGCTGGGAGAGGGTATGCATGAAGAGGTATTTGTTTGCAGGGAGGGAGCGAATGTTGAGGTAGAGGAGACGATACTGTTGACGAGCCATGGGATTGGGTGTGGGAAGGGGAGAGAGGGGCTTAAACGAGGGTGTCTAGGCGGGTGAAGGTAAAGTGGGCCTGGTTGTGGGAGTATGTGGAGTAGGTGTTTAAGTGGAAAACAGAGCGGGCAGTGAGGGAAATCTGCTGGAGTGTGTGGGGGCGCCTGAAGGGGTGGATGTTCTGCAGGACGATGGTGAGGAACCGGATGATGTCTTCTGCTGTAGGGGGAGGGTGGAGGGAATTGTTAGGGTGGATAGGTGGGTCAATGGGGCGAATGGGGACAGTGAGTTCAGGGTTGGTGGGAGGGGGCTTGGCTTTGCATTTGGAGGAATGGGTGGGGTGAGGTTCATTGCAGGTGTTGCAGGACGGGGGGGAGGCGTGGTTGGGACACTGTTTGAGGAAGTGGGACGCATTACAATGGGGGCAGGTGGGTGGGTTCTTGCAGTTTTGGGTGAGGTGGTCATTGTACAGAAGACAACGCTGGCAGCGGTAAGATTGAGGATGGGAACGGGACGGGTCAACAGGGTGGCGGCGGTTGAAAATCAGGGCTCCCTGTGTGAGGAGGTGATCGATGGAGGAGGCGGACTCTGTAAAGATACACATGAGGAAAGTAGGGCCAGAGGAGTTGTAAATACGGCGGGCAGAGCAGACTTCCAGGGAGGGGTGGGCATTCAGTTCCGCCAACACCTCAGCCTCCGTGACCACAGGGCTGAGTTTTGTGATGATGGCAGTGAGGGTCGGCGGACGACAAGGCGGTTGGGGTTGACGAGGAGAGGAGGATGTAAGGAATGGGGTGAGGGATGCGTGGGGCCCAAAGGTGATGCGGGGAAGGCGCCGGAGGAGATCAGTATGGAAGGACGGAGAGGGAGACTTGATGAGGACAGAGTCTCTGCGAGGGATAAGTTGGGTGATGGGTGCACTGGGGATGTACTTCCGGATTTCAAGGGTGAGGGTGCGGGCATCCAGGAATTTCGGATCAGGGTTGGCTAGGACAAAGGTAGACAGGGAGGGGGCTGGAGAGGAGGGAGGTGGGGTGGTATCCATAGCGGGGTCAGTGGGAGGTGGGGCAGGCAGTGGCTTTTTGGAGGAAGGAGTAGAGGAGAGGTCGCCACTGGGCCGTTTGGAAGATTTTTTGGCGGGTGTTGCCTGGGAGGAGGGATGAGGGACTGGATGGATGGGGAGGTGGTGGGAGGCAGGGCCCTCCTGTGAGGCAGTAGCACCGGATGAGAGGGTAGGGCGCTCTGTGGCGGCGACTGTGGCGCGGCGGGCGGAGACTCTGGCAGGGGAAGCAGCGGTAGTCGCAGGGGGGAGAGGGGGAAAGTCGTCTCGGCGGGTGACAGGAGGGGGAGGGGGGTTGGGAGCAGGGACAGAGGCAGGAGCGGGAGAAGCAGCAGGGGCAGTAGCAGGGGTAGGAGCAGGAGTGACGTACAGGTGGGGATACATCGATGGAGAGGAGATAGTTGGGGAGGAGACTTTGAGTAGGGGAGGTGCATGAGATGGGTGAATCCCAGAGGAAGCACTCCATGACGTTACAGTGGGGGCTGGTGAAGGAGAGGTGGAGATGATGGTGGTAGTTGGGGCGTCCATGATCACAGGCGGCAGCGAACACCGAGAGAGGGCGGCAGCGGCGAGTACCGAGAGACGGCGGCAGAAGAAGCGGCGAGCACCAAGAGACGGCGACAGCGGCGGCGGCGGCGGCGGCGGCGGCTGAAGAAGCGGCGACCAGGTGGCGGCGGCTGAAGAGGAAGCGGCGAGCACCGACAGACGGCGACCAAGCGGTGGCGGCGGCAAGCACTGGGCGGCGGCGAACAGACGACGACGGCGGCGGCGGCGGCGGCGGGCAGCAGTGACGGCGTGCAGACGGGCAACAACGCGACAAGCACGGTTGGGGCTCTTCCACGTCGAAGATACACCCTGAGAGTAGCCCAGGCAGTGCGAGTCCTCGATGAGGAAGTGAGGCAATGAAACCCTCGAATGCGCAGTAGCGAAGTATTACAAGTGGCTTCCTGGTGACAGGACATCCAGTTGTTGTCGGTCACAAATTAATGTGAATACCGAACAGTGGATGTTCAGTGGCACGAATTGCAATAATAATTAGTAAAGTAAATAGCAGTGAACGTCAAGTACGATAGTGTGGTGTAATTTGCGTTCAGTATGTACAAGAACGTAGAAACAGTAGATGTGCTGAGCGTAATGGAAAATGCGGCTGGCAGTAGCAGGAGTTTACGCGGCCAGATAACAGATGGCGTTAGCGGAAGACAATTGGCGTACATACAATATCACGAACACGTTAACGAACAGATTGAAATGTCGAGATCGTCTCGAGCACCGCAAGGAATGAAACAGGAAGTAGAGGGTGACTTTGTAGATGATAGTGGGTATGTGAATGAATCCACTGACATGTTAGATTCTCCACAGATAAAGAAAGGACCGAAAGAAACTTTTGAAGTAGGATCGGAACACACCGATTCCGTAGAACAAAACAGTGTGATAATTTTAAGCATGAACGATTTATTTGAACAATTAACCAAACAAATTGCAGGACAGAATAATCAGCTTAAAACACACGTTGCCGAGCAGCTTAAAACTCAAAGTAATCAGCTCAAAACTCAAAATGATCAGCTTAAAACACACGTTGACGAGCAGCTTAAAACACAAGTTGGTCAGATTAAAGCTCAGGTCGAAGAACAAGGAATTATCCTTTCTTTCAGGAGTGCTAGTTCTGCAAGGTTCGCAGGAGACCTTCCGTAAAGTTTGGAAGGTAGGAGACGAGGTACTGGCAGAAGTAAAGCTGTCAGTAGCGGGCGTGAGTCGTGCTTCGGTAGCTCAGTTGGTAGAGCACTTGCCCGCGAAAGGCAAAGGTCCCGAGTTCGAGTCTCGGTCGGGCACACAGTTTTAACCTGCCAGGAAGTTTCATATCAGCGCACAATCCGCTGCAGAGTGAAAATCTCATTCTAGTAGGTTTGATGTTGAAATTCTCAACATCCAAGAGAAAGTAGAGCCTCTGGCTGAAACAAAAGTAGACGAAAAAGTTTTCGGTCTTAAAACTTATATCGTAAACGAATGTCAACATGGAATATCACAGTTGAAAAAGACAGTATCAGACACTGAAAGAGATTTGGGCAAAAACGTGACCGGATGTGTACAAAAGTGTGAACAAAATACATCGAAAATTCAAGGTAAAATTTTCGATCTTGAGGGTAAAATTAAAGATAGGCCTGGTGCTGTCTGTAATGGCACACCTATTACGAAGCTATTGGAAGGTGAAGAACGCTTCGATCCCGCCAAGAAACATAACGGATGGCATCCGTTAGATTTCATGAAAAATTGCGAGAGGATATTTCCTGAACACTTGTCTGATCAGGAAAAGGTAAACGTAGTAATTAGCGCCTTAGCAGGTGATGCTAAGCGCTGGGGAATTAATTTAAATACCGAACGAATGACGTTGAAGAATTTAAGCAAAAATTTACGGAAGAATATTGGTCCGAACAAAAACAGGATCATTTATGGCGGGAGTTTATCATGGCCAAACTTCATGATAACTTTGGCAGGAATTTTTTGAAAGATTTCTGCGAATATTGGTACCTAAAGTCGACACATTTAAGAGGGAGAAGATCCGATTCAGAAATCGTATGGGAGCTATATAAAAAGCTTCCAGAAGATTCAAAGAGATACGTGGGAAGCAATCATCGCAACTTCCAAGCATTTCTTGAAAGGGTCGAAGACGAAGACCACTGGCGCGAAAGTCGTGTCAATTATCAAAATTTTGGTAACAGAAACAACCGTAATCATGACGAGAGAAATGATGGCGATGGGTTTCGCGTCAATATGATACAAAGAGGTAGAGGCAGAGGAAGAGGAAGTTATTCAGGTCGCGGTAGAGGGTACTCCGCGCAAAATAATAACGACGCGGGAAACTGATTTCCGCGAACGTTGCGGGCCAAACGGAAGCGGACAGTATATACCGGCCCCGATTTAAGAAATGTTACCAGACTAACAGTAAAGTTATGAGACAGGCGAGTGGAGCATCAGAGGTCAACGGCCCAGCCTAACAGAACAGCTGTTCAGAGAGAAGCCGCTTCCAATGCGGCAGCATTAGATAGGAACATAGCCGTAAGAACTGGTGAATACATTACGAGTGGTAATTCCGTGGCGAAGAAAATTGTAGATAAACAGTGGATACACAGAGAGGTGCGGTTAGTAGTGTTAGCAATGAAGTAAATGGCGAGAATGAATTAGCGGAAGTAAGAAATTGGCGTGTGCAGATCGACGATCTGTACAAGGGCCTCAAGCAATGTGAGTGGGAGGATTTTAAGAAGGAATATGAGGCAAGGAGGTTAATTAGTGAAAAAGGAGATAGTAGGGACGTCGATAAGGTGACGTGGCCCGAGTTTAAAGAGGAGAGAGTAAATAGCGCCGCGCAAAGTACGCGTGCTGCCGATACGACATTGATTGAAGATAGGAAGGAATTGGAGGATGAAATCCTAAGCATTGACGAGGAAGTAACTTCTGTTAATGATCCGCCAATAGTACAAGCTGCTACCGAAAGGCACCGTGGGGAAGGGGCAGGTAATTACCTGAAAGTAATTGAAGTCCACGTGGATTACACTAAATATGAAGTAACAGCGGATGTGAGTAAAGCTGATAATGAGGCCGTTTTGCCAAAAGAGGATATTGAATTAAAATTAAAGCCTGACGAATATGCAGAGGGAGAACTTAGTGCCTGTCTCAGAAAAGCTTTTATGTTAGAACCTGAAAGCGATCCAGAATGGTCGGATTCTGACGATAGTTCAGATGACGAATATTTCGGTACTAGTGAAAATAATGGGGGTACAGCTAATTGCGATATTGTAACTAATGATGACGAAGTTTCAAAACTAAATCCAGATGTTGAGACTGAACACAGAAAGAAAGAGCCACCTGACGACTCAGGATCTATTTTACAAAGAGTTCAAGTAATTAATGACTTTGAACTCCCGGAACCAAAGAAGCCGCCAGATATAGGTGAGGTGAATGTTAAAAGCATATCTTGGGACGATGTTATCGTCGACCCGGATTTGCTTAGGGAAGACCACAACAATGAAAAACATTCGACGGTTAAACAAACTGTAATACCAGTTGAAATTTATAATGTGAAATTGCAAGTACTTCTTGATACTGGATCTCAGATAAGTGCAATCTCCCAATCGTTTTTCGAACACATTTGTGATAAGCCTGGACTAGTAATTATGTCAGGGACGGGTGTAAAAAGTGTTGGTGCTACGGGAAAGACTAGTAAGCCGGTAAAGAACCAGATTTTGGTTGAATTTAGTATAAAAGGACAAAAATTTGAACACGACTTTTTGGTTGTGCCAGACTTGAGTACTGAAATGATTCTGGGAATAGATTGGTTAGATAAAGAAAAGGTTATTATTGATTGTAGCCAGGAAGTGATCAAAGTTAATAATGCATCTAGGAATTTGGAATTAAAATTTGAGGAAAATGGGAAGGTGTTCGATTCAGAAATTGATTCTTTATTGTTGGAAATTGACCAAGGGAATGATGGTTTGACAAACATGTATGAGGTGTACCATGTCCAGAGGTTAATAGATGAGAGTGACGAGCAGGGGCATAATTTTAAAGAAATTGTGGAAAATTTGAAGGAGATATCTCCTGATCAGAAAACAGAATTGCTTGATATTTTAGAAAGTAATAGCACCGTATTTTCGGACAAACCTGGCCTAGTTAAGAACTTCGAATATCAGATTGAGGCAATAGAGCATAAACCTTTCTTTGTAAGACCGTTTTCAGTACCCATATCAAAGAGGCAGGATGTGCAAGTGGAAACAGATAAAATGATAGGATGGGGTGCAATCTAACGAAGTAGCAGCGAATATAATAGTCTCCTTATCATCGTGAATAAAAGGGATGGGGGAGTGAGAGTAGCTATCGACGCCAGGACTTTGAACAAAATTGTAAAGAAGGAAATAGACAGACCTGAAAATCTGGACGAAATGCTCCAAAAATTTTATAACGTGAAGTATTTAACCAGTCTGGAAATGACCGCCGGATACTGCCAAATCCGATTGAGTAAAGAATCCCGTAAATACACCGCTTTTCTATTCGCCGGGAAATGCTATCAGTATATAAAGTAGTGCCATTTGGGCTTAGCACTTCTGTGGCAGTATTTATTAGGGCACTGGACTTTGTATTAGGGAGAGAATTGAGTTCCCGGCTAACCATTTATGTAGATGATTCACAGATTGCTACAGAAGAATGGCAAGAACATTGTGAATTATTGCAGAAAGTTTTTGTTGCTCTATAAGCAGGGGGCATGACACTTAAGTGGAAGAAATGTGAATTTGTGAAGCCGGAAATAAAGTTTCTGGAGCACATTATTACTACGACCGGTATTGGCAAGGACCCGGAAAAGTTAAGTGCAATAGCAGGGTGTCCAGCTCCTAGAAATAGAAAACAGTTGAAAGCCTTTTTAGGTTTATGTGGGTTCTATAGAAAATTCGTCAAGGGGCAAGTTTTTATTAGTCCTCATTTGAATAATCTACTTAAGAAAAATAGTGCTTTTGTGTGGACTGAAGGATGTATGAGAGATTTCGAAGATTTAAAAAGTGAACTTTTGAATGACAATATTTTGCATCACCCCATAATGTCAAAACCTTTCCACATGAGTACTGACAGCAGTGCTTATGGAATTGGTATAGAAGTTTTCCAAGAAATCTGTGATGGCAAAGAAATCGAACATAGGACTAGCGCGTTTGCAAGTAGAACTCTAACAAAATACGAGAGAAACTACACTATATCGGAAAAGGAAGCTTTAGCCATTATATGGGGGTTAAAGAAATTCAGAAATTATCTGTGGGGCCATAAGCTCATCACACATACTGACCACAAAGCTTTAACTTTTCTTAAAGATTGTCGTTTACTTAATGGTAGGCTAACTCGTTGGGCTTTGTACCTGCAACAATTTGATTACGAGATTTGCTATGTTCAGGGTACTGAGAATTATGTGGCAGATGCTTTATCTCGATTGCCTAATGGTAGAGTGAAGTGCCCAATGAAAATGGTGAAGAGGGTGCTTTTCAGATAAGATATATGAAAGAGGTTTCAGGAAAAAGGAAAATTGAGCAAATAGGTAAAAATATGAGATACCATCAGAATGAGGATCCGACATGGAAATCTGTGAAGGTAAATTTTGACAGTGTGCAGTATCCTCAAATTAAGAAATATTACAAAAATTTTAAAGGCGTTTTACATAGGAGGAAAGATTTAGTCACTGAGGAATGGAGAGTATGTTGGCCACACCAGTTTGATACTGATGTCATAGATTATTTTCATTTAGCATTGGGGCATAGTGGGCCAAAGAAATGTTTGGATAAATTGAATAATGTAATAGTGATTGCTGATAGTGTCAGTAAGAAGGTAAATGAACGAATTTAGTCGTGTGATGTCTGTCAAAGGGCCAAAGTACCGAACAGAACTAGTAGAGGTCCAATGCAAAGTACAATACCTGAAGACACCCTAGAATTATTATCAGTAGATTTATATGGTCCCCTCCCAAAGACTTCGGGAAATTGTGCATATATTTTAGTAATTTTGGAAGTATTCTCAAAGTTTGTGAAATTATACCCCTTGAAAAAGCAACAGCAAAAGCTGTATTTAGTAGGATGGTCGAATACTTCAGAACCATCGGGAAACCCAAGGCAGTACTATCTGACAATGGTCCCCAGTTCATATCCAAAATTTGGAAAGAAGGAATGGAGCAAAATGGTGTGAAGGTTAAATATATCACAGCCTACCATCCTGCTAGCAACCCGGTTGAAAGATACATGCGAGAAATCGGGAGATTGTGTAGAACATACTGCAGTCATAATCATAGAGCCTGGGGTAGATTTATATCGGATTTTGAGAATGTCATGAACACCTTACATCATGAAACTACTGGGTTCCCACCGGAAGAAATTTTGTTAGGCAGCAGGAGTAAAAGTTTAATTGAAGAAAAACAAGAGTTTCCACCTTGTACAAGCTTGGGGTTGAGTCAAAAGAAAGAATTAGTCAGAAAAAGGGCAAAACAAAAAGCTGAATCTAGATCTAAAAGACATGATAAAAATCTGAAAGTGTCAAAATTTTAAATTGGGGATTGTGTTCTTTTAAAAACCCACGAAAAGTCTAGTGAACTGAACCACGAAATTTCCAAATTTAAATATATTTCTAATGGACCATATATAATACAGAACATTCCACACGATAATGCTTACTACCTGATCTACCCAAAATCCAAAAGACCTTCAGGTGTAAGAAATATTGTGGACCTGAAACTGTATGTTCCTAGGAGTGAGTGACCTAAGTACACTCAGAGAGCAATTTGCAGTAAATGTGCTGTATCCTTATGCTGAAACTATTTTATTCCAAATGTAACAAATTTTTAAAAATGTATGTATACCAATGTCAGTGTGCTAATGTAGTTATGTGAGTTTCAGGTTACCAAATGTACTCTAAATGTAAAGATGTATGGAGAAAAGAGCTGAAAGAAAGGGTAAATGCTGCAAGCCAAATAAAAGATGGGACTGTCAAAAATCAAAGTGGGCAGTATATGATTCATAATATAAAGGACTGCCAAACACCAAGGAGGGCAGATAAATAATCAATGGAGAATTATAAGTGTGGTACTGGTGATGTGGTAAAATGATGCGAAATGGACTGCCCAAATCTGAATAATAGGCAGCAAATATATGTAGTGATTTTTCTAAATATTATTGTGTGTTTTTTTTAGTAAGTAAGGAAATGGACTGCCATTCAATGCAAGCAGCAACAAATTGTCTAATAGTGTATATAGATATTTGTGATTGCTTTTGTAGTTAGGTATTTGTGTTCCAGATTTTGAAATTATTTCTTTGAGAAATTTAGTAAATGTGAGTAATTTGCTATTTAAATAATGTTGTGATAGGAGTTTGGACTGTCCCAAAGGCACTTAAGTAAATGATAAGTAAATATTCTTGATATGTTAAAAAATTATAGACCTATATAATGTGAGTGAAAGGAAGTTTGTGGTATAAATTTTTTTGATGGGACAATCACACAAAGATTCAGAACCACTGTATAAATATAAAAATTAGTGTTCCCATCAAATTTTCACTTAGTGTAGTTTACTAGAAACAGGGGCATATGTAACAACGCCAACGCTATACTATTGTACATATAATAATTTTTTTCTGATTTCGATAAATTAGTGTAATCGATGTTCTGATTTCATTTCTTTTTCTTTTCTTGCCATTATGTTAAAGAAACTGTAAACAATTTTCGATGTGAATGTTAATGTTTATGTCAAATTTCAAGCAATGTTATAACAGAATTGAAATGTAAGAAACGTTGAAACTGTTGTAAGATGTTAAAGTTGTAATTATGCGCCTGGTCCATACGTAGGCAATGTATTAGGATATGTAGAATGCAAAACCTTGGTGAATACCCTGTCTGTAGGGGAGCGGTAAAAGGTGGATGGCAGGCGAGCGCGGGAAAATGCACACGGGCGCGGCACGGCATAACGGGCTCAGCAGTAGTAGTCGGAGTTGGGCATCGGTCTAAGTAACACGTTCTGGATCGAGGAGGCTCGCCTGGAAGACGTAGTTTCATTGAGCCTCGGATGTGCCGTTTCCGACGACTATGCAGCATGGCAAAATTACATAGGCACTAAATGGAAAAATATTGCGACGCTATGAAGAAGTAAAGTGCCGATACATCAAGAGCCATAGCTGTGATTGTATGTGTGCTCTGCGCCTCCTAATCTCGCCGTCCGCCAACCGCCGCATCGATACGAACAGGTTGAATCTTTTAGTGCTGTATTCGTGTGGACCAGTGTTACTTTTGTTCCTTACTGTTCAATAACAACTTAACTTTTACCAGAACTGTCCTATCATTTAATTATCCTCATCACTAACCTAGACAGGATCCTCTCCACATGTTGTGCAATCCGAGTGTTCTGAGATGAAGATTTAAAGTTTATGTTACTAATAATTACCTGCAGACTTATTTATGTTAGAATGATGTTTAAGGAAATTTGTTGTTAATGAATATATAGGTAAGTAATATAGGTCTGACAAAGTTGGAAGATAATGTTGAAATTGGTTTAGTAATGAAGGCTAATTAATTTGAGACAAAAATAATGGTAGTTAAATGAGCAAGAAATAAGACAAAAAGAGTAGTAACTCATATATTGGAAATCTTGAGTGTTTAACGATTTTGATAATCAAAAACTTCAGTACAGTGATCTTAACAGTTTCAGGCCCCCCCCCCCTTTCTTTTCTATTCATGTAAATTCTGAAATGTACTGAACTGATTTGACCAGCGAAGTTAAAGTCAAGATAAAACCAAAAGTTATAAGTGTTTTACCTTTTTCAAAATTGACATTGTATGTGTGTTTCGAAAGTGCTATTTCTAGGGTAACCTATGCCCGATTTTAATCAGATCAATAGACTGTACGAAGTTTGTAGTAAACATTATAGTGTATTGTTGTGTATTTATGGCTTGTTCACATAAGTACAGAAAGTGAAATTGTTAGTTCAGTGGATTTTCTGGTTCTAAAATTGACCATATGATGCAGTGTCATTACGTGTTGTTTTGCATACACGTACTTCAACTTGTACAGGGAAGAAACTCAATTAATGCCTAATTAGGCTGGCGACCGTTTTATAAACAAATTGGTAGCATCTGCTGTAATGTTTCTTGTCCGTCCTAACGTGTAGTTGCACTTCAGACTTGCTTGACGTATCATTGTTGTTACTGAGTGGGTGAAAGTCTGATTTTGCTTCCATTCTGGTACACGCGGTCAACATACATTCCTGGAAATTGAAATAAGAACACCGCGAATTCATTGTCCCAGGAAGCATGCCGCGACAGCGTGGACGTGAACCGTATGTGCAGTTGACGGACTTTGAGCGAGGGCGTATAGTGGGCATGCGGGAGGCCGGGTGGACGTACCGCCGAATTGCTCAACACGTGGGGCGTGAGGTCTCCACAGTACATCGATGTTGTCGCCAGTGGTCGGTGGAAGGTGCACGTGCCCGTCGACCTGGGACCGGACCGCAGCGACGCACGGATGCACGCCAAGACCGTAGGATCCTACGCAGTGCCGTAGGGGACCGCACCGCCACTTCCCAGCAAATTAGGGACACTGTTGCTCCTGGGGTATCGGCGAGGACCATTCGCAACCGTCTCCATGAAGCTGGGCTACGGTCCCGCACACCGTTAGGCCGTCTTGCGCTCACGCCCCAACATCGTGCAGCCCGCCTCCAGTGGTGTCGCGACAGGCGTGAATGGAGGGACGAATGGAGACGTGTCGTCTTCAGCGATGAGAGTGGCTTCTGCCTTAGTGCCAATGATGGTCGTATGCGTGTTTGGCGCCGTGCAGGTGAGCGCCACAATCAGGACTGCATACGACCGAGGCACACAGGGCCAACACCCGGCATCATGGTGTGGGGAGCGATCTCCTACACTGGCCGTACACCACTGGTGATCGTCGAGGGGACACTGAATAGTGCACGGTACATCCAAACCGTCATCGAACCCATCGTTCTACCATTCCTAGACCGGCAAGGGAACTTGCTGTTCCAACAGGACAATGCACGTCCGCATGTATCCCGTGCCACCCAACGTGCTCTAGAAGGTGTAAGTCAACTACCCTGGCCAGCAAGATCTCCGGATCTGTCCCCCATTGAGCATGTTTGGGACTGGATGAAGTGTCGTCTCACGCGGTCTGCACGTCCAGCACGAACGCTGGTCCAACTGAGGCGCCAGGTGGAAATGGCATGGCAAGCCGTTCCACAGGACTACATCCAGCATCTCTACGATCGTCTCCATGGGAGAATAGCAGCCTGCATAGCTGCGGAAGGTGGATGTACACTGTACTAGTGCCGACATTGTGCATGCTCTGTTGCCTGTGTCTATGTGCCTGTGGTTCTGTCAGTGTGATCATGTGATGTATCTGACCCCAGGAATGTGTCAATAAAGTTTCCCCTTCCTGGGACAATGAATTCACGGTGTTCTTATTTCAATTTCCAGGAGTGTAGTATGGTGACACTACAGGCGTTGCACAAATGCGTGAATAGGCAACAGTCCAAAAAAAGTTTAATACTGCGTATGAGGATACCAACAGTTCATTACGGCTAAGGTCCCAGAACGACAACGACTGTGTCCAGGAAAAATGCAACAGACTGCTACTTCTGTGTAAAAGTCGCAACGTGAATGTGATGAGAGGCTAGAAATGATATCAAGTGTCGCTTATTAGAACTGGACTGCACTTTTTCGGATTTCTCCAACGTATGACTGCAAAAACGTGATAAGCTTTCAGAAGTAAAAATTTCAGCATGTGTAGTGAATGTAACTGTTTCGATTCATTTATATACAGTGATTCATAAATTGACAGCTTTTGAACACTTATTGGCGGCTCTATATTTATGTAAGAACAGTTGCTGTTGACAATGGTTTGAGATCTGCAAACATGTGACTGCACCACTGTGCATGGGAGTTTGCCAGAATAGTGTCAAATGGCTCTGAGCACTATGGGACTTAACTGCTGTGGTCATCAGTCCCATAGAACATAGAACTACTTAAAGCTAACTAACCAAAGGACATCATACACATCCATGCCCGAGGCAGGATTCGAACCTGCGACCGAAGCGGTCTCGCGGTTCCAGACTGTAGCGCCTAGAATCGCTCGGCCACTCCGGCCGGCCAGAACAGTGTCACCAGGATACCCAACTTACTACCACCTTACTACTGTAGTCGATAACGACTGAGAAGCACAATTCATAGAAGGAACAATATCATTTAACAGATAATTATAACCAGAAGAACCACATGAGTATCAAAAAAGGTACAATTAGCCAAAAAACTAAACATTTGCATAAAACGCCATTAACACATGGAGTACTTACAGATTCATATTTTTCCAAAGAGATATTGCTGTTTGTCGTACTTTCTCCATTTATTTGGAATCGAAGAGAAAATTTGAAGTGTCATTGATTAAAGCACAGTAGAATGAAAAATCTTGCGTCAAAGAATCAGGTAATGTGATCACTGTGGCTTTTGATGTTCGACTACACAGTGTGGATTCACCGAACTTGATGTAGCAAGTTGACATTTTGTCCTTGTCGAGTGTAGGTACTGCTTCATTACACTGTGTTTTAATCACTTCATTGAAACTCCAAATTTACACAATTGCTGACTTCATTTTGCAGCCCGGTAGTCGATCTGTCACGAACTGTTCAAACTCTAATCGAATCATCAGGTCGGTAAGCTAGCACAGCTCATTTTCAGGACTACTTCCGTAGCTGACAACGAAAATCGTACTACGAACGCCTGTTCAAATGTTCAAATGTGTGTGAAATCCTATGGGATTTAACTGCTAAGGTCATCAGTCCCTAAGCTTACACACTACGTAATCTAAATTATTCTAAGGACAAACACACCCATGCCCGAGGGATGACTCGAACCTCCGCCGGGACCAGTCGGACAGCCCATGACTGCAGCGCCTAAGACCGCTCGGCTAATCCCGCGCGGCCGAACGCCTGTAGGTCTGACATTGCGTCTCTAAAACAGCGATATAGTATTCTTCTTCTATCAACAATTCGATATTATTTGAACTGCTATTACACGTCACATATCCATCGCTGATGACCACCCAGACTCCAGGCGAGAGAATAAATAATAATATAATCGCTAGGCATGCGACACCATGTGCTACCTGAAAACGCAGCGCCGCGCACAAAAACAGGATTTTTCCGGGGCTCATACCTCGGGCTCTACTGGTAAAAGGACGATAGGGTCAAGTGTTTTGAACAGGGACCATTTGCATACCCAACAGAAGGATCGTATTAGCTGTAACTGTCCTACAATATAGGGCCAAAATTTCAGTATTATACACGTCCTCCAGGTTACTCAAGTGGAGCAAATCGGTTGGTTCCTTTTTCATTACATGTGGTCTATGGTGCGCCTTAAGAGGCTTACGGAGTTACTGATTAGTGCACTAGTACTATTTATTTATGAGTAAACCCGAAAAACATGGTATCTGGGTACCAAAACCGAACTGCTGATTCCAAGAGGGCTATGCATAGTTGATGGCTGTAAGTTTTACGATATGTTCCCATGATCCAGATATCGTACATCTTCGGATTTTTTCTTGGTTTCTCTATCCGTTTCCGAGATATATATTTTCAGATTTAGCCTACCTGACACTTGGAATACGCATGTATATCCTGTATGACGGAAACCTAGTTTATATCACAATTAATAAAATATTCCGGGCTATTATGCCGTGGTCTAAGGTATTTCACTTAAAAACCCGACGTTTCGTCCCCATCTGCGGAGAACCTTTTCAAGGTGGATCGTAGCTTTGTTGAATGCCTGATTCCGTGCTGGTGCCGCCTACAAGTACACGGTAAAAAGCAAAGTACAGCGTCAACAAATTTTGTGGATATTAAAATTACAAATGGTGTGTCTAAAATATACTCACAACGTTAAAAGATAGGCATGTCGATCGCTCCTAATCAAAATTTACTATTCAGAGAATATCGTCAATACTATGGTCAGCGCAAGGTAAAGAAGAAAATTTGCCTGCATCAATGGGACGTCAGGGCAGTTCGATGCAGGACGAAGCAAAAGCGGCCCCCACGAACAACGTCTAAAAAGCTACTTCGACAGAGAAACCAGGGAACGTCCATTTCTTACAATATGGGATCATCTAGTACTTCTAGAAAAAGACAACCTTCTTTTACTGCAAATGTGGATGATCCAGCTCTTCAAAGATTACTTCTGAATGGTTAAATGAATATATATATTATTGCTCCCGAAGATGAAATTGATCCTGCATATTGGCCAATGTCAGACAGCTCAGAATCTCAAGAACATATTTATGAATATTAGGATGTAAATGTTGAGGGCTTACCAGGACAGCCTGGCCTGCTAATACAGCGGAGCCTGCAACTTCAAATAATCTGACAAGTACACCCCAGTTTGCAAACATAAATAACAAACCAAGCACAATCCAATCTGAAAATGCAAATAAATGTAGCAAGTCCAGCCCAGCCTTCAAACATTTTATCAGGCGTGATGGAACTCAATGCAGCAAAACATCACCACCTTCTTCTGACAGAACGCTTACGCATAATAGAATGAAAGTTTCTCCATCTACTTTTAGGGGAACAAATGCGTAAACGCCAAAAGATGCTTGGAATTACTTTATCATAAATAATATTGTGGATGCAACAGTTCGTTGCACAAATCTACGCTCAGAAGCTGTAAAAGGTCAAACGTGGCGTAATGTAACAAACGATGAAATCAATGCAGTTTTTGAAATTCTCCATTAGTGGGCAGTTATTTCACGACTCTACCGCTAGCCCTGTTTATATTGCAACTTTTTCTGTAAACTGTTTTGAATAAATAAGTAGAGCTATAAGGTTCGTCCAGCTAGGAGCCAAGATGATAATGAGTGGTAGCTATTTATAAACAACCGCAGAAAAAGATTTTTTCTTGGAGAGAACTCAGCAATAGATGAGCAGCTAGCGTCTTTCAGAGAGCATTGAAGATATCTAAAATTTATTCCAAGCAAGCCAGAAAAATATGACTAACGAAATTATGGCTCTGCGACTCTTTGACATCATACGCTATGCATGGGCTAATATGCTCACGAAAAAATCCAGTTCACCCTCGTCTAGCTAATATTGCGACTCATGTGGTAAAGATCCTGGCAATGGCGCTTAGAGGGAGCTCAACCAATTTCACGAGGGACAACTACAGGGTGTTTCAAAAATGACCGGTATATTTGAAACGGCAATAAAAACTAAACGAGCAGCGATAGAAATACACCGTTTGTTGCAATATGCTTGGGACAACAGTACATTTTCAGGCGGACAAACTTTCGAAATTACAGGAGTTACAATTTTCAACAACAGATGGCGCTGCAAGTGATGTGAAAGATATAGAAGACAACGCAGTCTGTGGGTGCGCCATTCTGTACGTCGTCTTTCTGCTGCAAGCGTGTGCTGTTCACAACGTGCAAGTGTGCTGTAGACAACATGGTCTATTCCTTAGAACTGAGGATTTTTCTGGTGTTGGAATTCCACAGCCTAGAACACAGTGTTGTTGCAACAAGACGAAGTTTTCAACGGAGGTTTAATGTAACCAAAGGACCGAAAAGCGATACAATAAAGGATCTGTTTGAAAAATTTCAACGGACTGGGAACGTGACGGATGAACGTGCTGGAAAGGTAGGGCGACTGCGTACGGCAACCACAGAGGGCAACGCGCAGCTAGTGCAGCAGGTGATCCAACAGCGGCCTCGGGTTTCCGTTCGCCGTGTTGCAGCTGCGGTCCAAATGACGCCAACGTCCACGTATCGTCTCATGCGCCAGAGTTTACACCTCTATCCATACAAAATTCAAACGCGGCAACCCCTCAGCGCCGCTACCATTGCTGCATGAGAGACATTCGCTAACGATATAGTGCACAGGATTGATGACGGCGATATGCATGTGGGCAGCATTTGGTTTACTGACGAAGCTTATTTTTACCTGGACGGCTTCGTCAATAAACAGAACTGGCGCATATGGGGAACCGAAAAGCCCCATGTTGCAGTCCCATCGTCCCTGCATCCTCAAAAAGTACTGGTCTGGGCCGCCATTTCTTCCAAAGGAATCATTGGCCCATTTTTCAGATCCGAAACGATTACTGCATCACGCTATCTGGACATTCTTCGTGAATTTGTGGCGGTACAAACTGCCTTAGACGACACTGCGAACACCTCGTGGTTTATGCAAGATGGTGCCCGGCCACATCGCACGGCCGACGTCTTTAATTTCCTGAATGAATATTTCGATGATCGTGTGATTGCTTTGGGCTATCCGAAACATACAGGAGGCGGCGTGGATTGGCATCCCTATTCGCCAGACATGAACCCCTGTGACTTCTTTCTGTGGGGACACTTGAAAGACCAGGTGTACCGCCAGAATCCAGAAACAATTGAACAGCTGAAGCAGTACATCTCATCTGCATGTGAAGCCATTCCGCCAGACACGTTGTCAAAGGTTTCGGGTAATTTCATTCAGAGACTACGCCATATTATTGCTACGCATGGTGGATATGTGGAAAATATCGTACTATAGAGTTTCCCGGACCGCAGCGCCATCTGTTGTTGAAAATTGTAACTACTGTAATTTCGAAAGTTTGTCTGCCTGAAAATGTACTGTTGTCCCAAGCATATTGCAACAAACGGTGTATTTCTATCGCTGCCCGTTTAGTTTTTATTGCCGTTTCAAATATACCGGTCATTTTTGAAACACCCTGTACTTTCTCCGTGTTTCCCTGGTTCAGGATTTATTGAAGGATAAAACTGCAGCAGTCGGTATTCTTCACCCTGGCAGACCACAAATTCTACCTGAAACGAAACCACATAAGACACGAGAGTTTCTTCTTCAACATTTGGATTCATTGATGAATTGATTTCAGTATTGTGAGTTATGTGACAAATAAGAGTCTGGTGCTGCTAAGTTCCATCCATGAAGATGCCACAGTTTATGAAGTCTGCAAAAGGAGGAAACCAAAAATAACTTTAGTTGTAACAAAACAAAATCAGTTGCGGACTCTTTTGACCAAGACGTACGTTCAAAAAATGGCTCTGAGCACTATGGGACTTAACATCTGTGGTCATCAATCCCCTAGAACTGAGAACTACTTAAACCTAACTAACCTAAAGACATCACACACATCCATGCCCGAGGCAGGATTCGAACCTGCGACTGTAGCAGTCGCGCGGTTCCGGACTGAGCGCCTTAACCGCGAGACCACCGCGGCCGGCCAAGACGTACGTACTTGCACTTGTAAAAAACAGACAAGGATGTGGCCATTTGTTTTATGGTCTAACGTAATGGATGTTACAGCTATTTATTCGCAAATCAGCATCCATAACACCAAAATTGAAAATCACATCAAAGGATGATTTTCTTGAAAGACTTGGCCTTAGAACTTATTCGTCACATCTGAAGTCTAGAGCGAAAACTTCGAATTTACGAAGAAACGTCCTTCAATTATTGGCTAGATGTAGTGCCAAAAGGGGCCAGGAAATGGATATCGTCCATCCAAAAGAAAATGCCCAGAAGAATATGCTTTTTGCCGTCTCTTCATTTGGTAAGGAAAATTTTCTTAGTGATGTTCAAAATATTAAACAACGTCTGCAATCAGCGCAGTGTGCTTGTTTACGAAGACTGTTCCCAGTAATGTGTAGAGCTTTTTTATTTGGATAATGTTCAAATGGTTCAAATGGCTCTGAGCACTATGGGACTTAGCATTTGAGGTCATAAGTCCCCTAGAACTTAGCACTACTTAAACCTAACTAACCTAAGGACATCACACACATCCATGCCCGAGGCAGGATTCGAACCTGCGACCGTAGCAGTCGCACGGTTCCGGACTGAAGCGCCTAGAACCTCTCGGCCTCTTCGGCCTGCTTGGATAAATTGTTGTGCAAATTAATTTTTGTTGAGCTTATGTAATGTGCAATGAAGCCATTTTTTTCTTGTGTATTTAGATGCTTTATGCATATTTCTTTGTACTGTATCTCAACAATGAGCAAATCCTAGTTTATATGAATGATAATACAAGTTATTATGTGCAAAATATTAAATTAGTAGAGATTGAATTAATACTTATTCCAATCAAATTAATGTCCAGACCTTTTCTTCAATGTTTTCCTTATTTTAACTAACTGCAGATACGTTTTATAAGACCGTATTCAATAGTTTATTAAAGTAAGTTTTCGTAATAAACGTAACAAGACTGGAAAATAATGACATCTACAGAACTTCCAATAGGGTCTTTTTTGGAAGCAATGGGCGGTACAGGCGCAGCACTGAAGGCCACGTCCAACACAAGCGTCATAATCGGCCTACAGCGAGCGACTCTGGATATGTGACACTCCAGCAGCAAACGGCGGCATCGAGCGATACGCTCGCGGGTCCGGTGTGCGAGCGACGGCTACAAGATGACTATTAGAGCCGACCAGCTGTTTGTATAAAACTGCGCCACAAAACCGTAATTCGAGAGTAAAGCAAAAATATTAACAGTAATTAGGAAAATAGGGAGATAAAGGAACATTCTGCATGAAAGTTACAAAGGGAGGAAAATTCTTGGCGAATTTCGTAGTTTATATCACAACTACGAAGAACACCAGAAAAATTCTTCCAATGTATATGGATTAATAGAGAGACGCTCGACAGACTCATAAATTAAAGAAGAATGTTTCTTTCATGATCAGGAACTTTTAACATCCGACAAGTGCAGAAGATTGACTGACTACAGTAAATACGGAAGAATGAGTGTTGTTCTTTGGGAGGTGTTTGTGGTGTGACATTAGCCTTTTTGACAAGTAATCGAGATCGTTGTTTGGTCCTGACTACTACTTACACACTGAAGAGCGAACTTGTACACCTGCTTAATATCGTGTAGGGCCCCCTCGAGCACGAGGAAGTGCCGCACCACGACGTGGCTTGGACTTCACTAATGTCTGAAGTTGTCCTGGAAGTAATCGATACCACGAATCCTGCAAGGCTGCCCATAAATCCATAAGAAAACCGAGCGGGGTGGAGATCTCTTCTGAACAGCACGTTGCAGGGCATCCCAGATATGCTCAACAATGTTCATGTCTGGGAAGTTTGGTAGCCAGTTGAAGTGTTTAAAGTCAGAAAAATGTTCCTAGAGCCACCCTGTAGCAATTCTGGACGTGCAGGGTGTCGCATTGTCCTGCTGGAATTGCCCAAGTCCGTCGGAATGCACAATGAACATGAATGGATGCAGGTGATCAGACAGGGTGGTTACGTACGTGTCACCTGTCGGAGTCGTATCTAGACTATCAGGTGTCCCGTATCACTCCATCTGCACACGTCCCACACCTTTGCAGAGCCTCCACCAGCTTGATCAGTCTCCTGCTGACATGCAGGGTTCACGAATTCATCAGTTTGTCTCCATACCCGTACACGTCCATCCGCTCGATACAATTTGAAACGAGACTCGTCAGACCAGTCAACATGTTTCAGTCATCAACAGTCCAATGTCGGTGTTGACAGGCTCAGTTGAGGTGCAAAGTTTTGTGTCGTGCAGTCATCGAGAGTACACGAGTGGGCCTCCGGCTCCGAAAGCCTATGGCGGTGATGTTTCGTTGAGTGGTTCGCACACTTACACTTGTTGATGGCCCAACATTGAAATATGCAGCAATTTGCGGAAGGGTAGTACTTCTGTCACGTTGAACGATTCTCTTCAGTCGTTGTTAGTCCCGTTCTTGCAGGATCTTTTTCCGGCCGCAGGGATGTTGGTAATTTAATGTTTTACCTGATTTCCGATACTCACGGTACATTCGTGAAATGGTCGTGCGGAAAGTGCCCACTTCATCGCTACCTCGGAGACTCTGTGTTCCTTCGTTCGTGCGTAGACAATAACACCACATTCAAACTCACTTAAATCTTGGTAACCTGCCATTGTAGCAGCAGTAAACAATGTAACAACTGTCCCGGAGATTTGTTGTCTTATATAGGCGTTACCAACCGCAGCGCCGTATTCTGCCTGTTTACATATTTCTGTATTTGAATACGCATGCCTATACCAGTTTCTTTGGAGCATCAGTTTTTATTGACTTCACTAGAGTCTTGTCACCAATTCTGTATACAAAGTTTTATTTATACTGTTTACACTTCATCTTCACGAATATTTTTAAGGTCCTGCCAAACCTATTACAGCATTCTACAAATATGAATTCTTAATAAAACACAATGATCCACCATGAAATTCTGCTGATATAAAATTGTTGGGAACGCCATTGCACCGGTAGGCAGTGTTAAGGCAAAGCGTTTCAGTTAAATTAAATAGTCTGCATAAGTAAACTACAGAAAATTTTTGGAAAGAAAGTCAATTGTTTTGTGGAATTATTTGTCTAAAGATAAGAAAAATAAGACATACTAGGGAACCATTTGATGCGTCTCATTTTCTGTACATTATTTCGAGGATCATTCACAGATACGTCAAATATTTCTCTGATCTGTTTTGTTTCTTATTAGGCGAATCGTTTCACAAAATATTTTATCACTTTCTTTAATTTTCTTATTTTGACGTTTTATTCAAAAAGCGTTATCCTACTGACATCTCATTTGCCCTCCTAGCGCCGTCTGTTCTCGAAATACCTAAAATTAGTACTTGATTCGAAGGAAACCTTTTTGACAGTTTAATATCAAACCAATGGATCTTTTAATGTGCTAGGCAGCTAGGCCTTGAGCAGGAACTTTTTGAGACCTATGCAGCCTTTCGTGGCCGTTGTCACTGAAGTTAAAATCTTCTGGGTTATTAGGCCGCGTCATATTTCTTCTAAAATGATCGACGTTTCGACCCCTCTGCTGGGATCTTCCTTAAGCCGTCGGCACACGGACCGTGCTGTCGAACGTCAACGCTGAACGTGCTGAGTTCAACGTCTGCTGAACTCGCAGAAACGATGTGACTTGTACATACGATAGTTGGGTCCATACGTGGTATATGCGATCACAACGCACTCCGGGTAAAATTTACCCTTCAGCTCTATTAAAACACACATTTCCGCCATTGTCCATATGCTAGTCACGTTGTATTCGCAAATAAAAACTTCAATATCCATGAACATTTCTTAAGGCGAAAAGGAAAGTACTATGTCCAATCAGTAAGGACACAGGGTTCTAAAAGTTCCATGACAAACAGTGCGATACAAATTTGCGATAGTTCTCCACACAAGATAAACATTATTTCATCATTCTCACATTTTAGTAAAACCCCAAGGTCATTCTTACTTCATCACTGTTCCTACCCAGTAGAAGAATCTTTGCAACATGTGAATTACAAACGTATAAAGATATTTTGCTCCTTTTTCTTTTACAAATAGCGCAAGCTCTCCTGTAGATTAAACCACTCGAACAAACACACTCCTCAAAAAAAGGTGAACTTAAATTTACATAGCATCATATATTACAGTCTATACTTATATTAAACTAACAATAAAGCACCAGAACCTATTGAAAACGCGAAAGTTAGGGAAAAAGTTTATGATGGGCCAAAACGCGAGCCACCACCGCATCATGTATTCAGTTTAGAATCAGTAACACAACTTCCATGTACTTATTTTTATTTGTCTGACAAACCCTATTCTCAGGGCTATATTTTATTTGGACTAATGGAGCTATGCAGATGTTTGTAGAAAGGATAATGACATATCACTCCATGTTAATGTAATACTGCCGCCTTCTGAAGAAGATAGATTTAAATCTATCGAAACCTAGGTAAAGATTACTTTATCCTTTGCAACTGGTCGGCTGTATTTAATCCTATTACGTGGAACCGTTGCTGTTGCGCAGCTATGTTTAAAATACTACTCATTACATTAAACCAATGACAACTGTTCGGCAGCCAATTCTACCATGCTACACTTGCTAAAATCTTTATTCGTAGCTATGTTAGTAACTGAAATTTAATTATAACAAATTGTACCAAGAACAATGCGTTTCTGGTGGCTCCTCAGTGTGCAGTTGCTTTCAAATGACGTACTCCCATCATACGCAAGTTACAATAATTCTTTTGCCACGAATATGATGTTTCTCATTATTTTTTGCAAAGAATCACACAGTTAACAACCGGTTTTCGAGTGATTCTCAATTTGCTGGCGCTCAGAAACGGCATATAAACGTATAGGCTTGAAATGAATGCCAATATGGCGCCTCAACATCTCTGTGCTGAAGGGAGATGGCGTGCATGTGACGTAGGTGGCGTTGTGTCATCTCATTGGTCAGCGCTCCGACTCACGATCAGCATATCTAACTTGCTAGATATTGCTCTGCACGTTCGGAAAGACTCCCGAACGTCCTATTTCGCGCTATGACGTCAGAAAATCGGCACGCTCAACATTCAGCGTTCGGATGCAAGGTCTGTGTGCCGACGGCTTAAGTCTGTCGGCACACCGACCGTGCATCCGAATCTTGCGTGTTATGAGAGTATGCCATTTGAGGGGGGGAACGACACACTGAGGATGCACCAAAAACGCATTTTTCTTGGTACAGTTTATTATAATTGAATTTCAATTAGTAACATAGCTACGATTAAAGATTTAAGCAAGTGGCATTATATTAGGATTGGTTTGATTAGGTTTGTTGTTAGTTTAGCGTAGTGAGTAGCATTATCGCCATGCGTGAAATGCCGATGGTTCGCGTCTCACCACGTCTAAATTCTTTTTATTTCCCTAACATTCGCGTAATAGGTTCTGACGCATTATTATTAGTTATATATATAAGTAATATATATATTAGTTATATATATAGGTAATATATATATTAGTTATATATATATAAGTTCACATTTTTTTGAGGAGCGAGGTTGTTCGATTGGCTTAATCTACAGGACAGCTTGCGCTGCTTGTATAAAGATGTTTTGGCCCTTTTTCTTTTATGTTTCGTAATTCACGTGTTGCAAAAACTCTGTTACTGGGTAGGAACAGTCTTCAAGTAAGAATGACCTTAGGGTTTCACCAAAACGTGGGAATGGTGAAATAATGCTTATCTTATATGGAGAACTATTGCAAATTTGTATCGCACTGTCTGTAACAGAACATTTATAAGCCTGTGTCCTTAATTATTGGACATGGTACTTTCTTTTTCGTCTTAAAACATGTACATGGATATTGAAGTTTTTACTTGTGTATATTACATGTAGAACAAATGACTAGCCTATCAGCAGTGGAGAAAATGTGCGTTTTGTTAGAATTAATGTGGGAATTTTACGCGCACCCGTTTATTAAACAGAGTGATTTACGACCTAGAAACATCCCGCATCTGCCGCTGGAGTGCGTTGTGATTGCGTGTAGCACGTTGGGGCCCACGTACCGTATGCACAAGTCGCATCGTTCCTGAGCGTTCAGCAGCACGTTGAACTCGGCACGCGCAACGTTTACGTTCGACAGCACGGTCCGTGTGCCGACGGCTTGAGGATCTTCTGGTGTCCACTACTGCTAGAAGAAATATGACGTGGCCTAATAACCCAGAAGATTTTAACTTTTTGCCACTTCGTTTACACAGCAGTAGCTGCTTCTGAAATATTTCAGTTTTTCCTCAAATCAGTGACCCGACCGCAGATATAACAATAAATATCTCGAGCATGAAGAGAGATATCATTCCGCTCTCAACTTTGAACGCAGTTTCGATGTATTGGCTATAATTCTGACACAACAATATATGGCCAAAAATGAGCTATACGAAAAATCTACGCAACCTGCTAACATCTAAAATTGTCGTCATGTACTTAGTTTCGTGTAGCACGACGAACAATGAACAACGAATTCGGACTTCAGTCGAACGAAGATTTCATGCTGTAAGATGCGGAAGAATTAAATTTTTCCGCCGAATAGTTTTTATAAAATCGGATGATAAGTATTTCATAGTAGCCCGCTCGCTCGCTCCAGTGCTTTGCCGAGAAGACCCATAACTGTCGCTGTCATTGTCGCACATGCTTCAGCGTCAAGATTCAAACACGCCTGAGTTTAAACGTCGCAAGTTGTAGCAGAGGACAATCAGCACCATGGACGTCGCTCACGACACTTCCGTAACTATACCTGTGGATGTGTCTCGCAGTCTGAAGCTGTCGCGCGCTGTCGATCTCTTCTGTCGCTCACACAGGACGCAGACTAAGACGGCGGAACGGTCAAGAATCCAGCTGAGTCCTTAAAACGCCAGAGAGTCGAGGCGGTCACTGCCACGGCCGGACCCTGCCCACAGCTTTGAGACACCCCATAGCGCTTTCACGAAGATGGACGGCACTTATGATATCCTTTAACAACCACTGATGCAAATATTTTTATGAGGTGGACTGAGGATGAATTACTAGGTGACATTGTCAGCAGCACGTAGATTGCCGACTTGTCAAATGGACACTGGAGATCGCTATCTTGCAGGTGAAAAGAGATTCCCTAGCTACAGCTCTAAAAACGTTGAGACGTCGCAGAATGTATAGATCTTTAAAAAAAGAAAAAGAAAACATTAAGGACGTAAGACCATCTAACTTTTTCCGGAACACAGAGAAGCACATCGATGTCGATGGGAAGCTGCGTCATTTTCCAGTGACGCAGGAATATCACGGTAGGACTTTTCTCGGAGCGGAATAGTAGAAAATGAATCACTGGATAACCAAGAACAACATAGCCCGGAGATGGGGCCCACCATCTCCTAAGAGTATTTTGGTCAGTCGCTCAGAAAATTCACAGCCCAGACAGACAAATTAAGCATATATCAAGAAACGCAGCCAAGTGAGGTTTCCTTGTTGGACGCCCCTGCAAACAAATCACTTCACTTTATCTTCTGCTTTATGTTTGTCACCTTCAGGTCATCTTGGAGTACTGCAGCCGCTCGTCCATCTACGTCAACTTCAGCCATCAGCTAATCTATGCATCTGGGGCACGAAGAAATTCCTCGGACCACCCAGCAATTAGCCGCAGGGGAGTCGCTCTGTCATTGACTGGAGGTCGCAGTACTTACAGTCACCGACAGCTCGACTATGGCAAGACCGAGCCGCCACTGCGTGAGGTATATGGAATTTCAAGCCAATTTATAATTTTAGAATCTCAGAATCTCATTCTGAATATTTGTCTTGTGAACTCATGTTGACTTCCGAAATCCACAACTGTTGTGACGTTCCTTAAATAGTTCAACGTGTTACCTTCAGCAGATCTATTCTTTGCTAACCAGTTCTATGATAGCCACTCGGTACTTGCGTGATTTATCCTCAGTTTTCTCCACGATCCTCATGTTAGGTTTATCAGATTTGCGTTTGCACATGTTGTTATTATTAAATAGTTGTTAAATAATTGCAACCGATTTACTTTATTCTGTGAAGAGTTAATTGTCAATGAGAGCATGTCAATATCATTTCTACCTCACTGTTAACTAACTACTGATTTGCAAATAAGTCCGAGTAACTGGAATACGTGTATGACTTAATATTTTATCGACCGTCCCCAACAATAACTTTATCGACGAAGGATTTGAGATACTTTGTTGCAGAAGGAAGCTAAAAATTAAGAAGACTGAAAATAAGTGAGGGGATCCTCCACAGAATGCGCGAGAAAAGTAATATCTAGATACACCTGCTAGACGGAGGGCAGAATGGTTGGACGTGTTAAAACATTGGAGTCCGATATCTGTGGTACTAGTTGGGGAAAATACTATATCTAGAATTTGAAATAGTAATACTTTTGACAAATAATACAATACAGTTGGTATAGCTACTACCCTTAGCTGAAGAGGTTGCCAAAGGAGAGGTAATATTCTACGGTAACATAAAAGCAGCCATATCAAACAGAGCAAAAGACTTTAACATACAGAAATATAGCTGAAACTTCCTAGCAGATTAAAACTGTGTGCCCAACCGAGACTCGAACTCGGGACCTTTGCCTTTCGCGGGCAAGTGCTCTACCAACTGAGCTACCGAAGCACGACTCACGCCCGGTACTCACAGCTTTACTTCTGCCAGTACCTCGTCTCCTACCTTCCAAACTTCACAGAAGCTCTCCTGCGAACCTAGCAGAACTAGCACTCCTGAAAGAAAGGATATTGCAGAGACATGGCTTAGCCACAGCCTGGGGGATGTTTCCAGAATGAGATTTTCACTCTGCAGCGGAGTGTGCGCTGATATGAAACTTCCTAGCAGATTAAAACTGTGTGCCCGACCGAGACTCGAACTCGGGACCTTTGCCTTTCGCGGGCAAGTGCTCTACCAACTGAGCTACCGAAGCACGACTCACGTCCGGTACTCACAGCTTTACTTCTGCCAGTACCTCGTCTCCTACCTTCCAAACTTTACAGAAGCTCTCCTGCGAACCTTGCCCGCGAAAGGCAAAGGTCCCGAGTTCGAGTCTCGGTCGGGCACACAGTTTTAATCTGCTAGGAAGTTTCATATCAGCGCACACTCCGCTGCAGAGTGAAAATCTCATTCTGGAAACATCCCCCAGGCTGTGGCTAAGCCATGTCTCTGCAATATCCTTTCTTTCAGGAGTGCTAGTTCTGCTAGGTTCGCAGGAGAGCTTCTGTAAAGTTTGGAAGGTAGGAGACGAGGTACTGGCAGAAGTAAAGCTGTGAGTACCGGGCGTGAGTCATGCTTCGGTAGCTCAGTTGGTAGAGCACTTGCCCGCGAAAGGCAAAGGTCCCGAGTTCGAGTCTCGGTCGGGCACACAGTTTTAATCTGCTAGGAAGTTTCATATCAGCGCACACTCCGCTGCAGAGTGAAAATCTCATTCTGGAAACATCCCCCAGGCTGTGGCTAAGCCATGTCTCTGCAATATCCTTTCTTTCAGGAGTGCTAGTTCTGCATGGTTCGCAGGAGAGCTTCTGGAAAGTTTGGAAGGTAGGAGACGAGGTACTGGCAGAAGTAAAGCTGTGAGTACCGGGCGTGAGTCATGCTTCGGTAGCTCAGTTGGTAGAGCACTTGCCCGCGAAAGGCAAAGGTCCCGAGTTCGAGTCTCGGTCGGGCACACAGTTTTAATCTGCTAGGAAGTTTCATATCAGCGCACACTCCGCTGCAGAGTGAAAATCTCATTCTGGAAACATCCCCCAGGCTGTGGCTAAGCCATGTCTCTGCAATATCCTTTCTTTCAGGAGTGCTTGTTCTGCAAGGTTCGCAGGAGAGCTTCTGTAAAGTTTGGAAGGTAGGAGACGAGGTACTGGCAGAAGTAAAGCTGTGAGTA
Organism: Schistocerca americana; assembly: GCF_021461395.2. Classification (NCBI taxonomy): domain Eukaryota; kingdom Metazoa; phylum Arthropoda; class Insecta; order Orthoptera; family Acrididae; genus Schistocerca; species Schistocerca americana. Next base: position 478,333,892 of record NC_060125.1, on the reverse strand, counting down.
CCGGGCGTGAGTCGTGCTTCGGTAGCTCAGTTGGTAGAGCACTTGCCCGCGAAAGGCAAAGGTCCCGAGTTCGAGTCTCGGTCGGGCACACAGTTTTAATCTGCTAGGAAGTTTCATATCAGCGCACACTCCGCTGCAGAGTGAAAATCTCATTCTAGAAATATAGCTGTATGCGGCCCACGTAATCTAACAGCATGGATATTTAGAAACCTCACCCAATGAAATTTCCGCTCGTACAAACATCTGCAAAATCTGCACTCAGTATTCCTGGAAAATACCGGCTCACTAACTCTCTGTCTACTTGTCCTCCAAGTAAGCTCCCTGTCTCTGGAAGAAAAGAGCCCCCAAGGTTGACATGACGTACCCTTTCATATGCATATTACACTGGTTCTAATTGCTTTAACGTTTAAACTGGGTCTTCCTTCGTTTATGATGCGTACTCTGCCATAATTTGTAAAATAACGTTGTACGTTATAACTTAAAAATATGATAGTTTGTTATTGCGTGAGTTATTTGTGATATGTACTCTGTCCTTCCAAAGAATATTTTACTTAATATACAATTTTATTTTGCTCTTATATCTTCTACTTTCCAATGGCAATGATATGTAGAATTATAATTATAAATTAAACGGTTTTCAAGTTTTGAACTCCATAGAGAACGCGTGCAGGTAGTAGAAGCTACGTACAACTTATGTGACCTTTATAATGCATCGTCCTGGGCTTTTGGTTAGTATTACGACGCATCTTATGTACATTACTTGTACCATACACTCATCCACTTGTAAAAGCCATAGTTTTTAAATTTATTTTAAATATATCCTTTGTCATGTGGAAGTAAGAGACTTACAGATCCTGTAGTTGGAAGCTGGGTTTTAATTTTTACAGTATAGTTTTGATGGTCCGGTCTCAACTAAAGGTTTTGTGAGTCGATCCAACAGAAGTTAAGTAAAAATTCTGGTATTACATATCTTGCTCGAGCATTTTCAGTCTTCTTTATTAGTACACCACGTAAGAGCACTCACGTCTTCTAACTGCCGAGCTAGTTGCATAGTCTGAAAAGTGAAGCTGGTGGAACCTTTCCCAACCTTTCATGCGTGGAAATTTCGGTGGATGCAAATTTCAATGATTGCAGTTAACAGGTCACACCTACAGTAAGAGTATTGGCTGAAGTGACGGATGTCAAAATCCTCGTTCCGCACGACACCAGCAGTAATCACAGAGAGGAGTAGGATTTGGGGTGAATGAAAGCCAACAAGAATGTTATTACTAAGTGGCCGCTACAACGAAATTATCAAAGATCGAAGTTGATATCGCTATGGAAAGATGCGATTGAATTCGAACACTTCCAATCGATGACGTTTCTGCTTGTAATCCATGAAGACAACTATGACGTTTCCTCGTCGAATTCGTCACATTCCACCACTCTAAGCTGGTAAAAGTGTTATCAGTGAACCAAATTATGAGGCTTCTGCATTAGCTATTATTTTCAATGGCTGTTTTATTCATTCTGCTGGCAGCGTAGGTGACCACGTCAGAAGAAGTAAATGAGGGAATGTTAAACACTAAAAACTGTGATAATGTGAAGACATCAATGACACAACACCAAGACGAAGCAAGTAATTAACAGGAACAGTTACGATTTTGGAGCTAACAGGCAGATTAAAAGTAGACTATTTAATCAAAATTATCCGGACGGTCCTGTGTAATGCGGAACTGACCACTCGATGTCATGAGAGACTGACCTACCACTGTAAGAGGTTGTGCGTCTGTTGTGCTGTCAGTAGGGAAGCAGTCCATCTGATGACCAATTCTTTTTCTATTTCTTCCTGAAACTACTTATCTTTATCTGCATTTTCTGTTTATTTTATTTACAAAGGTCTTATAATGCTCCAATATAAATTTTAGGGAAAATAATGTCTTCGTAGTGCATTGCTCCTCTTTAACTATCGCAAAATAATCATTAACAACCTGTTGACCAAGAATAATTAGAAGGAAGATGAGGAATCGACTGGGGTAAAAGAGAAAGTCTTCACGGTGCTTCATTATCGGATGGTTACGCGGTAGATGGTATATATTTTTAAAATTTTTATCAAAGTAGTGCTGCAGAAGGTTGCCGTACTGAGACGTAATCTGTTAACAGTTTAGTAATAATCAACAATAGGCTGCAGTTTAAGACACTACTCCATAAGCGCCAATGCTGAAGTACGTGGGACACTGAGGTACTAAATAATGAAGGTAAGAGCTTCTCTGAAGCTATAGATACAGCAACAACGACTACCTCAGTAAACAGATCAGTTGAAGAGGAATGGAAATCAGTAGACGCTGTAATCACGGATGATGGAAAGATAACTGTAAAGGTAACTGTAAAGAAAACGTGGTTAACACGTGAAATACTTCAACTAGTCGACGAAGGAAAGATATAAAAAATATTTGGGGAAATTCAGGAATATAAAAGCGGAAGACACTTACAAATTAAATAAATAGGAAGTGTGGGGAAACTAAGGCGAATCGGCTGTAGGAAAAACGCGTATCAGTCGACAAGGTAATAGTCCTTAGAATATCTTATGCAGTGTAGACATAAGTCAAAACAAATAAAAAAAACAATGAGAATTCTGCTGTTGAGCACAGAGGAGAGTACACTGATGGCAAGGAATTGTCTGATGGCGTAACTGAGGAAGAAATGGGAGTCTATGAGGAAGTCATACTTATATCGAACGAAAACTATGCAGAAAGTTGTACTTAGTAATTCAACCAATGTAGTCTGGAGACATTATTCTGACTGTGGATTAATCACATATGGGGTTCCCAAGGACCGCATAATAGGTCCACTATTTTTCCTCATATATGTAAACGATTTTCTGTCTCTTATACAACAAGCAAAATTATTTGCTTTTCCAAATGGCACAGGCATATATACAAATCAGAAGATATGGTAAACAAAGTTCTTAATTGTATCATTGATTTTTTCTCAGATAACAATCTTACCCTCATTTCCAAAAAGACACAACGCATTCAGTTCTGAACATCTAGGGGTACTACACCGACGACAAGTGCATCACATCGTGAGGAAGTAAAAAAACAGGGTGGAGACTTAAAAATTCTGATTACTACGGAGAATTTAAACTGGAGAAAGCTCATTTTTAACTCTTTAAACAACTTAGTTCCACCAAATTCCCACTTAGAAACATTGAAAATCATGGGGGGAGATAAATCGGTAAGTTGACATATTTTGTATGTTTTCATTCGAAAATGTCATATAGAATAATGTTTTGTGGTAACTCACCTTTAAGAATGGAATATTCACTGTCAAAAAAAGTCCTGTATGAATAATATGTGACGCTGATCTACGATCATCTTGTAGAAACCTGTGTAATTAGTTGGTCATTCTGATCACTGCTTCACAGTGTACTCATCCGCTCATGAAGTTCGTTGCAGGTAATTCACTGCACTTCAAAAGGAACAATAATGTACGTAATTATAATGCGAGCAGCAAAAATGATATTCATTATTCCGCATTAATGTTGTCTTCAGTGCAAAGAGGGATGCACAATGCTACAACCAAAATTTTTTCTAACTTAAAATATGTGGCATAGAGTAAATTCTCCGTAGAACAATTTCTGTTATTGTAATTAGCAAAAGTATTCATATCTGCATATTTAACCAAAGAAATTAGGAGAAAATCTCATACTTGATCAGCATGACTCCATATTCACAAATTAAGTTACCACGTGAATGTAAAGTGACTCATCCCACATGTAAATGGAAACCAGCGATAGAATCAAAGTTTAGCAGAGTTGTGCCGACACAAAAGTCGTCCCTTTTGCGATGCTTTGGAACCCCCGTGAATGACTCTGAACGGCAGTGTGGCCTGTGGTACGATGACGCCTCCTCCACGGAGCAGCCTGCTACAGCAGAGACTTTGATTCCGCCTCCAACTTTCAACCTATAACGACCACCCATGGGCCTACCTGTCGGAGAAAACCGTTTCCAGGTCCCGAACGTGCCTGATTTATCCATCCGTGTCGCCGACGTCATTGGCTAGCACTGAGTGACCCAACATGTTAAAGTTACCTGTTCGGGGTTGTAAACCTAGGCACCTCGCTGGATGCGCCGAAGTTCCGGGTGGCTCTGATTACTGTCGAGAAATATTGTAGTAGTGACTCACAAAACAGCTGATGTTACTGGCCTAAGGCAAGTTGATTGCCCTAAGAGTTTATGAAGACGGTGGCTCCGGTCTTGCTGCTTTGCTGTATTCAATCAAAGCTCACTTATATGGCAGTTCAGGAGCAGTATTGCACAACTTTAATTCATTATGTTGATGAAGGTTAAAGGTTGCTACGTCTTTTTAAAAATAGGTTGTACAGAGCTTTAATGCAATTCACGTCAGAGCAACGTTTTCCGTGGACGGATAATGGGGGATTATATATTATGAAACTTAATGATATTGTTTTAATCTACTTCCCACCTTTTTGCAGTAGATTAAAATTGAAGATACTGCAAAAAGGTGGGAATTTAAGGAGATGGGACCTGGATAAACTGAAAGAACCAGAGTTTATACAGAGTTTCAGGGAGAGCATAAAGGAACAATTGACAGGAATGGGGGAAAGAAATACAGTAGAAGAAGAATGGGTAGCTTTGAGGGATGAAGTAGTGAAGGCAGCAGTGGATCAAGTAGGTAAAAGACGAGGGCTAGTAGAAATCCTTGGGTAACAGAAATATTGAATTTAATTGATGAAAGGAGAAAATATAAAAATGCAGTAAATGAAGCAGGCAAAAAGGAATACAAACGTCTCAAAAATGAGATCGACAGGAAGTGCAAAGTGGCTAAGCAGGGATGGCTAGAGGATAAATGTAAGGATGTAGAGGCTTATCTCACTAGGGGTAAGATAGATACTGCCTACAGGAAAATTAAAGAGACCTTTGGAGAAAAGAGAACCACTTGTATGAATATAAAGAGCTCAGATGGAAACCCAGTTCGAAGCCAAGAAGGGAAAGCAGAAAGGTGGAAGGAGTATATAGAGGGTCTATACAAGGGCGATGTACTTGAGGACAATATTGTGGGAATGGAAGAGTATGTAGATGAAGATGAAATGGGAGATGTGACACTGCGTGAAGAGTTAGACAGAGCACTGAAAGACCTGAGTCGAAACAAAGCTCCGGGAGAAGACAACATTTCATTAGAACTACTGACAGCCTTGGGAGAGCCAGTCCTGACAAAACTCTACCATCTGGTGAGCAAGATGTATGAGACAGGCGAAATACCCTCAGACTTCAAGAAGAATATAATAATTCCAATCCCAAAGAAAGCAGGTGTTGACAGACGTGAAAATTACCGAACTATCAGTTTAATAAGTCACAGCTGCAAAATACTAAAACGAATCCTTTACAGACGAATGGAAAACTAGTAGAAGCAGACCTCGGGGAAGATCAGTTTGGATTCCGTAGAAATATTGGAACACGTGAGGCAATACTGACCCTACGACTTATCTTAGAAGCTAGACTAAGGAAAGGCAAACCTACGTTTCTAGCATTTGTAGACTTAGAGAAAGCTTTTGACAATGTTGATTGGAATACTCTCTTTCAAATTCTGAAGGTTGCAGGGGTAAAATACAGAGAGCGAAAGGCTATTTACAATTTGTACAGAAAGCAGATGGCAGTTATAACAGCGAGGGGTATGAAAGGGAAGCAGTGGTTGGGAAGGGAGTGAGACAGGGTTGTCACCTCTCCCCGATGTTATTCAATCTCTAAATTGAGCAAGCAGTGAAGGAAACAAAAAAAAATTCGGAGTAGGTATTAAAATCCATGGAGAAGAAATAAAAACCTTGAGGTTCGCCGATGACACTGTAATTCTGTCAGAGACAGCAAAGGACTTGGAAGAGCTATTGAACGGAATGGATAGTGTCTTGAAAAGAGGGTATAAGATGAACATCAACAAAAGCAAAACGAGGATAATGGAATGTAGTCGAATTAAGACGGGCGATGCTCAGGGAATTAGATTAGGAAATGAGACACTTAAAGTAGTAAAGGAGTTTTGCTATTTGGGGAGCAAAATAACTGATGATGGTCGAAGTAGAGAGGATATAAAATGTAGACTGGCAATGGCAAGGAAAGCGTTTCTCAAGAAGAGAAATTTGCTAACATCGAGTATAGGTTTAAGTGTCAGGAAGTCATTTCTGAAAGTATTTGTATGGAGTGTAGCGATGTATGGAAGTGAAACATGGACGATAAATAGTTTGGACAAGAAGTGAATAGAAGCTTTCGAAATGTGGTGCTACAGAAGAATGATGATGATTAGATGGGTAGATCACATAACTAATGAGGAGGTATTGAATAGAATTGGGGAGAAGAGGAGTTTGTGGCACAACTTGACTAGAAGAAGGGATCGGTTGGTAGGGCATGTTCTGTGGCATCAAGGGATCACCAGTTTAGTATCGGAGGGCAGCGTGGAGGGTAAAATCGTAGAGGGAGACCAAGAGATGAATACACTAAGCAGATTCAGAAGGATGTAAGTTGCAGTAGGTACTGGGAGATGAAGAAGCTTGCACAGGATAGAGTAGCGTGGAGAGCTGCATCAAACCAGTCTCAGGACTGAAGACCACAACAACAACAATGATATTGTTTTATTAAGATGTCATCTCTCAGTTACTCTAGCTCGTGTTCTTGTGCTCGCTGAGAAGTTGTGGAGGTATATCCATTACACTGAGTATTACATGTGATCTTAAATTGAGATATCCTTGGGATTCGATAAGAGCTTTTAGTTATGCATGTGGTTGAGTTTTTCATGAGAGTTTTGATGTAATGACATTGAAATATAGTTTGAAAGAAAGTTGTCACATCCACCTTGTCCTAGCCCTGCCACTCGCATAATCTGCGAGCAAATATGACAGAGGGGCTAGTTAACATTCCTTTTGAATTTCTAAAATCAGTGACAGAAGTGGCAAGCTACTATTGAAGTCGGTCTCTAGAATCATCGCACGATTAGTTAAATGGTTAAAACGTCCAAGATGCTGACGACAATAATGTACAGAATAACGAAGAATGGAAGAGGAGATTGAGGATCTCTTAGATGACGAGTATTTTGGATTTCTGAAAGGTAACGGCACCAAAGAAACAGTTCTGACCTGGTGACTGATAATGGAATAAATACTTTAAAAAATTCAAGACACGGTTACAGGACTTGTCGACCTGGAAAAACCGTTCACCAAGTAAAACTATGCGAGATGTTCGGAATACCGAGAGAAATACTTGGAAGCTATAGGGAAAGATGGGTAATATATGATATGTACTAAGAGGGTAAAAACGAAGACCAAGAACGAAATCGAAATGCTCGCATTAAAAATGGGGTGGAACAGGGATATAGCTTTCGCCCTTACTGTTCAGTCTATACACCAAAGAACGAATGACGGAAATAATTCTAAAAAAGATTCAAGATTGGAATTGAAATTTAGGTTGAAAGGAACAATAAAATTCGCAGATGACGTTGCTATAATTTGAAAGTGCGGGAGTGTAACAGGACGTGTTGAATCGAATGATCGATCTAAAGAGTACAGAATAAACTGATGAAAGACGGAAGCAGTGATGAGTAGTAGAAATGACATTACCGATAAACTTAACATCAAAAGTGATGATTACGAAGTTATGGAATTGTGCTACCATCGAAGCGCAATAATTCATGACAAACGAAGCAAGAGGGGCATATGAAGCAGGTTAGTTCAGGCAAAAGAGCACTGTTAGCCAAGAGATGTTCGCTAGTACTACACATCAGCCTTGATGAAGTGAAGATATTTCCTAGAATGCCCATTTGCAGCACGACGTTATATACTCAATCATGGACGATAGGGAAACAAGAAAATATGAGATTTGATGTGTCGTGCTATAGAAGGATGTTCAAAATTCAGTCGAATAATACGACGAGGAAGTTCTTCGATCGGTCGTCAAAGTATGTTTTCTTGTTAAGAAAAAAGAACAGGATGATTGGACGTATGTTAATACATTAGAGAATAACTTCAACGCTAGTAGAGGAAGCTGCAGGAGGTGAAAACTGTAGTGGAAACCAGTGAATGGAGTGCATCCAAGAAACAGCTCAGGACACGGCGTGTAAGTGCTACGTGAGATGAAGAGGTTGGCGCAAGAGACGAACTGGAGGCAGACCATTTCAGACTAGACAAAACAATGACTGCTTAAAAAAGCACTGGGAGCACTGATGGGCGGTATGGCGCAGTGTGTGTTGCCTCCACGATCCAGTAATCCGCTCCGGTAACGGTCGCGCGGTTCCAGACTGTAGCGCCTAGAACCGCTCGGCCGCTCCAGCCGGCAGGCTCAGTATAGTCAAAGTGTTTAATCCACTTCTAAAATACGTGTCTGTACTTCCTTTGAAAGACGCCAAGCCTTCTTGAGTTGTCTCCTTTCGTTTTTATTGCCCACAAGAGCTGTTTTTGGTGGGAGCAGGTCAGTTAAGAAGATGACATAACAAGTGATCAGGTATTGAGAGATTTAACGTGTTATTGCTCTGGTAAATTTCGGTGATGGCACTAGCTACAGTTCCGTATAAAACTGGATGACAGCAGAAGCTTCGTTGTATACTTTTCTGGGGTTTGTTACGTGACCACACTGTGAAGTCGAAGCATGCTAAACAAAGGGTTTTCATGTGCGGGCGAGCTCCTTGAACAATGCGGGCCATTGGCTATGGGCTGTAGTTGGTCGGAGGGTTGCAACCTGCGGATGGCCTATCACGGCAGCCAGCAAGGGCTAGGTGGTTGCTTTTACGTCGGCCGTTCCCTCTTCGCGTTTTGCTCACAGAGAGCGAAGGCGCCTGTGACTGTGTGGGCATTGTTTGGGAGGCCTCATTAGAATCGCATGTCTGGCACATCAGGCTGTGTGACTCAGTGGCAAACACGTAGACATGCTGGTTTTCTTATTCTATTGCATGCCCAGACGCCTGTGGCTTTCCACTTGCGCAAAAAGCGAATAAGCAAACTGCAGTACAAGTTACCGCTAAATTTTGGTTGCAAGCGTGTCGATTGGGGAAAGATTTTTTCTATGTGTTTTGGAGCGGTTGTTGCACTGTGATTTGTACGCATGTGATTGGCATTAACATCCACGGCCGCACATTATCGGCAGACGTGTGACATGGTTGGCTCGACATGCGCCAATTTCTTGGAGTTGCTCTGCAGACAGGAAATTTTTTCATGGAGGTTACTTTCATCCGTACTACTGGAGAGGTAGAATGTGGATTTAGGAGCAATGTCTCAGTTGAGTGAGGAGTGTTATTACGGTCTCGCTAGTCCAGGCAGAGTTTCGTTGATTCAGATCCGGACGACTAGTCGGAATAACTTAGATTTCGGAGATGTGATTCGTGCAGTTAGATCAGCCAAGGTCCACACCTCAAGACAGAGGTCAGCAGTGCTGATAGCAGCTTGCAGACCAACTCGAAACCGACAGCTGTCTGCAGATGCACCGAGGTCAGCGACTGGCAATGTATCAGGTGGTCTGGCACAGTAGACATTTCAACGAGCTATCCTGAAACCCTCACCCGCGTGCATGTCCGCATGGTGGCCGCAGCAGACCTTATTTGCATGAGGACTATGTTTACTTGCTTTGTTATTCAAATGGCTCCTAGCACTATGGGCCTTAGCATCTGAGGTCATCAGTCCCCTTTGTTATTGAATCACTGTTCTGCAGTAGTGGTACTTGATACAGTTAAGAATTATCTTCCTTCTCATGATATATGATAGGAAACTGTAGTCACTTTTTACACTCCCACTTCAACATTACTTTGTTCGTTTATATGCCTATGTTTTTATATAATTTGATCTCTATGGTTTTAATTAATAAATGTAATGGTTATAATGACATTTCAGTAGTGAAGGAGCCACATTTACTAACCTGCCCTCAAACACATTTTCTCTTTTTTTTGGGGGGGGGGGGGGGGGGGGGAGGGAGGGAGGGATTGTTAATTAATGAATTCATTAATTAAGTAAAGGTGTCAACTCAAGAACTGTTTACTAAGGGTGACACAGATCCTTTTTGGGTTACAGATTTCCACTGCATAGCAAATATAGTGAAAGCTTTTGGGAATGATGTGTATCCAGGTGACATTATGATATAGATTTCTATAAAATCAGTCACCGTACCACAGCACCCGCTTTCATAATATGGTAAGAACTTTAAAGGGAAAACGCTGAGTGGTAGTCAACAAATTATTTAAATTTAACTGATTTTTTTTTCATTTCCACAGTAGTATGGACTGCTAGTTCGAATATATTAATTCGATTGCTTCCTCTCCTTTTCATAAAGCTGATGTTTATATTGAACATATATTTTTTCTACAGTATCAGCACCGTGTCTTGTACTTTAATGATATCCAGTGTTGCAACATTATTCCACATTGTTTTTGGATGGTTTTTTCAGTCAATCGCGCAGACATTGTTCCGGGTTATATTTGTGTGCAAGTGAAACCTAGTTCTTCACGCCTTTCTCATATTGCTATATTTAAACATTGCATGATTGTCAACAAGAAGCGCAGCTACTTTAAAACTAAGTACGAGTCAGTTGGGACAGTATAGGACAATGGCGTATGCACAGGATAGGGGTGAAGACACATCTGGGGAAGAGATGGTATACTATCTCACTGAACAGCCAACTATGAGCGAGAAAGAAGCTGCGCTCGATGACAGTAGAAATACTGATGCTATAATCTGAATCTAGAATGAATCTGCAGCCGAAAATAGGCCAATCCAGCCACGTCGGTGCAGGAGCGAGTGTGAATCATGCGTCTCGTCACCAGTAGCCACGACGGAGCTGTGTAAATGATGTTTTGAGTGTGGGTGTGTATGTATGTGTGTAGGCGTGTGTGTGTGATATTGTGTGTAACTGAGGAGCACAATACTTGTAAGTAGAAAAACAGAAACATAATGTCTAACGTTAGAATATAAAAATCATTCCAAGATCAACTTTTCCAGTTTTCCGATTGCATTATAACCTCGAAAAGACAACTACAGTGTAAGGGAGGCAGAAAACAACACACGCAAATATTACTAAAAGTATTTATGTAAATGACTGCACTAGAGTATGAGAACAGATTATCGAAATGAGTTGTCCTTAGCATGAGAAAAAAAGGTAATTCGTAGTGTGTTTCCTTATTTAAATCATCAATAACATAGGTACACACTTTGCAAAAACATAGATTATGATGAACTGAATTAAGTTATCAGAGTCCACTTTTGGCATAGAAATTATGAGAGGAGCCCTCCAAGAGATCTTTAATGCGACAATATACAGTACTCAATACTGTGGATGAAGCCCGACCAACAGGCATTACAGGCATTGATCAAAAATGATAGTGCATTGAGAATGGCTAGTTTCTAGCTGAAATCTAAATCTGTCAATAAAAATTCCAAAGGACGACTGATAGCTGAAATCTATTATTTACAAGTCAAAATAACAGTCAATGCGTGCAACAGCCTCAGAATGAAGGGTAACCTGACAATACTACTATGCAACAAATCAATTAATGATTAGACAAACAAATATTGTTAAGGTACCGACGATGTTCATATAGCTACAAGTCTTACGAAATATGCAACAGACTAGGACTGTCCACCAATCTCACCAGTCGGTGACAGGACGTACTCAGAGCTTGTCCTACTTTACCGTGCTCTTGAATTTTAATTCTTGAGATGAATCTTTTCAGACTACTTAACTGTACCTGTCGTACGGTGTTTGCTAGTAAACTCATCGTAATGCCACCCCAAGGCATATTTCAAGTAAATTAGTTATCCTCACGTCCACTTACAATCACAGGTAGCCTGCTTGCACCTTCTGAAGGACCTAATGAGCTACAAGAACTGCTTCGAGGGACAAAATCAATATCAGATGCACAAAAAACAGGTAGGAGAAAATCCTACGCAAGAGTTCACTAAGATATTGTAGGAAAGGGTTAGTTTAACTAGCGCAGTCTCGCGCGGGAAAGCATGACCAGTTATGCTATATGCCACCTACATCACTTCTTACGAACGCATGGCTAAACAAAGAAACTTTTACGAATGTTTGGTATTCCGAGGGATCATGCATGGTCCAGAGAGGATGTTCAATATTCAGAGGTATCATTCGAAGCAAAACAGTCCAATAAACATGGGCACTAAAAATAATGTTTCAAATGGCTCTAAGCACTATGGTACTTAACATCTATGGTCATCAGTCCCCTAGACTTAGAACTACTTAAACCTAACTAACCTAAGAACATCACACAAATCCATGCCCGAGGCAGGATTCGAACCTGCGACCGTAGCAGCAGCGTGGTTCTGGACTGAAGCGCCTAGAACCGCTCGGCCACAGGGGCCATCTTGGGCACTAAAAAGCCTACCTTAAGAGGTATTAAGCCTTGTTCAGTAGAAGCAACGCGTTTCATCACGATAGCGAAGATAAACAAGTACCCGTAGCTCTTACTGTATGTGCTATACAGCCCATGTCTACTAGACACTTAAGTTTTTGCTTTTTTCACTGTCGGTACTATCATGTCTGAAAAATGGAAAGCACAGAGATTACAGGAGAAGATATTTGTTCCACAGCATCGAAGATAAAGAGGTCCTCTTAATTCTTAACGTATGAGTTTTAGTGACTATCATACAATGTAGGCTTTCACGGCCGGTGTTGTCTTCAGTTGAAACTTCCGGGCTGTGGTCGATGTATAAAATTTCTACCTGACGTTTCGCCTCCATCTGCGGGAGAAATCTTCTGAGGTCGTCCGGCTACTGCCACTGAGGCTCCAGGTACTCTCGCATTTACAGAGCGCATAGAGGGCACCACCATTCGCCACGTGATGCCGACGGTATGCCTATCTTTGGAAGGCGTCATCATTCTCGACTATGAGCTATCGATTGTCATTCTACTGGCGCAACGTCGACATCCGTATTTTGTCCAACTTTAAAACTTCCTCTTTCTATTAAAATTGTTATGGTGTTTGTGAATTTCTATTGCTTCTTTATACATGCGCCCATGATAATGGGATGTTCGTGCTAGAACGCTTGTCTCATTAAATTCCGTGATTCCCATCTCGAAAAACATGCTCAGCTACGGCCGATTTTTTCGATGTGTCCTAAGCGACAGTTTCTTTTATGTTCGGCTAAGCGGGTGTTTACACTTCTTTTCTTGTCCACAACTTCATGACACGAACATCCCATGGTGGTGCCTTCTATGCGCTCTATAAATGCGAGAGTACCTGGAGCTGGACGACCTCAGAAGATGTCTCCCGCAGATGGAGACGAAACGTCAGGTAGAAATTTTATACATCGACCACGGCCTCTCAGCCCGGAAGTTTCAACTGAAGGTTTAGAGAGTATGTTTAATAAACCCTTCTGTGTTGAATGTTCGTTCCTGTTGCATCCCTGAATACTGACCATCCCCCCCCCCCCCCCCCTGGTACAGACCGTATGTTATCACTGCTTGCGTAGCCTTTCCCGAATTTACTTTGCTTTTACTCTCTACAGGTGTTAAATCCCTGGCAAATTTAAGCATTTACTCTTACTACTATACTGTGCACGTAAAATACGTGATATTTAATAACATGCACTCCTTACTTGTGTTGCAGTTGCAATCTTCATCAGTGTGGTTAGTTTCCCGGTTTCTCACAAAACTGGCGAGTAATGCAATGCTTACGAGGAGAGATGGCGAAAAGGTCGAAGCCTCAGCGTTGGTGCCTAGAGCAGTGCTGGTTTTCGTCGGGCATGCCTCGGCCCTGGCTTATCTCTGTGCGCGGGGGAGCATCGGCGGATAGTTGCGGCTGGCACGCGCGCGGCGCCGCCCCCCCCCCCCACCCCCCCCCATTTACCCCTCTTGCACAGCTATCGTGACGTCACGCGTAAATCACGAGATAGCTATCTGGCCGGGTAAGAAGCCGCGGCGGCGGGCGCCGGGTCGCTGTTGGAAGCTCGTTCGTCCCCTCGTCTTCCGCTGCGCGAGGCCGTAAACGCCCACACCAACGGCCCGTCCCGCCTATCTCCCTGGTTGCCCTCAGAAGCGAATATCTAAACTGGCGTCTCGAGGTTGCAGGAGACCGTATTCTCAGAAAAGACGGTGACAAACAGGTTGTGTCGGCGTTAGATAGACGACAGCAGCTTTCGTTTGAGGATAAAACTGTCCTCTTGCCTTGCAACACTAGTGGCTACAACCACTTCAAGATATACTGTGGGGTGATACATCCCCTAAGAGAAAATGTGATCGTGATTATGTAATCCATACATACTAAAAAAAAATGTTCGATTGTATATATGAGGGCTATTTGGAAAGTAAGGCTTGATCGGTTGCGAAATGGAAACCACTATGGAAACCGATTTTTTTTTCAGTAATTAGCTACAACGTCCAGCTACCTCTATATAGTCGCCTCTCCGACTTAGACATTTGTCGCAACGTTGTACCAACTTTCCGATTCTCTCGCCATACAAGGCAGCCGCCTTTGCATTCCGCCAATTCTCTACGCTGGTCTGCAAATTATTTTCTGTGCCAGCTCTTCATGTGAACAGAGATGAAACTCAGGAGGACCCATTTACGGGCTATATTTTGATGATCAAACACTTCCCATCGAAAACGTTACGGTTCGAAATTTAGTGCGAACGTCAGTGCGAAATGCTTTTAATAGTTTCCACAATGAAACATTGTCTCAAAATATGGTAGATAGCCCAAAGAGATTCTGGTCGTATGTAAAGTACACCAGTGGCAAAAACCAGTCAATATCGTCACTGCGCGATAGCGATGGAAATGTTACCGATATATACAGTTTTCCGTAATTCCTTCACGAAAGAAGACAAAATAAATATTCCAGAATTCGAAACCAGAACAGCTGTTAGCATGAGTGACACAAGAGTAGCTATCTTAGGTGTTGCGAAGCAACTCAAATCACTTAAGAAATGCAAATCATGCGGTCGAGATGGTATACCAATCAAGTTCCCTTCAGAGTATGCAGACAAAATAACGCCTTACTTAGCAATCATATACAACCGCTCATTTGACGAAAGATCTGTTCCTAAAGACTGGAAAGTAGCACAGGTCACACCAACATTCAAGAAAGGAAATAGAAGTGACCCATTGAATTACAGATCCATATTACTGACATCAATTTGCAGTAGGATTTCGGAGCATATTCTGTACTCGAATATTATGAATCACCTTGA
Source organism: Schistocerca americana (assembly GCF_021461395.2). Lineage (NCBI taxonomy): Eukaryota > Metazoa > Arthropoda > Insecta > Orthoptera > Acrididae > Schistocerca > Schistocerca americana. The sequence continues at coordinate 478,318,723 of NC_060125.1, read as the reverse complement.
AGAAAGTGACTTATTGATACGTAACCATCCGGCAGCGGTGGCCGAGCGGTTCTGGGAGCTACGGTCTGGAACCGCGTGACCGCTACGGTCGCAGTTTCGAATCCTGCCTCGGTCATGCATGTGTGTGATGTCCTTAGGTTAGTTAGGTTTAAGTAGTTCTAGGGGACTGATGACCATATAAGTTAAGTCCCATAGGGCTCGGAGCCATTTGAACCATTTGATATATAAACAACACGGATTCAGAAAACATCGTTGTCTTGCAACACAGCTAGCTCTTTATTCCTATGAAGTAATGAGTGCTGTCGACAAGGGATCTCAGATCGATTCCATATTCCTAGATTTCCAGAAGCATTTTGATACCGTTCCTCACAAGCGACTATTAGTCAAATTGCGTGCATATGGAGTATCGTCTCAGATGTGTGACTGGATTCGTGATTTCCTGTCATAGAGGCCACAGTTCGTAGTGATAGACGGTAAATAATCGAGTAGAGCAGAAGTGGTATCTGGCGTTCCGCAAGTTAGTGTCGTAGGCCCTCTGCTGTTTCTGATCTAGGCGATAATGTGAGGCGATAATGTGAGCATCCTCCTTAGATTGTTTGCAGATGACGCTGTAGTTCACCGTCTAGTAAAATCGTCAGACGATCAATTCCAATTACAAAACGATCTAGAGAGGATTTCTGTATGGTGTGAAAAGTGGCAATTGGCACTAAACAAAGAAAACTGCCAGTTCATCCACATGGGTACTAAAAGAAATCCGATAAATTTTGGCTATACGATAAATAGCACAAATCTAAGGGCTGTCAATTCTACTACATACCTAGGAATTACATTTACGAGCATAGATAATATTGTGGGGAAGGCGAAACAAGGACTGCGCTTTGTTGGCAGAACACTTAGAAGATGTGACAAACCCACTAAAGAGACAGCCTACATTACACTTGTCCGTCCTCTGCTGCAATATTGCTGGGCGGTAAGGGGTCCTTACCAGGTAGGATTGACGGAGGACATCGAAAAAGTACAAAGAAGGGCAGCTCGTTTCGTGTTATCGCGCAATAGGGGTGAGAGTGTCACTGATATGACACGCGATTTGGGGTGGCGGTCACTGAAACAAAGGTGGTTTTCCGTGCGGCGAGATCTGTTTACGAAAATTCAGTCACCAACTTCCTCTTCCGAATGCGAAAATATTTTGTTGACACCCACCTACGTAGGGAGAATGATCATCATAATAAAATAAGAGAAATCAGAGCTCGAACGGAAAGATTTAGGTGTTCCTTTTTCCCACGCGCCATTCGAGAGGGGATGGTAGAGAATTAATATGAAAATGGTTCGATGAACCCTCTGCCACGTACTTAAGTGTGAATTGCAGAGTAACCATGTAGATGTAGATGAAGATCTAGCATCTTCATTGTCCTTCAGAGTGCGGCTGAGAATTGTCATGAAGAAGGAAAAAAACATGACATTTAAGATACATGGTGTGCATGACAATAAATGAAATCTTTCCCCAGGACCTCATTCGTGGCGGCCGACACCATTTATCTTTGAGCTGTGCCCACAGAACTAAGAAGAGCAACGTGATACGATCGATGGGCATGCTGGTGACACTACCCATCACATCTGTGCCAAAGCTTCATGGGGTTTTCACTGTGGTTTCCACTTCGCACCCGATCTGACTTTACTTTGCGAATATACCTCGTATGTCTGTACGTATATATGTACTTATGTATATTCCACACCTATTTGAACCAAACTTGGTACACGTATCACTCTTTGGAAGGAATTGCTGTCGGGGTAACAACCACCTACTTATCAGAAGGGGGGTGGGGGTGGAAAAGCAGCGTAGTGCATGCCGTGCGAATATCCATAGTTCATTCATCAAGTATTTGGGAATGAGAGAAATTAGTGACTTGCAACGAACTTTACATATAATTTCAAACCTTCACGAAACTTTCTCTCCTGACGACCACCACAAAATGATGAAAGGAAACAAGTTTAACCTTTACTGCATTTTCGCTATTAATGCAGCAAAACTGCCGCATGAAATATTAAGTTTTAATTTATTACTTCTTTACTTCACTACACATTTTTCAGACAGTATTCACATATAACACTGAATGTATCATCAAAATTATGTCACTTCGCGGCACATTGTTCAGAAGAGATGATGTCATAAACATTGAGATTCATGGAAAACCTGCTGCATAATGCATAACGTTTAAATGTATTACTTCTTTCCACCGACTCTGTTCGCAATTCATTTCACAGACAGTATCCAGATATGCCGGTTAATGTACCTACAAAAATATATCACTGTACGACACATAGTTGCGCACATATGACGTTAAATACTGAGATGCGTGAAAAAATGCGGCATCATGTATGATGTTCCAATTCGTTACTTCTACTTCTATTCACAACACATTTCACACACTCTACTAGATACGAATTCTACAGGATGTACCTGCAAAATTATATTATTGCACAACTAATATTTCAAGAGATATGACGTGATAAATATTGTGCTCCATGAAAGTGAAACTGCTGTGATAAATGCTCTAGAGATACAGGTGCATATATATGTGTAAACTTCAATTACACGTGAAAAATATTTGACATGTGCAAAGCCAGGGGCAAAAAAGTTCATCCTAAAACTCTGGAGAGATGTCAGTCATGTTTGGTACACATATTAGTTACGATCTGGAAAGAAATACTATAGGGGTAAGAACCACCAGCCACCTGTTAGGGTGGGGGTGACACCTTGATGAGAGAAGTGAGTGGAGGAGATGGCAGAGGGAAAATGGAGGAGATGGATGCAGACAGGGGGGACGAGGAGATGGTCACAGAAAGGAAAAGCTAGGAGACGGAGAGACCGTGAAGGATGGAGGAGATGAACAGACAGAAGGAGAAAGAGAGACAGAGAGATGTTGAGATAGAAAAAGATATGTGAAGAGGAGGTGAAATTAGAAGGGGCAGGAGAACATGGTCTGAGGGAGGTAGCACCAGAGGGACAGAGGGGGTGGATTGGTTGGACAGGAGAGAGATAGTAGTAAGATGTACAGAGAACGAGAGAGTCAGGAGAAGAAGAGCATGAAGAGGTGATAGAGAAAGTAAGCAGAGAGAATGGGTGGACAGAGAGGGGGGTTGGAGGAGGAGCAGGAGGAGGAGGTTGACAGCTAGAAGTCTGGAATACTTACATACCTGGGTAACGTTGGGTCTTCAGCTGGTGATACATAAACAGGCATAACTCTGGAAATCTCTAGAACATTCACCCAAAATTTTGTGATATTCTAGGGCAAGATGACTTCTTGCCGTATGTTGGCTTTTCTGATGACTAAGTCGACGCTTAGTTGGAAAGCGTCAGTCATATGGACAACCTGAAGATTACCAAAGAATTTTAACATTTGGACCATGCCACATGGGTGAATCACCAGAAAGTTTCCAAAATTGTCTGTATTTGCTACACGTATGGTATACTAAGCGAAAAAGAATCAAATAGCATTTCCTTATTATTACGCGATTTTCATCTTATCAGGTCATCACTAGGTAACATCTTTCTATCTTTCATAAGCACACTACCGAAACTGACTACTGCACGGAGTAGCTGGTCATGTCATTGGGAGAAAATGTTCAACTGAGTGATCATCAGTTACACTGCGTGCAGTACATTGTAAGTCTTAAAATTGTTGCAGTTAGTTCTATGTCGAACTTGTTTCTTGTTTCTTCGGCGGTGTTAAAGCAGTGGAAAATGACTTCAACTTCAGGTAGTTGAGTGTTTACTGTAGAGGGGACGTCAACACAACGTCACTTCTCTTAACACAGTACCGAATAGTCAGTATGGGATTGTGAGACTGCATTCGTGAAACAGAAAATGCTGAATAATCAAATATCACTGAGTATAAAGTCAAAATACGATATAGAAACATTGAAAATACCATTGAAATATTACTTTCTGGAAAAATTCTTCTACAGTATAGAGGAACTGATTGTAACATAAAGATAACACTGTAAAATATCACTTAAGCTTAAAAAGAAACAGAAAAATCAAAAATACAATAAATATTGAACTTCCTAGACTGAATAACAACAGATTGTATAAATGAGTGGAATATGTATTATCTACGTATGAAAACTATGAACTGCATATAATGAAATTAAAGGAGTACGTTGTTCAAAAATTTAGTGTGGTTTTTCCCATGTAACTACGTTCAAATGGCTCTTAGAATGGCTCTTAGAAACATTCATGTATGTTGCGAGCTGTGTGAGATGTTCCATTTTTCCCCGGCAGTTGTCATCACACCGAGGAAAGCACAAACTGCATGTTGGCGTGTATAGGGTCTCCAAGGATACATTCATACTTTAGTTCATCCATTGTGCCTTCCAGAATAATGAAATCACTCAGATAATGCGACAGAAGCTTTCCACAGACCGTAATGCTCCCTCCTCCGGTCTTCACCCAATTGGCCGGCCGTGGTGGTCGAGCGGTTCTAGGCGCTATAGTCCGGGACCGCGCGACTACTACGATCGCAGGTTCGAATCCTGCCTCGGGCATGAATGTGTGTGATGTCCTTAGTTAGGTTTAAGTAGTTCTAAGTTCTAGGAGACTGATGACCTCAGATGTTAAGTCCCATAGTGCTCAGAGCCATTTGAACCATATTTTCTTCACCCATTTGACTGTTGCAGAGCCAAACATGCCAACTGTCACGTGGTTCAAATGGCTCTGAGCACTATGGGACTTAACTTCTAACGTCATCAGTCCCCTAGAACTTAGAACTACTTAAACCTAACTAACCTAAGGACATCACACACATCCATGCCCGAGGCAGGATTCGAACTTGCACCCGCAGAGGTCGCGCGGTTCCAGACTGTAGCGTCTAGAACCGCTCGGCCACTCCGGCCGGCTGTAACTATGTGTTCATCAGTGATACTTATGCATGTAATTTATGAATTCTATTGTTAAACTTTAGGTGTATTTGACAGTATTTCCTGATGATCATAGTGTGATCGACATCGCTTTTGTCTTAATATCTTATCAATAAAGCAAACTGTAATTGTTCACTTCTCGTGCTGTACGTCTTGTACTGCATATGACTTTCGAAAGAAAAGGAAAATTACAATCACAATTCCAGTTACTTTGCTGCAAGTTTGTTTTAATATTTTCTGTCTTAGCCTACTGTAATTTGTGATCATTTTTCTTTGTGTTGCGATTCATGTTTCATTGGTAACGTAATTAATGCATCATCGTCTCTTATTTCTGCAACAACATAAATTCTCCTTACGCTATGTAACTACAACCTATACACTTTAATATTGGTTGTATTCGTTCGAGACAGTTTTGATACATCTCATTCCGTAGCATGTAATTAAATACTCTGGTGAAATTATAGTACAGCATTCTGCATAATGCTGCTCAGTGCAAGGACAAACAATAATAATAATTCTGTTGATAAACAGTATTACAGGAAATTAAAAAAAGTTTGTTCATTCTTCACCCTTAAAAATGTTGAACCAAGAAGCAATGGAAGAATCCTTCATCATAAGTTTCTAGGTGCACAAAGTATGGTGCTGAAAGAACACATTTAGCAATCCAAAGGATGAATTTTGGGGCCGGATTAGTGTTACATGTAAATACAATTACAAAAAACGGCCAATTAGAGCGTTGAAACCACAGTAAAATGGATCGCTAGGTTGATTGTTAACAGTCGCGATGACATTCCATCAGTCTTTTCACTGGTTTGATCCTGCCCGGCACGAATTCGCCTCCTATACCAAACTTTTATTATCGAGTAGCAATTGCAGCCTATGTCATAAATTTCTTGCTATATGTAGTCCAACCTCTGTCTATCTCTACAGTTTTCACCCTCTACAACTCTTTCTAGTACCACTGAAATTGATCCCTGATGACTTAAAAGATGTCCTATCAGCGTGTCTATTCTTCTTGTCAGTGTGTTCCGTATGTTCTTTTCCTCGACGAATCTGAGAGAATCTCCTCATTCCTTACTTTACCACAACTAATTTCAGCATTCTTCTGTAGCACCACATCTCAAATTCTTTTATTCTCTTCTATTTTCCATAGACCATCTTTCACTATCGTTCAGTGATGTGCTCCAAACGTTCATTCTGAGAAATTTATTCCACAAATTAGGGCTTATGGTTGATACTAGAGGTTTCTCTTGGCCAGGAATTCCATTTTCGCCCCTACTAGTCTGCTTGTCCTCCTCGCTTCTTCCGTTAGGGTTTTTTTTTTTCTTGCTTAAGTAGTATAATTCCTATACTTCCTGATCGCCAAATCTTATACATAGTTTCTCTGTATTCTCATTCGTGCTACTTCTCAATACTTTCGTCTCCGTTCAGTTTACTGTCAACCCATATTCCGTAGTCATTAGACTGTTCATTTCATTCAGTAGATCCTGCAATTCTTCTTTACTTTCACACAGGATAGCAACGGGTTGGGTTGGTTTGTTTGGGGGAAGAGACCAAACAGCGAGGTCATCGGCCTCGTCGGATTAAGGAAGGACGGGAAGGAAGTTGGCCGTGCCCTTTCAAAGGAACCATCCCGGAATTATCCTGGAGCGATTTAGCGAAATTACGGAAAATCTAAATCAGGATGGCCGGACGTGGGATTGAACCGTCGTTCTTACAAATGCGAGTCCAGAGTGCTAACCACTGCGCCACCTCGCTCGGTCCAGCATAGCAGCACCATCAGCGAATCTTATCACTGATATCCATTCACCTCGAATTTTAATTCCACATTGAACCTTTTATTTTCTTCATTGCTCCTTCGGTGTATACATTCAATAATGGGGGCGAAAGACTACATACTTGTCGTACACTTTTTTTTATCCCGAGCACTTCGTTCTAGGTCTCTGACTCTTACTGTACCCTCTTGGTTCTTGCACATATTGTACATTAATCTGAATTTCAAATATCTTCCACCATTTGACACTATCGAATGCTGTTTGCAGGTCGACAAATTCTACGAACGTGTCTTAATTTTTCTTCAGCCTTGTTTCCGATATCAGCCGTAACGTGAGAACTGCCTCTCTGCTACCTTTACCTTCGTAAACCCAAGTTGATTGTTATCTAACAATTTTCTTTTCATTACTATTTTTATTATTCTTGTCTGCATCTTGGATTCATGTGCTGTTAAGCTGATGATCCGATAATTCTAGCACTTGTCGGCACTTGCAATCTTCGGAATTGTGTGGATGCCGCTTTTCCGAAAGTCAGACGGTTTGTCACCATACTCATATACAGTCTACACACTAGTGTGAATAGTCATTTCGCTGTCACTTCTTCAAACGATTTTAGTATTTCCGAAGGAGAGTTAACTACCGCTTCTGCCTTATCTAATTTTAAATCTTGATTCTAATACAGGATACCTACACTATCGAATTTTTCCTCTTCTAACACATCCGACAAGTCTTCCGCCTCATACAGGCATTCAGTGTACTCTTTTCATCTATCCGTTCTTTCACCGTCAGCTGTTTTGACTTTTCTGTACGCTTCCTTCACATGTTTCATGCAGTCATTTCGTCTTAGCTTCCCTGTACACCTTGCTCATCTCATTCCTAAGTGACTTGTATTTTTATATTCTTGAATTTCAGTGAAGATTTCCGTACTTGCTTCTTCCGTCATTCAATTGAAGCAGTTCTCCTGTTACTTATAGTATCCCGACAGTTATCATCCTTGTACATAGGTTTTTCCTTCCAACCACTGTGATTGTTCTTTTTAGAGACGTCCATTCCTCTTCATCTGAACTGCCTGCTGAGCTATTCGTTATCTATAACCTCAGAGAAATTCAAACTTATATCTTCATTTCTTAGAATTTCAGTATCCAACTTCATTGCGCATTTATTCTTCCTGACTATTCTGATAAATTTCAGCCTGCTCGTCATCATAACCGAATTGTGATCCGAGTTTATATCTGTTCCGGAGTACCCCTTACAATCAAATATCTGATTCCGAAATCTCTGCCTGACCGTGATGTAATGTAAATGGAATATTCTCGTACTCCCAGCGGTTTCCGAGCATGCCTCTTCCTCTTGTGATCCTTCAAAGGATAGTCGCTATTACTGTTATTGTGGTCTTCTGTCCAAAGACTGGATTGATGCAGCTCTCCATGCTACTCTATCCTTTTCCAGCTTCTTCATCACCCAGTACCTACTGCAACCTACACCCTTCTGAATCTGTTTAGTGTGCTCATCCCTTGGTCTCCACGATTTTTACCCTCCACGCTGCCCTTCAAAACTAAATTGGTGATCCCTTGATGCCTCAAAATATGCCCTACCAACCGATCATTTCTTCTAGTCAAGTTGTGCCACAAATTTCTCCTCTCTCCAATTCTATTCAATACTTCCTCAGTAGTTATGTGATCTACCCATCTAATCTTCAGCATTCTACGGTAGGACCACATTTCAAAAGCTTCCATTCTCTTCTTGTCTAAACTATTTATCGTCAACGTTTCACTTCCATACATGGCTACACTCCATACAAATCCTTTCAGAAACGACTTCCTGACACTTAAATCTATATTCGATGTTAACAAATTTCTATTGTTCAGAAACGCTTTCCTTGCCATTGCCAGTCTACATTTTATATCCTCTCTACTTCGACCATTATCAGTTATTTTTCTCCCCAAATAGCAAAACTCATTTACTACTTTAAGTGCCTCATTTCCTAATCTAATTCCCTCAGTATCACCCGAGTTAATTCGACTACAGTCCATTATCCTCGTTTTGCTTTTGTTGATGTTCTTCTTATATCCTCCTTTTAAGACACTGTCCATTCCGTTCAGCTGCTCTTCCACGTCGTTTGCTGTCTCTGACAGAATTACAGTGTCGTCGGCGAACCTCAAAGTTTTAATCTCTTCTCCATGGATTTTAATACCTAGTCCGTATCTTTCATTTGTTTCCTTTACTGCTTGCTCAATATACAGATTGAATAACATCGGGGATAGACTACAACCCTGTCTCACTCCCTGCCCAACCACTGCTACCCTTTCAAGCCCCTCGACTCTTATAACTGCCATGTGATTTCTGTACAAATTGTAAATAGCCTTTCGCTCCCTGTGTTTTACCCCTGCCACCTTCAGAATTTGAAAGAAAGTATTCCAGTCAACATTGTCAAAAGCTTTCTCTAAGTCTACAAATGCTAGAAACGTAGGTTTGCCTTTCCTTAATCTATTTTCTAAGATAAGTCGTAGGGTCATTATTTTTTGAGACCTTTGTATTCCTTTTTGCCTTCTTCATTTACTGCATTTTTGTATTTTCTCCTTTAATCAATTAAATTTAATATCTCTTCTGTTACCCAAGGGTTTCTACTAGCCCTCGTCTTTTTACCTACTTGATCCTCGGCTACCTTCACTATTTCATCTCTCAAAGCTACCCATTCGTTTTCTACTGTATTTCTTTCCCCCATTCTTGTCAATCGTTCCCTAATGTTCTCCCTGAAGCTCTCTACAAACTCTGGTTCATTCAGTTTATCCAGGTCCCACCTCCTCAATTTCCCACCTTTTTGCAATTTCTTCAGTTTTAATCTACAGTTCATAACCAATAGATTGTGGCCCCTGGAAAGTCTTACAATTTAAAACCTGGTTCCTGAATCTCTGTCTTAGCATTATATAATCTATCTGATACCTTCCAGTGTCTCCGGGCTTCTTCCATGTATACAACCTTCTTTCATGATTCTTGAACCATGTGTTAGCTATGATTAAGTTATGCTCTGTGCAAAATTCTACCAGGCGGCTTCCTCTTTCATTCCTTACTCCCATTCCATACTCCCTACTACGTTTCCTTCTCTTCCTTTTCCTACTGACGAGTTCCAGTCACCCATGAATATTAAATTTTCGTTTCCCTTCACTATCTGAATAATTTCTTTTATCTCATCATACATTTCATCAATCTCTTCGTCATCTGCGGAGCTAGTTGGCATATAAACTTGTACTATTGTGGTAGCTGTGGGCTTCGTATCTATTTTGGCCAGAATAATGCGTTCACTGTGCTGTTTGTAGTAGCTTACCAGCATTCCTATTTTCCTATTGATTATTAAGCCTACTCCTGCATTACGCCTATTTGATTTTGTATTTATAGCCCTGTATTCACCTGACCAAAAGTCTTGTTCCTCCTGCCACCGAACTTCACTTATTCCCACTATATCTAACATTAACCTATCCACTTCCCTTTTTAAATTTGCTAATCTACCTGCCCGATTAAGGGATTTGACATTCCATGCACCGATCCGTTTCCTTTCTCCTGATAACAACGTCCTTCTGAATAGTCCCCGCCCGGAGATCCGAATGGGGGACTATTTTACCTCTGGAATATTTTACCCAAGAGGACGCCATCATCATTTATCCATACAGTAAAGCTGCATGCATGCGGGAAAAAATTACGGCTGTAGTTTCCCCTTGTTTTCAGCCGTTCGCAGTACCAGCACAGCAAGGCCGTTTTGGTTAGTGTTACAAGGCCAGGTCAGTCAATCATCCAGGCTGTTGCCCCTGCAACTACTGAAAAGGCTGCTGCCCCTCTTCAGGAACCACACGTTTGTCTGGCCTCTCAACAGATACCCCTCCGTTGTGGTTGCACCTACGGTAGGGCTATCTGTATCGCTGAGGCACGCAAGCCTCCCCACCAACGTCAACGTCAAGGTCCATGGTTCATGGGGGAAGGAGTCGCTATTACTTACTGATATTTGTTGCAGAATTCATTTAGTCTTTCTCCCGTCTCGCTTCTACTACCAAGCCCATACTCCCCCTTGTCCGCAGCTCGTGGTCGTGCGGTAGCGTTCTCGCTTCCCACGCCCGGGTTCCAAGGTTCGATTCCCGGCTGGGTCAGGGATTTTCTCTGCCTCGTGATGACTGGGTGTTGTGTGCTGTCCTTAGGTTAGTTAGGTTTAAGTAGTTCTAAGTTCTAGGGGACTGATGACCTCAGAAGTGAAGTCCCATGGTGCTCAGAGCCATTTGAACTATTTTTTGTCTGCGAGAGCTCCTGGAAAATCATTTTAAGTTTACTGAGAACTTTGTATTACAGTGTTCCTTTTTAGTCGTGTCGGCTCGCATCACTCAATCGTTCGCTATATCGCTGTAGCACGATCTTATTGTGGTTCTCCACGCTGAGGACTTTGACCGGCACGAAGAAGGACAGTTATAATTTGCTGGCCGAACTGGAAGGGGCACTTGCGGGACGGCCGGCCGTTTTACCTCCTCTGTCTGAAGCCGATAGTAAACGGTTTTTGCAGAACACAGACATCTTCCCGCGGAGACGGTGTTTTGGGTTGGCTGTCGTGGCGATAGGACACGGGAAATTTGTCTGCGCCGAGCGTGTCGATGTTTAGAGTGCCACTTCGTTACCGATTCGTCAGATATTTTGGTGAAACTTTTTTGTGACTTCTGTGCCTTGTGTTCTTACAGTCGTAGTGCTGCGACTAGTTTCCCCTTCTCGGAAGGTCTGCTGTGTTTGCTGTTTACGGGGGTTCACTCCGAAAGAACTGAAGTTTACTTTAAGCTTAAGTTACTGTAAGCTTTATTAGATTTACCATTGCTGTAATGAGAGTATTACCTAGCTGTTAAGTGCTTTGTTGCCTCGCTGATTGTTCAGATGTTTGTTTTTTATTTAGTTATATTTGGCTCTTAAATGGTAATTTTAATGAAATACGTGGCGCCCTTTGTAAAGCAGTGTACTGTTACTAGTTTCCTAAGTTAGTCTGTTGTAGTTCACGTTGTAAGGGACCTGGCCCATCCTCAAGTACATCCTTGGCTGGCGAGTTCTCACCGCCCACCCTGTCTGTCGGGTTATCCCGCCTGTTGCTGTGCTCAATCGTATCTGTATAGCTTCTCCTGGTTCTGACTTATGTCACCAACGGACGTGGCGCGTCGCCTGTGTGTTTCCAAATCTACTTTAGTCTTTTAAGATTTTACATTTAAAAGCCAGCTGTAAAATTTTTGCAAATGTTAAAGTCTTGATTATTAGACTTTAGATACCTGTTAATAATTGACGAATTGCTTAGTTCCTCAACTGTTTAAAAGAGCTTTTGCTGACATTTCCAGTTATTATTTGAGAAGTTGTTTAATTTGTTTATTTACTGGCTTCAGAGGGCGGTTTACTTCTATTTAAATAAAAGATTGTGCATGTTTTCAACAGCGAATGCTGCTTTCTTGCCTTTTGACACAGCCCTGACGCTCAACAGCGTACTAAGATGCTTTAGGGTAAGTACACCCAGTTCACCTTTATTCCGGGTGACAGTCGTTTAAAACTGTGTAAGTGATAACTCTTTTCCGTCATTTATCTCTTCCATTTCTTTACGTTCCATTACCAGAATTTCATCACAACAGTATAATTTTAAAAGGTCGTATAGAGAATGCTGTCAATAAAAAAGCTATCATGTGAAGAACATCGCATGGGAAATTTAACTAGACAGTGAACACTATGTGAGATAAGGCTGTTGGCATTGGTTTCAATACTGGCGAGAATAATCTAATCGCTAAACGGTTGACGGTAACTCACTCTTTGTCTTACTTTCTCCATTCACACAGAATTTTATACCCGTTATGGAATCTTCTGGTGCAACTGCTATTGCCTTGTACTGGTCTGACCAGATATCTTGATTTCCTTTCCATTTTATTTCACTGAAGCTTACCACCTCTAGTTTTAGCCTTAACATATCTTTTTCCTACCAAATTCTACACTCGGCTGCCGACTAGTGGAATATTATCGTTTCGTAGATTTTTTTCACTTTTTTTGTGATAGTTATCCCTTATGCCATTGTCGTAAGAAGGGAGTGGAAAGCTACAAGATAGAATAACAACGGATAGTGTCCAACCTTCCTCCCTCCTGTCTCACAACCAACGATAAAAATCGCATCGTGCGGTGACGCTAAGGCGGCGTGCAAGTGTCTACAGACCCCTTCACTTACAGTTTCGTTCACTGCTCCATCGAAGAAGACTATAGTGTGACTTAGAGGCGACGGATTGTAAAGAGAGCTATTAAGAAGTTTCCGTTCGTAGGCCGTAGTGGGAATCGGTACGCCCAACTGGCAAAGACGCCGTGAGCCATCGGGCAGTCATCCCACAGACGCATCATGTTAAAGGAACTGTGTCCTGCCACATGAAGAAATCTGTGGTGTCGATAGTTACGATGCCACAACGTAGGTGCGCTCCGTTAGGTTGGCACCACGACCGACATCGACGACAGCGACCTATATCCGGCGCTGTGCAGATCTACGAGCGCCGCTCCGTATTCAGCCCATTTTTGATGCCGAGCAGACGACCAAGCAACGTTGTTTCTGACATGTGGAACAATCGGGTCTACTGCCGGATGTTTGTGTCGCTCTGGGACAATATTTCGGCCACGTAATTCGTTGCCTTCTTCAGGTAACGAGTTACGTGGCCGAAATATTGTGCCAGAGCGACACAAACATCCGGCAGTAGACCCGATTATTCCACATGTCAAGATCTCGCCGGGAAAGCCTGAAGAGTTACAACATTGTTTCTATTTCATAGTGGGGAGCCACTACTGGTAACTTTCTAACTTGACGTACAGCTTCGCACCTATGTGCCCATCTCAGTCAAAGTTAAGTAAAACCACTTTTAATTGCATAGCGAAGCATTTCACCTTTTCCTACTCCTACTCACTTCCTACATTCGGCATACACTTAAGTTTGCAGGAGCAGACGCAGGCGGGATACAAAAAAAGTCTGTAACTGCGTTTACACATCCATGTCGGACAGGAACTGTTGACCCCTTAAGGCGTTTTTCAAGGAACCAAGGCTTGCTAATCGCATGCGGAGAGTGTCTCCGTAATGAATGAGGCCTGCGTTCCAGTTGGAGCGACGTCTTGTGTCGAATCGCGACCAGCAAGGAACTTGCGCACCATACAAGAACGGTGTTCTTATCAGATGTGCTACTCCATGCATATCCTTCACTCAAGCTTCCTTAGCCGGCCAACAAAAGAGTAACTGAACTTTGGCCCTGTTTCGACGTATTTGGAATAACGTCGCCATAACTAACGTTTCCGCATTTACCGCACGTACCTCGGAAAGACACGAATGCCACACTGATCCCGTGCCAACATTTCGATGCTTCTGTATACTGATAAGCCAAAACATTATGAACGCTGCCCACCGCGACGATGTTGCGTGGTGGTGCTGTGGACACAAGACGCGGTAGCAAAAACATGTAAGCAGAACAGACACGGACAGGGTAGCGAAGATATGTTCTGTAGATTGCGAAATCCATTAAGATAAGTGACCTTGACAATTGGAAGATTATTATTAGGCAGAGCCTGTGAACACGTAGCTCGAAAGAAGTGAAGCTGGTCTAATGTTCACGTGCTACTGCCGTGAGCATCTATGGAAAGAGGTAGCAGCACAATAAAACTATCACCAAGAGCTGAATGGTTGGACGTCCACGAATCTTCACAGAACGTCAGGTTAGGATGCTTGTCTCCTCTGTAAGGTAGGATAGATGGTGATCTGCGGCATGTGTGCCTTAAGAGCACAATGCCACGTTGTTGAACATGGAGCTCCGCAGCAGACCACCGCTACATATTCACATGTTGAACCAACGGCACCGTAAACTGCGATTGCAATGGCCACGAGACTATCGGGATTCGGCCGTCGACCAACGGAAACGTGTCACCGCTGCGGTTAAATTACATTTTTGCTACACTAGATCGATGGTCGTCTTCACAAATGCCATCATCGATGCGAACGGCGGCTCGAAACGTGCAGTGCGGCACAGACGCAGGCTGATGAGAACAGTAATATGCTATCGGAGACGTTCTCTTGCCCTTAGGTGGAACCTGGGGTGGTAATCGAAGACACGCTGACAGCTGCGAACCACCAACATCCCGTCATGTTTGATGTCTTCCCCGACGGCAGTCTCATCTTTCATTAGAATAATTGTCCGTGTCTCGGAGCCAGAACCGTTGAGGAGCATTCCTGACGTAAATCCTTTGGAACCCATTTGTGTCGCTATCGACCGCAATCACCACGCACGCAAATCAGCGTCCCGTTATTTACCAGAATTACATGAGCTGTGCGTAGAAATTTAATGCCTCATACCTCCACAAAACTACTAACAAACTGTCGGATCGCTGATACGTACAATCAGTAATGTATTTCGTTCCAAAGACGGACAAACTGATTATTAAACAGATGGATATAAAGTTTTGGTTCAACAGTGTAAATAGGATCCGAGGCAGACTATGTTGCATATATGCTGTAGCAACGCCCTCAAACTGATACTTCTGATACTTCTTTATCGCCCCTAATATACTGGTGTCCAAAATTAAACCAAGAAACAGTTATTTCCCCTTCTTGTGTCTAATTCACGGAATACTCATACAAAATGTCAACAGATGTCCGTAAAATCGTGTTCTGCACCGAAGGTGGCATTCCGGTTAACGGACAACCGTGTCAACAATGTCGTTAGGGCACCTACAACGGCGGTAGTCTTAAATTAACGCAACGCATCGTACTCGTAAACAAACGAATGTAGCATACGATAAAATTACAATCACAGTCACCCAGTTACTTATTTACTCATGAATTATATCGAAACGAACTGAAGATAACGAAAATAATTAAGCACAAGAATTAGAAACAAATTTTCATGTCTGCTAAGAAGTGTTCTTGTAATTTATGCGACTAGAAAAGCACAGAGAACCTTTAAATTGCATTACAGCGAAGCGCATGATGAAGTCACAGTATTATAAAATAGCGTTAATTTTATACCAATTATTGAATCTAGCGGGAGAAGTGCAGCGAAGTGGCGGTTTTGGGCTGCGAGAAACTAAAATGTATCAGAAAAACGGGAAGATTAAATGAACGACAACAAATACCAAACAGTAGCACAAAATGTGGAGCAACCGACACACTAAATTCTAAAAGAAAGCCAGTACATGGCAAATGAATATCTACAAAAAATAAGGAACACTGGAATCGATAGCTGGAATTAACCTATGTAGGTAAATTCCAGTTACCGATTCCATCCGTTCTATGATTCATATACCTAAATTATTTTTGCAGTTGTATGCACTGAAACGTAATAACATTTCTACATTTGTAATTGCTCTCTAAAACTACTGCGGTGTATAGCAAAAATTGGAATCTGTAACTGGAACTGACCTTCTATACAGGTCAAATCTGGTTATCGATTCCAATATTAGTAACATTTTTGCGGTAGTTCAGAGAGCAATTATAAATGGAGAAATCATATTGACCTACATTTCAGTGCACACACACGTGCTGAAATAAACGATATAATTAATGAATCGTCGAATAGCTGGAATCGGTAACTCGAATTGACCTATGTAGGAGGTCAATTCTAGTTACCGATTCCAACTTTTCAAGGGTTATAATTCGGAACATTTTTGCAGTAAATCTGTGGACTATGTTTTCGTAGGATTTCTAGATTTCTTATTGATCTCTGAACCACTACGATAAACTATTCAATATTGTAGTTACAGTTTCCAAATTTTTCTTTATTTCGTAATAATGAAGATAGTAATAACACACGTAGAAATCCTGTAACACTTTAGTGCAAACACTGTTATTAAAACGATCTAAATAACGAACCGTAGAATGGTTGGAATCGGTAACTAGAATTAACCTACGTAGGTCAGTTCTAGTTACCGATTCCAGTATTTGTTAGACCCTACTTTTTGTCAATTTTTGTTACTGGTGTACTCGTCCTGTTATATTTAACAATTAGTATTAAAAGTTAACGCCGATTCATAATATTATGACATCCCATGTGCTATACTGTACTAGATTTAAAGGTTCTCTGTTTTTTTCTTACCCTCTTAAATTACGATAATAATTTATTTCCGTCATTTACACTTCTCTTTTTCTACTCTTACTTATTTCCGTTACCTTTAATTCTTGTCGGTATAACTTGTGGCTAAGTAATTGATCAAGTGAACTATGTTTGTAATTTTATCGTACGCTACAATCGTTTGTTTACGAATACGTTCAGTTGCTTTCAAAGATTGCCTCTATGTAGCGTCTCTGCCTTTGGTATGACGTCATTGCTTAAAGCCGACAAGTGGAATCAGACACTAGAACTGACCCAATTATCATGTTTTAAAATGATTAGTACATAATAGTGGGAGGTCGTCATGTTTAACAAAACCAGGTTTACTTTGGGAATCCAAAGAAAGATTTTAAAAAATCTCATGTTTAATAAAAGCACGTTTACTTTGGCATATCCAAAGGAAACCTGTTTTCTTTTTGCCGGCCGAGGTGGCTGAGCGGTTCTAGGCGCTATAGTCTGGAACCGCGTGACCGCTACGGTCGCAGGTCCGAATCCTGCCTCGGGCATGGATGTGTGTGATGTCCTTAGGTTGGTTCGGTTTGAGTAGTTCTAAGTTCTAGGGGACTGATGACCTTAGACGTTAAGTCCCATAGTGCTCAGAGCCATTTTGAAATCTGTTTTTATCGAATATGACGATCTCCCACTATTATTTACTGATCATTTTACAAGCTGATGATTTTACATCTGGCATTTCGTGGGGAGCAAATATTTTTTCCTAATTTATGGCCAGTTTAGAGCTTGATGTCCTGGAATATATGCTGATGACATAAACTCAATTACTTGAAAATGGAATAAAGGCCGAAACCTGGCTTGTCATTAGCTAAACAACAGACTCAAATGGCGGTGTGTTCATTTAAAACTTATTGTATGACTGTTGCTCAGCAACATAAAAAACGAGGTGGTGTTTACCGGGTAATCCCACATTCACAGTCTCTGTGCATACAGTCACAGACGGTTCAATATGGCTCAAAGAAGACGCCTACAAGGTTCTCTGCGGTGGCGGGCCATAAGGAGAATGGAAGCAGGACAGTCGCAAACTGATATGACCCAAAGGCAATAGTGGTTCGTTCTGTTGTTTCTCGGATATGGCGACAATGTACACTGCTGGCCACCGTAAATGCAACACCAAGAAAGACAAGAGGTAGCACAACAAAATTTATTTTGTAGATAACATGTTGACCAAGTATCAAATGATTACATTTACAGACGTCTGTGACATGTGGTTCCTGCCAGAATCAGTAGCCAGAGTAGCCGCCATTGTTGGAGATCGCGGCTGCCACAAGTCTCGGCATTGCGTCAAAGAGATGTTGGATCTGTTCCTGGGGTACAGCAGCCCAAGCAGCTTCCACACGTTGCCAAAGATCATGTGGTGTGGCAGCTGGGGATGTAATCTGGGTCACTCGTTGAGCAACCATGGACCACATGTTTTCTATCGGCGAAAGATCCGGAGAGCGAGCCGGCCAGGGAAGCAATTCAATCTGGTTATTGACGAAGAACCTTTGGACAATGCGTGCCACGTGTGGTCGCGCATTATCCTGTTGAAATATGGCTGTGGCCGAGCCCTGAAGGTAAGGTAGGACAACTGGCTCCAGCACCTCAGATTTGTAGCGCCGACTATTTAAAGTACCGGCAATGCGTACTAGAGGCGTGCGAGGGTAATATCCAATACTGCCCCATACCATAACACCCAGTGCAAGACCAGTGTGGCGGTGCATAATGCAGCTGTCCAGCATCCTCTCTCCATGGTGTCTCCACACTCGAATCCGACCATCGTGGTGCTGCAGACAGAAGCGTGCCTCGTCAGTAAAGACAACGTCATTCGATTCTGCCGTCCAAATCCGTCTGTCATCACACCATTGGCGACGGAGACGTCTGTGGTTCTGCGTCAATGGTAAACGAAGCAATGGACGTCTTGCGGACAGACCACTCTGCTGTAAACGGCGTCGAATGGTACGCGCAGACACTGGATGATGCGTTACAGACGCAATGTGCTGTGCTATGGTTCGGGATGTCACTGAGCGATCCGTCACTGCCATGCGCACAATTTGCCTATCAGCACGTGCAGTGGTGCACCGAGGTGAATGCGATCGACCACGTCGGTCCGTCGTACCCTCCTGCATCCAACGGTCACATATCCGCATTACAATTGTTTGGTTTCGTCCAACACGACTAGCGATTTCTCTGTATGATAATCCACAATCTCGGTAAGCCACTATCCTTCCTCTGTCGAACTCGGATACTTGATCAAACGATGTTCGCTGTTGTCTACGAGGCATAACTGATCGTCTTGTGAAACAACCACAAGGTAAACACACGTGCCGAACGTACACTCGCCGAAATCGCCAAGCCTTAAATGGCGCTATGAGGTGGCGCCACAGGCGCGCGTGATGCGCGTCTGTGCTGAAATTCTAATCAGTTGCATATATCATCGCTGCAAACCCATGGTGTAAATTTCACTTGATTCGGATGATTCCTTCAGGGTGTTGCATTTACGGTGGCCAGCAGTGTATATAGACCGAAACAGTATCTGGAAGACCAGGGCAGGGCCGCCTCCTGTGCTATCAAAACGAGAAGACCGTGAGACTTACACATGCTTCTGCAGCCAGTTTTATTGTCCCCATCATGTACCTGCGTTTCTCCGAGCTCGGCCGCTGCCCTCAGGCGTGCCTGAAGCTGTGTGGACGACTTCCGCCTGCTCACATACTCAGCCACAGAGGAACGTCTTCGGAGAATCCAAGGCCTACCGTACAATGCTCTACAGTCTCTTTTTCTGCGTACATACAAAACCTTCCTTTCATCTTCTACTTTCGTTAGAATCGTTAAGGTTGACTGACTTAATGATCTCCGGCCGCCAGTCCTCGTCTTTTTAAGAAGACAGCGTGTCTCCGTCTCCCTTTTCCTTTCCTATACCAACTTCTCTTTTGGTTTCTATCGAAATGTCCCGTGGTGGCGTTTCACATTCTGTGAAACTTCAACAATAACATTTCTTCCCAAGCTATCCAGTCTCTCACATAACGAGCTGTGCAGCCACCAGTTCGTCCCTCGCTGAATGTCGCTAAATGTTATTACTTGACAGTATAGGTGAATCCATTAATGCCTCCTGTGGGGAACACAGTGCTCGCCCCAAATGATTCCTCTCTTTGTGAGTCGGCACTATAACGAGCTGTCCCCCGTCATTTTCCTGAAACTTTGCCTTGACCGATGAGGGCCTATCGATAGACGCTAATTGCAGAGGCTACCCCTCACTGGAAGACCGGATTATTACCCACACATTTCAACGTTTTGAAATTGATACAAGTTGGTAAATGGTAGACAAGCGTAAATCATTTACGCGATTGTCACTGGAGAGTAGTGGCAAGTAACTAGAGTCCATTACATGTATTTTTTAAGTTTGAGGTAATTCTAGGCAAAAAAAAAAAAAGGAACAGTGATTATATACACTGATTCTAAGATCATGTGCAAGATTCTCCGGACTCCACCATTTGGAACTTCATTTTGTGCTCCGTCACAGAATTATGCATCTAAATCTACATGACTGCTCAGCAATTCACAGTTTAGTGCCTGGCAGAGGATTCGTTAAACCACCTTTAAGCTACTTTTCTAGCCTTCCACTCCCGAACAGCGCGCTGGAAAAAGAAACACTCTCTTATTTTATTTTGACAATCATTTCTTCCTACGTAGTTTCATACTCGGAGGAGAAATTTAGTGACTGAAATTATCTGAGGTCCTGCCGAGACCAGAAACGTTTTTGTTCCAATGACTACCACCACAATTCGTGTATCAAAACCGTGGCGCTCTCTCCGCTATTTCGGGATATAAAAGCAAGCTGTCTTTCTTTGAACTTTTTCGATATCCTCCGTCAATCCTATCTGATGCGGATCCCATACAGCACAATAATATTTCAGAAGAGAGCGGCCAAGCATAGTGTAAGCACTCTCTTTAGTAAGCCTGTTACATTTTCTAAGTGTTCTGCCTATAAATCGCAGTGTTTGGTCGTTTGTTTTCCCCACAACGTCTATGTGGTCGACGCATTTTAAGTTATTCCTAATTGTAATCCCTAAGTATTTTGTTGAGTTTACAGAATTTAGATTTGTATCTAACTGAAATTTAATGTAGTCTTTTTTTAGTGCTCATGTGGATGACTGCTCACTTTTCATGATTTACACTCAATTGCCACTTTTTGCACCATACACATGTTTTGTCTAAATCATTTTACAATGCGTTTTGATCATCTGATGACATTATATGACGCTAAATGGCAGCATCATGTGCAAACAACCTAAGAGTGCTACTCAGATTATCTCCTAAATCTTTATGTAGATCGGTTAAAACAGAAGGCCTGTAACACTTCCTTGAAGAACGTCAGTTATTACGAATTGTGATCTTTCTGTCAGAAAATTTCTAACCCAGTCACACGAGAAGATATTCTATAGGCACGCAATTTAATGAGATGTTACTTGTGAGGAACGGTGTCAAAAGCCTCCTAGAAATCTAAAAGTATGGAATCAATTTAACGTCCCCTGTCGAAAGCATTTATTACTTCGTGAGAATAAAGATCTAGTTGTGTTTTACAAGAATGATATTTTCTGAATCCGTGTTGGCTGTTTGTCAATAATGTTCGAGCATAGTATATGTTTCAAAATCCTACTGCAAATATATGATTTTGTAATTCAGAGAATTACTCCTATGAGTACTGAAGTGACCTGTGCAAGTTTCCAATTTCTGAGTCCGGAACTTTCAAAAAATGTTCAAATGTGTGTCAAATCTTATGGGACTTAACTGCAAAGGTCATCAGCCCCTAAGCTTACACACTACTTAACCTAAATTATCCTAAGGACAAACACACACACCCATGCCCGAGGGAGGACTCGAACCTCCGCCGGGACCAGCAGCAAAGTCCATGTTCGGAACTTTCTACGAGCGAGCGGTTGTATATGATTACTAAGTATGCAGGTAGTTTATCAGCATACTCTGAAACGAACGAGTGTGGTGTATAATCTGGACCATAAGTCTTGGCTTCCTCGTTCGAAATTTCTTCACTACACCAAGGATAGCCTATCTACTTCTAAGTTACTCACGTTGGCAGTTGTTCTTGATTCGAATTCTAGAATAATTAATTCGTCTTCTTTTGTAAAGAATTTTGCTAAACAATATTTAGTAACTCTCGTTTAGAGGAGCTGTTGTCAAACACATCGTTGTTATAATCTCGCAGGGAAGGTATCGATTGCGTCTCGCCATTGGGTTTTCTGCCAGATTTAGAGAGAGAGTTTCGTTTGGAAACAATTAAATGCGTCTCGCATTGAAGTTTGCGCTAAATTTCGAGCGTGTGTAAAACTTCGCAAATCTTGAGGATTTTGCTTTTTTTTACATTTGTTATGCTTTTTTTCTTGCTTTTTCAATATTATCTGATCTGTTGTTTGGTACCATGGAATAAGTACCATCTCTTATTAATTTATTTGGTACTTATCTCTCAATTACTTCTCTGAATTCAGACCACATCTGGTCTACACTTACGCTGTCAGAATGGAAGGAGTGAATACTGTCTCTTAGCAAGACGAATTTTTATCTGTCTTTTTTAATAGATGTATTTTGCCTTTCTTTTCTGTGGGTTTGCGTGTTATAGTATTCAGTCTATCTACAACAACCTTGTCGTTACTAATCCTTGTACCTGTCATAATGCTCCTTATTTGGTCAGGATTATTTGTTGCTAAGAGGTCAAGTATTTTTTCATAACTGTTTACAGTTTGAGTGGGCTCCTGAACTAGTTGATCAATGTAATTTTCTGAGAAGGCATTCGGTGCGATTTCGGACGACGTTTTATGCCCAACACGGTCATCAAGGGGACACATAATTGCCTATTCACGCAATGTTAAATTATGCTAACATTTTCTCACAGGCCACTGGAGCTAGAGAGATAACATTTTTTATTGTATGTGCATTTATATGTTGTAACAATACTGAAAAAACAGCTTTCTCGTTAAAGTAATTACTTACAGAGACATCTTATATTTACCTTACGGTACATTTTTTCCATCACTTTTCTCTACATTATCACCTCTAAATCTTTTGTAAATCAAGTAATTAAACACCGAGTGTAGCAGTATGTACAAGAAATCTATGTGACTATGTTACAAAAGTTTCAGACTTCTTGCTTCAACAGTATCTGAGATCATATTCATAGAAGAAGTAAAAAGTAAACTTACGGGAAACGGAGAAAGATGGTTCAAGAATTCCTGTTCCATTTTTAACACTCCCTTAACAGCCTTCATAATCAACTTCAGGTCTTCTTTTGACACCTTTCTGCACCTGGCTTGCTTTCTGCACACTAATGTATTGATAATATTGTCTGCATGCCTTAGTGCCGATCTAAAGCTAACGAAGCACGTGTTGTACAGGAATCAACACGCAGGCCCAAATTTTCAAGGGCCTGACGTTTAGTAATATTCCCAAGACTGAAGGTTGCCACAGCATCATACATTCCAAAACGCAGTGTATTTATTCCAACAAACGCTGTTTTTGGAAGGCGATATAATACCACACTATTCAACTACTCGCTGGGGTTCTGGGATCTTCCATTGGGACATTTCATCAGAAGACTATTGTGAGCCGGATCTCTGAAGATGGGTTTTATTTCTTCCATGATGGCTGTTTGTATTGCTGTCATGACGATATTTTCCCCCAGTTATTAGTCCCCTATTGTACTCACATCAATCCTTTTCATCAATCGATGAGGTGTGGAAATATAAAGTACATATACCTTTGCTCATTTCTTCAAGGTTGCCTGTATTTTGCCTGATTGCTAGGCCATAGTAATTCTGAAAGTGGTCTGTCATGGAATAAGTCAATGTGCTTTTCCCATCTGGCGCTTCCCCGTCAGTTAGTTTTTTCCCCCTCTCATGATTGATTTCAACCTCCTCAGTCTGGCACCCATTCCCTTCTACAAAGATCCTATATATTCAAGCTTGCTTACATTTACACCGTTCGCATATGGTTTGTTTTCCAAAACTTCTTTGAATGCTTTAGAATCACATCTCTCAGATACTGGACAAGTGAATATTATACCGCTCAGAAAAGCGATTAAAATTTTTTTTCACCCTAGCAACCTCCATGCCGCCATTATTACCACAATAGTTAGGAACACAGTCATCACCAAGTTCATTTTTAAGCTTGTCTATGAATATAGAGTGTTTGGATATTATTGCAACATCGATAATCTTACCAGTGTCAACGCTTGCTGTTGTTAACAACACCATTGATGTAGGTGTGGCCCCTTTTTTTTCATGTGCCGTCAAAAGCTACTGTGAGGTCACGGTTGTCATATTTTTCCTCCGCTGACTTTTGAGCTAGACATTCAACTGCACGCCCTAGTACATAGTTGCAAGCATCAAACTTTCTCTTTTCACTGGGAAGATTTAGAACAACACATAGCCTATCACCTGCCGCTTTGCCCTTACCAATCGCTCGCAACCCATAAACTAACCTAATATTTACACTATAAATGTGTTTCCCCGCATCCATTATATATAGTTACTGCAACAGAGCTTGGAAACTTACAGATGTATTTACAAACTCTGCATATTAAATTAAATAGGGTAGCCAGGCCAACATGGGATTCAGCTTTCAGAGAAACGATTCCTTGACATATCTTGCGGCACACACTGTTTTCGAGAGCTTCCCGCAATATACTAGTATCAATGAGTTCAAAAAGTTCCTACCCTTTATCAAATAAATTATATTTCTTTCCAAAATATCTGAGCTTTTTATGAGAAACACTGTTTCCATCTGGAATAAGTTCGTGTTGCAAATCAGAGGTAAGTGGACTCACATTTTCCTACACTGATGATGAAGAAATGCACCGCTTTGTTAATAATCGTTCCTTTTCTTTCGTCAGTTCACACGCTTTTTAAAAACTTTTTCCCTAGCTACAGGCATTTTCACTGCAGAAAATGAAGCACTAAAGACGAAAAAATCTCGACATAACAACGTTTATATAGCACACTGTTTACAAATAATTCAAGGTCAAAAACTCAAAGAGTAACTTCATGAAACCAGAGACAAACAATTTCTGACAAATAGGCTATAAAGAGTGCTGGAAAACGGGATATTTGAATTCATGTCACATGAATATAATTCCAAAATATTTATGGTGAGAAGTTTTACAGAAGCTATATCACAACATCGCAATGCCCGGTCTCACAAGTCTATAGATATAAAATACTGCCGGCCGGTGTGGCCCAGCGGTTCCAGGCGCTTCAGTCTGGAACCGCGCGACCGCTCGGTCGTAGGTTAGGATCCTGCCTCGGGCATGGATGTGTGTGATTTCCTTAGGTTAGTTATGTTTAAGTAGTTCTAAGTCTAGGGGACTGATGGCCTCAGATGTTAAGTCTCGTAGTGCTCAGAGCCTCTCCAATAAAATACATATAACTCTAATAGATCCATGTATGATAAGTCATTATAGACAAGAAGCTTGGAGGAATCTAATAAGCAAATAAAAAGAAAATTGGGTTTTTCGTCAAAAATCCGATACCACATCACTTAAACGTATTTTCGATAACATATACAGGGTAAGTTGAAGTCATCACCAACTACAGTTGTAGAAGTGGGATACCTATTTGAAATGAGATTCCAATTTTCTTTAAACTGTTTAGCAACTGTATCGTTTGAGCCGCAGGGTTGGTAAAAGGACCCAATTAATTTATTCCAGTAGTGAGGTATAACATTTACTCGCAGTAGCTCAAAGGAGCTATCTACCTCAATTCCACTACAAGGTAAACAATTTGTCACATCAGTAAACACTGCACCACCAGTTGTATATAATGTATCCTTTCACAACTGGGTTATGTCCTTTGCAAAAATTTCGGCTGAACTGATTTCCGGCTGTAGCTAGCTTTCTGTACCTATAACGATAAGAGATTAGTTCAAATGTTCAAATGTGTGTGTGAAATCTTTTGGACTTAACTGCTAGGGTCATCAGTCCCTAAGCTTACACACTACTTAACCTAAATTATCCTAAGGACAAACACACACATCCATGCCCGAGGGAGGACTCGAACCTCCGCCGGGACCAGCCGTACAGTCCATGACTGCAGCGCCCTAGACCGCTCCGCTAATCCCGCGCGGCGATATGAGATTAGTGCTTTCAACTGTACAGACAGTGATCCGGATATAATGAGTTGTTACATGATGACAATTACAATAAAGATTTGGAAATAGGTACCGCATTATAACTCTCTAGACCTTCTTCCATATAAATGAGCACTGTTCTGCATCACAGCCATAAATCGTAGATGCAAATGTAAACAAGTGCCAATCTAGTTTCTTTCATGAATGAATCAATAACTGACTAGAATCGATACAAAAAAGTAGTCACGGATTTAATAAAAAAGAACGAATCAATAAAGCGAAGCCCAAAGGACGAATACCTCACACGTCATACGCCTCAAATGACAACTGTGTGACCCAAATTGCAGTCTGCTTTAATGGCATAATTGTGACTTACACTTTAAACCTTGAGTGTGAAGAGAATTGCCGAGTACTTACAGAGTGGGGAATCCACTACGCTCTTATATACCGCGGACACGTTTCAAACACTACGAATTCTCCACTCAAGACGTACGTCCTTCATGTCAGTCATGAACGCGACGACACAAAGGCAAGAAAAAGGACTCGGATTGGGGAGCTTATGGATTCAACGCCCTGTCTATCCATCCATATCATCGGAAATGGAAGGCCATGGGAAACCTGGAGTTAGTGCCCAAAAGCTCATCTGTTAAGTAAACCACTAATACACGATCCAGTAACATCAATGCGACCACCGCGTGTCTTCGACGTAAGTGTGCAGTAAGCACTCACAGACGGCAGATGTAAGAACTAGCAACTAGCAGTGAAGGGTATATAAAGCGTCTAGTGGTTGGAGCGGGGGGGAGGGGGGGGGGGGGGGGAGAGATCGCGGTATCGGTGCAGAAGTTGGTGTAATGCGGAGACGGAGTGATTTACCTGACGTCCGAAAGCGCGTGATCAGTTCATTTCAGACCAAGGATGGCCGAATTTCCGAAACGGCTACGTTTGTATACTGTTCGCGTGCTGTCATAGTCAAAGTATACAATGCATGGTAAAATGGAGCTATCATCCAAAAGCGGCGCCGCGGCAACTGTAGTGCACCACGGGCCATAGATGATAGGGGTGAACGACGGCTGCGGAGACGTGTACGGGCGAACTGTTGAGAGACGGACTGCACAGATGAACCAAGGGGCTACCAACTGTGTGTCAAAAACAGTCCAGCGAACGTTGCTGCGTATGTACCTTCGCAACAGGCGACCGGCACATGCAGTCATGCTGACTGCTGTTCATCGTCGACGATGGCTGGAGTTTGCATTCCAGTAACGCAACTGGACGTCCACTGAGGGGCTACAGGTGGCCTTTCCAGATGAATCATGTTTTATGCAGCTTCGGACAGATGGTACTTGTCATGTACGGGGTTGAATATCTGATTGCAAACACCCTGCAAAATCGTTAGAAGTGTCCAGGCCTGAGGAGGGATCTTTTTGGCCTGGGGAATGCTTCCGTGGCATTCCTTGGATGATGGCTTCATTCTTGAATGCACAATTGATCAATAGAAGTATCCATCTATCCTAGGGGAACATATCCACCTTTATATGCAGTTTCATTTTCCAGAGCACGATAGCCTCTACCGGCAGGAAAATACTCGTCTCATGCACCCGCCATTGTATGTTCGTGGTTCGAGGGCATCAGGTTAAGCTTACCGTACTCCCCTGGCCACCGAACTCCCAGAATCTATAACCAATTGAGAATCTGTGGGACGACCTTGATAGGGATGTATACGTCATGCATCCACAACTGAGAAACCTAGTGCAGCTGGCCATGGCGCTGGAATCTGGTACCTTCCAGAATCTCATTGACTCTGTCTCTGTACGTCTCGCAGCAGCCTGTGCTGCAAAAGATGGTTATTGAGGCTTTTGACAGGTGGTCACATTAATGAGTAACATACCTCCAACAGTGTCGACATCCGTCACAAGATCGACAGTATACCCGTGGATTGAGCGTAGGAAGCATAGGAAAACCTTTTTCCCATGGATTTCCCTAAGGTACGTGCCTGAAAGGTCCCTGGGAAAGAAACACATTATACAGGGCGAGTCAAAAGTCCTTGGACACCTTCATAAGTTGGAAGGTTAAAGGGAAAATTGAAAACTGATGATGGGAACCTAGGTTTGATGTGGGGCCGCAACTTTTGGGTGAATGTCATTCATGGCCGCCATATTGAAATTCGCCATTTTGGATTCAAGTCATTTTTTTTAATATGGGAAGGGGGGTGTATGACACATCAGATAACACTCGCTTGAGCTCTGGAATTTAGCGGTGTAATTTGTTTTTGTCTATCTTGTACAGTTTAAAGGTTATTAATGTTCAAAGTTGGTAAATTACCTTCATACCGACTGTTACAAAACATGTTCTACGTGTTGTCCATCCCGTGCAATGCACAACTGTAGTCGCCGCAACCACCCTGACTACTAAACTGTACAAGATAGACAAAAACAAATCACACCACTAAATTCCAGATCTCAAGCGAGTGTTATTTGATGTGTCATACACCCCCATTCCCATTTAAAAAATTTACTTGAATCCAAAATGGCGGATTTGAAAATGGCGGCCATGAATGACATTCACTTCAAACGTTGCGGCCCCACGTCAAACCTATGTTCTCATCATCACATTTCTATTTTCCCTTTAATCTTCCAACGTATAAAGGTGTCCAAAAACTTTTGACTCGCCCTGTATTTTCATCCCTGTTCATTATGAACAGGAGCCGATCTTGTTGAAAGAGGCAATCGCTATCCCCGAATTGCTTTTCAACAGAGGGAAGCAAGAAGGTGCTTAAAACACCAATATAGGCCTGTGCTGTGATAGTGCTACGCAAAGCAACAAGGAGTGCAATCCCCGTCCACGAAAAACATGACCCCACCATAACACCAACGCTGGCAGATGACGTTCACCCGGCATTCGCCATACCCACACCCTACCATCGGATCACCACATTGTGTACCGTGATTCGTCACTCCACACAGCGTTTTTCCACTGTTCAATCGTCCAGTGTTTACGCTCTCTTACACCAAACGAGGCGTCGTTTGGCATTTACCGGAGTGATGTGTGGCTTATGAGCAGCCGCTCGACCATGAAATCCAAGTTTTCTCACCCTCCTCCTAACTGTCACGGTACTTGCAGTGAATGCTCAAGCAATTTGGAATTCCTGTGTGATGGTCTGGATAGATGTCTGCCTATTACAAAATGGTTCAAATGGCTCTGAGCACTATGGGACTCAACTGCTGAGGTCATTAGTCCCCTAGAACTTAGAACTAGTTAAACCTAACTAACCTAAGGACATCACAAACATCCATGCCCGAGGCAGGATTCGAACCTGCGACCGTAGCGGTCTGGCGGTTCCAGACTGCAGCGCCTTTAACCGCACGACCACTTCGGCCGGCCTGCCTATTACACATTACGACCCTCTTCAACTGTCAGTGGTCTCCGCCAGTCAACAGACGAGGTCGGTATGTACGTTGTTGCGCTGTATGTGTCCCTTCACGTTTCCAGTTCACTATCACATCGGAAACAATGGACCTTGGGATATTTAGGGTTGTGGAAATCTCGCGTACAGACATATGACACAAGTGACGCCCAATCACCTGACCACGTTGAAGTCAATGAGTTCCGCGGAGCGCCCATTCTGCTCTCTTGACTTCTGAGGTCGCTGATATGGAGTACCTGGCAGTAGGTGGCAGCACAATGCACCTAATATGAAAAACGTATGTTTTTCATGGTGTCCGGATACTTTTGATCACATAGTGTATTTGTAGATCACTTGGGGAAGGCGTACTATGAAATGTAATACAGAACCGGTAAAGCCGTCTCTAACCTGGCATTGCATCAAGACTAACTGAGCTTGGATAGAAGATACCGATATGGCAGTCCATATCGCTTAAAATCTGTGCCACAGCTCAATTACCTTAGATGCTCCTTAGTGGTGTGCCAATCTCTCTGTAAGCTACGAACAGAAGTTTTCAGTGAGTCGGAGGACTGGAAAAAATGCTGACCAGTATGGCTGTCGATTTTCGTCCACATTGAGATAGTCAGGACAGCATGGCCAACACGTGGACTTCCGTTATCTTGTTGAATGATAACGTCGTGGACTCGTCGAACAACCACCATCCTCGGTGAATATAACGCCTGCTGTACAAATTACGGGCTACGCCAACCAGAGATAATACTGTTGTGTGTCAAATGTCACTCCAGATCATACCAAGTGCTGGACCAATAGTATGACATATGTATTGTTAGTCCTTCTTGAATCATCCACACATGGGTGCTTCCATCGTTATGCTATACACTGACAGAATGTTGGGTTACTTTGGTGTCCAGTGTTGTCACTGGGCACATTGCTGTCGGCACGCCTCTCTGTGGTAACACTTCAAAGAAAGCGGCAGCAATGGTTGCTATGCTGCCAGTCTTTGGTACTCCAGACATGTTCACACTATTTTTGTGATTATTTGTTTTGGTTTTCAGTACCTCCCCATACAGCCACTTCAACAGTGTAAAGCATGATATGGCATTGTCTTTCGATCATTCACCGATTCATTAGGGCCAGGCCATATCCTGGTACGAAGTTCTATAGATATATAGACTTAGATTTTTCATGTGACGAAATGCATGAGATTTTCGTGTCAGTTATGGCTATGTGAACTCCCCGGGCAGAGTATATCTCCTACCCGCCCAGGAATCGAACGTGAGGCCCTTCCATTAGCAACCTGATGTGCTGACCCCGCGGCTCCAGGGCGGACTGGTTGTAAGTTGCACAGAACAGTGAAGACCCTATATGGCGCTCAATATGACCCACCTCAACCCATCGAGGAGGATGTCAAATTAAACGCTTTTCAGCCGTCAATTTTTAACTTTATTTTATTACGCAGCCAGGTACAACATCTTGCACTTCATTACGCCATCTTCAGGCCCATGACGGACGTGTTGAAATAAACTACCTCGCTTGTGATCGAAGCAAAGGCCAGCAATCTTGGTATTAGTAGATATTTACTTGCTACAGTGACCACTTGAGACATCACCCGCCGTTTATCTAACAGTCGGCGGGTGATGTTTGAAGTTGTCACTGTAACAAGTAGATACCTACGAACCAGTATTGCTGGCCCCTGCTTCGATCACAAGCGAGGTAGATTATTCCTTCACGTCGACAGGGGCCTGAAGATGGCGTAATAAAGCGCTGAAACTAGTTGCCTAATAAAATAAGGTTGAAAATTGACGGCTGAAAGTTGTTTAATTTGACATCCTCAACCGAAAAGCCGAGTCCCGCGATCATCACTAAAAAATGGACATACAGAGACTTCAAACCCTCGGTTCCATATTCCTAGGACAGTTCTGAGATCCCAGCGAAAACTAGCACACCATCGCAGAACAAAAAATAACGGTCTCGATATGCCATGATCCTACCACCATAGAATTTCAATGCGTGCTGGTAGACGCACAAAGCAGATGTCGTTACATCTTCCGTTGCTGCATCTGTTCCTAAGCCTCACGTTGTCTTGAGACGCAGCTTAGTTCAAGAGTGTTTTTCTAAAAGTTGGGTCAGGTGTGTCATTTGCGTCATTTTAAAATCGGTCACCTATAGGCAATCCCATAGTCCTTCGGATAACCGGAGAGTATCATCAATAAACAAGACAGCAAAAACAAGAGTGTAAAGTGTAAGAAACTTGGGATACGTCAAAAATAAAATAATACACGCTCCAGTCACATTAATGTGACCACCTGTTAAAAGCCTGAATAACAACTTTTTGCAACACGCACGTGCAGAAAGAGAATCATTGAGATTCTGGAAGGTACCAACAGGGATGCAGAGCCAGTACCATAGTCAGCTGCACTTGCTTTCGTGATTGAGGATCGATAGAGCGAACAGCCAGATCGAGGTGATCGCACACATTGTTTTTAAATCTGGTGAGTTTGGTGGCCAAGCGAGTATAATAAACTCACCCAAGTGCTCTTAGAAACACTCATGTATGCTGAGAGCTGTGTGACATGTTCCATTTTTCCCTGGCAGTTGCCATCGTACCGCGGAAAGCACAAATTGCATGTTGAGGTGTATAGGGTCCCCAAGGATACATTCATACTTTAGTTCATCCATTGTGCCTTCCAGAATAGCGAGATCACTCAGATAATGAGACAGCAACTTTCCCCAGACCGTAATGCTCCCTCCTCCAGTCTTCACCCATCTGACTGTTGCAGGGCCATACACGCCAACAGATGGAGCAATAAAAGTGATTCATCTGAAAAGGTCAACTGTCACTAGTAGCGAAGTGGCGGCACGAGGACACTTTTGATATCAAATTGATATGCAAATTAATTAAATTGATCAATTAATCACCACCGCCCCCGCTCACCCCAGCCCCCACCGCCCACAGATACACATCCACCCCCACCCCTGGATGACATCACATGTTTTTCTCAGCTGCGCATATTCCCCAGCCCCCTCCTCCCCAACCACGCATCCCCCCTCCCAACAACCCACTCAGCTGGTGGGAATTTCGAATTTTGGCAGGAATTTCGAATTTAGGAGGGAATTTCGAAGTTTTGTAGGAATTTATTTGCCCCAGGGCTGTGCTGATTTCCCACCCCATTCCACACCCGGGAATTGGCGGGAAATTAAAATTGGCAGTACCCTTTCAGGGACTCGAACCCTGGTTCTCCTGGGCTTAAGCCAAGTGTACCCCCTAACACAATTGAACCACCAGAGGCACCTGGAATTGACAGGAAATTAAAAATGGCTGTGCCCTTTCTGGGACTCGAATACAGATTCTACTGAATGGAGAGTCTAAGTGCAAACTGTCCAGATGCGGGAGGCGAAGGTTAGGTTAACGTACTTTATTTGTTTTGGTCACGAAACTGACTCAAAGTTCGATCCTAATTACGATATTAATGACAAACATGGGTCCTAGTTACACAACTATATGCTTAGCGCTACACAAGGATAGCATAAAAGCGCAGTACAGTTCAAATACTGACTGTACCATACAACTGGTGTTACCCTGCTGGGAAAAAAATTTCGCAGTATCACTCGTAACTAAAGACAGACACACTCAGACTCTACCCTACATCTACAAGCTGGCGGGAAAAAGGCAGAGGTGTAAGGTACTATCTTTATTATTACTGGCAGGAACAATTATCAGCCGACGAGATGCTGGTGTTGGACATAGAGGAGTTTGAACATACAGTATCTATCGCTGTTTGACATCAGAGTTCGCTACAGATGCCTGCTCAAAAACCAGCCTGCAGTCCAGGTAATCGAAGCCAATACATGCTACCACAACTGATGGAAGAAAAATGCATCACAGTTCTAATTACATTACGAAATTTTCGTGAAAAAACCAGCACTCCTATTGCACAGGTCATAATGCAATACATGTACTGGAGAAAAACGTCGTCCTTAAAGACTGCAAAGGGGGTGGTCGTTGAACGTGCATTGTTCTCGGTGTACAATCACAAACTGCCGAAAACCAAGGCCTTCTAACTTACCCTAATGCCTCCCCCTCCCCCCTCCCTACACCCATTCATCTATGGGGACGACACATGCCTCTTCAAATTCCCAGATGCTCCTACTGCCCGCCCTTAGCGTTTCTTCTGCCAACCCGCGTACGGCTGGATGCCACACCAGGGCCTCCGCGATCACTCGCGATATGCCGCATGCCTTCAGTCGGCGATCCTAGACAACACGAGATGAAAATTAAATATCATAGATCCGCCCATCCGGAGAACGATTAGATGCTTCACCGAGCGTCTCGCTCGCCCGCTACCACCCTCTAAGGCCGCTGGTGGCACTCAGCTTTCCACCATCTGGCCACCACCTTGGGGGAACGCTCCTACGCCAGCACAATAACGTCTATAGTCAACTAAACAATAGGGCATAAAAGGACGACCACCTCAAGTGCAACTTGTTCGATTAAAATATAGTGACAGAGCTCCCACAAGCCTCTCCCTTGGACAGGGAGCGGCTGTCTCCAGCGTCCACCACAGCAGACACGCTCCACCGTCCCCCTCACCCGCTTCAGCCCGCTGTTTGGCGATGGAGAACAATCGTATTTTGCGTCGATGCATCTACAATCAAGAACTTTTTAAAAAAGCAAAATGCAGTTGTGACTATAATAAATGTCCTCTTTCCATGAAAATAGGTAACGTCCATTATCTTTTAGTTTTATGAGCAAAATCGATATAGATTTTACGTTCGACTGCAGTCGCATCTCATTATTTTGTGATGTACAGAGAATTGTACCGCCACTGATCACAAAACATCAGCAGAGAGATGCCCTCCCTGCGTAAAATCAGTAAAAACCTTCGACTATTTTGATGCGAAAACTACCGATCGCCGCAGAATGTCCTTGTTATTTCGAAACCGTCATCAGAGTAAAGAAAAAGCGAAATATTAAACTCCAAAGAAAAACAAATCTATATTAAGCAATTTTCCATCTCATTCGGTGAATGCGAGCTGTTTCCTCTTATTCCACCTCTGTTGCACTATGTCGGCAATTGCTGCGCAAACACTTTCTCCATGTACACGTACACCATAATTAGTCTACCATGCAAACATTGGGGTTACACTCGTCTGGTGTGAGACGTTCCCTGGGGGTCCACTGAGATCCACAGTTCCATTCAATACAATACAATACAATGATGCTTATTATTACAGTACATCGACGGTGTCTTTTTCATCCCATCAGTCCAGGAACACTGTTGATTACCACATAATGTGATATACACAGTGTGATGTCTACTTTCCTGGGGGAGTCAATGGTCCAAATGTGTTAGAATCTGACACACACGTCGAAGTCGTGGCGGAAAAAAAGTGTATGGCAGTGTAAAAGGCGTGTTGAAGAAGGAAAAGTGGGGTATCAAACAACGAAACAGGGACCCTCTCCTGCGGCTGATAACATGTGGGAGAAGTGATTCTTGAGTTTCTCCCGGCGTATTTGACAGTCAAAATATCCACGGGTGTGCTGCCGGTCTATAGTGTCCAACGGGCACAATATTTCGGCGATCATACATGTCGCCATCATCAGGTGAACTGACGGACTGAGCTCCTGTGAACGTGCCGGCACGGAGATCCGTACGCTATGGCTGCTCAGAGGGAACTGGGTTCGGTCGCGCCGGCGGCCGATTTAAATACCCTCCGCCCGCGGCGCGCTCCCTCCGCCGTCCGCGCCCCGCGCCACGGTCGCGCGGTGGAACAGATTGCGACGGCGTCTGAGATGACGTCGGAGTGATGGCTCTGTCCACCGTGGTCGTCACAACTATACGTTTGCTCGATTTACTCTTGATTAACCCGATCGCTGGTTCCCAAGCCTTGCTAAGATTATAGCCACAGTCACGGTTTATGAGGTCGTCATTGGTGTGAATTTCGATGGCCTCTCTAACAACGCTGTCCCAGTATCTCGACGTCTGTACCAGAATCCGCGTGCGGTCATATTCCATGGCGTGATTTTCCGACAAACAATGTTCAGCGACCGCCGACTTGCCCGCATACATCAGACGAGTGTGCCTCTGGTGTTCACGGCATCGATCCTCGACGGTACGCATCGTCTGACCAATATACGACTTGCCACATTGACACGGAATCTGGTACACGCCGGCCCTCCTCAAACCGAGGTCATCTTTGGCGCTCCCCACCAGTGCACGAGTTTTATTTGGAGGACAAAACACAGTTCCGACTCGGTGTTTCTTCAGAATGCGGGCGATTTTCCCCGAGAGTGCGCCTGTGTATGGAATAAATGCAGTGCCTACCTCCTCCCTCGTGACTTCATCCATCTCAACAGGTTGTGCTGTAGTGGTTGGGCGGAGAGCACGCTGAATCTGCCACTCTGAGTACCCATTTTTTCGAAATGCAGTTCTCAGATGTTCCAATTCCTGGGGTAGACTCTCTGCATCAGGGATAGTGCGCGCCCTATGTACTAGAGTTTGAAGTACCCCATTCCTCTGTGAAGGGTGGTGGCAGCTGTCTGCGTGCAAATACAGATCAGTGTGCGTGGTCCTCCGATACACCCCATGACCTAGGGTGCCGTCAGCCCTTCTCTTGACCAAGACGTGAAGGAAAGGTAATTTACCCTCCGTTTCAGTCTCCATAGTGAATTTGATGTTGGGGTGTATGGACTTTAGATGTGTAAGGAAGTCAAGGAGTTTATCCATACCATGTGGCCAGATGACGAACGTGTCGTCCACGTAACGGAAAAAGCAAGTAGGTATCCATACGGATGACGACAGGGCTTCCTCCTCGAAGTTCTCCATGTACAAATTCGCTACCACCGGCAAGAGTGGGCTACCCATGGCGACTCCCTCCGTTTGTTCGTAGTATTCTCCATTAAAAAGAAAATACGTGGAAGTCAAGACATGCCTAAAAAGTTCAGTGGTCTTCTCGTCAAACTTCTGACTAATCAATTCTAGTGACTCTCGCAGGGGTACCCTCGTAAACAAGGAAACGACGTCAAAACTCACCATGATATCTGACTCATTCAACCTGAAGCTGTCAAGGCGTTTAACAAAATCCACGGAATTACGGATGTGATGAGGGCATTTACCCACATAAGGACTTAATATTCCCGTCAGGTATTTGGCCAACAAATATGTAGGTGCCCTAATGTTGCTGACAATGGGGCGTAATGGTGTTCCCTCTTTGTGAACTTTCGGGAGTCCATATAGTCTAGGCGGTACCGGACCTAGGGGAAACAATTTCTTAGCTTCACCCTCCGGTAAATCTGCGTCCTTGAGAAGCGCCCTCGTCTTGTTCTCCACCTTCTTTGTAGGGTTAACGCTGATCTTCCGGTAGGAATCGTCATTTAGCAGGCTCTGCATCTTATCAGTGTAGTCCTTATGGGAGACAACAACTGTAGCATTGCCTTTGTCAGCCGGTAAGACAACAATTTCAGAGCACTCCCTCAGATCGCGAATGGCCGCCCTCTCCTTACTGCTGATATTTGACTTCATCGGCTTGCATTTCGTCAACGCATGACAAGTTTCACGACGTATTTCCTCGGCTGATTCTGGCGGAAGTCGAGCTGCAACCTGTTCAACAGCACTAACAATTTCTGCGACCGGAGTGAACTTGGGGGTGGGAGCGAAGTTGAGACCCTTCTGCAAAACCGAGACTGCATCATCACTCAACACCATGCCACTCAAATTGATGACAGTCTTGCACGGAACCTGCAAAGATGGTTTGTCAAGGGGACGTGAGAACTTAGCTGTTTGACGTCCCGTAGCCTTCTTATGGGCGGAATCAGCTGACACCCAGGTGACACCATCAATCCAATCCCAGGAACAAGAAGTAAACTTACTAGCCAGTTGCAAATGCAGTTTGAGTAATTCCTGTGAGATAAACTCAAGGCTCCGGCCGGTGAATTGCACTCTCTCACGTACCAATGCGAGGCTGGCTCGTTTCTTGATTCTCTTAGCTGCTGCAGAATCGATGTGATGCATAACCTTAGCAAAATTTGGAACAACATCCTCGAAACGACATCTCTTTAGAAAGGCAAGAGTACTTAGCAAACGACATCTACGGTGGCGCAACTTTTCAAATTTCTTCATGCTGCGATACATCTCCTCCCCGTAAAGGTGTATGATGTGATTCTTGAGTTTCTCCCGGCGCATTTGATAGTCAAAATATCCACGGGTGTGCTGCCGGTCTATAGTGTCCAACGGGCACAATATTTCGGCGATCATACATGTCGCCATCATCAGGTGAACTGACGGACTGAGCTCCTGTGAACGTGCCGGCACGGAGATCCGTACGCTATGGCTGCTCAGAGGGAACTGGGTTCGGTCGCGCCGGCGGCCGATTTAAATACCCTCCGCCCGCGGCGCGCTCCCTCCGCCGTCCGCGCCCCGCGCCACGGTCGCGCGGTGGAACAGATTGCGACGGCGTCTGAGATGACGTCGGAGTGATGGCTCTGTCCACCGTGGTCGTCACAACTATACGTTTGCTCGATTTACTCTTGATTAACCCGATCGCTGGTTCCCAAGCCTTGCTAAGATTATAGCCACAGTCACGGTTTATGAGGTCGTCATTGGTGTGAATTTCGATGGCCTCTCTAACAACGCTGTCCCAGTATCTCGACGTCTGTACCAGAATCCGCGTGCGGTCATATTCCATGGCGTGATTTTCCGACAAACAATGTTCAGCGACCGCCGACTTGCCCGCATACATCAGACGAGTGTGCCTCTGGTGTTCACGGCATCGATCCTCGACGGTACGCATCGTCTGACCAATATACGACTTGCCACATTGACACGGAATCTGGTACACGCCGGCCCTCCTCAAACCGAGGTCATCTTTGGCGCTCCCCACCAGTGCACGAGTTTTATTTGGAGGACAAAACACAGTTCCGACTCGGTGTTTCTTCAGAATGCGGGCGATTTTCCCCGAGAGTGCGCCTGTGTATGGAATAAATGCAGTGCCTACCTCCTCCCTCGTGACTTCATCCATCTCAACAGGTTGTGCTGTAGTGGTTGGGCGGAGAGCACGCTGAATCTGCCACTCTGAGTACCCATTTTTTCGAAATGCAGTTCTCAGATGTTCCAATTCCTGGGGTAGACTCTCTGCATCAGGGATAGTGCGCGCCCTATGTACTAGAGTTTGAAGTACCCCATTCCTCTGTGAAGGGTGGTGGCAGCTGTCTGCGTGCAAATACAGATCAGTGTGCGTGGTCCTCCGATACACCCCATGACCTAGGGTGCCGTCAGCCCTTCTCTTGACCAAGACGTGAAGGAAAGGTAATTTACCCTCCGTTTCAGTCTCCATAGTGAATTTGATGTTGGGGTGTATGGACTTTAGATGTGTAAGGAAGTCAAGGAGTTTATCCATACCATGTGGCCAGATGACGAACGTGTCGTCCACGTAACGGAAAAAGCAAGTAGGTATCCATACGGATGACGACAGGGCTTCCTCCTCGAAGTTCTCCATGTACAAATTCGCTACCACCGGCAAGAGTGGGCTACCCATGGCGACTCCCTCCGTTTGTTCGTAGTATTCTCCATTAAAAAGAAAATACGTGGAAGTCAAGACATGCCTAAAAAGTTCAGTGGTCTTCTCGTCAAACTTCTGACTAATCAATTCTAGTGACTCTCGCAGGGGTACCCTCGTAAACAAGGAAACGACGTCAAAACTCACCATGATATCTGACTCATTCAACCTGAAGCTGTCAAGGCGTTTAACAAAATCCACGGAATTACGGATGTGATGAGGGCATTTACCCACATAAGGACTTAATATTCCCGTCAGGTATTTGGCCAACAAATATGTAGGTGCCCTAATGTTGCTGACAATGGGGCGTAATGGTGTTCCCTCTTTGTGAACTTTCGGGAGTCCATATAGTCTAGGCGGTACCGGACCTAGGGGAAACAATTTCTTAGCTTCACCCTCCGGTAAATCTGCGTCCTTGAGAAGCGCCCTCGTCTTGTTCTCCACCTTCTTTGTAGGGTTAACGCTGATCTTCCGGTAGGAATCGTCATTTAGCAGGCTCTGCATCTTATCAGTGTAGTCCTTATGGGAGACAACAACTGTAGCATTGCCTTTGTCAGCCGGTAAGACAACAATTTCAGAGCACTCCCTCAGATCGCGAATGGCCGCCCTCTCCTTACTGCTGATATTTGACTTCATCGGCTTGCATTTCGTCAACGCATGACAAGTTTCACGACGTATTTCCTCGGCTGATTCTGGCGGAAGTCGAGCTGCAACCTGTTCAACAGCACTAACAATTTCTGCGACCGGAGTGAACTTGGGGGTGGGAGCGAAGTTGAGACCCTTCTGCAAAACCGAGACTGCATCATCACTCAACACCATGCCACTCAAATTGATGACAGTCTTGCACGGAACCTGCAAAGATGGTTTGTCAAGGGGACGTGAGAACTTAGCTGTTTGACGTCCCGTAGCCTTCTTATGGGCGGAATCAGCTGACACCCAGGTGACACCATCAATCCAATCCCAGGAACAAGAAGTAAACTTACTAGCCAGTTGCAAATGCAGTTTGAGTAATTCCTGTGAGATAAACTCAAGGCTCCGGCCGGTGAATTGCACTCTCTCACGTACCAATGCGAGGCTGGCTCGTTTCTTGATTCTCTTAGCTGCTGCAGAATCGATGTGATGCATAACCTTAGCAAAATTTGGAACAACATCCTCGAAACGACATCTCTTTAGAAAGGCAAGAGTACTTAGCAAACGACATCTACGGTGGCGCAACTTTTCAAATTTCTTCATGCTGCGATACATCTCCTCCCCGTAAAGGTGTATGATGTGATTCTTGAGTTTCTCCCGGCGCATTTGATAGTCAAAATATCCACGGGTGTGCTGCCGGTCTATAGTGTCCAACGGGCACAATATTTCGGCGATCATACATGTCGCCATCATCAGGTGAACTGACGGACTGAGCTCCTGTGAACGTGCCGGCACGGAGATCCGTACGCTATGGCTGCACAGAGGGAACTGGGTTCGGTCGCGGCGGCGGCCGATTTAAATACCCTCCGCCCGCGGCGCGCTCCCTCCGCCGTGCGCGCCCCGCCCAACCACTGCAGCACAACCTGTTGAGATGGATGAAGTCACGAGGGAGGAGGTAGGCACTGCATTTATTCCATACACAGGCGCACTCTCGGGGAAAATCGCCCGCATTCTGAAGAAACACCGGGTCGGAACTGTGTTTTGTCCTCCAAATAAACCTCGTGCACTGGTGGGGAGCGCCAAAGTGGCTGTAATCATTGATAGATGTCTCTACAGGATCCAGTGCAAATAAGTCGAATGGATAGACTTGATTCCAAATTGTGGACAGCTCTTTGGAGAGAATTTCTGCTTGTAGACTCAAGACTGCCTTTTATGCAGGCTGATGGTAACATAGGCTTTACGATCGTGTTTTTTTTTAATAGCGCGGTCCTTACGTGAAATGTATGTTGTGGGTTGTAGAATCCCTCTGTGGTCAGCTTCAGATGTCATTTCTCAACAGCTTTCCTCGAAAAGAACATCGTGTACCCTCTATGGATTCCCAGTTGTCCTACTTGGCGAGTGTAATACGACTGCTGAAAAAAAAAATTACTCGCCATACAGAGTGACTCTCATGATCAATTTAATTAATAAGCCTATCAAATTGATATCAGTGATGTGCCACCTGGTGGATGGAAGAGATAGCTAGGGTGCCACGGAATGATTCTTTACTAGCGCTTATTTTATTTCTTTTTTTTTTCAGTGTGGCGATATCTTAATGTAATTTCAATCTCCCACGTACACAGGGCGAGGTGGGCTCTAACGACTTGTTTCATAAATGCTAGTATGATATAGCATCGCATTGGTGAAAGTGGACCTGTCACAATGTACAAAACAGCTACGTTCTCTTGAATTATAGCTTCTTGTTGTCAAACGTTAAATGAATGTGTTTTCTTCCGAGATGTGTGGGAATGGAGAGTGAGGTTGTTTCAAATGTTTGTAATACACACATGCATGGGGGTTTATTTGCAGACACTGAACGCGATAGATGTTCTCAGGTCGTGTAATTTGTTCAACAAGGTGGAAGAAATCGGTTACATAAATTTTTATTTCTTTGGAGTTTAAATACTCGCTATTTCTTCACTCTGATGACGGTTTCGAAATGAGGACATTCTGTGGCGATCGGTAGCTCACTCATCAAAGTAGTTGGATTTTTTTTTCTAGACCTTACGCAGGGTAGTCATGTCTCTCCTGATCATCTGTGGTCGGTGGTGGTACTCCTCGTTGGACATCACAAAATAATGAGTTGTGACTGCAGTCGAACGTAAAAACTGTATTGATTTTGCTCATAAAACTAAGAGAAATGTTTTTTTTTTTTGCTTTTTCAAACAGATGGTCGATTATAGGTGCGTTGATGTCACATACAATTGCTCTCCATCACCGAACAGCGGGCTGCTGCGGGCGAGGGAGAGGGGGGCGTATCTGCTGTGGTGGTAGCTGGATGCAGCCGCTCCCTGTCCAGAGGGGCGGAGTTTGGGGGCTCTCTCGCTTTATTTTAGATGAACAAGTTGCACTTGAGACAGTAGTCCTTTTATCTCCTATTGTTTAGTTGACTATAAATGCTGGCATAGGAGCGTCACCCTAAAGTGTCGGCCAGATGGTGGAAAGCCGAGTGCGGGCAGTGGCCTTAGAGTGTGGTAGTGGGAGTGCAAGATGCTCGGCGGAGCATCTGACAGTTGTGCGGATGGGCGATGCTATTGTCCATTTGTGTTGTCTAGGACCGCTACCTGAAGGCATGAGGCATACTGCGAGTGACCATGGAGGCCCTGGTGGGGCCTAGAGCCGTATGCAGGTGGGCAGAGAAACAGCGCTGGGTGGGTAGCAGGGTGCGAGACTCTCG
This sequence comes from Schistocerca americana, assembly GCF_021461395.2. Classification (NCBI taxonomy): domain Eukaryota; kingdom Metazoa; phylum Arthropoda; class Insecta; order Orthoptera; family Acrididae; genus Schistocerca; species Schistocerca americana. The sequence goes on along the minus strand of NC_060125.1, from coordinate 478,276,492 downwards.
GTGGAGCATCTGGCCATTTGAAGAAGGATGTGTCGTCCCTGTAGATGGGTGGATGGAGGGAGGGGTTGGCGTTATGGCAGGTGAGAAGACCTTGGTTTTCGGCAGTTTGTGATTGTACATAGAGAACAACGCACATTCAACTAATTCAACTACCACCCCCTTTGCAGTCTTTTAGGACAACGAATTTCCCCAGTACATGTCCTGCATTATGACCCATTCAATATGAGTGCTGGTTTTTCCACAATTATTTGGAAGTGTATTTCGAACTATGACGCATTTTTGTTTACCATCAATTGTGGTAGCGTGTATTGGCTTCAATTACATGAGCTGGAGGACGGTTTCTGAACAGTCATCTGTAGCGAACTCTGACGTCATACAGCGATAGATACAGTATGGTTACAGGTAATACATTTTTTAAACTCCTCTCTGTCCAACACCAGCATCTCGTCAGTTGAACATTGTTTCTGCCAATAAGAATAAAGATAGTACCTTACACCCGTGCCTTTTTCCTGCCAGCTTGTAGGTGTAGGGTAGAGTCTGAGTGTTTCTATCTTTGGTTTCGAATGGTATCGCGAAAATTTTTTCCCAGCAGGGTAACACCAGTTACATTTGAGCTGTATTGTGCTTTTATGCTGTCCTTGTGCAGCTCTAAGCATATAGTTGTGTAAATGGGACCGATCTTTGTGATTAATATCGTAATTAGAATCGATCCCTGCATCAGTTTTCTGACCAAAATAAATAAAGTACATTAACCTAACATTCCTCTCCCGCATCTGGACAGTTTTCATGAGTTAGGGTGGCGCACATGGGCTTTCCATCATGTAGAATCAGGGTGCGAGTCCCAGAAAGGGCGTAGCCATTTTTAATTTCCTGTCCAGTCCAAGGGCACCTGGTGGTGTAATTGTTTATACGGCGTACCTATGGTACTTCTGGCTTGAAGGACCAGGGCTCGTGTCCCTGAAGGGGTAATGCCAATTTTAATTTCCCGCCAATTCCCGATTGTGTGTGGTTGGGATGTAATCAGAGCCCTGTAACAAATAAATTCCCATGAAAATGCAAAATTCACGCCAAAATTCGGAATTCCCGTCAAACTTCGAAATTCCCACCAATAGGGTAGGTTGGTGGGAGGGGGGGAGGGGGAGGGGGGGGCTGGGGCACACGTACAGCTGAAAAAAGCATGTGACGTCATGCAGGGGTGTCGGTCGGCGTGGTCGGGGCCGGGGGTGGGAGTGATTAATTGATCAGTTTAATTAATTTTCATATCAATTTGATATCAAATGTGTCCTCGCGGTTCCCTACTACTCCTGTCGCTGCTCAGTGGACGACTAGTTATAGTATGAACATGAAAATTCCAGCCTTCATCGCGATTAACAGCATTCAGCAGTTGTGCATGAACCATGTGTCTGCGGCGGAGACACATACACAGAAATATTTGCTGAATGTTGAAGAGGCACTTTTGGTAGCTTCTTAGTTCATGTGGGTGGTCGTTGCTCTACAGCTGCACGTCTGCTCGTCCGTACACATTTCCGCAGCCGACCTTAACTGCTGTCATCGGTAGATCATGGTTAATCACAGTTGCCTTGGCGCCAGTTTTGAGTTCCACAGTATATTTTAACCACAGTGGCATGTGAGAGTTTAGAGACTAGGCCATTCTGAAAACGCTTACACACTTGGCCTGAAAGCCAATGATCACGCCCCTTTGGACGTCAGATAAATTTCCTCATTTCCACTTTGCGACAGCGACTTATAATATTATTTTTTTTACTGTTTATGTAAATTATAATAATGTTTTTGCTTTAAAATTTTCGCATATTGGTACTATATTTTCAGCAGATGTAAAGTAAAGTATACTTTACTGGAGTTTGAAGTTCTTTATATTGTATGTGAGTGTTGTATGTAAAATACTACGTAAATAGTTTATTACGTTAAATAATTTTCTGATGACATTTTGTATTTAAAAATATTTATGTGTATATATTGTTCATGTTGATGTAAATTTGACAATTTAAGAAATGGTCACGCTTAGGAACAACGGAAGAAACAGGTGTTATTTAAAATCCTGTGTGGTTTTGTTTGAAACGAAGGTGACCCTGGGGAGTGGAAAAGGTGGCAAGGGCGAATTGGGGCACAACCTAGAGCAAGCGCTGGAAGTAAGTCACACAGTCTGCAGGCAGCAGTGATTGAGGGAACTCCTTTGTGAAGCAGGAAAGGATTTGCCAGCAAATTTGCATAAAAATGCTTCGGATGAAGACTGCAAACGGCTTACGGCATAGCTGCGAGTTGTTGGACTACTGTATGTACAATTGAACGACGCCAACTAGAGAAATTGACCCCATACAGCAAGATACTTGCAGGCTCTACTGTGGGTAGTGTAGCCGTCATGATTCTTCGCCACACCCATGCCTACAGCCACCAGATAAGATTTTTTTGTATTTTTACTTTTGTACAGCGATTAATTTAAACTGTGTTTTAATAATCATTCTTGAATTTTGAAGAAAGTGGTTCACCCTGATATTTTTCATCCTAATCATACGGCTAATAGGGTTCCTTCCTGGTGTTTGATTAATCTGAGTATTTTGTTTTACAAATTTATGAAGTCCCAAGTTAATATAAAGAGGCACCATTTAAACTGATTTGTGTTTTCTTAACTACTGCAAACCGTTATAGTAAAAGTTTGCTTACGTAAAATTCAATCACACTGAAGCCAAGTTACCAGAATCTGTTAAATGACTATACAGAATTAGTTCAAAGAGTAATAGCTTTTGAAAGTAAATTCCAGTAAGAAAGAGGTTTTCTTGAAGTGAAATGTTCCGTATAAAAAGTGTGTGCTTTAGTATCTAAGTTTTTTAGTATTTAAGTTTGTTGATAATGGAAAGTGCTTTCCTTAAAGTCCCCATGGGTAAATTTTTTAGCTTCCTTGAAGTTATCTACTGGGCTTTTCCTCCTTTAAAAATGAAACGTATAAGGGTGTAGTCCAACATTGTTTAAGTGGAGTAATGTTTATTTCAAGAACCAAATTAAACAGCAACGAGAAAGTAGCTTTTCCAGTACTTCACTGTTTCATTGCCTGCATAGGCTGGCGACCATTAGCACAAGTTTTAAAAACACAAAATGAGCTTGGAACTGAATTGTCTTAGTTTCAGTATAATATTACTCATACTGCGTTTGTATCTAACCGTTGGGTAAGATCTTAGGAAAATAAGTGAATAGCCTGGTTTATTTATCCATTAGACACTACAAACCACGCGGTCAGATTCTGTAAAAAGTGTAACTCTATTGATTAGATTTTTCTAAAAGCAGGACTATCCTCCCATAGTGTACTTTAATTAGAAAATAAACTAAATTTTAGTAAGAGGGTTACACGTAGCAAAATAGGGACAGGTTATTTAGGTGAAATCATAAAAATTAAAATTACAATAGTAGCGGCAGGGTTATAGATTGCACTTGGCAGAGTGTGAGACATCCCAATTTAAACCAGTGGCATCACTTCCATGGGGACGGCACTTTCAGTGACTCTTAAGCTCGACGGTCAGCTGCTTCCATCTTCATCAGGCATTATTTTGTTTCTACGAGTATCATTGCGAGTTCGTGAAGTATTGCTCCGCTTTCAATAACCTTCATTACAGCAGGCGGGAATGCGACCACTTTTCCTAAGGAAATAATCTGCAATGTTTATCTTCTTTGATTTGCGAAGGCTTACTACTTTGTTTGGCTAGCTTCGCAAGGACGATTTCCATATTGATTTGACCCCCATTTTCTGACAGATTTTGCAGGTATTTTGTTCTTCCCATTATATCATAAAAGACCTCATATAACTGTTCACACCGAGGCGTCAAAACTCTTGGGATGCCTCCTAATATCGTGTCCGACCTCCTTTTGATCGACGTAGCGCAGCAGCTCGACGTGGCACAATCTCAACAACTTGTTTTAAGTCCCCTGCAGGAATACTGAGTCACGCTGCCTTTATAGCCGTTCATAAACGCGAAAGTGTTGCCGGAGGAGGATTCTGAACACGATTATGTCCCATAAATGTTCCATGGGATTTATGTTGGGCGATCTGGGTTGTAAAATCGTTCGCTGCAAATGTCGAGGATGTTCTCCAAAGCAATCGTGAACAACTGTGGCCCGGTGACATGGTGCATTATCATCCATAAAAATTCCACTGTTGTTTGGAGACATGAAGTCAACCAATGCCGGCAGATGATCTCCAGGCAGCCGAACCAGAGAACCCAGTCCCTTCCACGTAAACACAGCCCACGCCATTATGGAGCCACCATCATCTTCCGCAGTGACTGGTTGACAACTTAGATCAATGAACCCATGAGGTCTGTACGAAACTTGAATCCCATCATCAGATCTTGCCAACTGAAATCGTAAATAATCTGATCAGGCCGTGGTTTTCCAGTCGTTCGTGGAACAACCAGTACGATAACTAGTCCAGGTGAGGCACTGCAGGCCATGTATCGCTGTTAAGGCACTCACCTAGTCGTCAGCAGCCATAGTCCATTAACGCCAAATTTCGCAGCGTTGTCCTAACGGATTCGTTCCTCTTAAGTGTCACATTTATTTCTTCGTTTTTTTGTTGTTGTTTTTTTTTCAATTATTTTCACGCGGTGTTGCTTCTCTGTCAGCACTGACATTCTATGCAAAAGATCCTGCTCTCGTCGCTAAGTAAACGCCGTCAGCCACTGTGATATCCGCGCTGAAAGGTAATGCCTGAAATTTAGTATTCTTGGAACACTCTTGACGCTATGGATCTCGGAATATTAAATTCCCTAACTATTCCCGAAATTGAATGCCCCATGCTCGGAAATGGAATGCTCCATGCGTGTAGCTTCAAACACCATTCCGTATTCGAAATTTGTTAATTTTTATCTGTTAATTCCCATGTGCGGCAACAATTGCATCGGAAACCGTTTCACGTGAAACGCCTGAGTACAGATGGCAGCTCTGCCAATGCAATGCGGTACTAACACCATCTGTGTACGTGAATATCGCTGTCCCTTGACTGTTATCACCTCAGCGTTTGCCTCATGTTTGTTATCTTAATTAATAATATACCCTTCACAGACATCTGCAGTTACAGTAAACGTTGCTTTTTGTTATTTTATTACATACGGTTATTCAAACAGATGATAACTATTGAAGTAGTTTGATTTCACATGCTTGTTCTAGAAGCGGCGTCATTGATTAGTAATCAAAACGTCTTCGATTCCGCAATCGAAATCCAATACCGTTTAAATTTTGATTAATAATCAGCATTGGCGGCCATAGACTTCCGGCATAAGAAGTCACCCTCATTCTGTCAACGTCCTTGTCAAAGAGGGCGGAGGAGCAGACAGAAGTCCAGGGCACTCCCTTGTCCTTGGAGTGGGGAACTGCCCCTAAACGCGGAAGAATCAGCTATGATGAATAGCACGGGGATACAGAAGGCAATGGAAACCACTCCATTAAAGACACATAATGTGTATCACCAGGACATGTGGCCTGAATTGAAAAAGTGTAATGATAATCTATCCATTGGTAAAATATACCGGTTCTCGCTTCTCGCGCCCGGGTTCCCGGGTTCGATTCCCGGCGGGGTCAGGGATTTTCTCTGCCTCGTGATGACTGGGTGTTGTGTGATGTCCTTAGGTTAGTTAGGTTTAACTAGTTCTACGTTCTATGCTGAAGATTATATGGGTAGATCACATAACTAATGAGGAAGTATTGAATAGGATTGGGGAGAAGAGAAGTTTGTGGCACAACTTGACCAGAAGAAGGGATCGGTTGGTAGGACATGTTCTGAGGCATCAAGGGATCACCAATTTAGTATTGGAGGGCAGCATGGAGGGTAAAAATCATAGGGGGTCACCAAGAGATGAATACACTAAGCAGATTCAGAAGGATGTAGGTTGCAGTAGGTACTGGGAGATGAACAAGCTTGCACAGGATAGAGTAGCATGGAGAGCTGCATCAAACCAGTCTCAGGACTGAAGACCACAACAACAACAAACGATCTAGGGGACTTATGACCATAGTGCTCAGAGCCATTTGAACCAAAATATACCGGTATAGCCCCTCTTCGGATCGTCGCGAGGGACTGACAAGGGGGAGGTGACCTTAGTTGACAACATCGGTAGCTCCGTGAGGCTATTTGCAGATGACACGGTTGTCTACAAGAAAGTAGCAACATCAGAAGACTCGTACGTACTCCAGGAGGACGTGCAGAGGATTAATGCATGGTGCGACAGCTGGCAGCTTTCCCTAATCGTAGATAAATGTAATATAATGCGCATACATAGGGGCAGAAATCCATTCCAGTACGATTATGCCATAGGTGGTAAATCATTGGAAGCGGTAACGACCGTAAAATACTTAGGAGTTACTATCCGGAGCGATCTGAAGTGGAATGATCACATAAAACAAATAGTGGGAAAAGCAGGCGCCAGGTTGAGATTCATAGGAAGAATTCTAAGAAAATGTGACTCATCGACGAAAGAAGTAGCTTACAAAACGCTTGTTCGTCCGATTCTTGAGTATTGCTCATCAGTATGGGACCCTTACCAGGTTGGATTAATAGAAGAGATAGACATGATCCAGCGAAAAGCAGCGCGATTCGTCATGGGGACATTTAGTCAGCGCGAGAGCGTTACGGAGATGCTGAACAAGCTCCAGTGGCGGACACTTCAAGAAAGGCGTTACGCAATACGGAGAGGTTTATTATCGAAATTACGAGAGAGCACATTCCGGGAAGAGATGGGCAACATATTACTACCGCCCACATATATCTCGCGTAATGATCACAACGAAAAGATCCGAGAAATTAGAGCAAATACGGAGACTTACAAGCAGTCGTTCTTCCCACGCACAATTCGTGAATGGAACAGGGAAGGGGGGATCAGATAGTGGTACAATAAGTACCCTCCGCCACACACCGTAAGGTGGCTCGCAGAGTATAGATGTAGATGTAGATGTAGATGTAGAATAAGCAACGAAAGGATAACGTTCTATGAGTCGAAGAGTGGAATGTCAGAAGTTTGAACGGGGCAGGGAAGTTAAAATATGTGAACAGGAAAATGAAAAGGTGCAATCTATATATAGTGGGATCAGTGAAGTGAATGGAAAAAAGACAAGGGTTCTGGTCAGACGAGTATAGGGTAATATAAACAGCAGCAGAAAATGATATAATGTGCGTAGGATTCGTTATGAATAGGAAGGTAGAGTACGGAGTGTATGACTGTGAACAGTTCAGTGATAGGATTGTTCTTAGTAGAATGGACAGCAAACCAACACCAACAGCAATAGTTCAGGTATACATGCTGACGTCGCAAGCAGAAGAAAAGAAACAGAGAAAGGATAGGAGGATACCGAAATGGTAATACAGTATGTGAAAGGTGAGGAAAATCTAATAGTCATGGGGTACTGGAATGCGGTTGTAGGGGAAGAAGTAGAAGAAAATATTACAGGAGAATATAGACTTGGGAATAATTGAGTTCTGTAGTATATTTGAGCTAGTAATAACGAACACAATGTTCAAGAATCACAAGAGGTGAATGTACACTATGAGAAGGTCGGGTGATAGGGGGAGATTGCCATTTGATTACATCATGGTGATACAGAGATCCCGCTGTCAGTTACTGGATTGTAAGGTGTACATAGGACCAGATACAGACTCATATCACACTGTAGTAATCGTGATGAGTAGACTGAAGTTCAAGAGGTTAGTCAAGAAGAATCAATACGCGAAGAAGTGGGATACGGAAGTATTAAGGAATGACGAGATACGCTTGAAGTTCTCTAAGGCTATAGATTCGACAATAAGGAATAGCTCAGTAGGCAGTACAAAATGGTTCAAATGGCTCTAAGCACTATGGGACATAACATCTGAGATCATCAGTCCCCTAGACTTAGAACTACTTAAACCCAACTAACCTAAAGACATCACACACACACATGCCCAAGGCAGGATTCGAAACTGCGACCGTAGCAGCAGCTCGGTTCCGGACTGAAGCTCCTAGAACCGCTCGGCCACAGCGGCCGGCGTAGGCTGTACAGTTGATGAGGAATGGACGTCACTAAAAAGGGTAATCACAAAAGTAAGGAGGAAAAAGATAGGTGCATAGAATGTAACGGTGAAGAAAGAATGGGAAACAGGAGCAATAGTTCAGCTGATCGAAGAAGAAGGAAGTCAAAAAATGTTCAGGGACATTCAGGAACACAGAAATACAAGCCGTTGAGGAATTAAATACATTGGAAGTGCAGCGAAGCTACGACGAAATGGCTGCAGCAAAACTATAAAGACATCGAAAAAGAAATGACTGTCGGAAATACTACCTCTGTATTTAAGAAAGTCAAGACTACCTTCGATGAAATTAAAAGCAACGGGAATTCCACTATTAAATGTAGAGGAGAGTGCGGGTAGGCGGGAAGAGAACGCTGAGCGCCTCTATGAAGGGGAAGACTTATCTCATGTGTTAGAAGAAGAAGGACGAACCGATTTAGAAGAGACAGAATCAGAATTTAAAGGATATTTGGAGCACTTCAGATGAAATAAGGCAGGAGGGATAGATAACATTTCATCAGAATTTCTGAAGTCATTTTGAGAGGTGCCAACAAAACGACTATTCACGTTGGTGTGTAGAATGCATGAGTCTGCGGACATACCATCTGACTTTCGGAAAAATATCATCCATACAGTTCCCCAAACTGGAAGAACTGCATACAAATCTCTGACGAGAATAATATACAGAAGAATGGGAAAGAAAAATCGGTTCGGCTTTAGAAAAAAAGGACCTCATAGTTAATACTGAGGTTGCGGTTGTTGATTGAAGGAAAAGCTAGACACGTTCATAGTAACTGTCGACCTGGAAGAAGGGTTCGACAATGTAAAATGAGAAAAATAGGGATAAGCTATAGGGAGAGACGGGTCATATACAACATATACAACAGCCAAGAGGGAATAATAAGAATGAGCGACCAAGAACGAAGTGCTGGAATTAAAAAGGGTGTAAGGGAGGTATGTAGTCTTTCTCCTTTGTTGTTCAATCTGTAGATCGAAGAAGCAATGATAGCAATAAAAGGAAGGTTCAGGAGTGGAATTAAAGTTCAAGCTGAAAGGATATCAGTGATAGGATGCGATGATGACTTTGCTATCCTGAGTGAAAGTGAAGAAGAATTACATCATCTGCTGAATGTAGTGAACACTATAATTAGTACAGAATATGGATTGAGAGTAAATCCAAGAAAGACAGAAGTAGTGAGAAGCAGCAGAAATGAGAACAGCGAGAAACTTAACATCAGGATTAATGGAAGATGTTAGATGAAGTTTAGGAATTCTACTACCTACGCAGTAAAATAACCAATGATGGGCGGAGCAGTGAGGACATCAAAAGCAGACTAGGAATGGCAAGAAGTGCATTCTTGGCCAAGAGAAATCTACTAGTCTCAAACATAGGCCTTAACTTGAGGAATAAATTTCTGAAAATGTGCGTTTGGATTACAGAATTGTGTCGTAGTGAAACACGGACTGTGGGAATACCGGAATAGAAGAGAATCAAAGCATCTGAGATGAGGTACTACAGACGGATGGTGAAAATTAGGTGGACTGATAGTGTAAGGAATGAGGAGGTTCTGGGCAATATCGGAGAGGTAAGGAATATGTGAAGGGAATGACTTCCATGCTGCTAGACGGAGCTGTAGAGGGCAAAAATTGTAGACGTAGGCATAGATTGGAATACATCCAGCAAATCATTGAGTACGTAAGTTGTAGGTGCTACTCTGAGATGAAAAGGTTGGCACAGGAGAGGAATTCGTTTTGTTTACCACTAGTTGCGTGAACGGCTGCTAGGGCGGTGTAAGTTACGTAAACGGCCACTAGCGTACTCGCGCCAATAGGCAGTCGTCTGTGATTCGGCATTGAACCAACTCGGAAAAACATACGCTTTTCGTTTAAGCAATTTCAACAAACTAAATCTTTCCGCAAAGGAAAGAGGCGCAGACGGTTCTGCGACCGTGTAGGCTGCTGATTCCTGAAGGGAATGCCGGACATTTGCCACGCCGGACATTTGCCACGCCAGACATTTGCCACACTTGCTCCTCCGCCAGGTAGCGTGAGTAGCGATCCCTCAGGTAAGGGACGTCTTTCTAAGAGACAGTCTCCAATACTTCCAAACTATGTAAGTGAAGACCATATGTGGCTTCAGTTCAAAGAAATAGTACCAACAGCAATCGAGAGATTCATACCAAATAAATTAATAAGAGACGGAACTGATCCCCTATGTTACACAAAACACGACAGAAAGCTGCTGCAGGAGCACCGAAAAAGGCACGTGTAATTTAGAAGAACGCAAAATCTCCAAGATTAGCAAAGTTTTACTGAGGCTAGAAATTTGGTGCGGATTTCAATACGAGATACATTTAATAGTTTCCACAACGAAAGTCTCTCTAGAAATGTGGCGGAAAATCCAAAGAGATTCTGGTCCTGTGTTAAGTAAACCAGCGGAAAGGCTCAGTAAGTACCTTTACTGCGCCACAGCGATGACGAGGAGAAGGGGGAGACAAGGAACCCAACCCTTCGGAGCAGGTAAAATCGTGGCAAATGTCCGGCGTGGCAAATGTCCGCACACCTCCTGAACGTTCCGCTAAATAGGTTAGGAGTCCGTTACACGGAGGAGGCCGCTACACAGCGGGAGCTCTGTGGCGTGGACTGGTCGGATCTTTAGGTTAGAGGGCCGCTGAAAAACGAAAAAGGGCTTCAGTCTCAAAAGTTCAGGTCGAACACAGGAAGAACGAAGATCTAGAAACGATTGCTATAACAGCTGTAAATTGTTGCAGCTGTATTTCGAAAGTACCAGAGCTCGAAGTGCTAACAGAAAGTACTGATAGTCAAATCTTTATAGGCACTGAAAGCTAGCGGAAGTCGGAGGTAAGTTCGCCCGTAACGTTTGTTGCTGTAATAAGTAATTTATCTTGTAACGACGTAGAAATAGCTGCTGCTGTTAGAAGTAGTTTATCTTGCAGAAAAACTGAAATAGATAGTTCCTGTAAGTTAGTATGGGTAGACATCGTTACTGGCAACAGGTATAAAATAATAATGGGATCCTTTTACCGACTCCAATCTCTAATGATACAATTGCTGAAAGGTTCAAAGGAAACTTGAATTTAATTTCAAAGAGGTACCAGACTCGTACAATTATAGTTGATGGTGACTTCAATGAACCCTCGATATGTAGGCAAAGAAAAAAGAAAACAAAACTTTGGAATTCGGGGATACGCATAAAACCACATCTTAAATTATTCTAAACCTTTTCTCTGAGGATTACTTTGAGCGGTGGCTTCATGAGCCAACTCGAACAGTAAACTTTTGTGAAAACACACTTTATCACTGAAGCAACAAATAATCCTGAGGTAATGACGAGTATCAAAACGGACACATGCGCTAATGAACACAGGATGTTGTAGCGAGACTAAATACTGTATCTCGCAAATCCTAAACGAAAAATATATCAATCCAAATACGCAGGTAAAAGCTCGTTTGGCCCTTCCTGGGAGACTACCTCCACTCCTTCCAAATTAACAAATTAAGTGTGGACTAGATGGGGCTTGAATTCTAGGGAATAGTATCGACAGCAATTGAGATATTTGTATCAAAAAAATTAAGAAACGATGGAGCGGATCCACCAAGGTACACAAAACACGTCAGAATGTTGTTGCAGAAACAAATCCAGCACAGAGTTCAGTGCGAGGTACGTATAACAGTTTCCACAACGAAACTTTATCTCGGAAAGTGGCAGAAAATCCAAAGAGATTATGGCCGTACGCAAAGTATGCTAGCGGCATGATACAATCAATATCTTCTATGCACGATAGCAACAGAAATACTATCGATGACAGTGCTGCTAAAGCAGAGTTACTAGACACAGACTTCCGAAATATCTTCACCAAAGAAGACGAGGTAAATATCTGAGAACTGGAAACAAGAGCAACTGCCAACATGAAAAATTTAGAGGTAGATACCCTCGGAGTAGTGAATCAGCTTAAATCACTTAATAAAAGCAAGTCTTCCGTTCCAAATTGTATACCAACTAGGTTCCTTTCAGATTATGCTCATGAAGTAGCTCCATACTTAACAATCATATACAACCGCTCGCTCGACGAAAGATGCGTATCCAAATACTGAAAGTTGCACAGGTCACGCCAGTATTCAAGAAAGGCAATTTGAGTAATCTATTAAATTAGAGGTCCAGGTCATTAACGTCGATATTCGGCAGGAACATATATTGTGTTCGAATATCATGAATTACCTCGAAGAACTGGAAGTTTGCTGTACGTGTATTTCCCGATATGAACGCTTCGCAGCAGTGGTACCGCTATGATTCGATTGCACAGTATACGGAGAAACGTAAACGGGTTCCTGTACATCTGTCGTATGCAGCTCCCACTGTATGTCACGTCACGTCTGGGTTCCGGGGCTGCACTGTTGATTCATAAACGGAGACGTGTCACTGCGAAACAGTGCGTGCCCAGAATGTGCTTTCGCCTCACTGCAAACTGATGCGTATGCGCCAGGGCACGGTAACACCCGTGGGCTGCTCGACGATCAAAGTGTGATACCTTTGCTAGTTATAAGCCGTACACTGGAGGACTTCATTATCAAAAAGTAATTGTAGTGCAGTAATTATAATAACCACTAACAACAACAATAATAGTAATAATTATACAAGTAATAATAATGATAATACTAATGAATGCAAGTAATAATAATAATAATAATATTTTTCTGTTATGAGATCTGCATCAGCTAATTAGTGGAATAAAGTATCCATAAAAATAACTGGAGGTGTACCTTGGGAAGCACACGGTGTTTAGTGTCGCACTGTTGCTGGGGATATTGCATGCAACTGACACACGGTGATTGTACGTTGCCAAAAGTTTCCAGTGAAGCTACATATCGTGGGAGTTTTGCCAATAATTATTGATTTTCCCATGCTAAACACTGCGTATATTCTAAAATCCAAGCCTATAAAATAGATTAATCACATTTATTTCCCAAGTTTGGCTAAAACTCAGTGTGAGTCCACAATGAAGGGAGAATATACTGGAGTGCAAAAATGATGGACGAAATTAACTTTCGCAATTTGTGTCACTGCCCATTAACACAGCTCGATGAAACTTGGGCCATACAGCAGTACAGTACAGAAGTTAATCTAAAGAAATTTGCAGTGAAACTAACAGAAATGATACTTTCATCGAAAGACAATAATTAAACTGAAGTCATGTGATTTATGGTGAGCCCCAGGACATTAAAAATGGGGAGATCGTGTTTAATAGAGTGTACTGTCACCATGGGCGGCAATGCATGCTCTACAACGTGCTGTCACGCTGGAGTTCTTGCCATAGGGCGTTCCATTCCTCTAACAGCGCGATTGACAATCGCTGGATGGTCTTTTGTGCGTGTGTACTTCCTACAATATGCCTCCTCAACGCATCCCACACGTGCACGATGAGCTTTAAGTCCGACAACGGGCCAGGCAATCTATTCGTCGAATATCCTCCAGCTCACCCTTTCCACCTGTGCTGTGTATTACCTGACTACTTCGACCTTCGGATGACCTAGAAGATGATGACGTAATCATCAAGAAATCATAGTGGTCATGCATGATATCATCACTAACCTTCAACACTTGCTGACATCATTCAATCAGTCAGTCATTCAGTCATTGGAAATGATCTCTACCAGTACCCTCCCCTTCTCCATCCCTTTTCTCCACCCCTTCCCTTTTCGTCTATTCAATCCTAGCGCACTACTGAACGTTCAAGATTGTGGGAATAGCCCAACTGTGAAAGTGGCAAATTTAAAAATCCCCGACCTCCCGCTGTCTCCAACCAATCACACATTGTAGTACTCCTTATCTCCAGCCATTCACAGTGCGAAAAAATCCAAGATGACAGTAACAGCCGAACTGTTTTAATGGAAAATTTAAAACTTGGCCCCCCTCCCCCCGATACACTTCCACTTCAACTTCTTCACCAATCAATGAAGATTCAGAAAAGTTCAAGGGAATGGAAAATTTGTACTTTATAAACTACACCAACCCCTCTTTCCAACCAGTCAGAGCATAATATTTAAAAGATGTGCGAAAATAGTGTTGAAATACATTATTTTCGACGGACACTTCCCCATTTCCCACTAATCAGCGCTAAAGACGCAATCCTCAGGTGAAAATCAAAGATATCCAATAATTCAGAAAGAAACTTACATCTGGCGCCGAAATAGTGTCAAACTACATTTTATTTTTACACATATATACTCCGACTAATATAAAAATGACTGCAAGGTAAAAGAAATGCTTTATATGTGTAAAATGGTGCACACATACAGGTTGCATAGAGTACAACCTCCTTCAGCTCAACTCCAGTCGCAGCCTAGTACTAAAATGCAAGAGCCAGTTACAGTGTGGTGCCACCTGGGATATTTACTGAATGGTATCTAAACTACCTAAATTATTTATCAAGAAAGAAACCACGTCACACGCCTCTGTCACGTCTTCTTCATACCAAATCCAACCTGTTCTAAAAATTATCCGAAATATTTATCCAGACTATATGTCAAAGCACGAACAATACCAAAACTGATTACTATGTTTTCATGCCTGACTTCGAAAAAATCGTCTGTGGGCTGCCTCACTAGTCACGTCAGCACATTCATTTGAAATTAAATAATTTATCGAGTATTTAACACTTTCTGCAGAAATAACTGAACACCAACTTCTACTTGTAGAATATATTAGGGATAAGTAGTTGCGAACCTGTTTTCAACTGAAATGCTATCCTGTAAACCCCGAAAAATACAAAGAAAGTCAACTCCCGTTTCACATCCCTTTTCCTTACTGTCGACAACAGATGGAACCATTCTTAAAAATCAACAAAAGTTCCATATCCATAACACGAAATAGCTGTCTATATTGGTAAAAAAACTCCAAATTTTCGACCTATGGACCACATTTGATTTAAGACCTAACAGAACTTTAAATTATCTTCCACTTTTATGATCACTCAGTAATCTGAAATATCTGCAAAATATGTTGGCAGCAATAAAAGCGCAACATTTATTCGATTACCACAATGTCCTTTTCAACAAGTTAGTTTTCGTCTAATGAATATTATTATGTGAACTGAAGTATGTTTTTCTGTGGCAAGGGGGGACAATGATGATCAAGTATCACTGAAGATATACAATCGATAAGAATTATTGCAAATCATTGGAACCTAGTTAAAGTTAAGCGCAAGAAGAACGTTGTAAGCCTCAAATTAATTATGCTATTACAAGCTTGTCAGGGTACCACAACATTCTAAAATGCGTCAGAAAAGTGATATTCACGTTGAAACAGTATCAGAATCGTATAATATATCGAATGTGATGGAGTGTGTACTGTCATCACGTAACGCAGTTTCTTTCATGGCCAGTTTAGGAGGGTAGTGGGGCATATATAATGCATTACTAGAAGAAAGAGAATCGTTAATAACTTTTTTTTGTCATCAGTCTTCTGTCTGGTTTGATGCGGCACGCCACGAATTTCTCTCCTGTACTAACCTCTTCATCTCAGAGTAACACTTGCAACCTACGTCCTCAATTATCTGCTAGATGTATTCCAGTCTCTGTCTTCCTCTACAGTTTTTTTTCCCTCTACACCTCCCTTTAGTACCATGGGACTCATTCCCTCATATCTTAACAGATGTCCTATCGTTCTGTCCCTTCTCCTTATCATTGTTTTCCACATATTCCTTTTCTCTCCCATTCTGCGCAGAACGTCCTCATTCCTTTACCATATCAGTCCACCTAATTTTCAACATTCGTCTGTATCTCCACGTTTCAAATGCTACGATTCTTTCTGTTCTGGTATTCCCACAGTCCATGTTTCACTGCCATACATGCTGTACTCCAGACGTACATTCTCAGAAATGTCTTCCTCAAATTAAGGCTGATATTTGATATTAGTAGACTTCTCTTGGCCAGGAATGCCCTTTTTGCCATTGCTAGTCTGCTTTCGATGTCCTCCTTGCTCTGTCCGTCATTGGTTATTTTACTGCCTAGGTAGCAGAATTCCTTCGTGACCATCAATCCTGATGTTAAGTTCCTCGCTGTTCTCATTTCTACTACTTCTCAGATCCTATTCCAGCTGTCCCTAATATTAGATTCTGTCAGCGGAAAAGTGGCCATAAGTATTCCACTTCCCATCAGACTCCGTTAAAAATGTTAGAGAATAATATTTCTATAATCTTTTACTAGTACTTAACAGAGATATTTATGTGATATTACTCTCAATTTCAGATAATAATGCTGCTGTACCTGAAAAATCTCTCCAGGTCCTGACAGGGCTCAGCTAACACCTAAGGCCTAATGGGTACCAGCTAATGACTAATGCCTAATGCCTAACATGTAACACCCAGTGCCTAATACCTAACACCTAATGGCTAATGGCTAACAGTTAATGTATAATGCATAATTTCTAACTGCTAACACTAAAAATCTAACAGGTAATGCCTAATGCTTAGTCACTAATGACTCATGGCTAATGCCTAAGACCCAACACTTAAAGCCAAATTATCTTTGTTATTGAAGTGTTGTAGGCATAATTAACATACTTCAATTGAATGCTGATGAGCAGTAATATTCAAAGTGATCTTGGGTGAGCTCCAGATAGTATTCTTATTACACACTCTTTGTGCAGTGAATAATTTTTCTCTTAATGATGAATTACCCAAAATATGACGCTATCTGAATGCTGTGAATGACAACAGGCATAGTAGGCTAATTTTCTGATATGTTTATCACCAAAATTTGCATTAACCCTTATTGTATGTGTAGCTGAACCCAAATGTTTTAGTAGACCATCTATGATTTTCTCCCAGTTAAATTTCTCATCAATACACACACCTAGAAATTTTGAATATGCTGCCTTAGCAACAGACTTCTCTTCAATGTCAATATTTATCAACAGTGTTATGCCATTTACTGTGCAGATCTGTATACAACGTTTTTTCTCTAAATTTGGTGAGAGTCCATTTGCAGAGAACCACTCAATAATTTTCTGAAAGGCATTATTTAAAATTTCCTCATCTAATCTTGTTTTTTTGGGTGTGATTATTATACTTGTATTATCAGCAAAAAGAACTAGCTTTGCATCTTCATGAATGCAGGGTGACTAGTCATTAATATGCAATGAGAAGAATAACAGACCCAACACAGAACCATGTGGGGCACTGTTGTTGACAACTCTGCAGTTAGAGAACTTCACAGAGTTTTGCTGACTGTCTGTACTATTAATATCAACCTTCTGCAGTCTTCTAGTTAAATATAAATTAAACCATTTGTGCACTGTCCTATTCATACCACAATACTATAGCTGATCTAGAAGTATTTCATGATTCACACAGTGAAAATCCCTTGAGAGATCACAAAAAATCACACTGGGAGATGCTGAGTTATTCAGAGCATTTAATATTTCTTCAGTGAAAGCATATAATGCGTTTTCTGTTGGAAACGTTTCCCGAAACCCAACTGATATTTTGTTAGTACTTCATTTTTTTCAAATATATGAAACTACTGTTGCAAACACTACTTTTTCAAGAATATTTTATGAAGCAATCAGAGGTGAGACCGAATGGTTAGCTGTCAGTATCAGACGTATAGTCCTTTTAGTGCAATGGTTTAACAATAGCATATTTCAGTTCAACCAGAAAGAAAACCCTGTTTCAGTGAGCTGCTATATATGTGGCTGAGAATCTTACGTGTCTGTTGGAAACAAGCTTTTAGTACTCTGTTGGAAATGCCATCACTTCCATGTGAACTGTTACTTTTGGATGAATTTATTATCTTCCTAATTTCAGTAGGAGAAGGTGAATTTCAGTTTTATCAAACTGTGTAGGTATTGCCCCTTTCATATAGAGCTTTGCATTTTCTAATGAACAGCTGGATCATATTTTCTCTACATCACAACGAAATTGATTATTTTAAATATATTCTACTTCTGACCTTTTGTTAACAAACCTTACATTGAGTTTGATAGAAATATGGCCTTCCTATGCTCTCAGTAGCCCTGTTTCCCTTTTAACAATATTCCACTATGTTTTATTTTCATTGTCAGAGGTACTAATTTCAGACATAATGCACATACTTTTCTTAATGCTATCCTGTATTTTTATAATCTAATTTTATATTTTAACTTTTAATGCTATTTATAAAATGACCGACCAGACATAATGTTATCCTGTATTTTTATAATCTAATTTTATATTTTAACTTTCAATGCTATTTATAAAATGACCAGAGACTTCTGTGGTAGCATAATTCAACCCCTTTCTGTGCCAAAGTCAGATGTAGCCCAAAATTGTGAAGATTGTCGTTTCTTCTAATGTTGTAGCTATGCACTTTGCTATTATTTTTGGACTGAAGTGGGTTATTAATAAGAAAATACATAAGTAAATATGTGTACTGTGAAGGTACTTTGAATATTCCTAGTTCCTTCAATAACAGCAAGGGCTCTCGACAAGGGAAGTGTCCAGGCGCCATGGAGTGAACCAAAGCGATGTTTCTCGGACATGGAGGAGATACAAATGGATAGGAACCGTCGATGACATGCCTCGCTCAGGCCGCTCAAAGGAGCGACTGCTACCTACGGGTTATGGCTCTGAGGAACCCTGACAGCAACGGCACCATGTTGATGCCTTTCGTGCAGCCACAGGACATCGTGTTACGACTCATACTGCGCGCAATAGGCTGCATGATGCGCCACTTCACTCCCGACGTCCATAGCGAGGTCCATCTTTGCAACCACGACGCCGTGCAGCGCGGTAAGATGGGCCCAACAACATGCCGAATGGACCGCTCAGGATTGGCATCACGTTCTCTTCATCGATAAGTGTCGCATATGCCTTCAACCAGACAATCGTCGGAGACGTGTTTGGAGGCAAGCCTGTCAGGCTGAACGCCTTGACATACTGTCCAGCGGGTACAGGAAGGTGGAGGTTGCCTGCTGTTTGGGGGTGGCATTATGTGGGGCCGATGTTCGCCGCTGGTTGTCATGGGCGTACCATAACGGGTGTATAATAGGTGAATGTCATTCTCCGACCGATAGTGCAATCAAATCGGCAGTCAATTGGCGAGGTATTCGTCTTCATGGACGACAATTCGCGCTCTCATCATGCACATCTTGTGAATTACTTCCTACATGGCATGGCTCAACTAGAGTGTCCAGCATGCTCTCCAGACAGGAACCCTACCGCACACGCCTGGGTTCGATTGAAAATTGCTGTTTCTGGACGACGTGACCCGCCAACCACTCTGAGGGACCTACGCTGAATCGCTGTTGAGGAGTGGGACAGTCTGAACCAACAGTACCCTAATGAACTTGTGGACAGTATGCTACGACGAATACAGGCATGCATCAATGCAAGAGGATGTGCTACTGGGTATTTGAGGTACCGATTTGTATAGCAATCTGGACCACCACCTTTTAAGGTCTCGGTGTATGGTGGTACCACATGCAGTTGCGGTTTTCATGAGCAATAAAAAGGGCCAAAATGATGTTTATGTTGATCTCTGTTCCAATTTTATGTATAAGTTCCGAAGCTCTCGGAACCGAGGTGACGCAAAATATATTTTTAAGTGTGTGTAGTATCTGAGCGCGCTGTCCGTGTGTAAAGTGGCTAAAGCGCGCTATCTATCTGAGTTTGAGTGATGGCAGATGCTCGGCACCAACACTGCGGAAACCGAACGACTTGTTGGGTGTTTGGGGAGTGCTGTGGTGAGTGTCTTCGACAAGTGGCAAAACCAGGGTGAAACAACGTCCAGACTTCGTGAGATTTTGGGGATACCCCTTATTATCGATGCCGGACGTCGTAGGTGGGCAGGCTGGTAGAACAGGACAGGCGGCGAACTGTGACGGAACTAATATCATACTTTCATGCTGGGCAGAGAGCAAGTGTATTCGAACATACACTGCACCAAGCACTCTTAACGATGAGCTGACGATCCTTGCATGTGCTATTATTAACATCCTAGAATCGGCAACTACGACTGAAATGGGCACATTATCATCGTTACTGGACACTGGCGCAAAGATAAACGGTTGGGTGGTCTGCAGGGTCTGATGAATCACGATACCTTTCGCGGTGTAGCTTGCTGTCAGGTTTCGAGAGGGTGCGTTTCTGGATGAGGTATCGAATATATTGCTTCCCCCTACTTATACCTCCAGAGGAGATCACGAATGTAAAATTAGAGAAATTCGAGCGCGCACGGTGGCTTCCCGGCAGTCTTTCTTCCCGCGAACCATACGCGACTGGAACAGGAACGGGAGGTAATCACAGTGGCACGTAAAGTGCCCTCCGCCACACACCGTTGGGTGGCTTGTGGAGTATAAATGTAGATGTAGATGTAAATCATTCCTATGGGAAGGCGCAAATCTATCATCTTCCAGGGGAACAGCTTCTTGATGCCACGGACGGAGTCAAGCTGTCGGCGACGCCATTATCTCTGGCGAACATCCACGTGGGCATCCATGGGTCCCTTGGAGCTCATGCAAGGCCCCATGACGGCCAAGGAGTGTATTACACTGGCTGCAGACCGCATACATCCCTTCATGACGATCTCGTTTCCCGGCAACAGTGCATTTTTCAGTAAAAGGCTGGGAGTATGATGTAGTGGTTCGAGGAACACAAGGCAAGTTCCAATTGGCGTGCTGGCCCCATAACTTACCAGATCTGAACGGCATCGAACACATCAGGGATGTGATTGAATGTGGCGCGAGAGCTCATCGCAATCCTCCCCGGCATTCACGGGAATTAGATGACCTGTGTGTGTGCAGATATGGTGCCAGTTCCCTCCAGCGATATAGCAACTCCTTATTGCCTCCATGGCACGACGCGTCGCTCCTGGTATCCGGGCCAAAGGTGGACATATCGGGTATTAGATAGGTGATCTTAACATTCTGGTTTGTCAGTGTATACATTAAAAAAATTTTTAATGACCGCAGGGACCTTAGTTTTGGAATACGCCCTCTAGAATTTGAAATAAAACTGTTGGTGACTTGTGTAATCAGTATTAAATAGTAATATTTTAAATACAATTTGGTATCGCGGCTGAACACAATTGAAGCGTTCTGTTTTTACACCTCAGGAAATATTATTTTATCACTCAGTGGTTAATAACTCCAGGTTGAGAACGACTGTGGTAGAGAATTAAACGGAAACACAAATGGCTTATTGCAGATGGACAAAAGGAGCTGCGAAGCGAAGACAGCGCTGAAAGGACGGCCAACAACAACGGACCAGGTACGGTACGTCATAGCTGCTGAAAGGGATCCGTATATCTAATCACGCAGGATTTACTGGTGAGGGTGCGACACCGGCGACTGCGTGTGTGACTTGGGGGCGGCCGATACGGGTAATTAATGAGGGCTCCTCAGACGGCGCGTTGTTTAGCGCTCCCGGGAGGCGCCGTTAGCAGTAATGGATTTATGGCGGCGCCAGCACGTCCGTGTTACAGGGCCACACTGGCTGGCGACATGCTAGCCGATCCGTCGAATCGGGTTACTGATATTGACCTACCGCAAACCGTGTAAACCGTTAGGGCGCGGAGAAAATACAGCATTGGAAGTCTGTGTCGACCCAAACTACGTTTCAGGGAAAAGAGGAATATTCATTAATTAAGCAAAATGGCTTCCTGCTTCGCAGTTTGATGTCTAAAGGGACATTAAAGGTAAAAGCATAACAGGATCAGTTCTGACGTTGCACTTGGCAATGGGAGGAAATTTTAAGGAAAACAAGACCTTTCATCAGATTTTGTGACTAGATGAAACGTTTTATAGTGTAAGAGGAAGCAACATATACGCAGTTGTCCGGGAAATTGACGTGAACTTTAAGGAAAGACGGATATCATATAATATGTACAACAACAAAGAGTGAACAATAAGAAGGGAAGACCAAGAACGAAGTATTTTCCTCTGTAGTTCGAACTACTTATCGACGGAGATAATATAACTGTTCTGGAGTGGGTTTAAAATTTAGCAATAAAATTAGGTAACTTCAGCGAAAGTGAGGAAGAATTGCGAGACACGACGAAGAGAATGAATGGTTTAATGAGCAGACATTTGAGAGTCAACGAGAAAGCGAGGAAAGTAATGAGAAGTGGCAGAACTGAGATTACCGAGGAACTTAAAATACGATTTGAGACCGTGAAGCAGATGTAGTGGCCCGCATCTCGTGGTCGTGCGGTAGCGTTCTCGTTTCCCACGCCCAGGTTCCCGGGTTCGATTCCCGGCGGGGTCAGGGATTTTCTCTGCCTCGTGATGGCTGGGTGTTGTGTGATGTCCTTAGGTTAGTTAGGTTTAAGTAATTCTAAGTTCTAGGGGACTGATGACCATAGATGTTAAGTCCCATAGTGCTCAGAGCCCTTTGAACCATTTGCAGATGTAGTGAAAAATTCTGCTACCTTGGAAACAAAATATCACGCAAAGGATGAGCCAAGTACGTCACACATAGTAGACTTACACTGGCAAAGAAGGATGCTAGTATCAAACATCCTCCTTGATTTGATGTAGATTTTTCTGATAATGCACGCTTCGAGCAAGTAATTGTATAGAAGTGGGTAGTACATTGCGTGAAAACACCGAAAGAAGAAAAAAGGTACTCTTAACGTTTGAGATGAAAAATGAAGGATGTTGGATGTTTAGTGCACTGATAAAGTAAAGAATGAGGAAGTTCCTTCGCAGAATCGTCGAGGAGAGGAAAAGATGGATAACAACTACAAGTAGGACCGCATAATAGGACGTGTGTTGTAACATGAAGGAATAACTTCGATTTTATTTCAGGGAGCTGTAGGAGGAAAAAACAACAGGGGAAGATAGGGACTGGAATAACTCCAACAAATAATTGAGGATGTTGGATACAAATGCTACTGTGGCATTAAAAGCTTGCCACAGGAGATGACAATACCAAACTTCTCAAAAACCCGATGTATAGAAGACAAACAAGGATGTAAATTTAACACATCCAAAGCGAGATCAACACATATTAATCTTCAAATTACACATTGTATTGCCACAGTAAAATTGAAACATTATCTTTTTAATGTATGAATCCCAACAGAAATTTTTGAGAAATTGAGGCCACAGATATATAACACTCACTCTAAAAGTGTTTGGTTTGACGATCTTCTTACCAAAACTGAAAATAAGCCCTCCCCACAAAAGACAGATGTATGAGTAAAGTTACTCAATATTATGTTTTTTTGCAGGTATAAAGAAAAGCCGATCAAAAAGTTTCCATGTGAGAGCGTTGATGCAGCGTATAAGCAGAGTAGCAGTTATACACGGTCCAGTCACATTAATGTGATCACCAACTACGCTCGACGTTAACGTGGAACAACCACTCACATACGGCAGGTGGCAGCACTAGCACTGAATGGTGTATACGAGGGTTGTCCAGAAAGTAAGTTCCGATCGGTCGTGAAATGGACACCACAGTGAAAACCCGATGAATGTTTGCTCAGATATGTTGGGTAGTGTCTCTAGTATGACTTTCGATCGCATCAAGGCGCTCTTTTCAGTTGTGAGCGCACTGTGAGCGAGTAAAGGTGCCTAGGACAACGATATCTCCCGCCAAGTAGGAGGGCCTGCCGATAGGCTTCGCCTTAATGAATGCAGCACACCTAACACAACTGCCACGCACTTCCTTCTTCATGGCAATTCTCAGCCGCACTCGGCAGGGGCAGTGAAGACGCTCCTGCAGCCTTTGCGATGGGAAGTGTTCGATCACCCACAACACAGCCCTAATTGGCTCTTCCTGAGTATCATCTCTGTTCACATGAAACGCTGGAAACGAAGACAACACTTGGGTGCAGGCTACGCGCTATAGACCAGCGTAGAGAATTACCGGAAAGCACAGGCGGCTGCCTTCTGTGACGATGGTGTTGGAAATTTCGTATAACACTCCGATAAATGAGTAAGTAGGAGCGGCGGCTTTGTCAAGAAGTATCTGGGAAGTGTAGCTAACTCTTGTAAATAAAATGTTTCTGATTTTCACTGTGGTTTCCATTTAGCGATCGATCGGAACTTACTTTCTGGACAACCCTCGTAGAACATCCCAGGGGAACGCGGAAAACAGTCCCGTCGCTGTACGAATGATAACTCGCTTTCGGGTCAAGGGTGGAAGCATTTCCAAAACGGTTAAATTTCTAAACGTCTGAGTGCCGCCTTGGTTAAAGTATAACATGCGTGGCAAAATTGCGCTATTCGAAACAGGCCTGCTGCGCGGACTGGCCGCACGGTTAGAGGTGACATGTCACTAATCGTGCGGCCCCTCCCGCCGGAGGTTCGAGTCCTCCCTCGGGCATGGGTGTGAGTGTTGTCCTTAGCGTTAAGTTAGTTTAAGTAGTGTGTAAGTCTAGGGACCGATGACCGCAGCAATTTGGTCCCTTAAGAATTCATACACATTTCTGAAACCGGCCCCGAAGCAACTGTGGTGCACCATGGGCCATAGAAAACAGGAAAGTATTACGGCTGCAGGGACGTATATCAGCAAACAGATATGTAACTGTTGAATAACCGCCCAGATGAACCTAGGTGCTACCAACAGTGTCTATTCAACGACCATTCAGAGAAAGCTGCTGCATATGGACCTCCACAACAGGTGCCTGGTACATGTACCAACGCTGACTGCTGTTCATCAGAAAGAAACGGCTGTAATTTGCTCGCAGGTACCGCAACTGGATGTCCACTTAGAGGCGACACGTGACGTTTTCAGATAAATCATGTTTCATGCTCATGCGAAAGATAGCAGCTAGTATATACGGCGTGAAGCAACAGTTACGACCTGTGGAATATTTCCGTGACAATCCCTGGGTTACCTTGTCATTCTGGCAGGAAAACGGATCAACAAAAGTATGCATCAATCCTTGGGAACTATGTCCACCCCTAAATCAGTTTGCTTTTCCTTCGCAAGGTGGTATCTACGAGGGTCACTCCAAAAGAAATGCACACTATCTTTTTTAATCCATCTTTTATTCTACATGTTTGGAAGTTTTACAGTGTGTAGGGACATCCTTGAGGAACAATATTTTCATTTCTCCACATAATTTCCATCCCTCTCAACTGCCTTACGCCATCTTGGAACCAGAGCCTGTATACCCGCAAGGTAAAATTCTGGACCAACCTGTTGGAGCCACTGTTTGGCAGCGTGCATAAGGGAGTCATCATCTTCAAACCTTATTCCACGAAGAGTCTTTTAGTTTCCCAAAGAGATGAGAGTCACATGAAGCCAGGTCATAACGGTAAGGCGGGTGTTTCAGTGTTGTCCCTCCGAGTTTTGTCATCGCTTCCATGGTTTTTTTACTGTCATGTGGCCGTGGATTTCGTGCATTGTCGTGCAACAGCAAAATACACTGCTTTTGCCGATGTGGTCGAACACGACTCAGTCGGGCTTGAAGTGTCTTTAGTGTCGTCACATATGCCTCACAATTTATGGTGATTTCACTTGGTATGATGTGCACAAGCAAGAGTCCTTCGGAATCGAAAAACACCGTAACCATAACTTTTCCAGCAGAATTTGTGTTTCGGAATTATTTTTTTTCTGGGGCCAAATGATGGAGCCATGTTTCATCACCTTTCACAATTCTTCCAAGAAATTCATCTCCACCATTCTCATACTGTTCCAAAAGTTCTCTGCATACCGTTTTTCTTGTTTCTTTGTGAGCCACTGTCAACATCCCGGGAACCCACCTGGCACAAACCTTTTTTAACGCCAACGCTTTCTGTATTCTGCAAACGCTTCCTTCCCCTATCCCAACGTAGCGTGACAATTTGTTCACTGTGATGCGTCTGTCAGCATTCACCAATTCGTTAACTCTCTGCACATTGTCTGGAGTGTGTGCAGCACGAGGCTTGCTGCTGCGAGGACAATTCTCAATATTGCAGTGCCCGCTTTCATCACGTAACCTGCTTGCCCACCGACTAACTGTACTGCATTCGACAGCAGCATGTCCATACACCTTTTTCAACCTCTTGTGGATGTTTACCACTGTCTCGTTTTCACAGCACAGGAATTCTATGACAGCACGTTGCATCTGACGAACGTCAAGTGTAGCAGCCATCTTGAAGACATGCTGTGACGGCGCCACTCACGGGAACAGGTTGAACTAACCAGAATGAGATTTTCACTCTGCAGCGGAGTGTGCGCTGATATGAAACTTCCTGGCAGATTAAAACTGTGTGCCCGACCGAGACTCGAACTCGGGACCTTTGCCTTTCGCTGGCAAGTGCTCTACCAACTGAGCTACCGAAGCACGACTCACGCCCGGTACTCACAGCTTTACTTCTGCCAGGAAGTTTGAGGTTGAACTAAGTTAGAAAACAAGCCGGAAGGATGTATCTGCACACTGTAAAACTTTCACACATGCAGAATGAAAACTGTATTTTTACAAAAATAGTGTGCATTTCTTTTGGAGTGACACTCGTACTAACAGGACAACGCAACGTGTCACACAGCTCGCAGTACACGTGCTTGGTTCGAAGAGCACCAGGATGAGTTTACCATACTCCCCGGATTTAGAACCAATCGAGAATCCGTGAGATGACTTGTTCTCGTCCCGGATCCTAAGCCGAGAAGCCTCGGGCTTCTGGCCACGGCACTGAGACAGCAATGTCTGTACTTTCCAAAACGTCACTGACTCTCCTCCTGCAGATCTCGTAGCGGTCGACGCTGCAAAATGTTGTTTGAGGTTTTTGACAGGTGCTCACGCTGCGTCTAAGCAACGACGTGTAGGCAAGGGATTAGTACAACGTCGTTTCTTTCCAATATGTGTGCGGTAAATGCGGAAACGTGACCTATGACGATATTATTACCAAATGTGTCCAAACAGGACAAACACGCTACTATTGCCGGCCGGAGTGGCCGTGCGGTTCTGGGCGCTACAGTCTGGAGCCTAGCGACCGCTACGGTCGCTGGTTCGAATCCTGCCTTGGGCATGGATGTCCTTAGGTTGGTTAGGTTTAATTAGTTCCAAGTTCTAGGCGACTGATGACCTCAGAAGTTAAGTCGCATAGTGCTCAGAGCCATTTGAATCATTTTGAACGCTACTATTCTTTTCTTGACTTTCGGAGGACAAACACAAGTAGACGTCCATCGGAGAATGAAGAATATGGAAGGGGCAGCGTATCTGCTGAAAGCCACTGTTGTGGAATTCCGTGCTGGTCGTGATTCGATACAGGACGCCAGTCGATGTGCCAGGTCAGCCTCATCCACTACTGATAGCTGAAGTGGGAGACACTGGAGTACTCGCCCTAGTCCCTGATCTCTCGTCGCGCGTTTATCACGCCTTTGGTCTCTTAAAAAATGCCTTGAAGGATCAACGATTCCTATCGGATGATGATATGCAGCAAGCAGTTACGACACTTTTCATGCTACAGGATGGGTATGTCATTGGGATGATTGCCTCAGTGCTCACACTGTTCTTGCTTGATCGCCATACCCATTCTGGACTTCATGACTTTTGAACGGAAACTTTTTGATCGTCCCTTATACAGGGCGATTCAGCTGCTTCTGCCTGTGGGTTTTATGAAACCCACAACACCTTCAAAATCAGTGTTCGACACTGTCATATTCTCTTGCTCGCTGTACACAAACAGCCCTACAGAGAAAATAAACTGGACTTTTTGGTAGGAAATTTAATGTAGTTAAATTTTGTAGTGGGATACGTTTTATTTGGAGACTACAGTTTTAGAGTTGTTCCTGAAAATCGTACAAAAGCGACCTTCAAATGCTTTTTCTTGTATTACTGGATAACAGCAGCCTTCACTGAAAACGTACCGCAATACAAAATTTAGCTACATAAAATTTCCTGCAAAAAAGGTCCTGTTAATTTTCTCTGTAGGGCGAATAGTTTCTGTGTAGTGAGCAAGAGAATATGACAGTCTCAAGATAGGTTTCTTAAAGGGATTAAAGGCTGCATAAAATCATAGGTAGGGGCAGCCGAATCAGACCTGCTGGTCTGATGTAATCTGAAATAATCGCACCACATTGCCATAGCACATCGCTAGAGAAGCTTAAACAAAATGCCGCACCTCATCTTCACTTTACCATTGGATTGCGCCATTTTCTCTTGTCTTCGCTAGAGGAGTTCTACAACACTATGGATTTCAATGTGTATCAGAATTGCAGACAAATTCCCACAAACACCAAAAAATTTGTTTCCCTACATTATTTTTTCGAGTGATAGAAATCTGTGACTCTCCTCCCAGAAATTGGAAAGACTGTGATTGCTACTAAGACTTTTATACTTCATCACAATGTCAGCTTTTCTTTCTAATCAGTCTTGTTTAGAAGCATTTACACGCCATTCATCTGTAATGTTTGTATCTGTATCCGCTAGCTAACTGCTGAATGGGACTGAACATAACCAATTCATACCCAAAACTGATTATAAAAAAATATGTTTGCAACGAAGAAGGTCAGTTACACTTTACTCGAAGTTAGCTAACTTTTAATCTACACTGGCAGAAAATACGCAACACAAAAAAAAAAAAAATGAAAAACAAGTACAACACTTCATGGTTAGAGAGATATAAGGCACACAGGAACGAAATAAACAGGAAGTGCAGAGAAGCCAGTGCCAAATGACTACACGAAAAAATGTGAAGAAATCGGAAAAGAAACGATTGTCGGAAGGACTGACTCACTATTTAGAAAGGCCTAAAAGAACCTTCGGTGCAATTAAACGCAAGAGTGGTAACTTTAAGAGTGCAATGGAAATTCAACTGTTCACTGCAGATTTGCAGAGGAAAGAGCGGATGGGTGGAGAGAATACAATGAATGCCCCTGTGAGGGGCAGGACATGTCTGATGACGCGACAGAAAGAGAAACAGAAGTCGATATAGAAGTGATAAGGGATAAACAATCAGAATTTAAACGAGCTTTGAAAGAATAACGCAAGAAGTAGAGACAGCTTTCTGTCATAATTTCTAAAATCGTTGGGGGAAGTGGCAACAAAACGGCTATTCACATTGATGTGTAATACGTACGAGTCTGGCGATATATCTTCTGACTTTCGGAAAAATATCATTTACACTATTCTGAAGATTGCAAGAGCCGACAGGTGCGAGAATTATCGCACAATCAGCTTAACAGCTGATGAATCCAAGTTGCTGACAAGAATAATACACATCAGAAGGGAAAAGAAAATTGAGGAACTGTTAGATGATGATCGGTTTGGCTTTAGGAAAAGTACAGGAACCAGGGAGACAGTTCTGACGTAGCAGTTGATAATGAAAGACTAATGAAAAATCAAGACATGGTCATAGCATTTGCCAACATGGAAAAAGCCTTCAACAATGTAAAATATTGGAACACGCTCGAAATTCTGAGAAAATGGGAGTAAGCAAAAGAAAAATACGAGTAATATACAATATGTATCAGATGCAAGGGCGAACAGTAAGAATGGAATGCCGAGAAAGAAGTTCTCGGATTAAAAAGTAAGTAGCCTTTGCCACTACTGCTCAATCTGTACTCAGAAAAAGCACCAAGTTCCATGAGTGGAATTAAACTTCAAGCTGAAATGATATAAATGATAAGATTCACTGATGACATTGCCATCCTCAAAGTGAAGCAGAATTACAGGATGTGCTGAATGGAATGAACAGTCTAATGAGTATAGATTATGGACTAAGAGTAAAACGAGGAAAGACAGTAGTTATGAGAACCAGCAGACATGAGAACAGTGAGAAATGTAACATCAGTACTGGTAATCACGAAGGACATGAGGCTAAGGAATTCTGCTAAATGGCAGCAAAGTAGCCCATGACTGACAGAGCAAGGAAGACATAAAATGCAGACTAGCTCTGACAAAAACAGCATTCCTGAACAAGAGAGCTGTACAAGCATGAAATTATTGTAATCTGAGGAAGAAATGTCTGAGAATGTCCGTTTGCAGTACAGCATTTTATGGTAGTAAAACAGGGACTGTGGCTAAATCAGAACAGAAAAGAATCGAAGCATCTGAGATGTCGTACTACAAAAGAATGTTGAAAATAAGGTGGACTGAAAAGGTAAGGTAAGGAATGAGGAGGCCCTCGGAAAAATGTACGAGGAAAACACTCACAAAAAGGTGGTAGAAGATAACTTCCATGTTAGTAGAGGGAGCTGTAGAGCGTGAAAACTGTAGAGAAGACGGACATTGCAATACACCCAGCAAATAACTGAGAACGTAGGTTGCAAGTGCTGCTCTGAGATAAAGAGGTTGCACAGGAGAGTAATTCGTGGCAGAACGCATCAAACCAGTGAGAAGACTGATGTCTCAAAAACCCTACCTCGACGCTGTTCACCGGGTTTGCCTACTGCGCATTTCCCCTTGAAGGATAGGTGTTTACAGAATGTAATGACCATGGGAAGGCCTTAACCGTGATCTGACCACAATTTTTTTGTGAATACTGTGCACTGTGTAATAATTATGTACAGCACCCTTAGAATACGCTCAGACCATATACATTGTGATCATTTATATTTTATATACACAATATCAAATCGTATTATAGTTTCACAAGGTGCTAATTAGAATGTTCTCTATATGAGCTGAAATCCCCCAACACAGGATGGGATAGGACAAGGAAAGCATGATAGAGCGAACCCAGAATAGCAGCGTTATTCGTCTTTTGAACCGTTACATTTATTTAACCACCACATAACAGAATGGATAAATAAATACAGTAATCCGAAATAATTGTGAGTGACTAGTTAAGGTTAATTAGTTAATTACGAGCAATAATCAGCTTTAAAATATAATTTTTCATTAACAAACCATAAAAAACACTACCTGAGTAAATATAAAATAGTAATTAAAGAAAACGTCTTTCCTTATAAAGCAGAAGCTGCAAATTGGGCAACTGCAAGGTATCTTCAAGACAATTTAAGAAAAGGTCACTTAAGGGCTTCAAAGGGTTTCTGGAAAATTAATTAATTTTTTAATCAAACAGGAACTTAACGCACAACAATACAAACACACTGCTAAAATCTACTGAAGACTTTTTTTATCAAGTACCGAAACATCAAAATTGATTAAGGTTGTCCACACGTGAGACAAGTATGAACCTAATTATGCTCAAACCAGTAACTATGCTTAAAAGGTTTGTAAATATTTGCGTAAGACACAAGTGAATGAGAGTATTTATGCTTAAGGAAATTTAGAAACCGCTTATCTACCCAAAATTCATAACAGAGACAATACAAGGTTAAGTAAAACTTTGAGTAAGGCTTCATAGATCAGAACATTAAGTCTTATAACCACTACTTAACTTTAAAATTTACTAGCAGGCAGCGCAAGCCAGTGCACTAAACTAATGGCGGAAGCGCCTCAAAGGCAGCCAATAAACACCAAGGCAGTGCGTAGTATCAACAAGCTGTGACGGCCTCCAGCTGCTGAAAAAACCGGTTGCGAAGCTCAGAAGACTAAGTAGGGCTGTTAACAAACCCAACTTAGTGAAACAGGCCGAAACAACAGGTTAAGCAAATGTTAATGACCACCTACCCGAGAAATGGTCAGCATCAGGCCTTTTAACACACCACAAACATAAAAAATTTGTCGTACAAAATTAGAAAAATATCAAGAATGATCAGTAGCGGTGAGAGTAATGTCTCTTACCAATTGGCTGAATGAAATTTGACACCGGAGAACTTAATAAATGCCCAGAAATAAGATCTTACAGTAATTTAGTCAAACCACACGGTAAGAAACGTTGCGCTAACCTAACAGCTATGTAAGTAAAATAACTATCTTACATCTACAAGGTGGTACTTAATTATTATATGTTACAAGTAATTCCCCCCCCCCCCTCCCACCCTGATTCGTGGACCTTGCCGTAGGTGGGGAGGCTTGCGTGCCTCAGCGATACAGATAGCCGTACCGTAAGTGCAACTACAACGGAGGGGTATCTGTTGAAAGGCCCGACAAATGTGTGTATGCAGGAGCAAGAGTCTGGATGATTGGCTAATATGGCCTTGTAACACTAACAAAAACGGCCATGCTGTGCTGGTACTGCGAACGGCTGAAAGCAAGGGGAAACTACAGCCGTAATTTTCCCCAAGGGCATGCAGCTTTACTGTATGGTTAAATGATGATGGCGTCTCTTGGGTAAAATATTCCGGAGGTAAAATAGTCCCCCATTCGGATCTGCGGGCGGGGAATACACAGGAGGACGTCGCTATCAGGAGAAAGAAAACTGGCATTCTACGGATCGGAGCGTGGAATGTCAGATCCCTTAATCGGGCAGGTAGGTTAGAAAAATTAAAAAGGGAAATGGATAGGTTAAAGTCAGATATAGTGGGAATAAGTGAAGTTCGGTGGCAGGAAGAACAAGACTTCTGGTCAGGTGAATACTGAGTTACAATTACAAAATCAAATAGAGGAAATGCTGGAGTATGTTTAATAATGAGTAAAAAAATAGGAGTGTGGGTAAGCTACTAAAAACAGCATAGTGAACGCATTATTGTGGCCACGATAGACACGAAGCCCACGCCTGCTACAGTAGTACAAGTTTATATGCCAAATAGCTCCGCAGATGACGAAGAGATTGATGAAATGTATGATGACATAAAAGAAATTATTCAGGTAGTGAAGGGAGTCGTAAATTTAATAGTCATGTGTGACTGGAATTCGACAGTAGGAAAAGGAATAGAAGGAAACGTAGTAGGTGAATGTGGATTGGGGGCAAGAAATGAAAGAGGAAACCGCCCGGTAGATTTTTCCAGAGAGCATAACTTAATCACAGCTAACACTTGGTTCAAAAATAATCAAAGAAGGTTGTATACATGCAAGAAGCCTGGAGATACTGGAAGGGTTTAGATAGATTATATAATGGTAAGACAGAGATTTAGGAACCAGGTTTTAAATTGTAAGACATTTCCAGGGGCAGATGTGGACTCTGACCACAATTTATTGGTTCTGAACTGTAGATTAAAACTGAAGAAACTGCAAAAAGGTGGCAACTCAAGGATATGGGACCTGGATAAACTGACTAAACCAGAGGTTGTACAGAGTTCTAGGAGTGTATAAGAGAACGACTGAAACAAATGGGGAAAAGAAATACAGTAGAAAAAGAATGGGTAACTTTGAGGGATGAAGTAGTGAAGGCAGCAGAGGATCAAGTAGGTAAAAAGACGAGTGCTAGTAGAAATCCATGCGTAACAGAAGAAATATTGAATTTAATTGATGAAGGAGAAAATATAAAAATGCAGAAAATGAAGCAGGCAAAAACGAATACAAACGTCTCAAATATGAGATGGACAGGAAAAGCAAAACGGCTAAGCAGGGATGACTAGAGGACAAATGTAAGGATGTAAAGGCATATATCACTAGGGGTAAGATAGATACTGCCTACAGGAAAATAAAAGAGGCCTTTGGAGAAAAGAGAAGCCGTTGTATAAATATCAAGAGCTCAGATGGAAACCCAGTTCTAAGCAAAGAGGGGAAAGCAGAAAGGTGGAAGGAGTATATAGAGGGTCTATACAAGGGCGATGTACTTGAGGACAATATTATGGAAATGGAAGAGGATTTAGTTGAAGATGAAATGGGAGATATGATACCACGTGAACAGTTCGACAGAGCACTGAAAGACCTAAGTCGAAACAAGGCCCCGGGAGCAGACAACATTCCATTAGAACTCCTGACAGCCTTGGGAGAGCCAGTCCTAACAAAACTCTACCCTCTGGTGAGCAAGATGTATGAGACAGGCGAAATACCCTCAGACTTCAAGAAGAATATAATAATTCCAATCCCAAAGAAAGCAGGTGTCGTCAGATGTGAAAATTACCAATCTATGAGTTTAATAAAGTCACAGCAGCGAAATACTAAAACGAATCCTTTACAGACAATGGAAAAACTGGTAGAAACTGACTTTGGGGAAGATCAGTTTGGATTCCGTAGAAACAATGGAACACGTGAAGCAATACTGACCCTACGACTTATTTTCGAAAATAGATTAAGGAAAGGCAAACCTACGTTTCTAGCATTTGTAGACTTAGAGAAAGCTTTTGACAATGTTGACTGGAATACTCTCTTTCAAATTCTAAAGGTGGCAGGGGTAAAATACAGGGAGCGAAAGGCTATTTCCAATTTGTACAGAAACAGAAGGCAGTTATAAGAGACGAGGGACATGAAAGGTAAACAGTATTCGGAAAGGGAGTGAGACAGGGCTGTAGCCTATCCCCGATGTTATTCAATCTGTATATTGAGCAAGGAGTAAAGTAAACAAAAGAAAAATTCGGAGTAGGTATTAAAATCGTTGGAGAAGAAATAAAAACTTTGGGGTTCGCCGATGACATTGTAATTCTGGCGAGACAGCAAAGGACTGGGAAGAGTAGTTGAACTGATGATGGTCGAAGTAGAGAGGATATAAAATGTAAATTGGCAACGGCAAGAAAAGCGTTCCTGAAGAAGAGAAATTTGTTATCATCCAGTATAGATTTAAGTGTCAGGAAGGCGTTTCTGAAAGTATATGTATGGGGTGTAGCCATGTATGGAAGTGAAACATGGACGATAAATAGTTTGGACGAGAAGAGAATAGAATCTTTCGAAATGTGGTGCTACAGAAGAATGCTGAAGATTAGATGGTTAGATGGTTAGACCACATAACTAGTGAGGAGGTATTGTTAGAGCTGCGGAGAAGAGAAATTTGTGGCACAACTTGACTAGAAGAAGGGATCGGTTGGTAGGACATGTTCTGAGGCATCAAGGGATCACCAATTTAGTACTGGAGGGCAGCGTAGAGGGTAAAAGTCGTAGAGGGAGACCAAGAGACGAATACACTAAGCAGATTCAGAAGGATGTAGGTTGCAGTAGGTACTGGAAGAAGGAGAAGCTTGCACAGGATAGAGTAGCATGGAGATCTGCATCAAACCAGTCTCTGGACTGAAGAGCACAACATCAACAAAGACGAACAATGATTCCTTTCATGGTATGCCGGCCGAAGTGGCCGTGCGGTTAAAGGCGCTGCAGTCTGGAACCGCAAGACCGCTACGGTCGCAGGTTCGAATCCTGCCTCGGGCATGGATGTTTGTGATGTCCTTAGGTTAGTTAGGTTTAAGTAGTTCTAAGTTCTAGGGAACTAATGACCTCAGCAGTTGAGTCCCATAGTGCACAGAACCATTTGAACCATTTTTTCATGGTATTTAGCCACGGAAATCTTCAAAGCAATTTTAGCCTATATACCAAATACAGAAATTTCCTGTTAAACAAACAAAACATAAAAGATAAAATGCAAAATCTTTAAAAACACTTACGATTACAATTTAACCTGTAAGTTTTTGCAAAAATATTTTTCCGGAATACTACGGCATAAGAAAGCCGACGGTCATATGAATGAGAAAATCTAACATTAAGGTTAAGGACTGAATTTAGTCTTTCATACGGCACATAGCCAACACAAATATACTACAATGAAGCTCTCAGCGGCACACAGAAATCCCAAATAATCTGAAGCAACATACCTTACCTCAGACAATTACATCCAGTCAAATATTTCAGTAAGCCGCTAAGCGCAGGCAACAGATGCAGGATGACAAATACTGACCATAAACATGCGATTTGGCAAGTCTGATGATGCAGGAAATATGAAGTGCGGTTCCCAGCACCCAGTCCCACAGAGTATGGAATATCAAAGCCGGACAGATCAGTGAACGCGGACAGTAGGGCGCTGCACTCACCTCAGTATCGTAACTCTGACCTCACCAGTCTTTACATAGACAGAGCTAACAGCCGACTGATCCACTATTTCTGGCACTAGGCCCGTGATCCCTATAGTCCGCTGTCACCCACTGTCTCGCTCTTACTGCTCCACCAATGCTGCTCAAGGCCTGCTTTACGACTCGGTGTGCCACAGACAATCAGCTGCAAGCTGTAATCGATTCGCGCTACCAGTAGCACCAACAGTGGATGATGCCCAAAATGAAGGCATGCAAATCGATTGCGAACACCCTCGTGGTTCAAGAGCATCATTACATAATCATAAGCTGTCAAACTGTATGCAATGTGAAGTAAAACTGTTCAGTTGTAAGTTCAGTAGACCTAATGTAATGATAATGACAATGAGAAGAATTTGAAAGCTAGAGATTATTAAATCTAACACGGCAAGAGCTCTGTGAGGCATTTATCCAAGATTCAAAAATTTTCTGAATATCTGGCGTTGCCCAGGCACATATTTATTCCAGTTCTATCAGTCCATGCTCTCCTTCAGCCCTCTCTGTCTTCTTCTTCATCCTGCTCTGTCCACCTCATGCTCCCCACTTTCTCCGTTTACCTTCTCCATCCTCCACTCACTGACCCTTTTCTCCTGTGTCTTTCTCTACCCATCTGCTCCTCCCCACACTCTCTGTTACCTACTCCTTCCCCCTCTGTCCACCTGCTCCTTCCCCTCTGTCTGTCTTATCTTTCTCCCTCTAAGTCCATGTCCTCCAGTGCCATCCATGTCCTACTCATCTGCTCCACCCTCTTTACCCTCTACCAACATCTCCAACTACCCGCTCTCTCTCTCTCTGTTCCTCTTCCGTTTCTCTGTCAATTTCTTTCCTCCCATTTCTCTGTCCATCTCGTCCTCCGACTCTAACATTCTGTCTACCACTCCAACCTCTCTTTCCTCATATCCTCCTCTTTCCTTTGTCAGTCAGTCTCCTCCTCGCCTGTCTCTCTATCCATCTCCACATTTTCCCTTCCTCTGTCCATTTCCGTCTCCTATACCACATCTGCATTTACCTCCTCCACTTCGCCATCTGTCTGCCCATTACATTCTTCCTGGGTTCTCTCTCCATGTTATCACCCCTACCTCAATCGTAGGTTGCCGGTTCTTACCCCCACAAGATGTCGTCCCATACAGTAATACGTGTATTAAGTTTGGCTGAAATTCGTCCAGGAGTTTAGCAGGAGTTTTTATCCACTGCTTTGCCCCTATACTTACATGTAACTTATATTTCACATGCCTTTAACATACTCCACACACACACACACACACACACACATATATATATATATATATATATATATATATATATATATATATATATATATATATAATTAAGCACCAGTTGTATCTCTAACAAATTTCACCCTGCAGTTTAGTAATCTATGCGTCGTACAACGATAAGGGCGTATATGGGTACTGTCTCTGGGCAGTGGTAGTACAGTACTAAGGCGGTAACGTCGTGTCCTTACAGCCAAATAACGGTCCACTCTTTCTGAGACACCATGAATGATGCCCAAGATGAAGGCATCCGAAATCGATTGCGAAGCCCCTCGTGGTTAATGAGCATCATTAAATAATCATAATCTGTCAAACTGTATGCAATGTGAAGTAAAAGTATCCCACTGTGTTAGGAATAGAGAGTTAGTAGAAAAGACATAACAAATTCAAATGTCATGGACAATGAGGCAGCTTTACTAAATCTACAGCGAAAATGCGGTAAATGAAATCTTTTCTCCTTTCATAAAGGTTTCAAACTTATAGGTAAAGGTTTTGCAAGTAACTAAGACAGCTAATTCGTAAATAATAGATAAATAGAGTCTGTGAATTCACATGTTGTGTACTATACTTCGTTTTCATCCCGACTCCAGCCCCTTTCACAGATAGGCGGTTTTTGCCGCCACACCCTTTCCTTCACCTGTAGGTAAGATGCGTATCAAGTTCAGTAAAAATTGGTCCAGTGGTTTTGGAGGAGATGTGAAACATACACGGATACATAGATACATACATCCATTTTGTACTGCATTGGATTTCGCCGTGATAAGCTAAGATCTTCTATTGACATTGTAAGTTCTCTGTGCAGAGTGTTGAGTGTATCTGTTGTGTGGCAAGGCGTAGAGTTGTTCATCAACAGTATTTGAACAGTACAAAGCCGTTGTCTGTTCTCTGGTTTCCGCAGTTTTCGAACTTTATACTCGCAATCACAATACAAGAACAGCATTTTAAACCTGGAATGCACAAGCCTTGCTCTATGCTGATTCAACTTCATGAAGAGGTGTTCGAGTGGTCAACATAATCCATGCCCACACCATTAGGGATCCTCCTCGATATCGGTCTCTATCCACAATGTTTGGATTCCGAAATCGTGTTTCACGTGTCCTCCAGATGCGAATCCTTTGGAAATCACTCTACAGACTAAATCGGGACTCATCTGTGAAAAGATCACTGGCCCCCTGTTCGATTGTCCTGGTGGCATGTTGACGAATCCACTCTAGATGTTCCCGTCTATCAACACACCCCAGAGGCAAAAAGACAACAGGTCTCGAACGATAATGGCGCACCTGCTGAAGCCTTCTGTAGACCGTTTGCCTCGATGCAACATCTACAGGGGATGCTGCGAGGTCAGATACCAGTGGTAGTGCAGTACTAAAGCGTTAACGTCGTGCCCTTATTGTCAAATAACGGTCCACTCTTTCTGATGTCTCGGTCGATCGGGCTTGTCCTGGTATTCAGGATACAGTTTAGGTCCCTATAAACTGTCGCCTCATCCGAGAAACAACAGAACGAGTGACATTAAGCCATCGCGCCACATTAGTTTGCGACTCTTATGCTTCCACTCATCCTTTGGCCCTCCACAGCAGAGAGTCTGTAGGCGTCTTCTGTGTCCCATACTGCACCGTCTGTGACTGTGTGCACAGCAGTTGTGATATGGGAGTATCCTGCAATCACTACCCCGCTTGACAGGTGCCCTGATGTCATTACTGGCGTGGTTGTCCGTTGATCGGAATGCCGTCTCCCGTGCAGAACACAGTCCTAACGACATGTGTTGACTGTATGATTATACAGGGTGGTCCACTGATCGTGACCGGGCCAAATATCTCTCGAAACAAGCGTCAAACAAAAAAACTATAAAGAACGAAACTTGTTTGGCTTGAAGGGGGAAACCACACGGCGCTATGGTTGGCCGTTAGATGGCGATGCCATAGGTCAAACGGATATCGACTGCGTTTTTTAAATAGGAACCCCCATTTTTTATTACATATTCGTGAACTACGTAAAGAAATATGAATGTTTTAGTTGGACCACTTTTTTCGTTTTGTGATAGATGGCGCTGTAATAGTCACAAACATCTGGCTCACAATTTTACATGAACAGTTGGTAACAGGTAGTTTATTTAAAATTAAAATACAGAACGTAGGTACGTTTGAACATTTTATTTCGGTTGTTCCACTGTGATACCTGTACCTTTGTGAAGTTATCATTTCTGAGAACGAATGCTGTTACAGCGTGATTACATGTAAATACCACATTAATGCAATAAATGCTCAAAATGATGTCCGTCAACCTCAATGCATTTGGCAATACGTGTAACGACATTCCTGTTACCAGCGAGTAGCTCGCCGTTCGTAACGTTGGCACATGCATTGACAATGCGCTGACGCATGTTATCAGGCGTTGTCGGTGGACCACGATGGCAAATATCCTTCAACCTTCCCCAGAGAAAGAAATTCGGAAAAGTCAGATGTGGTGAACGTGCGGACCAATCCATCTGTCATGAAATATGTTATTTAATACCGCTTCAACCGCACGCGAGCTATGTGCCGGACATCCATCGTGTTGGAAGTACATCGCCGTTCTGTCATGCAGTGAAACATCTTGTAGTAACGTCGGTAGAACATTACATAGGAAATCAGCATACATTGCACAATTTAGATTGCCATCGATAAAATGGGGGCCAATTATCCATCCTCCCATAATGCCGCACCATACATTAGCCCTCCAAGGTCGCTTATGATCCATTTGTCGCAGCCATCGTGGATCTTCCGTTGCCCAGTAGTGCATATTACACCGGTTTACGTTACCGCTGTTGGTGAATGACGCTTCGTCGCTAAATAGAACGCGTGCAAAAGAACTGTCATCGTCCCGTAATTTCTCTTGTGCCCAGTGGCAGAACTGTACACGACGTCAAAAGTCGTCGCCATGCAACTCCTGGTGCATAGAAATATGGTACGGGTGCAACCGATGTTCATGTAGCATTCCCAACACCGACGTTTTTGAGATTCCCGATTCTCGCGCAATTTGTCTGCTACTGATGTGCGGATTAGCCGCGACAGCAGCTAAAACACCTACTTGGGCATCATCATTTCTTGCAGGTCGTGGTTGACGTTTCACATGTGGCTGAATACTTCCTTAAATAAAGCAACTATCCGGCGAACGGTCCGGACACTTGGATGATGTCGTCCAGAATACCGAGCAGCATACATAGCACACGCCCGTTGCGCATTTTGATCACAATAGCCATACATCAACACGATATCGACCTTGTCCGCAAATGGTAAATGGTCAATTTTAAGACGGGTAATGCATCACGAAGCAAAAACCGTCCGCACTGGCCGAATGTTACGTGATACCACGTACTTATACGTTTGTGACTATTACAGCGCCATCTATCACAAAGCGAAAAAAGTGGTCCATCTAAAACATTCATATTTCTTTACGTACTATAGGAATATGTAATAAAAATGAGGGTTCCTATTTACAAAAAACGGAGTTGATATCCGTTTGACCCATGGCAGCGCCATCTAGCGGGTCAACCATAGCGCCATCTGGTTTCCCCTTCAAGCTAGACGAGTTTCGTTCTTTGAAGTTTTTTGTTTGATGCTTATTTGGTGAGATATTTCTACATCTACATCTACATTTATACTCCGCAAGCCACCTAACGGTGTGTGGGAAGCAATATATTCGATACCTCATCCAGAAACGCACCCTCTCGAAACCTGGACAGGAAGCTACACCGCGATGCAGAGCGCCTCTCTTCCAGATTCTGCCACTTGAGTGTGCTAAACATCTCCTTAACGCTATCACGCTTGCCAAATAACCCTGTGACGAAACGCGCCGCTCTTCTTTGGATCTTCTCTATCTCCTCCGTCAACCCGATCTGGTACGGATCCCACACTGATGAGCAATACTCAAGTAAAGGTCGAACGAGTGTTTTGTAAGCCACCTCCTTTGTTGATGGACTACATTTTCTAAGGACTCTCCCAATGAACCTCAACCTGGTACCCGCCTTACCAACTAATAATTTTATATGAGCATTCCACTTCAAATCGTTCCGCACGCATACTCCCAGATATTTTACGGAAGTAACTGCTACCAGTGTTTGTTCCGCTATCATATAATCATACAATAAAGGATCCTTCTTTCTATGTACTCGCATATTCGCAATACATTACATCTGTCTAACAAGGGGAGGCCGCCAAATGTGAAATTCAGATTCGATTCATACTGCGCAGAATAAAAGCTCATGGCAAGAGGTGTAATGTGGCGGCCTCCCCTTGTAAGTTAAGAGTCAGTTGCCACTCCCTGCACCAAGTGCCTATCCGCTGCAGATCTTCATGCATTTCGCTACAATTTCCTAATGCTGCAACTTCTCTGTATACTACAGCGTCATCCGCGAAAAGCCGCATGGGACTTCCCACACTATCTACTATCCTGCCCGGTCACTATCAGTGGACCATCCTGTATAGTGAATTAGACAGAGCATGGGGAAATAGCAGTCTGTTGTTTTGAATTTGGACACCAGCGTGTGCGAGGGCAAGACTGAGCCGTGTAGCGCGCCACGCTTCATTGCAGAGTGGAACATGTGTTGCCAGACGAATGAAATGTAACAGAAACACTCAACTACGCCAGGTCATATCGTTAGTTACTCTCGACACGTATTTCGGGGCTGCGAAGCGCTGCGGTGTGGAGCTGTTTGCTCGACGTGTCAGCAGTGCGGAGAGAGGAGGAGGGGTCGCTTCCGCAGCTGCGTTGCGTCGTCCCTAGTTTACATCTCGGGCCCGCAGCCACAGTTCGGCCGGGGCTGCTCTTCCGCCGTCCG
Organism: Schistocerca americana; assembly: GCF_021461395.2. Lineage (NCBI taxonomy): Eukaryota > Metazoa > Arthropoda > Insecta > Orthoptera > Acrididae > Schistocerca > Schistocerca americana. Next base: position 478,234,639 of record NC_060125.1, on the reverse strand, counting down.
GTGGTGGCCACCTGCCCCGCCTGCCGTGTTTGTTCGCTCTCTATTTATACCTGGCGCAGAGCAGCGGCCAGGACGCGGCGCGAGCCCCCACCAAGTCTGGAGGTCACGCACACCGCTGCCGCCGCCGCCTCGCCACCGCCTGCGGTTTCTGGCGCTAGTAAATTGGCTTGCCTGCAATGACGGCGCCGCTCAGGGTATTGTTACCGCCGGCAGGAAGGGAGGGGGGCGGGCGTGGTCCTGACAGCGGCCGACCGCGCCACCACCGCAAAATGAAGTCCGTGCGCCGCGCGATACGACCGCCGCATTTTGGGAAGTAACTGCGACCACAGAATTCCCTTTGCGTGCGACCTGGCAACCTAGGTTCCCCTAAAGGGAAACTGTTGCAGTACCAGTGACCACCGCACGAAGCCTTAAGGAAACGGAAAGAACGATGACCTCTGCTCTTGTTTTAACCGTCTTCTGGGCAAATATGTTTGTCAAAAAAAATGGTTCAAATGGCTCTGAGCACTTTGGGACTTAACTTCTGACGTCATCAGTACCCTAGAGCTTAAAACTACTTAAACCCAACTAACCTATGGATATCACACACATCCATCCCCGAAGCAAGATTCGAACCTGGACAGCAGCGGTCACGCGGTTCCAGACTGTAGCACCTAGAACCGCTCGGCCACCCTGGCCGGCGATGCTGTGAGGTGAGATACCGGTGGTAGTGCAGTACTAAAGCGGTAAAGTTGTGCCCTTACAGTCAAATAACGTCCACTCTTTCCGATGTCACAAGCGGTCGGTCGTTTGTGCTGAAAATGGTGTTTATTTTTAAGTTACAGACAGGAGGATAAGACTGTAGAACAAAAATGTTCTGCAGGTTGCGTGACTTCACTCAAAAGGGGAGGCCACGACGTTTGGAACGCATATTTTCTGCAAACATTGAATATTCATCGTACTCCATGAGGACAACAAAATGTGTAAGCAGTGGCGCGTACTTCTCAAGCGTTGTTGAGAAAATCGCAAGATAATTGCGCTCGTCAAATATATACCTGTGCGTGGCCATTTTTACCAGGAAGCGTTCAAGCCCCGTAGTCGCTGGATCGAGTCCTGTTCGTCAGATTTTCTTTTTTTTTTTTTTTATTCCCAACACAGTTATTTTCTGTACTATTTATATTGCAGTTGATATAATGGGAAAAATACGTGTAATCGGATTAAATTTTATTAAATTTACAATGTTATTTGGCGGTATACAAATTTTTATTATCGCAAGTAGTATAATATTCATAATTATCGACTAGTAACCGACCAAACGCATAAAGTGATACTGAAAATGTATGCTTGTCCGTGATTTGAGAAATCCCTTATACCTGGAAGGAGGCCGAAACGACTTGTTACCTCAAAGATTTGGCCGCCACAGACGGCTTTCGAAAGATGTACAATCAATCGTCGCTTTCGACATTACGAGTACATGTTGCAGGATGGTATTTCTCGTAAATATATGGAAAACATAAATTTAAATGGCACCAGCTGCAGTGAATAAATGCTGTTACCGCATACGCAAGGTCTTTTGAGGTTTTCCGTGGAAAAAACAAGCCTCGTTAACATTTTCAAAAAAAACCCCATTCAGCTGATATTTTGGAAGCAAACGATGCATAACGCAGCATTTCCTTAAATATCGGAGCTGATAATTGGTCATACAGTTTCGAGTGTATTTTAATAGCGTCTTCACGAGAAGCAATTTCTCGTTCTCTTTCGATTAAATACGAACAATTTTGAATACACGGACAAGCATACATTTTCAGTATCACTTTATGCGTTTGGTCGTTTACTAGTCGATAGTTATTAATATTATATTATTTGTGGTAATAAAAATTTGTAGACCGCCAAATAACATTGTAAATTTAATAAAATTTCATCCGATTACACGTATTTTTCCCATTACATCAACTGTAATATAAATAGTAAAGAAAATGACTGTGTTAGAAAAAAAAAAACTGACGAACGAGACTCGATCCAGAAATTACTGGGCCTTTTTTTTTTTTTTTTTTTTTTTTTTTTTTAAATCCAATGTCAGGCTTACCACCTTTGCTGACATACATGTTGTTGTACTATCGCATAAATAGTGCCCACAAAGTCCATATGTTGACAAATAGTGGCTAATTAGAAAATTAATTAATTAAGGAAATGAATAAAACTGAAAATTCCCAAATGAAAAACATGAAGACATTGCGGATAGTACAAATACAAAAGAAACATGCTCCTGTGGCAATGAAATAAAATTCGTGTCGGGGGCGACACCTGCTCACGACCCGACGTTCGATAGAGCAAGAGAGCCATCTATCGACTCGTTCTCCAGACGTTGGTGTAAGACTGGGTCGTCTTCTCGAAATTAACTAAGGGTCCGTAAGTGTGATCGATGTCTGTCTCGGCTTCTTCGTCTATCTCATCTCTCACCCGTCACACCCCATCTGGCCGGCGGGTCGGTAAATGTAAGTCGCAAGTAATTAGCGAAGTCTTGTCTATATTTCTTATGCTGTTGCAGCTTCGTATGTCCATCCAGGAGAAAATGCCAAAAATCAATTTTGTCCTTTTCCGATTCGTTATACACGTAGCCCACCACCATTCCCCGCACCCATGTCACTGCATTGGTTTTTTGGACCGGGAAATAATATTCTTGGGGGAAAAAAAGTGTGTCTGCTGAAATTGTGTGAGGGGCGGAGCGTAACAGGAACGCCAATATCTGTTGTGCCAAGTGCCACACTGGAGCCGTCCCACTACATGTTAAACGATGTTCATCAGTGTCCACTGTTGCGCAGCCTAAACATAGTGGAGTGTCTGCCAAATGAATCGCGTGCCGCCGTTGATTCGTTGCGAACTTCCTATTTATCACCACATACCATGTTGAGCGTACCGACGTTGGGAGGTAAACGTTCCGTATAACGCGCCATATCTGTCGCCAGTTCTTGTCTGGGTACTTCTTTTCCAGGGTATTCCTGGGGCACCGGCGCAGTAAGAGTTGGTATACGTCTCGCGTCGTCGGTAGTCGTGTTGTTGGGAAGGAATCTCTGACATAGCTAAGCTCCAAAAAAAAAGACTTGAAATGTGACAGCTTCGGTGAAATATGGCCCACATCGACTGGGGGCAGCATTGAAGTGGGCGCTAGTACATCGGCCAACGCACCCGAGACATTGCGAAATTGACCGCGCCACTGTCGGAAAATCGTACTGACGAATAACGCCCGTGCCTTTTCATATACGTTCACTAGACCAAGTCCACCCTCTCCAGGTGGTAGCGTAAGCGTTGTGTATCGGATCTTAAACAGGTGTCCCACACTCACGTAGGTTCCGAAAGTTGCTTGTATCCGTGATGCCATTGTGCGCGTTAAAGGCAGGACATGCGCTACGTGAGTGAGTCTCGGTGCTAGGTATACGTTAACATAGGTCACCCTCTGAATCATATCCAACGCTCTTAATTTCTGTAACAGCACCATTGTCCGCATCAGCTTCAATATGCGTCGGTAGTTATCCGCTGCTGTCCGCTGCACATCCGTGTGGAACGTAATACCTAGGCATTTTATGGTCTTAACCAAGATGAGCGGGCCTTCCTCCCCCGGTTGTAATCCTCGACCGACATTCATGCAGCGTGTTTTTTGAAGATTAAGCACGCTTCCTGCCGCCATCCCATATCGCTGTATCCATGCCAACGCCGTACGTACTTCTTCGCCTGTCCGTGCCACCAGCATCATATCGTCAGCATAAGCGCGGCAATGAAAGGTCAGTTGTGGCAACGGCACTCCCTCCAACCGTCTTCGGAGACCATATAGACAGGGTTCCAAAGCCATTGCATACAAAAATATCGAAAGAGGGCAACCTTGACGAACTGACCTTGAAATAACAATGTGGTCAGTGCCCCGCCCATTCACCGAGACCTTTGATCGTACGCCGTGTAACAGTCGCATGATCACTAGGATGAAGGCCTGTGGGATTCCCAATCTGCCCATCACCGCATGCAAAAAGGTATGATCCACTCTGTCGAACGCATGATCGAAGTCAATAGCGACGAGTGCCCCACGCACTCGGCATGCCGCCGCTAATGCAATGATATCTCGGTAGTCACTGAGCGCCGTATGTACGTTGCTCTTACCGCCGAGGCAAGTTTGATCTATGAGGAGTCTATCAGAAAGTGAAGACCGCAGGCGAGCCCCAAGGATGCGCGCGAAAATCTTATAGTCGCAGTTCAAGAGAGTGAGTGGTCTATAATCTCCTGGATTTCTGCCACCGCGTGGTTTGGGTATTGGGATGATGATACCCTCCGTGAATTCGGCAGGTATCTCAGTCTGCGGTAACAGGAGTTCGTTGTACATCTGAATCCAGGTCCGTCCCATGAGGTATGCAAAGGCGCGGTAAAATTCAATTGGGAAACCGTCCTGTCCTGGGGACTTGTTCGGAGCCCCCCTGGCAATTGCGTCTGTCAGCTCGTCCTCTGTTATCGCTGTGATGAAAGTCTCTGCATCCAGTGGTGGTCCTCTATCTGGCATTTCCGAGATGACATCATGTAGTGTCTCGTGGTTCACATGTACAGGTCCATATAACTGGCGGTAATAGTCGGTAAACACATGCGCAATATCACTCTGGTGCACAACTTGCTGGCCAGTTTCAGAGATTAGTTCCCTGATCAACGTCCTACGTCGTCGTTGGCGTTCACGTACCACGTGGTGCATGGAGGGGGTTTCGGCAGCAACTGTGTCCGCCAATCTCGCCCGGACCATTATACCTTCCATTCTTAGTCTCGTCAGCTGTAATAACTTGGCTTTTATCCTGCGCATGGCCGTGTGCCTTTCCGGCGATGGTTCTTGGGTCATCAGCTCCCTCAAGGCTGTAAAATAAAAATCAGCCGTTGTGCGGTTCCACTGCGATTTGTCCTGCCCGTATCGTATCAACGTTCTCCGTAACGTTGGTTTTGCGCATTTAATCCACCACTGGAGAACCGAGGTGTATGCTCGTTGGCGGCGTACGCAGGTCTCCCAGGCCGCCTCTATCGACCGGTGACATTCAGTGTCACGTAAAAGTGCACAATTCATTTTCCAGTGACCTTTACTCCGCCATATCTTCTGACGCGTTAGTGAAATCGTACAGACGTACGCCATATGATCCGTAAAAGCCGCTGGCCAGATTTCGGCATCCAGTATCGTCGTCCGTAGAGCTCGTGTCACGTACACTCTATCAAGTCTACTCGCCGAGTGTCCCGTGACAAACGTATAACCCGGTCTGTCACCATGCTGCAGTTCCCAGGTATCCAGAAGCGCCATTTCGGTAATCAACGCACGCAGTTCCATGCAAGGCACATAATGAGGTACTTGGTCCTTTTTGTCGACGACACAATTAAAGTCGCCGCCCACTATATAGTTATCAAAGCGTCCAGCGAACAACGGTGCTATCTCTTCGGTGTAAAAAGCCGCCCTTTCTCTTCGTTTGGTGGAGCCAGATGGCGCGTATAAATTGATGAAACGAACGCCGTCGACAGTGATCGCTATGCCGCGTGCCGAAGGGAGAGACCTGACGTCCTCCACTCCTATTCCTTCCCTGGTGAGAATCGCCACACCGCATCCACTTTCATCGTGCACTGAATAATGTGCCTCGTAACCGTAGAACTCTGGCGGCGATGTGAAACGCACTTCTTGTAGGAGTACAATATCCACGTCCGCAGCGCGTAACATATCTTTCAGCATTTGAATTTTAAGCGGTGTCCGTATGCCATTAATGTTTATCGTGGCAATGGGGTACGCCTGGCTTGTGTTCATCAGTTGTAGGGCGGTGTCATTAAGCGTCCATCTGCACCCCCGGCGCTCCTCAACACACTAAGTTGGTCAACATTTCCCGACCCCTCCCGGCCTCTGGCCAGGACTGTCCTCAACCGTCGCGTTCGTATTGTCATCCTGTTCCTGTTGGTCCATTTCTTGCGCCCAGTCCCCCAGCATATTTCCGGAACTGGTCGAAGGATGGGAGGTAACGTTGTCATCGCTCTGATGTTGGACAGTTGTCATCTCCACTTCCGCCTTCCGGTCACCAGAAGGAGAGTTCAAGTTATCGTCGCTGTGTAGTTCCTGCATCGTCATCTCGGTATCTGTTGAATCCACTGGTCCCAGGTCGATAATGTCGTTGTCGTCCACTTTCCCCTCGGGACTATGGCTATCGTCAGCAGAAGTCAGTCGACGCTTCTTTCTTCTCTTCGGCGAACGCTGTTTCCGGTGCCTTGCTTCCGCATCGGCTGTTGGGGTTGCGTATCCTCCGTCTTGGGCCTGGCCTATCACGCTCTCGGTGGAAGCACTGGCAGCCACCACGGATGAGCCTGGAGCGGCCGTCAGCTGCATCTCTTCTGTGGTGTCCTGTGTCTGCTGTGGTGGAACCGGTGGTCGGAGTTCCAGCCCGTTGGTGTCCATGTTCTCTACAGGGGGCAGCTGCTGTTGCCCGCCGGGAGTCACCCTCACGTCGCCTCTCAGGGCTTCCACAAAGGTCAACGGTAAGACAGTCGGCGGTTGTGGCGCCTGAACGTCATCTCGTGGAGTTTGCACTAAACGTCGCTGGAGGCATTCCGAGCGGACGTGACCTTCTTTCCCGCACCCCGAGCAAGTGCGAGGTTGCCCATCATAGATTATAATCGCTCGACAACCTCCTATGTACAAATAAGAGGGGACGTGCTTGCGCAGTTCTATCCGTATTTGTCTCACCCCATTTAAAACGGGGTACGTGGTAAAACTCGTCCATTTTTCGGCCACATGGGATAGAACTGTACCGTATGGTCGAAAGGCGTCGGTAACAAGTTCAGACGGGACCTCAAACGGAAGTTCGAAGACTGGTATAGTGCGGATCCCCATTCCCGCGTGATCGACTGTAACCGCACCAACATTCCCGTCGGCATGGCAGAAACGATACCCGTTCGGTGATCGTTGTAGAAGTCTTTCGCAAGCAGCCTCGTCAACAAGCTTGACATAGACGACGCTTGAAACGAGCGATAAATTGATTCCCACGATTTCCTGTGGATCGATTTTTACCTCTTCTCTGAAGAAACGTTCAATCTCGTGTGCCTTTGGTCGTGTATAGTCGTTCGCAAAACTGAACTTCAAAGTCGTTTTTCTGTACGAGTGTGCCATCTCGTTCTAGACTCACAACACCGCACACGCGAAGCTGCTCCGGCGTAAACAAACAGGCGCGCGCACCACAGCGCGGCCGGCAGGCAACACGGTCCGCACTGTGTCACTGCCGAAGGCAGACTGGGCTTGAACGCTAACCACTCGGCTAACGCCGCTTCCTGGTGAAAATGGCCACGCACAGGTATATATTTGATGACCGAAATTACCTTGCGATTTTCTCAATAACGCTTCAGAAGTACGCGCTACTGCTTACACATTTTGTTGTCCTCATGGAATACTACGAGTGTACGAAATCTGCAGTAGATGTGCGTTCGCCCGCATCTCGTGGTCGTGTGGTAGCGTTCTCGCTTCCCACGCCCGGGTTCCCGGGTTCGATTCCCGGCGGGGTCAGGGATTTTCTCTGCCTCGTGATGGCTGGGTGTTGTGTGCTGTCCTTAGGTTAGTTAGGTTTAAGTAGTTCTAAGTTCTAGGGGACTTATGACCACAGCAGTTGAGTCCCATAGTGCTCAGAGCCATTTGAACCATTTAGATCTGCGTTCCAAACGTCGTGGCCTCCCCTTTTGAGTGAAGTCACGTAACGTGCAGAAAATTTTTGTTCTACAGTCTTATCCTATTGTCTGTAACTTAAAAATAAACAGCATTTTCACCAAAATTGAACTTTTCAGTATCTAATGTAGGTTTTGTTGGAACATGAAACGGACGGATGTTGCAGTAAAAATAAAGAAAACAACGATACATATTTATCTTACAGCGCTAGAAAACGCGTTTCCCACAACACAAAGGTAAAATTAAAATAAAACAAATGGAAAACATAAATATATCAAGCATTGCTTCAATACTTTGTCGAACTTATATAAAATATGTTTCTGTTATTCACAAACAATTTTCGCATTTATCAATAATAAAAGGAAACCGTAGCCTCTGATCATGATGAAGAACATTGTGTTACGTCAAAAGTAGTTGCTTTGGTTATATACAAGCGCAGAAGTTATTCGATGAACTAATTTTTATCACTTGCAAAATGCAGCTTGTGTGCTGTAAAGATATAAGGTACACAATTGGCAAACACTGGATGATGTGCAGCTCTAATTATGTGCAAAGAAAAATAGAATAAAACAAAATAAAATAAAAAGAAGAGTCGTCGGCTTCCAGGTTGTCTCTTACACATTCATTTGTGTTCCTTTCCATATCAATGCAACCGGTTATCCTATCATTTACTACGTCATTTATGTAGTGTACCAAAACTACCGAACGGTAGTTTTGGTAGAGCAGAACTTTAGTGCCAGCGCATTTGAAATCACTGCACGTAGCTCACAATGAACTTCATTAGTGCTCCACCAGAAGGCACATTTTCACAGGCAAGTCTCGATTCTCTAGTGCCTTCTGGCACTCTCTTCAGGTCCGTGAAATTACGTCGTCTGTCCTCTTGTATCTCTTCTTTCCTCTAAAACTCCTCCCACAAACTAGACCTTCCAAAGTGTCTGTTAGCAAGTACTCCCCCTCAACGAATACCCATCCAGTTCGTCTTTCTTTATCTTGCGTATAATGCGCAGCAGTCTCCTCTTCTCACCAAACCTTTCCAACATTCTTTGTTGCCCACGGTTTCCATCCAGATTATCGATTCTCGTTCGTAGCGACATCTCAAATACTAGTCTTTTATAAACCTGCTTCAGTGTCCTCTAGTGAACCACACTCCAGACAAACCACTTGCTAAGCTTTTCCTCAGAGCTTTACCTAATTTCGAATTTTAAGAGCTACAACAATAAGTCGGAAATAAACTACATATACATCTACATACATACTCTGGCAGCTACCGTATGGTTCTTGGCGGAGGGTACCCTGTACCACTACCGAGCGAGGTGGCGCAGTGGTTAGCACACTGGACTCGCATTCGGGAGGACGACGGTTCAATCCCGTCTCCGGCCATCCTGATTTAGGTTTTCCGTGATTTCCCTAAATCGTTTCAGGCGAATGCCGAGATGGTTCCTTTGAAAGGGCACGGCCGATTTCCTTCCCAATCCTTCCTTAACCCGAGCTTGCGCTCCGTCTCTAATGACCTCGTTGTCGACGGGACGTTAAACACTAACCACCACCACCACCACCTGTACCACTACTGGGCATTTACTTTCCTGTTCCATTCGTAAATACAGCGCTCGAAAAACGACTGTCTGTATGCCACCGTATGAGCTCTGGCTTCTCGCATCTTCGCGATCCTCATGCGCAGTCTACAACGGCGGCAGTAGAATCGTTTGTCAGTCAGCTTTAAATGCCGGTTCGCAAATTATCTCAGTAGTGTTCCTCGAAAAGAACGATTTCCCTCCATGGATTTCCATTTGAGTTCCAGAAGCACCTCCGTAACACTTACGTGTTGTCCGAACCTACCAGAAAAAATTTTGCAGCCCGCGTCTGAATTGCTTCAACGTCTTGTTTTAATGTGACTTGGTGCGGATCCTAACCAATCGAGCAATACTCAAAAATAGGTCACACCGGCGTCCTATATGCGGTCACCTTTACAGGTGAACCACTCTCTCGTAAGGTTCTCCCAATAAACCGAATTAGACCATTCGCCTTCCCTACCACAGTTCTCACATGCCTGTTCTGTTTCATATCGTTTTGTAACGTTACGCCCAGATATTTAAATGAGTTGACTGTGTCATTCGAGACACTAGTAACACTATAACAAAAAAATTACATGTTTATTCTTTCTACTCATCCGTATGTTTTTTTATAAATTTAAAGCTAGCTGCCATTCATCACACCAACCAGAAATTTTGTCTAAGTCGTTTTGTATCTTCCTGCAATCACTCAATTTCGACACCTTACCGTACACTACAGCATAATCAGGAAACAAACGCAGATTGCTGTTCACCCTGTCCGCCAAATCGTTTATATACATATAGAGAACAACTGCGGTCCTATCACACTTTCCTGGAACACTCCTGACGATACCCTTGTCACTGACCAACACTCGCCGTCGAGGACAACATGCTAGATTCTATTACTTAGGAAGTCTTCGAGTCACTCACCCATATGTGAACTTATTCCGTACGCGCGTACCTTCGCTAACAGCCTGCAATGGGGCTTTCCGGAAATTTGTAAATATGGAATCTGTTAGATATGGAATCTGCCTGTTGCCCTTCATACATAGTTCGCAGTATATTATGTGAGAAAACGGCAAGCTGAGTTCCGAGCGAGCGATGCTTTCTAAACCCGTGCTGATTCGTGGACATAAGCTTCTCAGTCTCAGAGGAAGTTAATATATTCCAACTGAGGATATGTTAAAGGATTCTGCAGCAAACCGAAGTTAGGGATATTGGTTTGTAATTTTGCAGTTCCGTTCTTTTACACTTCTTACACACTGGAGCCACCTACGCTTTTTTTTCAGTCGCTTGGAACTTTGTGCTGAGTGAGAGATTCACAGTAAATGTTGGCTAGTTAAGGAGCCAGTGGCGTAGAGTACTCATTGTAAAACCGAAATGGGGTTTCATCTGGACCTGGTGATTTATTTGCTTATAAATCTTTCGGTTGTTTCTGTACACTAGCGAATTTTATTACTATATCATCCGTACGGGAGCCAGCCGATGGTCAGATGACAGTATGTTTGCACGATTCTCTTGTGTGGACGATTTCTTGAACGTGATATTTAAATCCTCGGGTTTCATTTTGCTATCTTCAACTGCCACACCAGACTGGTCAACAAGGGACTGAATGGAAGCCTTAGACCCGCTTAGCGATAATGTTTATGGCATATCCAGATTTCGGTCAGTATGTGGCCAAGCGCAGTCTGTGTTCAGTGAAAAACATAAAGAGAACCAGTTACAATAAATTGACAGGTATGCCATATAAGATTACCAGTTTTATAAGCTTTGAACATGAGTCAGTCATAATATTCTTGAAGATAGCACTAAAAGTAAGTGAAAACATTACAACCACTTATCCACAAACATAGTCCCAGCTGGACTATTTATGTCGGAGGTTGAGTTCACAATGCGGCCGCTGTGTGCATTTCCAACGCAGCTGGCTTCAGTACACGTCATACCAATCTACGCTGGCCGGGGTGGCCAAGCGGTTCTAGGCGCTACAGTCTGGAACCGCGCGACCGCTACGGTCGCAGGTTCGAATCCTGCCTCGGGCATGGATGTGTGTGATGTTCTTAGGTTGGTTAGGTTTAAGTACTTCTTAGTTCTAGGCGACTGATGACCTCAGAAGTTAAGTCCCACAGTGCTCAGAGCCATTTGATTTTGAAACCAATCTACAGCGTCATGTTTATGTTGACACCTTGTTATAACTTTCTTTTACTGTTCGTATGTTTTATCATTTTATTTGTCATTTTATGCTGTTTTGAGAACCTATGAACGTAAAAAGATGAACTGGTTGTAACTAAAAATAGTGGCTATTGTTTTATAATTATACATGGCAATAACTGTGTGAGTTAACCAGTGACACCGGTTATTGGTGCACGCTATACAACCAAACACCGTTTAAAATAAAAAACAGATGTCTTGTTCAAAGTACTTACGTCAATATTTCTTTTCAAGAAAACCGTGTTACATACTAAGCACAGTGGAAGGAATTCGAAGAGTCAAGAGAGGTGTTATAAGTTACTGCACCAGAAGCAGTGTGCCAAGAGTTGGAAATCTTTCTGCTTTAATTGGTTCCTCACATGCTACTCTCATTTTCATTGAACGCCTCCTTCGTTACGACAGTGAGAGTTTCTCCTCTTCATGATGCTTCTTGTCTTCAGTTATCGTACTTCCTAGTTATTTAAATACCCTTATTTGGCTAATAGTGAGTTGCCCTATCTTAATATCTGCCAGTCTCCTTCCTGTGCTGCCGTCCTTGCTCATTGTTTTTGCTGTACTGATTCTCTTCCTATGTTCCACTCAAGCTTAAGATATTTTAGCAATTTACTTACAGATCGTTCACTTTCTGCCACTAATAAGGATGTCATCAGCAAACCTTATAAATTCTATTTGTTAGCTTCTCACCTACACATAACTCTCTTTTTCCATCTAAGCCTATCGCAATAATCTCTTTCTGGCATAAATTGGACAACAAAGGGGAGAGAAAACAACGTTGTCTAACGCCTCTTCCAATGCTACTTGTTTCCGACATTTCATTTCCAAGCTTTTTTCTTACCTTCTGTTGTCAACATAAATGCTCTACGATTCGTCTCTCTTTCAAATTTACTTCATTCGTCTTCCAAACACCCATTAGATTCTAATTAGATTGGGATCCATATAATCCCATTGTGCGTAGCGGCCCTTGAAAGAACGGCGGTCAATCGCGAAATCAGTCGTTTCGTTACAGGTGATTTTTATTACAGCAGATCTAGACTTTAACCGTAACGCAGTCGCCTCCTGTGCTAAAAATTACAAAACAGGAGAATCCGGAATAAATGTAAGACTAGTTAATAACAAATAGTAAGTGCAAACATAAGCACTCACACCCACAGTTACATTCAATATAACAAGAGGTGACGTTAGTCCAAAGTGCCATGTAATAAACAATACTGGACAATGTAGAACATACAAGAGTGGAACATGACCTGAGACAGTGGCTTACATGGTTGAACAGGAAGAAAATATGACGTCAAAGGTGTGTGGCATGAAAGCAGATCTTGGTGGCTCTACCCTATGGGTACATCGAGCGACTATTTTTAAAGAGAGCCATCCATAGCCCAAATACCTGAAGTACGTAACTGCAGTTAAATACACAATAAGTTTGCTCTTGTCAATAGCATCCCTTGTACTTTTTCCAATCTATCTATAAAACTTGCTGTATAACATTTCATTCAGAACTGTCATTAATACATTTGCTGCAGAAGAAGTTAGACTGATAGTCCTATGGTGTTCCATTGTTTGGTATATCTCCTTTTCTCAATTGCTATAATTCACTCTTCTCCTGGCAAAGACGTATAACTTCAGAAATGTGTAAAATGAGATAATACCACTCCCTTATAGGGGATAGTGGCAACTTTATTTGAGAGAAAGGGTGACACATTATTTCGAATACTGTAGCCAGGATGCTTTTGTGAATATGGGGTTAGCATGCTTAGATGCAAATACATGGTTCAAATGGTTCAAATGGCTCTGAGCACTATGGGACTTAACATCTGTGGTCATCAGTCCCCTAGAACTTAGAACTACTTAAACCTAACTAAACTACGGACATCACACAACACCCAGCCATCACGAGGCAGAGAAAATCCCTGACGCCGCCGGGAATCGAACCCGGGAACCCTGGCGTGGGAAGCGAGAACGCTACCGCACGACCACGAGATGCAGGCAACATGTAGGTGAATATTGACTGGGGCAAAGGAATGAAAGAGGAGGTCACCTCGTAGAACTTTGCACAGAGCATAATTTAATCATAGCTAAAACTTGGTTTAGTAATTATGAGAGATAAAATTATAAACAGCCGACCAGTTGCAATGGATAAAGAATTCTTTACCTAGGTATCGACAAATATAAATTTGTCTTCTTCAGAAGGTGGCCTAAGGACAATGAACATCATAGCTTACATTAGAAAAGTATGAAACTTATGCCAAGAATAAATTTTAACACAAATTAGAGAGCTCTTGCATTACAGAAAAATGAGAACGACGACTGGTACTTACAATTTTACATTAGTAAGGACTAATGTACCATTGCCGTTTTCACAAATGTCGGCATAGATCCATTTCTCAAAAATGAAATATAGCCCTAGAATTAGGGTTTGTCACGTAAATATAAATTAGCACATGGATCTTGCAGATCTCACAACCGACTGAGTGTAATCGGCGAGCGTAGTTACTGTGAGACCAGGGCAGCTGGTGCTCGTGGCGAGAACCATGTGCCAATTGGCGTACAAAGGCAACGTGTGAATTATAATGTCCTTAGATAAAGTAAGAATAAAAAAGAAGGAAGGCGTTTAAGACTCCCGTTATAACAGTATGGGAGCATTGGTAAGAATAATGTTATACATCAAAGATGCAGGTGGTGCTTACGCCGAGAGAATTACGCATAGTGGCATGTACAGCCAAAATATACAAAATTACATTACTATATTAGTGAAGCCCACAAACGGTATATATGTCTGAACTTTAAAATTGACAATAATGGCTCTTGTCAAGACAGAATTACGAACACTGGTACACAATCCAGTTAATACACATTCGCAGTGAACCAAAGTTTTAGAGCCAGACAAAATCACATAAGGGCCGATGTAGTGGCAAACATACATCGTGAGAAAACCACATTACATAAAGGGTAGTGAGCTTAAAGCATTGAACGTGCATCATAGCTTCCTGAGGAAATAGACCACTAAGGTTACCAGCATTAATGTTATACCATAAACAGTACAGGTTTAAAGCCTTCGAAAAATTGTCTACAAGCAAGGTTCAACCGGTCGTTCAGTATACTACCGTCCTTGAGCTCTAGATGTTTGAAAATTTGTAGCTCTTCCCACAGATCTAATCTACGCCTTTTGACTTCTCTGTGTAGGATAACAGTGTCTTCTAAATGTTTAGGAGTATGAACGGCTATCAAGAGGTGTTCAGCAAAAGTAGAGCTGTGTGTATTCGCTCCTTTTTTACCTAATAGGTGTTCTTTATATCTTGTTTTCACAGCTCTGCCTGTTTGACCAATATAATATGCAGGACAGTTATTGTAGGTTAGTTTGTAAACCCCTGAATTGGAAAACCAATCGCCGGCAATCTCTACTGAATGTACAAGATTTCTTTTTAAACTGTTATGTGTAGAGAAGGAGACGTTACAGTTATATTTTTTCATTAGAAGACGTTTTATCCTATACGATATATTACCCATGAAAGGAATAGAAATAAATTTTTTAGCTTCTTTGCTATCAGTGGGGAGGTTGTTGCTCAAAGTCGAACAGTTTTGGGAAGTTTTCTTACCGAACAAGTAATCAATCATATTCTCATTGTACCCATTAGTAACCGCAATCGCTTTGATGACATTCAATTAATTTTTGTTGATCGGCAGGTGATAAAGGAGTTGTTACCATACGGTGAATGGCAGAATGAAAAAACGCCAGTTTATGAGTTTTTGGATGAGTTGAGTCAGCAGGGATGAAATTATCTGAATACGTTTCCTTACGGAAGATATTGAAATTAAAGGAACTATTCTGTATAGAAATTGTTAAATCGAGGAAATTAAGTTCACATTTTTCATTCTGAAGTTTTTTTGTGAAGGAAATCTTTTCATGTAAACCATTGAAAGTATTGAAGAGAAACTCTAACTCATGATCAGTACCGTTAAAAGCAATGATAATGTCGTCAACATAACGTGCATAATAGCGGATTTTGTTGCGTAATTCTGAACTTGAATTGAAGAACGTTAATTCCAGGACGTTGATGAAAACATCTGCCAAATACAAGCGAGGGGGCTACCCATTGCTAAACCATCTGGTTGCACATATATTTTCCCATTGAGCGTGAAATAATTGTATTTCAGAACGACTTTAAGCAAACTAATCAGTTCCGCAATCTGAATTTCACTTAGTTTTTTATGTTTTAGTAGATTCTTTTTTACAAGGGCTATGGTTTCATCGACCGGGACATTTGTATAAAGACTGACAATGTCAAAGGAAACCAGTCTAGTGTCAGGTGTACATCTTACAGTTTGAATATTGTTGATTAATTCCTTGCTATTTTTAACCGAAAAATTATTTTCAAATATGAAAGCATCTTTAATTTTAAAATGGTGGCGCCTAGCGAGTGTGTGATGTGGACTACCTATTCCATTCACTACAGGGCGAATCGGGTGATTTTGTTTGTGTAGTTTAAACCGACTTCTAAGCACGGGTGGTTTCGGGTTCATATTTATAAGCCCGTTCTTATGGAAGTTATTGAACAAGCTGACAGAACTAGCTAAAGTACGCCGGATTTCTTTTTGCAATTCCGCGGTTGGATTTACGGGAACCTCAGTGATGTCATTTTCCTCAAAAAACTTTACAGTCTTTTCTATATATTCATTTTCATTTTTATAAGCCACGACAGCAGTGTTCCCTTTGTCACTCTTAGTGACTAAGGCGTTTTGCAATCAAGTGGATGTTGCAATTGGAATGATGGGAGAAGTGCATTGTTTGGCCAAAGCTAATACAATTTCCTCACTGCTGAGTGACGGGCCTGTTGCCAGTTATTATTAACACAAAATGCATTGCGACGCTCCATCTGAAACTCACCGCAAAGTAAGATTCTTCCTTTTAGCAGCATACTTTGGTATAAGACTGGTCAGCGTCGTCGACTCAGTTAAAGCCAACATACCGATATTTTGCCAACTGCTAAGTAGCTTCAGCGTTGCTGATTTATCCACGTCATCAACCGTAGTAAGATGATTCCCTATTATCATCACTAAAACCGAGTGTCAGTTTATTGAAAGAAATGTTATTCAATCTAAAAGAGAAATATACTTGCCATTGAAAAATATAATATAACTACTTCTAAGGCTGGAGGCAATAGTAATTAAGTGATATTTAGTGTATATTGTAGCACATCTTTTGCTATCAGAGAACCCATGCAGAATGAGAAAGTAACTTCCAATTACTGGCAAAGGGTAATTAATCTTAGTATTTAAAAATAGTCATTAAATTCTCCGTAAAGAGTACGTGTATTATGTAATCTCGTCTCTCCTGATTGCGTCATTGTTTACAATTTTTTGATACTATCTGTCCAACCTAGTTGAGAGTAAGTGCTAGGAACTTTATTACGGATTATTAATTAGTATTGCTGACGACAAACAACATTACTAACATTATAGCGCTACTTGTTGCTAGACACGAATCAGTTTGGTTTTGGTGATCATAAGATTCGTGTTACAGCTGTAAAATTTTAATTTTAATTTTTCCGCAAATTCGAATTGGGTCAACATTTGTAAAACTCTAATTCCTCTCTCTCAGACTCCACCCTATGGGGAGAGAGGGACAGTTTTAGTTTTAGCGAATCAAAATTTACGAAGTAAATAAGTATTTTTCATTTATCCATAACCATTTTAGATGTAAAAATGAGGACATGAATTTTCTTGAATTACAGCGCCAACTACCAAGAATCAAAATAAATGTTTAAGACAAAATGTACGTAGTGTTTATGTAGAATCTGATTCTGCAATAAAATATGTGGGTTCCCATTTGAAATTTTAAAGTTGCCTCCCACGCCACCTCCAAGGACCCAGGATGGAGGGCTAATTTTAACACCAGCAGATGTCCTCCTTGAAAACAATAAACTTTGGATTCTACACATTTTTTCGTGTGAAGCTCATTTTTCGAGTTATTCTGGTTTGTCAACTTAAAATTTACACCCTGTATAAAGCTCCCCGCGAGGATACGGGAAATAGTGCAGTTGTTGTCGTAACGCGGAAACGGACCTATTTATCTGATGTCGAAAAGGGCATGAACATTGGCTTTCGGGCCAAGGACGGAAGCATTTCCTATATGACTAGGTCCATAAAGTGCTCAGATGTCACGTTAGTTAAAGTATACTGTGCATGGAAAAATGGTGCTGCCTAAAACTATCGCCGAGGAAATTGTACTTCACAGGCCATAGAGGACAGGGTTGAACAACGGCTACGGTCGAATAGATGTACAACCGTTGAGCAGCTGGCCGTCCATGTGAGCCAAGGCCCTCCGCTGCAGGTAGCTGGTTCGTGCACCCATACTGACTGTTACTCAGCGGCGATGTAGGCTGGAATTTGCGTGCTGTACCATCACTGCACGTCCACAGAATGCCGACAGGAGGTCTTTCCGGATGTCCAAACCTACATGCTGTTTGTTTTTCGTTGGCACGACGGCATTTTCCAACAGGACAATGCAATGTGTCAAACTACGTGCGGTGTACGTCCGTGGTTCCAAGAGCATAAAGTTTCCGTACACCCCTGGTCACCAGAGGCTCGGATTTAAAGCCAGTCAAGAATTTGTGGGACTACTTCAATTGGTTTATTTGCGCCGTGGCTCCTGAGCCGAGAAACCTAGCACACAACACTGGAGCCGGGAGGGCTCCACAACCCTGTCAGCACCTTCTAGAACCTCATTGATTCTCTTCCTGCACTTCTCGCAGCGGTTTGCGCTGGAAATGTGATTATTAAGGCTTTTGACGAATCGTCAGATTAATGTGATTGCACTGTCTATAATGGAACGAACTCGGATGAATTTTTGCAACGTCTTTTCTCTACAGATGTAGAACACACTGCACTAAATTAATGGGCTGCACCATTTCATTTTGTATCCTCTAGTACCGTGCTATGGTTCTGCTTCGTGGTGACTTAAATCTGTAACAGGACGGCAGACTGGTACCCGTAAACAAACAATCTCTATTTTATGAGATGACGGCGTACATAGTGTTTTTTATATTAAACTTCCTTCACAAAAATCTTTTGACAGTAGAATATTGTTATGAGCAGCAGCCTACGTAAAGGAGGTAGGAACTGTAAAATACTGGTGAGACGAGACGCCCAGCCGGTAGTTAATAACAGACGAGATGGGATTCCGGAAGGTAGTAGGCGCCAGAAGGCCATTTAGAGAGACGAACTGCCACCTCATAACAGAGGGGGCTGTAAGCGCTTGGAACCAGTAATCTACAGGTGGACAATGAATCCCACAGACTGAGAGGCCGAGACAGTCGCCAAGCCAGAGGTGAGCCTCCTAATGTCATTGTCCGACAGAAGGCGACAGTTCTGTGCCCGGACCAGATTAGGCCATTTGCAAGCACCAAGAAATACAAGGTTTCTAGACTACTTCATTAACACAACTCCACGTCCATAACTCGTCGGAGAACAAGTAATCTGGAGAAAGACTGAATGAATGCCTTCAAGGAAAACTTTCCTTAATAATAAATTAACGCAGCAGCTGCCGTGAGATTTATTGACCTATTGGTTCACAACTAGTATCTTGACTATAATGACCCATCCTTAAGTGTTCAACAATTAAATTAATGAAGGTGCAAATGTAAAAGGAAAAATCTTTTATTATTTGCGAGTGTTAGTTTTTTAATTTTTTAATTTGGTGGTATTTCGTAAAGCTTCGTCTCCACTACACTGTTGTAGTAATTTTCTGCGGCAACATATACAAATACTGCAGTCGATTGCAAAGCGGCCGCCTTCGATGTCCGTATTAGAGAGCATTCTGTGATAGAATTCTTGAATGCAAAAAGTGGAAGGCGGATTCGGATTCATGAAAAACTGAGAAATATGCACGGACATGCAATAGAGGATATCAGCACTGTTAGACGGTGGGTTTGTACCTGTAACGAAGTTGAAGGGCAAACCCCTTTTTGACGAAACACAGAACTCCAGGTCGTTGGTTGCAGCGATTCCACACAGCATCCAGCGAATCGATGACGTCATTCGTGGTGGTCGCTGGGAGATGGTAAATTGTCTGTACCGCATTACTTCCCTCAGGAAAGGCAGTATGGCGACGATTGCTCAACAACTAGGACACTTAAAAGTTTCTATAACTTCGGTGCCATGTTTGTTAACTGACGAAGAAAGAGACAAGAAAAGCAAATGCCTCCCAAAGCTTGCAGCCCTTCTGTTTGAAGGGAGCGGAGTTTCTGGCAAAAACTGTGATTTGAGAAGAGACTTGGGCTCATTTTTTGAACCAAAATCAAAGAGGCAGTCAGTAGAACAGTACCCCAGAAACACGTTGTGCTATCGGCGGGGAAACTTGTGGCTACAGTGTTCTGGGATACAGAGGGTGTGATTGTAGTTCATTTTTTGGAGCAGGTATGGACAATAAATTCTGTCAAACACGTCAGACCCCTCAGCTACTTCACCCAACAAAAGCTATCGCAGATTTTCTTCTTTTGCATGACCACTGGAAAGATAGTGAAAATTGTATGAGAAATCTTGCCTGATCCCCCATGCGGCTGTGACCTGACACTACCAGACTCCCATCTCTTCAGGCCGCTAAAAGAAGCTCATCGTGGAATTCATTTTGAAGTCGAGGAGACCTTGAAATGGTCCGAGGGTCTGCGACTTATGAAACAGTATCACCCATTTTGTTGCACTGGAATACGTGACCATACTAAAACATGGATCAAAACTGTGGAAATGGACGGAGATTATGTTGAAAAGTCATAAATTAATCGTCAATATTGTGATTTTCAGTCTGTGTAATTTACTTTGAAGTTCCTGACAGATAAAAAAATAGGACCATTACTTTTTTGTGTCGTCTCTTTGTCTATATAGAGCTGTACCATGGGAAGCAAAAACAGGATGTTGTTTGCTGGCTGGGATCCTCTTTCTACAATAAAAACTGCATGCATGTATTAACTGGATTCTTTATTCAAAAGAACGGAAAGTTCACTTAACTCAATATAATCGTTGGGGTACAAGCTCTTCTGTATAGTCCACATAAGTATCACTGCTGCTGAAGTAAAGTCCGCTATGCTCACAATTACGGTTGTTATGTCTGAGTTAATGATGGAACTATTGCTACTGCGATTCCCACCGGGCGGCGACTGATGACACTGGAACTTATTTGGCGTGACAGTCTGTGACAGACTCGAATTAACTAGCCCTCCAGTCAGTGGCGGCTATCTAAATATCGACGGCGTTGGCGGCGCGTTTCCTGTGAGTCTGTTTTTAGCCTCTATCGATCTTCACACAACCTCTGTGCCGAATGGTGTGCTGGCATCAGCTTCCACCATACCACTGATGTTTAGTGGGGCTGTGACTGACAACATGGAGGGAGGTAAGACACTGGACACAGAGATGGGCCAATAGCCATGGCTATGGAGGACGGCGTACTCCTGACCGTACTCTGCCATCTGGCTTGCGAGGCAACAGGAACATCCTCTGGTAAACTGTTACCAGGGCACGGATGCCCACATTAAACAGATGATATCATAGTGTCGTGCATATGTGGAAAACTAATCTGCTGTGCCACAGACATTCTCAGCTTGGCCTAAGACTTAATCGTTGTGGCAACGAGTGCACACTGACTTTCCAGGACCATTTTGGAACACTCGTTGGCTCATAGTGGATTCAGTTACATAGACTGAAAACCACAACATTAACGATTAATTTATGACCTCCATTGGACTGGAAGTGAAACAGAACTCTTGTTAGATGACGAAACCCATTGCATTCACAAAACTGTTCAAAGTCACATGAAGTGAAGTGTGGTCTGTTGTCTGACACAAGGACTTCTGGTAAACCTTCGATGAAAAATATAGAGGACAACACTTTCATGGTGCTATGTGATGTAGTAGAGTTCATCACTTGCTTAAAGGGTCCACCACTACGAGCCAACATGTGTTCCAAAATGGTCCTGCCAAGTCATTTTGCACTCGTTGCCATGGCGATTGAGCCTTAGTCCAAGCTGAGAATGTCTGGGGTGGAGCGGATTTGGTTTTCCGTGCATGCGTGACACTGTGACGTCATCTGTTAAAAGTTGGTGTCCATGCCCTGCCAAATACAATGCCGTCGCGCTAACTGTTTAGTGCGAAGATATCTGCAATATCCTTCGTGGAGCAATCGCAACACATCCTTTTGCAACCATTTGGGAAGAAGCACACGTGATTGTCCCCTGTCATTCTGAACTGGAATCATAGCCTGTTGAACTGAAAGGCTATATTGACGTGCATAATACAGGCGCACAACTGAGTTCTGGATACTGTTCCATGAACGAAGTCAAGCTGTGCGAATGTAATGAAATAAAATCTTGAGGTCTAGGTCTGCTTCCGTGCCCTGTGCAATTTTTCTGTAGTGCAAGGGAAACGTTTCCAGCAATTCAGAGTCCTGCACATCGAATTGGCAACAAAATGGAACAGAAGCATCAAAATCAGAGTCTTCGCCACTCGGAAGGCGAGATACGGCGTCTGCATTGCCATACTCTGCTGTAGGCCCGTACACAATTTCGTACTCATACTGCGAAAGCAACAAATCACAGCGTTGCAGTTCGTGAGGAGTGTGTGTAGGAACCGGCTTTGACGACTGAAGCAAGAACTGCAAAGGTTTATGATCTGTCACTAAATAGAGTTCACGACCACATAAATAGTGATGAAATTTTGTCACATCATATACAGTTGCGAGAGCCTCTTTTACGATTTGCGAATAATTGCGCTGAGTTGCAGTTAACAACTTTGAGGTAAAAGGAATAGTTCTGTCTCGTACACCAATTCGGTGCGAAAGTGATTCCGTAAGAAGAAGCGTCGACTTGCAAAAACACTCGTTTGGCTGGATCAAAATGCACTAAACATCTGTCACTAAGCAAAGCATTTTAGGGTTTCTGAAATGAGTCTCGAGAATCTTTAGTCCACGCAAAGGGTACATTTTTGCGATGCAAGCGATGCAATGGAGCCGCGATCTATGCGGCCTTCGATATGAACCGAATGTAGTATAACATCTTGCCTAGCACGGACTGCAGTTCATACACATTGCGAGGAACAGGCAGGTCACGGATTGCAAGCAAATGAGATTGGAGGGGGTGTACATCCTGACCGTTTATCGCATGACCTAAGTACTGTAGCTCAGTTGAAAAAAAGTCATACTTTTGGAGACGACACTTGGGCCCTGCTTATGACAACGCTCGAAAAAGAGTACGCACAATTGGCAATATGTTCCTGTTGTGTACGACCGGAGACAACAGTATCGTCAAGATAGTTTGAATAAACTGGCACTTTTGCAGTCATCTGTTCCAAGTAACGTTGAAAAATGGCGGGTGCGGAAGTACTGCTGATGGGCAAACGCTAATACTTGAAGAGTCCTTACAACAGAATCATTCTGCGATTCTTAATCCATTGAAATTTGCAAACAGGCATTACGAAAGTCTGTCTTAGAAAAGAACCATCCTGCACCAAGCCATGAGTTCTTCAGGGCGAGGTAACGCATAAGTGGCGACTACTATCTGTGGATTGACTGTAGACTTGAAGTCAACACAAGTACAAATGCGACCAGAAGGCTTAGGCAACAAAACTAGTGGACTTGCCCATTGACTAGCATGAATGGGAACAATTACACCATTATCTTGCAAATCTTTCAATTCACTGGTTACTTTCTCTCTAAAGCAATTGGAACAGGGCGGTCCTAGAGAAACTTAGGCTGTTCATTGTCTTTCAATGTAACATGCACTACAAAGTTATTAGCTTTTCCCATTCCATCTGAAAATAGTTTCGGAAATTCTTTAAGCAAGGTATCTACACTGTCTTGTAGTAAAAATGTACGGACCGAGAGTACATTGTCGTAGATGCGTAGATGCTAAGGCCAAACAGATGAACGGCATCTAAACGGAAGAAACTGTCTCTTGACTTCAATACAGTAAAATTTACTGTCCTAGTGTGGGATTTGTGAGTGGCAGGCAAATTATACTGGCCGAGCCCTGATATTTCCTGTCCGTTGTAAGCAATGAGGTGCTTGCTAGGTTTAGAAAGGTGTGGTGAGACTAATTGTTTTTACGTGGCACGATTAAGCAAAGTGACTGATGCACCTGCGTCAAACTGAAAATTCACAGAACGGCCAGCTATTCGTAATGACACAAGTGGTTTGTTAGAACGTCGTTGCACAGCACTAGTGCGGGAAGGAGGCACAACTTCAATCTTACTTTCGTCAGAACCTGTTGTAGGTTTGGAAAACACAATGTTCACTGTATGTGTACGAGCCTGTTTTTGTTCTGGGAGCGGAAAAATAGGTGTTTTTGTGCCATTGCAAACAAACTGCATGGACATGGCCTTTTTTTCCGCACCTGTAACACGTTGCTTTACGTGAGGGGCGATCTTGTCTTTTATGGCGAGCAAAACATCTAGGGCAGGACTTCACTAAATTCATACGTCTGTTTACATGTTTATTTGGCTGTTCGTGCGGCTGTGTACGCGCTCGCTGTTGTGGCTGCTTGGGGCGGTCGTCAGCAAGGAGCGACTCGATCGAACAAATCGGGGCCTAGTCCAACTTATCGACCGCTACGGCATCCAAATCTAATTGGTAAGATTTGCAACACTTGAGGTAGTGAAGAATCAGAGTACTATAGTATCTGTTCCCATATTTTACTTTCGGGGACATTGAAAATTACAGCATGCATAATTATTAAGTCACTATAAAACAGCCACAACCACAGTTAAATATACACTTCCTAGTCACGCCCAATAATTCTGTATACCAATGACAGTACATCTGTTCCGGCGTTTTCTGCAAACGAAAAAACTTGATATCTGGCTGCAGCTACTTGAACTTGCTGATCATAGTACTGAGTTAATATAGCGATTGCTTCATCATAACTGAGTTGTGACACACAGTTGGGAACAGTTTTTGTATTAACCTTTAGCAATCGAAAGAAATTATTGTATCTTGAACGCTATGAACTGCACAGTGAGCTTGGAACTGTGTCTGGTTCCTGCTGGAACTTACTCTGCGCGACAGACTGCGACGGACTCGAACTAACTGGCCCTCTGGTCCACGGCGTCTGTCTAAATACCGGCGGCCGAGAGGGTGTTGGCGGCGTGTTTCCTGCGAGTCTTTTTTTGGCCTCTGTCGATCTTCATGCAACCTCTACGCCACATTGTATGCTGCCGGCAGCTCACGCCAGCACAACTTTCTGACTGATCATCGCACATGAGCTAAGTATATGACAATATTTTAATTGTTTTGTAAATAAAAAAAGAAATATGCATCTTTTTTAAGACATGGAAGATGTACCTCAATAATTCATAGAGGTCCCCTACCATCATGCTTATCATAGCAAGAAAACGCAGTTGTCAACAACCTTACAGTGGACTATGGACAGTGGATATGTAAACTGGACAAATGGGGATAAGAACCCAACAGTGATTGCTCAAGGGAAGATGAGAACCCAGTTTAAAAACTCCACTTATAAACAGTGCTTACACAAGTGTGAAAACAAATATAAAATAATGAGATTGTGTCCTGCCCAAGTGTTCATAAAAGACAAAATTCCAGTGGAGTTAACCAGAGGTATTATTGCAATATATACAGGAACCAAATGACAATAGTTTAAATGTGGCTGTGACACACAAAAGATCAGTTACATAAATTTCAAAAATTACTGATTAACAATGGTTAGCAAAATACCAGTGCAGTAAAATTTATAAAAGTCGGGAGAAAAGTTTTTGGTAGTCAGAGTTAGCAACAAGATCGGGGACAGTCATAGCTAAGATGGAAAATCAAGCTACAGGTACCTGGGCACAAATAGTAATTGTGTTTAGAGAAAGAAACACAGTTAAAATGGATATATTGTCTAACATCAGAATCATGACCATGGGTCTTAATATCCCTATTTGTTCTAAGCTACATCTCTCTCGTAGTCCACCGGCAAGTTGTTCACGATTGAATTTAATCGGTATGATCAGCATCAGGAGAAGAGTCCATCTATGTCTAAAAACTGGTCCGTAGTCTTTCAATAATTATTTATAAGGTAATGAAAACTTTTTCATATACAGGGTGTTACAAAAAGGTACGGCCAAACTTTCAGGAAACATTCCTCACACACAAATAAAGAAAAGATGTTATGTGGACATGCGTCCGGAAACGCTTAATTTCCATGTTAGAGCTCATTTTAGTTTCGTCAGTATGTACTGTAAATTTTCACAATCAACATGTGTGGGCTGACGAGAATCCGCACGCAATTGTGCAATCACGTCATCAACACAGATTCTCTGTGAAAGTTTGGGCAGGCATTGTTCGTGATGTCTTGATTGGGCCCCATGTTCTTCCACCAACGCTCAATGGAGCACGTTATCATGATTTAATACGGGATATTCTACCTGTGCTGCTAGAACATGTGCCTTTACAAGTACGACACAACATGTGGTTCATGCACGATGGAGCTACTGCACATTTCAATCGAAGTGTTCGTACGCTTCTCAACAACAGATTCTGTGAGCGATGGATTGGTAGAGGCGGACCAGTTCCATGGCCTCCACGCTCTCCTGACCTCAACCCTCTTGACTTTCATTTATGGAGGCACTTGAAAGCTCTTGTCTACGCAACCCCGGTACCAAATGTAGAGACTCTTCGCGCTCGTATTGTGGACGGCTGTGATACAATACGCCATTCTCCAGGGCTGCATCAGCGCATCAGGGATTCCATGCGACGGAGGGTGGATGCATGTATCCTCGCTAACGGAGGATATTTTGAACATTTCCTGTAACAAAGTGTTTGAAGTCACACTGGTACGTTCTGTTGGTGTGTGTTTACATTCCATGATTAATGTGATTTGAAGACAAGTACTAAAATGAGCTCTAACATGGAAAGTAAGCATTTCCGGACACATCTCCACATAACATATTTTCTTTCTTTGTGTGTGAGGAATGTTTCCTGAAAGTTTGACCGTACCTTTTTGTAACACCCTGTATAGTTGATCTGTGTAGGTCAACAAAAGATTTGTACATGTCTTCTTTAGGTCAATTGTTTGGCATATGTGGACATGATTTCGTAGTCCGACTATTTGTAAACCGATAGGAGATTATTAATTCTTTCCGCGGCCGCTGTTGCGATTATTTATTATTCAAATGGATGTCCACAGCCGTGGCTGCCCCACTCACCAACTGAACTGTTCCATGTGTGTTTATGATCTTTTTACTACGGGAATGAGAACTCAAGGCAGCAACTATGAAGATAATATTAAAGTAATTTTAATGGCGAGAAAAATAACTTACGTAAACCAAACAGATGCACGGTCACTCCCAGACGGGTCTCGTGTTTTTCCTTACCAAGGAAGCCCATGGTCTGCTGCCGATGCAGTCTAATTCTCGACGCTATTTCATTAGTCTTTAGACTGCTTTGATGTGGCTTCACTAAGAATTACTCTCCTCCGCCAGCAGCTTCGTCTCAGCATAGTATTTCCACTGAAGTTCTTCATTTTTCTGTTAGATATATTCCAATTTCTGGCTTCACATACAGTTTATTTCCTACTACTCTCCCTCAGCTACAATGGAGGTTATTCCTTGACGTCTCAAAAGATTTCTTGCATTCTTATCGCTTCTTTTTATCACTGTATTCCACATGTTCCTCATCTCGCCGATTCTGCGGACGCCTTACTAATCTATTATCTGTCTACCTAATCTTCAACACACTACTAAATCACGGCATTGCAAGTGCCTTCTCTTCTTTCTATGATTTTTTATACCGCAGGAATCCCTTCCATATAAAGATGTACTCCAAACGTGCATTCTAAAAATTTTCTCTTGAAATTAAGGCCGATGTGTGATGATACTAGGGTGACTCTGAAAAATTTTTTATGTAAAAACTCTTAAACCTTTTTAAATAAAATAAGATTTATTAACATTCTACATGTTTATTCATCATGTCCGCGTATTTATTCCTTTACACAGTCATCCTGGCGACGAACGCATTTCTCTCAACGGGAGACCAGTTTGTTGATACCGTCACAGTGTTATGTTTGACTTTGTTGACGGAGCCGCAAACTCCCTCTGCGTCCACTGCTTCATCACTATTAAAGTGAGTTCCCCGAAGGGTACTTTAAGTATTTTCTGGAACATTGCTCGAGGCAAACAGTGATCTCAGGTAAATCGATAGTTTTTTTTTAAAACAGTCCTGATCGCATCAATATTTTATTTAAACAGATGACAGGTTTCGATCTATCTGCTTAGATCATCTTCAAGACTTTGTACTCCATGATGGTGACAGCAGCTAGGCTAGCTGAGCAAGGCCCGCTAGAGAGATGTAATCGAGTGCATCTCTCTAGAGCAGCTAGCCCAGCTGCTGTCACCATCATGGAGTACAAGCTCTGAGTACAATAAATCGAAACCCATTGCAATAAAATATTTATGCGATCAAGGCTGTTTTTAATAGATTTTACTGTGCCTTAAGTTTTGAAACAGATGAAAATCGGATGGGACCAGGTCGGGTCTATTTGGAGGATAGTGAACCCATGGCGTCGGATTATTACAGGTGTCTCAGCGCTCGTGTGTGGTGTGGCATTGTTGTAGTGAGGTCACCGTCTTAACACATCAACAACACCTCACTACAATTTCTGGGAACAAATTGAACGTATCGTAAAACTATAAAACTCTAACCACATACGTTTGAATTAAACTCAAAGTAGTGGGAAGAATTGTCAGCAAATATGCCGCTATCCTCTGGTCTGAAGATAAAGCACATCCTAGCAAAATGTGTGCTCCACATTTTACTAGACAGTGTTTTATTTTCAGACCAAAGATCAGTGGCAGATTTTCTGACGGATCGGTCCACTATTTTGAGTATCATTCAATCGAATGGAGCTACAATTTTAAGGTTTTATGTTACGCCCAAATTTTTTCCTAACATTTTATGGAGATGTTCTCTAACGTGTTTTATAAGTGGTCAATCAGTAACATTCCCTTGGAGTGCTATTTTCGCCCTTCTCTCGTATTTCTACCTTCACTTTCAGTTCTAAAACTTTAATGTATTTTACAGACTTGCTCTCCCCTGTTCTTGTGCGTGCTCACAGGTTACATTTCCCTGTGCTGTTATTTTAGACCGTCTGTCGCTTATGTTTTAATATCGGGAATACCACCTTTCACATTTCTCCGTTGTATTATGACATGTGACATAGAGTGATCCTGTGGGTCAGCGCGTGTGAGTTGTGAATGAGCGAGTAACCGTCAGTCTGTGGGTTTATTCATCACAGTATAACAACGTTTTTAGCTCTTACACAAATTCGTTTCTTTTATTATTTGTAAGAGAGCTGATAACATCGCCGTTGAGCGCCCTCCAAACACTAACACACACACACACACACACACACACACACACACACACACACACACACACACACACACAAATGGACACGAACACACACACATTTGCACTTTGAAGGGGAGGGTGCTCCATACGTCGACGATCTCTTAGAATTTGAAACTCGATTACAGCACACTGTTTCTCACTTACCAACATAGTTACGTTACACACTGCCATGTTATATGCTACAATTCAGAGCTCTCTACCGGCAGAGAGTTGCAAATATGGACATGAATTACAAAGTGGAATATTAATAACGTTTCTTTTGTTTAAAAAGCTTTAAGAGTTTTCAGATAAAGAATTCGGCGGCATTACTTTTTAGCAAGCCCACGTAATAACTTCTGTTGCTTAGGAGCCCTTGTGTGTGCTAGTCTGCTTTTTAATCCTACTTCTTTTCCTTACCACATTGGTTATTGTTACTGCTTTAGTTCGCGTTATTCATGCTCGTCGCTTTTTATGTTAACTTTATTGGTAATCTCAATTATACTACTTCTCATTACTTTCGTGATTCTTAGGTTTACACCCAGTCAATAGTGTATGCTCATTACACCACTCCATTGAAGAGGTCTCTCTCTTCTTTCTCACTTTCCCTGAAAATTGCTGTGTCTAGCGAAACTTGCCACTGACATAATATCATTCTCAATTTTATTCCCTCTACAGCTTCTTTCTTTTATTTCCACATTTTATCATCGGCGTACAGATTTAATAATAGGAGACAAAGACTGCTTCCCTGTCTTACACTTACTCTGATTGGAGCTTTTGTCACTTAGTCTTCCAGTCTCATTGTATTGATTTCTGTATGTATTGCACATTACCCGTCCTTCCCTATAGCTTCCCTGTCTTACACTTATTCTAATCGGGGTTCCTCTCTTTTGGTTTTCAGTCTTATTATTCTCTCTAGGTTCTTGTATATATTGTTTATTACCCATCTTTCCCTGCAACTTATTTATGCTTATTTTCCTGAGAGTTGAGAACGACTTCTAACGTTTTATATTGCCCAACGATTTTTCTAAATCGACAAATCTTATGAACGTTTGACGTTTCGATAGGCACATTTGTTTCGCCTGTGGCCAGAATTATGCTTTGGAGACGTGTCGTGCTAGTGCCACGAGGGGGCGGGCTGCCCACGCAC
Organism: Schistocerca americana; assembly: GCF_021461395.2. Taxonomy (NCBI): domain Eukaryota; kingdom Metazoa; phylum Arthropoda; class Insecta; order Orthoptera; family Acrididae; genus Schistocerca; species Schistocerca americana. The sequence continues at coordinate 478,204,686 of NC_060125.1, read as the reverse complement.
GTGATCGAGGCAGGGACCGCTCGGGCGGAGGCGGAAGGAACTGTGAAGTAAAGCCGTCAATTGGTGGAGAGCCAAGAACAGGAAGCCTGGTACGCCAAGGAGCTGTCTACGGGACGTCTCTTATCATCAGCGTGCGGTGTGACCACTGTGTGGACACAAATCACCAAGTGGGGCGATTGGTATTTTTGTCGGGCGAGAGGAAAGCGATTCTACTGAAGACACAGAGAGAGGCCCTCAGATTACAAGCACATACTGGGTGCTTTAGTGACCGACAGCAGTATTTTTATCGGTCTGGTGATACATACTGAGTGTATTACATGATCAGTAATATTACACACGAAAGGCCAGTAGGTACAGAGCGGCGGTTATGGTTATATGTGGTGGCACAGTGGGCGTATGGATGTTTTCCCTAAGGGACACTAATTTTGCTTTTGCTATTTGTATCGTGTGAACGTGATTGATTTTAAATGTGTCATTGTACAGGATAAAATCTTGTTACCATTACGCTGTGAGCATGAATGAATGCCTTTGCTTAAGGAAGTGTTCATAGGTCTACATTTAGTTAAGTGCTAATGTATATACCATTAATTAAATGAGAGAGCTGTTGTCCCGGGGTCAACTGATGACGGCGTAGCCTTTGCCCGTGCACAGTAACCAGATACAGTGAGCTCTTATTGTGAAATATTATTCATCCGATTCTATGTTCTGGTGCGAGGCCTATTTGAATTTTGTATGCATTGTGTTAAACGGTTTTTATCTTGTTATTCTCTTGTTGAACCCTGCCTTCAAGAACGATACTGAGCTGTATATTAAGTTTTGTTTTGTTGTCATTCATCTGCTATCAAGAAGAATATTTTATGTTTAGAAAATCGTTAGTAAAATTTAGCCCACACCTGCAGAACCGCCTAGCTTCAACTATGTTTCCAGTAATGTTATCAGTACAGTCTAATGTACCCACTGGGAAAACACTCAAAATGCATCTCAAGTAAAAGGAAAACGGTATTTGCAATTAACCAAGCAAAGGTAGTTAGGTCACAAGGTACGTTGTTGTTGTTGCTGTTTTCAGTCCTGCGACTGGTTTGATGCAGCTCTCCATGCTACTCTATCCTGTGCGAACTGCTTCATCTCCCAGTACATACTGCAGCCTACATCCTTCTGACTCTGCTTAGTGTATTCGTCTCTTGGTCTTCCTCTACGATTTTTACCCTCCACGCTGTCCTCCAGTGCTAAATTGGTGATCCATTGATGCCTCAGAACATGTCCTACCAACCGATCCCCTTCTTCTAGTCAAGTTGTGCCACAAACTTCTCTTCTCCCCAGTTCTGTTCAATACCTCCTCATTCGTTATGTGATCTACCCATCTAATCTGCAGCATTCTTCTGTAGCACCACATTTCGAAAGCTTCTATTCTCTTCTTGTCCGAACTATTTATCGTCCATGTTGCACTTCCATACATGGCTACACTCCATACAAATACTCTCAGAAACGACTTCCTGACATTTAAATCTATACTCGATGTTAACAAATTTCTCTTCTTCAGAAACGCTTTCCTTCCCATAGCCACTCTACATTTTAGATCCTCTCTACTTCGACCATCATCAGTTATTTTGCTCCCCAAATAGCAAAACTCCTTTACTACTTGAAGTGTCTCATTCCCTAATCTAATTCCCTCAGCATCTCCCGAGTTAACAAGGAACGTATCTACAACTAAAAGTGACGACACAGTAACATAACGATGTTTCGCTCGCTACCTTAGTCTAATCGTTGATGAAATTCTCGCTAGGTAGTGCAGCTTACGTCACAATATCTAGGTGCATTTTAGCGAGACATTTATAAACTTGCCAAGCATTTACCACCGTGATGAGGTTATCAATTGCTAGGAACACCAAAGCATCTACTACCGCCCTAAAAAGTCATACCCAGAATTTTTTGTGTGAAAAGTCAAAATTTTTTTAATCAACATCTACATCTGTATGGATACTCAGCAAATCACATTTAAGTTCCTGGCAGAGCGTTCATCGAACCACCTACACAATTCTCTATTATTCGAAACTCGTGTAGCGCGCGGAAAGAACGAACGCCTATATCTTTCCGTACAAGCTCTGACTTTCCTTATTTTATCATTTTTATCAAGGCGATCGTTTCTTCCTATGTAGGCCGGTATCAAAAAAATATTTTCCCATTCGGAGGAGAAAACTGGTGACTGGAATTTCGCGAGAAGATTCCGCCGTAACGAAAAACGCCTTTGTTTTAATTATGTCCACGCCAAATCCTGTATCATTTCAACGACACTCTCTCCTCTAATTCGCGATAATACGAAACGTGCTGCCCGTCATTGACTTCATCGATGTATTCCGTCGATCCAACCTGGTAGAGATCCCACACAACATAGCAGTATTCTAAAAGAGGAAGGACGAGCGTAGTATAGACAGTCTCTTTAGTAGATCTGTTACATTTTCTAAGTGTGTATGGTGGCTGTAATTTCGCACCTTACAAGCACTCATCTACCAACTTTGCTGTGATTTACAATCGGATAGGTTGTCATCGTATACATGAATATTGCCATGTAAACCTTGTAAATAATTGTAAATGCTTATTGCATGAAAGGTGATGTAGTGTCTTTATTATCAAAATGGGAATGATTGCCCATACTAGTAGAGGTTGAAACTCCAGTGGAAATGAATGGGCAGGCGTAACTCAGGCCCTGGATGGAAAAACCTACACATGTGTGTTGGTCCTGCTTAATACAGGAAGTAACAAAGACGAACGGTTGGGGCACCAGAGCGCTGAAGCACAATACAGCGGTGGCTGGCCGCTATTTTAGTGGGGCAGGAAGGATAACTGGATAATATTTCGGAAACTCTGAAAATCTTGTACGCAGCAGAAAGCAACGAGGAATCGTTACCTCGGAAATCACGCAGGATGGGTTATTTCCGAGGTTTTTTACTCTGTGAAGCATACCATTGTATGTATTCCTAATTTCCTCGCAAACTTTCTGCACTGGATGACAAAAGACTAAAATTTGGTTGGTCGGCGTTCGGAAGAATCTGTAGAAAGGGAGGATATTCCATGGCTTCGAGAATATGATTCGCCTTCTGCAATTACGAGGGAGGGGAGCCGAGCTTTGCTGGGAGCCCAGCAGTGAAGAGAAAGAGGTCTTCCGTTTTGAGGGCGCACGTTTGACGGTCGCTTAGTATCAGCTTTTGTTGGTACAGACGGACTTGCTGTCTTTGCTCTCAGGAGATTTTATTGTTAGAACAGTTAGGGACTGTACTGTTGCGAACTTATACGATTCTGGACTTGGCCTCCAGGTAGGGAGTCGTCGTTGAGCACGCAGCATTCACTGATTGAGAGCACGTAGAGACGTTACCTGAATTTCGTCCTTGTGGCTAGGGGTGTGGGTTTCCTGTCCGCAGAACACAGAGAGGAGAAGACAGTATTAGATTACACTAGTCAGAGGACTGCCTTCTGGCGTCCAAGTGTTTGAAAGACTTTATTTTGTGGCTGGAGTTATTCCATCGTCACAGAAATGCACAAGAACCATCACTCCGACGCACAGGATGCAGAAAATACGGTGATATTGCTAATTGCTTTGCCTTATTAGGGCTATAAAGCTAAACAGCTATGTCCACGTAAGTTTTATTTCCACTGAGGTTGCACACCAGTGTAGTTCATCTTTGAAAATATTGTCTTCTAGTGTTTGGTACGTAAATGATGTCAGTAATCTGGAGTTATTTATTTTAGATCGCGTAGCTATAAAAAAAGGGGCAGATTTGGGCAATTTATCAGTAATATTAGTTGAGAAATTCATTTGTGTCTGTTTATGTCTACTTGACATTGATATATAAACATATGTAACGTATAAAATAAGTTTTATTCTACAATAAATGTATAAGGATAATCAACATTTATCATTTTGTAGTTACTAGCTCCCTTAATCATTCATTTATGTAATTTGTATGTTAAAGAGGAACAAGGAGGAAATAATATCACCATTAAGAGATCCTAAGATCTGCTTCAGGGGGCAGTCAGAGTAAAATCTTCATTTTCGCATTTAGTATTTTCCACATTCATTTTACAACTGCTTGGAGCAGCATCTTGGATATGGCGTACCCTACCAGGATCCTTCTTAGAGCCTTCTGATAACAGCCATATAGTGTGGTTTGAAACCTCGGAAATTTTCAGTTTTTTTCCATTTAGAATCTTTAGGTGTTGTTGATAGTGATCACCAGCTTGTGTGTATAGTGTGCAGTGGTGAAGTCACGCGATAACATTAAAAATAATATTTGTGTATTTTATTGTATTTCTTTTCAGAGGCGTTGCGCTTCAGTCCGCTGGCTGCGATTTATTGACACATAATAAATGTGGGTACTGTCAATTGTGTGTACTTTTAAGAGAGAACTGTTATCAGGGATCAGTCCATGATAACTAGGGCGAAAGCGCGCTTATTATCACAACAGATCACTAGAAATGGCAGATACACGGGGTAGTCAAGAAAGTGTATGGAGTAAGAAAGAGTTAGCTTTGTTAGCACGACAAGGCACAGGTGAGAAGAATACCGATCCAAGGTAACTTTTTGAGGATGATAGACAAAGTAAAACACGTGGCTGGCAATCGTATAGCGAAGATGAGGAACAGAGACACATCGAGGCAATCGTAAAGATACGAGACTATAATGTAGGGAGTCCAAGTGAGCGCGGAACAACTAAGAATCGTGATAGATCGCCGTCAGTGACTTCGTCACGAGTCAGCATATCCGGGGAGCACGGTGATGACTTTCTTGGATACCAAGAAATGGAAAGGGGAAAGGGGAGAAAATCACCTAAGAGGAAGATAAAGTCACAACAGGAGAGAAGATTTAGATAACACAGGTGTGTTGGACTTCGTTGCATACCTGAAAGAAAAGGAAGTGGAATGGGAAGTAAAATTCAGAAGCTGAGCTCAGAAATGGGAAACAAGTTCAAAAGGTCACCACTGAATTGGGAGATTAAGTAAAAAGGGGGATTGGTGAAGTACGCTCTGAAATGGGAAGTAAAATTCAAGACGTTAGTGTTGAAATGCGATGTAAAATTCAAAACGTTAGTGTCGATAAAACATGAAACGAGGAAAGTGAAAAATGAGATAGTGATGCTCCGAACGAAACTAGAACGAGACATTGCAGAGGTCAGAAGAACCGCGAACGAGGCGCTATTACTAGCGAGGAGGGCAAATCGGATTGTTCTCGAGACATTGAGGAGGACAGAAATCACGACAAAGATAGGTAGAGGTGCATTAACGAAGTTGCAGGGGCGCGTGAAACAAGTAGAAATAACGCAAGTGCAAAAGACAGAAATTTGCGCAAAATAAGGCATTGACCGCGGAGCTCTCACAGTTTAAACAAATCTTAGAAAGCGAAATTAAGTAATTATCTCAGAAAGTCAGGTCCCAACCTAGTCAAAAATCACATCTCAGAAAAGAAACAGTGGGTTATTTGAAAATAACAGAAACCGAAAGAGCCAGTTCAAACTCAGCACGATCATGTCCAGGCCCAGACGATACTAGAAAGTGCTCGAATGTAAGAGTTGCTCAACTACAGACTGAAAGCATATCAGCAAAGCAACGGCTTCACAGGGCACGTCTGGGTCGCAAACCGCGAATACGGAGAACGGCAATAAGATATTTCATATGCATAATTGTTACCCGAGAGTGCGCACCATAGGACATTTTTCCAGTGATGAAAATGTAACAGGGAGTAGAAGAGAAGATGCCTAAAGTAGCAGTAGACCGGAAACATTAGCGCCAAGTGAGAATGTGGCAGGCCGAGTGGGAAGAAATGCTAATGAAATTTTCGATTTTAAGCATTTTATCTCTGTACGAATATTCCAGCATGACAAAGACGAGGGCAATTTCTGCACCCAAGAACTTTTATTGGACAATTTGATTTATCATTACCTCCTCACTGGCCTCTTATGTACAAACTGGGCTTCGTATGTTCACATATCTAGGGAACATCGGCCAAATGAATGAGGAACATTGCAAAAACGTGCACGTCATACAAAGAGTTTCGTGACACATTTTTAAACAAATACTGGTCCAAGGAGACACAGGACAGGATCAAACAGGAAATAATGATGAGCAGAGACATGAAGAGCTCAGGGTTCCATAGTCCAGTGAAGTACTTCGAACACTTGACGAAGAAAAATTACTATTTGGACGACCCATGCACACCGGATGAGCTCATAAGATTGTGTTGCATGAAGTTGCCGATTTCCTACCATCAAACGCTCCTCAGCCGATGTGGAAATGATGTAGGAGGATTCAAGGGTACCCTAAGAGAGTTGGAGTTCGCTTTCAACGAGCAGCAGGCGCGAGAAAACGTAGACGGAGAGACATGCAAAGTCAAAGAAGGGAGAACAACGGAGGGAATAATAGGGGCCTTAATAGGCAAAACAATGTAAATCGGCCACCTCACCAAAACATGGACCATAGATATTAAGGTGGGAAAGCGTACAGTGTAAGAACTATGACAGAGAATATACGCAACAAAAGGAATGCAGATGGGTGCCACAAAATTATGGCGCATCATAGGGCGGCAATAGAGAAACTCGTCAACGGTCTGACTAAGGATGGGGTGGAAAGAGTAACAACAAGAATCAGGAACAACCAATTGAAATTAGACCACATAACCCTGGGAGACCACGCCAAAATGACGTAGAAACTGAACAATGAGTAGGCCAGACGACGGGCACTAGTGAAAATACGCCCGTAAACCTTCTCGGAAGTAACAACATAAATATTATAGAATATGAGGACATGAGGGAGATATTACTTGAAGAAAAGGAAACGTTACCGAAACAGTAAGTCTATCCGGTGGTAAAAGTACAAATTGGAGAAATTATGGGTACTGCTGTAACAGATAGTGGAAGCGAAATCTCAGTTATTTCAGATGGGCTGTTCGCTAAATGCAAGGATTTAGCTAATCCACCTATGCTCACAGTACAAAAAAACATAGGTGCGTGGTGCGTTAGTTGGAAAGGGTATAGAAATATCGCAACAAACACGTCTAGATTTTGAATGCCAAGGACACCATATGATTGCAAATCGGTCCATAATACCGAAACTAACACCCGATATAATAAAGTAAAAATCAGTTTTGCTGAGAAGGCAATAAAAGCTCAAATTCCGGCGAGCTGTTTAAAAATACAATTCATGGACCAACATGTAGTTCAGAGGGAAGAGTGTAGAAAAAATAATGAGAACAGAGCAGAGTTCAAGTCAGAACCTGAGCAGATTAATGAAATTAACAGTAAGATTGATTCGAAACAAGAGAATCTGGAAAACGTAGATAATATGGACAGGCAATGGTCGGGGCATGCATTCAAAAATAAAGCAGAGATCTTGTTACCTAAAACCGGATGCATTAAGGGGTATCAATATAAATCTGAGGTAAAGAAACGTAGACCATTTGGGGTACCTCCATATGCCATCTCGTGGTCATACCGGGAAAGAGCTCTTGGGGAACTACGGAGAATGGAGGACGAAGGTGTAATTGAGGCCGAGAGATCTGACAAAGGGAGGCAACGTTTGGAACGCGGATTTACTGTAAACTTCGTACACTCGTAGTACTCCATGAGGACAACAAAATGTGCAAGCATTAGCGCGTACTTCTCAAGCGTTATTGAGAAAATCGCAAGATAATTTCGGTCGTCAAATATATATCTGTGCTTGGCCATTTTTACCACGAAGCGGCGGCAGCCGAGTGGCGCCGCACGGTAGCTCAGCGTGTTCGGTCAGAGCGTTAGCTAACCTTTCTAATAAAAAAAACTGAGCGAACGGATCAACGAACAAACTGAACGGATGTCATCGGACGTCCGCCCTGAACAAATTCCGCGGACAATATAGAACAAAATGAATAAAAAAAAAGTGGTTGGCGTTCAAGCCCCGCAATCGCAGGATCGAGTCCCGTTCGTCAGTTTTTTTTTTTTTTCAACACAGTCATTTTCTTTACTAATTATATTACAATTGGTATAATGATATAATGGGAAAATACGTGTAATCGGATGAACTTTCATTAAATTTACAATGTTATTTGGCAGTCTAGAAATTTTTATTGTCAAAAATAATATAATATTCATAATTGTCGACTAGTAAACGACCAAACCCATGAAGTGATACTGAAAATGTATGCTTGTCCGTCTCTTCAAAATTGTTCGTATTTAATCGGAAGAGAATGAGAAACAGCTTCTCGGAAGACGCTATAAAAATACACTCGATACTGCATAACCAATTATCAGCGCCGATTTTTAAGGAAATACTGCGTTATGCATGGTTTTCTTCCAAATTGTCGTCTGAAAGACAGGTTTTTGAAAATGTTAACGAGATTTGTTTTTCCACGGAAAACCGCAAAAGACCTTGCGTATACGGAAAAATAGCATTAATTCAGCGCAGCTGGTGCCGTTTAATTTTATGTTCTCCATGTTTTTACGAAAAATACCATTCTGCAACTTGTAGTCGTAATGTCGAAAGCGACGATTAATTGCACATCTTTCGAAAGCCGTCTGTGCCGGTCAAAACTTGTAGCTAACAAGTAGTTTCCTGCTCCTTCCAGATATAAGGGATTTCTCAAATCACAGACAAGCATAGATTTTCAGTATCACTTTGTTGCGTTTGGTTGTTTACTAGTCGATAGTTATGAATATTATATTATTTGTGATAATAAAAATTACACGAATTTTTCCCATTATATCAGTTGTAATATTAATAGTAAAGAAAATGACTGTGTTCAAAATAAAATTAAAAAAAAAAAAAACAGACGAACGGGACTCGATCCAGTGTTTACGGGGCTTGAACGCTAACCATTTTTTTTTTAAATCTAATTTTGTTCGTTATAGTTTGTTCCATGTGTTCGGGGCGGACGTCCTATGACGTCCGTTTAACTTCTTCGTTCATCCATACACTCAGTTTTTTTTTATTGCAGAGGGCAGCTAACCCTCTGACTGAGCACGCTGAGCTACCGTGCCGGTGGCCACTGGGCTGCCGCCGCTTCCTGGTAAAAACGGTCACGCACAGGTGTATATTTGACGATCGAAATTATCTTGCGATTTTCTCAATAACTCTTGAGAAGTACGCGCTACTGCTTACGAATTTTGTTGTCCTCATGGAGAACTGCGAGTGTACGAAGTTTGCAGTAAATCCGCCTTCCAAACGTCGTGGCCTCCCCTTGTGAGTATAATAGGCCACTACTCTTAGTAGACAAAAATGACTGTGGAATTCGATTAGTGTGCGGGGTCGGTGTGTCAAACCCGAGACTCCAGATGGCAGAGCTGAAGCCGGGACCCATCGAATCGGCCACCACTCTCCCGGCCGCCGCCTGCCGATGCGTTGTGACTTGCGCCTCACTGCTGCCTGCAATTCCGGAGACTGCTACAGTCCCCGTTACTCGCCGCCCTCCACCCCATTTGGCCTGCTCTGCCTGACCATGGGACGAAGGTGGACGTACTAGTCACCCGTGGCCCTCGGGCCGCCACTGCTCCCAGGACGGGACCGGACTAGAACCCGAGCCCTCCTGGACGCTGTGCCGCAACTTGCCGCTAGTGGTGCTTGCCAGATGGCAACACCCACCACCGTCACTGGCGCTGCCACAGCGCTGCTGCACCTTCCTCAGCATATGCCTCACCCAGACCCCACTACGCCAGGTGAGAAGCGAACGTGGCCCGTAGACTGGAGTGGAATCAAGCCCCTCCCACTGCAGACCTCGGTCACTGCCCTCTTTCAGGCAGAGCGTGCAAACTCCAAATTCCATGCTGCTGTTCCGCCCCATCCCGGTGTTGTGTCCCTGGATGCAGAATATAGCCCGAAGAAGTACATAGAAACACAGTACAATTTTATGCATAATACTTATAACCTTGCTACCAGACTGGCCCCTATAAGTGTAGACCAGTACATGTCCGTCCCAACGCTCGACTGACCTTGCACACTCTGTCAAGCTAAAATTGCAAGTCTGTTTATATTGGTTTCTGCCTCGCTTCTTACTTAGTGTCAAAGAGAGACAGAAACTACGGCAGGGATAAATTTCCACGCGTGAGCCATTTACAAATCGCCACTCTTGGCTCTGGCCTAATGCTCCGCCTCATACAACGCAATAACTTAAAGCAACGCTGCAGTTTCCTGCCTCGTTGTTGCTCAACTCAAAACAAATCGTGCGTGCAATGCCGCCGTCGCAGCTCCGTGCCCGTGACTGCCATGTTTACCTTGCCTGGCCTGCTGGCTGTCGTCTTTTACCACACTCTGCCAGCGGCCCCAGATGTCATCGCCCAACCGCACCTTCATTAAATTTTGATAAAAGTTCCCTTTCCCTCGAGTTGGACTGACACTAGCGCAGCATGTGTTTGACTCACGCCAAATAAATACCATTATCGTGCCGAATACCAATCTCCCTGAAAGGCTTGAGGAGTTCTTTCAAAGATTTCATGGGGTTTCGGTGTTTTCCTCGCTTGATTTGAGATCGAGCTTTTGGCAGCTAGAGCTTGATCCTGACTGCCGAAAATACACGGCCTTTATTGCCTTCAAATAGAGTTTTCAATCGAAAAGGCTCCCTTTCAGATCGAATATATCTTCAACTGCATTTATCAGGGGTTTTAGCAAAATACTGAGTAAGAGTTAAAAGAGAAGATCACCTGTTATGTAGACAATATACTGATACCAGAAAATACCTGGGAGAGACATAAAAAACTTTTAAAGGAGGTGTTAAGCAGTTTAAAAAGGTATGTGGTGACTGCAAATATTGATAAGTCTTGTTTTGGGAGCAGTAGGGTTAGCTTTCTGGGACATGTGATAACAGGAGAAGGGATTAGTCCCAACCCAGACAGAATGGTAGAAATTGCATAGTTTAGCACTCTTACAACCAGAAAACAACTGAGAGGGTTTCTAGAGATAATAAGTTTTTATAAAAAGATTATCTATGTAGAAACGTTGATTAGTCCCCGACTATGCCCACTGATAGGAAAACCCTCACTTATTGAACTGTTTTGAACTAGCGTTGGGTAATTCTTATTGTATTATCTCGTCCAGTACAAACTAATATTACCTTCAATTGTCTGTATAAGGGCAGAGGAACAATTGAATCATGATATGTTCTCCTACAGTCATTTTGCGTTCATTCATGGGCTTACTGTCATAAATTTATTTACTACATTTTTATTATTTAATCAGTCTGCTCCTTATGTTTGGAACAATCTCCTTTTAGACATGACTATTGGAATATATAATAACACGCAAAATAACCCATGTTATCAATAGAAAATTAGCTAACATTACAAAAATTTTTCAAGCTCTTTAAAAAATGGCAGTTCCCATCTTTCTTTAGACTTAAGGCCCATGCTCTCTGTCATTCATGCACCCTTAAGACAAAGACTGAGACAATAAACATGAAGGTATCCTAATCTTTTCAAGGTTGTCGTCCAATAAATTACATGTGCTTCGTTTATCCATTAATATGCAAAACAAGTAGTTACATCAATTATTCTAGAGGTTATCTATTGGTCATTATACAATTTTATAAAATTCTGTGAAACATCCTGCATAGATTTTACATGGTCATACTTATACTCTTGGCTTGCATTAAAGAAAATCATTTCACAAACTGATTGTCCAAGTCTAGTCTTACCCCAACGTGTATACTCTTTAAACATTTCACAAATCTTATGCTCTAAAGCGTCCTTTGACAGAATTCATTTGCATATACTATGACAACTAATTTTTGTAAAAAGAGTTCGGATCGACCACCAATTTTAACTAATGTTCTTGTTCACAGTGTATAAAAATGTAATACATTAAAACTTTAAAATCCATAGCATCATTATCAAAGATAAAGACAAACAGTAATTGTACATGAATAAATACACCAATATTTTCTTAAGACTACCCTGAAAAATAAGTACAAGATGTTTACAAAAATGATAAATATATCAGAAACTGTTAGTCTGTGAGTGTAACTGTTCAGTATTCATCAAATTATAGAGCTTTTTTTTATCAAGAGTCACACACTGATTCGGATTTCACAACACACTTTCATCTTCATTTGTGTGTTTTTTTTTTTTTTTTTTGTGAAGTTTAGGAAGTGAAGATTGGTTCAACAACTCTTTGAGATCGGTTATGGTGGCTTTTCAATTCCGTCTTTGGACTCTCAGCCCATTGTTGATTTTGTCAGGTTACAACTCTCTCGCAGAGTTGACGATGTGGAAGATCCTTGGAATGTACAGCGAGGTAAGTGGGCGTATGTGTTGATACAGCCAAGTTTTCGTCGAATTTGCACAAAGTATGACGGAGGTACAGTCAGGTAGGATCTTTATAGGTCACCTAAAATTCTTCTGCGTTGGCTAAGAGAAGTGTAATGGTAGCTAGTCTTCAGTTCGTCATACTTCTTCTTTTTACTATTTTTGTGTTCCTACGTTTCTGTTCTTCGTGTCGCTTCTTTCTCTTGATATAAATATTCTATTTTGGATAAGGAATCTCTGTAACTTTGGACAGGTAGGTTATCTGTTTGGTGACATCATACAATGAACTTGAGTCGTTGTGTGTGACTCAGATTCCTCAGAAGTCAGTGGCAGTTAACTGACTGTTTCAGATTATGTTTATCAGTTTCTGTCTGGCAGAGAACAGCAGAAGGAAAAGCAAATATAGTTCATGGTTCCATACAGCTATTAGCAGTTGCTCTAGGATTAACTGGCTGTATCATGTGTGCAATTTGTTTTTCTCGTCTCCATTGTGTAGTACAACAGTGAAGATAAGTCATTAGTGGCTGTTTAAACACCCATCTTGACCCGACGCAGCAGGTCTGCCGCGGATTGCCGCATACCATCTGCTCAGTCATCGCCTGCCGCCCGAGGTTCAAATGGTTCAAATGGCTCTGAGCACTATGGGACTTAACTTCTGTGTTCATCAGTCCCCTAGAACTTAGAACTACTTAAACCTAACTAACCTAAAGACATCACACACATCCATGCCCAAGGCAGGATTCGAATCTGCGACCGTAGCAGTCCCGCGGTTCCGGACTGCGCGCCTAGAATCACTAGACCACCGCGGCCGGCCGCCCGAGGTCTTCAGGTAGCCGCATCTGAATAGGCCTGCTGTTTGCCCACGTCCAAAACGTAGCTTCGGCTTACCAATGTTGTCCCTTGCGTCCGGTTTTCTCTGGAGTTGTACCATTAGCCTCCAGATCCATCCACACATCACATTGTTGCTTCCAATGTGCCTCGCAACAGTTTCTTTCTGCGAAACCTGTATCCACTATTACATACAATTAGTTTCCAGTCTACACAAATACTGTACAATACATAACACAAAATCATTGACTTGTTTCTGTTATGAAACATAATTTTCTTGTAAGATGCACTCACCAGTGAGGTCATTTATCTTTACATTTATTATTGTTCTAGTTGTACAATCACCCAAGATGCTCACTTATTTACTCTTATCATTCTGATCATGTACAAGGTTAACGTTAATCATAAATGAACATATTTCTCAACCTATGTAATTTAATTATTAAATATGTGGTGGCACCTATATACCTATGAAAAAATACAGATCACAATGTTAATAATTGTAAATACTACTTGTTAAACTACTGGCAAGTAGCCTAACTACAACCCTGTTCAGAGTACTATACTGTCGTCGGGTATAACAAGATCGTCCGATCTCATGGCTCTTGGTTTCGTCGTGGATGTCATCGTGATCATCTGTGAACAATAAAGTGCATGTCTGCACTTAACATACATGAATGAATGATTAGGCAGGCCTCTTCCTCACTTCATGTTTCGACGTGCTTGCTGTGGACAATCATAAACTACATAGCGAGTTTAGTACAAAATTACTGATACTTTGTTTAATCATACAGTCGTGTATTTCTTTCAGGTTTTACTCAGTAACACCTTCTCTGTCACTGTCCTTTTTCCAGAGCTGCTGCTATTACCTTTATCTGTCATTAACTCTTCCTTTTATGTTGATAAAGTTACATCTTATTTAATTAGTGGTTCTGCAAATATAAATATTTTAGTGCATTTTATAAAATCACTGCTCAGCAACACAACTGCCATGCCCTTATGTATTACCAACAATGTCATGTGCTTAGAACGTATACCATTTCTTACTTTCTTTTCTTAATTTTTACGTGTCAGTATCCCCTTATTACTTCTATTTCATGTCGCTATAACACTCAAACAATATTTTGGTGTACCCATATGGTGCCCCTCAGAACTGGCCACCATGCACACAATTCTTCCACCTCTCTTAACAGCATAAATACAACACTTACATACATAACTAACGGTTGACACTCGCATAGCCACGTGGAGCAGGCCAGCAAGTGAACTCTCGTTTCTCTGAATGGAGAGAAATCATATTTGGATGACACACCTGCGTGTCACCGCAAACCACTACTAGTAAGTCACTCATTTGTGACCCCATTGCTAAATGTGGAAAACAGATACTCATTTTATGAAGTAGTTCTAAAATCTTTTGAAAATGCAGACATTCCTTGCAAATACGTTTCACATAAATTAGGTAATAAATTTATCTATTCACCCATCTTTAAAACATTTTTCCAGTACCAAACATTTCTCATTTTTACTTTATTCCTTCATGGACAGATAGCACATCTTAAACTCCAGACACCTTTTAAATTGTATGCTCAGCTTACTGTGCACATACTTATAGCCTACACAAAGAAACATACCCTAATTTTCTCACTCTCATTATCCTGCCCTTTTATGCACTATAGGACCCTTTTTAACATGATAATAGCACAGCAGATATTGATAAATCTACATGTTCCTTCATTGCAATAACTTAATTGCTAACTATGCACAATATACTTTAATTTCGCCATAAAAGCTCACATTAATTCATCCTCCTTATTCTATAAATGGCTTGAAATGGCTCTTATGTTGGAGTCCCAAAGATTTTCCTGAAGTCACAGACTAAGGTCCCTAAAATGGAACGTGTAATTAGTTCCTAGGTGTCATCCAACTGGGAACTAATTACATGTGGAGTCCGACAAGGTTCCATTACCAGATACCAAGTTCGTTTTGTTTGCTGATGATACAAACATTGTAAGGAATAGCAAATCAAGTGTAGTCCTAGAAAGATCGGCTAGTAAAATATATGTGGATATTAATCACTGATTCCTAGCCAATGTCTTGTCACTAAACTTTGAAAAAGCACTCTACGTGCATTTCAGAACTTGTAAGAAGTGTCCCACGAGTATATGCGTAACATACGATGACAAGCAGATAGAAGAAGTGGACAGTGTTGAATTCTTGGGATTACAGCTTGATAATAAATTCAACTGGGAGGAGCACAGCACAAAACTGCTGAAGCATCTTAACAAATCTCTATTTGCAATGCGAATTGTGTCACACATAGGGCATATAAAAATGAAAAAGCTGGCATACTAAGCTTAATTTCATTCTATAATGTCATGTGGGATTATTTTTTAGGGTAATTCATCAAGCCAAGCTAAAGTTTTCCGCACACAAATACTTTCAGTAAGAGGTATATGTGGTGTGAACTCAAGAACATCCAATTTCTCATGAAGTTAGATTAGCTTTGATTTTATTATCTTTAATTATTTTGATTGGTAATTTTAAGATGTTTGATTCTATAAATTGGCAGGTTTATTGTTGATTTATTATTATTTCTTTCACCTTAGCTTTAGCTTGTTTTGCTTCTTGTTTAGCTGAAATTAATCGTACCCCTTTTGATTTTACTGAAGGTGAGTCTGAGTTAGTTTCAGGTTTTAATATTGAATATGGTGCGGGTTTTAAGAGCTGTCACTTAAAAAAATCTGAGGCATTGCTCTTCATCACGCATTTCCATATTACAACACGGCAGAACGTAGCACGTATGGATTTCCTATCTAACGGCTTTCTGGGAGAACAAAAATTTAATTTTAGTCCACCCTAAAATTACAGATGTGAAGGTAACTCTGTGGGCTACACTTTTGCCGACGAAACAGTTTAACCGATTTTAATGGAACGTTCTTTTAAGTCAGTGAATATAAACTAAGTTAAAAATAATTAATTTTTTTCTATAATGTACATGTCGTATAATGCTCAGCTACTTCAGTAGCACGATTCATTGATGCCCGCTCTTGTCCATGTCCCTCTGCGCGCTCCGCTGGGTAGTGACATTGCGGTTGGCGCGACATAGCTTGTTGAGGCAGTTTTGACAGGGGAGAGGAGGCACTCGTCACGTATTATGCTTAACCGAAAGCAGAAACACGTAAGGGTAGTTGCCGTTATTGCACACACAAATATTACAAAATTAGCGCCTCATCGAACTGCAAATTATTTATTTCCTTTCTTCCTCAGTTTAGCACTATTTATTAATTTTCGAAATTCCTCACTTTATTTTAATGTCCATCTTGATTCCTTATAAGAGGCATCCATTTAGTAGTAGGTAATAAATATTTTGTAAATAACAGTAATTTATCTAATTTATTTTTGATAACATGATTGTAAATTAAGCAGTTTATTATCTTTTTCTTCGTTATCCGTTTCTCTATGAATATTTTTCCTGAGTTTTCTAAGTAACTATTGATAAAGGAAGTTGCTCTCCTTATCATTTCACAAAAATACTATTAAATTGAGTAGTGGTTCAGCTTTAATTGTTCCTTTGGTTCTTTAACAACCTTTTCCTATTTTTTAGCTTCTAAAATGTTTTCAGTCTTTCTAAAACCACCTTTCAATCTATTTTTTAAATTTGATAGTTGTACTATATTTTCGAGTATTACTTTTCTTAAAGGTGGTATATTTCAATGGAATGCTGACAACGCTTGTACGCATGTGGGGGACTGGGAGTGCTTGTAGATTACTACACAGTGTGACAAAATTACTGATATGCAAGTGCAGATGCAAGAATCTACTAAAAACTAAACTGAACTCCTCCCGACTGGTCTCCGCGTCATCCTCAGCCCACAGACGTCACTGGATTCGGATATGGAGCGGCATGTGGTCAGCACACCGCTCTCCTGCCCGTCTGTCAATTTACGCTATCGTAGCCGCGACTTCTCAGTCACGAGCTAAGGGCACCCCACTTACCAACAGCGCTGGACAGACCGGATGGTCACCCATCCAAGTGTTAACGCAGCCCGGCAGCGCTTAGCTTCGCTAATCTGACGGGATCCGGTGTTACCTCTGCGTCAAGGCCGTTGGCCAGGAAACTACTAGCATTTCATGCAATTATTGTCCGAATTTAAAATTTAAAATACTGTCATAGTCTATTCATGAATAAATATAATCTTACGTTCATGCAGTAAGTCAAGTGTTCAAGTTAGAAAATGTAGTGAAGCTGTTTAATTCACAGCTCCCAAATTACACAGTCTACATCCATGCAGTATTTGAGAATGACATCACTTAGCACCCTCCAATAAATTTTGCAGTTATTTCAACGCTTTTAAACCTTTTTCTCGTAGATGCACCCCACTAAATAACTAAGAGAAGAATACTTTACGCTGTTCATGCACTAAGACTTTAGTATAAGGCAAGACGTATTCGTTTTTTACTTCTTTACTACTATCTCTATTCGCAACAAACTTTGAAGACACTATCTCCACATACCACTGAATGACTGCAGACTTACAATGTCGTACGACACAGAGATCATGTGATGTCACGTATTTTCTTAAAACGAAGCACAAACAACTAGTTCACAGTCTTTCAACGTTTGATAATGAGAGCACTAAGCGATTTCTGACAGGCTTTAAACATGTTGTTTTAAAAGTCGCATTTAGATTCTTTACAGAATCGGGCTGGAGGGGGTGGCTTCATTAATACTAAATATCAATTAATGATGCATCAAAGCAAGAAACAGAGGGACTCGAGAATGAAGGTTCAGCCGCTCTGCTGGTTCTTCTATATTGAGAGATGGTTGGTTGGTTGGTTGTTGCGGGGAAGGAGACCAGACAGCGAGGTCATCGGTCTCATCGGATTAGGGAAGGACGGGGAAGGAAGTCGGCCGTGCCCTTTGAAAGGAACCATCCCGGCATTTGCCTGGAGCGATTTAGGGAAATCACGGAAAACCTAAATCAGGATGGCCGGACGCGGGATTGAACCGTCGTCCTCCCGAATGCGAGTCCAGGGTCTAACCACTGCGCCACCTCGCTCGGTCTATATTGAGAGAAACAGGTCATTAAAACTGGCTACATTTCCTTAAGAGCTGTGGTTAGTGGAAGGCAAGCCGTCGAACCTGTGGTATCTGGAACTAACCAGACTTTCAAGGCACAACATTAAGGGCCGCTACTACAGGCGACTAATGGTGTTAGGAACCTCTGTGAAACGAATATGTCGACAAGTCCGGTCCCTTGACAAAAATTCGATAAATTGATAAAATTAAACGTGTTTTGGCACACTCGACAAATTGTAGCTACGCAATCACTGTAATTCGAGTGTCGTGGCTATCTGCCAGTCGGTAGTTCGAATATGTCGTCGACATTTCCGTACTTCTTTCGTCGTTCAACTCTCCGCGATAATTTCATTTCTTAATCAATTGTTAATCCAATACAGCACGTCAATGAGTTATAAAAACGGCTTCAAAGAAGTACATGACTTTCCCTCTCGCAGAAAATAGCAGATTATTGGGCCGTGTAATATCGAATTAAATCAAGGATTTAGATAAAATTCACTGGATTCCGTCATCAAAGCAGCCGATAAACCTGAAGCAGAATGGTGGGGTTGTAGAATTAGTGCTTGCAAGGTGAGTTGCCAGGTGCTGAAGAATGATCACTTAAACGACTCAGTCTGTGAACATCGGAAAACATACCTGTATGGCGTTAACAGCCATTTGCTGTTAGTCTCGACGTTGGAGTGTTTACCACTAATGAGGAGATAAAAAGATATAATATCATTTAAGATGGTGAACGGTATTGATGGCGCAGTTTGTTCAGCGTGGAAAAATGATTTAAAAAGCCTACTTCAAAATACGATTCCGTCGATTTTGTTCAATACTGAGGAAACGGGAATTTTACGAAATTTCTCTCGTGACTGCAAATTGGCTGTTAAAGATGAAAAACGTTTTAGTGGAAACATAGCAAAGAAACAATATCTCTGTCGTTTAGAGAGAACATGGATGATTCTCAGAAACTAAAACTTCTTTTGGTAGCTAAAGCTGATAACCTTCAAGGGTATCAGAGCATTCCCTGTATCTTGGGGCTACAACAAAAAGGTATGGATATCGATAGACTAGTCCAACGGATCGCTGTTGAGGCTGGAGAAATACCTGAAAAACAGAAACCAGATTCGTTCCGTTTCTTTACATTTGCGTAATTCACCTCTGGATAAAGTGAGACTTCATTTGCTTCTTCCAAGCACCTCTTAGAAACTGCAGCCGTTTGGCCAGGTAATATTTCATGATGATATAACTTTGTACGCAAAGAATTTGTGACGACGGTGTTGGATAATACTGCAGATGGTCACAGGCCCTAAATAATGGTTTTGATAGCTATAACCATGGCTGATAATGCAACGAAGAATGTCACACCGGCGACAGTATCCAACAGTTTCATGAAATGCAGTTTCATGGAGCTACAGAATCAACTGAAACGGCAGGCGAAGGAGAAATACAATCAGGTTTCCACGATACATGAGTACTTCTTCCTGACTGAGAAAATAATGTCGCATTAGATGATCTCGTACATTTCGATAGTCATGTCGAAGTGTGCTGTCCCTTTACTGACGGTGAAATTTTGCCTGTCCCTGGTCATAAGAACGATGTCGCAGTGAAAGGAGAGGCAGAATCGACTCCACTTGCGAATACAAAAGAGGCAAAGTTGTCACTTTTAATTCAGTTTCTGAAGTGAATTCTCAAATTAGACTCTTCCTTGATTAGTCCTTGATCACTGAAACTTTCGTTAAATCGAGCTCTCAACTATCCTTTATTTGGGGTGCCATGTACTTCAAATTTTTGATATTCGATTTGAGAAATAGCCCTCGATACCACCTCTGAGACAGTTGATGGACATTAAAACCTTAAATCAGTGACGGAAGTGGTCGAAATACTTCCTGAAATTATGTAACCACACTGATTGAAAAAAAAAAACACCAAAAATTATTGATTTATTGGTTGAATGATTTGGGGGAGGGGACCAAACAGCGACGTCATCGGTCTCGTCGGATTAGGGAAGGATGGGGAAGGAATTCGACTGCAACCTTTCAAAGGACCCATCCCGGCATTCGCCTGAAGTGATTTTGGGAAATCACGGAAAACCGAAATCAAAATGGCCGCACGCGGGTCTAAACCGTCGTCCTCCAGAATGCGAGTCAGTATGCTAACCACTGCGCCGCCTCACTCGATCAAAATTAAGTAATCCAGAGTAATAACATTTCGGAGGCCAACGGCCTTGCCGCAGTGGTAACACCGGTTCCCGTCAGATCACCGAAGTTAATCGCTGTTGGGCTGGGCTAGCACTTGGATGGGTGACCATCCGGTCTGCCGAGAGCTGTTGGCAAGCGGCGTGCACTCAGCCCTTGTGAGGCAAACTGAGGAGCTACTTGTTTGAAAAGTAGCGGCTCTGGTCTCTGAAAGTGACATACGGCTGGGAGAGCAGTGTGCTGAACACATGCCCCTCCATAACCGCATCCAGTGACCTCAGGGGCTGAGGATGACAAGGCGGCCGGTCGGCACCTTTGGGTCTTCATGGCCTGTGCGGGAGAAGCTTTTTGATAATATTTCGGGAAACACTTGTCTGGGTAACATATTTAACTAATTAACATTGCAAGATCACAGGTTAATGTAAGAGCGAAATAAACCATTGCAAATGTCAATGCTGGCACATTAATGACCGTTGTGAGCGCCAGACAGTTAAATGTCAGCATGAACACTTGCATGCATTGTGTTGTACAGCTCCCGGATTCCGTGTGTGGGATGGCGTTCCATGGCTGTTGTACATGATCCGTCAATACAAGGCGGTTAATGCCGTTCGTGGATGACTCTGGAGTTGTCGGCCGATGATGTCCCATATGTGCTCGATTGGAGGCAGTTCTGGTGACCGATCAGACACTTTGTAGACCATGTTGGACCACAACAGCGGTATGTGGGCGATCGTTATCCTATTGGATAACACCCAGTGACATGTTATTCATGAACAGTAGCACAACAAGGTGAATCACCAGACTGGCATCAAATTTGTATTCAGATTGCATGGGATAACCATGAGAGTGCTCCTGCTGTCACACGAAATCGCACCCACACCGTAACTCCAGGTATAGGTCCAGTGTGTCTATCACCTAGATGGGTTCGTTGCAGGTCCTCAACTCGCATTCGGGAGGACGGCAGTTCAATCCCGCGTCCAGCCATCCTGATTTAGGTTTTCCGTGATTTCCCTAAATCGCTCCAGGCAAATGCCGGGATGGTTCCTTTGAAAGGGCACGGCCGGCTTCCTTCCCCGTCCTTCCCTAATCCGATGAGACCGGTGACCTCGCTGTCTGGTCTCCTCCCCCAAACAATCCAAAAAAATCCTCAACTGGCCACCTTGTAACCAACACACGGCCATCGTTGGCACCGAGACAGATCCACCTTTCACCAGAAATCACAACAGACCTCCATCCTATCCTCCAGGGACATCTCACTTGACAACAATGAACTCGCAAATGGATGTGGTTTGAGCCACTGGAATATATGCTGCAGGGCGTCTGGCTCCGAGTGTCCTTGAAGAAACCGGTTTGAAACAGTTCGTTGTGTCACTGTGGTACCAACTCCTGCTCGAATTGTTGCTGCAGATGAAGTAAGATGCGGCAGAGCCATACAGGATGGTCGTTCCTCTTTTTACGAGAGAACGTTCTCGTGACCACTACTGCCAGCAACCGGGTGTAGTGTCTAAATTCCTGCTAAATTTTTCTGCAGTATCTCAGAAGGAACATCCAGCTTCTCGTAGCCCTATTACATGACCTCGTTAAAAGTCAGTGAGTTGTTGATCATGGCGTCTTTGTCACCTCAAAGCCATTCATGACTAAAATCAACTCAAGACGTCAAATCTCAAAGGTAACCAGATATCACGACCGTTACAGCGTGTATATAAACCAAACCCATTAGCGCCACTCTTATGCTACTGGCACGAAATCTGAATATACAAGGGTGAGTCAAACGAAAACCTTAAATTAGTAATAACAAATCGAAATTTCGCTTCGTTATCCTGTAAGTTGGGAAGCGTGCTGCAAACTGTTGCGACTTGGCAAGACAGCCGAGCCACTAGGAGGTGAAGCCGAAAGGCACGCGTTTAAGCTCACGCAGGCTGGCGTGAGGTCTGGAACAGTTAAAGGATTTGAATCCAGCAAATAAAGTACGTAGCTGTTGGAATACTTAACTTTAATCCATAATTGGTGAACATCGGTCTGACTGTACATGCATCATAAGATAAATAGCAATTGATGATGGCGCCTTGCTAGGTCGTAGCAAAACGTAGCTGAAGGCTATGCTAACTATCGTCTCGGCAAATGAGAGCGTAATTTGTCAGTGAACCATCGCTAGCAAAGTCGGCTGTACAACTGGGCGAGTGCTAGGAAGTCTCTCTAGACCTGCCGTGTGGCGACGCTCGGTCTGCAATCACTGACAGTGGCGACACGCGGGTCCGAGGTATACTAACGGACCGCGGCCGATTTAAAGGCTATCACCTATCAAGTGTGGTGTCTGGCGGTGACACCACACAAGCAGTGTGCAGAATGGCCTGTAGGTGGCAGCTTAATGCAGATGCACACGTACCGTCGCAGTATCAGTATAAAGATGGCCGCCCCACTTGCGACTTGCACCATGGAAGAACAGCGTCCTGTTATTCGGTTTTTGCGTAGTGAAGGTGTGAAACCTATTGTAATTCACCGGCGAATGAAGGATCAGTACGGTGATGCATGTTTGTCACAGCAGCAAGTCTACGAATGGAGTAGAAAGTTCGCAAATGCTGCGACTTCAGTGTAAGATGCTCATCGTCAGGTCGAGCACAACCAGTTGTGACTCCACAGAACATTGCAGGAGTTGAAGCCATAGTGAAGGAAAACTGCCGAGTGACACTGAATGACATTGCAGCATGCTTATAGATTGGTCATGGGTCAGTACACCACATTGTACATGATGTGCTCCAGTTTCACAAACTGTCTGCAAGATGGGTGCCACGGCAGCTGATTCCTGAAATGTGAGAACGAGGTGATGATGCTTGTGAAGAACTTCTTCGGTGCTTTGAACGAGAAGGTGATGGCTTCCTTGCAAGAATCGTTACTGGGGACGGAATCTGGGTTCACTTCCACCAGCCGGCCGCGGTGGTCTAGCGGTTCTAGGCGCTCAGTCTGGAGCCGCGGGACTGCTACGGTCGCAGGTTCGAATCCTGCCTCGGGCATGGATGTGTGTGATGTCCTTAGGTTAGTTAGGTTTAAGTAGTTCTAAGTTCTAGGGGCCTGATGACCACAGATGTTAAGTCCCATAGTGCTCAGAGCCATTTGAACCATTTTTTCACTTCCACCAAATGGAAACGAAGACAGCGCAAGGAATGGCGCCATTCCTCATGACCAAAACCAAAGAAGTTTCGAACAGAACCAGCAGCAGGGAAGGTTACGCTGACTCTCTTTTGGGACGCAAAAGGCGTAATTTTGGTGCATTACAAGCCTAGAGGGACCATTGTCACCAGTGCATCATAAACAGATCTCCTAAAAAGTCATTTGCGGCGGGCAATCAAATCAAAGCGACGTGGATTGCTGTCAGCAGGTGTGTTTTTGCAACATGATAATGCAATGTCCACACTGCCCATACAACAGTTGCAAAAATCACAGATGTGCATTTTGAGTGTCTTATTCATCCAACATACTCACCAGACCTTGCCCCCAGTGATTTCCATAGTCTGGACCACTCAAAGACGCAATGGGAGGAAAGAAGTTCCGTTCTGAGGAAGAGGTACGTCACACGATGCATGAGTGGTTGCACCTACTAACAAAAGAATTTTTTTCTGACGGAATTTATGCACTTTGTAAGCGCTGTAGGATTTGCAGAGAGCGTAGGGGAGATTATGTTGAAAAGTGATACAAATTTTTGCCATTTCTGCACAATATATAATATTTTAAAAAAAACTTTAAGATTTTCATTTGACTCACCATCGTACATCATCTTTGAGATGTAGAAAAACGCCTACCACCTTACGTTTAAGTCGCACAACTCTTTCTTGGTGCTGAGATTTATTTTCCGTTAGTGTAATTATCTAAAATTTGTGAAGGCTCGGCTTTAGATCAGCGCTCGGACAAAGGCTTAGAGAATGCAGAGCATGGGCGCTACAGAAAGGTTCCAGAACGTACACCGGTTTTCGTCTTGAGAGTGGAGACGTGAGGACTCTCACTTCTGAGCTTCACTGGGCTAACATCGGACGTTTATCTCTGGTCGCAGGCACGACACGCAACGCTCGCCGCAGCCACTCAGCCGCCCTAGGGAAGCGCTAGTCGACTCACGCGCGCGGTTTAGCTCCCGCGCAGCCGCGCTTTAATCGCCCGGTAAACTACTGACGCTGCAGCACCCCCATCAAAGTCTGGCTGTAAATGTCCCGTTTATCCCTTAGAAACGACAAGTAAAGGTCATGGGTACATTACAGTGGTCGTCACACACTATGGTGCCAAGAACGGCTTTAGTTTTGCAGCTATTTTGTTCGTGCAGCCAAAAGATAGAAAACATGCAGATGAATCTGAACATAAAAATTATCTACTCGTATGCAGCATGAAAGCAGCACTGAATCGTTATAAAGTAAACACATAAAACACACACTGATACTGACACTAGTTTACATCTGCATCTACACGGATACTCTGCAAATCACATTTAAGTGCCTGGCACAGGGTTAATCGAACCACCTTCACCATTCTCTATTATTCCAATCTCGTATAGCGCGCTGAAAGAATGAACACCTGTACCTTTCCGTACGAAGATTTCCCGTATTTTATCGTGGTGATCGTTCCTCCCTATGTAGTTCGGTGTCAACAAAATATTTTCGCATTCGGAGGAGAAAGTTCGTGATAGGAATTTCGTGAGAAGATTCCGTCGCAATGAAAAACGCCTTTCTTTTAATGATGTCCAGCCCAAATCCTGTATCATTTCTGTGACACTCTCTCCCATATTTCGCGATAATACAAAACGTGCTGCCTTTCTTTGGACTTTTTCGATGTACTCCGTCAGTCCTATCTGGTAAGGATCCCACACCGCGCAGCTGCATTCTAAAAGAGGACGGGCAAGCGTAGTGTAGGCAGTCTCCTCAGTAGGTCTGTTACATTTTGTAAGTGTGCTGCCAATAAAACGTAGTCTTTGGTTAGCCTTCCCCACAACATTTTCTACGGGTTGCTTCCAATTTAAGTTGTTCGTAATTGTAATACCCAGGTATTTAATTGAATTTACGGCTTATAGATAAGACTGATTTATCGTGTAACCGAAGTTTAACGAGTTCCTTTTAGCACTCATGTGGATGATCTCACACTTCTCGTTATTTGGGGTCAATTGCCACTTTTCGCACCATTCATATATATTTTCTAAATCGTTTTGCAGATTGTTTTGAATTTCTGATGACTATTAGACGATAAACGTGTCATCTGCAAATAACCGAAGACGGCTGCACAGATTGTCTCCCAAATCGTTTATATGGATAAGGAACAGCAAAGAGCCTATAACACTATCTTTGGGAACGCCGGAAATCACTTCTGTTTTTCTCGATGACTTTCTGTCAATTACTACGAACTTCTGACAGGAAAACACAAATCTAATCACATAACTGAGACGATATTCCATAAGCACGCAATTTCACTACAAGCTGCTTGTGTGGTACAGTGTCAAAAGCCTTCCGGAAATCCAGAAATACGGAATCGATCTGGAATCCCTTGTCAGTAGCAATCAATACTTCATGTGAATAAAGAGCTAGTTGTGTTTCACAGGAACGATGTTTTCTAAACCCATGTTGACTGTGTGTCAATAGACCGTTTTCTTCGAGGTAATTCATGATGTTCGAACACAATATATGTTCTAAAATCCTGCTGCATATCGACGTTAACGATATGGGCCTGTAATTTAGTGGATTACTCCTACTACCTTTCTTGAAAATTGGTGTGATCTGTTCAACTTTCCAGTCTTCGGGTACGGACGTATCGTCGAGCGAACGGCTGTATATGATTGTTAAGTATGGAGCTAAGGCATCAGCATACTCCGAAAGGAACCTAATTGGTATACAGTCTGGTCCAGAAGTGATTTAAGTTGCTTAACTACTCCGAGGATATTTACTTCTTCGTTACCCATGTTGGCAGCTGTTCTCGATTCGAATTCTAGAATATTTACTTCGTTCTTCTTTTGTGAAGGCATTTTGGAAGGCTGTGTTTAGTAACTCTGCTTTGGCAGCACTGTCTTCGATAGTATCTCCATTGCTATTACGCAGAAAAGGCATTGATTGTTTCTTGCCGCTAGTATACTTCACAAACGACCAGAATCTCTTTGGATTTTCTGCCAGGTTTCGAGACAAAGTTTCGTTGTGAAAACTGTTATAAGTGTCTCGCATTGAAGTCCGCGGTAAATTTAGAACAGCCTCAGCTCCGTTTATGTGATTGACTACTTTGTGACTGACGCTGTCGCGTGAGTGGAAGACAGGCTAGAGGTATGCACACGCGCAGTTCTGCTGCTAGTAATCAGTTCGCAACAGCTCGGAATGACACGTCTGGATTCACAAGCTGTGTTATCTATGCCATGGTAGCTGTACGATCTGCCGTTGCTGCCTTTTCGATACTTGCGGGCGTCTGTGTTGTATGAACGTCCAGAAACTGTTCTACGAGTGTGAGGACGTTCACAAGGCCACTGATACCAGCATCGTTGCACAACTGACTCAGCACGTCCAGCTTACGCAGCAGTTCTCCGAAAGTACCATCCCGCTGCTCGGAAAGCCACGATCTGACCCCTTCGATCTCGCTGATTTGGCTACAGGAGGCACAAGTGAATTTCTGCGGCATGGTTGCCTGCTTGCTTCAGACGTCCGAAACATACTGACCCTTCTGACTGTGAGCATTCCCTATTAAAGGGTAGACACAGGTGATACTATGGTAGCTGTGCCTCTACGTTACCTGTTGGCGGACGTCGACGCTGGAACCACTACCAGCTCAGCTGCTATAAGGCGGCATATGCCGTCATCGTAACAAATCGACATCGTTTTTTGCAGGTGGACTAATTTTTTTTCCGGCACTGTGTTTTGGAAGACGAATGGCTACTTCTAAGTAGCCATAAAAAGTTCCAGTTCCGACCCTATTAGAAACCTCTCCCTAAACTAAGAGTTATGGGGGCCCCCTCTCCCCCCACCCTCCCCCCAACCATGGATGCTGGGTATGGTTATTTCCATGTTTACTCAAAAGTTTGAAATCTGAATGGTGCGAGAAGTGACAGTTGACCCTAAATAACGAAAAGTGTGAGGTCATCCACATGGGTGCTAAAAGAAACTCGTTAAACTTCGGTTACACGATAAATCAGTCTAATTTAAAAGCCGTAAATTTAACTAAATACCTAGGTATTACAATTACGAACAACTTAAGTTGCAAGGAAGACACAGAAAATGTTGTGGGGAAGGCAAACCAAAGACTGCGTTTTATTGGCAGGACACTTAGAAAATGTAACAGACATACTAAGGAGACTGCCAACACTACGCTTGTCCGTCCTCTTTTAGAATACTGCTGGGGGGGGGGGGGGGGAATCCTTACCAGATAGGACTGACGGAGTACATCGAAAAACTTCAAAGAAAGGCAGCACGTTTTGTATTATCACGAAATATGGGAGAGAGTGTCACAGAAATGATACAGGATTTGGGCTGGACACCATTAAAAGAAAGTCATTTTTCGTTGGGACGGAATCTTCTCACGAAATTGCAATCACGAACTTTCTCCTCCGAATGCGAAAATATTTAGTTGATACCGACTTATATAGGGAGGAACTATCACGACGATAGAATAAGGGAAAGATATAGGTGTTCATTCTTTCCGCGCGTTGTACGAGATTGGAATAATAGAGAAATGTGAAGGTGGTTCGATTAACGCTCTGCCAGGTACTTAAATGTGATTTGCAGAGCATCCATGTGGAAGTAGTTTAAATTTATCTTTGTCGCTTTCCTTCACTTTCGAAGACCCTCCACACAAGCTTTACAAACGTTATGGGGAGCCCCGGCCTTATATTAGTCCCCAAGATCAATATCGGAGTAAGCCAAACATGTTTGCTTCGCTACGATAATGATTTTCTAACTATTTTCCAATGAAGTTTATTCACAACACACATAGCAGAACTCACCAAGGAACGTCAGCAAACCTCCTCACGAAGAGGTGATGCTCCATATTTCACGGCAACAATGGTAGAAAATGTGAACTTTGATATTTAATTTAACACTGTGCAATGTTACATTACAATAAGGAAGGAAACATAAAATTAAAATAATGAAAGATTGTCCTACATAAGTTAGCGGAGATAAGTCAGGCTATAAGTTCTTTTGAAAAAACATACTGTATCTTAAAAAAAATAGAGTAAATACAGAAAAAGCAGAGACATATTCGGATTCAGTGACACAACAATACCCAATATTCGTTGCAACTTCCGCAGCACTTCGATTTTCTTTTTTTACGTGTAATATTATTTTTTCATTAGCGAAGATAAGAAAATAAAATTTTTCGATCTAATCTATAAGGTTGTTGGTAATTTTAGAAGCAGACTCTGCTTGAACTACAGGACATCATAAAATAGACACATACCAGTGGACAGAGTAATCCTCCAAGATTTTACTCACATTAACGGTGGTCAATGTGAGTATCGTCTGTTACGCATCAAACATCAATATGTGCGAGCAGGTTGTTGAAGCAAATTGCCTGGGAAAGCATGACAGCAGCTCGCTTTGAAAATCTACTGGATTGGCTGTATGTAGGTGCGAACTAATTCGCCACGGCGATACCGAACAGATACAGGCGTTGGAAAAAATTACGGAAACACCGCAAGGAATCCATGCTTGAACATAACTACGGATGTAAGCCAAGCCTGCAGGTTGTGCTGTTCTATTACACCACGAATGGCACCTGTGCAACGTCCTCAACTATTTGCAAGTGTCAGTCATCGTCAGAACAGCGTCCTGTGAAGTTGTGAGTACACTTTCTTGGAGCTAAATCACTTCGAACAAGTGCATATTCTCGGTGTTCGTGTGGTATGTGCTTCCGTAACCAAGGTAGCCCAAGTGTTTCAGGACCCAATGTATCGAAGTCTTGTACCGTGTGCAGGGAATGAGGAAAAATATTATCCGCTGTGTCACAACGTGGCCGAAAGTGTGTGTTCAGTGATCGTAGACAATCATTGAAGAGGATTGTGACGAAAAGTGGCTACAAAAGTCAACGCAGAGCTGAGTGCTGGACTCGCGATCCGTTTTAGCATCAAGACAACACGAAGAAAACTCCACAAACAGGGAACTGCAGAGCGAACTGGAATGCCAAAACTACCCATCTGTGATGCTGACGCCCGTAACAGGAGAACGTCGAGCCTAAGCCATAAAATCTGAACTATGGTGCTGTGCCGTGGCTAGCTCTAGTCATGCTTGTCTTGGGTTAAACCTCGGTTGCAGTCCTGTGGTTTTATTTCTCCTGCGGTTATCGCGATAATGTTACTGTCCTCTCCGTGAGTGTCAGCAGCAGCGTGTATCGATACTAGTACTGCTGTAGTATCTTTGGTGTGCGGATATAGTTTCCGGCTGGGCGGTGTGTGAACGGTCGGTCGGTTGGCATGGAGCAGCAAGGAAGTCTCCATCACGCATACTCTGGCTGGGGCCGCTGGCGGTGTGAGGTGCTGCTTGCGGGTGCTACGAAATTAGTCGCCCACTGATCTCGGACATGAAAGTTGAATCCTCACTTAACCCTACTATCGAGCTTGAACTGTTTACTTTTCTTCGTTTGATCCTGGTTGTCGCTTTTGGGACATTCCCGCGAGCAACAACGTGCGTGTATTCAAGTCGGCTAGGATTCCAGCCGTCATCCTGTGGAGTTTAACTTAATTTATTCCCTGTTATTGAAGTTGACCAGCGGTATCTTCTGCCTTGTGGCCGTTGACGTTCCGGTTACCTGCCCTGGTCGTTGACGTAATTTTCGGCAGTGTATTTTCCTCGTCATGTTGTTCCTGTCCAGAGCGGCGTGTAGTTCGACAGCTGAGGTGTTGTTGGTCGTTGTGGGCGCCAATATTCTGTGTGTCGTCGTATTCAAATCTTGTCGTTTTACTGGTTGCGTGGAGCGGATCTGACTGTCGGTTGGGTTGCCTACAGATTAAGAAGTCGTTGGACAGGCTGCCTGTCTCACCTAAACGGGCGTTAGTCTTACGATCTCAGGCCAACCCTTGGAAACTTCTGAGCGCCGTTCCTTGTGTGTTACACAATAATTTTCCTGTTTGGGTTTTAGTTATTTGGTTGATGTGCGGCCTTTAGCCGAGTACCAACATCTCTTAAACTAATGTTCTTATCTAGCCCTTAAGGCATGAGATGTTTCATTGGCCCCATAGTTACTTTACAGGGTCGCGTTACCGTCAAGGATTATGGCACCATTTTGGCTGATCAGGTTCATCCGATAGTATAATATTTATTCATCAATGGTGATGCTGTGTTCGAGGAGGACAGAGCTCCTCTCCGCACGTCTGTTTTTGTGAGTAAGAGGGTCAATTGTAGGATCTTCCCTAGCCACCACTCTCATTTGATCTCCATTTTACTGAGCCTTTGTTGTCTAGTTTGGAGAGAAGGGTGCGTCATCGCTGTCCACCTTCATGATCATTGCCTGAACTTGCCACTATTTCGCAGGAATAACGACATACTTATATGTAAATTGAAGGTGGAAGGGAGGAGTCGGAGAAAGGAAAGAAAAGGCATTACTGATGTTGAAAATGTGTACTGTACCGGGATTCGGACTCGAGAACTTCTTACTATTTTAGTGCGTTAACCACTGCGCCATTCGAGGCTTAGTGTTGTCGCAACTGCAAGGATTATCTCCGCACGGTTCACGGTCGACCCACATTTTCACCCAGCCCCACCTATCTGAAGTTACTGTCCGTATCGTCCATCCTCGCAACTCTGAGATTCCCGCAGGGGGTCAGATGTACTTGGGCATCTGCACTGAAGAATGTGGATCCATTGCCCATCTAGGCGAATCAATTACATGAATGAGTGGTGCATCTTACTTCGGACATTTATAAGATTGCCTTGAATATCGTGCAGGACCTGTATTTATCCATTCTGAGTGTACTGGATGTTGTTTTGAATGCCAACGGTTTTCCTACGTCGTATTAGGCATGGTTAAATGCTGTGTTTGTGGTGTTTCCATGTTTTCGTCCGTTCCCTGCATTTTTTACATGATCTGTCACACCCGCCTCCTATCGTAATCACGTGACGGCGTATATCACGGATTGATACGTGGAGAGGTGCTGTATCTACTGATGTTTGTCAATATTCACTATCTCTTCATGTTCTGAAGCCCTAGAGATATGAATAACAATACATCTAACCCTACATCTACTATTAGCAGTTGGCACAGCTAATATCTTTCCTGATTATTAACATACATCTCCCACACTCGACGGTAAGTAATTTATAATTCATAAACCAGCAAACTTCAACCTGAAAGAATCTATCACTACACAGCTGGCACCAGTTTTGGGGCTTTCGCTGAATCTTTAATTACATAAGTACAGCCCAAAGTAGGATCTGGTAAAAATTGGAGCAACATACATAGAGGTTACAAGGAATTCCCCTATAGTGGTATTGCTTGAAGAAGGCTAACAGCCCTATGAATGGAGAGGAAGTCCTTAAGAAATGTAAATTGGGTTTTAAAACGTAATACATAAATAAATGGAAGAATTCAAAAAGTATAGGGTAATATGTTTAACGTCCTCTGTGAGTGCGCTGTACGGAAGAATCATAAAAATGAATACATCAGCAACAAATCTGGGAGACCTGATGGGACTTACACAGGTAGATCATGGACGGATAGTACAGGGTAATGTCTATGAAACATTTGAAAATTAGGTACAGATAAACAAACAACAACAACACAACGAACGATACCGTACGGGAAAGGTAAACTCAAAGTTCCATTCCAATGGTTACAAATTTTTCGTGTGCGCGTACGTCTAATCGCTAGTCAGATTCAGCCCTACCCGATACAACATATCAGTAGTGACGGTAAAAACAGCTGCTGCCTTGTGGTGTCGCAAATGTTCGAGATTTTCCAGTAGAGATGGAACATAAACGCTATCCTTGAAGTAACTACACAAGAAAAAATCTCAGTACTTCATTTCTAGTGACTGTGGCGACTATTCGAGCCGCACCAGGTAAGTCGTCGCAACACACCTCACCAGTCACATGGCAACGTCTCATTCAAGTAAACAACTGTGGAAATATGAATGGGCGCCTTCTTGTTGAAAGATTAAATTCCTGTTATTGATATCTAGTTGTGGCATGAGTAACAGTTGCTGCATGGCGAGATAGTTGACGCTGCTGACACTTCTCACAACGAAGAAGAAAGGTTCAGGGACAGTGTTTTCAGACACGACAGAACACGTTGACTTTCCAGAAACTCTGGCAGTGTTTGGAAGTTGTACGGTGATTCTCTGTCACCTATGTTCTTGTGTTGTGTCGATTGGTCTTTCCCGAAAGATAAAAAGTGATTTTGCTATTAAAGATTAATTTACTTGAAAAGTAATAATTTTCAAGGTGGTTGTGCATAACAGTGTTGAACTGCAGACGGTGTAGATCGTCACCATGTTTTACAGCTTGTTGAAGCTGCAATTGTTACAGCTTTTCTCTTAATCGCTTACGAAGAGTTTTCCTCAACGTCGGCCGAGGTATGTTCATCTCAATAGGTAGACGATGTGGGACTTTGTAATACCATGTCCTTCAAATGGTTCACTGTCTGTTCTGACGCTCCCAGTCGGCCTCAAAGTTCTGCATCGCACAAACCAACACCCTCCTCGAATTTCCTGTCTCAACAAAGACACTGAGAGCAAAGAAACAGAGGACGGCATTTCGGAGATGGGATGATGGTTGCGGGCTTCACTGAACTGTGGTCTTATCATTACTCCTAAAGCTGTGGGTCAGGTAATTTATGCCCGTTCAGTTTCTGGCAGCCTGGTCTGTAAGCCAACACTGAATTGTGGCAGGGCAGTGTCCCCATCAGCACTCGCGTCTGGAGAATCCAGGTTCAACTAACCATTGATGTTATGGATTCAAAACCCAGGAAGTGAAGACTGCCAATCGGTCAACGGATAGAACGTGGGTGATGTTTCTGAGCTAGGCGAATAGCAACCAATCGCCAAGTCCAGTGGGCAGGGCCAAGCATAAGTGTGGAAGTGGGATAGCTAATTAGCCAAACCTCTCTGGCTTATGGTGCAGGGAATCGTAAACTTCTCTATGGACGCTAATTAACAAGTGATAGATGTGGTATGGTCAACAAAGTGCTTGCAAGACAAAACGGCCATCTTGCACATTGCCGATTTGGTAAGTTTTCGGATTACCTAGCCTTTGACTCGTGGGAAGGTTTCGGGAGCTCTTGGTGTGGAGAAAACATTGAGTGCGTTCCAACGGATGCTGTTAGACAAAATTCTTTCGGTCGGTGTCGCAAAGACTTAAAAAGTCAATATTTTTTCCGGTTCAAGGGCATGATAAAATTTGGTATGGTATACTGAAGATGTCCGCATCGCGATAATGGCTTCATGCCTTGATGTTTCTGAACCAGTAGTTGTTACTAACATTTGGAAGGATTGCGTCCAGAGGACAGGTCGCCGGTTTTATTTTCTAGTAAGTCCAAAACAGCCTCTGGGTTAGATGAGCTGGAGTCCATTATCGAAAATGCCCGCTTCAGTGACGGTGAGCGTCCTCCAGTACTATATATTTCTAGAGCGTGAGAGCGAAGATCAGCTGCCTGGTATGGTCAACCTAAAGTCAAATTTAAAAATGAGTGGCTGCATTTTCGGTGCAACCAAGTGAGGCACTTACACACAAAAAGGGTGAGCAGTATTGACGCCATTCGGTCGCTGACTGTTGCGTGGGTCTGCTTGGGTTAATACACCAATGGCCATTAAAACAGCTACACCACAAAGATGACGTGCTACAGACGCGAAATTTAACCGACAGGAAGCAGATGCTGTGCTATGCAAATGATTAGTGTTTCAGAGCATTCACACAAGGTTGGCGCCGGTGGCGACACCTACAACGTGCAGACATGAGGAAAGTTTCCAACCGATTTCTCATACACAAACAGCAGATGACCGGCGTTGCCTGGTGAAACGTTGTTGTGATGCCTCGTGTAAGGAGGAGAAATGCGTACAATCACGCTTCCGACTTTGATAAAGGTCGTATTTAGCCTATTGCGATTGCGGTTTATCGTAACGCGACATTGCTGCACGCGTTGGCAGAGATCCAATGACTGTTAGCAGAATATGGAATCGGTGGGTTCAGGAGGGTAATACGGAACGCCATGCTGGATCCCAACGGCCTCGTATCACTAGCAGTCGAGATGACAGGCATCTTATCCGCATGGCTCTAACGGATCGCGCAGCCACGTCTCGATACCTGAGTCAACAGATGGGGACGTTTGCAAGACAATAACCATCTGCACGAACAGTTCGACGACGTTTGCAGCAGCATGGACTATCAGCTCGCAGACCATGGCTGCGGTTACCCTTGACTCTGCATCACAGACAGGAGCGCCTGCGATTCTGTACTCAACGACGAACCTGGGTGCACGAATGGCAAAACGTAATTTTTTCGGATGAATCCAGGCTCTGTTCACAGCATCATGATGGTCGCATCCGTGTTTGGCGACATCGTGGTGAACGCAAATTGGAAGCATGTATTCGTCATCACCGTACTGGTGTATCACCCGGCGTGATGGTATGGGGTGCCATTGGTTATACGTTTCGGTCACCTCTTGTTCACATTGACGGCACTTAGAACAGTGGACGTTACATTTCAGCAGAATAATGCACGACGACATGTTGCAGGTCCTGTACGGGCCTTTCAGGATACAGAAAATGTTCGGCTGCTGCCCTGGCCAGCACATTCTCCAGATCTCTCACCAATTGAAAACGTCTGGTCAATGGTGGCCGAGCAACTGGCTCGTCACAATGCGCCAGTCACTACTCTTGATGAACTGTGGTATCGTGTTGAAGCTGCATGGGCAGCTGTACCTGTACACGCCATCCAAGCTCTGTTTGACTCAATGCCCAGGCGTATGAAGGCCGTTATTACGGACAGAGGTGGTTGTTCTGGGTACAGATTTCTCATCATCTATGCACCCAAATCGCGTGAAAATGTAATCACATGGCAGTTCTAGTATAATATATTTGTCCAATGAAACCCGTTTATCATCTGCATTTATTCTTGGTCTATCAATTTTAATGGCCGTTAGTGCAAAATGTTGCGATAAGGTCAAGATTCTCGTAAGAGCTGACGTACCATTAGTTGTTCTACCGTTAATCATGACCCGGTTTACACACTTAGATTTTTGTAGTAATGTGTCACTGGCAAATTGGCAATGCTACAGCAAAGTTTGTCGCATATGTAAGTTACCTGGTATACAGAAATCAAATATCGTATGTCTCACTGTGAATGGGAATCCGTTATCTGTGGTGGGCTAAGTGCGACTGCACCTTGGAGTTAAAGGGCACTCTTAACCTACTGCATTCACCATTATTAAAGGATGAACAGTGACGGCTCGTAGAGTGCGTTTCCTTGAGTACACTGGGTACTTATTAAATTACGTGAAAAGGTCATTATGCTGAAATGTTGGACAGGGGAGAGGTATTTTTTGGGCTTGCACTGGCACTAAACTGGTGAGCGTTCTGCAGAGGCAGAGCAGTTGTTGGTTGATGTATCCCATTTGAGTAAGGAGCAATGATGTGGCTTGATTGCTGTCTTGGGATTGTATCCAGAAGTTCTCAACAATAGGCTGTGACTTACTGACCAAATACAGTGTGAGATGTATACGTAGGCATCTGCGGCCGTTGTCACAGTTAATAAAATTCTTCTGGGTTTGAGGCCGCGTAGTTGACAATGAGGCCTCAAAACCAGAAGAATTTTATTTATTTTTGACAGGATGAGATCTTGCTGACGGATCAAGTGTCAGTCCAGCAGTGATCTTACCGGTTATCGCCTCTGAAGATGACAGAAATAAGAAAAAATTGATTAGTTTTTGAATGATGGTATAATTCGATCGTCGATCTAGCGCTACTCATCACTTATCTATTGGGGAAGGGTACAAACCGGTTTTGGAATATAGAGCACTGAATAAAAAGGTGATTCAGAAAACGGCACAATCGCCCGACCATCATAATTGTCTTACTTCGTTGTCAGGTGGACAATATTTTACTGTTCTTCAGCTGAATCTGTCTTACCACCCGGTGGCCCTCATGGAGGAGTCAAGCCTCTTACTGCTTTTTGCATTGATTGGAAACTCTTGCAATATAACCCAGTTCCATTTGGGTTAGCTACTGGAGAAGCCATAGTGTTGTCCTTAATAGATTCTGTTTTGGATCGTTTAAACTTTAAGACATAACCGTGTGAACGTCTATTTGGGTGACGCGTTTATTTACAGCAAAATTTTCAGTAGGCACCTGGATCATATAGGTAAAGCCCTTCACCATCTATGGGGGACCGTGCTGACTGTAAAACAAGCAAAATTCAACCTGGCCTCAAAAGAGATCTAGTTCTTTGGTCATCTTATGTCCGGTGAAGGCTTGAAGGTGGACCATCATTGAACTAATGGTACTCATCTGCCTTCCTGGCTAAGAATAAAAAAACGGTATAGCTAGATTTCTAGGGATGGTGAATTTTTTCCACAAATTCATTTCCAACTTTGCACCTGCTTAACCAACGGTGAAGGAAAGGTGAACATTTCTGTGGCGTGATATTCGATGGACATTCTTCGATGTTCTGAAGTCAGCACTAGCTTAGTGTGCTCGTCATAGCTATACCGAATTTCGACAGAGAGTCTGTCTGTCTTGCAGATAGACACCTCCAATTCAGGTGCTATGGCCATAGTCCTCCAAGAGGAGAAGGGGAGGAGGGAGGTAAGACTATCAGGTACCTCTTCAGATCATTGTCCTTGATAGAGAATAAGTACTCGGTATACAAACT
This sequence comes from Schistocerca americana, assembly GCF_021461395.2. Lineage (NCBI taxonomy): Eukaryota > Metazoa > Arthropoda > Insecta > Orthoptera > Acrididae > Schistocerca > Schistocerca americana. The sequence goes on along the minus strand of NC_060125.1, from coordinate 478,167,539 downwards.
AGAAGCACTAGCAGAATTATTTGGATTGAAACGATTCAAATTTTATCATGAATATAAGCCATTCAGCTTAGAGACTGATAACCAGGTCTCAACGTGGATGCTAGCTATGTCAGGGAATACAGGTAGAACAGCCTGTTGGATTGTCTTTGCCACATAATGGGTTCGTATAACTGGTGGCTGAAGTCCTTAGCCAGATGTTTCATCACGAATATGAGGCAGTGGACCTCCCACAAGGTGAGGAGGAGTTGCTTGTGTAGGGACAGTCCTTCGGAAGATTCCGGGACTTCTCAGAGGTTTAGACCGAAAACAGGACGCAGATCCTCGATTACTGAAAGTAAAACAACAGCAGAAAGGAGGGGAAGAGGTGTCAGAGTATACTTTCAGCAATGAATTACTCTGCTATCAATACGTGCTACGACAGGAATGATACGGCATGCCTGCTACAAGAGCTGATCCCTGCATTATGAGTACCTACATCATTCCTTGTGTCCAGGGCACCTGAGGCTATTAAGACCATTATGGGGATTAAAGAGCACCTCACTTGCTCTACATTACAGGGCGACATTCGTAAATTAGTGGGTCAATGTGGGGAATGTATGCATGCACAAAAGTGGGGAAACTCACGTGCTAAATAATCGTTGAAATTTATGGTGAAAACCTTCAGCTGTCATTTATTTTGCATAGTGCTACTAGTTTTGTTCAAGACCATTTTCCAGCTTAACAGGCGCAGATGGTAGGACTGTTATACCATGATGTAAACATGTAACCGTTTACATAATGGTACACCATTCCTGCCATTTATGTCTGCTAAGCTTGAAAATGATTTGGTAGCACTGTTTAAATTAAAAGACAGCTGCAGATTGTCACCACGATAAGGAATGCTTGACAACGAAACCTAAGCCCAACGCCAAGATGAGGAAGCTTATCTCTAACAGGGCAGAGCACCGTTTTGACAAGGTGTTCATCGGTTACCTACGTCCCCTACCCCAGTATATGTTGGAGGTGGGGGTTTATCCCATTTAGTTTGGCTGTTGCTTAGTAGGGCATGTCAGCGACAATGTACCAGCCTTTGTGTTTGGTGAATTTAAAAAGTTCTGTTTTAGCAGCGCTATTTCTCATGTGACCATCACCCCCTACTACACACACTTCTCCTTCATGGAGTTTGTGATTTGCAGTCTTATTTCGCCCATGATTATTTACCAAGTGAAATCACAGACGAAGTAAAGGGGGCCATTTTGCCTTTAACACAGCTGTGCAAAAGGTTGGTAGGACCATTCCCTCCAAAAGTACGTCCACATTCCCTGTTAAGTGGCCACGTTTGATCAATTGATGACCTTCACCATGGAAATAACGATACTCATATCATTACACAGAATTGCGAATCTGCAAGAATTAATGTTATGCTTGCACATTGTACCCGACAGTTGAATTAGCAACAAGGGCCGGACGACAGAGCTTGTCTCCCATGACCTGCACGTACACACGATCTGACGCTATACGACTTTTACCTTTGCGAGTTCATAAAAGATTGCGTTTGTGTACCTCAACTACCTGCTTATCCACCCGCAACGATTACTCCAGACACACTGATGACGGTTTGGGAAGAAGTCACCCATCGACTCGATATACGTCGAAGGGCGCTCACGTTCAACACTTCTAAGAATAAACTGTTTGAGTTGCTCTTTCATTTGATGTATTATTTGTAATTGTAAGTTGAATTTACCAAATGCTAGAAAGCTTAAAACCCGCTACATTCATTTTGAAACACCTCCTATTGGGACAGCCATAGCTGGCCGAGGTGGCCGAGCGGTTCTAGGCGCTACAGTCTGGAACCACGCGACTGCTACCGTCGCAGGTTCGAATTCTGCCTCGGGCATGGATGTGTGTGATGTCCTTAGGTTAGTTAGGTTTAAGTAGTTCTAAGTTCTAGGGGACTGATGACCTCAGAAGTTAAGTCCCATAGTGCTCAGAGCCATTTGAACCATTTTTTTGGACAGCCATATGTAATGCGGAACTGACCGATAGATACGAGAGGAGGACCCTCCAGTGTAAAATGAGGCGGAGACATAATGTCTGTAGAGAAGCAGTAACAGCAGAATGGATCAGGCGGGCTCAGTCACGTCGAACGGCGATTAGTCATTGGATGTCACTTGAATAACGAATGCACCAAGGACATTTCACCATTCCAGATCTGCCCAAGTCGTGTAAAGTGCAAACACGAACGAACAATTAAAGCTAAACCAAATCTAGGCGACATCACATAAAACATCTCAGGGAATCAACGGAAGGAAACACGGACGAGAGTTCCAAAGTGTTACCAGCAGCCCATCTAACATAACGACTGTGTAGGGAGTTAGACAGAATGGGGTAAAATGGACGAGCAGCTCCTCATAAATCACACATATCTTTAGTCACCTGTCAGGTGCCAAGACATGGGCACTTACACCTTAGCTTACCAACATTAATATTAATAATAAAGGGACTGGCAAGGGCATCAGATCATGACTCTATTGAATTATGATAAATATAAGGCACTCTCGAATAGCATTCCCTGCACGTCTTCATGATTAAGTCACTAACTTAAAGCTTTGTTGAAAAGTGTCGGAAGTTGAGAATTGTGGAATATAACGTCTGCAGCTGGCCGTAGCTGTGCTGGGCAACACGTGGCGATGGCGGGAATTTCGTTTGCCTAGGGGCGTTATGACCTACTCGATCATTGCGTAGATCTCAAAAATTCCGTTGGGGGGATTTCGGCGAGGATAGAGCGTTCGACATTGGCCGCAAATGAGCATTCTTCCGCCGCGTTTTCGTACACGTGGGAGACGGGAGAATTGTGGAGAGAGTGGACTTCGCCTTCAGTCATCGTGCGGTACGGACTTGGAGAGGGCGTCTTGGCCATCGTCTTCGAAGGGAGATATACAGTCTGCACCGCAGCACTGCATCAACGCGTGTTCCGTGCAGAGTTCTGCAGTTAGAGCTCTTTGTGTGCCCAGAAGCGAGATTTTCACCGACGCGTAACCATTTCCACCAACTTACCTAAAATTCTTGATTTGGTAGTTATCCTTGCGAGGTGCTGAGTATTTGTCAACGTAGCTGCCGGTAACAGGGGCGCGTAATTGCAAATTGTTAATGTGCCATTCTCAGGAGTATGTGGGTGGACAAAGAAATTCACATTTTTTTGTAAATTTTGTCAGTTTTGGGGGATATCAAATTAAAATGCCGGTATTACAATCGAATTATCGACATCATTGTCTGGGTGTTGTGTGCTGTCCTTAGGTTAGTTAGGTTTAAGTAGTTCTAAGTTCTAGGGGACTGATGACCATAGATGTTAAGTCCCATAGTGCTCAGAGCCATTTGAACCATTTTTGACATCATTGTAGCTAGCATTTACCCTGTCCCAGTAAGCTTTACATGTACTCTAGCCACTACACAGCTTGCTCAGACGGGAAGGAAAGAAGGTTTGCGGTCTTCTATGTCAGCGACACAGATATAAGTTTACATAATGTTAACCGACGCAGTACGTAGGGTAAACAGAGACGCCACAGGACGGTAGATGACTCGAAGCGACTCTTCTGGCGTGGCGGAATCGCACTACGACCTGTGCCAGTCTGATGGAAGAGTTTAGGTTTTGCGAACGCGCGGAGAAGGGTACCTGCGGTCATGTGTATTGCCAACAGTGAAGTACGGAGGAGATGGATTTCCCCCTGCTACGCTTCGGTAACGCTAAATACGGCAGTATATGCACACTTGTACTGCGTATACCAGCAATACAATTAAGAGACGACACTTATTTGTATCTGCAAGACAGTCCAACCCGTCATAAAGTAGCATTTGTGACGTAATGTTTCGTGGACCAGAAGATTCCTTAAATGATTGACGGCCTCAGCGTCCCGATCCGAACCAAATGGAGCACGTTTGGTTGTGATAGAACATTCAGATCCAAGCGTCCGACATCATTATTTTCTCTGGTTTTAGCCTCTAACATGAATTAGCTTCCATTCCTCCACAAAGAGACACCTGGTTGAAGGTATCCTCAGCAGGAGTCCACATAAGTTGAAATGTTCAAATGTGTGTGGATTCCTAAGGGACCAAACTGCTGATGTCGTTGGTCCCTAGGCGACTTACACACTACTTAAACTAACTTCAACCTATGCGAAGAACAACACACACACCAATGCGCGAGGGAGGACTCGAGTCTCCGGCAGGAAAGGCCGCGCAGTCCGTGATGTGGCGCCTCAAACCGCGGGGCCATTCCGCGCGGCTGTGCGCCTACTACTCATTATATATGAAGCACCAAAGAAACTGGTATGGGCATGCGTGTTCAAATACAGGGATATGTAAACAGGCAGAATATGGCGCTGCGGACGGCAACGCCTATGTACGGCAATAAGTGCCAGGCGCAATTGTTAGGTCCGTAATTGCTGCCGGAATGGCAGGTTATCAAGATTAAAGTGAGTTTGAACGTCGTGATATAGTTGGCGCACGAGCGATGGGACACAGCATCTCAGAGGTGGCCATGAACAGCAGATTTTGCCGTACGACCTTTTCAAGAGTGTACTCTCAATATCAGGAAGCCGGTAAAACATCAAATCTCCGACATCGCTGCGACCGGAAAAAGATCCCACAAGAACAGGACCAACGACGACTGAAGAGAATCGTTCAGCGTGACAGACGTTTAACCCTTCCTCAAATTTCTGCCATTTTTAACGCTGAGCCATCAACAAGTGTCAGCGTGTCAATCATTCAACGAAACATCATCGATATGGGCTTTCAGAGTCGAAAGCCCACTCGTTGATGAGTGTACAACACAAAGCTTTACGCCTCACCTGGGCTCATCAGCACTGGCATTGCCTGGTCGGAAGGGTCACGTTTCAAATTCTATCGAGCGGATGAATGTGTACGGATATTGAAACCACCTCACGAATCCATGGATCCTGCATGTCAGCAGAGTAGCTTTCAAGCTCGTGGAAGCTCTGTAATGGTGTGGGGCGTGTGCAGCTGGAGTGATATGGAACCCTCGATACGTCTAGATACGACTCTGATAGGGGACACGTACGTAATCATCCTGTGTGATCACATGCATCCATTCATTTCCATTGTGCTTTCCGATGAACTTGGCCAATTCCAGCACGACTCTGCTCTGAGTTTATACACTTCCGCTAGTCACCAAACTCCCCAGACGTGGACATTATTGAGTGTATCTAGGATGCTTTGCAACGTGGTGTTCCGAAGAGATATCCACCCCATCGTACTCTTACGGTTTTATTGACAGCCCTGCAGGATTCATGGTGTCAGTTCCCTCCAGCACTACTTCGGAAATTAGTCGAGTCCATGCCACGTCGTGTCGCGGCACTTCTCCTTGCTCGCGGGGGCCCTACACGATATTAGGCAAGTGTATCAGTTTCTTTGGCTTTTAGGTGTTTATGCTAGTGTCTGTCCTAAAAAAATGGTGCAAATGGCTCTGAGCACTATGGGACTTAACATCTGAGGTCATCAGTCCCCTAGAACTTAGAATTACTTAAACCTAACTAACCTAAGGATATCACACACATCCATGCCCGAGGCAGGATTCGAACCTGCGACCATAGCGGTTGCGCGGTTCCAGACTGAAGCGCCTTGAACCGCTCGGTCACTGCGGCCGGCTGCACAGACAAAGCAATAGCCTACCCCCTGCTTGATGGAACACAGCGCTCTGAGGGCACATACGCCCGCTAGACTCGGACACGTGGGCAGACGCATAGGGATGCGACACGTGGTCGCCAGCTGATGCGGCGCCGCCCACGGGAGCTTCCGATGTGGGGAAGAAGCGGCCGATGGGGTCCCACCGGCAGGCAACGTGTCACTCGGCGCGTGCCGAAGTCACTGTATGTAAATTTAATTAAAGTTCACGATTTGTCAGCGAACGCGCGACACAATACCAATTTGGCCGGCGAGGTTCGGCGCCGCGCTGCGCCGCGCTGGGTCGCTAGCACAATTTCCTGGCAGTTCTGAAGTTGGCAAATTTTAATTAAAGCCGCCGCTGGTAGGGTCCCGCGGGCAGATAGCCGGACAGGTCCGCGCGTCACGGCGGCGCAAGTCGAACAGCGGCAGCGGCCCGCCCCTCCAAATGACCCAGCAGGTGATTCGCCGCCTGAGACTCAGTCTCTAGTTCGCCGTACTAAACCCATCTGACATTATTACTGCTAAGGATTGTAGCACAGAAATGTGAACTCTGAATAAACCTTCAGCTCCGAAGATCGCTAACATCATTTGTTTTGGTTGGCAGGAGAACCAACACCGTGTTGCTAGAGGAGGCCGAAAGGCACGCGTTTTAGCTCACGCGGGCTGGCGTGAGGTCTGGAACAGGACAAGGAAATTAGAATTTAGAAAAACTGAGTTAGCTGGTGGAATACGTAACTTTAATCCATTAATGAAGAACGTCGGTCTTGACGGTACATGAATCAATATCAATAGTAACTAATAATGGCGCCTTGCTAGGTCGTAGCAAATGACGTAGCTGAAGGCTATGTCAAACTATCGTCTCGGAAAATGAGAACGTATTTTGTCAGTGAACTATCGCTAGCAAAGTCGGTTGTACAACTGGGGCGAGTGCTAGGAAGTCTCTCTAGACCTGCCGTGTGGCGGCGCTCGGTCTGCAATCACTGATAGTGGCGACACGCGGGTCTGACGTATACTAACGGACCGCGGCCGATTTAAAGGCTACCACCTAGCAAGTGTGGTGTCTGGCGGTGACACCACATCATTTATTCATATAGATTACCGGTTCGGCGATTCTCTGTCCCCAACATCCGATATTTGTTTACGTCATTACATTGCCTCCTTGAGATTGAGGGCAGCAGACGACTGCCGAGACCGGTAATCTGTATGAGTAAATAGTTTTAGCGATCTTGGCATTATTCATTGTTCACAATACTACAGATTACCCCCAGGTTGACGATGTTAGAAGTGCTCAGAAATATGATGGACCAGTTTAAAAAAATATCTTAGCTACGAAAGTGTAAAATATTACTTTACTCCATTCAACTGATATTAATGCCAGAAAACTAGCCACCGGCAAAACTAAAAATGGCCCTTAAAAATAGGAAAAAATGTTAGTAGCCAGACGAAAAACCGACTGAATGTCTAAAGACGTGCAAAAATTCAAACGTATTATTGCTCAACAAACTACACTGCTCAAAAGAATTAGGGTAATAATGATCTCGAGTGTCTGCCCTACTCCACTGAACAACGTCTGAGGCCTGCTTGTTCCAACTTCTTCATCTCTAGCACTTGCAACCTACGTCCTCAATTATTTGCTGGACATATTGAGATATACTTTTACCCTTTACAGCTGCCTCCAATGCCATGGAAGTTACTCCCTGATGTCTCAGCAGGTGTCCTAATATCCCATCCCTTCTTTTTGTCGGTGTTTTCAATATATTCACTCCCCCGCCGATTCTGTGGAGAACCTCCACATTTCTTAACTAAATAGTCCACCTAATTTCCACTATTCTTCTGTAGCACCATAAACGCTTCGATTCTCTTTTATGTGTCACTACCAACAATGCTATACTCCAAACGTCCAATCTCAGAAATTTCTTCTTCAAAAAAATGTTTCAAATGGCTCTAAGCACTATGGGACTTAACATCTGAGGTCATCAGTCCCCTAGACTTAGAACAACCTAAACCTAACTAACCTAAGAACATCACATACATCCATGCCCGAAGCAGGATTCGAACCTGCGACCGTAGCAGCAGTGCGGTTCCGGACTGAAGCGCCTAGAACCACTCGGCCACAGCGACCGGAAATTTCTTCTTCAAATTAAGAAATATGTTTGATAATGATACACTTTCCTTGGGCAGGAATGACCTTTTTGCCACTGCTAGTATGCTTTTTATGGCCTCCTTGCTCTTTCCATCATGGGCTATTTTACTGCCTAGGTACCAGATTTCCTTAACTTCGTCTACTTCGTGATCCACAATTCTGATGTTGAATTCCTCGCCTTACTTTCATCTTTCCCTAATTTGCTCGAAATTCACATTCTGCACTCTTTGGGATGTTCATTTCATTATACAAATCCTTTGGTTTGTCTTTACTTTCACCGAGGAGCGCAACATCAATAGCGAAAATTATCTTCAAATCCCTTAATTCTGCATTTCAACTCACCTTTCAGTTCAGACATTGCTTCTTCGATTTGTAGATTGAATAGTAGAGGCGAAAGACTGCATACCTACCTTTTATTGTTCCCTCTAGGCTTTTGTCCATACTGTACGTTACCTTGTCTTTCCATATAGCTTATCCCGAAGTTTCTCAAAACGTCGATCATCTCGCACCATTTTCAATCGTCGAAAGTTTTTCACATATCGAAATATTCTATGAACATAGCTTAACCTTTCTTCAATCTTATTTTCGCTATCAACCATACTGTACGAACAGCCTCTCTGATGCCTTTACCTCTCCTACTCTCCTAGAGCAAAACTGATTCCCATCTAACTGATCTTCACTCTTCTTTTCTATTCTTCTGTACATTAATCTTGTCATCTACTTGGATGCACTATCTTAAAAACTGTGTGGTAATTCTCACACTTATAGGTTCTTTCTACACACCAATGTGAGTAATCGTTTTGTTGCCACATTCCCTAATGATTTTTAGAAATTCTGGTGAAACTTAGTCTATCCCTTCTGCCTTACTTGATCTAATCTTCCAAAGCACTTTTAGGTTTTGGTTTTAGTGGTGGATTTCCTATCTCTTCCTTGTGTACTCATGCCACTATTATCACGTCATCAGACATGTCCTCCTTCTCATTGAAGCCTTCAATGAGCTTTTTCCAACCAGCCGCTCCCTACTTTGCATTCAGCAGTGGAATTTCCGTCACACTTTTAATGTTACTACCTTAGCGCTTAATTTCATCGAAGGTTGTTTCACTTTTCTCTGTGCTGAGTCAGTCCTTCCGACAATCACCCCATTTTTTCCATTTCTTCACATTTTTCATGCATCTGTTTCGCCTTAGCATCTCTCACTTCCTTTCTATTTCATTCCTAATTGACTTGTATATCTGTATTCCTTAATTTTCCCGAACACTTTTGTACTTGCTCCTTTCGTCAATCAACTGAAGCATTTATTCGCAGTTACTTATTCATAGTTTTTTTTTCTTTTCAACTTCTATGATTGCCTTTTTTATAAATGTACATCCCACTTCAACTATTCTGCTTATTGAACTATGAATTACCGTAGTGTCTACAGCATCAGAGAACTTAGAGCATATCTTTTCATTCATTAGACGTCATTATCTTAATCTTCAGCCTAGTTTTCGTCATTAAATTGTGATCGAGTCTGCATCTGATCCTGCCACGCCTTGCAATCCAACAATTAACTTTGGAATTCCTGCCTGACCATGACGTAATCTAAGTGACACCTTCACGTATCTTCCGGCCTTTTCATCGTATCCCTCCGCCTCTTGCGGTACTGGAGCACAATATACGCTGAAATTGATTGCAAAACTTAATTAGCCTTTCTTCTCTCACACTCCTATTGCCGTGCCCATATTCTCCTGTAACCGTTTCCTCTACTCCTTTCTCTGCAACCACATTCCCATCCAAGACATCATACCAATGGACAGATCGTCATGACACTTTTTAGATTACAGACCCCACGTGCTGTAAATGCACGTTATGTATCTTTAATACAGCGGTTTCCGTTGTCTTCTGTAGCCTCATGCCGTTGTTCGTTGTTGATTTTTCCTCTTTTTAGGGGCAGTTTCCAACCCGGAAGACAAGGGAGTGCCATTAACCACTTCCCGCTCCTTTGCCCTCTTTGATAAGACAGTTGGCAGAACGAGGGTGGCTTCTTATGTCAGAAGTCTTCGGCCGAGAATGCTGGTGACTTTTATTTAAAATTTAAGAATTTGCAAACTTCGAACGCTGGAGATAGGAAGTTCTGGTTACTATTCAAAAAAACACTACCCCATTGTTATTGTTATTATTATTATTATTATTATTATTATTACCAGAATGACTGGGTATTTTTATGAACATTCAGATAACCATAGAAATTATCATGCAATATGTGCCGCAAAGTGAAAAGCAAAATAGCATCAGTGTCAAAACAGGAGAAAAAGATTCGGCTTCAGAAGGAAACTAGCTCACAACCGAATGTCCTTCTCTTTCTAATTTTTGTACAAGGAAAAAAAGTGAACAAAACAAGGTTTCGTGCGATTGAGCGTTAAAAAGGACTTAACCAATGCCCTGTCAACTAAAGACAAGAAAAGCCATATTTTCAGAAAGCGATCTACAACTTGGCAACCACATCCACTTTCAACGCACGGTCTCCAGACACTGGTGAAAGAGTCGGGTATCAGAGTGGTTCCCTCCAGCATCATAGCGAACGTACGGATCCAGGAGCCAGACAATAGCTTTCGTTTTCGTCCTACGAAAAAGTGATAGGTCCAGATGAGTAAGAAATTTATCCGAATAAGCAGATTTGGGCCCTCGGGAAAGAAAAGGCAACTGTCGACGAATACAGAGCCAATGAACCTGTCAACGAGAGACCAGCCTGTGAAGTAAGCTATCAGTTTCATGACATTCGTCACACTGATCAGCAGGGCGAAGGCCTATGCGAAAAAGACGGTCCCCAGTCGCTGTCAAATGATGAATGTCCACATACCACGACGAAGCGAACTCCATCGGTAATATAGGAATACTAAGATGCTACCAGACTGTTTTCCAGGATGTTAACCCAGGCAGTTTTCCAGGATATTAACGAGAAAGTTGGTTCAACAGAGAAGAGCCAAGACTGTTTACACCAACGGGATACTAAGACTCTGGTAGCGATGGGCGTCTTTGAAAGGATATGAGCAACTAAGAAACTGACAGTTAAAAAATATTCCCGGATGTACCGCAATTAAGGGTACATCCATCCAGCATCAACGGGAGGAGTCAGACTAACTGGTTGACACAGGAAAATAAACGAGATGTAGTGGAATAGGGCGTCTGTGTACATGTTAATACACTGCGTAGTAAAAACAGGACTGATATCTTTACTTTACTATTGTCAAGACAGTCCTTCGAGCTTGTGGGGCCTGGTCACCACCTCATACTAAACTCGAAAGATGTGTCGCCGTCACAAGAATCGCCCGAATGATTGTTTGAGTCTGCGGGCCATCATCGTGGGAAGTGGGAATATCTGTGCAGCGTAACACACTAGTGAAAATATAGGTGTTTAAGACCCGCGCTTGGTGAAGGAGGCTAAGGCAACGGGGTTCGTGTTCAAGAATCTCTCCCTGAACACGAACCGTAACCCCTCACCAGTTAAGTGCCACTACATTCGTTGGGTTGCGATCCACTATGATCCCTGAAGCCTTGTGGCGATCAGCCACTGTCGCCCAAGGAATTGCCACTTTGCAAAGCCCCACAACGCCGTTTGCGATAGTTAATGTCGTCAATATTAAGGCGATGAAGGTAATCGAAGGTATCCTTGAGCTCGGAATGTCGTCGGCATTTCGTACTAAAACCACGACGTCATCGGCGGACGAGTGGACGGAAAATCGTTCTCTCAGTGTAGTCCAGCCACGTAGTTGCATGTCAGTACGGCGAAGCAAGGGTTTCAAGAGCCCGACCAGCTAGCCACGCGGTCCAACGCGCTGCTTCCCGAGCTTGAAGGCTACGGCACAATGATCAGCAACTTTCAAAAGCTGGCAGTACAAGGAAACAGAGTATCACATTATCTTCCAAAAGTTGTCCGCACAAGGAATTGGAAAGATAAAAGCAATAACTCAGCTGGTAGAGGTAGCACTAAAATAAGTGTATCGGACAAGTGTAGGGTACCGACAAATCAATGCATCACGTAGGTGTAAGGAGCGCAAACTAAAATTAGTGACTGATCCACCTGCCGGAAATCACCACTAAAGTCATTCTCCCCCCCCCCCAATAGAATCTATGTAGGGCATTTACGAAGTAGATAAATGGGTCAATGATTCCCTCTTTGTACAAACGTGAACGTTCCATAGAACGATCAGACCCAGAGTGGGGAGAGAGAAGAAGTAAAGTGAGATCATTTCATCGAGAACCTCAAAATCTCTCAATGGAATTCTTTCTTTGTAAATCGAGGCAGTAACTGAAGAAGGTTCGGAAAATACACCGAAAAAGGCTGAGAATCCAGGAAGTGAAAACTGGTGAAATAAAACTACCTGTAAAAATTTACAACTGCACCAGAGTCGTATATAAACTGTCGCAAAGCGGCGAAACAAGGTTGAGAACCAATACTCTGTTCAAAACGAGAAAAGTATATGCTTGCATAGATAATTAAACTGGATCTAAAACTACCAAACACAAAACCATCATCATACGGAGCCATGTACCAGTGTCCATCGCAGAATCAGTGGAAGAAACGGAGGAAGAAGTGTGAACATCTCCCTCATCTTCCAACTGTTTTTTCTACTTCCATGATGCGACTCTGTCGGGCTGAATACGTTTTTTTGCTTCTGCACCTCAGTAATGTCGCTACCTCTTGCGGTTGTATGGGTGGATCATACGGAAAGCCCGTTTCAAACTGACAAGGAAACACTTGAGTGCGAAGTCGCAAGTTCAATCTTTAGTGAGTCTCATTTGAAATTATTGTATTAACAACTACGACAGGAAAAGTATTAGCCTCTAATGACTCACCATGTGCATCAGGAAGGCGACAGAAATTGAATGTCCGGAAAGTGCAGAGATCAACACTCTAAAAATGTATGTATTATGATCCACAAAATCGACATCGTCGACATTCAACAAATGTTCAAACCTAACCACTAACCTGCACCATCAACGTCAAATGAAAATTTTTCCGTAGTGATCACAATGGTTCACACCATCAAGACCGAAGGCGAACTCCTCGGTAGTTACAAACCGTGTAAGATCTTCAGCTAGGTATCCGCTGTTAAAGGATGGAGCTGAACATATTGGTATAACGTGGTGACGAGAACTCAGGCAATGTGATGGCATGCAAGCGAATGTGAAACAGTCTCTCATGAAGCTTATCGTGAAATTGACTATCCTTTAAGGCATAGCTGCAGATAGTGCGATAATATGTTTTATAAGCATGTAAAAAACAAACACCCAGAGCTTGAATTTGTACAGGGTTTCAATTGTTATGAATGCAGTATGACAAGTTTTTGAAGAGCGACAATTTGATCTGAAGGAGAATAATTTTTGTACGCAGACCAGAAATCAAGCAAAAGCAAATTAGTTTGACCAGGTATTGGCCAAAAGCAGTGCTCATGCCGTAGTAGTACATCTACATCTACGTGATTACTCTGAAAATCATAATAAAGTGCCTGGCAGTTCACTCGTGCCCATTTTCCCAGTCTTGCTTGTTGCCTCGTAAATATTACCTGCTACCCTTGCAAGGTCAAGCACAGAGACAGAGCTCCTCCAACTTCACGCAGCACAGTAAATAACTTTCCAGCCAATTTATCATCTGGATTAATAGTTGGTATAATTACATAAGAATGCATTAAGGCATCGATGTTAGCTGATCTTGATACAGCTCTTTTGGTACCTCCAATTTCTGGGGTTCCTTTCACATGCATTTCCTCTTCAAATTCCGATTGTGTGGAGTTGAAAACAAATTCCTTACTGAACGATGGGATAAGTTCGTTTACCTTATCTACAACTTTTCGGACCGATTCTGCAGTTTTCAGTGCGTCGTCAAGCTGACATTTTGCTTAAAATTTCGCTGCCTTTCGTCTTCCAGAGCACTATTTGAATTTATGGAGCCATCCACTGCTTCCCTAGAAATCTCTGTAATCTTTATTGCACGCAGTTTGATGTGCATAACGTAGTAGCTAACTCTCATAAGATCCTGTAAATTGTAGTGGGCATCCTTCAAACGCGTATAAACCAGTTTTTGAAACACCGGCGCTTTATCCTCCCTTGAACATCCGTAGTATGCACTACACGGTGCTGCGGACGTACTCGCAATCTGTTCATAACTGCCGTTTTACTACGCTGCGGATGGTCTTCGATGTACATAATTATGTTTAGTACCCGCTATTTGGACAACGATTATCCTTTACTACGTTTCACTGGAGACGGAATTTGCGGCTCTCCATCCAACAAGGATGATAAAATACATGGCCCAACACCTGTATCAATATCACTTTCACTTGTTAAGCACGTGTCGTCGTCATCGTATTCCTGTTGTACCATGTCCGTGCAATCTAGCTTATACGACACCACACATTCTACTAACTCATCTTGCAGAAAAGTTAATATTTCATCTACCACTCTTATCTCACTTTTGGAAATACCTTGGATTCTTTTCTGACGACTTGTCAACTTCCTCAATTGTTGTTGTATATACTGTATAATGCACTGCTGAGTTTGTTTATCGGTGCCATTGCTCTGCTTTGTATCAACACCATTAACACTGTAGCATAGATGTGAGTTACTCGCCAACTAAGCAAGTTAACTACGCTCCGTAGCCTCGTGCTATTCTCACCATTGTCCCGCCCCCTGTAGCCGTTATCAGTCGGTATTGTGGTTGCGTGGTAGAGAATATGTGGGACGTCGAATTCGGTAAACGTCATTAGCCTTTTGCGATCTCGCACTCAAGGGGTTTCTTGTGGGAGGCAGAAACCTCCGCACCCAACTCATCGGCGGACAGGGGTTCCTGCATGGAGATTTGCTTAGTAACGACGGGATCTTCCTGCTCTTGAGAATCAGTCAAGTTATGCCCATCAAGAACCTATGACACAGAGGCCGCGACAGAAGGCGTGGAAGTGGTTTGGTAAGCTGAGGCAAGAAGAGAGGAATTCGATAAAGCCGAGGGAGACAAGTGGGCTTCTGAAAGAGATTCCTTAACAGGTGGTACCGACGGGGCGGCGTCGATGACGGAAGAATCGCCAAGTGATGTATCAGTAACGACCTGGTCTGGTGCAGAAGTACGCATGGCGTACTCGTACACCAACTCATGTCCTTCAATGGAGGGCTATGCGAAGGGCGAGAAAAGGGAAAGGCTCGTCAACTGCGTGTTCTGCAACGTTTGCTTTGAATAACCTGACCTGGCATCGCGGAAGTGACGGCGTTAATGTCCCTAAGCATGGAGAGCGGGGGAAAATCAAGAGCGTTATCCATCAAAGGTCCATTTTGACCCTCAATAACTACGGGAAAGATTCCCCACATACCGTTTTTTATGCTGTTCGTAAGCGGGTTTTAAGACCACCACACGACGTGGATAACTGGTACAAAGGTGGCCGCTCTGATTACAAATAAAGCAGGTTCCTTCCTGGCTGTATGCGGCTCGCGTTGGTGCCGTTGCTGGGTTGGCATCGTGTAATAGGTATAGTGGCGTTTCGTTTTCTTCTTCTGTTTACTGTGGCCACTACGTTTGCTAGCGTTGTCTGTCTGTGAGTGGCTGCAGCAGCGTTTATCGAAATCTAGTACCCGTACTATATTTGGAAGAACGTGAAGTGTTTTCTGGGTCGGGTGTGTCGGTAGTTCACTTGGGACGGAGCATCAGAGAGAACCGGCAGCACAAGGACTTGCCGGTATCGCTGTCTACCTTGGTTGTAGTGGTTCCTTCTGCCTTTCGATGTTTTAATGACCGGATTCTGAAGACTCAGTGCTGTCTGTCACTTCGCCCTCTCTTGAATTATTCCATTGTTGTACTGGTTATCACACGTTAGGTGCAGTTGATAAGACGACTGATCGGCGTTTAAACTGTCCCTTGTTTGAGTTGGCATTCTATTAGGTGAGCATCACTCTTGGCTGCCTGTCTCAGTGCTTATGCAGCTGTAGAGACTTGGTCGATACTTGGAGCACTGTCTGTGGGTTACTTCCTTCTTATTTGGTCTGACAGTCTCAATTTTTTAAAAATAATATTTTGTTTAAATTATTCCTATTGCTTGTGGCCTTCAGCCAACAAATGGTTTGAACTCTTCTCAATAAGGCCTTCAGCAGTCAGTATAGCTTGTGTTACTGTCAACTTTTTTAGTGATTGTTTTAAAAATTATTTTGGTATTTTCAACTTGCAGTTGTCTTCCTCACTTGTAATTCAGGCCTTCAGCCGCTTATGGTTCTGAAGTATTGCTTGTGGCCTTCAGCCAACGAATAATTTTGAATTCTTTCTTAACAAGGCCTTCAGCCGACAGTGTAGCTTGTGTTACAGTCAATTTAAAAAAAACTGTTTTTATTAAAATTATTTCCTTAAATAAACTGTATGTGTTTACTGTGCAACAAACGGTAACTGATTAGGCCCCATCCACACCTTTTCCTGCTATCCGTAAGTACCACGTCTCAATATGTTATATAAACCCGACAACCACAAACCTGCAAGTGAGAGTGAATATTTTTTTTTTCATTCACCATTTCTGTTGACCAAACACCGCTATAGACCTGTAAGTGGTACTCAGTGGACCAGCGTTCTCTTCGGAAGTGTTGTATATCACCATAACGGAGCTGTAAGGATCTCAGGAAATTGTCACCTACGCCGGACAGGAGATTAAAAGCCGAACATTTGTATAGAGCATTTCTGCCTTCAGCAAAAGAAGCGTGCTAGTGAGACCATGTACTCGTTTCATTCTGAGGTGTGATCTGCTACTGTAATGCATTACACAGCCGATAGATTGCGAATGACTCTGGTTGCTGCGTACATTGAACGCGAAGATCTCAGGCTTTACAGTAAGACCACAGGCACTGCCTGTATCAAAATGTATTTTACGTATCGGGCGTTGACACACGTGTTCTGCTAATTCTTCTGAGCAGTATATTTAGATCGCTTCCGCAACCGAATGGTTGCCGGCGTAGTAGCTGAGCGTGTTCGCCCAGGGAACTGGTCATCAGTTCTCATAAAAAAGCAAGTTTCTCAACGACTGTATCTGAAAGATATCATGCGACACCCGTAGAGAACGACTGACAAAAAATTGACCATGAAACAGACGGAACACAAATAAAAAATGCGGCAGAAGGACAGTGTTTCGAATACGGTACCTCCTAACAATTTTCCTCAGGGGTATGGGGTCGACCTAGTCATTGTGAGGCCAAATGAAGAGCTGCTTCAGTACAGAAGCAGCGGCATCATCAGGAGCCATTCACTGCCAGTAACGGCTGGAGGGACTGGCGACACGCTGGCCACAAGCCGCATGATAATGGATCACTCCTACTACTGCCTTCTTTGCAGCAGTCGGAACTACCTAAAGCCTAATCAATGAGTGGTGTTCATGTTTACGAAACTAAATACCTTTACGTTAACAAAAGGGAGAATTTCTGATAACTGGACGCGAACCAATCTGTCACACTGTACAACGACAAGTGTGGTGTGGCTGACTGTGGAAACTATATTGCAATAAAGCTAACGTTACAAATACTGAAGAAATTGGTAAGAGTATTTTTGAACAGATCAGACAAAGAAACAGAAATTACGTCCTGCCAATGTAGTTTTACCAACAGGATAGGCGTTATTGACGGTATGCACACCCTTAAAATCCTAATGGAGAAACTGAAAGACCTCAGGATATACTTCCAGCTCGTGTTCATCGACTTCAGATAAGCTTTCGACCGACACCAAGATATAGGAATGACGGCTAATACAGTTTACGTACAAGAGCCAAAAGGAAACAATAAGACCTGAAAACTAAGAATGAATTGTTTTGATTAACAAGGATGTAAAGACACTGATGCAGTCTTTCGTCCGTACAGTTCAACCTGTGCATCGAAGAATTAATGACGGAAGTAAAAGAGAGGTTCAACAGTGGGATTAAAATTCAAAGTGAAAGGATATCAGTGATAAGATTTGCTGATGACACTGTTATCCTCACTGACAGTGAAGAAGAATTACCGGATGTGTTGAACGGGATAAACACTCTAACGAGTACAGAATGTGCTTTGAGAGAAAATCGAAGAAGGACGAGGGTAACGATATGTAGCAGAGCTGAGAATACCGAAAAACTTAACATCAGAAATGATGGTCAAGAAGTAGAGAAAGTAAAGGAATTTTGCTACCTAGGCATCAACATAATCCATGGTGGACGGAGCAGGGAGGATATAAATAGCAAACTAGCACAGACGAAATGTTGTTCTTGGCCAAGAGAAGTCCGCTAGTGTGAAACGTAGACCTTAATGTCTGAGATTGTAGGTATGGGGTGCAGCGTTGTATGGTAGTGAAACATGGACTGTACGAAAACCGTAACAAAGAAGAAATCATGCATTTGGGATGTGGTGCTACAGAACAATGCTGAAAATTAGGTGAACGAATAAGTTAAGGTAAGGAATGAGCAGGTTTTGCGTAAAATCGGCGAGGAATGGAATATATGGAAAAAACTGAAAAGAAGATGGGGTCAGAATGACAGCACGTCTGTTAAAACATCAGAAAATATCTTCCATGGTCTAGAGGGAGCTACGGGGGGTAAAAACTGCAGAATAAGACAGAGATTGGAAGACATCCTGCATATAATTGAGTGCTACTCTGAGGTGAAAAGAAAAGAATTCGTGGTAGATCGCAGCAAATTAAAAACAAAATTGAGATCTTAGGGTAGCGACCTGCATCGCAACAGCTGAACAGATGCACGTCATTGTACTGTTCCAGAAGGAAAGTTCAGCTTGACTGGCACTTCACCTACATTGGCTGCCAGGGTATAAATTAAGTACGTGGTTATTTTGTGAACTGGTTATTTTGTGAATCAATCAGATAATTTTCGCTTTTCTTATTGATTTTTGTTTTAGTCAGAAATTTAGCGTCAAGGACTAGAAACATTCAAGAAACTTAATCGAAGTTGCTGGCACTAATAATTTATACTTTCAGCTTGAAAACATGTTCTGTGGCTTCTGCTTCACTATTTCTGTCAGTGAGAGTTGCGACAAGTATTGCAGAAGATTTGGAATTGTTGTATATATGAAAAGTGATAATATTCTGTAGCTAGTGTCTTAACTAAAATAGGTATGACCAAATTATTATTTGTTCAGTTTAAATAAGAGAATGCAAACTATGAGCCAAACCATGTTATAGAGGGAATTAGCAATAAATAATCAGTCAGGAATCATGGAGGTGGATTATTGTAGGGAGGAGACTGCAGTAGGAGGAGACCAGTTAGCTCCATGTAATAGATAGTTAGGGACAGTTTTAGCAGTTAGTGTGCAAAGAGATTTGAGAGTCAATATTAATGAAGAAGAGGACGAGTTAGCAACACAGTACTTAGACATAATCATTACGAATCGGCACGAAAGAGTAGAGGACAAAGGATTAAAACCGCATCTGCAGGAAATACTCAATTTAGCGCGTCCACCACATCCTTGAATAGACATCTGAACAAAAGAGGCGAACATTGTGATCACTGAACATCTAGAAGAACGGATGAATAAACAAAAAAGTAGGAGCAACTGGCAAACAAAACTTTGAAATAAATGGAAAAGACAAAGGACGAAACAAGGAGTAATAAAGGTAACATAGGTAGATGAAATGGCAATAAAATTAGAAAAGATTCCGACCTTCCAGCAACATCTCACTAGCGTACACGTAAGCGGAAGACAGGGTCGAGAGACCACCAGCAGTTGTTCATAAAATAGTTGTAGTCATGAATGTTCTCTTGACATATGAGACATCAAAGAAAGAAGAGGTCCGCCAATGGGAGCTAGAATGAAATGACGAGAGGAAAAGTCGTTTGAGCAAACATTCCCTCTTGGTGCTCAAATTACAAGAGTTCAGGGATAATGACAATACCTTACACCCCAAAGCATGAATTGTACAATTCAGCTCATCAGTACTACCGCTTTGGTCATTAAGGCATGATATGGAATTTCTTTGTGATTACTGAGGTGCATAGCTTTAAGATGCACAAAATACGTAGAATTTTGGAAAGCATTCTTGGCAAACTATTGGTCGAAGGCAATGCAAGAGAGGATTAAACAACGGATTATAATGAGCAGGAACTGTCTTGAAAGTCCTTGTATCCTCTGAGGCAATGCTCAAGAACATTCAATTTCTTAATCTTCCATACAGTCCGTGAGAAATAATTAGATTTTGCTTCATGAAATAGTTTGCTGATATCAGTACGGCTTTTTGGAGAATACAGAGAAGCATTCAAGAGTTTCCTATAGGGACTGGATTTTTTACCTGGCGAGAACAATGTACGAGAAGAACGAAGTGAGACATAGAACAATTTTTTCAGACAGCAACGCAAGTAGAGTGAATACAGGAACAAGTACTTTAGACCACAAGGACAACAATTTCACATGATTGGGTTGGAATCGTTAGCAAAATTACAGCGAACAGTAATTTAGACAGAACTGAAATGAAAGAGAGAGTAGCAGTCATCAAGCTAAGACTTCCTAATCTGGTGGATAGTAACAATGCAGGAACTCTTCATCAGAACGACTAGTAACAGACATGGAAATGGCTGCAGTAGGATACACGAACTATAACAGATCCAGATAAAAGTAAATACGGCAGGATATGAGTATATAGCCAAAGCATCACTGAAAGATGAAGAGGATCCCACAATGCAAAATCTGAACCCTCCAATCAGAGTAACAATAGGAGGAAGATGGTAGAATCTCCACCACAGGCAGAACAGTGGCATGAGGAGGTGGTAGATCTTCAAAATTTTGGATTTGTGTAGATTAATTGTGTGTGATTATGAATTGTACGTTGTGCTTGAACCATTATGTGTTCATATTAGATTAGATAGAGAATAGATATTGTGTAGTTGTGATTGTAACATGTTTACAGTGGCATTGTTTTTCTCCTGTAGATAGGTTTCTCATGCCTTAAAAAAAATTAGAGATCTTGAAGTGAGTTCTCCATGGATATTTCTGTGAAAGAGTTTAATAGGAGCAATAACGAGATGAATAAAGCATTTCTGTAATGTTGTTCTGACTAAGTGACTGTCAAACGGTTGTATTATATGAGGTACTTCACAAGTGAATTGGAGAACCATGAATAATTGTGGCAAATAAAGAGTTAATTGGAATGTAAGTTGTACTCTGAGCCGTGGTGCGCATTTTCTGGCACACCAACTCTTTGGCACGTGACTGTCTATTACCCGGCTGTACTACGATCTTTGCATCTGTTGTGATCTGGCGGCTGATTTGGTTGTCGGAGAGTTGGGGTCGGACTCGCTACGAGGCGGAAGGACGTGCTCACGGGGACGAAGGAAGTGAACACGCGGGCTCGGTCACCAGAGGCGCGGCCGGTCTGCCTTGCAAGACGGGCGCGAGTTTCTGGGGGACCTGCCTGAGCTCAACTACGGGCGTTGCTCGTCGCATTGCTTCGGTGCCTGTTTTCTAGGAGAGACCCATCCATCGAGACCATCTCGAACCACGCTCTCTATCGAAGGTGTAAGTGGTTTTGGTGCCTTCGTTTCGTTGAACGATTTGCGTTCCAGCGAGTGTACTTGTTTGTTCGTTGTCGTAATGTACGTGTTGCTGAAGTAAGAGCAGCCGGCAACGTGTGTCACCACATGGAGACCAGCAGTCTCTACCTCCTTTAAAATGTCAGTGTTCCCTAAAGATGTATGTGAAGTATTCAAGTTAGTAGGTCATATTCTAGTTGTAATTTTCTGCACGCCAAGCTTACACAATTCGCAGCTACATCGCAGACCTATGCAACGAAATTAGAGTGCACAACCTAGTATCCTTGTGAAGTTGTGCATTTGAATAACGTGATATTATCTTGAACTCATTTACATTTCATCTTTGTACACACTGTCGGCCTTAATCATATGTGTAAATTTTGTTTGACAAACTATGAGAGAGTAAAGGTCTGATATTATATTTTCAGCATTGGAATTGTGTAAAGTTCTTAGTTTAAATATTTTACAGCATTGATAATGCTGAAAAATTTCACACACTTTATTGAAAGCATTTATGGGTTCTTTATTTACATTGTTCATTGATCTCTTAATTTATATTAATTGATGTTTGCTTAGTGTTTGTCGTGCTTTCTGCGGTCTGTTTGTGTTCCAGTTTCTTGCGAATTGGGGTGTGTGGGAGTGGCGCCACGTTCTGCTTCGGTGCACAGAAGCTGTGACGTGTCGTCTAATGGGAAGTGACTACCGGCTGGGCTCCGGCATTTAGGTGTTGTTTTGGATGGCTGGTGTGCTGCTACCGGCATTTTAAGTTAAGTCACCTTTTCCCCAGGACAGCCTGGCGTCACTGCCCGTCTGGTAGTTATTGAACCCATTTTATGTACATGTAAAAACGGCTTTTTTAATTTGCTGTTCTCCTAGTGTTATTTGGGTTCATAATAAACTGGCGTGTGTTTTAAATCACTTCCATATTGTACATTATTGCCTTAAAAAAACCGAAACTACCTGAGCCACCCTTAAAATCATCTTCAGATTGTAATTTGACTATTAAGTCTTGGAATCTCCGTGGCTCTTATTTTAAGTAAGTTGTTTTAACTGTATACTTTGATATCGTCTTAAGAACGGCCACGTGTTCATTGCCTCTAATCTGTTTTATAAAATTTGTTTTGATTAAATTGTTAATTATTGGCTAGTTGTTGCGTTAGGGAGTGACGTAGGAGGAGCCTTGTACGTCCTTGCTAAGTGTATCCCTCATCCCGGCTTCCTAAACCACACACTGTTTTGACTGAGTTGTTCGAAAAAAATGGGGAAGACTTTCCTGAGTTCAGTATAGTGACAGTCATATGAATTTTCTTCGTTGCTTGGTTGTCCTTAGCTGGAGGAAAGTGTTATAGTGAATTAATGTGTATTTATGTCCACACCAGAGGAGCATCAGGAAAATGTAGTCAAGAGAGAGTTATGTGATTAATTTCCATGCCAAAGCAGCATTTCGTCCAAGTTAAGAAGAGAGAGTACAAGTACTGAGGATATCAGTCCAAAATCAAGTTTATGTGTTGGTCCAGACAGGAGCGCCTGCGATGGTGTACTCAACGACGAACCTGGGTGCACGAATGGGAAAACGTAATTTTTTCGGATGAATCCAGGTTCTGTTTACAGCATCATAATGGTCGCATCCGTGTTTGGCGACATCGCGGTGAACGCACACTGGAAGCGTGTATTCGTCTTCGCCATACTGGCGTATCACCCGGCGTGATGGTATGTGGTGCCATTGGTTACACGTACGCATTTCTCCTCCTTACACGAGGCATCACAACAACGTTTCACCAAGAAACGCCGGTCAACTGCCGTTTGTGTATGAGAAATCGGTTGGAAACTTTCCTCATGTCAGCACGTTGTAGGTGTCGCCACCTGCGCCAACCTTGCGTGAATGCTCTCAAAAGCTTATCATTTGCGTATTACAGCATCTTCTTACTGTCGGTTAAATTTCGCATCTGTAGCACGTCATCTTCGTGGTGTAGCAATTTTAATGGCCAGTACTGTAGTTTTTGTAAGAAAGTTTCTTATACATTTTAGAAAGGACTATTAGAAATTTAAATCTGTAATATCAATAACTAGAAATACGACAAATAAAAGTCAGTGAATGAACTTCATTTGCAACACCGAAACAATGAATTGAGTCGATGGCCATCTGATAATATTTGTTTTGTTTAAGTAGTAGAAATTAATACAATGGAAATTAGTAAAGCAAAGGAAAGGAACACACGTCAGGAGAAAATACTGATAGTGAAATATAGTTTCTGAAAACGATATAAGAACAAAAATTTACTATTACCGTTGTCAAATGTGAACTTATATAAAGAATAGGAGTAAGCAACTCAGCAAGGATATGAATATATAATTATTTTTATTTGGTTTGTTATCCCTTATATCCGTTCAGAAAGAGGATGTGGTGTTGTATGTTTTTTATGAAATTATTGTTCACAGATTTGGTGTATTCTATACGTTACATGTCGAAAATGAGAAACCAAATAGTAATTATTATTACTTGTGGTACTATGGGGAGACAAGGTAGAAGGTTGAAACGATGCACTGAGGAAAAGAGAGGAAAGTTTGACCAATGGCCACAGAATAGCTGACGGTTTCTTTTCTCTTTCTTTATAGTGTTTATATGTATTAACTTCAGTAACAACTATGATAATATAACAATTCAGGGCATGTGCACAAACTAACTTACTGCACAGATAGAGAAGTGATATTATAATTTTAATTTATCTAACAAACTAACTGAACAATGTATGTTGTGATAGTCAAGCTAATTATCTGGAGATAAATATGTGATAAGACCTGAATATAATGTTGTAAGATGAGAAGTTTTTCAGTTAGTGAAGATGTATGACAAATGAGAATAATTATTCATAGCTAATGAGGATCACTGTAAATTTATTCAATTAAACTGCTAGTTTGCAAGCCGTGGAAAGATTTGATGATGTAATGAAACAAATTCTATCTTGTAATGAAATGACTAATTAACACAGTAATTTCTAAGGATGCAGCTTCATTTTCAGTGACTGATTCAGTAAATGAAAATTTAATAAAAAATGGCTCTGAGCACTATGCGACTTAACTTCTGAGGTCATCAGTCGCCTAGAACTTAGAACTAATTAAACCTAACTAACCTAAGGTCGCTCGGTTCCAGACTGTAGCGCCTAGAACCGTACGGCCACTCCGGCCGGCTTTAATAAAATATCATGTTCTGTAAATACTGCATTTATCATAAGTTATGGTAAGATAGTAATTTGAGGACTATTTAAACGGGTTGCACATGTAAGTGGCCGACACTGTTTGGATGATAGACAGTCGTCTGATGATGTGGCCTTGTGGCAAGCATGTTGCCAGGCCAAAGACAAGCAAAGCAGGAGGAAAGGGGCAGAAAGGAGAACAATTGGCCAGTGGCGTCAACGTTCACTGTCGCTTTGGAGACGCAGCGGTGCTGACTCGGAGTCAGGAAGCCTGGAGGGATGACTCTGGGGAAAGGCAACCAGTTCAGGCGCAAGTGCGTACGAGCCACTTGCCACACAGGGGGGGGGGGGGGGGGGGTCCCCCCCCCTGTGTGGCAAGTGGCTCGTACGCACTTGCGCCTGAACTGGTATCAAGAACAACAGCAGGCATCACGCCTGTGATGTCAACGTTAGTAAATACAAGATGAAAGGTGTAGTGATGACGTGTAATCTGGATTTCATTTGCTCTCCACAACAGCAGACAGCGGACATTTAATACTGCTCTGAAAATGTTGCCATGTTATCCAACGTAGAATCTTTTTTGTCTGGTGACAATTATTTCGGGCTCTCTGTCACCCCCGTCAGTGCAGTGCTGGAAAAAGAGTTTCCTGCCTTTTCTTTTACTCTTCGAGAGAAATTGCTCATTGTATCACCTGTGCACAAGCGGTGTTGAACAACGTTCCTAACTTAACCGTTACCCACGGATAGCAAATCTACTTTTTCTCCGCTGAACGTTTTTTCCATCTCGCTGTTGTCAGTATAGCTGAGCGGCATACCTTGACTTGGGGCGTCCGGACACAATGGAATTAAGTCCATTTTTGGTCATTTTGGACTATTCCACTTTTAAGTACTATTATTCAGATTTGTAAATAACTGCTATAGGAATGACAACCCTGTTGAGCATGGAGGGAAGCAGCCTTTTCTTCAGAGCACAATGGGAACTTATACATTGTCACAGATTGCATGGTTCGTTCTGTCGGTGTGTGAGCTCTATTTATAGTGGACATGATTATGATTGATTTCTCTCAAGATAAGGAAAATACCGCATCGGAATATTAACATTGTATCTCAGGTACGCTAATAATTCTTTTGCAAATTTGATACGGAATAATTAAATAACGAGTTAACAATGAGACTAGGCTGTTGAGTTTAAATGTGTAATAACAATATTTTATTGTACTGACGTCATATACTACATTTGCACATTTTTCTTTCACTGTAGGAAGAGGTAAGGAAGATATATGACAGTAATGTCTGCGACAAGGATGAAGTAAGGAAATCCGAAAGGAGATTTTCTCGACATCCAGAGAAAAGGGTGAGGAGTATTAGGCAGAGGCAGCGGAGCTGTTGGCAGGAATACACTACAAGGAACGGAATAAGAGTTCCAGCTAAAAGTCTTACAGCCTCTTCCTACTCCACCCCACCCCCCCTCTCCCTCTGCTGTAAGTTTCAACGCCACATTCACCTTGAAGGAGAAGAGAGAGAATCATATTTCGTCCCTTCTGCAAACTTAGTGATTACAGACGGTACAGTATGAAGTACCTCCAGGGACTTTAGTCAGGTCCGATTATGAGGTCTTGGTTCAAGAGAATCCTAAAGACGTTACCTTTAAATATTTCTTAAGGTTGGTGAGAGATCTTTAAGGGTGTGTAACCTTTACACATGATAAAATAATCTTATGCTTAGACTCCTGTGTACGCAGAAACAGGAACATTGAAATGGCATTGCAACTCACGAAGTTATGTCAAGATTCGAGGGTGAAGTCTCATCCATTTATCACGAATTTTTGGTATCAGGATATCGTTACTTAACTGAAGATAGTAATTTCGATTTGGTGGAGAAGGCCAGTAGAAAAATTTCGCACATTCACACCAAATGATTCGATGGATGTTGTTTGACAAGCAAATAAAATGTCCCATAGATTTTATATTACTGAAATGAAATTCTTGAATTCTTTCCTTCAGAAAAATGAATGATTCAGTAACGAATGGAAAAATTGGTCGATGGTTTGAGATCAACTGGCTGACTGTGATATGCTCATGTTATAAAACAGGATCTCGTTTTGCCATGAAAACGTTTACGCAGACTGTGAAATCTAATGTGCAATTTCACAAAGCTGACTGAAGAAAGATGCCCGGATGTCCCATGACATACTCCTGTAACATCCAGCACAGCCCTCTTTATATCGAGGGTCGACCAGTACCAAAAGCAAAGAAAAAGGACATGAAAGATTTATTGCTACACATTCCATGTGACCATCACCTTTTTTTTTTCAAGAACCTGCCGTGTGCCACCTCAACAAGAGCTTCCTCATCTTTGCTAGAGAACATAGACGAAAGTGAATACGTTATTATTTGAATCTGAATTACACAACATGCTGTTCGGAAATATTTGTTATAAGCATACACAATGAATGAAATTATAATTATGCACACAAGAAATGTATTTGCCTTACTGTTTTCTTAATCAAGCCTGAGTACTAGATCAAAGTGGAAGATAAATGTACAATACGTTCAGTGCGCACAAGAATCAAGTTCAGAATTTTAGTTTGCTATTCAAGGTAACCTACTTCGCTTTGAGAAAGTGTTATACGAAATATCCTCTATCATGCAGACATTTTAGGATGGTGTAAACTTCATCCTGCAATTAATTACTCAGAATAAACTTTGTCTATTTTTCTCAAACCTCTCTTTTTGTGACTTAATGTCCTTCTTCACCGTACGATGTAAATGTCAATTTCTGTATGTGGGCTGCTTCACTTTGTAGTGATGATATAAATGAACATTTCCTCTTTTCTTGAGTAATGATGAGACTGAGATAGAACGCAGATATACTGGGAAAAGAAAATGTATTTTGTCATCGCCTTAGCATTCGCCACCACATCTCATCAAACTACGTGAATAACAACCCTATCTGAACAACTCGTCCGTTGAATGGAGGAGGCCTGCCAGATGAAAGGACCCACTGACAAGCTTCCCCATTGCTATGCACGCAACGGTCACTAAGCAGTGACTACTGTCAGCTTCTACTGAACTGAACAATGTCTTTCTCCGATTCTCGTGTGCCAGGACTGTCTACTTTCCTCATATACTGAACTGAGACATGACACAGTTCTCAAAAGAAATTTGGCTTTTTCCATCTTTGTGTAAAGTGTACTGTTATTTAAAATTCTTATCAGGGGCTTCGTCCACAAAAGTACGGAAAAGGTCATATTATCTATGATGATATTTGTTAAATATTTGTATGTACATTTGTAACTGCACCATTTTATGTCGTACTAATGTGAGCTGACACTTTAAGTAACACAACCGTTCTACCCTCAGGTATTACTTCATTGTAGCCCATAAAAAGGTCTTAGTGTCTGTACACTTTCAATTGTTAAAATATTTTACTGTATACCAGAGACAGTTTTAGGTACATGCACAGATAATATGCATGGAACTATATATTTCCTAATATCATGTTGGGTCACTGAATGTGTTTTTATAATTTCGTTTTAGTAGAGAGGTTGACATCCAGTCAAATGTCAATGACGCATCGCATTATGTTGTTTGCTAATCAATTTCTTTTTCTGTAAATTACCACCATTTGTTTTTAAATTGAATATTTATTTTCTTTCACGCTATTGCTACTACAACTGAGAAAACCAAAAGTGTATTTTTGTGTTTTTCGATAGGAATGAATTTATGTATTCACCCTAAGTGAATATACATATGGTTTCTTGCGAGCAACAAGCGGTCAACATTCTATATGTAGTAAACATGAGTGGATTTAAGTTTTATTTTTATGAGTTGAATTACTGTTTGAATCTAGGGAACTTTCAATTGGTTTAAGTGGTTACGTGAGAGTGGAACATAGATTAAAAGAACTGTTAGTACTTGAGAATGAATGAATGAAGATTAAACTAACCTATATTATAAAGATTTTGAATTTGGAGTGGATAAGTTTTGAAAGCTTAATACATTCTAGATATAAATTTGTATGTCAATGTCAATAAATCGTAAACATAACAAATCTTAAGTGACATTTACCAATAGAGAGAAGTATTTACTTTCGGTTGTTACAAAAAATGTAAGTGAAATTCTTTTAATAAAAGTAAAAGTTTAGCAAAATTATCCCATTTCCATATCTTACTTCACGCTATTTCAAGTGATTGTATGGTACGACCCCCTGTCAAGCAAAGTAAAAATAAGGAGACAGCGAAAATTTGCTTCTTGGTGTCACACTGTGTAATATCACGCATATATAGTTTCATTCCGTGTTGGTGTGATGAAAAGCGCCAAGTCATTCTTGACCTGACACCCTCATTTTTAATAAACAAGTCCAGTTAACAATCGATTAAAGTCATTTTTAAACTGCTCAAGATATTTTCAGTTATAGTTACGAGATTTGATTGTAAACCTTTGAATCTTCTTCTCTATATCGTAATTCTGTTTCTGTATTTGTAGTGGTAGATTTTTCGCCTTTGTAAGCCGAGGTTTCTGGAAGCCTGCAGATGGGTACCAGGGAACCCGAGCCTAGATGCCCTGCAGAATCACTCTCTGAGGACGTAGAGCCACTTGTGAGGAACTTGTTGACCGAGAGGATGAGGCTCAGCGTGGCAAACTTTTACCTCGTGCCTTAGGAAACAGTGCGCTATGCGAGACCCACCAGAACACTAAAAACAGTGACCCATGGAAACACCAAATAAATAGCCATTTACACCTGGGTCCTTCCATCAAAGCACTTTTTGCTGAGGGCATTACACCTTGCCAAGTGAGTTATCACACGGCCTGTCTTCCCCAAAAGCAGCGAAAATTTTCAGTCATTTCCTGTGACTTTACCGTTTGAAGAAAGCACATTGTAACAGATACCAAGAACCAATGATATGGGACTTTCTTTGACGCGTGGACAAGAAACAGACGGCTAGAGTTGGCGGCCACGAGCACTTTATTGAATTTTTGGGTACGAAATGACAGTAGTTGACGGAACAAAGAAACTAGACATTGGAATCGGCTTGTGAATTTAAATTTCTTGAAAGAGTGCAGGCGAAAAACCACTCAATTGGAGAACGATTTTTCCACAGTTTCTGGTGGGAGAAAAACGACAAGATAAAAATTATGCCATTGTTGAGAGCTGGGTGAAATTTTTATTTTTGGTGGGCGATTTTTACATGCAGACTCTGAGTAGACACAGCAGACGCGCTGTAATTTAGCTTAGCACGAGAGAGACGAAGAAGACACACTTTTGGACAGTCATTCGAGGGCGACAGTTGCACTCGATTCCTCTCGGCGAGGCAACCTGATTAGGCGGAAGAATTCCTTTGGCATCTGTTTGAATCATTTACTGTCTACCCATTCACACACAACAGTTATGTTGGAAATGTCTAATAGCATCGGTTGGTTACTACGTAACGAAGTTAGGGATTTTCCGTATATCAGTAAATTCACATAGGGTCATCCACGATCAGGCAGACAGGCATCGTTCCATTTATTTAATTTCCCTCTCTAGTAAGACTTATTCACTTATGTTAACTGCACGGGTATACCATGCTGAATTAATATGTTAGTAATCTGATACCAGTGACCGAATTTCCCCGTCAGATAACCTTGCCAAATGTGTCAGTGTTTATTAGAAGTTAATTTCATGTTTCTATTAGATGCACTTTGGCGTGTGCTGAAGAAAATTCTATGTAATGTCCGTATTCATTTGTACACACTGAACATTTTGCAATTAAAACTGGATTCCCTTGGACTATGCTTTTTATTTCATAGTTAATTTTTAATGCAGTTTATTAATATTGAATTTTTGGAGTGTTAATACCCAAGACTCTGCTGAGGCCAACTTTTTAACAGTTTTCAATGATATTAGCTGCATAATATTTTAATTGAGTATCTGAATTTTTCGTGCACATAACTCCATCTGACGATGGAGGGTTCGAAGATTCGAAACGTGTTATCGTAACATATAAAGAGTGACTGCCAACAGTAAACTTGTTCCATTCGATATCCGTAACGGTTACGCAAACCCTAGTCGAAAAATGATCGCTTTTATATGTAATGGATAACTATTCATCACAGAAACTAGGTTATGAAAATCGAAAGAAGGGGTGTTACGATGAAGCAGGGTTACGCGAGGGTAGTGCCTTGCTAATCATTGCAACATGGAAAGAAATGAAAGGGAATCTGCCTTGTAGGAAACCAGATTACACGTAAACACAGAATAATGATTCAGACAGCTGACGGCCAAGAAAGATTCATAAAAAGCCGTCTACTAGTGTCATATATATAGACTTAGGGCAGCACTCAAAGTTGTAGAAACTGTATTTCTCGATGAAATGCTTTTGGTTTCATAGTTAGTTTTTCATGAAGTTTATATTAACTGCACAGTATTTTAATTGAGTATCTGAGTTTTTCGTGCACATAAAGCCATCTGATGCTGTAGGGTTTGAATCCTCTAAACGTGTTGTTGTCACATGTAAACAGTGTCTACCAACAGTAAACTTATTGTTTCACTCGCTACCAGTAACGGCTACCAAACCCTAGCCAAAACTGGCAGCACTCGAAGTTGTAGAAACTGTACTTCGGGATGAAATCAGTCTGGACATAAAATTTTCATCGTGGGTGCAACGCAGTGGACGAAACTTGAAACATTTCAATCACGGTAGTGTAACGAATAGAGCAGGTGCTGCATCAGGAGGATCTACTACAAAGGCTGAGTGATGAAAGACGACTATAACAGATAAGAGGGCGGTAATTTTCCTAACACATTCAGGAACGGGACGTTGTGTGCGAGTGCTGCGCTGAAATGCTGAGGTTTGGCGCACGAGTGGCAACTGTGTTAGGGCGCATCAGACAAGTCAGAGGAAAAAAGTCGATGGGTTTATAGTTAAATTTTATACCTTTAATATGGAGGATTGTAATACAAGCTTGTAACCTCAATAACTGTGTACTATTTCGAATATGGATTTCTGTTTGAAGATAAATGTTATTAAAAAACTCGTAATACCAGTTATCGACTAAATTACATTATTAAAATATATATTTACAGAGAACTGAGCATTTCTACAACTATTGGGTATATAAAATATACAAATTACTCACTGTCTACGGCCGTGGTGGTATATAGGATAGACCACTACACTCCGGTCCTAGAGCTTTGGAGTTCAGTCTCAGATAGGGTTATCGCAATTCAACAATCCTCCTGATACACGAATTATTCCCAATGCTTCAGATTACAGTAACGGAACACTAGCTGCTAGACTGAATGTGTTTCTAACACTTTAAAGAAAAGAGGGCAGATTTGAGAAAGTTTTCCCTTTCTGCATTCAGAATGGTTTAGACTGCTTTACTGGTACGTTAAAATTTGTTAACCGATTGAGGAGTGGGACACAACTGGTTGACTTATCTATTTCGCAATAAATAACAAATTTCGAGTCAGTTAAATGACTTGGGTAATGTGCCACCGAAACGGAGCAAAGTCGTTGCGTCATTAAGGGATTTTATCAAATTGTGGGCTCAAGTAGGTGTCACTGATATGGAAAATATCACGAAAAGGGTAGATGGAGAACCAGTGAAACGAGACTTCTTTGTCATTATCCAGTAGCACAACGCTTCCACAACATATCAAGCCAGGTTTTATTCGCCTAACAATGAGGCCCTATATTAACAACACAGTGAGTTTTGTACACATATCTTTGGGCATACCGCTCTATCATGTAAGGAAGAACGCACATGCGGCGTATGTGAGAAGTTCGCCGCCGAATGAGTCGTTTTTTTCATCTTCTCCAAGGTGTGTAACCAGCCCTGTCTGGAATGAGACTGTATTGTCCATCTAGAAGAATGAAAGATTCAGGAGCCCAAAACAACCTGAGCGTCTGGTGAGCCCAAAAAAGGACCTATGAGCCATGCCACCTCCTGCTTTCACTACTTCGTTTGCTTCCACTCTTAAGAACCCTATTCAGAAAGCCAGTGCCTCTACCCAAACAGATGTTGCTAGTGTCAACAGAATTACCTGCGTTTGACAGTGCAGTTTGTGAAGGTTCCATCATTAAGAAGCCTATGGCTCCGAGCAGAACATTAGAAAAGGCCACGTTTGCCACATTTCCACCTTGCAGCGCTTCCAGCTGATTCCAGCGAACAGGCCACCCTGTTTGCTGGAATCAGCACTGCCACGACCACAGCCACAGTCACTCCTCCGAAGCCCTGTTCACAAAAAAACCTAAAAGAAAGCGTCAATGTAAGAAGATGATTGGTCATAAACCTTCGGACTATGTAGCCTTATTCTGTCTGACGATTCTAATGATTCCACTTCGGAGTTAATGCAATATGAATTCCACCTGAAGCAACCACCCGTCCCAATGGCGAAGCCTCCGACATCTGCTGTATCCCCAATCTGGTGGAGGGACAGAGTGAAAGAAAACGTGACCTATAAAATGATTACCATGCTACAGTGGAACTCCAATGGATTCAAGACGCTTGTGGAGAAACTGAAACTCCTCATGCGCTACTATTCAGAAGAAAGACACCTCCTCCAACAGCAGAATCAAAAGTCTTGTGACATGTCAGATTTGTTCCGCAAAATTTTAGAGATGTATTGGTGGAGACATCAAATGTAGTGGCTGGGTGCCAGGGGGTACTGTATTAAAACTCGGCGAGAACTTTCCAAGTGATTTATTGTTTTTTAGCTACAGTGCCCTCGTTCCTCTTGGTTTGCATCGCAGGGCCCCTCAATGCTGAGGAAGCACCCCAGCGGCCCATGTAATGCAACGCTGTGTCGAGCCAGCCTTGTATACCAGCAAAGTTGCGTCTTCGTCAGGATGCCGCAATTGACACAGCGGTCTGCGCCCGTGCCAACTCAGCTATCCCCATCCTTGTATCCTCTGCGCCACTCCAAGGAGCCATCATGCAGCCCTCTGACAACTGCAAGATGATCTGCACCATGCTCCTTTGCCGGCGTGGCTTAGGATGTGGCGATAACAAGCAGACATGACCCTCGCCCCGGTTGTCACCGGCGTGTGTTAGAAGTTGGAGCTGTGGAGTGGTCCACCGCTGGCTGGCTGGCTACGGACCCCACGTCGGGCTCAGGGGGTCGAACCAACGACCCGCCATGGAATGCGACAGTGGCGCAACATCTGTAGCTGTGTGTAGCTGGTGGTGTTCAAAATGATTCTAAGCACTATGGGACTTAACATGTGAGGTCATAAATCTCCTGGACTTAAAAGTACTTAAACCTAACTAACCTAAGGACATCACACACATCCATGCCCAAGGCAGGATTCGAACCTGCGGCTGCACCGTTCCAGCCCCTCCAGGATGACCTTAGGTCCACTCTCGACGCTTTCCAATTCTCGGGTATAAGGGCTGGCCGTGAAGCTGGGGCATGTCACCCGCCCCCTCTTAGTGCCACAGTAAGGAGGGACTGTACGTACGGTCACGGGTTTGCACTACAGATCTTACTTTATCTCACTTTATAATGTGTGCAGACACATAGACTTGCAGTCTCGTCATTTCAAGCTTTTTATTTTTGTGTATCTATTCTGTTTCACGACCAAGCTTGTTTTATTGATATATTGAAACGCTGTAGCATTCCATTTTATATTTACTAAGTTTCACAGAAGGAAGATTATAATAAATCTCCTCTCCATATCAAATATCCCTTTAACTAACACTGAGGTAGAAAATGTTTGTTTTATCGTGCAGTGAAAAATATATATCGGCATCTAGTCTCACCGTACACGTGCAGGTAACGACGAAACAGTGAACAGTAATCAAACACAAATCCCGCGGTACACGAGGCCGAAGCATTGAAGCAGTGTAAAATTGCTGCTATCTGCGGAATTTCCAATCCTGCTTTCGCTAATGATTGTGCACACTCGATACTGTATGTACCCTTTACCGATTCTGCAGCCGTGTTTAATTAACTTCGTTTTCGGCTTTAACAGACTGCTGATATCATTTATTCCTACACAGTCTTTTTTACCTCTTTTTGCTTATTACGATCTCTTTTTCGAACGGAAACTGGAATCAAATTCTCACTGGATAACCATCTTGTTTGCAAGCAGTACTGTTATACGCGTTTGTTTACTTCAGTAGCGGGTAATATCTGGAAACGATTTACGAAGAAATGTTCGCTGTAAGTTCTTAAATCGAAACAGGTCGACCTGATACAGGCGGCTGTAATATAAACACGTATCTGTCGTCAAATGTGGCCCTTTTTTACCATTCTCAAGCATAACGTATACTTAAGAATAAATAGCGGAGAAAAGCAAAGGTGCAGTGCTAACATGAAGGAGTTATTCTCTGGGTGTCACCAGAATGCCGCCATTGCCCTGGCAATGCGCATAGAACAGCGGCTCATCGGATGACGGAGGAGAGAGCTTAATTTTTTTTACTTCTGCACTTGATTTTCGATAGCACTGTTGCAAAGTATGGTGCATTTGGTTTCTGACAAAGTGGTTTTCTTGAGATGGTTGTTAATCTTCAAACGAAACCGTTAACGGAATGACGCAAAAGAAGTCTCCACAAAAAATATCCGTGGAACTGAATCAATACGTTCGGTGTTCCAGTAAGACACTAATCCTACTGCTCTTGTCACGCAGACGTTTCAGTACAGAATGTGTACAAAATACCACCAGCAGTAGAAAACGATAGCTTTGCTAACGTATCGAAAGGCCGCTTAAGTATATTTCAAATGTCTCACAAGTTATCGGTTTTACTGTGCACAAATAGCACAGTACACAGAGCATGGTAAAAAGGGCAGGTTTCCTAGTCTGCGATATATTGTCACACAATTTAATTCGGACTAGATCGGTTCCTCAGTTCTGATCAAGATAATAGGAGGAATCCATTGATTGTAATCCACGGCTGGAACTGGTAATTCCGTCTCCAGATATTCCCAAATCGGAAGCCCTCTGTCCACTAGGAACTCGTCTGCAAAGTCCCTGATTCTTTGCTGGGTCATTACTCATTGCTAACCTGTACAGTGGACCTGGGGGAGGTGTCTACTTCTGCACAGGACTGGGCGACAGCGGAGTGTTGTGGCAGGTATACAGGCAAATGACCGCTTAATATTAGGCCGTACAGTCAACAGTCGGTATGCAAACCAAGAAACACCGCCGTGATCATTGACGCACTCATCCCACTGCCGCACCATGTTAGATGCCCTCTTAGTAAAACACCGTGTTCTACTGTGTGAAGAAGATCGCAACTGCCTGCTGCAAATCCTCATTCGACAGGTATTGTCAACCTTTAAGGCCTTTTCAAGGGACAGAAGACGTGATAACCTTTTGGGGAGAGATCAGGTCTATAGGCCAGCTGCTCGTATGTCTCCATCTTGCGTTACTACATTTGCGACAAGGGAATTGTGTTACCAAGAAGCAGGACGGAGCTTGGCGCACCATTCCACAGCGATGGTTTTCGGTGAAACACATTCTTCATTCTCTGATACGTTGCTCCTGTTTTGACGCATTTGGTAATAATCATCCATAGTTCACGTTACTTCATTTGCCACACGCACGTCGGAAAGCCATAAATGCGCTACTGACCCTTTGCGTGCTTGTCGGTGCTTATGTACCCGAATCAGAGTCACACTACGTTGCACATGCGCTGGAGCAACGTCTTCAACGGAAGCTTTTGGATCGCCCCTTATAAAACAATATTAAGAGTCAATCACTTTATTATAAATCATGCAGCTATATCGTTACGCCGCGGTGTGGTAGCCTCGTGCTGTGTTAGCCCGTATTCTGTGACATATGCATCCCAGAATGTTGATGCCCTCTGACCAGTTAGCACCAAGTCGTACAGTTAGGCTGCCGTGGTTCATCGTATGTGACGCCAGATGCTTGGAAGAAGGCCGGAACAGAAGCAAAGAACGCCAGTCTCATGATGGGAAATCCCGCCTCTGCCGCTGGCGGTACAAGGTGCCAAGACTGCAGCACAGGGTGAGCGGCTGTACCGCACTGCTCACAACCTTGTGTCACTTGGGCGGGAGTCGTGTTGGTATTGGAGTGGGCCTTCGATCTGACCCACCAGTGAAGAGGCACCAAGTCTGAGAGGGTGGTCTTGGTGCTAGTAGACGGCTTGGTGAATGGTGGCTTGGTGGTGCATTGAGTAGCCTCCTCATCGTAGCAGGTGCTGCCGGGATCTGAATAACTCTACTAGAAAGTTACTTATTTTTAAGTGACAGAGGCTCAATTGTTGTGTCGGTGTCCTAATAACATCCCTGCTTCCATTCAATGGAGAAGGCCGCGCTGGGAGGTTTGTGGCGCAGGTCTGGTCTGTCTCACAATGCTTAAACAGCCCTGTTGCTGCAACTGGCATGTATATACCCTGCAGTTGCCAACTGCCTATGGCTTCCGACAGTGCTGCTATGTTATGCTTCCACAATGCTGTGCAGAATCACTGAGAACCATAAATTAGGCAGGCCCGGATCTAGGAGGCGGTGGGGAGGGCAAACCTGGGTATCTGCCCCGGGCGGCAATTTCAGGGGGCGCCAAATTCATATTGTTGAAAAAAAACTTGTTTCACAAAGCACCTGGCAGCCAGCGCAGTTGGTCTATCGATTACTCACATTAATTTGAAACGCATCGCTGCTGGTTGCTGAACATTTTTGAACACAGTCTAAGTTTATTTCTGAACGAATCATAAGACGATTATTAAATGCCTGCATAGTGTACGCGATGTCTCTGCCACGGGAATCACCATCGCATCTAGATATATAAATCTTTAGCGCAGACAACAGGGAGCGGGGCCATATGAGCTGAGCCGAATAAGTGGGTGAATGCCAATAGCTCTTTGTTTATATGGTTGATTGGGTGTGTAAATGATCAGCTAATTATTAGCGAAATCCATAGATTCAGACTACCTGAGTGGAAATAAACGGCTGACAGGAATAACAGGTAAGATAGGTTACATTTTACATTCTCGGTGTATTCAAGAAAATGAAATTTTGACAGAAAAATTTTGCCAGATCGCTACACTACTAAGGGACAGTACAGTCACTGGTTAGCAGCCGCTTAATTTCTGTTCTCGGAATAGTGTAGAAAACTATTTGTATTCACTTGTAATAACAGCTAACCGGAGAATAAACGCCGGGTAACTAAACCGGTGATTATGGCAGGGTTAGTGAAGTTAACCGGAAAATAATTTTTAAAAATTCGAGGAATCGTTACAAAATTAGTAATGAGAAGATTATTTTCTAGAACGAGGAAGGAGAAGAAAGGGCGACGTCATACAAGTTATGTAGACGAATATTAAGATTCCAAACGTATATAAAAGTTTCATACTATTACTACTACTGCTACCACTAATTTTCGATCTCATGCTTGAGAAACTGGAGCTTATGAATGAAATGTGAAACTATTTCCTAACCTAAAACTCTTTACTTGTATTAGGCCTAATACGCATTTGATATTGGTACTTCTTGAATTATATTCTGTCGTGTTATTTATGTAAATGAGGTAGATAAAAATGATCATTTGTGTCAAAACAGTCCCACTTATTTGGCGGGTGTTACAACTTCTGCAATGTTAGAAAGGGCCATTTCGTTTTATCTAGCAGACAATGACAAAACAGACGTAATAACCACACCAGTCTTCGCTACTATCCATACGAACACCTTTCTCAGTATTAGAAAACGAAATTTTAATTTTTCTTGTAGCAAACCGTTTGAGGAACTATGATCAGGTAGAACCGGGTGAGAGGTAAAAGTTGACATACATGCTTGAAATGACATGGGGTTTTATTAGAACAAAAAAAAAAATACAAACGTTCAAAAAATGTCCGACAGATGGCGATTCATCTGACCAGAATAGCAATAATTAGCATAACAAAGTAAGACAAAGCAGATATGATGCTCTTTACAGGAAATGCTCAATGTGTCCACCATCATTCCTCAACAATAGCTGTAGTCGAGGAATAATGTTGTGAACAGCACTGTAAAGCATGTCCGGAGTTATGGTGAGGCATTGGCGTCGGATGTTGTCTTTCAGTATCCCTAGAGATGTCGGTCGGTCACGATACACTTGCGACTTCAGGTAACTCCAAAGCCCATAATCGCACGGACTGAGGTCTGGGGACCTCGGAGGCCAAGCTGAGCATAGGATCATCACCAAACGACGCGCGCAAGGGATCTTTCACGCGTCTAGCAATACTTTTTTTTGTTCTAATAAAACCCCATGTCATTCCAAGCATGTGTGTCAATTTTTACCTCCTCTATCAACATTATTCCGTGGTTTATTAAGTTTTCACATTTATACTGACTTTTTGATCACCCGGTACACTCTTTCGCAGAAAGGGAAGAACGCCGTGTAATGCTGTAGCAAGACTAGAGGAGAGAAAAATGCTGGGATCTAAGGACTGAAGAAATGTGTACTGTATGCCTTGTCTCTTGTGTTTACTGGTTTTTTGTTTCCTACATTGAATTTTATGTCACACAAAAGAGAAAGTTATTAGTTAATAGACAGTAAAGAGTGAACATTTCTGAAGAGTTCTTATTCTCCCGGTTACAAATATCTCACCCAATATTAATTGTGTGCTTTTTTAATGGGTTGGGCCGGCCGCTGTGATCGAGCAGTTCTAGTCGATTCAGTCCGGAACCGCGCTGCTGCTACGGTCGCACGGGCATGGACGTGTGTAATGTCCTTAGGTTAGTTAGGTTTAAGTAGTTCTAAGTCTATGGGAGTGATGATCTCAGATGGTTTAGAGCCATTTGAACCATTTTTAATGGGGTAGGATGTCAAACTGCACGACTGGGAGCAGAAGTGGCACAAAAGGACATTTTAATTTCCGCTGTCCTGAATATAGTTTTGATGGCTTCCATTACCAAATGGTTATGTTCGATTTCCACAGTTCGAAACACAGTGACGTGTGATAGAAGAATGCTGTGTGAAGAGGCGTGGCACTGCACTGTGTCACACTTAAGACCAAATAACATGTCTACACTTCCTGGAACATATACGTTTTACATATCAAACACTTCAGAAGGATGCGTGCTACAAAATGAACATTTTTTTGAAAAACCGATTTATTCAAATTTTTGACGTCCTATCACAAACGGGGATGGTGTGCGGGATGGGGTGAGGAGGGGGGGCTGCGCCACTAACAAGTTTTTGCGCAGGTTCGGAAATATCGTAGATCCGATGCCGAAATTTGGAAAGGGTGGAATCGGTTGATTGGGTGTCAGATAAATTACATAAATCAGATTCATTAAAAATTTCACAGTCAGGATATTACAATTGTTTGTTTCATGGAACAACAGCCTTTTATCAGCGAACATCTCATTACAACAAATTATTGCGTTGAAACATGACAACTGTTCAAACCAGCAGTACCACAAGACTGCTCTCAAAATAATTATTGATCCAACCACAAAGAATTTGACCGAATGAAAAATCGCTTGTACTTAGTAAACAACTAATCACAAAAACAACAAGTAATTTGTCTGACCTGAAATGATACTCCAAACACCAGAATATTCAGAAGTCACAAATGTTTGGGTAAAGTAACAAGTTGCAGTTTAAAAAAAAAAAACACCGTAAACGTAGGTAATGGTACCAAAACATGCATTTTAACCGTCAGTGTCTTACATAGGTTGTACTCAGAACACCAAG
This sequence comes from Schistocerca americana, assembly GCF_021461395.2. Lineage (NCBI taxonomy): Eukaryota > Metazoa > Arthropoda > Insecta > Orthoptera > Acrididae > Schistocerca > Schistocerca americana. The sequence goes on along the minus strand of NC_060125.1, from coordinate 478,127,414 downwards.
AAGCAATGAGCATAATCTTATGCTGAGCAAATAATGCCTGCTTCATCTGGCAGCCACATGAACATTAGAAATTATCAGAAACGATTCCTTCCCTTTTACAGCGCTCGTTCAATTTCCACGTGGCGTTCATTACATGCAGATACTCGTCTGATCAGTTTACAAGTCACTTATAAGGTACACAGAATCTCATAGTGGACCTGAAATAACACAGTATTAGAAAAGACACTATTAACTAATGTATGCTCCCAGGGCAAGCTTACCAAACACTACTGGCCATTAAAATTGCTACAGCACGAAGATAACATGCTACAGAGGCGAAATTTAACCGACAGGACGAAGATGCTGTGATATGCTTTTCAGAGCAGTCACACAAGTTTGGCGCCGGTGGTGACACCCACAACGTGCTGACATGAGGAAAGTTTCCAACCGATCTCTCATACACAAACAGCAGTTGACCGGCGTTGCCTGGTGAAACTTTGTTGTGATCCCTCGTGTAAGGAGAAGAAATGCGTACCATCACGTTTCCGACTTTGATAAAGGTCGGATTGTAGCCTACCGTGATTTCGGTTTATCGTATCGCGACATTGCTGATGGCGTTGATCGAGATCCAATTACTGTTAGCAGAATATGGAATCGGTGGGTTCAGGAGGGTAACACGGAACGCTGTGCTAGATCCCAACGGCCTCGTATCACTAGCAGTCGAGATGCCAGGCATCTTATCAGCATGGCTATAACGGATCGTGCAGCCACGTCTCGATCCCCGAGTCAACAGATGGGGACGTTTGCAAGACAACAACCATCTGTACGAACAGTTCGACGACGTTTGCAGCAGCATGGACTATCAGCTAGGAGACCATGGCTGCGGTTACCCTTGACGCCGCATCGCAGACAGGAGCGCCTTCGATGGTGTACTCAACAACTAACCTCGGTGCACGAATGACAAAACGTCATTTTTTCGGATGAATCCAGGTTCTGTGTGCAGCATCATGATGGTCGCATCCGTGTTTGGCGACATCGCGGTGAACGCACATTGGAAGCGTGTATTCGTCATCGCCATACTGGCGTATCACCCGGCGTGATGGTATGGGGTGCCATTGGTTACACGTCTCGGTCAACTCTTGTTCGCATTGACGGCACTTTGAACAGTGGACATTACATTTCAGATGTGTTGCGACCCGTGGCTCTACCCTTCATTCGATCCCTGCGAAACCGTACATTTCAGCAGGATAATGCACGACCGTATGTTGCAGGTCTGGTACGGGCCTTTCTGGATACAGAAAATGTTCGACTGCTGCCCTGGCCAGCACATTCTCCAGATCTCTCACCAATTGAAAACGTCTCGTCAATAGAGGCCGAGCAACTGGCTCGTCACAATACGCCAGTCACTTCTCTCGATGAACTGTGGTATCGTTTTGAAGCTGCATGGGCAGCTGTACCTGTACACGCCATCCAAGCTCTGTTTGACACAATGCCCACGCGTATCAAGGCCGTTATTACGGCCAGAGGTGGTTGTTCTAGGTACTGATTTCTCAGAATCTATGCACTCAAATTGCGTGAAAATGAAATCACATGTCAGTTATAGTATAATATATTTGTCCAATGAGTACCCGTTTATCATCTGCATTTCTTCTTGGTGTAGCAATTTTAATGGCCTGTAGTGTATATCAGCAGAATCCAGTCAATACATGGTACATGTTTTAATGCAATACCGACAGTGGCTACCACTGAATAAATAGAAAAACATACACAGTAATTAAGGTGAGTCTAACCTCACATGCGCAAATAGTAGTTAACTTAATGCATATCAATTTTATTTAGAATAGAAACACACGGTGGAGGCGGTTATGACTAGGGCACACACATAAAAGAATGCGATACTGCAGTGCGTGTGTTATTATACGATGCAAAGTTCCTTTGGATGCATGCATGTCCAAAGGAACAGGACCTGTGGCGACCACGACCGTTATGAAACAAATCAAATGAATTCGCATTTGCGAATAAGGACTACCTTGATCTGTAGAACGGAATGATGACAACTAAAATTTCTCATCTGTACGGGAATATACATAAGGGATGTACGAGGACAAGTTATAGACGCATGGCTGAAGACATATGGAAGTTTGGGTCGGGCCGTGAGTCGTACACGGACAGCCAAATGGTAAGGCGACCGCTCGCGATATGCGGGAATTGCGGATTCGAGTTCCGGTTCGACACAAATTTTCATTGTCGTTATTCCATTCTAAGGCTGGTGGTAGATCTTATTCGCAGTTACGAATTCATTTGATGCATAAATGAATGCGTCTACAATCCAAGCGTACATCGAAGTCTCACGTTGAGCACCTAATGTAGCAATTGATTCAAGGAAAATTACTGAACTTGACAGCATGAAGCCATAACCTGAGACATAATAATTATTACACATTTCCTGAAAACATTAAATCTCCAACACCGTTGGGTTCAAATGGCTCTGAGCACTATGGAACTTAACATCTGTGGTCATCAGTCCCCTAGAACTTAGAACTACTTAAACCTAACTAACCTATGGACATCACACAACACCCAGTCATGACGAGGCAGAGAAAATCCCTGACAGCGCCGGGAATCGAACCCGTGAACCCGGGCGCGGGAAGCGAGAACGCTACCGCGCGATCACGAGCTGCGGACCAACACCGTTGAGTTTGAAAATTTCTACACGTCTTATTTTTCCACCAGTGCTCAGTACGGTCATGATGAATATACAAGGGAACGATATGCAGTGAGAAAGTGCACGGCGCCTTTCGTATAGAGCCAGGTAAAAAAGGTGTCTGCGCTGACAGTTCATACCTCGAGACGCGTACATGTTGTTTACTCGCTATCACTGTACCCAATCACTGTCCTCCTTGTAACCGGTATGCTGGCACAGGCAAAGCCTCACTTCAGTCAGAGAAGTCACCTCAGCAACGACAGATAGCGTAGTCAACATAACCATAGTGCCGAACACGGCACAACGTCCAAAAATGGTGGTGCTAAAACTACAACTCTACCTTTCTACAGACACTTGAGCGGGGCTCAGTTGGATATTTCCTATCTTTTGAGGTAGAGAATAAACAAGAGCTTGCTATTTTGATCAGTACCTTGAAGCATTTCCTCAAACAGCACCTGTCAAGAATTGCGAGACTGGGCTCATTCATCGAACTGTGATTGGTGCCCTAATAAAGTACATGATACAATAGTCACCACTGCGAAATATACGCTCAGACTGGACAAAAAATGGTTCAAATGGCTCTGAGCACTATGGGACTTAACATCTCAGGTCATTAGTCCCCTAGAACTTAGAACTACTTAAACCTAACTAACCTAAGGACATCACACACATCCATGCCCGAGGCAGGAATCGAACCTGCGACCGTAGCGGTCGCGCGGTTCCAGACTGAAGCGCCCAGAACCGCTCGGCCACCAGCGGCCGGACAGACTGGACAAACAAAAAGCTTGGTGTGATGGTGTGATGAGTTGGGCACTAAGCAGATCATTTTTCAGAGGAAACTAGCCGATTTTCATAGTTCAAGCACCAGTGCATCTGTCTGAGTTGTAGTGTCGCATCATTTCATAGGCTGCGGCTCCCTGATATTGCATTCAGGCTGCCTGACGCACTAGTCGTCATAGTTTAAGCAACAGAGCAGATTTGCATCTCTGAAAAAAGATATATGGTGTTCTAGCCTGACTCGCCATTAACACAATCCACTAGGTCATCACAAATAATTCTAACTCGCGCTTACATGCTAAAACTGTATTGACGTCTTCTAATTAGTTTTGACACGAAGTTTTTCGTGCTATTTGTCAAGTGCTGTAGAAGTGCTTACAACATCCTGTTCAAAGCCAACTGTTCAAGGCGAGTGTGGACGACCGCTAAAAATTTCTGACTCATAATGTCAGACAGGAACGCAGAATAATTGATACAGTCCACTGATGTGGAAAACTTGAGGATGGCAGTATCTTTCGCATGATGTTCACTGTCAAGTAACAGAGCTCGATGAAACTTGGTCCATACACAGAAGGAGCTGTTTCAGAATAGCACAGAAAGTAACTGGAAGAAATACGCAATGAGATGAACAAATTAACACATTTAAAGCAATAATGGTGGTATCACATATCGTTATTGTCCCATGGGCGTCAAAGTTGGCAACGGATTTGCAAGTTTCTGTCAGACGGCGACACCGGTCGTGCAGGATCCAGCGGATCCAATGGTGCGTGTCTGCTGAGCCACAACTCCAGTGCCTCTGGACTGCGAGTGCCTTCTGCCAATACAAGACGGCTGGCAGCAGTCACAGCCAACTCGCACTTGGTGCTACTTCGCTACGTGACACTACAAAGATGCCACATAGTCGCGGCTCCAACACCACCCTTGTTGACAATGAGAGCGGGACTTTATTTCCTGCTACATTATTGTAATGAGTCTTCGTACACTTGGAGAAATACAAGTTAAGTAAAATTTTTGTTTGTTTTGTTAACTTCTTCATTAATCATTTCTCCGCCTGTCTAGTTTTCCTGTGACAACAGTTGCCACATCATTCTGTAGCCCACCTCTCATTATCATTCTCTACGAAGTTGTACGCAACAATAATCACACTGAAGTCATCGCAGTTCATGATGTTGCCATGTTACATGATCCTTAATAGAATATGTCATCACCATGTGTTGAAAATTAGATGGACTGATAAGGTAAGGAATGAGGAGGTTCTGCGCAGAATCCGGGATGAAATCAGTAAGTGGAAAACACATAAAGAGATGGGGCAGAATGACAGGACATCTATTAGTCATGGAGGTAATGACTTCCACGGTACTGGAGGGAGCTATAGAGGGCAAAAATTGTAGAGGAAGACAGAGACTGGAATATATTCAGGATATAATTGAGGACTTAGGTTGCAGGTGCTACTCTGAGATGTTGGCTGATGACTTAAAAAAAAATAAAAAAATAGAAGGCAATGCAGGCTGCGTAACGTGCTCCCATGCTGGCCTCAAGTTGATTCGGAATCCCTATAGCAGGTGCTCCGTTCCTCCATTATAGCGTTGACAACTGTTGGATGTCCGTCGGGTTATGTGAATGAGCCGCGATCATGTACCCAACGCATCCTTCGTGTGGACGATGGAATTTAAGTTGGAGGAATGGACTGACAAGTTCATTCCCAGAATACTGTCTCTTTTCAAGAACTATTCCACCTTCGTTGTTCGCTGTGGTCGCAGATTGTCATCCGTAAAAATGAACTCACTGCCGAAATTCTCTCCTGAAAAGACACACTTGGGGAGGGATGGTTCAAATGGCTCTGAGCACTATGGGACTTAACATCTGAGGTCATCAGTCCCCCAGAACTTAGAACTACTCATACCTAAATAATCTAAGGACATCACACACATCCATGCCCGAGGCAGGATTCGAACCTGCGACCGTAGTGGTCGCACGGTTCCAGACTGAAGCGTCTAGAACCGCTCGGCCACAATGGCCGGCAACAATGTCATCGACTGGTCAGTGTACCGTGTTGAAAGATTCGGAGATCAGGTTGCCCATGCAACGATAGGCCTCTCCACAGCGTAACACCTGGACCACGAAGACGATTATGTTCGATATGTTCCGGGTGCATCCCAGCATTGTAGAGCATCGCGGTTTTACAGTCCAGGTATTATGGTGTGATGAGGCACAATGTTGCTTGTTTGTACTGAACACAAAATCTTTGAAAATCCTTAACTCAGTGGTAAACGTTATTGTGCAAATACACTCCTTCCACATGTGAGTATTTTCAGGGGTGTATCCTAATCCATATTCTCAGATCTCCCCACGCCTCCCCACATACACAGATGGCCACAGGGGTACTGCACCATCGTCCTCTAAAACAGGCGTCCGGTGTGCTACCTCTGGATCCAGTAGTTAATGCAATACTGAGAAAGGCAGACTACTGCAAGACCACGGTTACTCGATGAGAGCATTGTTTGCTTACGTTCTGGGGAATGTTAAACATCGGTGATTCTGAGAAGATGAGTAAGATTTTTCCACTTTTCGATTAGTAAAGGTAATTACAATAGCATTTTTGACCGGTGTACATATTTCTGCAGTTAACTTTTCGTGTTATCATAACAGTTCATTTTATTGGTAGCCTTAAACAAAATGCAACATGATGCCGTTACATGACCATTCGCGAGAATCTACACTACTGGCCGTTAAAATTGCTACACCAAGAAGAAATGCAGATGGTAAACGGGTATTCACTGGACAAATATATTATACTGGAACTAACATGGGATTTCATTTTCACGCAATTTGGGTGCATAGATCCAGAGATATCAGTAACCAGAACAACCACCTCTGGCATTAATAATGGCCTTGATACACGTGGGCTATGAGTCAAACAGAGCTTGGATGGAGTGTACAGCTACAGCTGCCCATGCACCTTCAACACGATACCACAGTTCACCAAGAGTAGTGACTGGCGCATTGTGACGAGCCAGTTGCTCGGCCACCATTGACCAGACGTTTTCAATTGGTGAGAGATCTGGAGAATGTGCTGGCAAGTGCAGCAGTCGAGCATTTTCTGTATCCAGAAAGGCCCGTACTGGACCTGCAGCATGCGGTCGTGCATTTTCCTGCTGAAATGTAGGGTTTCGCAGAGATCGAATGAAGGGTAGAGCCACAGGTCGTAACACATCTGAAATGTAACGTCCACTGTTGAAAGTGTCGTCAATGCGAACAAGAGGCGACCGAGACGTGTAACCAATGGCACCCCATACCATCACGCCGGGTGATACGCCAGTATGGCGATGACGAATACAAGCTTCCAATGTGCGTTCACCGCGATGTCGCCAAACACGGATGCGACCATCATGATGCTGTAAACAGAACCTGGATTCATCCGTATGTGCGTTCACCGCGATGTCGCCAAACACGGATGCGAGCATCATGATACTGTAAACAAAACCTGGATTGATCCGAAAAAAATGACGTTTTGCCATTCGTGCACCCAGGATCGTTGTTGGGTACACCATCGCAGTCGCTTCTGTCTGTGATGCAGCGTCAAGGGTAGCCGCAGCTATGGTCTCCGAGCTGGTAGTCCATGCTGCTGCAAACGTCGTCGAACTGTTCGTGCAGATGGTTGTTGTCTTGCAAATGTCCTCATCTGTTCACTCAGGGATCGAGACATGGCTGCACGATCCGTTACAGCTAGGCGCATAAGATGCCTGTCATCTGGACTGCTAGTGATACGAGGCCGTTGGGATCCAGAACGGCGTTCCGTATTACCCTCCTGAACCCACCGGTTCCGTATTATGCTAACAGTTATTGGATCTCGACCAATGCAAGAAGCAATGTCAGGATACGATAAACCGCAACCACGATAGGCTACAACCCTACCTTTATCAAAGTCGGAAACGTGATGGTACACATTTCTCCTCGTTACACGAGGCATCACAACATTTCAACAGGCAACGCCGGTCAACTGCTGTTTGTGTATGAGAAAACGGTTGGAAACTTTCCTCATGTCAGCAGGTTGTAGGTGTCACCACCGGCGTCAACCTTGTGTGAATGCTCTGAGAAGCTAATCGTTTGCATATGACAGCATCTTGTTCCTGTCGGTTAAATTTCGCGTCTGTAGCACGTCATCTTCGTGGTGTAGCAGTTTTAATGGCCAGTAGTGTAAGTTTTAAATCACTTTGGACGCGGTGGAGAAGAAATTTCCAGCAATTATGATAGAAGTATAATTTACCGTATAGACTTATAATCTATCACACAGTTGTCATTTATCATGAACGGTTATTGTTATGCACATTACGAATAACATTCCAGATAATAAAATTCTGATACTGAAATGCAGTAATACTTTGATAATGACGAATTCTGTGGTCTCATTAATGGTTTCTTCATATCCGCCGATACTTACGCGCGGCCAGAGAGCAGAAACCCCAAGCTACGTGAAGATCAGTGCTACGTGGATGGCATATTCCTGCCAGTACAGCAAGAAAAACAATTCATCGGGCGTGCGTGTGCGTGTTGACTCGCGAAGAGTTATGTACTCGACTGCAGGTTTCCATCAGGAGGAAACTGAATTTTTCGCCGACATTTGTGTGTGTTTGTGTGTCCTGGGATTCCCCGCGGGAGGACCGCCGGCCGGCCAATCGGCCGTCCAAATATTTGCGCTCGGCGCTGCCGCCCCAACGCCGCCCCACCGCCGCTGAAGCCGCCGCCACCGACAAATCGCAGCTTGGCAGAGCCGGCGCTACACCACTGTCAAAGCGGTGCCACATTGTCGGAACCCCAGCCGCAAAACCAAGGACCGCTCTCTGCCGCATGTTAACACGAGCATCTACAGAGTCTGTCACGGGTACGGTACCGGTCAAAAGTTTTCGAACACCCACGATAAAAAATATGTAGAGTGTACGATACAGTAACAAGATAAATCTTTTCTATCACTAAGTAGAGTGTAGCACGGTGTAGATTTTAACCACTTCAAAATACCCTTCCTTTACTCTCAGAACACCTGCACAAACTTTTGGGATTCTGGAGATATTGCCGATGTTGAGTCCAAACCTTTGTAAATTAGTTCAAATGTGTGTGAAATCTTATGGGACTTAACTACTAAGGTCATCAGTCCCTAAGCTTACACACTACTTAACCTAAATTATCCTAAGGACAAACACACACACTCATGCCCGAGGGAGGACTCAACCTCCGCCGGGACCAGCCGCACAGTCCACGACTGCAGCTCCATAGACCGCTCGGCTAATCCCGCGCGGTTCTGTAAATTACTCCATAGGTCTTCAAAATTGGATGACCTCTGTTTTCTGACCCCTCTGTCAGGTTCAGTGGGATTTAGGCCAGGTGACCAACAAGGCCAAATTACGTTTTCAAGTTCGACACATTTCTCTTTTCCATTGATTTACACCGAGCGAGGTGGCACAGTGGTTAAACACTGGACTCGCATTCGGGAGGACGACGGTTCCATCCCGCGTCCGGCCATCTTGATTTAGGTTTTCCGTGATTTCCCTAAATCACTCCAGGCAAATGCCGGGTTGGTTCCTCTGAAAGGGCACGGCCGACTTCCTTCCACATCCTTCCGATGAGACCGATGACCACGCAGTCTGGTCTCCTTGCCCAAACAACCAACCAACCAACCATTGATTTACGCTGTGCACAATTCAGGAGCATTTCCTCGATCATTGCCGTGTTGCAGAGCAAATACACGAGCAATAAGCCTCTTGGCAGGTGGAACTGCAATGTTCATCAGTAGTCCCTTCTTTAATGTCCCGTTAATTTTCCGTGTAGAGAAATTTATTTCTGTTTAATAGCTTGCGGTCTCGGAGTGCAGTGTGAAATCTGCACGTCAGCTTTTAGTATTACTTTATTCTCCTTTGGTATATTTTCAAATTCAGTAGAATCATTTGATACCATACATCTGTTTCATACACAGTGCAATATGGCTAGGGACTGTGCTTGTTGTGAGCGAGTTTGCTGCTGTCCGTAAAGCCGTCGGCACACGGACCGTGCATCCGAACGTTGAGCGTTGAGCGTGCCGAGTTTCTGACGTCACAGCATGGAATAGCACGCTCGGGAGTCTTTCCAAACGTACAGAGCAATATCTGGCATGTCAGATATTCTCAGCGTGCGTCTGAACGTTGACCAATGACATGGCACAACGCCACCTACGTCACACGCACGCCGTCTCCCTTCAGTACAGAGTTGTGACGCGCCATATTGACATTCATTTCAAGCCTATACGTATATATGCCGTTCCGAGCGCCAGCAAATTGAGAATCACTGCAAAACTCATTGTTAACTGTGTGATTAGTTCCAATAAAATAATGAGAAACATCATATTCGCGGAAAAATAATTATTGTAACTTGCGTATAATGAGAGTAGGCTATTTGAAGGCAGCGACACACTGAAGATCCACCCAAAACGCATTGTTCTTGGTACAATGTGTTATAATTAAATTTCAGTTAGTAAAATATTTACGATTATAAAGTTTTTAGCAAGAGGTAAGGTACTATTATTAGTTACAGCACATGTGATGTTGGCATAGTGTAATGAATAGCATCGTTGTATACTAATGAGGTTTTTTCGTTGGGGCGGTGGTTCGCGTCCTGACACGACAATTTTTTTTTTCCCTAACATTCGCGTTTTTATTAGGTTCTGATACTTTTTTATTAGACCTTGCTGCCGAACGTTAACGTTGAGCGTGCCAAGTTCAACGTGCTGCTCAACGCTCAGGAATGACGCGACTTGTGCGTACGGTACGTGGGCCCCAACGTGGTATACGCGATCGCAACGCACTCAAGCGACAGTTGAGGGATGTTTCTAGTTCGTTAATCACACTGTTTACTCCACTGACGCGCGTAAAATTCCCACGTTAGCTCTATTAAAATGCACATTTCCCCCATCGTCCACGAAAAGGAAAGTACCATGACCAATCAATACGGACACAGGCTTATAAAAGTTCCATTACAAACAGTGCGTTACAAAATTGGAATACTTCTCCGCATAAGATAAATATTATTTCATCATTCCCACATTTTAGTAAAACCCCAAGGTCAGTCTTACTTGACCACTGTTCGTGCCCAGTAGCAGAATCTTTGCAACATGTGAATTACGAAGCGTAAAAGAAACAGGAGCTAAATACCTTTATGCAAGTAGCGTAAGCTGTCCTTTAGATCAAGCCAATCGAACAAAGTCACCCCTCAAAAAAAGGTGAACTTGTATTTACATAAAATCAAACATTTTACAGTCTATACTTATATTAAACTAATAATAAAGTATCAGAACCTAATAAAAACGCGAATGTAAGGGGAAAAAATTGTCGTGTCAGGACGCGAAGCACTGCCCCAACAAAAAACCTCATTATTATACAAAGATGCTATTCATTACGCTATACCAATATCACATCTGTATCTAATCATAGTATCTTACCTCTTGCTAAAAGCTTTAATCACAGATATTTTACTAACTAAAATTTAATTATAACACATTCAGTGTGTCGCTGCCTTCAAATAGCCTACTCTCATTATACGCAAGTTATTCTTTTGCCGCGAATATGATGTTTCTCATTACTTTATCGGAACGAATCACCCAGTTAACAACGGGTTTTGCAGTGATTCTCAATTTGCTGGTGCTCGGAACGGCATATACACGTACAGGCTTGAAATGAATGCCAATATGGCGCCTCACAACTCTGTACTGAAGGGAGACGGCGTGACTGTGACGCACGCTGAGAATATCTGACATGCCAGATATTGCTCTGCACGTTCGGAAAGATTCCCGAGCGTGCTGTTCCATGCTGTGGCGTCAGAAACTCGGCACGCTCAACGCTCAACGTTCGGATGCACGGTCCGTGCGCCGACGGCTTAAGGCTGGCTCCCTATGTCTTAGCAACAAGTACGAGGTGCTTCCCAAAGGTGAAGATAACTCTGAGCCAGCACGGCATGCCTTTCCCGTTGGGCCAGCGGTCGATTATCCTGCCCACTGCAGACAAGTACAGAGGATGGGTACGCTAGTCTTTGGGAGATCCAATGTTAGGCAGGTGATGGAGCCTCTCAGGGAGATAGAGGTCTCATCCGTGATGTGAAGGAGGCCCTGCCGGAGGCTATCGAGCGCACTGGGTGCAACCGGCTGCATGTAGCGGAACATGTCGTCATGAATGACGCCTGCCGCTTGAGTTCTAGCTGGGTTCTGGCTGATTTGGTGAAGGCAACTAGCAACGCACGCGGGATGCAGGCTAAACTGTCTATTTGCAGCATCGTATCCAGTGTTGATCGCGGCCCTGGAGTTTGGAGCAGAGTAGAATGTCTAAACCATAGGCTCAGACGGCTCTTCGACGGTATCGGATGCGAATTTCTCGACCTCTGCTATCGGGTGCAGAATTGTAGTGTTCCCCTTATCAGGTCACTCATGCACTACTCGCAGGTAGCGGCTACTAGGATAGCGGAGTATGTGTGGCATGCATATAGGGCTTTTTTAGGTTAGAGGACCCCTCCCTAAAGATTTGCCTGTCAAATCAGCCACAGCAACCTCAGAGAATTTTGGTCCTTGCAGATCAGAGATAGAAAAGACATAGTAAAGAGATAGAGAAGAGATAGTAAAATGCAGGAGCATCCAAGGAAAGGTTCCAGAATTAGTATCGCTTACTAAAGGTTATAATGCACATCTAGTATTGGGAACAGAAAGCTGGCTGAAGCCGGGCGTCAATGACAACGAAATCTTAAGTTGAGACTGGAATGTTTATTGTAAGGATGAGAGGTGGCATGAGCCCCCTCTCATGTTTCTATCTTACGATTTTCCTCTCTAATTGCATGCAGTGAAAAGTCGCTATTCCTTCACACGCGGACTTCCCACACAGCGTCTCTCGTCACCCGGGTGGTCCGGTGACAGGCGGGCTCTGCTGACCTGGAAAGGGTTAAGCCGACGGGTGTGAGGAAGTCGAGTGAATGCTTTGCAGATGCCGACATTGTCAAAAGACACGCCCAGAGGGGTCTGAAGTAGCGGCTGGGCTAGAGGTTCCATTACTTCGCAGAAACATATCGAAAACACTTTCTGGCGGGCTACCAGCAAGGAGTGGGAATGACTTGTGTACCCAGGCAGTTGTGGCGGGAAAATTCCCGCGCTTTCTGCAAAATAGTAACTGTGATTGGCTTGCTCAGGGCATAGCTCAGTGGCGTAGAAAAATCGGCTCAGAAATTGGCGCCATAATCTACATTGGTGGAATGGTAGTGCTCTGGCAATAGAGTGGAATTTTCCGCCGGTTTTCGAGTTGCTGATTGGAACGTTTAACCACGGCCACTGTCGTGGGGGCGGGAATGTTGTGTGTTCGGCTTGTACGGGTGCTCTTGTATTGAGTCGGCTCTCGCCTTTCGGACGAGGACGTCGAAGCAACCAGCCATCGCCTCCGGTACGCCAAATCGTGTTCTTGCAGTTAAGAAGACACATTGGTAAGGTATGTCCGCAGCACCGGCAGACAGGGATTTTCCTAGGTGATAATCAGAGCACAGCAGAGCGCGCCTGTTCGTCTTTTTCTAACTTTGTTCTGTCTTGGGTAGCATCAATTAATGTTGGGTTGGCTATGTGTTTTCTCTTAAGATTTGAGTTGCAAGGAATTGGCTTCACATACCACTTCGTCAAAATCCTCACAATCTAGTTTAGGGACAACTTCACATTCACAGCGTTTGTTTGAGTATCCAATTTGAGCCAATTTGATGTATTGTAAATGTTTCATGTGTTTTTGTTTATTATTTTATGTTTAGTCTTAATAAATCATATTGTTATTTTGGACATAACTTTCATTCTGTTAATCGGTAGAGCAACCCTATCATTCCTCACTATGTTAATGAAACCTTCGTTTATTTAACTTATTTATCAAATTAAACTATTGCAGGTGCCAAACTCTCTTCTACTCCACTAGCAGGGTTGATTAGAGTCAGTTCGCATTTTTTTTTTTAATCCTTGTGCAACAGCAAAAGTCGGAGTTAGAATAGGGGGGCTTAGAGCATCATTTACATATGTAGATTCTAGAAGGATTTAGTGTTAAATACACTGCTAGCCCTGGCACCTCGCATAAAATGGCGACCATTAGCCTTGTTCATTGTTTTTGTGTTCCTTTGATGGTGTGTCCGTATCACATCCCACTTTGTCGGGTTTGTGTGCGGTTTCTGTACCACAACAAATCGTGCGTATAATTACAGCGTTGGAGAGGCGTTGTTGAAATTTTACGTCTATGTGAAAAAAATATATGGAGTAGGTTAATTTTATTGTGCATTTTAGATAAATTTGTTTTTCATGAATGATAACGAGAAGTAAGGCACGACTATTATCGAGCGAAGCTAAAACAAAAGAGGATAGCATAATGGATAAGGGGCAGTTTACTGACGGGAATAGGTTCAGAGATGAGATGGGCCATTTTTAGCAGGACAGGACGCCAGGGTCATTGATGAGGAAGGTGATTTGGACGCGATCTCAGAGCAGCGTTGCGGCCGTGATTATGATAGTGAAGTAGAGGATGAAACAGAGACAGGCACACAGGTCGAGACGGTAGCAGAAGTTTATAATCAAACGAACGACAGCAGACAGGGGTTAGCTCGGCTACGTCAGAGCTCTTGCGCCCAGGTGTCCAGAGCTACATCTCCCACGTTTGAAGAGGATCAAAAAGATGACGCAAACCCAATACTGAGCTTCCTACGATCAATGAAAGAAGAAGCTGACGAACAGCGTAAGAGGGAGAAGGAAGAAGAGGAGAAACAACGTAAGAAGGAGAAGGAAGAAGATGAGAAACAATGTAAGAAGGAGAAGGAAGAAGCTGACGAACAGTGTAAGAGGGAGAAGGAAGAAGCTGACGAACAGCGTAAGAGGGAGAAGGAAGAAGAGGAGAAACAACGTAAGAAGGAGAAGGAAGAAGCTGACGAACAGCGTAAGAAGGACACTCAGGCAATAATTTCCCATATAGGGGAAATTCGTGGAGAATTACTAACAATGAAGAAAGATTGTGGAGAAGTAAAACAAATGTCAATGGCTGCACAAAAAGTAGCATCCCTGGCCAAAACGGCAGCAATAGGGGCAATGAAAGTCGCGGAAGCAACTTCTAAACTCGCAGGGCGCTTGCGACGTACAACACAATCCCACTCAATATCCCTAGCATTCTTAAAAACTCAAGGTAATATCGCGGTTGCGAACACCACGAAACTAATGGAAGAAGTAGAGAGTCGGATAGCAAATCTAGAGCAAAACGGGCACACGAGCACTACGCGTTCGGATACCAATGATGGAATACACAGAATTGTGTCTCCGAGGAAAAGCCCGCCGTGCTCTAGCCCAATGACCGAGTGCGGAACTAACAATGCACACGCAGAAACAGCGAGTAATAACTCCAATAATTATAGCCCACTTAGGAGAGTGAATTCTGAGTGCTACTTCCACTGTGATACAGAGGTAGCACATCACAGTTATCAGCTAGATAGAACAGGACACTCAGCAGACGTCCAAGTATCGGAAACGAGTGACAACACCAGTGCGAGGATCAGACAGGATTTTGATCACAATCACTTCCTGTCGTTACTAAAATTCCAGAAGTTCAAAGAAAATGGAGGGTCCATGCATCCGAAGAGCTGGGTGATGCAGTTTACAAATTCATTACCGGCATCATGGCCAACCCAGGCAAAATCAGAATTCATGTGTGGACACATCGAAGGCCAAGCCGCGGAAAAGATGCGGGGTGTGGCAGTGACGTGTCGGACTTATCAGGAATTTGTTGGTGCATTCCTGCGGACCTACTGGTCAAAGGAAACGCAAGACAGGATTAAAGAGGAAATAATATTTTGTCCTGAACTGGAAGTGTCCGGGCATAGGAGCGCAACCAAATTTCTTGATGATTTACTCAAGAAGAATCAATTTTTAGATAGTCCATATAGCAACGGAGAAATCATTAAATTTTGCTTTTCCAAATTGCCAGTTAGGTACGAACAGACACTTGTCGGGAAGTGTGGATCTGACATAGAAGCATTCAAGAGTCTATTGCGCGATCTCGAAGTAGTCTTTGATAAACAAGACTCAAAGGACAGGAAGAAGGGGCAAAGTAACAAATACCACGGGCCAGGAAGGGAACACGACAACAGATCGCATAATCGCACTGGTCAGTTAGGAAACCAGGGTTACGGAAGTCAAGGTTACGCTATTCAAGGTTATGGAAACCAAAGACACGGAAACCAGAACGTCAGGGTGCAGGGTCAATCTAGACAAGGAATCTGGGATACGAGGAATAACGAACGGCAAAGCGACCGTAATTGGAGAGAGCGAAACCAAGGACAACAGTGGAACCAGGAGATTGAAACTAGACCCGCAAATCCTAATGCACGTCAGAGGAGGGGAAGCTTAACAAGGGATTGACGCCAGACTAGTGCGAACACAGGCCGCCGGAATTTCGCACGTAATCCCGGACCTGGCCAACTACGGATGATACATTACGAAGATTTATCAGAAATCCTGCTCGAGGAACATAAAGCAACTCCTCGACAAGATCGGCAGCCTCTTATCACAGTAGCAATAGCTGAAAAGAGTATGAATGCGATAATAGATAGTGGAAGCTACATAACAGCAATATCTGAGGCAGCATACAAGAGGTGCTCTCAGGAGATGGACTGGGCTGTCCTATCGGTTAAGAAAACCAAAATAAAAGGGGCATTAGCGGGTAAATGTACGGAGGTCACCCAACAAACAAGACTGGAATTCTACTGCCAAGGACACAAAATAGAGTCTAACTTCTGGATCGTGCCAAATCTGGCGATCGACATGATAATAGGAACGGACTTCCTAAATGAACATGAAGCGATAGTTGATCTAGGACGAGGTGAAGTGGTTTTGAGGAAAGGGAATCCCGTCCACATTAAGTTCGACGACCAGCTGATCCCAGCTCAACTACCGTCTAGCTGTGTACGGATAAACTATGCGTGTCTGAAAGACAGAAAGGAAGAACAGGTCGACGTTGAGGGTAGGGGAGAGGACACGGATGAGAATGAAGTCGGAATAATGGGAGAAATAAAGGAGAATAGGAGAAAAAGTGGAAGCAATAAAGAATATAAGGTGCGACCACCGCAAAGAACTTCATAAATTACTAGTAGAACATGCGGAGGTCTTCCTTCCCAAGACAGGATCAATAAAGAACTTCCAATATGAATTTCGTGTACGTCCGCACAACCAGTTTCGTGTGCCACCCTATCCAATCCCCTTGGCATATCGACAGAAAGTAGCAGCTGAAATTACGCGAATGCTGAGTGAAGAAATAATAGAACCTACGGCTTCAGCCTATAATAACCCGTTAAGAGTAGTCGAGAAAGCAGATGGTAGTATTCGTTTAGTCTTGGACTCGCGACAAATTAATACCATAATACAACCCGAAACAGACAGACCGGAACGATTTGAGGAACTCTTACAAAACTTCCATGGAATATCAATCTTCTCATCAGTTGATCTAAAATCGAGTTTCTGGCAGATCGAGCTCCATCCAAATTGCAGACAGTACACAGCCTTTTTAGCATTTGGAAGATGTTACCGGTTTCGTCGTCTACCATTTGGTTTCAACGTTTCATCTGCCGCATTCATTCGGGGGCTGGACGGCATACTAAGCGATAATTTGAAACGTCATGTCACCAGCTATGTGGACGATTTGCTGATCGCGGAGAAATCTTGGGGAGAGCACAATGCGGTCCTCGGTGAACTCCTTGCGACATTCAAGGAATACGGAGTGACTATCAATAGCGAAAAATCGAATTTTGGGACGTCCTCTGTCAAATTTCTAGGACATATCATCACGGGTGAGGGCATTGCGCCAAATCCCGAAAAGATCGAAGCGATTGAAAAGTTTCCCATTCCTACGACAAAGAAGCAGTTGAGGGGGTTCTTGGGGATCATAAATTTTTACAACCGCTTTATACATGTCAAAACTCAGAGCAGTCCTAGGTTGCATCAACTTACAGGAAAGAAGATTCCTTGGGAATGGGATGAGGCGGCCTAATCCGAATGGAAAGCATTAAAATTCGCATTATTACAAGCACCCATCCTATCACACCCTAATTTAGCAGAAGAGCTTTGCATAGTAACGGACAGTTCATACTCAGGTCTGGGTGTCACGGTGTTCCAAGACTATGTACATGAAGGAAACAGGGTGTGGAAGACAATTGCGTTTGGTAACAGAGTACTAGCCAAGAGTGAGAGGAATTACTCAGTAACCGAGTTAGAGGCGCTGGCTATTGTATGGGCGTTTGAAAAATTCAGATACCTTCTATTTGGTCGCAAGACGAGGGTCTACACAGACCACAAGGCACTCGAGTTCTTGATGACTGCAAAGCTTAACCAAAGGCGGCTCATTAGGTGGGCATCATATCTGCAGCAGTACAACTTTTCGATAGAATATATCCCCGGCAGTCAGAACATTATTGCAGACGCCTTAGCACGGTCTCCGATCGGATTTGAGCACAACATTGAAGAAGATCTGGAGGAAAATCACTACTGCCTTTTCTATATGCAGAAAGTAGCCTTTGAAAATTTTATTACCTGTAGTATGCAGGACATCAAGAAGGAGCAAGACAAGGACCCTGCCCTAGTGTTATTGAAACAGAAATGGATAGACAGAAGACACGCCACCATCAGGCAGTTCTACCTCTTGCGGAAAGGCATAATTTTCCACCGAAATTATGCAAATGACACTGAATGGGGGGTATGCATCCCTGAACACCTAATAAACAAGGTTATATGGCATACTCACCTCAGCTATGGACACTTCGGACCACGCAAGTGCAATCTCAAACTAAGGACCATGTGTTACTTTCGAAACATGGAGCGTCGAATTCGGAGGGTACTGTCGGTGTGTAAAGACTGCCAAAAGGCTAAGCACACCACTGTGAGCATGCAGGCGCCATTATACCCAATCGTACCGACCAAATTAAGACAATTAGCAGCAACAGATTTGATGGGACCTTTGCCAAGAACAAGAAGAGGATATACTTACGTATTAGTGTTTGTTGAACTAACGTCCAAATACGTTACCTTTACGCCACTGAAGAGGGCGACGGGACGAACTGTATCACGAGCCCTAATCCGAGATTTCCTACCACAGGTTGGTCATGGGAGTAGAATTATTTCTGATAACGGGCCACAGTTTAAGTCAAAAACATGGAAGGAGACGTTGCGTCGATGTAAAATTGATCCCATTTTTATATCTTCACACCATCAGAGCTCGAATGCTGCAGACGGGTTATTAAAGAACTCGGAAACTTGTGCCGGTTGTACTGTAACAAACAGCACACGACATGGGACGTTTTCCTTAAAGACTTCCAGGATGTGAGGCACCTCATGGGATAACAAAATTGGCACCCATTACAGTACTGAAAAACCGGATTCCTAAGGACTTGATAACCGAGGTCGTAAACTTCCCACCAAGGGCGCGAACGCAGCACCAAGCCATAGTGGATTTGGCTCTCAAGAGGATACGGGCTGCAGCAGAGGTCAGGAAGAGACGTGCCGACAGGGGAGCTCGTCTACGACACTTCCAAATTGGACAAAAGGTGCTCGTTAAGTCTTTCCGACTTTCGAACAAACAAAAAATGAAATGCCAAAAATTCTATTCTGTTTACAACGGCCCGTACCGTATAAGGAGAGCAGCTCACCACAATGCTTATGAATTGGAGACGCTGAAAGGAAAGAAGTCCATAGGACTCCACCACATCTCTCACATAAAGAAGTTCGTGGAATTGTAGTAGTGTAAGTGGTGTACATAATAGAATGGGCAAATTCATGAACCTTGCTATAGTAGTAATGTAAGTGGTGTACATAGTAGAATAGGCAAAGATATGAACCTTTCTTCGGGGAACAATAATCGTTGCATTAATAGATTAAGATTGTTAAAGTATTAACAAGCTGTGTTTTCTCGCATAAGAATTTACTGCTGTTAACTTTTTTTGTCTATGTTCGGGATCTCCTCTGTCGTTGCGGTAAGAGGCACTACCTTTCCATGAGCAATGTTTCTGCCCTTTCCTATCTGGTGTCCATGTTAAGGGATAAAGATGAGTGACGAGATGTCGCACAAACGGGCGCATACAAGAACGTGCTCTTAGTAGCGTTCTGAGAAGTCGTGATACGCTCCATAGCGGCCACAACCAGTTCGTGAGACGGTCATACCAATGCTTGCAGGCACGCGTCAGTGCACTGCAAGATTGTGGTATATTGCGTGATTTCGAGGATGAATATGGGCAGTATAGTTTTTTGCAGAGCTGCGCCAGCATCGTTGTCTTGCAAGTCGGGGTGAACCTGTGAGCGTTTGACTCCAATGGTGCCCTAGACGAGAGAAATGCGGGCATAAAGCCTACCATGCCAATGTGCTGGTTGGGGATTTAGCGTGCTGCTCGTGACTGTCACAGATGAATAACCAGGGACTTATACTTGGATATTCGTGACATACTGTGTAGCTGGCGTGTGTTGGGCGACTGAATCCTCAACAGGAACCAGTCCTGGCTTGGTCATATTACATTGCCTCTGGAAAGGTGTGCTTTGATCGCGAAAACCGCATCACATAGAGAAGGAAGTTGCAACTATAAATTTATTGTCGTGTATAGCCATGGCTAACCCAGTCTCTGGAGTTTCAGTGAGGCGTAATGAAAACTCGGAGGTCATGTCATACGGCGCACATCACTGTCGTCAATTGCGGCGAGCAGCGAGACATCTCAACGTAACAGGAATTATGTAAGAGTATTGTATAAGGTAAAAAAAAAAGGTAAGATATACTAGGATAAGTTAAACTGTAGGATTTAACAATAACTAGATTAATATTGTGGGGGTTTTCTACCACAAGTGTTTGGCGCGCGCCTGTTTGGATGTTATTTTTCAGGTTATCAAATCACAGTCCCAAGATGGAGGGACGACCGGCGAGCGAACGTAGAATAGTTGCTTGTTCTTTATAAGCTCAGTAAAACTTCGACCTGCATAATAACATAATTTATTCAAAAGACATAGAATGTAGATCGTTGGCAAATGGTAGTTAATTCTTGAGCATGTCTACTGTCGATCTATATAATTAATGGTAATATTAGTGCGGACCCGCACATTTAGCTGTTCATCCAGTGTATCGTCACACACCATGTACAGTAGTGAGACCGGTCTCTACACAAATATCAAGATAAATTATTTCCATGTCTAAATTTGATACACCAAGATTTTGTTATAATGATAGCCATAGATTAATAACTATAAAAGTAAAATAAGAGTGTCTGAAATGACAGACCATCAATGTGTCATTATGTAAATTTATTATAACATAGAAGGTCATGGGAAAAAGTTAGGCATAAGATTTTTGTCACAACTGTGCAGATGACGGGTATCGTGGCAATGCAGAGGCCAGCCAGCGCAAAAACAAGAGGTCTTCGGCTACCTGCAAGAAGGCGAGCGTCGGGTCCTGCAAGCTGACAGTCAAGGGGCCATATACGTGAGGGATTAGGCGGGATCCTCGCCGGGTCACAAGCGAAAGTGAGGCTGGCCATTGACACTGACACGCGACCCACACGCGACAGCCTGCTAGCTCTCCGGACGCGGCAGCCGTTTGGAGGGATTCCCTGCGGCAGACCACGTTGTCGTGAGTACACGAAGAAGATCACATATCGTGTCAGAACCTGCGCCTCATGTGCCTCAGGACAGAAAGGGACGCTATATACTCACCTGTTTGGGTTTTTACAACTCACTAGCATTGGCCGATCTGCATACACAAAGCAGTATCGTGCCACACTAACAAATGTATGGTCTCATTTCTAACTTCTCCTCTCTATTAGAGAGCAGTTTTAGCAATCGTCGCTCCTAGTTCGATCCTGTATGGATGACCTCACACACTTGTGGAGTCACTCCACGTGCCATCATCCCTCGTCGAACTGCAATATTGGGAAACGTAAAGTACTGTCCAGCGAGAGAAGAGACCTAGACTAGTGATGTATCCCAACAAGTAGACCTCAGAGACAATTAATCGACGTGAGGAGAGCCTATCACTGTGTCTTCCTACCGTACTGCCGTGATCATATGTATGGGTCTTGGTGCAATCTCAGCAGAGTACTGCAGATGCTCTAGCACACCCTATTGCAGTTGCATCAACGAAGCAACAACACCCGAGGTTTAGCCCTAGGCTCCACATACCACTTCGTCATAATCCTCACAATCTAGTTTAGGGACAACTTCACATTCACAGCGTTTGTTTGAGTATCCAATTTGAGCTAATTTGATGTATTGTAAATGTTTCATGTGTTTTTGTTTATTATTTTGTGTTTAGTCTTAATAAATCATATTGTTATTTTGGACAGAACTTTCATTCTGTTAATCGGTAGAGCAACCCTATCATTCCTCACTATGTTAATGAAACCTTCGTTTATTTAACTTATTTATCAAATTAAATTATTGCAGGTGCCAAACTCTCTTCTACTCCACTGGCAGGGTTGATTAGAGTCAGTTCGCGTTTTTTTTTTTTTTTTAATCCTTGTGTAACAGCAAAAGTCGGAGTTAGAATAGGGGGGCTTAGAGCATCATTTACATATGTAGATTCTAGAAGAATTTAGTGTTAAACACACTGCTAGCCACGGCACTTCGCAAGGATAGGATAGTCGTCAACAGCGTCGGCGTGCTTATTGCAGTACAAAATTCGATAAAATATAGCGAGGTTATCACGGATTCCGGATGTAAATTAATCTGTGTGAACTTGAGTATCAAGGAACGGGCGAAAATGGTGATCGGATGCTTTTATGGACTACCTGGTTCAGGATCTGTAGTTGTAGAGCGCTTCAGGCAGAATTTGCAGAATATCTTTAGTAATTTTCCTGATCATGTCGCTGTAATAGGGGTTTACTTCAACTAGCCAGGTATAGGTTGGGAGAGTTATGACATCAAAACTCGGGCCAGAAACAGGGAATCGTGTGGCTTTGTTCTGATGTCTTGTCCGAAAACTACCTTGAGCAGATAGAGAACCAACTCGTGCGGGAAACATCTTAGACCTCCTGACGATAACGCCTGGACGCCTGAACTTATCGAATCAGTTAACATAGAGGATGATAAGGCTGTGACAGCTTCTATGACGACGGGACCTACATGGGATGTTAAGAAAGGTAGGAAGACATATTTGCTCAGCAAGGGTGCCTCGATACAAATTTCAGAATATCTCAGCAGTTAGCGTCCAATATTCGGTGATGAACACTTACATGTGGAGAACAAATGGAAGAAATTCGAAGGCATTGTTCAATATGCCGCAGACGAGTATGTTCCGAGTAAGGTTTTAAGGGATAGGAGAGATCCACCATGGCTTAACATCAATGCTGGAAAAGAGCTACGTAAACAAAGAGCACTTCATCTCAGATTCAAGGGAAGTAAGAACCTGTGATTCTTCAATTCCTCCAGGCGTATTTCATGACGAAATAAATCTCGAGTGAACTGCCTGGTGTGTGTGTACAAAGGACACAATATTTCGGCAATTGACCTTTTTGCCATCATCAGGTGTGCTGATGTGATATCAGCACATCTGATGATAGCAACAAGGTCGATTGCCGACGTATTGTGTCCTTTGTACACACACACACACACACACACACACCAGGCTGTTCACCCGAGATTTATTTCGTCAAGTAGAAACCTAGCTAACAAACAAAAGCTGAACGAAGCGAAAATGAGTGTAAGGTGAGCAATGAGAGAAGCGTTTAATGATTTTGAAAGTAAGACGTTGTCAACCGACCTGAGTAAAAACACAAAGAGATTTTGGTCATATCTAAAATTAATAAGTGAGTCAAAATCATCTACTCATTCTCTCAGCGACCACACCGGCATCGAAACGGAAGATAACAGAGAGAAGGCCGAAATACTGAATTCGGTCTTCCGAAGTTGTTTCCCTGCGGAAGATCGTAACACTGTCCCTCATTTCAATCGTCGTGCGAACGTCTAAATGACAGATATTGAGATAACAGATCGCGGAATTGAAAAGCAGCTACAATCGCCTAGTAGTGGAAAGGTTTCAGGACCACATGAGATACCCATAAGATTCTATAACGTTTATGCGAGAGAACTTGCTACCCTTCTAGCAGTAATTTATCGTAGATCGCTTGAGCAACGAAAGGTACCTAACGACTGGAAAAAAGCGCACGCCTTCCCCGTTTTAAAATAAGGCCATAAGAAAGATCCACACAATTACAGACCTATATCGTTGACGTCAATCAGTTGTAGAATTATGGAACATGTTTTATGCTCAAGAATTATGACATACTTGGAAAATGAACATATCCTCTACAAAAATCAACATGGATTCCGCAAACAGAGATCCTGAGAAACTCATCTCACTCTGTTACTCCATGAGATCCACAGCGCAGTGGACAACGGCGCTCAGGTTGATGCCGTGTTCCTTTATTTCAGTAACGCATTTAACACCGTACCGCATTGCCATTTAATGAAAAAAATACGTGCTTACGGAGTCTAAATCTGCAGACCTGCAATTGGATTCAAGACTTTTTTGTAGACAGAACTCAACACGCCACTCTTGACGGAACTAAATCGTCAGATGTAAAGGTAATATGCGGAGAACCACAGGGAAGTGTGGAAGGACCGTTGCTGATCACAATATATATAAATGATCTAGTAGAAAGCGTCGGCTGCTCTTTGAGGCTATTCACAGATGATGCAGTTGTTTATACCAAAGTAGCAACGCCAAAAGATAGTAAGAATGTGCAGAACGTCCTGCAGAGAACTGATGAATGGTGCAGACTCTGGCAGCTGACCCTGAAGGTAAATCAATGTAACATGTTGGGCATACATAGAAAAAGAAATCCACTTCTGTACAGCTACACTATTGATGACAACAGCTGGAGACAGCGTCTGCCGTAAAATATCTAGGCGTAACTATCCAGAGCGACCTTAAGTCGAATGATCATATAAAACAGATAGTGTGAAAAGCAGTCACCAGACTTAGATTCATCGGAAGAATCTTACGGAAATGTAACTCATCCACGAAAGAAGTGGCTTATAAGGCGCTTGTTCGCCCGATTCTTGAGTATTGTTCATCTATCTGGGATCCCTATCAGATAGGACTGATAGATGAGATAGAGAAGATCCAACGAAGAGCGGCGCGTTTCTTCACAGGATCGTTAAGGTGGCGAGAGAGAGTTACAGTGATGCTAAACGAACTCCACTGGCAGGCGTTACGAGAGAGGCGTTGTACATCACGGAGTGATTTTCTGTTGAAATATCGGGACACCACATTTCAGGAGGGGTCAGACAACATATTACTTGCCCCCCCCCCCCCCAACATACATCTCGCGTATTGACCACGTGGAGAAAATTCGAAAAATTAGAACCAATACAGAGGCTTACCGACAATCATTCTTCCCCGCGCACTATTCGCGAGTGGAACAGGGTTAAAGGGATAAGTACCCTCCGCCACACACCATTAGGTAGGTGGCTTGCAGAGTACAATGTAAATGTAGATGAAGGAAAGTGCAATGGAGGTGGGCAAGCCATGTATCAGGTGCATTGATGATAGCAGCACTATGGAAGCTTCTTTTTTCTTTAATGTCATGAAATCTGAAAAGATGTGTACATAGAAAGACTGCATTGAGGGCATCGAAGTGTAGGAGGACATATTAGAACCAGGGGTACAGAGCTACGGATAGCTTCCGATCTAGGCACAGGGAATAGACATTATACCCCCAGAACGTCTGAAACTTTGACGGACACAGGAACCAAACGATTATTGAAGCTAGTACGTTGAGTCCATGAGACTATGAGCGTACTATTCGACTTTCAAAGAAAATAACTCATTGAACAGCAAAGATAGAAAGTGCAGACAGATGTGAGGATTATCGAATAATCAGAATAACAGCTCAATCATCCACATTTCTGACAACAATAATGTATAGAAAAATGTAGAAGTGAATATAGGATACGTAAGATGATAATTACTTAGGCTTTATAAAAAATAAAGACCAAAGAGGCACATTTGACACTGTGATTGATAGTGAAGTCAAGGCTAAAGTACAATCAAGACAAAGTTATAGAATCTGTCGAGCTAGACAAAGCGTTCGACGACGTAAAATGGTGGAAAATGTTCTTAATTCTCACGTCAGAAGAAGTAGGTGTAAATTCAATGGAAATATGGGTAATATACGATATCTACCAAGATGGCACAGTAAAAATGGATGACCAAGAACGAAGTGTGTGGATTAAAAAGAGTGTAACAGAGGGATGTAGGCTTTGGTCCCTATTCTTCAATCGAAAAAGTAACGACAAAAATAAAAGAAAGATAGACCGCGCCGCTCGAAGTATCAACACAATTGGCACTGCAAAGAGTATCCTGCGACTTCCACATCACTGGCAACGGGTTATACACAATTCTGGTGACTACTTTGAAGGTCAGTAAAACTTTGAAACACGTATCTATTTTGTACGAGCTGTAAAAAAATAGTTACCACTATTAAAGTTCCAACCCTCGTATTTGTGACACGAAAGAATACGTCATTTAAGTTGCGCTCTTAGGTTCCTGCTTAACCACACCCTCAAAAATCGCGACATATTCGGAATAAACAACAAAGTATTCTTAAAAACCTGCGATATAAATATCAGTGCTGGTCGCTTTAATTGCAGGAGTTTCACCTTTCCTTTTTTAATTAGACTCCAGTTAGATAATCGAAGAAACTCATTGCTGAGATAGCATGCTCTTACATGTGAATAACATTGTATATAACAGAACATATTTCTATTATATGAGCACAAAAGAACCAGAATTTATTACAAATGTGAAAATAAAAAAATGTTGTAGCACGTAATTGAACGTGAACCTGAATCATCCAACACCATAACTACGAGACCGTGCATTCACATACAACTCTCTTCATCAGTATTGTCTATATTAGTACCTCTTGAAGGACTTTTACTGTTGATGTGTCGTTAACTGACGTTCAATTGTAACAAATCGTACCAAGCGTGTCGTTTGTGTTAAATCTTCAATGTGCACTTGCCTCGAAACGGCACTCAAGTTATGATACAGAAACACCAAAATACGATGAAATCGTTATGATGTCTCCAAAGTAGCAAGAAAGGGACGTCATGTGAGTCAACCCGAATGTCGTGAAATGCTAATGGTTGTTCTTGTTTCGGGCCGAGCTGCCCCTAATGATACGTGGCTATCGAAAGTCGCTTTCGATCTCTGACATGCTTCCGTGAGACAAAGACCGACTCCTCCGACATGGAGCACTCTTTCAAAACCTATCACATGCTGGAAGAATGTTGCAGCGCTACATTTTTCGCATGGTTAGCCCTCAGACAATAGTATTTACAATTCCTGGTGCCAGCCGTTCACCATCAGACAGCTGGATTTTGGTGTGACGCTCATCCTGTATGGGACGCTGATGTGAAGACAAAGACAGCTATGATGCAGCTGCCAACATCTTCACCTGGCCTCGAAATGTCAGCAACTGCCTGACTGCCAAAGGTCTTTGGAGCTCTGCGCTCTGCAGCTACATCTGCATCTACATACATATTCCGTACACCACCGTACGATGCACGGCGGAGGGTACCTCGTACCACAACTAATATTTTTCTTTCCTGTTCCACTCGAAAATAGAGCGAAGGAAAAACAACTGTCTATAAGCCTCCATACGGGCCCTAATTTCTCGCATTTTATCATGATGGTCCTTACGCGAAATGTACGTTCCTGGCAGTAGAGTTGTTTTGCAGTCACCATCAAATACCAGTTTACTAAATTTCCGCAATTGTGCCTTGCGAAAAGAGCGTCATTTTCCCTCCGGGAATTCATTTTTGAATTCAAAAACCATCTCCATTATACTTGCATCCTGATCGAACCTACCGGTAACAAACCTAGCAGCATGGCTCTGAACTGGTTGGACGTCTTCCTTCAGTTCTGTCAGGTGGGAATCCCAAAAGCTGAACAGTTACTCAAAAATAATACGCCTCCTTTATACATGAGCTTCAACTACCCGGAGTTCTCCCAATGAAACGAAGTCGAGCATTCGCTTTCTCTACTACCTATCTGACACGCTCACTGCATTTCATATCGCTTTGCAACGTTACTACTAGATGTCTAATCGATGTGACTGTGCCAACCTGCACCCTAGTAACGCTGTATTCGAACCTTACGGGATCGTTTCCTGTACTTATCCGCATTAACTTACATTTCTGTAGATTTACAATAAGCTGCCATTCATTACACCAACTTGAAATTTTGTCTGAGTTATTTTGTACACTCTACCTCCTAGAGTCACTCAAGAGACACCTTCCCATGCACCACAGCGTTGTCAGGAAACAGTCATCATTTGCTGCGCACCCTATCCGTCAGGTCATTTATATATGTGGAGAATAAGATCGGTTCTATCACACTCCCCTAGGGCACTCCTGATGGCACCTATGTCTCTGATGATCACTTTGCCGTCGAGAACAACGTACTGGGTTTTTACTACTTAAAAAGGCTTCGAACCACTCACATATCATAAAGCACGAACTATATGCTCGAACGTTTGTCAACAGCCTGCAATGGGGCACCGGGTGAAACGCTTTCCAGATATCTAGGAATACTGGAACTGCCTGCTTCTTTCCGTCCATGGTTTCTATGATAGAGCAAGCTGAGGTTCAGTGCTGATTTGTGGGAATAAGCTTTTCTGTCTCAAGGAAATTTATTATATTCTGACTCAGAATGTGTTTAAGAATTCTGCACAAATCTATGTTAAAGATATTTGTAATTATGCAGGTAAGTTCTTATACCTAGCTATATACAGGAGTCACCACTGCTCTATTCCAGTCCATTGGAACATTTAGCTGGGAAGGAGATTTGCCATAAATGGAGGCTAAGTAAGAGGCCAATGTCGCAGAGTTGTCCCTGTAAAACCGATCTGGGATTCCACCAGAACTGGCGACTTATTTGGTGTCAACTTTTTCAATTGCTGTTCTACGCCACTGATGCCAATTTCTGTGTCCTACATGCGGGGGACTTTACGACAGTCAAAAGACGGTATGTCTGTACGATCCTCCTGCCTGAATGATTTCCCCAACGTGAAATTTTCTCTCTTCTGCTCCCACCCCAGACTGGTCGACGAGTGACTGGACAGAAGACGTAGACGAGTTTAGTGCCGCCACCGCTGGTACACTCAGCCTCGCTCCCATGTCCCGGGGCTTGATCGTCGAAGACCAGCGCCACTGGAATCTGCAGGTCACCCGCAGTGGTGCAAGTCTTTGCTTGGCTACCACCGGGTGTCACGTGAGCCGAGTGCTGCGATCTCCGTCGCCGTCTCAGCATCAGGCGCGCCAACTTCGACGAGTATGCATACTGCTTCCTAGCAGCATGCGTACACCGCATGATCTTCCGTCCCGGCTACCGTACCGAAGCGGGGACATCACGGGAGGACAGCAAAAATGGTTCAAATGGCTCTGAGAACTATGGGACTTAACATCTATGGTCATCAGTCCCCTATAACTTAGAACTACTTAAACCTAACTAACCTAAGGACAGCACACAACACCCAGCCATCACGAGGCAGAGAAAATACCTGACCCCGCCGGGAATCGAACCTGGGGAGGACAGCACTCTATGCCCAAGCCGTGGTCATGCATATGTAATGCATCATAACTCATGCCACTTTTCCAGAGAGGGATTTTCTCTGCCTCGTGATGACTGGATGTTGTGTGACGTCCTTAGGTTAGTTAGGTTTAAGTAGTTCTAAGTTCTAGGGGACTGATGCCCATAGATGTTAAGTCCGATAGTGCTCAGAGCCATTTGAACCATTTTTCCAGAGAAACTAAAGTAACCCGTTGTCAAACTCCTCTTTAATAGAGATGTTAGGAGAGATGTCAGTAACTACCGACGTCTTTTTTTCAAATTGTTTGAGAATGCCCTCAGAAAATCACAGTTTTGATCGCAGAAGAATTGCTTACTGAGAATGCCATTCACATGTTCACTCACCCACCAAATTTTAGAAGCATTAATTAAGAAAACAGCGCCTTCTGCGACATATTTAAGACTTTTTAGAGTGTCAATCACAATATTCCCCTAGGTAAATTGAATGGATAATGTCAGTTCTAACGAAAGGAATGGAGAAGGTTGTAAGTAGTACTTCAACCATTGTACTCTGGGGACGTTATTCTGTCTAGGAAAAAAATTGCGTGTGGATATCCCCAGGTGCGCTATTATTCGTCATATATGTAAACGATCCTCCGTCTTACATACGACACACAGAATTATTTCTTTTTTCTGATGAGACTAGTATTGTAATCGATCCAAGTATACTGACAGAAATAGATGAAATGGTAAGCAGTGTTCTTGAAAGTACCACTGAATATTTTTCGGCGAATGGTCTCTCCCACAATTTTAAGAAGACACATTGTATTCATTTCTCCATATCTAGGGAACTACATCAATGATAAGTGGAGCAAATGGTGAGGAAATAATAAACAGAGCAAAAAATCCTAAATTCTTAGGGCCCGTATTCGTGAGAGTTTAAACTCGAAAAAGCGTATTTTTAAACACTTAAAACAACTTAGTTTAGCCACATTTGCACTTAGATTGATTGCAGATCGTGGGGAGAGAAAAATCAATAAGTTGTCATATTTTCATTCGGTAATGTCATATGGAATAATGTTCTGGGATAGCCCATCCTCTTAAAACAAGTCTTAATTGCACAAAACCGTGATCATCTTGTAGACCTCTGTTTAAGGAGTTGGACGTTCTGGCTACTGCTTCACAGAATGTTAATTCCCTCATGAAGTTTGTTGTAAATAATCCACTACAGTACAAAAGTAACAATGAGATACATTACTACAATACCAGAAGGAAAAATTACATACATTACTCCACATCAAGGCTATCTTTAGCACAAGGGATGCACAATTCCTCAACTGAAATTTTTATCCAGTGATGTAAACTGTTCGACAGGAAACAAATTCGGAAACAAAGTGAAGACGTTTCTATTTGACAACTCCTTCTATTCCGAAGAAGAATTTCTATTATTGTAATGTGCTGAAGTGTGCTGGTAGGAACTACTAACTCACATGTGCATGTTTAATTTTAAAGAAATCGCTTATAAAAATAACTTATAAATGGTCCGCTGTTGTCATATTTAGAAATCAATTTGCATTGTGAATATAAAATGGCTCGTTCAACATTATTACGATTTATCGTGCAGGTGACCCACGGATCATGAAAGTAACTAACTAACTAACTAGACTACTAACTAATCTGAAGCTGCACAAGCTTGCCAAAACAATGAGAAATGGTCATTTTTGTCGACTCTCTTTCCACTCCTACCACCGACGTATTCTGATTTCCTTCGCCAGCGATACGAATCCGGGACGCCTTGGTGGGAGTGCCGTACGCCTACAGCCACAACAGGGAAACGGCTTTTCCACGCTTTCGTAGCGGTCATTTCCACCTCCCACCACCGCCACCGTCGCCTCCGCCGCCGCCGCCGCCGCCTCCGCCGCCGCAGCCGACAACGACGACCACCACCATGCTCTAGGCACCAGGCCAGCTTCAGCAAATTCTGTTGCTGGCCTCGTGTGATGGTGTGCAAGATGAATAAGTAACGACTAATGTAGTACCATACTTCAGTGTGCTCCGCCACTGTTGGACGGCCCAACAGGAGCAGACACGCATTTCTCTGTGTTCCTAAACAGTATCTGAAATGGTTCAAATGGCTCTGAGCATTATGGGACTTAACTTCTGAGGTTATTAGTCCCCTAGAGCTCAAAACTACTTAAACCTAACTAACCTAAGGACATCACACACATCCATGCCCGAGGCAGGATTCGAACCGGCGACCGTAGCGGTCGTGCGGTTCCAGACTGAAGCGCCTAGAACCGCTCGGCCACACCGGCCGGCTAAACTGTATCTGAGCCGTGCTCTCTCCCAACTATGTGTTTTCGTGAACTTCGCTGTCTATCTGTATTTGGTTTCCCGCCCTTGTCGCGGTTACGTCGTGGTTCTTCTTCCTTCTACGTGTGGCAGCAGTGATGTGTGCCGATATTTGCGCCGTGTACCATCGTTGGTTTGGTGCATATAGTTTCCGGCAAGGGGGTCTGGAATGAGTCGGTCGGAAGTTATCTCCGCGCGGTGTGCAGTCGG
Source organism: Schistocerca americana (assembly GCF_021461395.2). NCBI lineage: Eukaryota > Metazoa > Arthropoda > Insecta > Orthoptera > Acrididae > Schistocerca > Schistocerca americana. The sequence goes on along the minus strand of NC_060125.1, from coordinate 478,095,791 downwards.
CTGGGTCCGCTGGCAGTCCCTGCGCAGTGTCGGAGCGTGTGTGGAGCTGTCCGATCGCTATGAGCTTCGTTGTTCACCGACCCAGGAAGTCAAAGTTGAGTAGTGGTTTCAACTAGCCAAGCCACGTCTGTTCATGTTCTGGTGGTTCGTTTCGGTGGTTTGCTGTTGGGGAAGTTTTCCGGTGAGCAACACCGAGTGGTTCTACTGCTGAGATTTAGCCGCCATGCGGTGCAATTAACTATTTTGGTCGACTACGATTTGAGTGTAGCAGCGGAAATTTCTGCCTAGTGGCCGTTAGTGTTCCGATTACCTGCCCTGGCCACTAACGTAATTTCAGGCAGCGTCCTTTCCTCAACTGTCGTCGCTGTGCAACATGGTGTGTAATTTTAACAGCTAATACATACTCCATTGTGGATTTTTACGTTTGTAACATTGCCGGTTTGAGTTCCCATGTGCTGATTGACGGGAAGCAAGTCGTTGTGTCGGTCGGTCCGTGGCTGTCCCCTGGTTGGGTTCCAACGGATCAGCTATAGTTGGGCTCACCACCTGTCTCACCTAAGCGAACGAGGGTAGACCAACCTACCTGGAGGCTTTCCGAGTGCCACTGGTGTTTATCTTTTCTCAGCTTTTAAACTTTAGGCTTATGGTTATTTGTTTTTTCTTTAAATTTTACAAAATTAATTTTTAAATTTATCTTTCAAGCTTAATATCAGCCATTTGTATTGCACCTTCCGTATGTTGTTTTTGAATTATTTTATTGCTATCTTAATTGGATTTTTATCTTATTAAGATTTTTTGTTGGAGGCCTTCAGCCGTGAAAGAGTTGCATTCGGTAAAGATTCGGCTATGTGCCGCTTTGGTTGTAAAGGTTATTAAATTACAATAAATGACAATTAGATCCTGAAACTGACATCAAACCTCAACCCTTGGCCCTTTCCACACTCCTATTACCTGTTCTGCCCACTGGGTTTAGCGGGCGTTTCGGTATCCTCAACCAGTTAATTAGATAGTCTGGCTTTTTGTGCACATGTAAAACGTAACATATTAGTAGATTTGAGACAAAAATATATTAAAAGTATGTAGGAAAGCTATGTGCAATGGTGTATCTTACAATCGTGAACAGGCAGTAAAGGCAGCATTGTAGGCCGGTCGGACAACAAATCAGTCACATCAATGCGCATACACAGAAGAGTAGTTAAGCCTTTATAGATTGCGCAGCAATCGAGTCATGTGCTCAACCGCGCCTACACTTACTGTACGTGGGCATAAGGCAGTAGTGGTCAGTAAGACATTTATGTTTCAGGCGTGAACATAGGTAAATTTATGGGCATGACAGTGCGGATAAAAGGGGCAGTCGTGTTTTAACGTGCCTATGGCCATACGGTGTGTGAATCCGTTGGATTTGTTGATGCTTCACGGCATACTATTCAACATGTTTACAAGCAGTGATGTAACACACGTGTCTACGAAACACGGCGTGAGAAATACGATCGGTAAAAGATCCTAAGTGAGAGGGACCAGAGACCCGTTTCAAAATTTGTGATTACAAATCGTTTCAAACCCGATAGGAACTGCAGTGAATGAAGCTCACAGCCCAGCTTGTTTAGTCACATAACATGGCGACGGGAACTGCTGGCCTCGACATTTGGAGTCCGTCGCCTCGCAAGAGACCGTTGCTCACGCAGGCATGTGAAGACAACACTTCCACATCCTGTTACACCTCGATTAGTCTGCAAATCACCTTACTTCAACCCCATAGAAAATCTGTGGAACAAGTTGGAAGGGCGGGTAAAACGCCGATATCGGCATCATCTCAATTTAATGGAATTGCGCGACTAAATCCTCAGCAAGAGGATTAACCTGGATGCGACGTATCTGTACAACCTTGTGGACTCACCTCCTAAGCGTATCCAAACGGTTGCTGCGTCCAGGGATGGAATTACATGATATTAAAATATGATGCTTGTAAAGAATTCTCTAGGTGTGAGTAATTTTTTTGTTTGGTGACCTTACCATAGTCTTTAACGGCACCTACTAGCCGGCAGACGTGGTATCACAGGAGCTTAATGGAGCGTCTTTGGCTGGGTAACATTTAGGAAGTCTTTTACCTCGGAAATGAAGAACGTATATGCCATAGGCTATGGCATCACGGATGAAGTCTAAATGTGGAATCATCTGCTTCATTGATTATAAGTGAAGACTAAACTCAGGAACTACTGAAGGGCTTTTGATAGGGCTGTCTGTAATAGGTAGACTGATAACGAGGAAGATTTCTGTTTATAGTTTATTATCGCTAAGCCACACAAGTCGTCTTCGCGAACGTACTTATTATTATTCTTGTGAAGCAGGAGCAAACCTCTATTTTTCAAATAATATGCCTTACGCAGGAATGTCTCATAAGTTAATTAAGTTCCAAGGAAGCCTACTGGTGTTGGTACCAGTTTCTGATGTAATGCAATCAGATGTATATTTAATCAGATGAAATCTCAGGTAATAAATTTAATCGAAAACTCTTCTGAGAAATGTTATTACCGTGGTCCTCAGTCCAGAGACTGGTTTGATGCAGCTCTCCATGCGACTCTATCCTGTGCAAGCTTGTTCATCTCCCAGTACGTACTGCAACCTACATCCTTCTGAATATATTTAATGTATTCATCTCTTGGTCTCCCTCTATAATTTTTACCCTCCACGCTGCCCTCCAATACTAAATTGGTGATCCCTCGATGCCTCAGAATATGTCCTACCAGGCGATCCCTTCTTCTAGTCGAATTGTGCCACAAATTTCTCTTCTCCCCAGTTCTATTCAATACCTCCTCATTAGTTATGCGATCTACCCATCTAATCTTCAGCATTCTTCTGTAGCACAACATTTCGAAAGCTTCTGTTCTCTTCTTGTCTAAACTATTTATCGTGCACGTTTCACTTCCATACATGGCTACACTCCATATAAATACTTTCACAAAAGACTTCCTCACGCTTAAATCTATACTCGATGTTGACAAATTTCTCTTCTTCAGAAATTTTTTCCTTGCCATTGCCAGTCTACATTTTATATCCTCTCTATTTCGATCATTTCAAGACACTGTCCATTCCTTGCAACTGGTCTACCAGGTCCTTTGCTGTCTCTGACAGAATTACAATGTCATCCACGAACCTCAAATTTTTTGTTTCTTGTCCATGGATTTTAATTCCTACTCCGAATTTTTCTTTTGTTCCCTTTCGTGCTTGCCAAATATACAGATTGAATAGCATCTCGGATAGGCTACAACCGTGACTCACTCCCTTCCCAACCACTGTTTCCCTTTCATGTCCCTCGACTCTTATAACTGCCATCTGCTTTCTGTACAAATTGTAAATAGCCTTCGCTCCCTGTATTTTACCCCTGCCACCTTCAGAATTTGAAAGAGAGTATTCCAGTCAGCATTGTCAAAAGCATTCTCTAAGTCTACAAATGCTAGAAACGTAGGTTTGCCTTTCCTTGATCTATTTTCTAAGGTACGTCGTAGGGACAGTATTGCCTCACGTGTTCGAAAATTTCTACGGAATCCAAACTGATCTTCCCCGATGTCGGCTTCTACCAGTTTTTCCATTCGTCTGTAATGAATTAGCGTTAGTATTTTGCAGCCGTGGCTTATTAAACTAATAGTTAGGTAATCTTCACATCTGTCAACACCTGCTTTCTTTAGGACTGGAATTAGTATATTCCTCTTGAACTCCGGGGGTATTTCGCCTGTCTCTCACATCTTTCTCATCAGATGGCAGAGTTTTGTCGGGCTATCAGTAGTTCTAATGGAATGTTGTCTGCTACCGGGGCCTTGTTTCGACTTAGGTCTTTCAGCGCTCTGTCAGACTCTACACGCAGTATCATTTCTCCCATTTTATCTTCACCTACATCCTCTTCCATTTCCATAATATTGCCCTCAAGAACATCGCCCTCGTATGGACCCTCTATATACTCCTTCCACCATTCTGCTTTCCCTTCTTTGCTTAGAACTGGGTTTCCATCTGAGCTCTTGATATTCATACAAGTGGTTCTCTTTTCTCCAAGGGTCTCTTTAATTTTCCTGTAGGCAGTAACTATCTTACCCTTAGTGAGATAAGCCTCTTCATCCTTACATTTGGCCTCTAGCCATCCCTGCTTAGCCATTTTGCACTTCCTCTCGATCTCGTTTTTGAAACGTTTGTATTCCTTTTTGACTCCTTAATTTACTGCAATTTTTATTTTCTCCTTTCATCAATTAAATTCAATGTTTATTCTGTTACCCAAGGATTTCTACTAGCCTTCGTCTTTTTACCTATTTGATTCTCTCCTGCCTTCACTACTTCATCCCTCAGAGCTACCCATTCTTCTTCTAATGTATTTCTTTCCCCATTCCTGCCAATTGTTTCCTTAATCTCTCCCTGAAACTCTGTATAACCTGTGGTTTAGTTTATCCAGGTCCCATCTTTTTGCAGTCTCTTCAGTTTTGATCTACAGTTCATAACCAATAGATTGTGGTCAGAGTCCACATCTGCCCCTGGAAATGTCTTACAATTTAAAACCTGGTTCTTAACTCTCTGTCTTACCATTATATAATCTATCTGATACCTTTTAGTATCTCCAGGATTTTTCCATGTACACAACCTTCTTTTATGATTCTTGAACCAGGTGTTGGCTATGATTGAGTTATGCTCTGTGCAAAATTCTACCAGACGACTCCGTCTTTCATTTCTTACCCCCAATCCATATTCACCTACTATGTTTCCTTCTGTCCCTTTTTCCTACTATCGAATTCCAGTCACCCATGACTATTAAATTTTCGTCTCCCTTCACCACCTGAATAATTTCTGTTATCTCATCATACATTCATCAATTTCTTCATCATCTGCAGAGGTAGTTGGCATATAAACCTGTACTACTGTAGTAGGCGTGGGCTTCGTGTCTATGTCGGCCACAATAATGCGTTCACTATGCTGTTTGTAGTAGCTTACCCGCTCTCCTATTTTTTTATTCATTATTAAACCTACTCCTTCATTACCCCTATTTGATTTTGTATTTATAACCCTGTATTCACCTGACCAAAAGTCTTGTTCCTCCTGACACCGAACTTCGCTAATTCCCACTATATCTAACTTTCTCCTGATAACAACGCCATCCTGATGAGTCCCCGCCCGGAGACCCGAATGGGGTACTATTTTACCTCTGGAATATTTTACGCAAGAGAACGCCATCACCATTTAACCATACAGTAAAGCTGCATGCCCGCGGGAAAAATTACGGCCGTAGTTTCCTCTTGCTTTCAGCCGGCCGCAGTACCAGCACAGAAGGGCCGTTTTGGTTAGCGTTACAAGGCCAGATCAGTCAATCATCCAGACTGTTGCCCCTGCAACTACTGAAAAGGCTGCTGCCCCTCTTCAGGAACCACAAGTTTGCCTGGCCTCTCAACAGATACCCCTCCGTTGTGGTTGCACCTACGGTACGGCTATTTGTATTGCTGAGGTACGCAAGCCTCCCCACCAGCGGCAAGTTCCATGGTTCATGGGGGGAGGAGGGTGGGGTCTTCCGAGAAATAAGTACAGTAAAATCGTGCTAATTTGGACACTACCGAACCCATACATGAGTCATAGTTTTCTGGTGACTGATTTGTTTAATCAAGTTCCTCTATATAATCATCATCAAATAATCTAAAAAAAGCAACAAAATCTCAGATAGAACAGTGGATATAGATCGATTGTTGAAAAAATTATTACATAAATATTTCAAAAACTAGAACAAAATTTATGCAAAAGTACATACCAGTATATGAACGGGACCTACATGAGAGTAATCTGGATTCATGTAACTTACAAGTAAGCCAACTCAATGGATATACTTCGTTTATGGTCGACTTTGAATATATTGTAATGTAGAGCCAAATAAAAGATTCGCATCTTTTTGTACATGTTCATATGATCGTTAAGCGGATGAAACATGCCCTTGAAAAAAATTGCGTTCACTATTTCTGAATGAAAACCCTCGAAACCGTAACAAATACGAGGGTTGTCCAGGAAGTATGTTCCGATCGGGAGCGAAATGGAAATCACTGGGAAAATCCGGTAAAGCTTTGCACAGATGTGTTGGACAGTGTCTCTACGATGCCCGTCGATCGTGTAGCGTCGCACTTTTCAATTTCGAGTGAAGAGTGAGCGCGTAAAGACGCGTAGGGAATAGCGTCTCCCGCCAAGTATGAGGGCCTGGTTAGAGATTTCACCTGTGTCATGCAGCCCACATAACACAACTGTCGAGCAGTTCCTTTTTCATACCAATTCTCGGCCTCACACTGCAGGGGCAATGAAGACGTTCCTGCAGCGTTTCCGGTGAGAAGTGTTTGATCACCCACAATACAGTCCGTAATTGGCTCCCCCTGCGTCTCACCTCTGCTCACAAGAACCGCTGGCTATGAAGACAAAATTTTTCCACAGACAGTGAGCTGCAGACCAGTGCAGATAACTGGCTGAAAGCACAGGCAGCTGTTTTCTATGACAAGGATGTTGGAAAGTTGATACAACACTACGACAAAACTGGTAGTTGGAGCTGCGACTATGTAAGGAAGTAGGTGGAAGGTGTACCTAACTGTTGCAAATAAAACGTTTGTGGTTTTCACTGTGGTTTCCATTTCGCGAGCGATCGGAACTTACTTTCTGGACGACCCTCGTAAAAAAAAAAAAACTTTAAATAAAGGTTCTCTATTTTCTAATGTACGCTACAACATGGCACTCATATTTGTCAAAAAAATTATTTTTTCGTAATCCACTACACCCAATTTTTTTGTTTCTTTTTGTGTTGGCATTTGACTAATAAAACAATGTATAGCATGGTTAACACTAGGTTCAATCGCATATGATGAATTGGTATTCGAAAGACGTATTTGTCAGAAATAAGCTAGAAATATCTCTATAACGCTGTGCGCACAGCTAATATATGCCCGTTTCAATGCCAAATGTCATTATGGGTTGTTAAATAATACTTTCCCGCCGGCCGCGGTGGTCTAGCGGTTCTAGGCGCTCAATCCGGAACCGCGCGACTGCTACGGTCGCAGGTTCGAATCGTGCCTCGGGCGTGGATGTGTGTGATGTCCTTAGGTTAGTTAGGTTTAAGTAGCTTTAAGTTCTAGGGGACTGATGACCATAGATGTTAAGTCCCATAGTGCTCAGAGCCAATACTTTCCCAGATAAATATATTCTAAATGTATATTCTACATATAATACTCCGTACAAAGATTTTATTTTAATTTTATGAAGTATAAAGTATCTAATGTATTTTTATATTCTTTTTAAATTTGGTGTAACTTTTTACTGTGAAGTTCCAGTCTTTACAGCTTTCATTTTGTTGGATTTGAAATTGTTTGTACATTATCGTTGTAACGTTTATTGTAAATCTATACAATAATGAAACAGGCGCTGAAATGTTTGGGTCAAAAAATACTGTATGCACTTTGATATGGAGATATTTCTAGCTCATTTCTGACAGATACGCTACGGTCGCAGGTTCGAATCCTGCCTCGGGCATGGATGTTTGTGATGTCCTTAGGTTAGTTAGGTTTAAGTAGTTTTAAGTTCTAGGGGACTGATGACCTCAGATGTTAAGTCCCATAGTGCTCAGAGCCATTTGAACCATTTGACAGATACGTTTCTGGAATACCACTTTGTCATATATGACTGAATTTGGTACTAGCGCCGCTATACGTTTTGCAGTTAGTCAGACATCGAAATGAAAAATAGTGCTGGAGAGAGGATTTCGAAAAAATGTGTTCTATCGACGAATCCGTATGCATCATTGCAACGTACATTAAAAAAATCGCTGAACTTTTATTTGAAGCTTTTTCTGTGTATTACCATTTTAACGGTGCCCATTCTGATACATTAAACGCAGTTGTTGTCAGGTGTGTGCTTGACCCACTTAGCGGCCGTATGGCCACGTATAAAACGATTGTGTCCCTTATTTGGCTCTACAGTATAATATATTCAAAGCGTTCAGAAAAGAAGTATATCTCTTGGGTAGGTTTACTTGTTAGACACATGCCCAGATGACATCGAGGTGAACTATCCCTCGTAAATTCACAAACTAGCCACTAGGTGGCATCAGTTGTGTGGCGTAATCCGTACAGATTGACGTATATGTTATACATAACAGAAAATAGGAATATATATCCATTTGGAGCTTTAACAAAAGATGCAAAATTGTTCAAAAACAAAGACAAGAGAATATCATTAACATAACACTAGCGTATAACCATATGGGAGTAGAACGAAATGCGTCATTAAAGAAATTAGTCACCACAAAACCAGTGTCTCCAGTATATTTTTTGTGGTGTCTACATTAGCACTGTTTCAACGTTTAAAATATTTACAACGGACGCATACCCCACAGTTGAGAAATTTGTTTACACTGACTGTGCTTAATAACAGCCTACCAATTTCTGCTCTACATTATTCCCGTGAAAGTTTACATTATGCAACTGCTACTTGTCAGGCTAAAACAAGAAGCAGACTAGCAAACGTCTCATTTGCTAGCTATTTATTCAGACTGCGAAAGAGATTCATGGAATAAGCCAACACGGCAATGAGAGTTTAAATTTCCATTGAGACGGATTGCGTTCTTAAAGTTTGCGGCGTTGATGTAGTCCTTTACTCGGACTGCAGCACAAGTACTTTTCAAGGAGGGAACGATTCGGTGAGGGAGACTACTGTTCAGTGATATTCTTTACGAATGAAGATTCAGCCGTCCTTGTGTAAATTACCGTGCTCCTGTCTTACACAATACAGAATGGAGGAACCGGTAACTAAGTGAAGATCCTTTTAAATTCTCCCTTAGTGGTAGCTCAAATACACTCCTGGAAATTGAAATAAGAACACCGTGAATTCATTGTCCCAGGAAGGGGAAACTTTATTGACACATTCCTGGGGTTAGATACATCACATGATCACACTGACAGAACCACAGGCACATAGACACAGGCAACAGAGCATGCACAATGTCGGCACTAGTACAGTGTATATCCACCTTTCGCAGCAATGCAGGCTGCTATTCTCCCATGGAGACGATCGTAGAGATGCTGGATGTAGTCCTGTGGAACGGCTTGCCATGCCATTTCCACCTGGCGCCTCAGTTGGACCAGCGTTCGTGCTGGACGTGCAGACCGCGTGAGACGACGCTTCATCCAGTCCCAAACATGATCAATGGGGGACAGATCCGGAGATCTTGCTGGTCAGGGTAGTTGACTTACACCTTCTAGAGCACGTTGGGTGGCACGGGATACATGCGGACGTGCATTGTCCTGTTTGAACAGCACGTTCCCTTGCCGGTCTAGGAATGGTAGAACGATGGGTTCGATGACGGTTGGGATGTACCGTGCACTATTCAGTGTCCCCTCGACGAACACCAGTGGTGTACGGCCAGTGTAGGAGATCGCTCCCCACACCATGATGCCGGGTGTTGGCTCTGTGTGCCTCGGTCGTATGCAGTCCTGATTGTGGCGCTCACCTGCACGGCGCCAAACACGCATACGACCATCATTGGCACCAAGGCAGAAGCGACTCTCATCGCTGAAGACGACACGTCTCCATTCGTCCCTCCATTCACGCCTGTCGCGACACCACTGGAGGCGGGCTGCACGATGTTGGGGCGTGAGCGGAAGACGGCCTAACGGTGTGCGGGACCGTAGCCCAGCTTCATGGAGACGGTTGCGAATGGTCCTCGCCGATACCCTAGGAGCAACAGTGTCCCTAATTTGCTGGGAAGTGGCGGTGCGGTCCCCTACGGCACTGCGTAGGATCCTACGGTCTTGGCGTGCATCCGTGCGTCGCTGCGGTCCGGTCCCAGGTCGACGGGCACGTGCACCTTCCGCCGACCACTGGCGACAACATCGATGTACTGTGGAGACCTCACACCCCACGTGTTGAGCAATTCGGCGGTACGTCCATCCGGCCTCCCGCATGCCCACTATACGCCCTCGCTCAAAGTCCGTCAACTGCACATACGGTTCACGTCCACGCTGTCGCGGCATGCTACCAGTGTCAAAGACTGCGATGGAGCTCCGTATGCCACGGCAAACTGGCTGACACTGACGGCGGCGGTGCACAAATGCTGCGCAGCTAGCGCCATTCGACGGCCAACACCGCGGTTCCTGGTGTGTCCGCTGTGCCGTGCGTGTGATCATAGCTTGTACAGCCCTCCCGCAGTGTCCGGAGCAAGTGTGGTGGGTCTGACACACCGTTGTCAATGTGTTCTTTTTGCCATTTCCAGGAGTGTAGTTCCGTTCATTCCCTTCACACGACAGTACGTGCTCGAGCTAGGAGACAGTCACTTTGTATGGAAGAAATAATGTATTTTCGAGTTAAACTTCATTACAGATTAAAAGACTCTTGAGTAAAGGAAGTGCCACTTTATCACTTTTTGCGATTTACCTTACACGTATGATTTCTAAGACACACCACATCAAATGTATTCCCTATGTCTCCCATAAGACTATCCAACTGTTTCTGTTTTAGAAACTGAACTAACGCTAAGACTCTGAAGTAAGTGGTGTATAATTCTTAGAAGCCTGGAGCTAAATGTTCACAAAGGAATAGCATGCAACATACGAAATATTCTAAGAGAAGAAGCTAGGAAGCACAAGTTCTTCTTATGAATGGTGTAAGACTGCAGTTCCTCACCGCTGTTGTTCAGCGTTGAAGAAGCGTTGAAAGAAGTCAAAGAAAATATCAGAACAGGAACAATAGTGTAAGGAGATATCAGATGCAAAAGTTAAGGGTTTCCGGATGGACGGCCCATCCGTTAGAATGTAAGGAGTGGAAAGCATACTCTACTCGGACTATGGCTTAAGGTTAAACGAAACAAAAACGACTTGGCAACGAGTAGCCGAAAGGTGAATAATGGCTTACTCAGCGTCAGAATTGTAAAGACACTGAAATCAGAGAAGTAAGAAAGTTCTCCTGTCTAGGAAACAAGATCCACAAGGAGGCCAAATCATGGGAAAATACTAGAAAGTGATTGGTGCAAGAGAGGAGAGGTTTCTTCAGTGGCGAAGTTTTTTCTGGCAACAGATATTTGGATAGATTTAAGCTATATGACTAGCCACAGCATTTCGTTAAAATCGATTCTAGGCCACTGACGACACGGAGAACGAACATGAAGCACTTAAAATGCGCTACTATAGAATAACGTTAAAACTGAGTGGACAGATAATTAAAAAAATGAAAGAAATAGATGAGGAGAAGAGTTACTGTAGAGAATTAATTTTGATGCCTAGGGTCCACAGTCAAAATGAATTTCTTGAAGGACATTATCTTTCTGCAATTGGCTGTAGCGTTTTATTTTTCAATATACGATAGCAACGGTAGCACTTAAGCCACTTTCAAGTACTTCTGCAACGTAAATACAGTTTTTAAATATTTGATGACCTGTAACTGTTGAAACGTTACGTATAACATTCGAACCAAGGTGTAAATACACCCCTGGAAATTGAAATAAGAACACCGTGAATTCATTGTCCCAGGAAGGGGAAACTTTATTGACACCTTCCTGGGGTCAGATACATCACATGATCACACTGACAGAACCACAGGCACATAGACACAGGCAACAGAGCATGCACAATGTCGGCACTAGTACAGTGTATATCCACCTTTCGCAGCAATGCAGGCTACTATTCTCCCATGGAGACGATCGTAGAGATGCTGGATGTAGTCCTGTGGAACGGCTTGCCATGCCATTTCCACCTGGCGCCTCAGTTGGACCAGCGTTCGTGCTGGACGTAGAGACCGCGTGAGACGACGCTTCATCCAGTCCCAAACATGATCAATGGGGGACAGATCCGGAGATCTTGCTGGCCAGGGTAGTTGACTTACACCTTCTAGAGCACGTTGGGTGGCACGGGATACATGCGGACGTGCATTGTCCTGTTGGAACAGCAAGTTCCCTTGCCGGTCTAGGAATGGTAGAACGATGGGTTCGATGACGGTTGGGATGTACCGTGCACTATTCAGTGTCCCCTCGACGATCACCAGTGGTGTACGGCCAGTGTAGGAGATCGCTCCCCACACCATGATGCCGGGTGTTGGCCCTGTGTGCCTCGGTCGTATGCAGTCCTGATTGTGGCGCTCACCTGCACGGCGCCAAACACGCATACGACCATCATTGGCACCAAGGCAGAAGCGACTCTCATCGCTGAAGACGACACGTCTCCATTCGTCCCTCCATTCACGCCTGTCGCGACACCACTGGAGGCGGGCTGCACGATGTTGGGGCGTGAGCGGAAGACGGCCTAACGGTGTGCGGGACCGTAGCCCAGCTTCATGGAGACGGTTGCGAATGGTCCTCGCCGATACCCCAGGAGCAACAGTGTCCCTAATTTGCTGGGAAGCGGCGGTGTGGTCCCCTACGGCGCTTCGTAGGATCCTACGGTCTTGGCGTGCATCCGTGCGTCGCTGCGGTCCGGTCCCAGGTCGACGGGCACGTGCACCTTCCGCCGACCACTGGCGACAACATCGATGTACTGTGGAGACCTCACGCCCCACGTGTTGAGCAATTCGGCGGTACGTCCACCCGGCCTCCCGCATGCCCACTATACGCCCTCGCTCAAAGTCCGTCAACTGCACATACGGTTCACGTCCACGCTGTCGCGGCATGCTACCAGTGTTAAAGACTGCGATGGAGCTCCGTATGCTACGGCAAACTGGCTGACACTGACGGCGACGGTGCACAAATGCTGCGCAGCTAGCGCTACTCGACGGCCAACACCGCGGTTCCTGGTGTGTCCGCTGTGCCGTGCGTGTGATCATTGCTTGTACAGCCCTCTCGCAGTGTCCGGAGCAAGTATGGTGGGTCTGACACACCGGTGTCAATGTGTTCTTTTTTCCATTTCCAGGAGTGTACTTACAATACGGCGCATTAGCGTTAAGCCAAAAATACCCGACCATTATACATACTTCGATATATTTGAGGCTGTTGTCATGAAAGCCTGGGTGGAATCTACATAAAAGTAGCTAGATATGTCACTACAACGTTATTTAATGAGGCTAGACTTCGTGAACTCTGCGACCGTTAATGCTTGTTGCTTAATAAAGGAACTGACCACAAATACTTTTAAAATACCTTCATTTCAGTGGCATAGCTGGCTTCGAGCATTCATGCTCATCTTTAAGTGCTAATGTTTCCAGTTACATTAATGTTTTCATCAATAGCATGTCGCCAGATACAGCGCTACACAAGAATGGTTGAACATAGAGTGCAACTTTATATGGTGTTTCGATAGTAAAAAGACGTCAATGTGCCTGTATTTATTAAGATTTAAGGTGAAACATGCGCCACCACTAACTAACTGACTGACACAATGCCTGTATCCCATGTAGCTTAAATGAAAAGAGTTTGCCCCAGCTGGCAGGCGACATAAATATCAACAGGCCATTGGAATCTCAAATCATCGTATCAAGCATCAGACTTTGGGAAGGCAGTGATTTCGTCCCTAGTTGCAGCGGGGTGGGGGTAGAGCACTGATTTGTATGGATACGGGGAAAAGGTAGTACATATCGCAACACTATTAAATACAAGTTTTAAAAAATATTTGATTGGTGCCTAAGTTTTGGCGTTTTTGTTTTGCATGTTGATATTCCAGTTGCTATGGATTTGTTTACCGACTTTCATTTCTTATTTGTAGTCCACTGTTGCTATTTGTGTCTACATACTGTCATTTTGTCACCTGATCCGCCAGGATAGCCGAGAGCGCTAACGCGCTGCTTCCTGGACTCGGGTGGCGCGCCGGACCCGAATCGATTCCGCCCGGCGGATTAACGACGGTGGCCGGTGTGCCGCCAGCCTGGATGTGGTTTTTAGGCGGTTTTCCACATCCTACTAGGTGAATACCGGGCTGGTCCCCAAGTCTCGCCTCATTTACACAACTCACAGATATTTGAAACACATTCACACTATTTCACGATTTACACTCGACGCAGACAGCTGGGGTACACTAATTCCGTCCAGGGGCGTACGGGGTGGCAGCAGGAAGGGCATCTGGCCACCCCTTAAAATTAACATGCCAAATCCAGTTAACCGTGGCCGATCCTGCATGACCGCGGGACAAGGCGCAAGCGATTAGAACTGTCATTTTGTCATCTGGAGAGCGCGAGTGGAACTATTGACGCTAGAAAATGGAGTGTCAAGTGGAGAAATCAGAACATTTTCGACATATTATTCGATTGGAGTTCAATGGGAAGATTGCAGCAACGGAGGCAGCCAGAAACATTTGCACTTTGTTTGGGGATAATGCCACTAGACAGAGCACGGCAAGAAAATGGTTTTCTTTTTTCGAGGAGGATGGTTTTGATATTAGTAATTTTACTTGTCCAGGAAGACCTTCTCGGTTTGATGAAGATCGTTTAAACGAATTAATCCATGTCAGTGTACTCGAAGATTGGCAGATATGATGAAATGTGATCATTCCACCATCGTATGACATTTGAATGCAACGGGGAGGGTTCAAAAATCGGGTAGGCGGATACCGCATGCTCTAAGCCAATACTACAAAAATCAGCGGGTGACCACATGCGCATCTCCGCTTACTTGTCACCAATTCCGAACAACACCAACCATTCCTATCATATATCGTTATTGGTGACGAGAAATGGTGTATTTATGCTATCATAAGGAAAAGAAAGGAATGGTTGAGGCCAAACAAAGCAGCTACTCCTAGTACAAATACCTGCGCGCATCCACAAAAGATAATATTATGCATCTTGTGGAAGAGCTACGGTGCGGTGCAAGACGAATTTTTTCGCCCATGTGTAACTATCACCTCTCAATTTCACTGTCAACAACTGAGACGTCTTGCAGATGCAGTCCAAGAACAACGTCCAGGATGGGTGAGTGAAGTGATGTTACTTCACGACACCGCCCGCACGCAGTCTACAAGACTGACAAAAAAACTCTATACAGGAGCTGGCTGGGAAGTCATTCCTCACACACCTTATTCACCTGATTTTGCGTCTTCAGATTTTCACCTTTCCCGAATTCTATGGAACAACTATTAAGGAACTTTTTCTCCGGATGAAAATGTGCTCCGAACATGGCTCGACCAGTTCTTCGCCTCAAAACCACGTGATTTCTGCAGTCGAAGAATCGAAAAGGTATCCCAGCATTGGCAGGTCGCTGCAAATAGCTAAGGATTATATGTTATTGTTATGTGTATATTTTGTGTATATTAAACTTATGGAAAAACGCCACGAACTCATGCACCGACCGAATACAACAATAGAGATGGATCCTGAAATCAAAACAGAAAACGAAAATCAAAATCGAGGGCAGCTTCCAGTTGCTATTTGAGTCTACATACTGTCATTTTGTCATCTAGAGAGAGCGAGTGGAGCTATTGACGCTAGAAAATGGAGTATCAAGTGGAGAAATCAGAACACCCTGTGGCACCCTGGAAATATTCTGTATTCGGAGTTGAGGCAGCCGCACAGGCCGCTCGTCAAAGCCGCGGCTCGTTAGCAACAGCGTGATGCCGCACAATAGCTGGGCCACGTGGTGCCAAACGTTAGCCGGACGAGAGGGGTGGCCCCAGCCGCGTGGCTGGGAATTCCTCTGTGACGAGGACGGTGCTTTGTGTCGATGAAGGAGATGTCTATGCCGGGAGTGCCAAAGATGGCGGACTTTGTGAAACCTTAATGGCAGACATTTCACAGTTCCTATAGAAATTAATAGTAACCAGATGAATCATGATACCTCAAAAAAGGAACAAGTACATTACTATTATCTGCACGGCGATTCTGATGGTGTAATCAGCTTGTGAATATCTTAATTAGTTTAAAGTTTAGTATCTAACGGTAAATTACACAAATAACACCCAGCAGCGGATTTCCAAAATACACTACTGGCCATTACAATTGCTACACCACGAAGATGACGTGCTACAGACGCGATATTTAACCGACAGGAAGAAGATGCTGTGATATGGAAATTATTAGCTTTTCAGAGCATTCACACAAGGTTGGCGCCGATGGCGACACCAACAACGTGCTGACATGAGGAAAGTTCCCAGCCGATTTCTCATACACAAACAGCAGTCGAATGGCGTTGCCTGGTGAAACGTTGTTGTCATGCCTCGTGTAAGGAGGAGAAATGCGTACCATCACGTTTCCGACTTTGATAAAGGTCGGATTGTAGCCTATCGCGATTGCGGTTTATCGTATCGCGACGTTGCTGCTCGCGGTGGTCGACATCCAGTGACTGTTAGCAGAATATGGAATCGGTGGGTTCAGGATGGTAATACAGAACGCCCTGCTGGATCCCAACGGCCTCGTATCACTAGCAGTCCAGATGACAGGCATCTTATTCGCATGGCTGTAACGGATCGTGCAGACACGTCTCGATCCCTGAATCAACCGATGGGGACGTTTGCAAGACAACAACCATCTGCACGAACAGTTCGACGATATTTGCAGCAGCATGGACTATCAGCTCGAAGACCATGGCTGCGGTTACCCTTGATGCTGCATCACAGACAGGAGCGCCTGCGATGGTGTACTCAACGAAGAACCTGGGTGCACGAATGGCAAAACGTCATTTTTTTCTGATGAATCCAGGTTCTGTTTACAGCATCATTATGGTCGCATCTGTGTTTGGCGACATCGCGGTGAACGCACACTGGAAGCGTGTATTCGTCGTCGCCATATTGGCGTATCGCCCGGCGTGATTGGATGGGGTGCCATTGGTTACACGTCTCGGTGACCTCTTGTTCGAATTGACGGCACTTTGCACAGTGGACGTTACATTTGAGATGTGTTACAACCCATGGCTCTACTCTTCATTCGATGCCTGCTAAACCCTACATTTCAGCAGGATAATGCACGACCGCATGTTGCAGGTCCTGTACGGGCCTTTCTGGATACAGAAAATGTTCGACGCCATCCAAGCTCTGTTCGAGTCAATGCCCAGGCGTATCAAGGCCGTTATTACGGCCAGAGGTGGTTGTTCTGGGTACTGATTTCTCAGGATCTATGTACCCAAATTGTGTGAAAATGTAATCACATGTCAGTTCTAGTACAATATATTTGTCCAATGAATACCCATTTATCATCTGCATTTCTTCTTGGTGTAGCAATTTTAATGGCCAGTAGTGTATAAACGCTTCATCCGATTTTGTCGATCGACGTCTCATGAGAAAGCTATAAGTGTTAACCTAAATTGGTATAAATTACAGGCATTTAGAATGAATAGTACATGAGTTATTGGAGGTCTAAGTGGACCATTACTATCGATCGCGTCAGGTCATAAGTACTCCACAGTTACACGAAAAATCGGTAGCAGCATGCTTATAAATATATTTATTCGCCTATGTGTTTGTTTATATCCGATATATACTATTCATGAAGAAATTTGTTAAATATTTACAGCGTGTTAGGAAGCACAGAGACATTATGCTCCTGGCCTACGTTTTGCTTCCTTTCTTTTGATATATGATTATGTATTTAATAATGTGTGTTAGAGCGTGTTTACGATCCAGCCGTAGGAATATTTATTTAATTTCAAGTATTTAAATGTAAATCCAGTATTTCGAATATGATTCATTGTGTTTGTGACTGTGCGTTGGCATGAAGACATGACGCGAGCTCTATAGCCAATCATAGTGCTCGTGAATGGGGAGACTGGATGGAAGCGAGTTTCCGGAGAGGACACGGGGGAGTTCTGGGCAGTCCTGAAAGGGGGCAGTTATGGAGGGTACAGCACTGGACGCGGAGTCTCGGAGAGACTTGGAGTGTGGAGCGGTTTGCGCGTGGTCGCGAGAGATAGAAATACTTCGGAGTGCGGACTTGTGAACTTCAGAGATTTCTGTGCCTTCTACAGTGAAGACGTAGTGTGCATTTGGAAGCGAATATCTCGTGAGCCGTGTTGTTATTCATAACTAATTACGTGCAGTAGGAATCTATTGTTTCCCTGTTATTCAACTAATATTTTATTTAATTGCTGGACCACCGACACCAATAATTGTTTTGCACAACTATACCGCATCCTCAAAAGTACTTCTGCTATCGTACTTCTCATTTTAAGTCGTTAAGATAGTACCTGAAGAATTTATTTAATTGTAATCTCTCATTTATAAATTTATATGTTACTTACATAATTCGCAATTGCCGAGTGACAGAAACCTTCAACCATTCGATTCATGTGTATATTCTTATCGCATACTGTAGACTCAGCAGTATTTGGCCTGTAATGCGGCAACTACGTATCCCAGCCCCTAGACAACTAAACCAGCCAAAACTTTTAATATTTCAACTCTAAGTCGGAGGGAGAGTAGTTATTTTGAAAGCCCGCACAGTGTCATAAACACATTTACAAAACGACATACAAAATGAATAGTCATACAATGAAGGCTTTCAGGCCCGGATGTTTCAGGTGCTGGGAATTCTTCTGGGTTGTATGGCCGTTGTCCATGGAACTCTTCTAACCCTGACGTTTCGTCCAAAGCTACGTTGTACTTCTTCGGAGTTGCTACTGGTTGTGCTGAGTCTTTCCGACTGACGAGTCGGACGTCGAAGAACGGCCTAAATACCGTGGAAAGTGAGTGTGGTCTGGATTTCACGTGACAGCAGAGATAAACCTTGTCAAGGATAAAATATAACTATCGATTATAGTACCTCAAAGAAACACTTTTCATCGATTCTGTAGCGCTACTGCCACGTATCGCTGAGTTTCGTAGCTTCTTATTTTCTGTTAAAATTATCCCCCTGTTTATATATTTCGATGGATTCTGTATATAGCCGTGGATAATAGTTCGTCATAGTACATAAAACTTCAGTTTCCGATAATTTCACTACGTGATCACCCGACTGAAGAGCATGTTCCACCACGGATGACTTGTCTGTTTCCCCTAGTCGGGCGACTCAGCGATATATTAACAGTGGCGCTACAGAATCGATGAGAAGTTTTTATCTTTGACGTACTATGATCGACAGTTATATTTTATCCTTGACAAGGTTTATCTCTGCTATCACGTGAAATCCAGACCACGTCCACTTTCCACGTTATTTAGGCCGTTCTTCCGTCTCATCAGTCGGCAAGACTCAGCACAATTAGGAGCACCTCCGAAGATGTCCAACGTAGCTTTGGACGAAACGTCAGGGATAGAAGAGTTCCACGGACCACGGCCATGCAATCTGGAAGAATTCTCTGCAGCTAAAATGAATAGTGAACTATAGCTATGCACGTATAACTGGAAAAACATCGGAGAGAGAATGCTGAAGCTTGATAACCAGGTTTATGCAGCAAAGGGAGGGGGGGGGGGGGGGCGGGGTTGGTGAAGGGGTGTTTCGATGAATCTTGTCGCACGATTGGCGCTGTTGCTCTCCTGCTGTATCGCGAAATATCATAAACGATCTCCAAACGACCGAAACGGCCATCGAATCCGTGCGACATTATTAAACTCTGTCCAAAGTAATGAACAGTTAAACTTTATTGCACCGTGGCGGCGAGTTTCGAACGAGACGGTAGTTACTGAGCCTTCTAATATCGTATCACAGAATGGTCCGGTGCATCGGTGGTCAGGGGTTTGGTTAGTTGGCCGTTGCTTCACGCTCGTATACCTACATTTTGAATGAAACTACCCGCAGTGGCTGTAAAGTGTTTTTATTCAAAGTCGCTACCGGTTTCACGTCAACTGAAGGCACGTCATCAAATGATAGAGATTCTATTTATCACCTCATAGCGAAAAGGTAAGTCGTCTTAGAGCTATTCGTCATTATTCCCGTCTAGTGCTCTAAATGCGGTACGCCATAGTTAAAAAAACAAAAGCAGAGAGTTGCACAGAACCGTGCCACGAGTACTGTACGATTGCTGTAAATCCGGGTACAACTTGACCTCCGTGATTACTTTGATGTCTCATAGACCAAAAGTTTTACACCTCTCTGCCGTCTCGTAGTTGGGTGTTTAGTACTCGCAAATGCTATTTGGCGGTAAAGTTCCATCAGAATACGCTAAATGGCGCGATATAGTGCCGATTTTCTTGCTCAACAGTTCGCGAAGCTGTTGCGACTTTACACGCAAAAAGTGCGTTAAAATCAGGTTGTGCTAAATCAGCCAATATCATTTAACTGCAAAGCGGTCGCTGTTTTCAAGCGTATCATGTACGTTACTGTAACAATTCTCAAAACAGACCACTAATTAGTTCTTTGTTCATTTGTATGTATGTGCCCCTATATTACGATTTCTCATGCCATGTGCAAGGTCATTGTTACCCAGGAACACAAATGCACAATTTATTAAACAATGTTGGGCCGCTCAGAGTGTGAAACTAAGGAATACATACATTAACCATCGGTATATACACGAAGGCTCATATGTAATTGCCGCGCGGGGTAGCCGCGCCGTCTATGGCGCCTTGTCGCTGTCAGCGTGGCTTCCTCTGTCGGAGGTTCGATTCCTTCCTCGGGCATGGGTAATTGTGTTTTCCTTAGCGTAAGTTAGTTTAAGTTAGATTAAGTAGTGTGTAAGCTTAGGGACCGATGATCTCAGCAGTTTGGTCCCATAAGATCTTACCACAAATTTCCAAAATATGTAGTTGTTAATATGGCTACAACTGATTAAAGTACAATATACCGTTTCAAGTATCTGTGGATACAAGAAATGACGTTTGTTTGGCCACAAGTGTCAGATAGCGTTTGGAAGTATGTTTGTGTTAGTACATGTTTGGACATTACTTGATCAAAAGTATCCGGATACCACCAAAAACATACGTTTTTCATATTAAGAGCACTGCGCTGCCACCTACTGCCAGGCACTCCATATCAGCGACCTCAATAGTCATTAGACATCGTAAGAGAGCAGGATTGGCCGCTCCGTGAAACTCACGGATTTCGAACGTGGTCAGGTGATTGTGTGTCACTTACGTCGTACGTCTGTACGCTAGATTTTCACACTCCTTAACATCCCTAGGTACACTGTTTCCGATGTAATAGTGAAGTGGAAACGTGAAGGGACACGTACAGCACAAAAGCGTACAGGCCGACCTCTTCTGTTGACTGACAGAGACTGCCGACAATGAAGAGGGTCGTAATGTGTAATAGGGAGACATCTATCCAGATCATCACACACGAATTCCAAACTGAATCAGGATCCACTGCAGGTACTATGGTAATTAGGTGGAAGGTGAGAAAACGTGGATTTCATGGTCGAGCGGCTGCTGATAAACCACACATCACGCCGGTAAATGCCAAACGACGCCTCGCTTGGTGTAAGGAGCGTAAACATTGGACGATTGAACGGTGGAAAAACGTTGCGTAGAGTGACGAATCACGGTACACAATGTGGCGATCCGACGGCAGGGTGTGGGTATGGCGAATTCCCGATGAACGTCATCTGCCAGCGTGTGTAGTGCCAACAGTAACATTCGGAGGCGGTGGCGTTATGGTGTCGTCGTGTTTTTCGTGGAGGGGGCTTGCACCCCTTGTTGTTCTGCGTGGCACTATCACAGCACAGGCCTACAGTGATGTTTTAAGCATCTTCTTGTTTCCCATTGTTGAAGAGCAATTCGGGGATGGCGACTGCACCTTTCAACACGATCGAGCACCTGTTCGTAATGCACGGTCTGTGGCGGAGTGGTTACACGACAGTAACATCCTTGTAATTGACTGGCCTGCACAGAGTCCTGACCTGAATCCTACAGAACGCCTCTGGGATTTTTGGGAACGCTGACTTCATACCAAGCCTCGCCGACCGACATGCAGCACTCCGTGCAGAATGGACTTCCGTTTCCAAGATACCTTCCAGAAGCTGATTGAACGTATGCCTCCGAGAGTGGAACTGTCATCAAGGCTAAGGCTGGGCCAACACCACACTGAATTCCAGCATTAGCGGTGGAGGGCGCCATGAAC
This sequence comes from Schistocerca americana, assembly GCF_021461395.2. Taxonomy (NCBI): domain Eukaryota; kingdom Metazoa; phylum Arthropoda; class Insecta; order Orthoptera; family Acrididae; genus Schistocerca; species Schistocerca americana. Next base: position 478,073,906 of record NC_060125.1, on the reverse strand, counting down.
TTATAAGTAATTTTTAGCCAGGCGTCAGGATACTTTTGATCACATGGTGTACCTTTCAACATATTTATAATTTTGATGATGGATCACACTGATTTACGTAACATATTTTGTTTTTTGTATGAGCGTTAATCAGCACTTAAGAAAACATTAGATCAATGTATTTATTTCTGGCTTGCCGAAGTTTCACTTCGTTTTTGAAATATTGATCACGAATGGAATGGGAGCTGACAGTTGTGGAAGAACAGGCCGTTTATTGTATCCCCAAATCCATGCTAACTTAGACGAACTACATTTTCTTCCACTGCATGTATTGTTTGTATTGTATATTAACCGGGGACCTAGAAACGACGGAGAGGCTCCGTCCCTGCCGCAGCCGCAGTAGTCCACAACCCCACGACGACTACCGCAGTCCACTTCACCCCTCCGCCGTCCCACACCAAACTCAGGGTTATTGTGCGGTTCGACCCCCGGTGGACCCCCCCCCCCCTCCAGGGAACGTCTCACACCAGACGAGTGTAACCCCCATGGTTGCGTGGTAGAATAATGGTGGTGTACGCGTACGTGGAGAACTTGTTTGCGCAGCAATCGCCGACATAGTGTAACAGAGGCGGAATAAGGGGAACTAGCCCGCATTCGCCGAGGCAAATGGAAAACCGCCTAAAAACCATCTACAGACTGGCCGGTTCACCGGACCTCGACACAAAGCCGCCGGGCGCTCCTTCCCGCTGTGACGTATTGTTTTATATACACTCCTGGAAATGGAAAAAAGAACACATTGACACTGGTGTGTCAGACCCACCATACTTGCTCCGGACACTGCGAGCATTTGTGCACCGCCGCCGTCAGAGTCAGCCAGTTTGCCGTGGCATACGGAGCTCCATCGCAGTCTTTAACACTGGTAGCATGCCGCGACAGCGTGGACGTGAACCTTATGTGCAGTTGACGGACTTTGAGCGAGGGCGTATAGTGGGCATGCGGGAGGCCGGGTGGACGTACCGCCGAATTGCTCAACACGTGGGGCGTGAGGTCTCCACAGTACATCGATGTTGTCGCCAGTGGTCGGCGGAAGGTGCACGTGCCCGTCGACCTGGGACCGGACCGCAGCGACGCACGGATGCACGCCAAGACCGTAGGATCCTATGCAGTGCCGTAGGGGACCGCACCGCCACTTCCCAGCAAATCAGGGACACTGTTGTTCCTGGGGTATCGGCGAGGACCATTCGCAACCGTCTCCATGAAGCTGGGCTACGGTCCCGCACACCGTTAGGCCGTCTTCCGCTCACGCCCCAACATCGTGCAGCCCGCCTCCAGTGGTGTCGCGACAGGCGTGAATGGAGGGACGAATGGAGACGTGTCGTCTTCAGCGATGAGAGTCGCTTCTGCCTTGGTGCCAATGATGGTCGTATGCGTGTTTGGCGCCGTGCAGGTGAGCGCCACAATCAGGACTGCATACGACCGAGGCACACAGGGCCAACACCCGGCATCATGGTGTGGGGAGCGATCTCCTACACTGGCCGTACACCACTGGTGATCGTCGAGGGGACACTGAATAGTGCACGGTACATCCAAACCGTCATCGAACCCATCGTTCTACCATTTCTAGACCGGCAAGGGAACTTGCTGTTCCAACAGGACAATGCACGTCCGCATGTATCCCGTGCCACCCAACATGCTCTAGAAGGTGTAAGTCAACTACCCTGGCCAGCAATATCTCCGGATCTGTCCCCCATTGAGCATGTTTGGGACTGGATGAAGCGTCGTCTCACGCGGTCTGCACATCCAGCACGAACGCTGGTCCTACTGAGGCGCCAGGTGGAAATGGCATGGCAAGCCGTTCCACAGGACTACATCCAGCATCTCTACGATCGTCTCCATGGGAGAATTGCAGCCTGCATTGCTGCGAAAGGTGGATATACACTGTACTAGTGCCGACATTGTGCATGCTCTGTTGCCTGTGTCTATGTGCCTGTGGTTCTGTCAGTGTGATCATGTGATGTATCTGACCCCAGGAATGTGTCAATAAAGTTTCCCCTTCCTGGGACAATGAATTCACGGTGTTCTTATTTCAATTTCGAGGAGTGTATATAAATTTTCGGTGCCTACAGTGTAACGTCTTTCAGTGTCACACAAATTTTTATTTTTAAAGGGGATCACTTAAGACTATTTCCATGGGTTCGCCGTTCAAATTTCTCCCTCGTATCACAAAATTGTCGTCTGATGTAGTACAAACTGAAAAGGAAAATTCCTTTTAAAGCACAGTTTCGTATATAATTTATATTCAAAACCTTACACCTGTGTCACAGAACAAATCCTACATCAAGAATACTTTACACAAGTTTAAGGGAAGAAATGCTTCCGATAATTATTACAGTATTTAAAGAACATCAAAATATGAACAGGCTGGAATGAACAAACAGTACATGAGAACGTGCTAACCAATTCAAATGTAAAAAGCTAAGGAGCATATTATTACCAAGATGAGAAATATGCAAAAGTGAAATGTTAAAATGAGCACTTCTCAACTGGGAGTAAATTAAAACAATCAGAATGGCTGAAAGAGATCACAATAATATGAGCCATAAACGACTAAGAGCTAAGCAACTAAGCAAATAAGAGGTTAGGAAAAAATGAGATGCCAAACAAAATGAGCACTGGCCTCGCGTTGATCTGCAAGGAGATAACTTGTCCTCCGATGTGTGATGGAGTTCGCAGCAGTTATTGATTTGCCTCCCACGCATGCCGATGTAATGCGTCTTCACGTGTAGATTGTTTTCTTGGGTGTCTCCTGAGCAATGGCCGAACTCCGTCGGCACTTATATACGGTTGCGCTCGTGGCGGCACCTCGCGGCCCGTGCGCAACACGCGCGCCTTTTTTTCCATAACTTCCTCTGCAATTTAGAAAATGTATTGTACTAATTAGTATATAATCCTTTCACACAAGCCCCTATGTTCACTAACACAAATATCACGGAAGTTAGAAAACAGCCTTGATAATCACATTTTAATCTGAAAATCGGTCGAAGTATAACCGTTCTACGGTACTGCCTTGCCTCTCAACACGCTTCCTGGTCGTGGCACGGTTCTGTGCTATCCGCTACTTTTTAACTAAGGCATGCTGCTTTTAGCGCACTAGAATCGGAAGATGGGAAGTGGCTCTAAGGCAGTTACCTTTCCACTATGAGTTGATAAACAGAATCTCTAATTCTTTAGGATGCGTCTTCAACTGACGCGAAATCGGTCGTGACTTTGAGTAAAAGTATTTTACATCCACTGCAGATCATTTAATTCAAAATGTTGAAATGTGGCTGCAGTTGCCCGCAGTTTAAAATGACACGCTCGAGATAGTAAACCCAAGCCTTCTTAAAGTACAGCTGATGCCAACTTCCTGGCTGCGCCAACGGCTATGTCTCGCCTTCTTGGCCAAGAACTGGTCGCTTCCTTTTTGACCCAGAAGTTCGTTACGTTGTCGCCCCTATGACCGCCGGAACAGCGGGCGTCCCTGAACAAGCAGCCGCTCCGTGAAAACTTGAATGTTTCTAACGGCCGCAGCCGTATTGAACAAATTATTGACTCCTCCCAGAATGACGACAGCTGAAAACTGATCTGAGATTCGACTCCTCTGTTTGTTGGGAATTGTTATTATTATGATCCCTTCCTATCTGTAATTACTTTCATGATATACTTCACGGCTGAATTTTTAGGTACTTCGGAAATAAAATTTATACCTAAATTACTGATGCAGCAGCAATTTGTTCCTCATTGAAAGGTCCCGGATATGTCTCCTTTTTTTCCTACCCACTGATTACTTCTGGACTCATTCTTTGTTTCCGGCTTCACGCAGACGCACACGCGCTTGTCACAGCACTTGTCGTTCCTGGGATGGTTCGCAACACGAAGTGTTACAAACAGCTCTATGCACTTACATATGTTCTGGTGGACTGCGTTATATCTTGTTATGGTCCTTACGCTTTACCAGAACAACGTGTAAGTGTTTGCATGTACGTAAGTCTTACAATATGCTTAGTATTCTTCATGCCAGTTTGAGCTTTACACATGTGCTTCACCCTGCTCTTCAATATTACAGTTTAGATTTAATTAGTTTGATACTGGTACTATGACATGTTTCAGAAAACATAAAATTTAAAAATATTTTTTAATTCTGGTACTCTGAGTGTCCTTTTTGTGGTCTCGGATCCTTTTTACTACAGTTACAGTTATGATGGTGCTATGTAGTGCAAGTGTTATTGTGTTGCAGTTAGGATATTCTTGCTCACGTTTCTGACTGCTGGGGGTCCGCGTTATGTTCAATGTGTGTGTACGGGTCAAGGGGATCATTTAAAAATTATTTGTTAGCTAGCTTTAGCTGCTCATTGCGATAAACTGAAGAGGTGGATCCATTTTTCTAGTTCTTCTGGAGGTCCATCTTGGTTCAAATGGCTCTGAGCACTATGGGACTTAACTGCTGTGGTCGTCAGTCCTCTAGAACTTAGAACTACTTAAACCTAACTAACCTAAGGACATCACACACATCCATGCCCGAGGCAGGATTCGAACCTGTGACCGTGGCGGTCACGTGGCTCCAGACTGTAGCGCCTAGAACCGCACGGCCACTCTGGCCGGCGAGGTCCATCTTCTCGTTTTTAGTGGTATGCTCTTTGCTTTGTAAACAAAGCACGAGTGTGAAGCTCAATTTGCCATGAAGAAGATTACTACGTGTGTTTTATATAATATAGTGATTGTTTAGAGTATGCATGGTGTTTGAACAGCAACAGTTTATGCGTTATCCTTGAAAATGATAAGGGACAAAGACACATGTAAGTGTGTACAACTGTTTTTCCTTACATATAAATAAATTCAGATACATCAGCATATTTTCATTGTCCAAACAGCATACAAGGTGGTACTATACATGGTGGACCATTGATCGTGACCGGGACAAATATCACACGAAATAAGCGTTAAAGGAAAAACTGAAAAGACGAAAAACGTCTAGCTTGAAGTGGGAAACCAGATGGCGCTATGGTTGGCCCGCTAGATGGCGGTGTCATAGGTCAAACGGATATCAACTGCGTTTTTAAAAATAGGAACCCCCATTTTTTTTATTACGTGTTCGTGCAGTACGTAAAAAAATATGAATGTTTTAGTTGGACCAATTTTTTCGCTTTGTGACAGATGGCGCTGTAGCAGTCACAAACATATGGCTCACAATTTTAGACGAACAGTTCGTAACAGGGAGGTTTTTTTAAATTGAAATACGGAACGTAGGTACGTTTGAACATTTTATTTCGGTTGTTCCAATGTGATGCAAGTACCTTTGTGAACTTATCATTTCTGAGAACGCATGCTGTTACAGCATGATTACCTGTAAATACCACATTATGCAATAAATGCTCAAAATGATGTCTGTCAACCTCAATGCATTTGACAATTCGTGTAACGACATTCCTCTCAACAGCGAGTAGTTCGCCTTCCGTAATGTTCGCACATGCATTGCCAATGCGCTGACGCATGTTGTCAGGCGTTGTCGGTGGATCACTATAGCAAATATCCACTTTCCCCACAGAAAGATATCCGGGGACGTCAGATCCGGTGAACGTGCGGTCTATGGTATGGTGCTTCGACGATCAATCCACCTGTCATGAAATATGCTATTCAATACCGCTTCAACCGCAAACGAGCTATGTGCCGGACATGCATGTTGGTAGTACATCGCCATTCCGTCATGCAGTGAAACATCTTGTAGTAACATCGGTAGAACATTACGTAGGAAATCAGCATACATTGCACCATTTAGATTGCCATCGATAAAATGGGGGCCAATTATCCTTCCTCCCATAATGCCGCACCATACATTAACCCGCCAAGGTCGCTGATGTTCCACTTGTCGCAGCTATCGTGGATTTCCCGTTGCCCAATAGTGCATGTTATGCCAGTTTACGTTACCGCTGTTAGTGAATAAAGCTTCGTCGCTAAATAGAACACGTGCAAAAAATCTGTCATCGTCTCGCAATTTCTCTTGTGCCCAGAGGCAGAACTGTACACGACGTTCATTGTCGACGCCATGTACTTCCTGGTGCATAGAAAAATGGTATGGGTGCAATCGATGTTGATGTAGCATTTTCAACACCGACGTTTTTGAGATTCCCGATTCTCGCGCAATTTTTCTGCTACTGATGTGCGGATTAGCCGCGACAGCAGCTAAAACACCTACTTGGGCATCATCATTTGTTGCAGGTCGTGATTGACGTTTCACATGTGGCTGAACACTTCCTGTTTCCTTAAATAACGTAAATATCCGGCGAACGGTCCGGACACTTGGATGATGTCGTCCAGGATAACGAGCAACATACATATCACACGCCCGTTGGGCATTTTGATCACAGCAGCCATACATCAACAAGATATCGACCTACTCCGCGATTGGTAAACGGTCCATTTTAACACGGGTAATGTATCACGAAGCAAATACCGTCCGCACTGGCGGAATGTTACGTGATACGACGTACTTACACGTTTCTGACTATTACAGCGCCATCTATCACAAAGCGAAAAATGTGGTCCAACTAAAACATTCATATTTCTTTTAGTACTACACGCATAGGTAATAAAAAATGGGGATTCGTATTTTAGAAAACGCAGGTGATATCCGTTTGACCTATGGCAGCGCCATCTAGCGGGCCACCATAGCGGCATCTGGTGTCCCCCTTCAAGCTAGACAAGTTTCGTTCTTTGTAGTTTTTTCGTTTGATGCTTATTTCGTGACGTATTTGGCCCGGTCACTACCAATGGACCACCCTGTATATTCAAGTATTCTTGTGCAATGCTGACGACATGCTTCTGATGAAAACAGTATCGATTTGAAGACTGGCATAAATGCCCGAAACCTGTTATGGCACTGAAGTACTATTGGCTGGTTTCGTTATTAGCCATCTAATAATACAGATGCTATTAGTATGTTTTAACTTTACTCTGTAATGTCGGTAATAAATAATAAGAAAAATTTCCACCACCTTCTACTGATATTACTTACCGTAAGACTAGTCAATATGATTAGGTATGTAGCTATCTGGAGAAATACTAGTAGAGAATGATCGTTGAGCAACTGTCGTTGGCCAATTGCGCATTTTACATTCTGAGAAGGTGTTGATAATACAGAGAAACGTGCTTCATGGGATTTTTATATAAAGGCCAAATTATGGGAAAGAAAGACCTTAATACTATCAACAAAATATGTTCCACTACAGTACTGATAAATTTTGGTATTTCTACGCAGGCGCTAGGCAGGCTTTCTTGGAAGGCTTCGGAATATCTCGACGTGTGTATAACTGATGGATATTTTCAACTTATGCTAAGGCACTGTTCTCTGAATACTTTAACATTTGCGGTTATGTTACGGAAGCACTTGACAAGTGTCAGAACTGCAATCGTGTATTAAAAAACACAACATTACAATCAACTGTTGGAAGATGACGTCATTCAAATAGTTTAAAGAGACCTCTGATATGGCGTCCCTGAATAGTTATTTAGCGTTAAGGGATTACTACAGGGGAAGAATAATAAGAGAGGCGAAAGACTGGAATATCCAAATGAGATTATAGAGGACACAGCTTCCTCGGGATGGAGACATGAGAATAAGACAGACAAATATGGACACCATAAAACCATTATAAATACTGATGGCTAAAGAATGCGTGGATGATTCCTTTGAAGATTCCACTGCCGACTGCCTTCCCCCTCTCTGGTCGACCAAGCGTATGTTTTGTCTGTACATGACCTCGTCCTTGATGCGATGTTGAGTCTTGACGCTCAAATTCTAAGGGGGATGAATATTTCCAGGTGTATTCAATTCTGATAGCCACGGAAATGGGCCAGGGAGATAAACTTATTGGCGAGGATAATGTCTTGAAATTAGTTTACTGAGTAAACATCGACAAAACTAAAACAAGGGTAATGAAGTGTAGCCGGGATTAAGTCAACTTGTGGTACAGGAACTAGATTATAATATGAGTTGCTTAATATATTAGAAGAATCTTGCTATTTCAGTAGAAAATAACTTAAGGTCGAAGTAAAGAGGATGGAAACTACAGACTCGTAATACAGGGTGTTTCAAAACGTACGGCACAAATTTAGTGTGCTACAGCATCCAAACTAATGAAGCTATTCACACCATGTTTAGCTTACGTGTGACACTAACTCACAAAGTGTTTATGTCATTCATTCAGTTTGATAATGTGCGTGTTTGGTGTCACACGCAACATCCAGACTGTGTTCAAGCTCTATCCACACCCGACGCATCATATCCGCATCAGTTGTGGCAATAGTAGGGACGATTCGGTGTTGGAAGGCGTTGGAACGTCTGGAAATTCATTTGAGCTTGTGTGTCCTATTTTGTCTGAATAAACCATCCCACACACTGAGTCTTCTCTCGAACCGTTGTCATTATGCTTCAGTTGAGACAACCTGGAACACACACACAAGTAAAACTTGTCTGTCACATAAGTCTAACGTGGTGTGAATATCGTTATTAGTATCGCCGATCCAAAAGTTTCCGTTCGAAGGCCGTATAGTCCAGAATCCGTGTACTAATAACACAAAATCGTCGTCAATGTTGAGATAATCATCCAATCGCCGCAAAAGACTGAAGACACCCGTTTGATAAAACTCTGCGTCCTGCTCCGTGAAGAAGTCCGTATCTGCCTGCTACACATCTTGACGCCTCAGGGCATCTTTTAAGGGACCGAAGGCGCGATAATCTCATTGAGAGAGATCAGGACTGCGGGGCTGCTGCTCGATTGTCTCCCACATGAGTTGCTTTTACTTACATACTAAACGAATCGTGTTCAGTGGCTCCGATGCTCTTAAACAATATTTAACCTGAAGTTTTAGTTGTCATACCACACTAACATTCTTCTCTGGCACATGAAGTGCATGTTTTCACTTAAATGGAAGACTAGTCGTCTATGTCGTACCTCCTTTTGCTACACCAATAACATTTGCTTATGGATTAGGTGTACATTCTGACATAGTTGCTGCCAAGGTACTTTCTTTACAAAAACTAAAACTTACTGGGTGGTGGTAATTAAAGTTTCTTAACATTATTAATTGAGCATAAAATTATATGCATTGCAATTAGTAGAATTGTATTACTGAAGTCTACACTCATCCTGTCTTATTGGATCTGTCAACATATGCTTTGAGCTTTTGAAAATGCTTCTTCAAGACTTCATGAGGGTACAGACCTTTACTTTTCTTTGTAATCGGGAAGGCCAATAGATAACTACCTTCGTGGGGAATTTGGATTATCTGGAATCATCCAATGTATAGTTTCATCAAGTTACCTTCTATTAGGAGTGTAGATGCACTCAACGACTGTGATACGTCTTCCAAAATGATGGAGCACAGTAGTCAGTCTTTCTTTTCTTCCATGTTTTATTAAAGCAATTCTAGATTTCGGCAGGGTCCTAGCCATTATCAATGCACTATATCATAATTTCGATACATGTCCTAGTACATCGACCCTCTGTTGTTCGGGCTTCTGTCACAGTTCCTTCAAGACATGAAGGAACTATGACAGATAATGGCTAGGCACTAACCGAAATCTGCATTTTCTTTAATAAAACCTGAAAGAAAAAGACAATTGATTGCTGTGTTCCATCGTTTTGAAAGTATATAGTATTCTGCATTTCTTATTCTTTCTTGATTATACTGAAGTTTGGTAGTATGTTTTCAACATCAGGACTATAGTGTGGATGATCAAGTGTCTCTCACTTGTGTTGCTATAACTTCCGACTGGCCTCTCAGGTCGACCAACACGGAACGTCGCGTATCAAAGGCGGGTTTCGACATACATGGTGGCCCCCTACACATTCTTGAATCTCCGATGGATATCTACCGTTGTTTATCCTTCGGCAGTGATGAAAAGAATAACAGCTCGTTGGTCCTGTTCGGTCGCATTTGGTAATAACTGTTTTATAGTTAACATTTCCACAATAACTGCACTTGCGTCGGAAAGATGTGGATGAACACTAATCCCTCGATTACATATCGATACTTCTCTACCCACAATGGAGTCGCACTACGTAGCATATACCTTATCAGCAACTTCCTCATACGGAAAATCTTTGAACGCTTTGTATATACCGCACCGAAATTGTAACGCATACTTCATGAGACGTACGTATTATGGTACCTTGTAGCAACGAAAGCTTTTCGTCATCAGAGTATTTCGTGGCAGCATACCTGCATTAAATGTTCTTGATTATGCAGCCGCGCCAACTTCGATAAAAATCTCTTGGTTCCGAGAGCTGTTAAAGCCATCGTCTTCAGAAGGTACACCTGCTGAAGATGTGTTAATTCCCGAAGACGGTGGCAGTGAAAACTATCGAAAGCTCGAGAATTTTATCTCTCTAAATCGATGGCATTTATCCAAGAGGAGCTTCCTTGAAAAAGGTAAATTTGTTAACGTGAAATACAAATTAAAATGTTGAGACCTTCTCTCAAAGTGCGATACTGGTGTGTAGTCTCGTATGTAAGTAAAGCATATAGTGATAACTTGTATAGACAAGAGGTGACTAGAAACTTTAGAAATGCGGCAGTGCAGGACAATCCTAAATATTACGTGGGTAGATCGAATAAATAACGAAAAGGTACGGAATCGCACTGGGGAAAAATAAATTTGTGGTACAACTTTACTAAATGAAGGGAACTGCTGATAGAACACATCCTGAAGTATCAAGTAATCATCAGTTTGACAATGGCTGGAAGTTTTGGGTGAACACGGCTTGAACACAATAGGTATTTTTAGATTGTAGTATGCAGTAGCTATGCAGTGAAGTAGAGACTTACACAGGATGGAATTGTGTGGATAGCTACATCAAATCAGTTTTCGGGCTCAAGAGTACGACAACAAACTACAGTCGAGTAAAAAACATCATGCCTTATTCTGTAACTAACTGACTTTCGGGGGTTCACATTGTTCTCAGTATCAATTCTGACGCCTCTTTTTGAAACTACACTCCCGGAAATGGAAAAAGAACACATTGACACCGGTGTGTCAGACCCACCATACTTGCTCCGGACACTGCGAGAGGGCTGTACAAGCAATGATCACACGCACGGCACAGCGGACACACCAGGAACCGCGGTGTTGGCCGTCGAATGGCGCTAGCTGCGCAGCATTTGTGCACCGCCGCCGTCAGTGTCAGCCAGTTTGCCGTGGCATACGGAGCTCCATCGCAGTCTTTAACACTGGTAGCATGCCGCGACAGCGTGGACGTGAACCGTATGTGCAGTTGACGGACTTTGAGCGAGGGCGTATAGTGGGCATGCGGGAGGCCGGGTGGACGTACCGCCGAATTGCTCAACACGTGGGGCGTGAGGTCTCCACAGTAAATCGATGTTGTCGCCAGTGGTCGGCGGAAGGTGCACGTGCCCGTCGGCCTGGGACCGGACCGCAGCGACGCACGGATGCACGCCAAGACCGTAGGATCCTACGCAGTGCCGTAGGGGACCGCACCGCCACTTCCCAGCAAATTAGGGACACTGTTGCTCCTGGGGTATCGGCAAGGACCATTCGCAACCGTCTCCATGAAGCTGGGCTACGGTCCCGCACACCGTTAGGCCGTCTTCCGCTCACGCCCCAACATCGTGCAGCCCGCCTCCAGTGGTGTCGCGACAGGCGTGAATGGAGGGACGAATGGAGACGTGTCGTCTTCGGCAATGAGAGTCGCTTCTGCCTTGGTGCCAATGATGGTCGTATGCGTGTTTGGCGCCGTGCAGGTGAGCGCCACAATCAGGACTGCATACGACCGAGGCACACAGGGCCAACACCCGGCATCATGGTGTGGGGAGCGATCTCCTACACTGGCCGTACACCACTGGTGATCGTCGAGGGGACACTGAATAGTGCACGGTACATCCAAACCGTCATCGAACCCATCGTTCTACCATTCCTAGACCGGCAAGGGAACTTGCTGTTCCAACAGGACAATGCACGTCCGCATGTTTCCCCGTGCCACCCAACGTGCTCTAGAAGGTGTAAGTCAACTACCCTGGCCAGCAAGATCTCCGGATCTGTCCCCCATTGAGCATGTTTGGGACTGGATGAAGCGTCGTCTCACGCGGTCTGCACGTCCAGCACGAACGCTGGTCCAACTGAGGCGCCAGGTGGAAATGGCATGGCAAGCCGTTCCACAGGACTACATCCAGCATCTCTACGATCGTCTCCATGGGAGAATAGCAGCCTGCATTGCTGCGAAAGGTGGATATACACTGTACTAGTGCCGACATTGTGCATGCTCTGTTGCCTGTGTCTATGTGCCTGTGGTTCTGACAGTGTGATCATGTGATGTATCTGACCCCAGAAATGTGTCAATAAAGTTTCCCCTTGGTGGCACAATGAATTCATGGTGTTCTTATTTCAATTTCCAGGAGTGTAGTTTATGTATTAGAATTGTAAAATATGGCACCTTTAACTTTCACCGGTAAGCGCATCTGTCGCTTTGTTCCACCCGACAAAACTACGTTTCCAGACAATGCACAGAGAGGAACGGTGTAAGAGGGACTGTGACTAGGTATAAACTGTGAATGTATGTTGGAACAATCGTACTTACTTCCTTGTATCGAATCACTCTAGTTCAGATTGATGAATTTGCGATGGAGGTGAACTGATAAACACTCTTCATTCTCGTGGATTTTATACGTACCATTGACAAGAATTTCAGTTTATAAGTAACAGTGAAACTGGTAGTTGTTTTGATACTCGAAGTAATGGTGGAGTGACCACTTAATTCTGTTGTTGTTGTTTAATTTCCGGGAGATCATAATACAATAAACCGTTATTGGAGATGCGATACCAAATTAAATTAAAGTAAATCGTATTCACACACATTTAGGAAAACGAGATTGCAGCTGAAACTGAAATAAACAGTTTCGAGGCTAATTAAATCTCTACTCTATTGCACTCACTCTGTCTCTCTCCCTTTCTCTCTCTCTCTCTCTCTCTCTCTCTCTCCCTCTCTCTCTCTCTCTCTCACACACACACGCACACACACTCACGCGCACACACGCACACACACAAAGTCTGTATCTATCTCACAAACATGCTGGGATGTGTGCTTCCTGTTTATTCTAACTTAGGAACGACAATAAACATTACTGTTGCAGTATTTAACAGTGTTTGACGTCAATAAGTGTGTAGTTCAGCAAGTCAAAGGGAAACTAGGCCGCAAACACTAGCTGCAAACGCGAGGATACCTGGAAACCGAGCATGTAGACGAAACTCCCGGATGTAAACAAAATCTTCTGAACATGCTACCGCCGATGCTGTTTTAAATGATTAAACTGAATCGTTCATGGTGGAACAAATAAACTATTTTTTTTAGTTGCAGAAACGGATGATTAAATACCTTTCGCAAACATAAAGCTACTAGGAACAACATGGTAACACAGTTCAAGAACTTTAGTTCACTTCTTGCCACCGATCGAGCTGACACAGTGATTTAGACAGTATAAGAATGGCCCCTTAGAAAAGATACGAACGATTTCCTTCCGTACTCGCATTCTGCCTACAACAACATAGTCGTTGAAGGGACGCAAAACATTGAACTTCCTGTCATTTTTTTCTGTCTCAGCATCTATTCACAGTGAATGGAAGGTCTAAGTAAATAATATTCCAATATCTTATTTACATTCAATAATAGATATTCTAATAAATGATGTGTAATGAGTCACAGTACCCAACAAAAACGACACTTTTCGGTTTTAATTTTTTTACAGACTTGATAACCTATTCCGGGATCGAATCATACATTTTTAAACTGTAATTATATAAATTCAATTGGATCCATAACGACCTTCTATGTGCTAACGAATGTAGCACGGATTAAAATATATTGTGAATAAATTTATCGGTTCTGCACAACTTAGAATATGCCCAACACTGATAAATCGTTTATTTACCTCTACCGACATGTCAAGGAGATACAGTGTAAATCAATGATTATAAATATCTCTTAAGTAACTGTGACCTTTCATGCTCGAAGCGAAATAACTTTCGTCTGGTAAATTGTTATGAGGTCGAGATTAGTCTATTAGGTAAAGAGATGTGTTTTCTTGTTTCATCCGCCCTCTGACTATTTTGATGCAACTCGTCACTGCTTCCTCTCTTACGTCAACCTGTCGGTGTAACGCCATCATTTACTCGTCCGTTATATTCCAATCTCTGAGTTTCCCTACAGTTTTTGCCCTGTACCTCTACAGAACCCACTAGGAGCTTGGAAGTTATTACTGCTTCTCTTAACACGTGTCTGACCAACCAGTACCTTTCTTTGCGTAGAATGCTGTGCTCTAAAAGTACATCTCTAAAAATTTCTTCCTCAAATAAAGGCCTATGTTTGATGATCGTAGAGTTATTTTGGTGAGGAATACCTCTTCGCCTGTGCTGGTCTGCTTTTTATGTTCTCCTTGCTTCGTTCGCCATACGCTACTTTGCTTCCAAGGTAGTAGAATTGCTTCACTTCGTCTGTTGTTCATCCCAAGTTTTGATGGTGTGTCTCTCGTTTTCTTTTCTGCTGCTCCTCATTGCTATCGTCTTTCTTCACTTTACTCTCATTCGATATCAGTGCCCAACTGATTGTTCATTCTATTCATTATGTCCTGTTGTAAGTCCTCGCTTTCACTGAAGACAGCAGTGTCCTCAACGAATCATATCATTGATATCCTTCCATACTGAATTTCTATTCCATCCCAGAACTCATTTCCGTCATTGCTTCTTCGATGTACAGACTGAACAGTGGGGGCAAAAGCCTACATCTCTCTCTGACATCCTTCCATTTCTACGTTTCTTCACGGTTCTTATAAGTATTGTTCGTTCCCCGTATTTCCTTTGGCTTACATCTACTTTTCTCAGAATTTCGAAAACCTTCTACCAAATTACATTGTCGAACCTTCCTCTAGATCGACAAATCATAATATGTTCCTTCCATTGTCGAGTGCAACGACAGAACTACCTATCGTATGGTTTACGTTTCCAAAAGCCAAATTGATAATAATTTTAAAAATTCTCAATTTTCTTTCCAGTATTCTGCAACTCGCTCCCGTGAGCAACTTGGGAACATTAGCTGTTAAGCTAATTGTATGATATATCTCGCACGTATCTGCTCTTGGTATCTCTAGAGTTGTATAATTGTGTGGATTACATTTTCTTTAGTACTTGATGGTAGTGATATGGTGAGAAATAACTATTCATAACCGGCTCCTGCAATACAAGGGCACCCAGTCAACACCCTAAATAAGCTCGGGTCCGTACAAGTGGTGTGTGTGCCTTACAAGTCAGAAATACCACTAGCGCCAATGGACCACTTGACTACAACATACAGAAAGGAAATCTATACATGTTCCATACACCTGAAAAAGTAAGAAATATAACCACTCAATGGACACTAAACATGAAATGCGTGCCAGGAACAATTATTGGGTAAGCTGTGTTTGGCAGTACACTGGTCTTGATAATTCGAAGGCACCGATGTCATCAGTTCCAAGGTGACTTGTACTTTATGCTAATAAACTTCGAGAAACCAACCAGAATACAAACTGGGTTCTGATATCTTCACAATTTTCTTGCTATCACTTTACCTTAGCTCTGCTGCCCTTCCCATTTTTCTTTATTCCTAAGTGGGTCACTTCTGTATTTTCAGTCACCGTGTACTTTCTTTTTTCGTCAATCATTTGAATTATTCTTTCTTTTACCGGAGGTTTTTTTTTTTTTTTTGCAGTGGTCTTGATAACTTATCTGTCCAACTTATGAGATTGTATATTTTTGGGATGTCCATTCTTCTTCATGTAACGGTCTACTGTAGTGTACATTATAGCAGTATCTACAACCTCACAGAATCTCATAACCAACTTAACGTTCCTCAGTACTTCAGTATTCCATTTCTGTCCTTCTGGATTTACTCTCAATCCATATTCTCATATTCTGCCCTCTTTAGACTGTTCATTCCATTTAGCACATCGTATAATTCTTCTTCACGTTCACTCAGGATAGCCATGTCATCAGCGAATCGTATCATTGGTATCCTTGCACTTTGAATTTTAATTCCACTCCTGAGCCTTTCTTTTATTTGCCTTTTCCGATGTACAGTTTCAACAGTAGGGGCGAAAGACTTACATCCCTGTCTTACACCATTTTTAATCCGAGCACTTCGTTCTTGGTCGTCTACTCTTATTATCCCCTCTTGGCTCTCCTAAATATTGTATATTACCCGTCTCCCACTATAGCTTACCCTTATTTTTCTCAGAATTTCGAACATCTTTCACCATTTTACACTGTCGAAAGCTTTTTCCAGGTAGACAAATCCTATGAGCGTGTCCTGATTTTTCTTTAGTCTTTCTTCCATTAGCAAGGGCAAGGTCAGAATTGCCTCTCTGGTGCCTTTACCTTTCCTAAATCCAAACTTCTTTTCCATTTCATTCTTCTGTATATTATTCTTGTCAACAACTTGGATGCAAGAGCTTTTAAACTTAATGTGCGATAATTCTCGCACTTGTCAGCTCTTGCAGTCTTCGGAAATGTGTAGATAATTTTTTTCCGAAAGTGAAATGGCATGTCGTCAGACTCATACAATCTACACAGAAACTTGAAGAGTCGTTTTGTTGCCACTTCCTCCAATGTTTTTAGAGTTTCTGATGGAATGCTATCTACCTCTTCTGCTTTGTTTGATCTTAAGTGCTCCAAAGCTCTCTGATTCTAATACTGGATTTCCTATCTCTTCTAAATCGACTCTTGTTTCTTCTTCTATAACATCAGACGATTCTTTCCCTTCAGAAGCATTCAGTAAACTCTTTCCACCTATCCGATCTCTCCTCTGCATTTAACTGTGATAATCGTGTTGCACTCTTAGTGTTGCCATCCTTGCTTTTAATTTCATCATAGGTTATTTTGACTTTCCTGTATCCTGAGTCAGTCCTTCCGACAATCAGTTCTTTTTCGATTTCTTCTCCTTTTTCCTCCTGCCATCTCGTCTTAGTTTCTCTTCACTCCCTATTCATTTCATTCCTAAGCGACTTGTATTTCTGTGTTCCTGAATTTCCCTCAACATTTCTGTATATGTCCTTGTTTCATCGATCAACTTAAGTATTTCTTCTGCTACTCATGGTTTTTTTGCAGTTACATTCTTAGTATCTACGTTTTTCTTTCCAACTTCTGTGATTGACATTTCTAGAGATTCCCTTGCTCTTCAACTGTACTGCCTACTGAGGTATTTCTTATTGTGTGTCTATAGCGTTAGAGAACTTAAAGCGTAACTCGTCATTCTTTAGCACTTCCCCATCTAACCTCTTTGCATATTGATTCTTGAATAATCTCCTGAATGTCAGCCTACTATTCATCACTACTACATTGCGATCTGATTATATCTGCTGTTGTGTATGCCTTACCTTCCAGTATCTGATTTCGGAATCTCTGTCTGACCATAATGTAATCTAATTGAAATCTCACAATATCACTCCGCCTTTCCCAAGTATCCCTCCTATTCTTGTGATACTTGAATAGAGTATTTGGTATTACTAGCTGAAATTTATTACAAAACGCAATTAATCTTTCTCCTCTTTCATTCATTGTCCCAAGCCCATGTTCTCCTGTAAGCTTTTCTTCTATTCCTTCCCGCACAACTGCATTCCAATCCCCTATGAATGTTAGATTTCCATCTCCCATACCGTACTGCATTACCCTTTCAGTATCCTCATGTAGTTTCTCTATCTCTTCAACCTGTGACGTTGGCATATATACCTGAGCTATAGTCGTCTGTGTTGGTTTGCTGTCGATACTGATAAGAACAACCCTGTCACTGAACTGTTCACTGAAATCATTCGCTGCCCTGCCTTCCCGTTCATAATGAATCCTTCTCCCGTTATACCATTTTCTGCTGCTGTTGATATCCTATACCCGTCTGTTCAGAAATGCCTGTCTTCTTTCGATTCAGTTCATTCATCACCCCTATGTCTAGATTGAGCATTTTCGTTTCCCTTTTCGGAGTTTCTAATTTTCATACCACATTCAGATTTCTGACATTCCACACTCCGACCTGTCAGACGTTATGATTTCGTTGATAATTCATTATTTTTGTGGTGGTTATCTATTAGGCAGTCTCCACCCGAAAATCCAACTGAGGAATACTACGGAATCTTTTGCAAATGGGGAGAAGGACGACGACGACACATTTTCTATAACAGGACACATGCCCTGTGTATACACATTAAGTGTCAGTAATGCAGTGGTTTCCATTGTGTGTTGTCATGCCGTTGGTCATTGCTCATTCTACCATCTTTTAGGGCAGGTTCCTACATCAGGAGCAACAGTGTCCCAAACCTCTGTCAGTGCCTCCGTAGTCTTTGACAAGATCGTTGAAAATGGCTCTCTAAGCCAAAAGTATTTGACCTCAATTGTCGATGATTTTTATTCAAAATTGAAGCAGTGGCTGGGATCAAAGCCAAGATCCAGGTGGTTTTACTAGACATAGATACTGACGCTAGACCTCAGTGAACAATAGAAATTAAAAACTTATACTAACTGAGAAAACAGTTAAACGTGCTGTAAAATACATTTAAAGTTCATGTACTTTAAATTATGGTTAAAATATTTTTTGTTACCTCCTCGATAAAGTTAACGAAATAAAATCTGTAGTTTTTGTAGGACATTTGTCAGATGAAGCTCCTCGAACACTGAAAGGTGAACACATTGCTACCTCCCGTTACCGGATACAGTGGGTATTGAATACGTCCTACTGTCGCGTCACAAGAGTGATCACGAAAGCAAGTCTTGTACTACCGTTTGTTTTCAACTTACTTACATAATTCACCCTCCATTCATTTAAATAAACGGTTCATTTGTTCCTGCAACTGTTACTCTTCTCTTTCCCTACTCCTTTCCTTCTTCTAATACCATTGTAGGTGCTCGTCAAATCATCAGCATGCCAGATCCTTCTTCTGGTAATTTTTTTTCGTAATTAAATATTCAAATTTCTGATGATCTAAATTTCCGGTGTCATGCACATGAACAGGTTTATTTCAAGTTTAGTATCAATTTATAATCAGCGCCTTACGAGGCTATGATTACTCGCACATCGAAAGCGGTTTATGATCTCCATGATTTTTGATAAATGTAATCAATTTTGTTCTTGCCAGGGAAATTTTCTGTTTGCTTTCTTCTTCTTCTGATTTTATCTAGCATTCATCCCGTCTAGTAGGATTCCGCTTCCTCATGATTTGAAAAATTTACTTTATTATGCTCTTCCTGACGTCACACTTGTCAAGATAACTGAAGGGAGGAAAGTCGTACACGTCACATGTCCGTGAGTCTATATTGTAACTGTCTCTGCATATTTATCTCCGATGTAGAATTTGGCGAGCAGCCCATGATTTACGTAATTTAGTGCGGAAAAACCACACCTATACTTGCAGGTTTACTACCCCGTGTTCGTTAATGTTCCGCCCGTATTCGTTCGGGATATGCGTCATATGAAACGCATGGAAGGGCCGCAGTGGTTGAGATGAGAGTGAAAATGGGTTGTAGCCTATCCCCGACGTTATCCTATCTACACATTGAGTGGGCAGTAAAGGAAATTTCAGAGAAGGAATTAAAGTTCGGGGAGAATAAATATAAACTTTGAGATTTACCAATTACACTGTAATTCTAAGAACTATTGAACAGAATGAACAGCGGGTTGCGAGGATATAAAATGAACATCAATATTAGCAAAACAAAGATAGCGGAATGTAGTCGAATTAAATCAGATGAAGCTGGGAGAGTTAGATTAGGAAACGAGACACTAAAAAGTAGCAAATGGGTTTTGATATTTGAGCAGTAAACAACTGATAACGGCTCAAGTGTAGGTGATACAAAATTTAGGTTGGCAATGGGAATTTGAAATCCTGCTGAATTTTATTTTATATTGTGTTCTCGTATAGTAGTGTATTTTATGTCACGGAATTTGAATCACTTTATGTTCATGATGTAAAAACAATCCATTTTCAGCATTTCCTTTCTAAAGATTATTATTGTAGTTCTTTTGTATCATATTTACTTATTAATTTAATTTAATTAAATACACGCATATGAAACAGTAAACGGAAAAATCCAAGTAAGTAGGACTCACGCACCTGTAGCTCTCTACAAGCTTAGCAATAATTCAACCATCCCGTATATCGAGGATATCGACAGTGTTTTGTCTGTTGTCATATCGACACTGGCAAGATATCAAAATATGTAATATCAATGGCCGTATCCTTTGTTTAATTTGACGTAGTATCTTTCACCGCCAAGGGACCGTGGACCTAATTATGTAACCTAAATTTGAACTTCAGGTTCCTGAGGAAAAGAAGGTTCAACAGACAGACAGACACAGTCAGATAACACGAGAAATTTTTTTCTCGTGTCAATTATAAATGATCAGTTTTAGATTTTTTTTCTTTTCTTGTACTGTGAAGGCTTGCTTCTTATCGAATTTCATGATTCTAATTAGATGTATCTATAGGTTTTAATGAGTGAGCTTGCGAGATCATAGTATGTTACATAAATATCTGTACGGCATTGACTTTCAAGATTAAAAAGGGCCGTAGACCTTAGTAAGTAACACTAATTTCAGATTGATACGTCTCCCCGTTCCTTAGAGAAAGGGTTCTTCAACACGGACAGACAGACAGTAGAAATAAATTTTATTGTGGGTCATATAACGACAGTTATCCAATTTTCAGATTGTTTGCTCCAGTTACACTGTGTAACCTTGCTGTCTTCCAAATATCATGATTCTAGGTCAACGGGAACTACCCTATATGTTTTCATGCGTGAGTTTACAATTATCATAACATGTGACAGATATGGTTGTACCTTTTGATTGCAGTGACGTAGAAGCGTACGGGTTTTACATCACTAATGGACCGTAGATCTTAGTACGTGGCATAAATTTCAGCTTCACGCAACCATCCTTTCCTGCGAGGGAAATTCATAACGGTCGGACAAATAGACGGATAGACAGGAGAGTTATCCTGTAAGGATTCCGTTTTTACAGATTGAGGAAAAAAATGTAAAACGTAAGGTAACAATTTAAAATGTAAAAGAAAAAAGATGCATAAGTAAAATAACTAATTAGAATAATAATGAATGTTTAGATATTTTAATTAGGTACGTAGAAAATAATCCTACAGCACAATGTGTACAGGAAATTTTCCAGGAACGGTATTCCAGAAACCAGCTCCATTACACATGGATGCATGAGGCTTGAAAACTTCTTTAATATATGCTGCAAAAGAAGTTTTCATTTTTCGTTTTTAATTAATTGTGAGGAATATTTTACAAAATTTCAGATTATTACAAAAGTTGATAGTACAGTTTTCAAGAACTTTAATTAATATCAACTTTTATATGAAAATCATTTTTAAACACCACCGTTTCTAACATATTCCCTCTGCACCTGATATTCTAAATTATCTTTTGGCATGTGTTTTAACACAAACAAAGAAAAAAAAGTATTGCATAACTTGTTCCTCCCTCAACCCCCTCCCCCTCCCTCCCATACACACCAACCAAGTTTCATGAAGTTTATTCTTGTTAGTACTGTCTACGCTTTTAATTTATGAGCGAATAAAGGGCAGTAGCAATATTGAATGGAATAAATAAATAAACTGAAGATGAAAGCTGGTAATAGTATTCTACTTTGTTTTCCTCTGCAGTTCTATGCATTTTTTTCTCCCTAGCAAAATGTAACAAATGAAAAAGAAAATCTTTTACAGATTCCACTTCAAACAAACAGGCAACCATAGTATGACCAGTAAGTACAACATGCCTGATACAGAATGGTACAACATGGTTCCTCCTTTCGCCTCCTGTACAGGTGCAAAGTTCGGTAGTCTTTGTTTTGTGTTGTACTGTAACACCGAAAATGCAGGATGCATGGCACCTGCTACCGATATATATATATATATATATATATATATATATATATATATATATATATATATATATATATTGTTTGTAAATATTTTTCAATTCAAATGCTTTCTTTTAATAAGTGCATTGCTTCACTGTATGTGTAAATTTAGGTAGAAGTGTAACACCACAGCTCTTATGCTGTATGGATTCATTTTGCTTTATTTAATGTTACATTGTTGATCGCCTGTGAATGTGTTCAAATCGATAGCATAAAATTGTGTATTCTTTTCTTTGTCAAACCTTTGACGTTGTGATTTGATTCTATGCAAAGTAGTGTATCTGCAATTTGTATTCTTTGTCCCATTTGGAGGGAACAGAACTTATTGTATGTAATTGTAATTTTGTGTGAATAATTTTTTGTAGAAGTGTCAATATGTGAAAATGTTCTGTTTTATTTAATGTATTTGTTTGCTGTTATGTAAATTGCTGATCCTCACTTAGGGTTCTTAGTTAGTTTGTATGTAAATGGTGTAGTGGTTCCCCTCTGGAACGGAAATGCGTAGCACGCGCAAATTGTGGTTGGCATAGGTGGAAAAGGTGGAACTGATAGTCAGTCGGAGACGAGCCACCAGTCGGAAAGGAGCTACCAGTCTGTGCACTGTCAATGTAAAGGTGCATATCATGCAGATTCAGAGAGAGGCTTTTATTGCTTCTTTCCAATGCCTCGGATGGGTGGATAAATAGCTGGATCTATTCTGGAATTTGTATGAATCGTCGCCATGAAGATACGATAAAGTCCGGCAATTCTACCTGTAATTCCACCTACCAACATGCAGTTGCCACCACATTGCGCAATCACTGTAACGTAATACTATATTGATGTACAGTGAAGGATCAGCCTAATGGATGTGTTAGTGTGCTGAAATATAGGGTAATTCATATCGGAATTTATTTACCTACCTTGATTTTACTCCTCATCATAACACCTCTCAGGGTCCTCTCCGTTTGAAGTAAAGTGATTACCGAGTGTCCTTACTGAAAGTACGTTGAAGCCTAGAGCTTTGTTAAATAATGCCTCTTGAACTTATTAGAAAGGTAGTTAAAGCTAATGTGGTAACAGAGTGAGTTAAGGCAAATGTTATTTGTCCAATAATAATTTTCATATTGAAACTGTTATTTAAAGTGCTGTTACCTACTTCAAACTTTAGGCTGAGTCTTATAAAGTAAATGACCACGTTGTTGTCGGTAGTAAATTCTAAAAAGGAGAGTCAGTTCCTTGCAATTTTGTCAACATTGTGTTTCGTTGTAGTAAAAGTGAGAAAGCTGCAGTTGTGAAACGTTACATTCTCATGTATGCCAAGTGTTTGTCTCTCTTGTGTGCATATTAACAGTATAAAGACCACTCAGTTTGTGTAAACCCTGAAAGTGATAGTGTTTTTCTGTACCTGTTATAATTTTGAAAATAGTTCCTGCTGCTCTAACTGTTAGCTTCAATCTTAAAACATATGTGTGTTAGAGTTCATTGCACTCGCGTGTTGCTAAGTCTAGGATGTGTCTGTTGTGTTGTCCATTATAGTTACTTATACCTACTTTCATAAACGAGAATGTTAATCTTTCTCTTGCCTAATTAGGCTGGCGACCGTTTCCCTTATTCTATAAACAGTATAGCTAGGCAAAATTTTGTTTGTCACTATTCCAATATTAACGTAATTCTGACTTTCATTTCCGATAAGCCACTTCCATTAGGAACAATACGGTCAACTTAACAAAATTCCTCTCAGAGGGTAACACTGCTCTGTTGCTTTGTGCCATAGTTACTTTTACAAAATTGTTTTATGTTACAACCTGCTTCTGGCATTGAGGTTATGGTACAGTAGATAGCAGACGGGGAGTGTTATACGTGGCGACGGTGACAGGACGTTGTTCAGTTTGCACCTACAGACGGAAAAAAATTATAAGTAGTTAGCATTTTACAAACATTGAGTGAACATAAAACGTCCAGCGGCACGAACCTGTACATTACTTGACAGAACTAGTAGTGAAAGTTCAGTTTAAATTAAAAATAAAAGGTATCAGTTCTTAATAATAGCTAAAATGGACAGGAAATTAGAAATAAATTTAGACGCGCGAGAGCAGAATGCAACCGAGAGCAGTTCAGGCAGCACACCAACAGATGGCATGACGCGCGAGTTAAATTACGTACGTTATCACGCAGACGTTAATAAACAGATCGAAGCTATGTGTGTAGCGCGTACTAAGCAAGACAATGTAGGCGATGTTGTCGAAGACAGTGGCTATGCTGATGAATCAAGGGATATGTTTGAATCACCAAAACCAGAAAGGGGTGTAGGATATGAACACGAAAAGGCAGTAGAATCTAAAAGTGAAAAGACATTAAATCTGACTGACTTGCTTAAAATACTGTCTGCACAAAATGACAATATTAAGGCACAAATTGCAGCGCAAAATGACAATATTAAGGCACAAATTGCAGCGCAAAATGACAATATCAATGACAATATTAAGGCACAAATTGCAGCACACAGTGACAATATTAATGCACAAATCGCAGCACTAGGGCAACAAAATGTAGAACAAAGACAGCTAATTGCAGCACAGGGGCAGTTAATTACCACACAAGGTAGCGATATTAGTAAACAGATTGAGAAAGTTGATGTAAAAGTAGACATTGTGAGTAATGAAATTAAAAACCTTAAAAGCGAAATTACTGTCATCAATGGCAATATTGCCAACATACAGGGACAAGTTGATGACATTAACGAAAGATTTGACACGGAAGTAATTAAAATTCAAGATCAAATAGAACCCTTAGTCTGTACTAAAGTGGACGAAAAGGTATTCGGTATTAAATCCGAAATACAAACAGAGTGTAACGCGGAATTTGCACAGATCAAACAGTCTGTAACAGAAACAAGCAAGGCTCTAACCAAACAGATTCTTACTTGCGAAAAGAGGTGTGAACATAACACTTCACAAATCCAAGGCAAAATGTATGACTTGGAAAGAAAAATACAAACCGGACCTACACATATTACTGAAAGAATGCCTCTCAGTAAAATATTAGAGGGCGAAGAGAAATTCGACCCTGCAAAGAGGCATAATGGATGGCACCCCCTAGACTTTGTAAAGAATTGCGAAAGAAATTTTCCTGAATATTTGTCTGATCAGGAAAAAATTAATGTTGTAATTAGTGCACTAACGGGAGAAGCAAAGAGATGGGGGTTGAATCTGGATGCTAACCAGATGTATTTTGAAACGTTTAAACAAAAATTTATTGACGAATACTGGTCAGAACAAAAACAAGACCAGTTGTGGCGTGAATTTCTAATGGCCAGGTTGTATGACATCAGAGGTAGGCAAACCATGAAAGAATTCTGCGAATCGTGGTACAGAAAACTGATACATTTGAAGGCTAGAAGAACTGAAGCTGAGATCGTTTGGGTTCTTTGGCAGAAACTGCCTGAGGATTCGAAACGATATGTTGGGAGTACACACAGTAGTTTTTCTGCGTTCTTGGAAAGGGTAGAAGATGAAGATCACTGGCGAAGAAATCGCGAGTACCGTCCCCATAATAACAATAATTATTTGCGAGAAAGTAATGACCAAAATGAACAACCTGAAAACGAAAGATATCGTGTAAACACGATTCAAAGAGGTCGGGCGAGAGGCAGGGGAAATTACACTACGCGCGGTAGAGGATACATGACGCGGAATTTCCAAAATAGAGAAGAAATGGAAAACTGAAAACCGCGTGTGCTACGGGCCGGATTCACGCGGAAACCGGTTTTGGGCCCAAAGAAAAGATGCCAAATATTAGATTCGAGAAGGAAAGACGTGAACTACGGGGCAGGAAGGTTAAGGGTGCGCCTATAGCAGACGGGCGCGGAATGATACATAGTGGTGTTCCCAGTGCGAAGTCACGTGACCGTTCGTGCTCGGGCCAGCCGTTGCCGAAGCAGCGTACATTGCACTTGGCAGCAGACACAAATGGCAGACGTAAGAACAAGATGGCTGCCATAGAGAGAAACAGAAGAGGCGGGATCGGACACTTCCGATGGCCGGTTTCAGTAGTAGATGCATGTAGAAATGAAAATAAAGTTAATATGTCATATGATAAAGATAACTCAGTATCGGAATCGTGCGAAAAGACTTCATTAAAGAATGAAAGGGAGATAGAAAACGCGAATGAAAAAGAGAATATTGATACTGTTAATAATGTATATGAGGTAAAAGACGTAGATGTGGGGGAGGTTATGATGAATAAAGAAGAGAGGAAGGTAGAATACGCCACGCAAAAGACGTGTGCACAATTAATGATAGGTGAAAGTGATATAGAGGAGGACGTTAGTAAACATGACATTATAAGCAGTGCAGGTGAAGTTATTGTTGATGGAAAGGTGCTTAATGATTTTAATGCAGAAGGATCTGATAGGGATTTCGCACGATTACCTGAAAATGACAGCATGGAAGAAAATGAAATGAAAGTTATCGAAGTGCATGACGATTATACTAAGTATGAAGTTAAGGCTGAAATCGTTCAAAGTGATATAACAGAAGTGTCTGACTGTCCAAACGATGTGCATTGTGTAGACAATGAGTCAAAAAACGAAGTGGCTGAAACATCTAGTGATAATCTGCCTCACTGTCTAAAAGTTGCTTTCCTCCTGGAATCTGATGACGAAAATGAAATCAGTAATAGTTCAGATAATGAAGGGTATATGAATACAGATAAGAATGAATATACCAACTTTCCCTATTGTTCAAAAGTCGAGTACTTAAGTAATTCTGATGGTGAGGAAAAGAGTAGTGATGACTCCAGTGAAGATGAATTCTCAGATGTAAATGAAAGTGAATATACTTTTACTGAAAGAGGGTATGAGAAAATTAGTGACATTTTTCCAAAGCAAGATACAGGAAGTGGAACTGGGCCAAAACCGAATGAATTATTTAGTAATGTAACACAGGGGCATAATTTGCAGGAACCTCCAGATGATACTATACTGGGGCAAGCCTTAACAAATGTTTTGAAAGAGTGTGAATCACAGGAACAAAAAGAACCTCATGATAACACTATATTGGGGCAGATTTGTAAATGACTTTGAAAAAACCATGAACACCTTATACCATGAAACCACCGGTTTTACCCCTGAAGAAATTCTGTTGGACCGTAAAAGTAAAAGTATTATTGAAGAAATATTGCAATTTCCACCTATTGTAGGAATTAATCTGCATGAGAAAAAAGAGTTAGTTAAGAAAAGAATGAAAGAGATAGCGGCCGCTAGATCTAAAAGGCATGATAATAACCTAAAAACAACTAAATTTAAGCTTGGAGATTATGTTTTAGTGAAAACCCATTAAAAATCTAGCGAAATTAATAATGAAATTTCTAAATTCAAATACATTTACAATGGGCCTTTTGAAGTGCAAGGAACTCCACATGCAAATGCTTACTTTCTTGTGTACCCTAGGTCAAGGAAACCTTTAGGAGTTAGAAATATAGTTGACCTGAAGTTGTATGTCCACAGAAACCAATGATAAATGAAATGTAGAACCCTCAGGGGGCAATGCACTCTTTGCATTGTCAGGTGCCTGACGAGCACCAGGGACCCGAGTCGTTGCTAGCACTACTTCCATTTCTTTTCGTGCTGCCAACCTTCCTCTTCATCATTCAGAACTTTTACTATCTTCTTTCCTTCTTCTCTATCAGAGTGTATTGAATAGTGTGGCAATGGTGTAAGATATTGTGTATTGTTTGTGGACAAGTAAATGGAAAAATAATATGGGTACACTAGAAAATGGCAAAGAATAATGAAAATATAGTGGGTACTGTAAAGGAAAAATGAAATTAAAAAGTAATTGGAAAGAGAAATATGGATGAGAAAAGGTAAGAATATTGAAAAGAAAAGGTAAATGAATGCCATAATATAATTAAATGTAAATGTTTTTGAAAATAGGGATAAATATGATGTTGAAAAACTTTGTGTGTTAAAAAACTGAGGAGATAAACCTGACTAATGTCTGGAAAGTAGATGTGAGATATATGTGTCTAGTGCCACCAAAAGGGTTGGCAGAAATCACTTGCAATAGGATATGAAATTATTGTCCTGATCTTGATGTATGTAATGACCTAACTGTTTGTGGAAAAGCAATGATAAAGGAATAGTAAGAAATACTTTATCCTAACTTGATCCTGAATATGACACTTAATTCTTTCTCGATTAATGTATATGTTACCTGACTGTGTCATTTGAAAAGAAATGGTTTTGTTACCAGTGTCTAATTGCTGTTTCAAAGTTACAGGTTTCATGTTTTATACCACTAATGCAAATTTTACCAAAAGTGTGTCAGAATGATAAAAAACCTGGAAATGATGACAATAAACTGCTCAAAAATATGTTGATGGGCAGTAAAATAAGACAAAATAATAAAAATGCTATGGTCCTGATGCTAAGGACTACAAAATATACGATGTGAGCAGTAACCAAAGGACTTGCCATTGTGGGGCAAGGAGCTGATAAGTGGTCATGAACTGCCAAACCTAGAGGATGGGGCAGTGTGTCAATTTAAAAATGTGTTTTTTGTGTATTCTTAATCTAAATTGTGTTTTTGTGTCTAAATGTGTATGTAAAAAGACTGCTAAACCAATAATGGGTAGAATGTGTAACATGGACTGCTAGTGCTGAGGCAAGCAGTGAATTAAGTTAGGTTTTTTTGAGCAATATGTTATAAACTGACTATTCTTATTGAAGTCAGTGAAAAGTTATTATAAAATGTATAAGGAATCTTATTTAAATGGATGTAGATGTTTTTGATACTAGGTTTTTTGAAATAACGTAAAGTTTTGGACTGCCTTGTTTTGAAACACAGCAGTGATGATTAAAGATAGGCTCTGAATATGTTAGTGTGTTTATGTGTAACAAATATTTTGGACTGCTATTAATGAAGAGCAGCTTTAAAGTTAATTATTTTGAAACAACCTTGCAAAGTTACTTTGGTATTTAAGGAGTCACTTGGAAAAGGTTTCTCATAGTTGTTTGTATAAATAATTGTGCATATCCGGATGCAAACTGAAATTTTCAATATTTCATTAATTGCTGAACCTTGTAAAATATACTGTGATCATTAATATGCTTGTGTGTCTGTGAAATTTTACATTCCTCTATAATTATTTAGAGACAAAATTCTGTTTTGCTAACTTAGAATGTCCTGTGTTATTGTATATGTGTTTAAATTTTTTTTCATATTATTTAAAGGCTTTTCCTATTCTACTTATATGTAGATGAGTTTGTGTACTGATTGCCTATTAATTGAACTGTGTGTGTATGAAAAGAACATACTTAAAGATATCTTGTGTAATGGTGCAAAATTAGTTTCCTTAAACCAGTGTGAAATTGAAAATTGCTTTAGATATTTTACTTTGAAAATATTTTGGAAGAAATACATGCAATTTCTTAGTGTATATACTGTATATTTGTAATGTGTGTGTGTGTTTTTTTTTTCTCCCAACTGAAGTTGGATGGAATAATTTTTTTTTTTTTTGCAGCCAGCACCACTTAGGTGTTATGGATGTTTCCTTGAAGTATCCCTGATGGGAAACTTCAACGAAACATGGGGCATGTGTAACACCACAGCTCTTATGCTGTATGGATTCATTTTGCTTTATTTAATGTTACATTGTTGATCGCCTGTGAATGTGTTCAAATCGATAGCATAAAATTGTGTATTCTTTTCTTTGTCAAACCTTTGACGTTGTGATTTGATTCTATGCAAAGTAGTGTATCTGCAATTTGTATTCTTTGTCCCATTTGGAGGGAACAGAACTTATTGTATGTAATTGTAATTTTGTGTGAATAATTTTTTGTAGAAGTGTCAATATGTGAAAATGTTCTGTTTTATTTAATGTATTTGTTTGCTGTTATGTAAATTGCTGATCCTCACTTAGGGTTCTTAGTTAGTTTGTATGTAAATGGTGTAGTGGTTCCCCTCTGGAACGGAAATGCGTAGCACGCGCAAATTGTGGTTGGCATAGGTGGAAAAGGTGGAACTGATAGTCAGTCGGAGACGAGCCACCAGTCGGAAAGGAGCTACCAGTCTGTGCACTGTCAATGTAAAGGTGCATATCATGCAGATTCAGAGAGAGGCTTTTATTGCTTCTTTCCAATGCCTCGGATGGGTGGATAAATAGCTGGATCTATTCTGGAATTTGTATGAATCGTCGCCATGAAGATACGATAAAGTCCGGCAATTCTACCTGTAATTCCACCTACCAACATGCAGTTGCCACCACATTGCGCAATCACTGTAACGTAATACTATATTGATGTACAGTGAAGGATCAGCCTAATGGATGTGTTAGTGTGCTGAAATATAAGGTAATTCATATCGGAATTTATTTACCTACCTTGATTTTACTCCTCATCATAACACCTCTCAGGGTCCTCTCCGTTTGAAGTAAAGTGATTACCGAGTGTCCTTACTGAAAGTACGTTGAAGCCTAGAGCTTTGTTAAATAATGCCTCTTGAACTTATTAGAAAGGTAGTTAAAGCTAATGTGGTAACAGAGTGAGTTAAGGCAAATGTTATTTGTCCAATAATAATTTTCATATTGAAACTGTTATTTAAAGTGCTGTTACCTACTTCAAACTTTAGGCTGAGTCTTATAAAGTAAATGACCACGTTGTTGTCGGTAGTAAATTCTAAAAAGGAGAGTCAGTTCCTTGCAATTTTGTCAACATTGTGTTTCGTTGTAGTAAAAGTGAGAAAGCTGCAGTTGTGAAACGTTACATTCTCATGTATGCCAAGTGTTTGTCTCTCTTGTGTGCATATTAACAGTATAAAGACCACTCAGTTTGTGTAAACCCTGAAAGTGATAGTGTTTTTCTGTACCTGTTATAATTTTGAAAATAGTTCCTGCTGCTCTAACTGTTAGCTTCAATCTTAAAACATATGTGTGTTAGAGTTCATTGCACTCGCGTGTTGCTAAGTCTAGGATGTGTCTGTTGTGTTGTCCATTATAGTTACTTATACCTACTTTCATAAACGAGAATGTTAATCTTTCTCTTGCCTAATTAGGCTGGCGACCGTTTCCCTTATTCTATAAACAGTATAGCTAGGCAAAATTTTGTTTGTCACTATTCCAATATTAACGTAATTCTGACTTTCATTTCCGATAAGCCACTTCCATTAGGAACAATACGGTCAACTTAACAAAATTCCTCTCAGAGGGTAACACTGCTCTGTTGCTTTGTGCCATAGTTACTTTTACAAAATTGTTTTATGTTACAACCTGCTTCTGGCATTGAGGTTATGGTACAGTAGATAGCAGACGGGGAGTGTTATAAAGTCTGTTGACATTTCATTGTATTTATCTGTATCTACCTGTGAAACTTATAAGGTCTGGTATATATATTGTTTGTAAATATTTTTCAATTCAAATGCTTTCTTTTAATAAGTGCATTGCTTCACTGTATGTGTAAATTTAGGTAGAAGTCTGTTGACATTTCATTGTATTTATCTGTATCTACCTGTGAAACTTATAAGGTCTGGGGAAAAGCCAAAGGAATTGTTATTTGCATCGACTAGCAACGACAATAGCAGTGTTTGTGCATTGCAAAATCTTTGGGTGGTTGGTTGTTGCGCGGAGTGTGCGGAGAGAGAGAGAGAGAGAGAGAGAGAGAGAGACAGGTTACAGCACTTGTAGTGTGCGGAAATGTGTTGTTCGGCTCTCGCAGTAGAGAGTACCATTTTGGCGGCGTCATGTACATGTGCCGGACGGACAGATGTCTAGCAGCAGGAGTAACGACAGTGGATGGGCGGAAGAGGCTGTATTAAGTATGATTGCCCGTTCCTGTAACTAGCCATGCTCCACAAGATGCTACCGTCTTCAAGATCAGCAACGGTTCCAGCAACACAGATTCGTCGTCGGCTCCGAGTTTCATCGTATGCACAGCGCTGAAGTAAGACTGTTCATTGGTAGAAAGTATTAACGGCTCACCCAGCAGCACAACTGAATGTGATTTGTTTGATAAAATTTATTTAAATAACAATCAGTTAAACTCAGGAAGAGTGTGTCCTCATTTTTCTCAGACATTGTTACCAAACACGGTCCTTGTACCTTTTTTTTCCACGGTCCTTGTACCTTTTTTTTCCTTATATGCTAACCGAGTGTCATTAGCAACAAACTGAATAGTTGTGGCCAGTTTATTTATGAATAATTTCACTTTTAAGAAATTTTGCCTCAGGCTACTTTCAATTAACTGTGGTACAACCGAGGTTTCAGTATGTGAGTAAAGTAATTTTATTTGTCAAGTTTGAGAATCAGTCACTGGAAAAATCCAAATATAAAGAAATGCACTAATTAAGAGTGCAGAAATTTTATTTATCCTGCATAAAGCTTGGAGCACATGGCTGTTTGGTTTCGTTCGTATTCTGTTATTTATTTCTATTCAAGTTAGTAAAAAAAAAGGCTCAGTTGTTCAGATAATAATTTGAAATCCAGTTTGCAAAATAAGTAACTGTAAAGTAAAAAGTGCTTGTCTTTTTTCTAATTTTCTTTGATGATGTTACGTTGAGGTCACTGAAAGTCATTGTTCATGTAACGAAATTGAAAACTAACATACAATTAAATTACTTATTCTCAAATCATTACTCGATTGTTTTTTCCAAAACTTAATGACAAACATAACGTAAGAGTAACTTCTCAGTTTTCTTTATCATCACATATTCACTTAAAATTAGTGTTAAAGAAAAAGAAGAAAGAACGTGACAGCCTTCAGTTGCCACGTCAGTGTTTAACAATACATGTTTTTCTTTCCCATCATCTTGTACAGGATTTTGGATGTAAATTTCCCTAGCGTGCTGGCGACTGTTTATTATTTCCTTTTCGTTCATTAATGTAACTTGTGGATTCATGATCAGTAGTATCCCTTTTCTGTCCAGTATTGTTCGTGACTGAGTGCACAAAATAGCTTTCAATTTTCCAAATTACAGCCCTTTCCGGTTCAATTTCTTTCTAATTTTAGTAGACTTTTCCATCAGAAAGGTCTGTTGTACACTTTCCTCCTACTTATCGGTATTATTTCTTCGGGAAAGATAGCCTTATCCGATTAGTAAAAATCCATTAGGCATACACGCGATCCACGGTCATATTTTATATCTCAAGACCGATAGGCCGATTAGTAAGTGGGAGGTTACAGTACCTAGTGACTCAGTCTTCACTCTCAGTATGAAGTTCAGAAGTATCGAGTAGCCAGGTAATATGAATACTCGAAATTTTTCTATAGCACTGTGATATGAGGAGATTCCTGACCTCACCCCCTTGCCCTCCGCCGGTATTTTGTAATTTTATTTATGGGATAAAACGCAAAATTGTCATCTGGAGCAACTACGCACGTAGATCCTAATACTGAATACCAGTTACATGTTAAGGAAAGAGAAGTAGAAATATTCATAGTAACCACAGTTTTAAAATATCAACATAAATAATTAATAATAATGTTAAACAAAATGGTTCAAATGGCTCTGAGCACTATGGGACTTAACTTCTAAGGTCATCAGTCCCCTATAACTTAGAACTACTTAAACCTAACTAACCTAAGTATATCACACACATCCATGCCCGAGGCAGGATTCGAACCTGCGACCGTAGCGGTCGCGCGGTTCCAGACTGTAGCGCCTAGAACCGCTCGGCCACCCCGGCCGGCAATGTGGGACAGAATAATAAATAAAATCGCTCGGAGGATAGAACAGGAACTGCTGAAAGACGTTTCGGTGAAATAAAACTAAACAAGCGATGTCTTACCCTAGGCGAAATTTTTCTCAAGTTTTCTGAATAAGTACGGTAAGTGAGAAATGTAGCATTATGCAGAAGATGATTATAGCGGCAGGATGACTGTTACTAAATATCGTTCATGTTCAGTCATTCAAGTAAACGGAAATAAAAAGTATTCGAAAATAACTCTCACCGCGCGTCTTTGCACAAGTATGTCGATACCACTGGAACTGAGAGGGTGCACATGTCTTTAACCCTGCACAATCATTTCGTTCCCGCTTCCGCATTATTTTTCTTGTTAGTGATATTCATTTCTGATTAGTACGACGCTACTAAATATTGGTCTTGTTCTTCAAAACGTGCAACCTAATCCGGGAGAACCCGTTGTAATAAAACGTCCTTCCTTAGCACATCACCTGCGGAATATGTTTTCGTACACTACAGTTTTAA
This sequence comes from Schistocerca americana, assembly GCF_021461395.2. NCBI lineage: Eukaryota > Metazoa > Arthropoda > Insecta > Orthoptera > Acrididae > Schistocerca > Schistocerca americana. Next base: position 478,039,740 of record NC_060125.1, on the reverse strand, counting down.
GCAACATACCATATTCCTCGACGAGAGTTCCGGACACAAGTCTGCTGTCAGCATGGATAAAACTTAGTCTCCTCTAACATCGCTTACATGTCTTTTACAGTCATATATTTTTCATTTTAACATGGACTTACAATAATAATTAATAACTTCTCCCTCGCGCCATTCTCTCAGCAAACGAGTATAGATATGTTTATAAAAGTTCTTTTTCGTCTTTTCCTTTACACGTTTTGTTAATAATGTTGGACACATAATTGTAATATAAAATGCGTAACACCATGTTCACTTTTGAGTGAGTGTACTAAAGTATACAGTGACAGTTATTATGCATATTTCTCGACCTCATTTTCCATTAAAATTGCGTAGATTGAATTCAGTCTGAACTTACAGTCAAATAAAACCAAATTAAATGAATAGATCCTTTTTTCATATTTGAGGTTGAAAAGAAACAAACTGTATTTTTCCATTAACATTGGTTGAACAAAACTCAGTTTGATTGCCTCCAAATCTTCAAAATGTTACGTTTCCTGTGGTGCTGGCTTGTGAAAGACTCTATTTATATACCTCAATTTACAACTTGGGATGAACTGTAACGCCATTTAGCAACAGTGGTGACTGAAATAACTATAAACGCTCACAAAAGTTTGTAAAATATCTGAATACAGTCTGCATTTTTGCTGTGTGTCAGAGTCCGGCCGTTACCAGAAGTGTGAAAAATGTCACAACGTTATATGTGAGTGCTTAAGAAATTCTAAATGTGGGTTGTTCCTTAGGTTTAGCCTTAAACCTACATTACAATTATGCGATATGAAGTTTTCCCGGCGTATTTCCAATTTGAACAGTTCTCTGGTATGCGACCGGGTAGCGTCGTAATTTCTCCACAATATTTTGGCAGACGTACACGCTGCCATCTTCAGGTGGTTCCTGACGAATACTGTGCCGTTCCTCTCGGCTCCCTATATATACTAGCCGTTACCCCCTCCATCGTTCCTCTCCTGGTGTCTTTGGTGCCGCCGGCGTGGCGGCTACTGGAGGTGGTGGGGGAAGCGGCACCTGGGTCTGAACTGGGGTCTGCAGTCTCCCTGCTGCCACCGTCTTGGGCGGCCCTCTATCTCTGTGACCACATCTTTCTCTCCAGGGTGAGTGCAGGGTTCTAGCCTGTCTTTATTAATTAGATCGTCCTGTAGTCGGATTTCGATAGTCTCTTTAGTAACGCAGTCCCAGCAGTGGGAGGATTGACAGAGTATTTTTGTATACTGCGATCACTGAATATCAAACGATATAGTGAGACGTTTCGCCTACGGTCCGTCAATGTACGATGCCGAAATTATGACCTAAGGGCAGCGGCCGATGCCCATAACTTTGAAGTTCCGTAGAGTCATTGGACAATATTTCTGGACATGGGTTAATACCCTCGATTTGTTGCTCACGACACCCACTAAAAGTTTTCAAAGCTCTTCGCAGTATTTCTGGGATACCATGTGTACAATACACATTACGCAGGAAATGAACAAACTCTTGTAATAATGTTCCCGAAATCCCTTAATCTGTTACCTAGTAAAAGTATCTCTGTTGTGAAAATAGACTGTACTTAACGTCCTGTTGAGCCACAATTAGTTTGCTTGGAATGGGTAGGTACACCCAAACACTACTCGTGGCTAATGCAGAATGCTATGGAAGGTCAATATGGGCTGGACAGTTGAAGCTACGTCAAATGCTACCTGCTGATATGACAAGTACTCTCTGAAGCGTCGATACAGTTACCGCATGGTATGGCCAAGCAGTGGGCCACAGCTGTAATAGCGCTGACGCAGCGGAAGCCTAGAGCAGCTGCGGCATAAGTGACCTAATGGCCTTACAACCAGAAGCATGGCTCCGTTGCGGCTTAGTGACAGAAAATGTGCAAAACAGCGATGAGCCAGGCCCATATAAATACCATCCATTTCTAGACAGAGGGCTTTTAATCTGAAGGCCACCAGCTTCAAGGAGGGACATATGATGGTCAATGGATCTACAAGTCTATGAGACTACGTGATTCAACAAGTCACCTTCTCTGGACTCTGTCACAGATAGCTATGGCCCTGCTGACAATGCGCTCCAGCTAGTGATTCATCTGCGGGTCTACCTCAGTCGCTGCTGGCTTCCTATTCTGGACGTCTATAGTTAGAAGCCAGAACTGCAAGCATCATCACGACTGCTGATCTTTAATGACCAATAAATGAATGTTTTAATTAAGATATTTTCATGACGACACGTCGGACGACTACCAGGCATCCACTTGCCACTCAACCGGTACCTCATCCCGGGTGGGTGACTACTAGCCTCCAGATTCCTGTCCAGTTTGTTCCACCACCCACCACAGTGGATTTGTAAAGAGAATGAGTAGCCATCACATGTTAAGATCAGCTTACATTAAAGGAGCACTTGCATAGATTATTCTTAATTCTTATCACTATCTGTGGCATGTATGAGCTGACGTCAATATTGTTGAAGAGGTACCTGCGTGAGGCACTTGATTTCACGAATTACTCATTCACAAAGGTTTGACTAATACAGTAAGTAATTTATCGATTTATACTTCATCTCGCAGCGTTTACACAACAAAAGTATGAATAAATAGAGTGTAAACGAAACTAAGGCCCACACAATTCTATCATCAATTTCTCAGTGTCCCGATCATCTTTGAATTTTGAAATAATCCAGCAGAACTGTCGCCATTCTTTGCAAATTTTGAAAATTTTTGGTAAGGGCTTATGGGACCATACTACTGAGCTCATCGGTCGCTAGGCTTCCGCACTACTTAATCTAACTTAAATTAACTTACGCTAAGGACGACTACCACACACCCATCCCCGAGGGAGGACACGAATCTCCAACGGGGGCAGCCGCGTGAACCGTGACAAGATGCCTGAGGCCGCGTGGCTACCTCCCGCGTCACATCATTCCTTATATTAAAATGAAACTTTCTGGCAGATTAAAACTGTGTGCCCGACCGAGACTCGAACTCGGGACCTTTGCCTTTCGTGGGCAAGTGCTCTACCATCTGAGGTAGCGAAGCACGACTCACGCCCGGTACTCACAGCTTTACTTCTGCCCGTACCTCGTCTCCTACCTTCCAAACTTTACAAAAGCTCTCCTGCGAACCTTGCAGAACTAGCACTCCTGAAAGAAAGGATATTGCGGAGACATGGCTTAGCCACAGCCTGGGGGATGTTTCCAGAATGAGATTTTCACTCTGCAGCGGAGTGTGCGCTGATATGAAACTTTCTGGCAGATTAAAACTGTGTGCCCGACCGAGACTCGAACTCGGGACCTTTGCCTTTCGCGGGCAAGTGCTCTACCATCTGAGGTAGCGAAGCATGACTCACGCCCGGTACTCACAGCTTTACTTCTGCCAGTACCTCGTCTCCTACCTTCCAAACTTCACAGAAGCTCTCCTGCGAACCATGCAGAACTAGCACTCCTGAAAGAAAGGATATTGCGGAGACATGGCTTAGCCACAGCCTGGGGGATGTTTCCAGAATGAGATTTTCACTCTGCAGTGGAGTGTGCGCTGATATGAAACTTTCTGGCAGATTAAAACTGTGTGCCCGACCGAGACTCGAACTCGGGACCTTTGCCTTTCGCGGGCAAGTGCTCTACCATCTGAGGTAGCGAAGCACGACTCACACCCGGTACTCACAGCTTTACTTCTGCCAGCACCTCGTCTCCTACCTTCCAAACTTTACAGAAGCTCTCCTGCGAACCTTGCAGAACTAGCACTCCTGAAAGAAAGGATATTACGGAGACATGGCTTAGCCACAGCCTGGGGGATGTTTCCAGAATGAGATTTTCACTCTGCAGCGGAGTGTGCGCTGATATGAAACTTTCTGGCAGATTAAAACTGTGTGCCCGACCGAGACTCGAACTCGGGACCCTTGCCTTTCGCGGGCAACTGCTCTACCATCTGGAGTAGCGAAGCACGACTCACGCCCGGTACTCACAGCTTTACTTCTGCCAGTACCTCGTCTCCTACCTTCCAAACTTTACAGAAGCTCTCCTGCGAAACAAGCAGAACTAGCACTCCTGAAAGAAAGGATATTGCGGACACATGGCTTAGCCACAGCGTGGGGAATGTTTCCAGAATGAGATTTCCACTCTGCAGTGGAGTGTGCGCTGATATGAGACTTCCTGGCAGATTAAAACTGTGTGCCCGACCGAGATGAAATGGTTAATACACCGTGTGTGTTGTAACACGGTCAGTGTGTGCTTGAACGTAGGGGTTTCTTTTGATGCCCCCACCCCCTTCAGCAAACGAAAACCCTGTGTCCAAGCACACATTGACCGTGTCAGACAGTGTTTTCTGGTTGAACTAAGAACGAGCAGCGTCGTAAGTGAGATTTCGTCTTGCTTTCATATGAAAATTTCTCAGTGTACGTGCTTTTCTGATACATAAATTACGAAAGGAATTTCAAGAAAGTGGATTCGTGCTAGGCGAAAACAGTGCTAAGAAAGTGATGTATTGTGTTATCGAGTCTTCGGGATCACTGTATGTGGGTAGTTACCTCAGTCATGATCAGGATTTGGAACACTCATTCAAAAATTAATCGGTACCATGAAATTAAACACTTATTTACTGCAACACACTCACATACACACACACAAACCACAAAATCGATTCAGTTTAGAGATAGGTATTAGTCTGTCGAGGCTGAGAACTGAGCCCCATGACAGATACAGAAGTAAACATCCATCCGACTAAGTCCACAAGTAATGTCTCTGAGCCAGGAGCTATAGTGGTTCCTATCGTCATTGGCTGTTCACTGCAGCCGTCTGATTCCAGACTGGCGGCTGCTCTCTTCAGGTGTTTGTGGAGTGTCGACTCTGCAGTGCGTAGCTGATACTCTCGATGACTCTGTTGCTGCCTATGAACTGTTGCTGACTCTTGACCGCGAGTTAAACGGTTCAGTCATATTAAGGTGACCACCGCCTATGTTAGATGTCAACATGCAATGACAATTCACAGAGGCAAGTGTCAGCACTAGCAGTGGATGGCATAGTTAGCATGTTGAGAGACGTGGACAAAAGTGCAGTCGTTGTCATAATGTGGAAATGGAGAGTTTTTTCTGCCGTCCAAAATGGTATGATCATTGTCCTTTGAGCTAAGTGTGGAAGCATTTCCCGAGCCGCCGCGGTTAAAGTACATCGTGCATAATGACGCTATTCAAAACCAGAGCTAAGGCAACTGTGTTTCACCGTGGGCCATAGATGACAGGTGACAATGTTTGCGGGCGAACAGACGCGCTACTGTCGAGTAACAGACTGACCAGATGAATCATGGGGCTACCTACAGTCTCTCCTCCCAGAGAACGTTGCAACGTATAGGACTCCGCATTAGGTGCCTGTTTCATGCATCATACTGACTGCTGAAACTTCCTGGCAGATTAAAACCGTTTGCCGGACCGAGACTTGACTGGGACCATTGCCTTTCGCGGGCAAGTGCTCTACCAGATGGTAGATGCAGATGGTAGAGCACTTGCCCACGAAAGGCAAAGGTCCCGAATTCGAGTCTCGGTCCGGCACACAGTTTTAATCTGTCAGGAAGTTTCATATCTGCGCACACTCCGCTGCAGAGTGAAAATCTCATTCTGGATACTGACTGTGGTTGATGCGCAACAAAGTCTCGAACTTGCACTCTAGTACCGCAGCTAGAAGTCCACCGAGGGGTGAAAGGTGACCTTCTCAAACGAATCACGTTTTGTGCTCCATCGGACAGATGGCTGCTGGCTTGAGTAGCGTGAAACGTCTGAAAGCAAACTCTCTACCTGTGTTATGGTCTAGGGCACGTTTCGGTGGCATTCCCTGGGTAATCTCATCATTCTATGCATGACTGGGGAACCTGTCCACCCCTTCATTTAGTTTGCTTTTCTTGCTGAGGTGGCATTAACTAGCAGCACAATGAAACGTGTCACACTGTTCAGAGTGTACGTGAGTGGTTCGAAAAGCAGCGGGATGAGCTTACTGTACCCCCACGCCGCTAAACTCTCGGAATTTAAGCTCAATTTAGAATCTATGGAACCACCTCGATTGCACTCTTTGCGGCATGGACCCTCAGCCGAGAAACCTAGCCCAGCTGGCCATAGCGCTGAGTCCGCATGGCTCCACATCGCTGCATGTACATTCCAGAACATCACTAGCTCACTTCCTGTCGCCTGAGTTGCAAAAGGTGGTTACTAGCGTTTTTGACAGGTATTCACTTTAACGTGACTAGACGGGCCTAAATGCATGTGCTTTGACGCACGTAATCCACATGTATCTCTGACGCCGCTAGCAACATCCCACGACCCAGTGGTTGGCTGTGCAGGTGGTGCACCTTATGAGGCGTCCACCTGCTTAGCTGAGTGATTACGTGCTTGCCTCCCATATGGCGGGCCCAGGTTTGATTCCCGGCCGGGTAGGAGACTTTCTCCTCTCGTGGACTGGTGTTGTTTTGTCCTCATCACCATTTCCTCCTCATCACGGACACGCAAGTCGCCCAATGAGGCGTCGACTGAAATAAGACTTGCACTCGGCCGCCCAACTTCCCCGGATGGGGCCTCCTGGCCAACAATGCCACACTCTCATTTCCATTTACCTTACGAGGCGTGGCAAATTAGGGTGACCGCTGTTGGTGACCCCTGCCAATTACCGACAAACTGCTCATTGCTCTTGACCTTGGCTACATAAAGGCTGCGCTGATACACTACTGCGACGCAAGGGTGGACTATCTGATGGGAGTGGTGCGATGGGAGACAACATATTACAAGTGACATATCTACGAATAAACTAGACGGGCTAAGAGTGGTTTTGGAAAGAAGTGAAAGAAAATCATTGCGACATTTAGTTGTTGTTGTTGTTGTTTTTTTGGGGAAGGAGACCACACAGCGAGGTCGTCGGTCTCATCGGATTAACGAAGGACGGGGAAGGAAGTCGGCCGTGCCCTTTCACAGGAACCATCCCGGCATTTGCCTGGAGCGATTTAGGGAAATCACGGAAAACCTAAATCAGGATGGCCGGACGCGGGCGACATTTAGTAAACCAGACCAGTGTGTCAGTAACATCTGGTCACAGAGTCGTGTATAAACTACAACTGAATTCTTACTAAGAAATGGTGGACTGTCGACCGACCAATAAGATACCATTGCTTTTCGTCAGAACTACAACAGTCTAGTGCAGTTTGCGTGTCATGGGAACGTTTATCCTGAAATTTTCATTCACTGTTATAAAATATGGCTGCATTTATTAGGTATAGTTTAAGTCCTTTTTCACCATTCCATAACTTCTCTTAGGCCTGGGTGAACATTTTATCCTGCAAAGTTGTCTCACTGAAATAAAAGCAAGTGAAAAGGCCTATGTTTATTTCATGCACGGCAGTGCAGGCATTCAGACACTGACGTGGCGTCTACGACAGTTTTATTCAGCAATTTTCAAGGTATTATAGTTATTGACCTTCTAGTTTATCAGGTCTAAGTGGACGAAGTTTTTATGTCTGTAGAACGTAAAAAGTTATACGATACGATACTGCTGTGCCTGCATCATTCTGGTTACGACACAAAGTTCCTTTGAACATACATACGTGTCCAAAGGAACTTTGCATCGTAATCAGAATAACATAGGCACTGCAATATCGTATTTATCTGCCGATATCGGGAAAGCAACTTTCAAGTACAATGTCTGATCTGTACCGGAATATACCTAATGGATGTACGAGTGCAGGTCGTAGACACATGATTGACGACATATGGGTGTTCTGGGTCTGACCCTGAACCGTGTACGGGTCGCCAAATGGTTAGGCGTCCGCCCGCGATAAGCGGGACATGCGGGTTCGAATCCCGCTCAGACACAAATTTTCACTGTCGTCATTCTCCTTTATAGCTGATGGTAGTCCTTATCCGCAATTGCGAATTCATTTGATGTGTAAAAAAGTTATGGCACGTGCGCACAGTCTTATTACACTGAAGAGTCAAAACATTATGATTCCTTCTTAATAGCTTCTTTGCCTACCTTTGAAACGAAATATGTCACTGATTCTACGTGTCAGGGATCCGACAGTTTTTTGGTAGGTTTGTAAAGGTAGTATGTGGCAATAGATCTCAACGTACAGGTCATGTAATTCGCGTAATAATTGTGCCACTGATTTACGTTTGAGGTGATAGCGCCCGCTAGCGATCCCGATGTGTTCCATGGGGGTCGCCGAGACATCAACATGAGTTCACTACAACGCTCCTGAAACCTGTTGGAGCACGGTTCTGGCTCCGAGACACGCGCAATTGTTCTGCTGAAAGGTGCCATCGACGTCGGGGAAGACATCAAACATGAAGGGATGCAGGTGGTTCGCAGCTGTCTGAATGTCTCCGATTACTGACACGGGCCCCATGCAAGAGAATGTCTCTCGTAACATAACACTCCTCCCTCCGACCTGCGTCCATGACGCGACGCACGTTTCGAGCCGCCGTTCACCTGAGAGACGGGGTTCATGGTGACGACCATCTGCACACTGTGGCGAAACGTGATTCATCAGAAGAGACGACATGTTTCCATTTATAGACGGTTGAATCCCGGTGGTCTCGTGCCTACTGTAATCGTAATTGGCGATGTCGTTGGGTCTACATGCGAACGTGTAAGGATGGTATGTTGCGGAGCTCCGTGTACAACAACGTATGGTGAACGGTGTGCTCCGAAACACTTGTGCGTGCACCAGCATTGTGCTCTTTCTGCAGAGATGCCACAGATCACCATGTATCCTACTTTACAGAGCATACAAGCCTCCGAACCACACATTCTGTGAAGAGTCGTGGTCGTCCATTTACTTAGCGCCAAGTAGTAGTTTCGCTGTTCTTCTACCTCTTTCCGTAGATGCTCGCGACAGCAGCACGTGTAAATTACTCGGTCTCAGGCTCTGCATAATAATGAGCTTTCCTATTCAAAGTCTGTTATCTTAATGAATTTCCCCATTTGCACCTTAGCTCCGCTAGGGTGATTGCCCGTCCGTGTTTGCTCCGCTTGCATACTTGTGTTGCAGCGTCACGTGCCCGCAACGCCACCAGGCGGCCCACAGCTTCTCGGTGGACAGTGGTGATAATGTTTTGGTTTATCAGTATACATGCGTTGAATCTCAGTACAAGCAAGACAGTTATGTTATGTTATGTTAACCGGGGACCTAGAACCGGCGGAGAGGCTCCGTCCCCGCCGCAGCCGCAGTGGTCCACAACCCCACGACGACTACCGCAGTCCAATTCACCACTCCGCCGCCCCACACCGAACCCGGGGTTATTGTGCGGCTCGGCCGCCGGTGGACCCCCCAGGGAACATCTCACACCAGACGAGTGCAGCCCCTATGTTTGCGTGGTAGAGTAATGGTGGTGTACGCGTACGTGGAGAACTTGTTTGCGCAGCAATCGCCGACTTAGTGTAGCTGAGGTGGTATAAGGGGAACCAGCCCTCATTTGCCGAGGCAGATGGAAAACCGCCTAAAAATCAGACTGGCCGGCTCAACGGCCCTCGACACAAATCCGCCAGGCGGATTCGTGCCGGGGACCGGAGCTCCTTCCCGCCCGGAAAGCAAGACAGTACTCGGCTTAAGATTTCAAGAATTTTGGTAGCCGAAATTCAACAAGTATCCCGAAACGTGTTCAAAAATTTTTGGAGTGTTATTTCACGGAGAGACGTAATTATAAGTACTTTATGTAAATATAGGCAACATAATTTAGTGGCATTGTAGCTCAGTTTACACTTACCCATGGAATCATTAAAAAGCTTCGGAGAAAACTACCGGATGCATACTTTCATCTACAGGTATATCTACATAATAACTATGATCTCCATATTTAATTATTTGGCGGAAGGTTCATAGAACAACTTTCAGACTATTCCTTATACTCTCGAATAGCATGTGAAAAAATATATAAAATCTTCTCAGGCTGGCTCTGATTCCCCTTATTTTAACACGATGGTCATTTCTCACAAGGTGGCTGCGATCAAAATCTTTTGGCACTCGGAGAAGAAATCTGGTGAATGTAATTTTGTGGATAGATCTCGCCGCAAAAAATGTCGCATTTGATCTAATGATTGCTACGCCAAGTAGCTCAATACATCCGAGGCACTCTTCTCAGTTTAGTGATAATTAAATTGGGGAGTTGCATTTCTGTGAACATTTTTGATGTCAAAATGGCTCAAATTGCTCTGAGGTCATCAGTCCCCTAGAACTTAGAACTACTTAAACCTAACTAACCTAAGAACATCACACTCATCCATGCCCGAGGCAGGATTCGAACCTGTGACCGTAGCGGTCGCGCGGTTCCAGACTGGAGGGCCTAGAACCGCTCGGCCACACTGGCCGGCTTTTTTATGTCTTCCGTGAATCACATGAGGTAAGGATGACATAACGAGCAATAGTAATACAAAAGAGGACGGACAAGCGTTGTGTAAGCATTCTCTTTGCCAGATATTTTGCCTCTCCTACGTGTTCCACCGATAAAACACAGCCTATTTTTTCGTTTCCCAATAATATTTTCTGTGTGATGGTTCACATTTAGATTCTTTATCCTTGTGATAATTTCAAATTTTTATCAGTCATCGTGTAACCGAAAGTTAACGAAATTTTCCAGTACTCATGTAGAAGACTTCAGGCATTTTTATTGTTCAGGTCTAACTGTCGCTTTTCAAGCCATGCAGCTTGGACCCTTTCAGCCAGATCTTGATTGAATCATTTGTAATTCGTTTGTACATAGTGATATCTTTACTATACGGCAAACGACGGCATCATTCTCAAACAGTCTAAGAGGGCTGCTCAGACTGCTTTTAGAATTGTTCACACAGAATGAGAACAGCAGAGGGTTAACGGTTCTTTGGGAACCAAAGTTACAATTTTAGTTTCACTGGATCACTTTCCGTCAGTTATTACTCAGTGAGACCTTTGTGATACTAAATTACGAGTCATGTCAAACAGCTGAGACGATATCCCACAAGTATGCAAACTGATTAGTAATCGCTTGCGATGAATATTGATAAAATCCTGCGGGAGATCTAGAAATACGGAATAGATCACCAGTTTTGGAAAAAAATAGCCAATTGTTTTTCAAAAGAACGCTCCACAGTTGAAAGCAGTACCATTCACTCAGAACGCAACAGGAAGCTGACAACGAAAATCTATTGTGCCAGCGTTATGACGGTCTTAGTGACAAATGTCAAAAATGTTTTGCTGTTTGCATCACAAGTTTGTGCTTCCAGCGATGTCGTGCGTTATGGCTCTCGATGTGTCATGTCACATCTCTAACAGGCGCGAAGAAAAGGTTCCAGAAGAAACGGCTGTAAGAAAGTAGCAAACGCGGCGTTTAAAATGCTGTTTTATTGAGGCAATCTAAGGAGAAAGAGCCTCTCACAGCTTGTTCGTTGGACCCTTTCAGCCAGATTGCAAGGCGCGTTCCCCAGGCGTACATAAATTCCCCGAGCGCTACAGTTTAAGTCCAGCTCTCGTACAAACACGGGAGATACTGCTTCGCATTTCGTATCCGTGCTGTTCTCAAGGAGCGTCCGTGTAAGACAAACAGGCTGTGATCTCTAGCCGGCTCAGGCCTCCGCCATCTAGGGTGTCGGCCCACGTAGGGGCATTTTATGCAAAAAGTTGGCCAAAATTATTTTCTGTACTGTGAGACCGTAGAGAATATATTTGTTAGATAATAATGTATGAACTTTTGTAACATGAAATAAACCAAAGTTGTGGTATTTATATCTTAGCTACAATATTATATATTATTCGGATGATGACTCACTGTCTTTCCATTTGAGAGGCCTGTTTCTACCGGGGACACCTCCTAATCATCATTTTCTTGACCGACGTGTCTTAGTCATCTTCCGCTTGAGAGCAGCAAATGCAATGTCTCTTTTAGGAAATGTTTGCTGGTTTTTGTAGCCTTCGGTCTCATATCTGTTAATACTGGATCAGGTATCACTAGCAGTCATTTTGCTATGTCCAGATAGTATTCTTCTCGTGAAAACTTCCTGGCAGACTTTTGTCTGTACAGCTCACTGCGAACCTCGGATGCTTCTTCTGATAAGTTGCCTATGGCTGAGAGAGCATATTCGAAGACAGTTGGATCAATCACCAAAATCTTACGCGCCGTGGGAGACATAGATGCAACGGACATACAGTCTCACTGTTTCAACAGTATGAGCACCGAATTTTTCTATGTCTGTTTTATGTCCACTGGAAATAGCTTCTAGAATAACCCTGAATAGATGAATTGCAGATAAACACCTATTATTTCTGCTGAATTGATGAATTGCAGATAAACAGCTATTATTTCTGCTGATGTTTCAGAGTCTGCAAAAAATCTTCTACTGGTATAAACATCGTTTCTATTTCCATAGCCTTGCTTGGCAATACCTACCAATCGGTTTCTAAACATTTCTTGATGACTTTTTCCTCTCTTGGACTTGCCACTTCTTGATGTTCATTATGTAAGAGAAATGCAACAAAAGTTCGAAACATCTAACTCGGGGATGGAGTGTAGACAAACCGAACTGAAGACCTTCCGTATTTACTAGTTTGGTTTTCAGCAAGACATTGTAGTCTTTTGAGGTAGCTTTGCAAATATAACATCTCATTGTCGATGGTGTCCCTGTTGCTGCATTGCTGACCTTTGCATCTACCATAGTCATCAGCAATGAGTGTTTTATGGTTAAATCACCTTCTGTTCTTGCAATTCTTATTTTTTAATGTTTCAATTTGCCTGTTGATATTACCAATTTCCTCATTAGTAACATCAGCCGTTTCATGAATAAATTTGATTACTATTGGTCTTCAATAGCGAGGAGATGAATGTGTAGAATTGTTTTCTTTCCAAACAATGAAGTTTTCATTCGTTTGACTAACAAGTTGGGGAAACACTAAAGATGAGTGAAATATGTTCACATTTGAATTATGGTTGTTTTCAGATTTTAGTTTAAACTGAATTCGTTGTGAACCATCACAATCCAATTTATACACTAGTTCTTATGCATTTATGTCATCATTTGGAAGAACATTTAAAACCTCTTCCAAATATAATATTTATAATATAATATTTATTGCTCAGCCAAACGGTAGCAATGCGTTTTAGTCTATTGAAAGATACTGTAACAGGGATCGACCTTCTTAAAACAGCTGTTCGGATTATTCTATTCTGTTTCTTTGTTAGCGAGGCTTCCAAAAAAGATTGGCTGGGTTTGGATACATGAAAGCAGTTTTTGTGCTTGTAACTCTCTACGACTCCGATCCAATGCTTGTCTGTATTTAGCTCCTCGTGTAGGAGATGAAGTAATATGTTTAACCAGTTTGGAACCTTTAACATTTCCAGATTCTCGGAGATTTATTTGATGGCTACGTTAATTCTGTGGTTCTAAAATATTTTCTCAGTAGCTGTATCATACGCCTTTTACTGCGTTCGCTTAACGCCACGAACGACTTTGATGGATTACTAACTTGAGTTTCGCAACAATGAATTTTAATGGCATTTTGCAGCCAGTTATTGTTTTTTTTAAGAAGGTACTTTCAACTTTGTGAAAGCATGCCATCGGTTCTTTAACTGTGACTCTATACAATACTGTTTATGTTTAAAGCCTTTCTTTTCTTCATCAGGAAAGGTAGGATCTGACAATACGTAATTTTCCATAACGTTGAGTCTTTTTAAAAACTCTTTTTCAGAACATCTCTTCATAAGATCAAAGAGGCCTTATCTTGTCACAAATCTGATTTTCTAAGGACTGGGATACAAACAAAATGCTTTCAGAAATCATTTCGGAGGTGACATTATTTACAGCTGACTACTCTTTAATGTAAAACAATCGTACAAAATCAAATTGCGGTGTTGAGCGACTACTTTTTTAAATTTCCAGTAGAGGAATGATTTTTCTATAACGCTGTACTAACGAATATGCAGGGTAACATTCTGAACTGCAACAGAAAGAATGATTGCTAACAGAAGTAGTAAATAATGAGAACGAAAATAATTATAAATAACAGTGCATACCCTGATCCTTGCAATCCATATCGCTTTTCATCACACTTGAAGTAAAAACACGATCTGTCGCATTCACAAGCGCAGAATGACTTCAAACCAGCAGAGAAGATATAGATGCACTGCAAGAGAGACGTAAATAGATACTAGCTCTATCGTGTATCAGTGCACAACAGGAAAAAAACCCACTGTCTCAACAATGCTCCACCTATTAGAGCATAGCGAGAAGTTATGCATTCCGGGAAGCACTCGTTTTTAAAAGTGGACTTATGGCCAGCTTTTTCAGGCAGAATACTCCTATGTACGGCCATAAAACCGTCGAATAAAAAAATTTTTACCGTGCTCCCTCCACTATTTACACTCCAAGAATGATATAGTATTCATGTATGACCCACTCACTGCGTCTTCCGAGGTAACAAAATATTTTAGAGAAGTTTTCGATTGAGCACCACTCCGATGCCTGTGAAACTAAGCAACCAGGCACTATTCAACGTCCTCCATTTGGAGTAGTCCGCAATATGCTATGTTGCAAACACTTTAAACAAAAAAAAATCAGGTAGACAGCTCTGACGTACTTCTAAACAAAATATTAAACATTCGCATTTAAGCAACATATGAAGCTTTCATTAGCTCTCAGAACTATGTCTCCATGCTACCTCATGTTCCTCCCCCTTTATAAAACACTTTATTTTTATTTACTTTATTTTCATCCTTAGTAGAATACAAATTTCTTACACATAATTGATTGACCATTCGTACAGTATAAAACAGTTGTTTACATACAGGTGTTTAAACTTTTAAAAATAGAAAAATAAACGAAAAGTTTAATTGTTTGCAATAGCTGTATTTACAGAAGTCGATTAGACACTTACACAATAGGTTTTTAACTTTATAAGTTTCATATTGTGGTGTATTCCTGTACTGAAATTTTTATAAATTAATAGTTTGCTAATGGGGAATTGAAGCTCTCTGACATATTTTTAAAGTACTGAATGGATAGATTTAAATATTTAAATAAGGAAGAAAATATCATGCCTCTGGTTAGGAAATGAAGGGAGAATCACATAAGCCCCAGAAAGAAAGGTTCTGTTCGTATATGATAAATAAAATTTATAATTCTATACCGAAAAGTGGCTACTTACAACGTTATTTCATCTGTATGGGAGCTGTTACAGAATCCAGCAGAGTAACAGTTGACATGGCTGGGAAAAGTTCTCAGGCTTCTTCAATTTGTAAAACCATCATCAGTGATGAATGTCCAGTCTATAAACCTGAAGGACTGGAATTAGGAATCAGAAACCGATCCTTGACCAAAACTGACCTGCCTTAGAATCACGATAAGCTGTCTGTCACAAGACTGATAGTAAAATTCTGATTCTGTGCGCCTATGTCAACCAGAGGGCGATGCTCCTCGTAAATGTTATCTAGGAAAGTACTGGGTCTTGGAGTGACTGAAGAATAAAGATTATTGAAGTTAATGATCAAAACTAATAAAATTAATGTATAAAAACACATGGAATAAAAATTTGAACACATTTTTGGGGGCAGCAATGAACTAAAGGAAGAAGATTTTGCTGAAGGTTAAACTTATTGGAAGCGACACTGTTATGTGTGTCACCAACATAGTAGAAATCGTAGTGGCTGACATCACAAGCTACAAGGTGTCCAGTGTGTTGTTGGAGCGTGTGCAGTGGCTGCCGGCCAGATGTTCAGAGGAGCACTTGCATCCTACGTCCTCATTATTTTTTTGTGGATTCCTATCCTTGACCGTTACCATCTGCCACCTACACCTCCCTCTAGTATCGTGGAACTTATCCCCTGATGTATTAAAAGAAGTCCTTGACTGTTAACCTCCACCATCTACAGCATACTCTAGTACCATGGAAGTTACTTCCTGCTGTCGTAACACACGTCCTATCATCCCGTTCCTTCTTACAGTCAGTGTTTTCCACATGTTCCTTTCTTCGCCGATTCTGCATAGGACGTCCTCATTCATTACCTTACAGTCCACCTAATTTTCAAAATTATTCTGTAATACCACATCTCAAATTTTTTGATTCTCTTCTGCTTCTCTTTTCCTGCAGTCCATGTCTGACTACCACACATTCTCAGAAATTTCTTCCTTAAATTTAGCCCTATTTTTGATATTAGTACACTTCTCTGGACCAGGAATGCCCTCTTTCCAGAACTAGTCTGTTTTTATGTCCTCCTTCCTCTGTCCATCATGGGTTATTTAGCTGCCTTTGGAGCAGAATTCCTTAAATTAATCTATTTCCTGTCCCCAAATTACGATGTTTCTCACTGTCCTCATTTCTATTACTTCTCATTACTTTTGTCTTTTTTCGATACACCCTCAGGCTCATGATGCTCTACTCATTACACTGTTCACTCCATTCAAGAGATCCTGTTAATCTTCATTTGTACTGAGGATAGCAATGTCATCAGCGTATCTTATCATTGATATCCTCTTACCCTCGATTTTAGTCCCAGTTTCGAACTTTCCTTTTATTTCCGTCACAGCTTCTTCGTTGTGTAGATTGAACAGTATGGGATCTGGGTCTTCCAGTCTTATGTTGCCCTTTAGGTTGTTGGGTGTACTGTATATTATCCGCTATTCCCTACAGCTTACCCTAATTTTTTTCAGAATTTCGAACATCTTGCACTATTTCATATTATCGAACGCTTTCTCCAGCTCGACAAATCCTATGAACCTATTTGCTTTAGTCTTGTTTCCATTCCGCACCGTCACAACTGCCTGTCTGGGCTTACCTGTTCTAAAGCCAAGCTAATCGTCATCTAACAGGTACCCAAATTTCTGTCCTATTCTTGTGTATATTATTTTTGGCAGCGATTTGGATGCATAAGCTGTTGAGCTGACACTGCAATAATTATCGTAGTTGTGGGCTCTTGCTATCTTCAGAATTGTAGGGATCATATTTTTCCGAAGGTCAGTCTCACACATTTCGCACACCAACGTGAATACTCGTTTTACTCTGTTTACCCAATCATTTTAGAAATTCTGATGGAATTTTATATAGCCCTGCTGATTGGCGCCTAAGTCAGCCAGCCAACTTTTAAAATTTGATTGCAATACTGTATCCTCTATCTCTATCCACTCTCTATCTCTATCCTCTCCCCTGTCGATTTCTGTTTCTTCTTCCATCACGTCATCAGACAAGTCTTCGCCGCACAGAGGCCTTCAGTGTACTCTATTAACCTACCTGCTTTCTTCTTTGCAATTGATAGTGGAATACCCATTGCACTCTTAATGGTTCCCCTTTGCTTTTAATTTCAGTAACGGTTGTTTTGACTTTTCTCTATGCAGTGATTTTTTAAAGTCCTACACATTTTTCATGTGGCTGTTTCACCTTAGCTTCCCTGCACTTCCCATTTATTTATTTCCAAAGTAATTTGTGTTTCGCTATTCCTGAATTTCCCTGAAAAATTTGGTGTTTTCTTTTTTCGTCGATCAGCTGGGTATTTCTTCTGTTACCCATGGTTTCCTCTCAGATATCCTGCTTGTACCCAGGTTTATTTTTACAAGTTCAGTGACTGCTCTTTCAAAAGACGTCCATTCCTCTTCAGATGAACAGCGTACTATTGTATTCATTATCGCAACATCTATAGCCTCAGAGTACTTCAAGCGTGTCTCGTCTTGCCTCAGTACTTCCGTATCCCACTTCTCTGCGCATTGATTCTTTCTGACTAGTCACTTAAACTTCAACCTACTCTTCATCATTACTAAAATGCCTGCTTCTAAGCACGCCTCATAATGCCAAAGTATGATGTAATCTAACTGGAATCTTCCCATATGTCCCGCCTTTTCCAAGTATATGTCCTCCGCTTGTAATTCCTGAACAATTCGTTGTTACTAATTGATGTTAGGTTTCATCTTTTATTCCTGTTACCAAGTCCATATTTTCCTGTAATCCCTTCCTCTCCACCTTCCCCTACAACCGCAGTCCAATTCCCACGACTATTAGATTTTAATCTTCATCTGTGTACTGAATTACCGGTTCAGTATCCTCCTACACATTCTCTATCTCTTCGTCTTCTGCTTGTGACGTCGGCATGCATACCTCGCCTATTGTCGGCACGTATAGCTCATCTATTCTTGTCGATGTTGGTTTGCTGTCAAATTCTGATGCGAGCAAACCTATCACCGCTGATTATTTTTTACTGGTTGCGTTCGAACTTAGGACCCAGAATGTTTTGAGTACTAGTAAAAGACGCTACCATAAAAGACACTACCATAAGATTACGCGTCCTCTCTAGGTACTACTGGATTATTAGTTCGTGTTGTCTTGCCAGTATTAATGCTGAGAAGGAGTAGAAAAGCGTTTAACGCCCCGCCGACAACGATATCATTAAAGACGGAACACGATTTCGGATTGAGGAAGGATGGGAAAGGAAATCGCTCCAGCCCGTTCGAAAGAAACATCCCGGCGATTGCCTCAAGCGATTTAGGGAAATCACGGAAAACCTGAATCAGGATGGCCGCACGTGTGTTCAAACCGTCGTCCTCCCCAATGCGTCTGCAGTGTGCTAACCACCGAGCCATCTCGCTCTGTATATTAATTCTGAGTCGCGAAACTTGATAACGGTGAATAAAATACAAGGTGTCACCATTTTTGAGGATGTTTATTGTTGAGCCCGTAGCTCAGTACGAAAGGGTAAAGTAGTTTCAGCTAGTAAACGAGCGGAGAAAAATAAGGAGACAAAAGTGCTGAGGTGACAGACTAAGATATCTGTTGATAACCTTGTTCTTCCATATTTTGATTGGTCGAGGATGTCTTATCATTTGTGAAGCATCTACGGCGATCAGCTGACATGTGCAGATAAGCAATTATTAGAGATAGCAATGTCACGTTTAACAGTAGAAGCGAAGTCGTTAGTAGTGTCAACAGAGGTTCTGCTTATAACGGTACTTTGCGGGCAGGCGTGTCAATTAGCATCATATTAATTAAAATCGGGGATAAATAGACTTCATTTTGGAAGAATGAAAAAGGGGAAAGTAATACGAAACTTCAATAACTGCACAGTATTACTAAGAATCAATATAATGAAAAGTAATAAAAAGAAAAAGTAGCAAAGACCAAGCGGGACAGAAAGATATACGGGCGCGTTTGTTTTTTAATACATATAAAAGAACATGTAACACATTATTGAGCTCTCTACCTTCAGTTAAGAACATGTAACACATTACTGAGCTCTCTACCTTCAGTTATCGCGATCGGGCGAGTCGATGAAAAAGTGGTACGCGACTGCGAAATTCGATAAGGAGATTATTTAAAGACTCTTCAAGCACGTTTAAAATACTTTACGTGTGACGAAGTGATCAGAGACGGTTATTGTCGCGTGAAGTGAAAATGATTCCGACAACGTAATTCGAACTTTGTGTTAGCTGGGAAAAATACCCTTGGGAAACTATTATGGTTGTGAAACCCACGAAAGTTGTACGCAACGGAAAGCTATAGTTTACGTAATTCTGCAATTTATAAAATTGTGAAACGCGTGTGCGCGGAACATTAAGAGAATCTTATCCTTGGACGGTTGCGGGGGTAACTGATACAAACAACGCGCCAGCATAAAAATAGTTCGCTTATTAACTACCAGATATTAATTAACGGGGACCTATAATACTAAAAACAGTGCATAAACCGTTAAATTGAACCCTGCGTGTGAAAGACAATCACATCGAACATTTTGAGAGCGAAGAATAGGCATTTAAGTGCCGAATTGATAGCCTGGGTCGTGTCGATATTTTGGCATTATATGACACGCGTTATTCAGAACATGATATCGACCATTTTAATATTGAAAAGAAGGATAGGATCATCACCCCAAATTCCGATTCATATTTCGTATTTAGTTAGCGATAAGAAATGTGTTAATAAAAAAACTACATTTCAATTTTATCCACGATTTTGGCTTCATTACGTAGTCTTGACTACATGATAAACAATATCTGTCGAAGTTGTATATAACGTGTCGTCATAATATTTAGCCAACCAATATTGTGGGACACCAAAAAATGTAAATGCATGAAATTGTTCTTACAGCGGATGTATAATGTGTGAGTGCGACCAACTATGTTGAGAAACTGAACATCCATTACGTACTGGCATGTTTATATGCGAAAATGGTCCTTGTCTGTACATCAGCATAGAGTTCGAATAGAATCGCTGGAACATTGCAAACCATTCAGATTAATCGAACATCTAAATACGCATAATGCTGGTATCACCAGGATGTGTTCTTTCTCCTCACCCCCGCGGCAGTAATTGAATTAAGATTGAGCCGGGAATAACATTTAAATCTGTGGCGACGTCATTTATCCACTGCGCCAAAAACAGCGGGTGAGAGCTGCAGTTGATAGATATTTATCTTTGCCGTAATCGGCTTGGTTACGAGTTGTTTATTTTTGTTAGTTTTTGATCTGTGCTCGGAAAATAAAATGTTTTCTCATCTCACGAAAAAGCTGTTACTTCATAAAATATAAAGGCTCCCATAGTGGTGACCCCGAAAAATCGTAGCAGAAGCATAAAGAAAATATATATACCGACGAGAATAATGAATTCAGAGACAAAAGCATGGGGCAGTGGAATTAAGATTGAAGACTACAGTCTGTTCGACCAAGGATCGCGGTCCACGCCCTTTGATTCGCCACAAAACGGAACGACAGATGTTAACGCAAAACATGGGAGTACCTACGCGCGACACGGAAATGTTAAGCTCTCCGCGTTCTGGCCGACGCGCCCCCAGCTTTGGTTTACGCAGGCTGAATGTATATTTCGGCAGCGTGGGGTGTCTAACAACATTGACAAATTTAATATAGTGGTTTCACATCTAAATTTAGAAGTGATAGAGCAAGTAGAAGAAACCTTGTCGCAACAAAATTACTTGGTGCTAAAGGAAGCTCTCATACAGCATTATACGTTATCACCAGATTTGCGACTACAAAAAATTTTCGCATACGAAGATTTGGGCTACAAGACTCCGTCACAAGTACTCAATGCCTTACGTACATTAGCCGGCCCGGAACTCCTACCTGAAGAGTCTTTACGTCTAATATGACTTCGTAAACTTCCTGCCAACATCCGTGCCGTCATTGCAGCAGAAACAGACTTACCATTGCAAGTCTTAGCAAAAAAGGCAGACACCATCGCAAACACCTTAACCGAAGTTTCTGCGTGTTCCGAATTCAACTACAGCCAGGATAGAGGCCCAAGAACGTGTAGTGTCATGGACTCCGACGTCAGTGAGCCAGGAACATGCAATAATACTTCCCAACAGCAGTGCTCATCGACCGAACCCACCATACAGCAACTGGCAGCACAAGTGGCAAAACTCAACGTGCAAGTAACTTCACACCACCAGCAGCTACGAAGTCGCAGTTGGAAAAGACGAAGAAATGCTATCCAACAGGATGTGACAGATCAATGGTGCTGGTACCACAGACGCTTCGGTAACACTGCCCGTCAATGTATTCAACCCTGCAGCTACCCAAACTTAAAAGGCCGGCGTTAAAGGGCGCTAACGTTCGTCAACGACAACATAGGCGCCCGAGTCATAGCGTGATTCAAAGAGGAGAAAACGCCACGGTATCTGCAGTCAACCAATCACACCGATTGTTCGTGTTGGACCTCTCTTCAGGTGAGAAGTTTCTGATTGACACAGGTTAAAAAGTCAGTGTTCATCCAAGAAAGAGAGGTGATATACTCACGACAACAACGCAACATGTGCTGACTGCGGCAAACAATTCCAGAATATCTACCTATGGTGAGAAACAGTTGGCATTACATCTGAATTCCAACTTCCATCTAAAATGGATTTTTGTGGTTGCTGATGTGCCGAGTCCTATAATTGGAGCGGACTTTTTGCGGAACTACCGACTTATGCCCGACCTTGTTAACCGTCGTTTGGTGACAGTTCCCACAGAAGAAATATTGCCTACTGCGTCTTCCGCGTCGGTTCAAGTGCAGTGCGATGTGCCCGTGTCTTTCCGCACGAAGATTTCCGGCTCCTCTACCGCGTCATCCGCGTCGGGATATTGTGATACGATTTCGTACCCGCAACTAAGCGGGGCGCACACGTGTGCGTCACGCAAGAAGACACCCGACAGTCGTAACGATTCGTATACTGTAGGCAATATCAGAGCACTATCGGAGGAATCACTTTTTCGTAAACTGCTTCAAGACTTTCCAGCACTTACCGAACCCGTCAACGCAACCAGGAAATGCAGACAGAATACTCAACACCACATCAGCACGACACAAGGTCAACCCGTTGCCTTCCACCCGCGGCGTCTGCCACCAGAGAAGCTGCTCGCGGCGCGAGCTGAGTTCGACAGACTTCTAAAAACAGGTATTGTAAGTAGGTCTGATCGATCATGGGCATCTCCAATTCACATGGTCCGTAAAAAAGACAATTCATGGAGAGTATGTGGAGACTACAGGGCGCTTAATGCCCGCACAGTTCCCGACCGCTACCCAGTACCCAATGTGACTGATTTTAACAGTACGATTAGCAATGCCAAAATATTTAGTGTGACTGATTGCGCCAAAGCATTTTCCCAGATTCCCACGGCTCCATCTGACATTAGAAAAACAGCAGTTATCACACCATTCGGTTTGTTAGAGTACAATTTTATGCCATTTGGCCTCAGAAACGCTGCCCAAACATGGCAACGATTCATGCATGAGGTGCTTCGAGAATTACCATTCGTATTTTGTTATATGGACGACATTTTAGTATTCTCTGATTCTGTATATCAGCATATCGAACATTTGCGGCAGCTTTTCCGCCGTCTGACAGAGTATGGCATAATTATTAACGAAACAAAGTGCACGTTTGGAAAACGCGAGGTTAAGTTCCTGGGATATTTGGTTTCAGCAGCAGGCCTGTCACCTTTGCCTGAGCGGGTTGAAGCAGTACAACAGATGCCCCTTCCCACAACCTACAAAGGACTTCGCAGATTTTTAGGCGTCCTCAACTATTACAGACGTCACTTACCAAAATTAGCTGCAGCCCAAGAGCCACTCACAACGTTACTTGCAGGTAAAAATACAACAGGAAATCGTAAAATTCCATGGAGTCCAGGTGCTGAAGCAG
This sequence comes from Schistocerca americana, assembly GCF_021461395.2. Lineage (NCBI taxonomy): Eukaryota > Metazoa > Arthropoda > Insecta > Orthoptera > Acrididae > Schistocerca > Schistocerca americana. Next base: position 478,016,614 of record NC_060125.1, on the reverse strand, counting down.
CTTTCCATGACTTAAAGAAATGTCTTTCTCGGGCAACACTACTGGGACATCCAAGATTGAGCGCTCCTTTAGCGCTCATGGTTGATGCAAGCCAAATAGCAGTGGGTGCAGCGCTACGGCAAGAAGTTGATGGCAGATGGCAGCCGCTCGCATTTTCCTCTAAAAACCTGAGTCGACAGCAGCAAAAATGGAGTGCTATTGACCGTGAGTTGCTTGCTATTTACTTAGCCATAAAGAATTTTCGCACGTCTGTCGAAGGGAGGCACTTTGCAATTTTTACCGATCACAAGCCGTTAGTAGCTATATTTCAACGAGACACAGAGCTCAATTCACCACGTCAGTGCAGGCAAGTCGAGTACATTGCACAGCTCACATCTGACGTGCGTCACATTTCAGGAAAAGACAACCTGGTAGCAGATTGCCTGTCTAGGAATTGTACAAGTTTAAATTCAATTCGAGTTAGCGTCTAAACAACGAGAAGATCCTTTCTTGCGGCGTCTAATAGAGGAACAGAGAACTGCGCTGCAGCTCAGACGTGCGTCTGTCCCAAATGTTCCAGACGGAATTTGGTGTGATGTAGCAAAAGGAAAGGAGCGACCTTACATACCAGAACAATATTGTCGCGAGATTTATAGTGCACTACGTAACCTGTCACATCCAGGAGTACCAGCTACAGCCAAGTTAGTTTCCTCCAAAGTAGTGTGGCCTGGAATACAAAAAGATTGTCGTGCATGGGCGCGTGCATGCCTAACATGCCAGCGTAATAAAATCAGCAGACATGTCTTTGCACCTATTGCTGACTTCCCGACGCCATCTGCAAGATGTTCACATTTACATGTGGACATTGTGGGCCCGCGATCATGCTCTTCAGAACAACGCTATTTGCTCACAATCATTGATCGTTTTACCAGGTGGCCAGAAGTAGTTGTAATACAAGACATTTCTGCGGAGTCGGTTGCAAAAGCACTGTTGCATTCATGGTTCTCCAGGTTTGGCGTTCCGCAAAACATAACAACAGATCGCGGAAGGCTGTTTGAAAGCCAATTTTTCAATGAACTTTTACTACTGTGCGGGTGCAACCACCTACGCACCACAAGCTATCATCCATCTAGTAATGGAATGGTGGAACGACTACACCGCACGCTCAAAGCTGCATTAATGTGTAGTTCCACTTCATGGCCTGAAGTACTACGGCTGGTCCTACTCGGATTGAGAACGGCCGAGAAGGAGGACTTACAATGCTCTTCCGCAGAATTAGTTTATGGCGAGCAATTGAGGGTTTCTGGAGAATTTATCGTTCCAGCATACACAGCCCGCATCTCGTGGTCGTGCGGTAGCGTTCTCGCTTCCCACGCCCGGGTTCCCGGGTTCGATTCCCGGCGGGGTCAGAGATTTTCTCTGCCTCGTGATGGCTGGGTGTTGTGTGCTGTCCTTAGGTTAGTTAGGTTTAACTAGTTCTAAGTTCTAGGGGACTTATGACCACAGAAGTTGAGTCCCATAGTGCTCAGAGCCATTTGAACCAGCATATACACAGCCGTTCGCCCCTGAGCTATGCACGCAGTTCGCAAGACAACTCAGCGTTAGAATGAGAAACATCAAACCCACTAACCCGGTCAGACATGGAGACCGGAGAGAGTTTGTACATAAAGACCTGCAAGCAACGTCCCACGTGTGGCTTAGCGATGATACGGTGCGCCCGCCGCTTGTTTCGCCTTACTCTGGACCGTACAGGGTAATCACAAGAGGAATCAACAGCTTCAAAATCGATAAGGATGGTAAAGAAGAGACGGTCTCAATTGAGCGGCTTAAACCTGCTTACACCGAAGAGGGTACACTCCTTCCTCGGTCTGCAAAATCACCCTCAAACGTGGAGGCCAAAGAAACAGCAGATAGTCTCGCCGAGCACTCGGTTTCAGAAGAGGACAACGAAGCAGCAAGTGCAGAACAGGTTTCAGAAGAGGACAACGAAGCAGCAAGTGCAGAACAGGAGCAGCCATTGCCTGCACCAGATGTTTTCACGAGAGCTGGTAGAAAAATCAAGTGTAAGTTTCCCCACATACCTGATGTGGCGACGTCATTTATCCACTGCGCCAAAAACAGCGGGTGAAAGCTGCAGCTGATAGATATTTATCTTTGCCGTAATCGGCTTGGTTACGAGTTGTTTATTCTTGTTAGTTTTTGATCTGTGCTTGGAAAATAAAATGTTTTCTCATCTCATCAAAAAGCTGTTACTTCATAAAATATAAAGGCTCCCATACATCAATTGACGACCATTGAGCTAGCGTCACGAATTTTCAAACGTCCACTGCCATGTATGAAGGCGAGTGACATCACGAGTGCTAACGTCGATCGAGGGGTGTCGTCGTGATCGTATTGAATGACATTGAGCGGTCACATGCTTAAGGCAGAGACTTTTTATCAACTAATATGGGGTTTAGAACAGAGATACAGGGGACAGGATAGTGTCCGGTTTTTCCGTGAGCAGTTGAGCGTGTTTTCGAAAAGGCGTAATGAAGCAGAAGAATACTGTGTAGATTAAACTAGGAAATTGGTCGTACCTACTTATGAGTTAACTCAGAGCGAAGAGATAGGCGAATTGTTGCTACAGGGAGCAGAGCAACATGTGCTATGTGCTGTCCTTCTCTGGGGCACACGATCTCCATTTAGTGGTTAGATTAGCATTGGACTTTGAGTAACCTGATGTGTCTACTGGAGTGAGGGATCAGAGAAATATGTTCATGTCGAATGTAATTTTTTTTAATTTGTGGAAGTACAGGGCTTGTGCAGAGGCAATACTGCCAGTTACGAATGGGTAATACGGATGGCATAGACTCCCAGCAATTTAATAGCAGTAGTGGAAGGGATGGACTGGTTGGTAAGAAGTACCAGGTAACGTTAAGAGGGAACCCCAGAACTGCCAAGGAAATGCCCAGTATAGATTAATGCAGAAAACACGAGGCCGCGGTCTTGGGGAAGCGTACGTGGTCTACGGGTAGCGTCTTTCATTAGTAGTCAAAACGTCCTCGATCTCAGGTTCAAAACCCGCTGCCGTATAGATTTTGATTAATAATCAGCATTGGCGGCCAAAGACTTCCAGCATAAGAACTCAGCCTCATTCCGCCAACGACTTGTCAAAGAGTGCCGAGGAGGTTCAGGGTACCCTCTTGTCCTTCGGGTGGAAAACTACCCCTAAAGGTGGAAGGATCTGCAATGATCAAGGGATGAGGATGCAGAAGTCAATGGAAACCACTGCATTAAAGACACATAACGTGTATCCACAACACATGTGGCCTCTAATTGAAAAGAGTGTCACGATGATCTCTCCATTGGCAAAAGACTCCAGAATAGAGCCCCATTCCAGGTGGGGGCTGCCAAGGGAGAGGTGACCATGAGAAAAAGATTAAATAATCAACGAAAGGATAACGTTCTACGAGTCGGGGCGTGGAATGTCAAATGGTTGAATGTCGTAGGCAAGCTACAAAATCTGAAAAGGGCAATGCAAAGGCTCAATCTAGATATAGTAGAGGTCAGTGAAGTGAAGTGGAAAGAAGAAAGCGATGAATGGTCAAATGAATATAGGGTAAAATCAACAGTTTCAGAAAATGGTATAATAGGAGTAGGATTCGTTACGAATGGTAAGGGAGGACAGAGAGTGTGTTACGGTAAACAGTTCAGTGATAGGGTTATTCTTATCAGAACTGACAGCAAACAAACACCGACAAGGATAGTTCAGGTATACATGCCGGCGTCGCAAGCTGAAGATGAAGAGATAAAGTGTACTATGATACTGAAAGGGTAATAAAATACTCAAAGAGAGATTAAAATCTAACAGTCATTGAGGACTGGAATTCAATTGTAAGGGAAGGAGTACGAGATGGAATATGGACTTGGGACAAGGAACGAGGGAGGAGAAAGAATAATTGAGTTCTTTAATAAATTTCAGCTAGTAACAGCGAATAGCCTGTTGAAGAATCACAAGAGGAGGAGGTACACTTGGAAAAGGCCGGGTGTTACGGGAAGATTTCAGTGAGATTACATCATGGTCAGGAGAGATTTCGAAATCATCCACTTGGATTGTAAGGTGTACACAGGAGCAGATATACACTCAGATCATAATGTAGTAGTGATGGAGAGGTAGACTGAAGTTTAAGAGATAAGTCAAGTAGAATCAGTGCGCAAAGAAGGGGACACACAAGTACTAAGGAATGACGAGATACGCTTAAAGTTCTCTAAGGACATTGATATAGCAATAAAGAATAGCTCAGGAGGCAGTACAGTTTAAGACGAATGGACATCTCTAAGAGCGGCAATCACAATAGCTGGAAACGAAAACTTGGATGCAAAGAAGGTCACTGCAAAGAAACCATTGGTAACAGAAGATGTACGTCAGCTGATGGAATAATGAAGAAAGTAAAAAATGTTCAGAGAAACTCAGAAAAGCAAAAATACAAGTCGCTGAGGATTGAAGTAAATAGGAAGTGTAGGGCAGGCTAAGACGAAATACCTGCATGATAAATGTGAAGAAATCGTAACTGAAATGGTTGTCGGAGCACTGACTCAGCATATACTAAAATCAAAACAACCTTCATAGAATTTAAAAGCAAGGGCGGTAACAATAGTGCAACAGGAATTGCCACTGTTAAATGCAGAGAAGAGAGCGGATGGGTGGAAAGAGTACATGGAAGGCCTCTATGAGGGGAAAGATTTGTCAAATGTTATAGAGGAAGAAACATGAATCGATTTAGAAAAGATAGGAGATCCCGTATTAAAATCAGAATTTAAAAGAGCGTTTGAGGACTTAAGATCAAATAAGGCAGAAAGGATCGATAACATTTTTTCATTAGGGAGAATTTCTGTAAGTTTGTGCTCCTGTGTTAACTCCATTCGCTGTCAGATAGTGTTTGAAAGTTGATTATGTAGTTGATTATTTAGTCACGTACACATACATGTACCCTGGCCACCACAATCAGCAGATCTCAACATTGTTAAGCTTATGTGGTCTACTTTGGAGATAAAAGTGCGTAAACACTACCCACTTCATCGTTACCTGAACTTGGCACTACTTAACAGGAAGACTGGTATAAGATGCTCCTGAAAACCAAACGAGAACTGTATTTATCCCTTCCCGGACGACTGGAAGCTGTTTTGAATTCCATCGGTTTTTTACACCGCATTAGGCATGGTAAGGTGTTTTGTTTTTGTGTTTCCATCATTTCGTCTACTCCCCGTATAATTTATGTTTAAAACCTTTAGACTTCAACAACATTAAATTGTGCAAGATAATATGTTAGTTGTCAACGCGTGACAACATAACTCATACAATTAGTTTCCTCAGTCATAGCCCGCATCTCATGGTCGTGCGGTAGCGTTCTCGCTTCCCACGCCCGGGTTCCCGGGTTCGATTCCCGGCGGGGTCTGGGATTTTCTCTGCCTTGTGATGGCTGGGTGTTGTGTGCTGTCCTTAGGTTAGTTAGGTTTAAGTAGTTCTAAGTTCTAGGGGACTGATGACCATAGACGTTAAGTCCCATAGTGCTCAAAGCCATTTGAACCAACATCAGTCATACATGCCATGTGTGCGCCTCTAGTGGCACGAACAACGTCCAATCGTTACTGAATTTCTCTCCATGCATGTGCTAAGCACTGCACGGCGAGATGTTTAAATGTATTGCGCATGGCCGCCTTCAAGTCTTGTAGGTCTGCAGCCTGGGGTAAGGGTGATCGTTGCAGCCACTAAATCGAACCATCTCTTCCTGTCCACCTACCTGGAAACTTTGAAATTTGCGTGTTAAACAGCACTTTCATGTCATCTGCGCTTTTGATTTCTTTAAATTGCAAACTCATTTTTACATACAGTTTGCCGATGTATCTAACCACGATACAATGGGGTGTTTTCTGTTGATTTTAATCTGAAAACGGTCTAGTGTAGAAAACACTTCAATGCATAATGACATAATCCAAGAAATATATTTACATATAATTGTTGCAAATGCTGAAACTCTTACCAACATATTCGGCACAATTTATCGCATGGGAACGTAAATGTATGTATTACAAAGATTCGCCATAGCAAAGCCCTTTCCAAGAATCAAAAGAGAAATACATGTTTCAAAACCTGGAAATTATACGTGTAGAGCGTGGGAAATTTATTACTCACTCAAACGAGAAACTATATAGGGCAGAAATATTTCAATATCTCCTTCATAGGTAATCACAGAATTGATGAAGAGAATATCGGCAATGGGTACAATAAGCTGGCATCAATAATATGTGCTTCAATATGATGCATGATAATTAATTATATGAGGCAGTTTCCAGTACACATATTCCAACTGTGCAGTAAATCACCTGAGTGGCACTTCCTGCTTGCAAAGAGTAATCGATCTCTCAGTCCCTGAAATACTAAGTGGCTTAATACAGGTCCAGGCTCACAATTCATCACTAAACTAATATCTGAAATGATAGTAATCAAACGTACAAAATCTAATACCATCCAATTGACATATCTTACAAGTATTATGTTAAACATCACTGCAAATAACAATAACGACAGCGCCAAATCTCTAACTACAAACACCAGCTCCGATTTGCTTACAACTCATCGGTACAGTTGACCTTATGCGTGATTTGACGAACCAAATTGAACTCACCAAAGGTGAAAAGGTTTTTCACGAAGACATAACACAAACAGCTTGCATGACCTATCGATAGCAAAGTGTTGTTTAACATGCAAATTTCAAAGTTTCCGGGTAGGTGGACAGGAAGAGATGGTTCGATTTAGTGGCCGATCACACTTACCCCCGGTTACTGACCTACAAGACTTGAAGACGGCTATGCGCAATACATTTAAACATCTCGCCGTGCAGTACCTACCACATTGCGATATTTGAACCCATCGCATGCTTCGCCTCAAGTGCTTGGGCTCACAGACTGAACATACGGACTAACAAGACAACTGCAAGACGAGGTCAATGCAGTGTACCCCTGAGAATGAGCGGAGCATTCAACACTACGTCACTACAGGCACTTGTGTTGTGATGGGGACCTGACCTATAGACAAAACAACACGTTATAGAGCTGCACTTTACTGGATTAAGAGGGACAGACTCGATAAAGTGACCGAAATGACGGGAACCAACATTATGAACAAAACACAAATGAAACAATGGTGGCTTCAAACGTGGTAGAGAGGGTGGGATGCATCCGGCAAGGGTCACCGAGTACACTCTTTCTTTCCTGATGTACACGAAAGACTACAACTGAAACATGTCGATCCAAGCCGGGGGATGGTCCATTTCCCGACAGGCCACAGGCCGTATCCGGTACATTTAAACCGTATGGGACTAAGTAACGATGAAGTATGCGTATGCGGAGAAAGTGGGACACCAGAACATGTTACACTGCTGTGCAACACGCTAGATCAAGTGAGAGCTATACAGAACGACAATGACACCGCCAGAATAATACGTAATCCCTAAGATTGGAACACAATAAATAGGGTAGCCGATATTGTATCGAACACACTGCACGACGATTACAAGCACCAAATCCCATATGGAAGGAGGCGTAGACAAGCACAAACAACACAACAAACCACATGGGAGGGCACAAACACGATCAAAGATTCGAAAACCGAGGAAAGAATACTAAGTGAACACGAATTAGAAGGGATCAACATGTAAGGGACCAAAACCAATAATGCATGACACTGCCTGCCACAACACAGTCACGAACAACACAACAATCATAAAACCAACATCGGCACCACACACTAAGACTGTAGTAATAAGGTAATGTCGCTTTGGAGGAGAGGGTTCGAAGAATTTTTGTTCCGAGGCTCCTCCTTCCCAATGACATACTGCATAGTGTTTAAAGTATACTGCACACTAGCAGTAATGTATTGCTCGTCTTACTGTGTGTAGACAAGTATATTCTCTTCTCTATTCAAAGCTACAATCAATGAATTTTATATATGAGAAATATATTCTGTTATTTAAGGAATAATGCATTCAACTAGCAATGAACTATATTCTATTTCTACTAACAAGCTACAAACATGAGTGTATTTCTCATGTAAAGCTAAACTTCATGTATTCCATGTATGAAGTGCTCAATCAGCATTTAATCTGTATAATCTGTGTAAACATACATTAGCACGAACCATTTCAGATGAGAATAGCTCGAGCCGATCTCTTTGACCGAGCGGTTCTAGGCGCTTCAGTCCGGAACCGCGTGACTGCTACGGTCGCAGGTGCGAATCCTGCCTCGAGCATGGATGTGTGTGATGTCGTTAGGTTAGTTAGGTTTAAGCAGTTCTAAGTCTAGGGGACCTCAGCTGTTAAGTCTCATAGTGCTTAGAGCCATTTGAATCACTTTTTGAACTTTTCTGACCGTGACTGATACTTGCAGCGTATTTAGAATATTACACAGGTGCCGTTAGCGGCCAAATGCAATTGCGCAACCTATAGGTTTGCTAACGTCTGCATTTATGCTTAAGCATGTGTTCCTCGCAGTATTTCCACAGTTTTCTGTTACCACTACAGATACCATGTACGGTGCTACTTCAGAAGTTGTGATACGAACAAAACTTTTTACTTGCAGTATCGTCAAATACGCACTTTTTTGTCATTCATAACTTCCAGTTATTTCCTATTTTCTCGCTTCAGGCCTCGGAGCTATTTATTTGCAGATCACTGCAACCTTTTCTGTTTGCGGGATCCGGTCCGCAGCTGACGGCGTGATTGGAGGGATCGCAGCTGCGCCGTGACGCGGCAACACTCCCGGCGGCGCTGTTGTGCCGGTTGCCGGCTACGGCCTCGCCAGGCGCAGAAGGGACGCATCGCATCGTATCGCATCGCCATTTACAGCGGCAGGCGCGATACATAATGCAGGGCCCGCGCGCGAGCGGGGGTGGGAAGGTTGGGGGGCGGCTGGCGCGTGAGGGGGCGGGAGGTGCGAGAGGCGGCCCGGGCCCAGCTGCAGCGGAGGCGGCGGGGGCGGGGGGGGGGGGGGGGGGCGCGGAGGCTTTCCTCCGCCCTTCTCCCTCTGTCCGCCGGCGGCAAACAGTTCCGGGAGGCCTACGGCGGATCCAGCTGGGGCTTACCGAGCTACGTGTGCCGAACGACCCGATAACTACGTAACGCCCACTCGTCGTATGTTTGTATTTGGAGCTGGTCCTCTTCTCGAGAGGGTTTGCTATAGTATGTTAAAAGCGGACTTGTCAGTTTCGTACGAGTATACAGACAACTGTACTCATTCTGTCATTGCAGACATACAATTTCGGAGTGAACTAATGTTCCACATAAGAGGACACAGTCGCCAAGAGACTTAAAAAAATCGAAACATTTTTTATCTTGTTTCATTCCCTAATTATTTGGCTACAAAATGCCGTTCATTTCATTAAAATTTGATAATTATGTCCGGAGTCATTAATTTTTTTCATTTTTCAAGGTATTTAAGTAGCACCCCCACTTTTGTCTTGTCTTGCTGAGGTTTGTTGTGCTCTGCAGCAGCAAAAGAAAAGGTTCAGTTGAATGATTCAAAATCGAACCCGAGGTTTTGACGTCAGTTGGCAGAAAGATGGACATTCATGCCCAAACGCCATTGTGTCAGCCACTTCTTTCGATTCTGCCAAGGTTCTGGACATTGAAATAATTACTAAGTTCTACGACATTTGTAGTGAAAATTCCGCTATGCAACATACGTGCAAAGAGGACTATAATGTATCTAGTGGAGGCAAGGAAGTCGCTGGTGTTCTTAATATTTTCAGAAGGTCTTCGCCCTCGAGAGGTGACCTGTATACGGTTTTTCTTCGGGATGGGAACGGTAAGGCTTATCAGAAAGTGGTAGAAGAGAAACAGTTTGGCCCAACAGTCAAAAGTAATAAACGGCTGTGTGTAAGACGTGTACACAAAAGAAAGGAATCACGAATTCTGAAATTATGTAATGCAAGAACGGTGATAACGACGACCTGACAAAGGCTGAAGTAGACAGGCTCCAGAATTATTAAGGTATGGCCAATTAGGAATAACTGCAAAAAATGCAGAAGCAATGGGAATAGCTACCTGGGCTATGTTCTTTCATAAAGTGCCAACGCTTCAGGACCCACCACTCTATTCTTCCCCACTGGAACAGTAAAGCTGGTGCAAATTCAACAACACAGATCAAGCTTTCAATTATAAGCATAAACATTCAATTCTAGAAACTGTCCTACTTGCTGTCGAACATTAGTCAACAAGAGCTCTCCATATTCAGAACTCTGTTATTTGCACAAGGCTGTCAAACACTAAAAAGTAAACACATTTTGCTGTTCATGACGAAGCGATGTGCATCGACGAGAGTATGTCAAAGAGGGCTGTTGTGTTATGGCTTTTGGGAACAAAGGATGGTATCAATAATGGAAAGGGGATGTATCGCATGCCCTGTGCTGAAATTTCTACAGTAAATACCATCAAGGAGGTTAGGATAGCCAGAAGATCAACGAAAAGAGGAAAAGAAAATGAAAAGGATGAGGCTCAGGCACAATATAGTTCTGGATTATTCTAAAAGTATGTATGTGTGGTGGTGTACATTGGTTTCTTGTATGTAACACTTGAACATAGTTTTTTTTCAAAACTATATTTTTTTAGATATTCTGGTACACTTTCCTCAGAAACTAACTCTAATAAAGACATCAAACTGTCAGTATCTCTTACGAATAAAACAATAATTAATCATATAAAAGAAGGGATCTGCTGTTACGTTATGGACAAATTTACACGCTCGAAGTTGTTTATACAAAAGTACATTTCTTTTTCCTTTTCTTAAAAAAATCGTTACTCATAACATGTACAAATAACAGTAACCAATTTTTATGTGATTCGGGGATGGTGTTTCATCTGGATTCTGTAAAAGTTTCGGGTCTTTATCACTATCACGTTCTTCAGAAAGTGTGCCTGATGTATGCTCATTTTGACATTGATTCCTTACAGCAGTTCCTTCGTGACTGTATCCCCATATGTTATGAAATTTCATTATCACTTTATCTAAAATCGGCAGAAGGAGATCGCATTCTACAAAGACAATGGCCGATCATTTCTGCGTATTAACAGAGTAAAGGAAATTTTGCTGCTACCGAGAAAGTGTTTCGGGCTTCCTTCTTAGCTACAGAGCAGGTGAACCACAGCTATGAAATGAACTGACGTATAACCATCAGAAGGTATTATGGACAGGTGATGGAGAGATATAAGACCCTAATAATTTAGCTGGAACGGAATACACGGCCGAAGTAAATATCTGTGGTAATTATCATCCGCACTGGCTGTAGTCACTTGTACTAGAATACCGCTTAATTTTTTGTGTTTCACTGTGGCACAGTTTCCGCTGGGCATCCATTGTCAAGTGAATGGTTTAGTCCGTCAAATTTATTTACAGGGGTGGACAAAACATGGAAGCACCAGAAAAACAACACACTACCACGCCTAATAGGGCGTGGGAGCATCGTTAGCACTCAAAACAGCTTCCAGTGGGCACGGTATCGATACATACGAATACTGTGTGGTTTACACGGGAGTGGCGTACCATTCTTCCTGCAGAACAGAGGCAGGCTGAGGTAAATATGATGTGAGTGTACAGCAATAATGCACCTTCTCTCCAAAGTAGACCACAAAGTCTCAATAACATACAGATCTGCTGACTGTGGTGGCCAGAGGAGAAGCGACAATTCAATCTGATATTTACAAGACCAGTCCTGGACAATGCGAGCTGTGTGAACGGGGCTCGGTCACCTTGGAACACAGCATCTCCAAGGGGGACGACATAGTGCTGTGAGATGGATCTGATCAGCACAATCAGAGTAATCATGGGGCCCACGGAATACCACGATATTGGCGGCCAAATCATCACCGGAACCCAGCATGTGTCACGCTCGGGACATATAATCGGCCAGAAGTTGAGAACGGAGTGAAACAAGACTCTACCAACCAAATAACTGTCATATTGCTCCATAGTCCAGATTTGATAGCTTCGGTACCTCGTTTTCCTGTTACGGGCGTTAGCATTATTGATGAATGATTTTCCAGTTTCAGCTCTACAGAGATTACGGATCTCCCATCGTGTTGGTTTAGTGTTGACAGTGTTCCCGAGTGCGACTTTCACTGACTTTTGCAACCGACTTCATATAATTTTTTGTTACAATCCCCTTCAGTGACCGCCCGTCTCGCTCAATCTACATACACTTTCGTCCGAGTTGTGTCTTAGCTGACGATATTTTTCCGCTTTCCCTCTATGCGGTAAAGGCTAAATCTTCGATACGGTGCCTCTTGAAACACCAAAGACATCGGCTACCTTGTTTACCTATTCACCTGCCTTAGAAGCATCAACAATGTAACCCATTCAAAAGCACTGCGTTTCGACATAATTCACTCACATTTACATAGAACACTCGCCAGGACCGATATTTGTAACGCTTTGAGGACAATGCACAGAAGCAGTTTGTGGTTAAATATAAAAGTGCAATCTGCAGGTTTGGTAACCGGCTGTGTTCGTCTTCAAGCATCCTTTTCCTGTGGTGTTTCCATATTTTTTCACCCCTTTTGTTTGGTTTACAGTCAGAACGTAAGTGGGCCATAGACTGCTAAAATACAGTTGTGTGGCGTTAGCATAGAGATCAAATGCGATAGTACGAGCTACACATTTGTTATACCATCCAAGTAGCTTTATTGACAAAATACAATCGAAATCTGTCACAACATGTTTAATGTTCTTAGGTTTTGGTTACTCGACCAAACCTGTCCAATAGCAAGAATGACGAAATAAAAGTATATTCTACTCCAATAGCCGACGTGGCGCCTTATTGTGATTCAAAAAATCATGAAACAGCGCCAATTCTAATACAAGCAACAATATGTCTTGAGGAAAACAATGTGTAGAAGGTGATAACCTTACGAGTTTAACTGGCATGAAGAGTGCTGAGAAAGTTGCCACAAAATACTTAACGTCAAAGTGAAACTCATATTCGAGCAATGGTTTCGTTAATGTCCCAACGCTCTGTTAGCATGCAAGAGCACAAACTAACCAATTATAACAGGTGGATGTCAAGCACAATGACAAAAATATATAGTTGAAAATGAAACGAGAGAGACGGGACGATAAATTAACTAAACTCCTATTGACAAAGCCGACACACACACACACACACACAAACACACACACACACACACACACACACACACACACACACAGAAACACAAACACACATTATATAAAGCTTACGTATGTCCTGATGTTGGATTCAGTCAAACGCGGATCATACAGTCAAATAAGCTTAGTTCCAAACCGCTTTCAATTTACGTATAGTGCTTCTCAGCTGCGGGATCAGCGTGCTGTCTGTTCTTTCGAAGGAGCAGACACCACGCATTCAAATAAAAAATACTTCGTCCACGATATAAGGAAATTATTAATACTCGTACACAGAATTATACCGAAAGCTTTGTGTGTTTAACACTATAGTCTACTCCGAAAAGTAGTGATACACCTAGATACTTTCACGAACGCAAAATGCCCTAGAGAATGTCCCGGAAAAAGTAATTTAGGGGAACGAAAAAAAATGATTCTGTAGTTGTGTTTATACCAGTGCGCCTTGCAACTGGTCGCCGTGCGACTGTAGTATGCCCCACACGGAAACAGAGGTGCCCAGAGTAAACGCAGGTATGCCTGGAATCAAGGGCACACTCATGTTGAGGAAGAGAAACGCAATCTACACACATCGCTCTACTTGCGTGTGGGGAAAGAACAGTCGCAGGCGACTTGGCTTAAGGTGCACAGATGTAATACGTGTATATTGAAATACAAGTGGATCGAAGTGGATCGTTGTGTCAGTGGCTTATACTGAACGTGTGCTAGCGTACTGCGGCTGTCTCCTCATGTGTGACTCACAAATTTGGTAAACAGTACCGTAAGACAGTTAATCATCAGAGTGGTTCCTCAGATCCTGGCACTCCTTTGTACGTAATGTCGTAAGAGTGAGTGAGATTATGTTTCACAATGTCTTACAAACTGCGCTCATCACAGAAGCATGCTTCGACTGTGCTTTATCAGCACATGAAGCCTAAGGCATGCAGAGGAATTAACTATCACCAATATTCCTTAATGGCAACTCAACAGATGATTGTCTGCGCATCAGAGTGCATGTGAGTCGTGTGGTTTGCTCATGTAAATAACAAGAATGTGCCTAAGCAAAGTGGTACACTGAAGTGGTTGAATGCAAAGAATTATAAGGTTCAGCGTACAACGAAACTACACTCCTGGAAATGGAAAAAAGAACACATTGACACCGGTGTGTCAGACCCACCATACTTGCTCCGGACACTGCGAGAGGGCTGTACAAGCAATGATCACACGCACGGCACAGCGGACACACCAGGAACCGCGGTGTTGGCCGTCGAATGGCGCTAGCTGCGCAGCATTTGTGCACCGCCGCCGTCAGTGTCAGCCAGTTTGCCGTGGCATACGGAGCTCCATCGCAGTCTTTAACACTGGTAGCATCCCGCGACAGCGTGGACGTGAACCGTATGTGCAGTTGACGGACTTTGAGCGAGGGCGTATAGCGGGCATGCGGGAGGCCGGGTGGACGTACCGCCGAATTGCTCAACACGTGGGGCGTGAGGTCTCCACAGTACATCGATGTCGTCGCCAGTGGTCGGCGGAAGGTGCACGTGCCCGTCGACCTGGGACCGGACCGCAGCGACGCACGGATGCACGCCAAGACCGTAGGATCCTACGCAGTGCCGTAGGGGACCGCACCGCCACTTCCCAGCAAATTAGGGACACTGTTGCTCCTGGGGTATTGGCGAGGACCATTCGCAACCGTCTCCATGAAGCTGGGCTACGGTCCAGCACACCGTTAGGCCGTCTTCCGCTCACGCCCCAACATCGTGCAGCCCGCCTCCAGTGGTGTCGCGACAGGCGTGAATGGAGGGACGAATGGAGACGTGTCGTCTTCAGCGATGAGAGTCGCTTCTTCTGCCTTGGTGCCAATGATGGTCGTATGCGTGTTTGGCGCCGTGCAGGTGAGCGCCACAATCAGGACTGCATACGACCGAGGCACACAGGGCCAACACCCGGCATCATGGTGTGGGGAGCGATCTCCTACACTGGCCGTACACCACTGGTGATCGTCGACGGGACACTGAATAGTGCACGGTACATCCAAACCGTCATCGAACCCATCGTTCTACCATTCCTAGACCGCCAAGGGAACTTGCTGTTCCAACAGGACAATGCACGTCCGCATGTATCCCGTGCCACCCAACGTGCTCTAGAAGGTGTAAGTCAACTACCCTGGCCAGCAAGATCTCCGGATCTGTCCCCCATTGAGCATGTTTGAGACTGGATGAAGCGTCGTCTCACGCGGTCTGCACGTCCAGCACGAACGCTGGTCCAACTGAGGCGCCAGGTGGAAATGGCATGGCAAGCCGTTCCACAGGACTACATCCAGCATCTCTACGATCGTCTCCATGGGAGAATAGCAGCCTGCATTGCTGCGAAAGGTGGATATACACTGTACTAGTGCCGACATTGTGCATGCTCTGTTGCCTGTGTCTATGTGCCTGTGGTTCTGTCAGTGTGATCATGTGATGTATCTGACCCCAGGAATGTGTCAATAAAGTTTCCCCTTCCTGGGACAATGAATTCACGGTGTTCTTATTTCAATTTCCAGGAGTGTACAAACACTCTGCGATATTTCAGCCTAAAACTGCAATATTTAAATTTACTAGCAGAAGAAGTATCATCTGCGTAACTCTTAATTTTTGCTGAGTGGAAAGCTAGTCCTTTACTTCAGGAGATGATAACATCTTTGAGTTGACTGTATCACGAAGTGGAATAAATTACACTGAGGCGATAAAAGTCATGGGATAGCGAAATGAACATGTGGCAGATGACGCTAGTATTGCGTAAATAGGACAGTGGAGCTGTCATTTGTACTCAGGTAATTCATGAGAAACGGCTTCCGACGTGATTATGGGCGCACAACGAAAATTAACAAACTTGCGGAATGGTAAGTGTAGCTGGACAAACCGGACATTCCATTTCAGATATCGTTAGGGAATACAATATTCCGCGATCCACAGCGTCAAGAGTGAGCGAGAATACCATATTTCAGGCATTATCTTAACAACGAACAACGAGGTGGCCGACGGCCTTCACTTAACGATCGAGAGTAGCGGCCTTTGCGTAGAACTGCCAGTGCTAATGGACACGCAACACTGCGTGTAATAACCGCAGAAATCAGTGAGGAATGTACGATGAAGGTATCCTTGAGGGCAGTGCGGCGAAATGTGGCGTTGATGGGCTGTCGTTGCAGGGGACCGGCGCGAGTGTCTCTGCTAACAGCGCGACATCGCCTGCGCACTTCTCTTTGGTTTGTGACCAAACCGGTAGGACCCCAGACTACTTGAAAACTGTGGCCTGGTCATATGAGTCCAGATTTCAGTTGGAATTAAAATACAAGGTGAAAGGGTATCAATGATACGATTCGCTGATGACATTGCTATCCTGAGTGAAAGTGAAGAAGAATTAAATGATCTGCTGAACGGAATGAACAGTCTAATGAGTACACAGTATGGTTTGAGAGTAAATCGGAGAAAGACGAAGGTAATGAGAAGTAGTAGAAATGAGAACAGCGAGAAACTTAACATCAGGATTGATGGTCACGAAGTCAATGAACTTAAGGAAATCTGCTACCTAGGCAGTAAAATAACCAATGACGGACGGAGCAAGGAGGACATCAAAAGCAGACTCGCTATGGCAAAAAAGGCATTTCTGGCCAAGAGAAGTCTACTAATATCAAATACCAGCCTTAACTTGAGGAAGAAATTTCTGAGGATGTACGTCTGGAGTACAGCATTGTATGGTAGTGAAACATGGACTGTGGGAAAACCGGAACAGAAGAGAATCGAAGCATTTGAGATGTGGTGCTATAGACGAATGTTGAAAATTAGGTGGACTGATAAGGTAAGGAATGAGGAGGTTCTACGCAGAATCGGAGAGGAAAGGAATATGTGGAAAACACTGATAAGGAGAAGGGACAGGATGATAGGACATCTGCTAAGACATGAGGGAATGACTTCCATGGTACTAGAGGGAGCTGTAGAGGGCAAAAACTGTAGAGGAAGACAGAGATTGGAATACGTCAAGCAAATAATGGAGGACATAGGTTGCAAGTGCTACTGTGAGATGAAGAGGTTAGCACAGGGAAGGAATTCGTGGCGGGCCGCATCAAACAAGTCAGTAGACTGACGAAAAAAAAAAAAAAAAAAGGGTTGATGATAGGGTTCGTGTGTTGCGCAGACTCCACGAAGCAATGGATCCAAGTTGTCAAGGTGGTGGTGGCTCCATGATGGTGTGAGCTGTGACTACATGGAATGACTGGATCTGGAAATAATTATGTTCGGCAACTTGGAGATCATTTGCAGCCATTCGTGGATTCGTGGACTTCATGTTCCCAAACAACGATGTCACGTCACCAGGATGCGATTGGTTTGAAGAACATTCTGCACAGTTCGAGCGAATGATTTGGCCACCCAGATTGCCCGACATAAATCCACCGAAGATTCATGGGACGCATTCGAGAGCCCAGTTCATCCACAAATTCCTGCGCCAGCAACACTTCCGCCATTAGAACGGCTATAGAGGCAGCATGACTCGGCATTTCTGCATGGCCTTCAAACAACTTGTTGAGTCCGTGCCATGTCGAGCTGCTGCACAACGCCGAGCAAAAGGAAAGCCGACACGATCTTAGGAGGCATCCCATGACTTTTGCCACCCTATTGCAATGTACGATGATATAACCAGCTCGCAATTAATAATTTATAGGTAGCCTATGAGCTACGACTCCACTGCGCGCAAGCACACGAACAGATACCCACTCGCGGAATGATCTTTAACACGAAAAGTAATCTTTATCACAAGAAATAAATTGTAATAGTCTCACACGATATTTGATGTATTTCGGTATCTGCACATAAACATGGCCTTCCTTTCGACGAAGGCAGTATTAGCCTCAAAATCAGAATACAACACTGACTACACTCCTTCACAGAACTGCATCGGAGCAGCGAAACTAGAAAAACGGTGAACACTCTTCAGACGAAAAGAGCACACGGGCAGCCACTCGCTGATTACTTCAAGGGAAGTAAAAATGTTTCCAAAAATAACACTGCAACAGTAACCAAGTTAGAGGTTGCTACGAGCTTGTATGGCTTAATGGGAACTAATAATATCAGACTCACACAGAGTACTGCAATGATAAATATCGCGATCTATTAGAATGAAAATATAAATGGAGGAAATTGAACAGCCGAATAAACAGACACCTTTCAATATCCCAAATGTAATAATTGCCGGAAATAGGCGACATTCCAGGACATTCAGTGCTATCTCTCTCGACCCTGTTTCTGCACAAAACTGGCAGGAAATCTCAGGATGTGTAATAATTAGGAATATAGATACAGATATTGTGATAATTGGTACCTCATTAAGTACCCAGTTCAGTGTATTAGTTGTTTTCTCTCTGTGTCTAACGGTCTTTCCGCAAGCACACCATGTAATTTACTACCTGATGTTTTCTGCAAGGTCGTAGCTGCACCGCAAACTGGGCTACACCTATCAGTGTAGACTGCCTATTTTCCGTCGATTTGTCCACACTTCACTCCCAGAAATAAGTATTAGTGGCTTGTTCTTGCCATAAGTACTTGGAGAAAGTAACCAAACTAAACATATACTACTCATAACAGCTATAATTATTACTCTGCAATTGAAGCAATACTGATGTAATGTCTTTCAGTACATAGTCCTCTGTCATCAGTAGATATACGTATATCTACACTTACGACCCTAACACCGTGTATGAGCTACAATATCAAAAACAGCATATATTGTAGAGATGGTAACAGGCGATCACGTGACCCATCACTGCAGACGTAAACATGGCAGTGATACTATGTGAAGGTGACAATCGGCTGTATGGAATCAGTGCAGTATGATGGACCGAGTGAAGACGTGACAGAACGGCACGGGGGATCTACCACGTTTAGGAGCTGAATAGAGTTGACCGATGTGTTCATTCAGCGTCTACACGTGATATATATATGAGCTGGGTCGGAGATAAGTGTGTCTCGCGTGAACAATAACAATACCCCAGGAATCCCTGCTGTCAGCAAATGCAGTATCATGTTAACCACTTTCCGAGTGCACATTACGAAAGAAAATATGTTCACTGGACATTTGTGGTCAGGTACCTCGCTGAAGGCTCTTATTCATACCTGTATTGGCACATACAGCTGCATATCTTCAATGGAAAAGCAACTCAGAATTTGGGCAGCAGCTGAGTGATGATCCGCAGGGCGGTCTGATTAAGGGTGGTTTTTCCCCTTTTCAAATGATGAAATCCGTCGAGCGCGCCGAGGGCTGAGTGGGGAATTTAACCAGCCGTGTGTGGAGCGTGTAGTAAAGGCTGGAAATGGTTTTGTGTTGCTTTTTGTACCACAATTTGGGCCCACCCATTCACGTCACCACTAAGAAGGACCAGGATTTCTATTTCCACATTCTCGGTGACTTGTGTTATCCGCTCGTTTATATCTTGATGATTATGCTGTGGGTTCTCTCGACTGAGCATCTCACAAGATAGTAGGCATTCTTTCCTGAGCAGACGAGTACCTACGCACCTAACGCACCATCACTGGCCTACCAAATCTACATCTACATCTACATCTACATGATGACTCTGCAATTCACATTTAAGTGCGTGGCAGATGTTTCATCTAACCACAATCATACTATCTCTCTACCATTCCACTCCCGAACAGCGCGCGGGAAAAACGAACGCCTAAACCTTTCTGTTCGCGCTCTGATTTCTCTTATTTTATTTTGATGATCATTCCTACCTATGTAGGTTGGGCTCAACGAAATATTTTCGCATTCGGAAGAGAAAGTTGGTGACTGAAATCTCGTAAATAGATCTCGCCGCGACGAAAAACGTCTTTGCTTTAATGACTTCCATCCCAACTTGTGTAGCATATCTGCCACACTCTCTCCCCTATTACGTAATAATACAAAACGAGCTGCCCTTTTTTGCACCCTTTCGATGTTCTCCGTCAATCCCACCTGGTAAGGATCCCACACCGCACAGCAATATTCTAACAGAGGACGAACGAGTGTAGTGTAAGTTGTCTCTTTAGTGGACTTGTTGCATCTTCTAAGTGTCCTGCCGATGAAACACAACCTTTGGCTCGCCTTCCCCACAACATTATCTGTGTGGTCTTTCCAACTGAAGTTGTTCGTAATTTTTACACCCAGGTACTTAGTTGAATTGACAGCCTTGAGAATTGTACTATTTATCGAGTAATCGAATTCCAACGGATTTCTTTTGGAACTCATGTGGATCACCTCACACTTTTCGTTATTTAGCGTCAACTGCCACTTGCCACACCATACAGCAATCTTTTCTAAATCGCTTTGCAACTGATACTGATCTTCGGATGACCTTACTAGACGGTAAATTACAGCATCATCTGCGAACAACCTAAGAGAACTGCTCAGATTGTCACCCAGGTCATTTATATAGATCAGGAACAGTAGAGGTTCCAGGACGCTTCCCTGGGGAACACCTGATATCACTTCAGTTTTACTCGATGATTTGCCGTCTATTACTACGAACTGCGACCTTCCTGACAGGAAATCACGAATCCAGTCGCACAACTGAGACGATACCCTATAGGCCCGCAGCTTGATTAGAAGTCGCTTGTGAGGAACGGTGTCAAAAGCTTTCCGGAAATCTAGAAATACGGAATCAACTTGAGATCCCCTGTCGATAGTGGCCATTACTTCGTGTAGAAGAACCATGCTGATTATGTATCAATAGATCGTTCCCTTCGGGGTGATTCATAATGTTTGAATACAGTATATGTTCCAAAACCCTACTGCAAACCGACGTCAATGATATAGGTCTGTAGTTCGATGGATTACTCCTACTACCCTTCTTAAACACTGGTGCGACCTGCGCAGTTTTCCAATCTGTAGGTACAGATCTATCGGTGAGCAAGCGGTTGTCTTCTAAGAAACTCATGCTAGCAGCTGTTCGTGTTTCAAATTCTGGAATATTCCATTCGTCTTCCCTGGTGAAGGAATTTCGGAAAACTGCATTCAATAACTCCGCTTTAGCGGCACAGTTGTCGGTAACAGTACCATCGGCACTGCGCGGCGAAGGTATTGACTGCGTCTTGCCGCATGTGTACTTTACATACGACCAGAATTTCTTCGGATTTTCTACCAAATTTCGAGACAATGTTTCGTTGTGGAAGATTCGAATCCTGCCTCGGGCATGGATGTGTGTGATGTCCTTAGGTTAGTTAGGTTTAAGTATTTCTAAGTCTAGGGGACTGATGACCTCAAATGTTAAGTCGCGTAGTCCATAGAGCCATTTGAACCATTTTTGAAAACAGGGGGTACATTAAACTGAGATGGCTAAAGTAATGGGATACAGATATTCACATACACAGATGAAAGTAGAGTCGCGTACACAACGAACAGAAGGGGAGTGCGTTGGCCGAACTGTCATTTGTACTCAGGCGACTCAAGTGAAAAGGTGTTCGACGTTATTATGGACGCATGTCAGGATTTAATAGTCTTTGAAAGTGGACCGATAGATGGGGCTAGACGCATGGGACGTCTCATTGCACAAAACATTAGCAAATTCAACATTCCGAAAGCCAGCGTGTTGAGAATTCCAAATTACCTCTTACCACGACAATGCAGTGGCCGACGGCCTCCACTTAACATCTGAGAGCAGCAATGTCTGCGTAGAGTTTCCAATGTAAACAGGCAAGCAACACTGCATGAAATAAACTAGAAATCAACATGGGACGTACCTCAAACGTATCCTTAGGACAGTGCGGCGAAATCTGGCGTTAATGGGCTATGGCAACACACGACCGACGGTAGTGCTTTTGCTAACAACACGACGTCGCTTTCAGCGCATCTCCTGGGCACGTGACCCTATCGGCTGGATCCTAGACGACTGAGCTAAAGAAGGTCCGACACAATATTAGTAGGTACCCCATGACGTTTGTCATCTCAGTGTATGTACACCCCCCAAAACAGTAAGAAACATTGAATTAAGAATAAAATAGTAAAAAACTTCGTTAATTCAATAATGTGTAGCTAGAAAGTGGGGAGGTACCTTGTGCCAACCAAAAAAAATTAAAAAATGCAAATTTCGTTAAATTTTGTTGGGTCTTGCTCACACCTCAGCTTTTAAGCGGATATCAACATGTGACCGAGGTCCTGAAAATGAAAAAAATTGGATAAGAGATTCGCTCGAGAAACTAAGATCTACTGCTAAGACTTAAAGTTTGTGTCAAGTTTAACTGAAAACTTGAAAACATTTTGGGAATATGGTAAACTAATACATTAAAAACAGTAAATATTGTAAGAAAAAATTAAATGTAAAGTAACTGACTAGATTGCAGCAGCTTTAAAAGCTGGGCATAAAGTACTATCCCTCCCGCAGCATTGTGAGGACTACTCATGATACCTACAACAAAAAAATTGGTTTTGTGGCAATGAAATTTGTAAACTCTTCCGTTGGCCACGTTTGTTTCTCGGAAAGGACAAATACCCTTTGAACAGTAAAAATCGTGGCTATTCGGACCATAATAATCAGCACGCTTTAATTCAACGCATTAACAATCACAATCTCATGTCCATGGATGAATATTCCTGAGCTCATTTGCTAAGAGTTGGATTGATTTGCAGTTAGATGAAGAGAAACGTGCAAGCACTTTAAAACCCAATGATCACTGAAAGAGAACGGGGAAGTAAGTAAGAGAGTGACAGCAGGCCCCTGCTTGCTAGGACAGCACAAATTATTAGTTCGAGGACAAAGATTCCTCTATTCGAATGAGCACCACACACTACTTCGAAAATGCTGCCTACTGATTTTAACCTTACTGGCTGAATCGTTCTCAGAAGAACTGAGAAGAACTGAAGAAATAAAGACCTTCATTAGGAATGTTCAAGGACAACGCCGTCTCTCTGCAATCTCCATCATGTCCGTAGAAATCCGTTGACGGACACGAAAGTTCAAAACTCATTTTTCGTCGTTGTAACTGAGGGGTTCTGCAAGAACTACAGATAAATCCATGGTGAGTCACAACAACTCTTGAGTTCCCTGTTGTATGGCTTAAGGACTTTTTGAAGATTAGAGCCTAATATCTTTCCAGATTCTATTATCACTCGCATTGCCGCAGCGCGTACTAGAAACTTCAACCTGGCAATGGCTCCTTTCCGTTACTCTACTGCTCAGTTAGTTAAACAGCAGGCGGCTACTGTGAAGGCTCGATTCCTGCTTGAGAGCACTGTTGTAATATTTCATGTGTAATTAATATAAAGCCATAGAGCGAAGTGGAAAATTAGGCAGACGAAGATATAAAATGAGAACATTCTTCGCAGGACCCACAAGACAAGGAATAAGTGGACAACACTGAGAAGAAGGGGGGGAAAGGTGATAGGACTTGTGCAAAGTCATAGGAGAGTCACTTCCATTGTTTTGGAGGCAGCTACTGTCACTAAAAGCGCTAGATGAAGACAGACATTGTAATGTAACCCAAAAATGATTGAGAGCATTTGCCATAAGTGTTGCTCTGAGGTGAAGAGATTAGCAGAAGAGAGGAAGTCGTGGAGCACTGCACCATATCACTCCGAGGATTAATTGTGGGGGGGGTGGAATAAATAATAAATACAGTGAATACCTAGCGAAGGGTAAAAGAATTCGGCCACGGTGGACATGACGGTTTGCAGGAGCAAAGTTTCGCGTCGAAAATTGACATCAGGACTTCAGAAATCCGGAGCCCAGCGCGAAACCGCCATCTCGCTGCTGGCCCGCTTATTCTCGCCCGCGCTGCAGGGAGCGGATTACGGCAGCCGCAAGCAGCTTGTTGCCAGTTGCGGCCCTGACTTCTCCTGTTTCGTGGGGCCGCGTAGTCTGCGGCAGGTAATGAGCTAAGAGGCTGATCGTGACTCCTGTGCCGGAGCGCTCTATCGACCCTCCGGTGGAACGCTGTGCAAACAACCAGTGCCGGAGCACACCGCCAGTCGGATGCAAGAACCACTGGAGCACGAGCTATTGCTAAAATTGAACAATAATGAGAAAACGAAATGATAGCGAAATTGTCGTCATGCCAGCGTTCTCCTACCTCGATCTAACGCAGTCTGTTGGTAACAAGTCATTTGTGGAAAGTTAATCGTAAATGAAAAAAAGCCTCTTCCAAACAACCTACTGTCGCTCCAAACAGCATCACAATCATTACTTTTTCCATATTTTGGATTCCGTTAACGACCAAGAAATTGACATCATACACGATGTGTAGTCTTTCGATTTCAGTTATCACCTCTAAAAATATAAAATTACATAGGCCTCTTTTTCGGGTACACGTCGAGGCACTAGCTTTCCAGTGTATCTGTCTCAGCTCGCGTACTCGTGCGCCATGCATACGTCACGTGTCAACTCAAAGACGATCAAGCAATAGCCAACCCGTCTGCTGGAGGTATGCGTCTTAGGAAAGCAATCGGCAGGTATCTCCAAAGACGTACTCACATGGGACACGGCAGCTAACGTCGACCTGCACGCGAACGGGATATCCGTCACGAGACACAGCACCATCGACACACGGGACGAGTTGGTTAACGAGATTTTGCGCTCTAGGCTCTCTCCAGTGGCAGTTGTCGGCTTTATTTGACTAGCAAAATGCGCAATTTGTTCACGAAAAAGTGTGCGAGTAAAATTCCTAAGTTTGCTCCATTAATACGCAGTTCCCGCCCTTGTCCATATGCTAGTCATGTTGTTCTGTCTGTGGTACATACAAATAAAAACTTCAATATACATGAACATATACAAAGACAAAAAGAAAAGAAACATTCAATTTACTAAGGACATCAGCTTGCGAAAGTTCCAAAAATCGAAAAACACTTACTGCTGACAGAAAGAGCAGTTACATCAAATATTACAAAAGTTACTTCTATTAATTTCATAACAAAGTCATACACTTTTTTTAGAAAACGCCAAAGTGGAAAGAAACTTGGGTGAAGTGGGAAGACAACCTTTCTAGGTTAAAACCTTACTACTCCATTACGCAGTGGCCTTAGCAGCTACGCTATGCTGAAGCTTAGCAACAAGATTTGTATTTGATGTTGCCGTCTTCGAAAGCTTTAATCTCCGATATTTTAGTAACTGACATTTAATTACAGCAAATCCTAACAGCAACGACACGTTTTTCATGAAAATGTGCTGTCTGCTTAAAATGACTTACTTCTATAACGCGTGAGTTATAACGTGGAAATAACTGATACAAAAATTCTTTAATCACAAATATGAAGTTCCCGTTATTTGTTACGCCAAATTGTGCCTATAATGACGCATTCTCCAGATATTGAATGTCCTTGTGCTTAGAAACAGCACATATTCGTATAGTGTAAGGCTTAACATAAAACCCACTGAATCTGGCTTTCTACTGCGCACGAAAAATACCCACGTTCTGCTCATGACGTACAGAGAGTTCTTGCTTCTTATTGGTTCCACTTTACGTGGTAGGTTTTCCGAATTATTGCAGAACTTATTTTTTGTTTCACTTGACGAAATAGCTAGAAGTGACTTCACAAATCTCTCAGATCGTCAAGTCAATGAGAGCTAACTCTTACTGTGCGGCGACGGCCTCGTGGTCACACGGGACCTTTGATCAGTGACGGCCAGTCAGAACACTGAGCACGGCTATTTCAGTTGGGATACTTTGTTCAGCTAAACACACAGCACTCTTGTTCCTAGTAGTATACTCAATGTATGTGATACTTATGTTTTCGAGATGGGCGCATTCACCCGACAACTTCCAGCAACAGAGTGATCGCAGCGTGTATTCAGGTTTTATAAATGTGATTTGAATTTACGTGTGCCCTACGATTATCCTAAACTGTGCTCCCCTTATACTTTGCCTGTTTCATTCCAACTCGCCATGGGGAACGTTATGCCATCTTTTATCTCACCATAACACGTAGCGACGTATTCGTTTCTGATTTAGCCATCCGTAAATTCAGGGGGCCTGGAGTGTGATTGTAGAGGAAGGAGTAGAAGAAAGAGTTAGGGGAGAATATCGGCTCGATAGTAGAAATAAGAGAAGTGAATGATAATTCAGTTCTGAGATAAATTTCAGCTAGTAATAGCGAATACTTTGTTCAAGAAGGCACACTAGGAATATATCAAGAGATACGGGAAGATTTCAGTTAGGTTACATCGTGGCACAGATTCCGAAATCAGATACTGGATTTAAGGCATACCCAGCAGCATAGGAAGACTCAGAACACAATTTAGTATTGATGCAGATGTGGCCCAAGTTTAAGAGACTAGGCAGGAAGATTCAATCCCCTAAAAAGTGGGATACGGAAGTACTAAGGAATGAAGAAATACGCTTGAAGTTCATTGAAGCTATAGGTACTGCGATAATGAATGGCTCAGTAGGCAGGTCGGTTGAAGAGAGACGGACATCTCCAAAAAGGGCGACCACAGAAGCTAGACAGAAAAATATGGATACAAAAAAGGTAACAGCAAAAAAAATCTTGGGTAACAGAAGAAATACTTCAGCTAATCTATAAAAGAAGGAAGTACAAAATTTTTAAGGGAAATTCAGTCACTTGGGAATGAAAGAAACAGGAAGTGCAGCGAAGCTAAGGCGAACTGGCTGCTTCAAATTGTGAAGAAATCCAAAAACAGATGAGTATCGGAAAGACTGACTCAGCATGTAGAAAAGCAAAAACAACCTTTGAAGAAATTAAAAGCAAGAGTGGTAATATTAAGAGTGCAATGGGCAATGGGAACAGGTTGAGTGATAAGGTAAGGAATGAGGAGGTCCTCCACAGAATAAGAGAGGAAAGAAACACACGGGAAACACAAGAAGAAGGGCCAGGATGACAGGACAAGTGATAAGATATCAGCGAATAACTTTCATGGTACTAGAGGAGCTGCAGGGGCCAAAAACAGTGCATTAAAACAGAAAAATTGAGGAGATAAATTGCACCTGCTACTCTATGATAAAGAGAGAAATTCGTGGCGGGCTGCATCAAACCAATTAGAAGACTGATGACTCAAAAATAGCTTCTCTTATTTGTAAGGTCATCTTACAGAATCTTGTAGTATCATTCTGTATTTTGTTTGAGCTATGGTGTCTTGTGGGCGAAGTAATGACTCAAAAAAGACAAAACGTTACAGCTTCTCTTATTTGTAAGATCATCTTACAGAAGCTTGTTTGAGCTATGGTGTCTTGTGGGCGGAGTAAATGATTTGACCTGATACTTTGTATTCATCTGTAGATGACACCTACGTGGGCATTATCTCCTTTCAAGCATAATATTACAGTTTTCAAACGTTTAATATTCGGAAACTGATTATCTTGCACACCTTCGTTTATTTACGGGATCCACCATACGTTCCAAATCTGTACGTATGGGTAGTTAAGGTCTGCTTCATAAAAACCTCATTTACATTCTTTGCTCTAATTCTGTGGTAGCGGAGCGCAAATAGGTACCAATTAAAATTATTTTCCGTAAGTATTTAACAACTACAATGGTAAGCTTACACAACACAGTATTTCAACAATTTGAGCCTGAAATCAACGATTTTTAGTAGTAGTAGTAGTAGTAGCAGTGGTCTTCCTGTGAAATCATCGATGCTATTGCAAGATCTCCAAGGTCACACTACTCCCCCCTGCTAACGTAGATCAAGGCAGCAGGCGCTTACAATGTTGAAAGACACAGACGGCGCGGAGTTATTGCTACGTGGTTGTAGAAGATTTGTGTATGCTAATTTTTGTTACGTAACTTCTTGATATGTGGTTTTTGCATAGTGATCATGCTGAAGAGATCACTGACAGTGAAATTACGTATACGTAAAGTTATTGTAACCTTACTTTGAATTAGTACCATAGCTCTTTTAAAGATGTCGACAGAAAGCCGCCAGGGCTTAAGCACTTTTATAACTAATTCTGTATTAGATGTAAATTTATTGAATTTTAGGCCCGTTTTTCGCTTGTTGTTTAGCATAGCGCGGACGTTTAGATGACTTGTACAGGGTGTTACAAAAAGGTACGGCCAAACTTTCAGGAAACATTCCTCACATGCAAATAAAGAAAAGATGTTACGTGGACATGTGTCCGGAAACGCTTAATTTCCATGCTAGAGCTCATTTTAGTTTCGTCCACCTACGCTCAATGGAGCACGTTATCATGATATCATACGGGATACTCTACCTGTGCTACTAGAACATGTGCCTTTACAAGTACGACACAACATGTGGTTCATGCACGATGGAGCTCCTGCACATTTCAGTCGAAGTGTTCGTACGCTTCTCAACAACAGATTCGGTGACCAATGGATTGGTAGAGGCGGACCAATTTCATGGCCTCCAAGCTCTCCTGACCTCAACTCTCTTGCCTTTCATTTATGGGGGGCATTTGAAAGCTCTTGTCTACGCAGCCCCGGTACCAAATGTAGAGGCTCTTCGTGCTCATATTGTGGACGGCTGTGATACAAGGCGCCATTCTCCAGGGCTGCATTAGCGCATCAGGGATTCCATGCGACGGAGGGTGGATGCATGTATCCTCGTCA
Source organism: Schistocerca americana (assembly GCF_021461395.2). Lineage (NCBI taxonomy): Eukaryota > Metazoa > Arthropoda > Insecta > Orthoptera > Acrididae > Schistocerca > Schistocerca americana. Next base: position 477,987,934 of record NC_060125.1, on the reverse strand, counting down.
ACGGAGGACATTTTGAACATTTCCTGTAACAAAGTGTTTGAAGTCACGCTGGTATGTTCTGTTGCTGTGTGTTTCCATTCCATAGTTAATGTGATTTGAAGAGAAGTAATAAAATGAGCTCTAACATGGAGAGTAAGCGTTTCAGGACACATGTCCACATAACATATTTTCTTTCTTTGTGTGTGAGGAATGTTTCCTGAAAGTTTGGCCGTGCCTTTTTCTAACACAGTGTATAGCTGTGTGTATAGGGGCCTCGAGATGGTGCCAATAAGGCGCCGAAACTGGCAATCCAACAAAATAATTAATACAACTACGGTTGTCGGTATTCATTTTCTTCAGGGCAAGTACAAGTGTCGAAGAGCATGAAAGGGAACGAATGGTTCACGCCTATACATAATGTTATTCATTCTGTAAATTGAGAAAGCAGTTAACGAAACGAAAGAAAAATTTGCAGAAGGAATTTAAGTTCAGGAAGAAGGAACAAAAACGTTGAGATTTGCCGATGACATTGTAATTCTGCCAGAGGCGGCAAAGGACTAAGATGAACATCAAAAAAAGCAAAACAAGAGTAATGGAATATAGTAAAATTAAATCAGGTGATGCTGTATCAGATTAAAAAGTGAGACACTACAGTCATTCAGCGAGTTTTGTTATTTCGGCAGTAGCAGAATTGGTGACGAGAAAATATAAAATACTGACTGACACAGCCATGAAACGCCTTTCGGAAAAACAGACTGTGCCATCACCAAATATAAATTTCAGCCACAAATATGCAACCGTAAGCGAGCTTCTATTAATAAAGTTAGCAAATAATCACTTACCAGAAGTTTATTTGTTTAATTTCGACGTAGATGAGTCTCTTCTTTAAAAGTCCACGATGCCACTCAAAATATTATAAAAAACCTTAATTTGTGGCTACCAATTATGATATAAAGTAATTAAACTTTCCAATTGGAAACTGAAACCGTTACTTACTTGGACACATTAATTAAAACATGTAACATGAACCAGGAGCTAACCAGCTGATGTCATATGCAGTAATTAAAGTTCAAATGTCCATTAAAACTATAAAGGTGAAACACATATGGCTGTCGCAAAGAGGCAAAAGTGGAATTAAACGCGTGGCATTTAACTACAGTGCTGGCGTAAACTGCACCTGAAGCTGCGAAATGATGCAGCAATATGAAGCTCAGTTACGTAAATGTTTATCTTTTTATGCACCGACATACCATCGTAATACACAAATAATAATCTGTGTTGTACCTGCATAAATCAGCATGACAATAATACCCTGTTAACAATAAAATTAAAATGAACAGTAACAAAGGTACCAAATGAACTAATACATGTTTCCATAACATAGAGGTCTAAAAATCTGCATTACCTGAGTTAATAAATCACATTCTTCTCTAGCGAAAAATTATGGAGCAAATTAAAGTTCCGAATACGACTTTACAGAAAATACATAAAAGTGCCCTGTCTTGGTAAAATAACTTATCGAAGATTAATGCCAGCTAGTGAATGTAATACACACACATTGCGGCACTGTGTTTTTAAAGAATACATTTACCTGCAAACAAGTAAATGTGAGTGAGTAAACTATCCTCATCAAGTTTCCTTATGTAATGATATATAAAAACGTAGATAATTTCCTTGCGTATACTATGGTATAGAGCTGCGTCAGGAAAAGTAGACAAATGTAAGGGTCCTCAAGATTTTAAGTTTCAGCAACTGAGCATGGTGCTATGAAGAAACACTGAACGTAGAAATCTATGTGATAGATATAGGTACACAATGATAACTCCCTGTGAGACAGTCGCCGAGGAAAAGAGGGTGTGCATTCTCTTTTCTCCTTGTAGAAGAGAAAGACAAATGAACTATAGTGTCGAGGATCCATTTTTATTAAATAATATTAATATTTATAACAATAACAATAACAATTTAAATAAAAATAAGGTGGGAATAATAGTACATTAAATTGTTATTATAATTGTGTAAATAATAACGTTGTTTCAAAACTTATGAAAAACTGCAACTCTAAGGCCAGTAGTCTCATTTGGGGCCAATAACATAAATAAATTTACAATTTGTACAGAAACCAGATGGCACTTATAAGAGCAGAGGGGCACGAAAGGGAAACACAGTGGTTGGGAAGGGAGTGAGACAGTGTTGTAGCCTCTCCCCGATGTTATTCAATCTGTATACTGAGCAAGCAGTGAAGGATACAAAAGAAAAATTTGGAGTACGTATTACAATCCATGGAGAAGAAATAAAAACTTTGAGGTTCGCCGATGACATTGTAATTCTGTCAGAGACAGCAAAGGACCTGGAAGAGCAGTTGAACGAAATGGACAGTGTCTTGAAAGGAGGGTATAAGATGAACATCAACGAAAGCAAAACGATGATAATGGAATGTAGTCGAATTAAATCGGGTGATGCTGAGGGAATTAGATTAGGAAATGAGACACTTAAAGCAGTAAAAGAGTTTTGCTATTTGGGGAGCAAAATAACTGATGATGGTCGAAGTAGAGAGGATATAAAATGTAGACTGGTAATGGCAAGGAAAGCGTTTTTGAAGAAAAGAAATTTGTTAACATCGAGTATAGATTTGAGTGTCAGGAAGTCTTTTCTGAAAGTATTTGTATGGAGTGTAGCCATGTATGGATGTGGAACATGGACGATAAATAGTTTGGACAAGAAGAGAATAGAAGCTTTCGAAATGTGGAGTACAGAAGAATGCTGAAGATTAGATGGGTAGATCACATAACTAATGAGGAGGTATTGAATAGAATTGGGGAGAAGAGGAGTTTTTGGCACAACTTGACTAGAAAAAGGGATCGTTTGGTGGGACAGGTTCTGAGGCATCAAGGGATCACCAATTTAGTATCGGAGGGCATCGTGGAGGGTAAAAATCGTAGAGGGAGACCTAGAGATGAATACACTAAGCAGATTCAGAAGGATGTAGGTTGCAGTACGTACTGGGAGATGAAGCAGCTTTCACAGGATAGAGTAGCATGGAGAGCTGCATTAAACTAGTCTCAGGGCTGAAGACCACAAAAACAACAACATAAATAATATAAATTTCCTTTACTTTACGTCTATGGACAGTTGTTTTGAACAGTATTGCTGCTCGCAAGATGACTGTTATATGTGGTGTTATTTATACATATTTGACGATGCTGATGCTAATTGTGTGATTAACTTTTGACGATGTCACTATGGCTGCAGCACATTAGGACATGTTTTCATGGAGCAGATCTGAAGATGGTCATTATAGACTGAAACCGGAAGTCTTATAACAAAAAATTTCTGACCACTGACATAAAGTAAAGGAAATTTATTCTATATTCGGATTACTGTTTTTATTCGCGAGCATGTCGCAGCTTGTGAAACATAAATAATAATAATTTTTTACTAATATATATAAAACCTTTTACGAAATTTGAAATCTATAGTCAGTATTTTGCGTTTTGAAACGTGCAAAAATTTCAACTACATAAATTTACAATATATTAATAACAAATCAGCAGTATTAAAATACCTTTCAAATTTTACATATTTTCTTTAAAAAAGAGATTAATAAATGAGAAAATTACATTTTAAAGCCTATTAATACGTTTATTGCAATATAAACAATTTAATTTAGTGAAAAATTTAAAATACAGAGAGCTAAGAGCTACTCAGAATCAGATACTTCAGAAGCTGGAATCCATACATATTATTAAATTTGATGTATGATGTGCGTATGTTTTACATTTCCTGTTAAAACACTCAACGGATTTGAACCAGACTTGATTCACATATCTCCTACTGTCAGGCAACAATCGGTATTCAGGTAAAAGTCACCAGCTATCATAGTTCATGAGATATGACGTCAAAAGCAATGAGATATGTGAAAAACTGCTGTATCTTGCCTGACTTTTAAATTTATTACTTATGTGGTGCTAATTCTACTCACAATAAATTTCGTAGACAGTATCCACATATGACGCTAAATGCACCTACAAAATTAAATCATAGTACCACACATAGTTCAGGAAATATTACGTCATAAACAGTGAGGTGCGTGAAAAACTGCGGCGTTGTGCATGACGTTTAAATGTAGTATTTCTTCGCTAATATGTTTATTCATAATACATTTTGCAAACGGTATCCAGATATGCCGCTTAATATACCGTCCCCCCCCCCTTCCTCTCCCAGCATATCATTGTACCAACCGTAGTTTGAGAGATAGGGCGTCAGAAACACTGATATGCGTGTAAAAATGCCGCATCATTACTACTAAGACGACAGTCGACTGAGCGTATTAAACGGCTGTTGGCGTAAACAGTAGGTAGACCCCAACGCGGCGCCTGATTATCTGTTTCTAATCTGAGTTTCGTATTCTCCAAGTAAAAGTTGAAGTTTTCTGGGGCGAAAAGGACTACCAAAGCTTCCAACTCGTAATCAGAGTAATTTATTTTCGCTTGTCTCTAGAACTATGAGGAGACTTTGCTTTGGGGACGTTTACAAAATCGCGTTGTAGACACGCGACGCAGCTGCGCCCAGTGAACAGAAACTGTTTTATAATCAGAAGTTGCCATACTCAAATAAAAAGTTAGGGACTGGCATCATTATTACCTTATCTGTAACCTGTAGTATTGTCAACTTGATTTCCAACTTAACGGAATCAAATTTCAACTGAAATTTCAATTTTTTTATGAATTGGTCATTGTCTTTCTTGGCTGAATGATTCATCTACTGTATATGATACCTCGCATGATTATCTCTAGTGCACTGTCTTATGTCATAGAGCAGAGCGTTCACCCTTGAACCATCTAAATTGTTTCATGGATGAAAATGACAGCATCATTCGTCAATGACGCGAAAGTTCTTTTGTAGGTTTTGTTTTCTTAAACAGTTTTACAAGGTCTGACATTTCCTTTATTATAGAAACTGGCGGTGTAATAGCAGTCCGTAAATGTGAGGAATGCTACTACAACCAAATTTCAAATTCTGAAACTTCATGAATAATGCGCAGCAGAACTATTAAATCATCTGTATTAGAGGAAAAAATTTTGAAGCTGGTGGCATATTGTTGACATGGAAAGTAAATCATATATGTGTTTCTTCATTTTGCCATTCATTATCAGTTTCTTCGCATTTAAGTGATTTTTCTTTCCCAACCATTATAAAGAATATCGTCACTTGTATTATTGATACCAAACGGTCATTCTTTTGCTAATCAAGTAACAAGTGTACCAAAGCCTTCTTAAGCGATAATTCTTAAGACTTCCGAACAAATCTGTAGGTCTAGGTTGTAGAGGTCCTGTAATTCTACATGGACTATCAAACACTTGTCGACTTTGCCGTCCAGAACCTTTCATTGATAGTGATAGACATCGATGAAACGTAATGTATACCTCTGCAGCATTTCTTGAACAAAGTTTTCTGAGAATAGATTCAGCTACTTTATCAAAGGTTTGTGGCGAGGGGAATGCGATCTCTATATCAACGTCGATAGGTGTCACCCGAACCATGTGGAATTGCGATTTCAGTGTCATGGCTATGTTTGTAACATTTCACGAGTACACGAGAACAGAGTAGGTTGCATTGGTGCAAGTGGAAATGTCGAATAGTTTCGTTTTGTTTATTTTCCAGGGCTAAGTGAGCGTATCTGACCAAAAATTTGTCGTTCCGTTTTTAGTATTGTGTCTTTAGCTTCTTCCACCTGAACTGTTCTGCTTCCCAAATCTCCCGATAGCAGAATTGGACTCAGAAATAACTTTCATTGATATCTACAGTTAATATTAAACATAAAATCAGTAACATCTGTAGGTCCTGCTTAACCGGTAGAAATACGGTATTAAATAAAACGTTCTACCGATATTATCAAATAGACTGACGGTATTTTTTTTATCGTTTTAATATGCTGTGAAGACTTGCTTTATTTTCTTTTATTCTGATTTCTGCCAGGAATGGGATGTATATTTTTTTGTGAGAAAGCGAGATTCTTGTCCCGCGTGTCTCTGGTCAATAGCCAATAGACCACAAGAAGCCTGACCGGACGTCCGGGCTTACCGAGGACGTGTGAGCACTCGGTTCGACCGAACATAGCTGGAAGGCAGCGGCCTCACCTTGAGTTTCTCTGGAGCCTTCACGTTAGTTGCAGTTCAACTTTCAGCTTCTCGATCGTTGAAGATTTGCTGCCTGGGAACCGTTGTGTGCCCATATTGTGGACTATGTGATGAGGCCCTTTCTGTAACGGGCAGTAATTTTGTCTCAACCTACGTGTAAGTCACTGCACCCAGGTTCGTCTCGGGCCTACTTGATATTTGTGTCGTTTCTCCGCTCTGCTGTTGTGAGCCAAAGGCTCACTTTTGTATCTTCTACATCTACATCTACAACTACATCTACATACAAACTCCGCAATCCACCATACGGTGCGTGGCGGAGGGTACCTCGTACCACAATTAGCATCTTCTGTCCCTGTTCCACTCCCAAACAGAACGAGGGAAAAATAACTGCCTATATGCCTCTGTACGAGCCCTAATCTCTCTTATCTTATCATTGTGGTCTTTCCGCGAAATAGAAGTTGCCGGCAGTAAAATTGTACTGCAGTCAGCCGCAAATGCTGGTTCTCTAAATTTCCTCAGTAGCGATTCACGAAAAGAACGCCTCCTTTCCTCTAGAGACTCCCACCCGAGTTCCTGAAGCATTTCCGTAACACTCGCGTGATGATCAAACCTACCAGTAACAAATCTAGCAGCCCGCCTCTGAATTGCTTCTATGTGCTCCCTCAATCCGACCTGATAGGGATCCCAAACGCTCGAGCAGTACTCAGTAGGTCGTATTAGTGTTTTATAAGCGGGCTCCTTTACAGATGAACCACATCTTCCCAAAATTCTACCAATGAACCGAAGACGACTATCCGCCTTCCCCACAACTGCCATTACATGCTTGTCCCACTTCATATCGCTCTGCAATGTTACGCCCAAATATTTAATCGATGGGACTGTGTCAAGCGCAACACTACTAATGGAGTGTTCAAACATTACGGAATTCTTTTTCCTATTCATCTGCATTAATTTACATTTATCTATATTTAGAGTTAGCTGCCGTTCTTTAAACCAATCACAAATACTGTCCAAGTCATCTTGTATCCTCCCACAGTCACTCAACGACGACACCTTCCCGTACACCACAGCATCATCAGCAAACAGCCGCACAGTCCTATCCACCCTATCCAAAAGATAATTTATGTAGTAGAAAACAACAGCGGACCTACCACACTTCCCTGGGGCACTCCAGATGATACCCTCACCTCCGATGAACACTCACCATCGAGGACAACGTACTGGGTTCTATTACTTAAGAAGTCTTCGAGCCACTCACATATTTGGGAACCAATCCCATATGCTTAGTTAGGAGTCTGCAGTGGGGCACCGAGTCAAACGCTTTCCGGAAGTCAAGGAATATGGCATCCGTCTGATACCCTTCATCTATGGTTCGGAAGATATCATGTGAAAAAAGGGCGAGTTGCGTTTCGCAGGAGTGATGCTTTCTAAAGCCGTGCTGATGGATGGACAGCAACTTCTCTGTCTCAAGGAAATTCATTATGTTGTAACTGAGAATATATTCGATAATCCTACAACAAACCGATGTTAAGGATATTGTCCGTAATTATCTGTTTCTTGCCGATTTTCTGTACACATTTCCGTGACTTGCGGACATTTAAGATTTTGTTGTCCACTCGCCATGTCACTATCGAAGGTGGCTTTTCTGCGTGCGCAAGACGTGCTTTCTGTCACATCATTCTGTAGGTTACACGTCCGATTTTTGTTTACTTATGCAACATTTGCCAGCCATATTTAAAATGTAGTTTATAAAAGTAGTATTCTTAGTGTAAAGGTTAACTGTAAACTGGCTGATATACAGGGTGAGTCACCTAACGTTACCGCTGGGTATATTTCGTAAAACACATCAAATACTGACGAACCGTTCCACAGACCGAACGTGAGGAGAGGGGCTAGTGTAATTGTTTAATACAAACCATACGAAAATGCACGGAAGTATGTTTTTTAACACAAACCTACGTTTTTTTAAAATGGAACCACGTTAGTTTTGTTAGCACATCTGAACATAGAAACAAATACGTAATCAGTGCCGTTTGTTGCATTGTAAAATGTTAATTACATCCGGAGATATTGTAACCTAAATTTGACGCTTCAGTACCACTCCCCCGCTGTTCGATCGTGTGTATCGGAGAGCACCGAATTACGTAGGGATCCAAAGGTCACCGCTTTCACCCGTTTCATGTGTCGCTACATCAGCAATTACGTGGTGGTGACTTTAAACATCGAGTGCAATTCTGTCAATGGGTATTAACAGAGAATGCGTTGCAGTTCTACCTTTTTACCGATGAAGCGGGTTTCACAAACCACGGGGCAGTGAATCTACGGAACATGCATTACTGGTCCGTGGACAGTCCTCGCTGGCTCAGACAGGTAGAGCGACAGCGACCGTGGACTGCATTGCAGGGGCCCAAACAGCTGCAACATACATCGCGTTTCTACAGAATGATCTGCCAACGTTGCTCGAAAATGTCCCACTGGAAACGCGTCGATGTATGTGGTATCAGCATGATGGTGCACCTGCACATTCCGCAATTAACACTAGGCTGACCCTTGACAGGATGTTCGACGGGCATTTCATAGGACGTGGAGGACGCATAAATTGGCCAGCCCGTTCTGCTGATCTTACACCTCTGGACTTCTTTCTGTCGGGTACGTTAAAGGAGAACGTGTACCGTGATGTGCCTACAACCCCAGAGGATATGAAACAACGTATTGTGGCAGCCTGCGGCGACATAACACCAGATGTACTGCGGCGTGTACGACATTCATTACGCCAGAGATTACAATTGTTTGCAGCAAATGATGGCCACCACATTGAATATCTATTGGCCTGACATGTCGGGGCACACTCTTTTCCACTCCGTAATAGAAAACGGAAACCACGTGTGTACGTGTACCTCACCCCTCATGGTAATGTTCATGTGCGTCAGTGAAAAAGACCAATAAAAAGGTGTTAGCATGTGGACGTAATGTGCTGTTCCAGTCTCTTCTGTACCTAAGGTCCATCACCGTTCCCTTTGGATCCCTACGTAATTCGGCGCTCTCCGATACACACGATCGAACAGCGGAGGAGTGGTACTCAAGCGTCAACTTTAAGTAGCAATATCTCCGGATGTAATTAACATTTTACAATGCAACAAACGGCACTGATTACGTTTTTGTTTATATGTTCAGATGTTCTAAGAAAACTAACTGGGTTCCATTTAAAAAAACGTAGGTTTGTGTTAAAAAACATACTTCCGTGCATTTTTTATGGTTTGTATTAACCAATTACACTAGCCCCTCTCCTCACATTCGGTCTGTGGAATCGATTCGTCAGTATTTGATGTGGTTTACGAAATATATCCAGCGGTAATGTTAGGTGACTCACCCTGTATTACCTAGTATCTTGTATTTTATGAAAATAGTGTTCATTCAGCGTCTGTTAGCCTGTAATGCACTGATGGCTTGGCATTTCATTAGAGCAGTGTTTAGCGCTTAGTGCTTACACAATTGAATTAAATCATTGGCCTCCTGTATTTTATTGGATTGCTGTTTAACGCTTTAACTGCTTGTCAAACTTGTTTTACGCACTGGTATTATGTTTAATTAGGATAATGTTTAATTCAGCCTATACGTGTTTGTGTTACAGGACGGGTAGCCGTTATTTAACGCATTATTTATCAGGGGACTCACTGTATGCTTTGGTCGATCTGGTGCCACTCACCAAACGATTTTGTAATACAACTGTTGAAAGGGTATCTATTCTTGTATGACAGCTGGCCAGCATTACTTTGCTATTTTTCGAACTAGCCACCTGTGGGTTAATTAACTTGTCACTTATTTATTTGCCGTTACTGCCCACCGGGCTTAGCTGGTTCCATCTATATATTTTGTCGGCTGTTGCTGCTTTTAACTTTCTTGTTTTATATCTTAATTATACATGATTTCATGAACATGATTTCTTATAAATCCCCTTGAGTGAATCTAAGCGTCACCGTCTAAAGGCGGCCCGCAGTAAAAGCTTATGCTGATGTATTGCTCGGCCATTACGCTCTCTGAGCTTAAGCTTAAGATTATCCAAAATAGTTACTAATTTCTGTAAATTCTCAAGCACTTTCATCAACTGTAGAGATGTTAAATGACTTCTGGCCGTCAAGTCTGTTGATCTGTGTTTGTCGTAAATCCTATTAAGGTTCCTCGTAGCTAATTCTGTCCAATTACGTTTCGTCAGTATTATCGGTAAGCTGGTCTTTACGGACGAGGCAACAAGACCTATAATGAAAATTGTATGTAATGTTGTATTAATTGAAATGGCTTCACCGTAGTATGTATTTATAACCGAATCTTAAGCCGTTTATTTAACTGCTAAGAACAGTTATTTGATTCGTCTTGACCTGTAACTCTTTATAACAAATTTTACGCAACTGCTTAGTATTTTAAGTTACTTTGGCTTAGACAGTTATTATTGGGCCTTAAGCCGTTTCAGTAGTTCCTAAGTATAGCCAAACCGATGATCTTGAATTATTTGTTAACGAACAACGCCGCAGGGCGATTAACAGTTTGGTAACAACTGCTTAGTATTGGAATATTTTATAATTTCATTTCGACCCTGCATTGTGGGATGACCTTTGTTGATTTTTAACTATCATCTTTCTATCATCCATTTCAAGGGTTATATTTAACTGTATTTTTCGTTTATTGTAAAAAGTTTAATTTTTTGTTAATGAAGTCCTGTGCTGGTACACTGTATTTTGAGGTCCCAGAACCTTTCCACCCCCACCCCTCACCCCCGCAACCAGCTCCCTAACAGTTCAGTTCTCCTCCACAATAGTCTATATTTTTGTTCTCACACTTCGACTGAGAAATCATCCTTGACACATAGCTATGGAGTCCGCAGTAAGATTATTTGCCAAATAACAAATTTCAGCTAATGAAGTTCCACTCATGGAGCGATTGTAGCAGACCTGATGTTTCGGAATCAGGCCACAACGCGACGCCTAAATCGCTGCCGTATAAACTAAATCACGTCTACCTAAGATTTTCCTACTTTTTCTGAGGAAACACTATACCATTATATTTGGAATAAAGTTATATACAATAAATTTCCTCTATTTCCGTCACTGACCACAAAACTAGTGGACTTAGACTACCGGTTTCGGTAGCAATTATCTGTAAAAAGCATGGGAAAAACACAACTAGTGCACAGATTATATCTTAAAACAATGAAACATGCGATAACGAAAAATTATTACCTTCATGGCTGTGGATACAAGTGTTTAAAATATGATGACGCATACCTATTTTATAACGTGTCCTAATATAATAAAGCCATAGTAGCATGGTCACAAAATATACGCAAAATCAGCTTAGCATTGTAGCACATATTTAAAATATGGTGTTAACTAGGTGAGATTGCAGGTGGTGATTCCGTCGAGCGCTTGTTCGTAACAAACAGCAGTGCGGTATCCCCAACATATGATCGTGCCGTAAGCTCGTTAGGTATCGCTTCTGTAATTCTACTCACGTTCGACAATTATAAAATTGTACGGAATGCAGGAAAGAGAGGTACCATGGGTAAAGTCCACTATATGATTGCCAAAAGCAAAAATTATTACATTTATAATATATAATAATTGAAAACTGAATAAAGTTAAATTCAAAATTGTGCTTAAGCGATAATATGTGATTCTGAGACGGTCTTGTGGTCATTTCAGATATAAATATTAACAATAACAAGCTTATGGAGTTAATAAAATAGTATTAAGTTGGTAGAATAACTAGGGAAAGAAGCGAAAAGGATGAAAACAAAATATTGAATTACAAATAATCTGCTACATATGCTGGCGTAACCGTCAGAATGCAGCATAGGCGAGAAGTGGGAAAACTTACCTTCCTGAGGTTCTCAAGTACTCTACGGCAAATATTGTAAAAGTCATTTAATAAGATTTTCTTGTTAATGACATGAATTACATATACAGAGAAGGAACAATCAAACTCGAGAGGAAAACGAACAACGGAAGGAAAAAGAGCAAATATTTGACGCACTCTATACTGTGTAATGACAGGGCAAGTATATATACAAGAGGCGTCAAGCAATTGATTTACAACATTATCAAATAAAGCGAAGCAGGCAGTGGGCACTTTTGCAGGTTCCTGGTTTTTAGCTTTATGAATTTCAAACACTCCCAATAATGAGTACGCCCTTTTTGCCCTCTGTGGTGAATACACGTACTTTTGTCAATGCTTTCTATAGTATGGCCGGTTTTCACTAAGCGTAAACCAAGTTTTGTTACTTGGTTGTAAAATCTCCTTAAGCCTCACATTAAAAGTCTACCGGTTTCACCGATATAATACTTTTTGCAATTATTACACTCGATCCTGTTACATCACAGCCGTCAAATTAATAATGTGCACTTGGTAACTTACGTTCTAGGCGAAGTTGTAGCGAGCATTGATTTGAAAACGGCATCTGGCTTTAGATTTTCTGAAGCATTTCACTATTTGGTAGGAAATAGCGTTGTGATGACTTTCATTCTTTCTTTAATAGTGCTGTTTCCTGGATGATGGGACCGCTATTATTTTCTATATGCATGAATCATCTAGCGGACAGGTTAGGCTGAAGTCTGCGGCTGTTTCCTGATGATGATGTGATGTGCGGGAAGGTGTCATCGTCTGCAGCTCGTGGTCGTGCGGTAGCGTTTTCGATTCCCACGCCCGGGTTCCCGGGTTCGATTCCCGGCGGGGTCAGGGATTTTCTCTGCCTCGTGATGACTGGGTGTTGTGTGATGTGCTTAGGTTAATTAGGTTTAAGTAGTTCTAAGTTGTAGGGGACTGATGATCATAGATGTTAAGTCCCATAGTGCTCATAGCCATTTGAACCATTTTTGAAGGTGTCATCGTAGAGTGACTCTAGCAGGATACAAGATGGTTTGGGTAAAATTCCTAGTTGGTGTGATGAATGGCAGCTAGCTCTAAAAGTGGAAAACGTAAGTTAATGCAGAATATTAGGAAAAATAAACCTGTAATGTTTGAATACAGCACTAGTGGTGTGCTGGTTGACGCAGTCACACCAATTAAATATCTAGGCGTAACGAGCATTTAGTGATTTTACTAGGGAAGGTAAATGGTCGACTTCGGTTTGTTGATAGAATTTTAGGAAAGTGTGTTTCATCTGAAAAGGAGGCCGCATATAGGTTTCTAGTGCGAGCTATTCTTGAGTAACGCTCGAGTGCGGAGGATCCGTCCCGGGTCAGATTAAAGGAATACACTGAAGCAATTCAGAGACGGTCTGCTAGACTGATTAGCAACAGGCAAATATTACAGATATTCTTCGAGAATTCAAAATGGAATCCGCGGAAGGAAGGCGGCGTTCCTTTCGAGGAACACTATCGAGAAAATTTGGAGAACTGACATTTGAAGATGATTGCAGAACGACTCTACTGCCGACAATGTACATTCCGCGCAAGGACAATGAAAATAAGGTGTAATTAGTGCTCATACGGAGGCATATAGGCAATCGTTTCTCCCTCGATTAGTCTGCGAAGGGAACAGGAAAGAAAAAGACTAGTAGTGGTATAGGGTACCGTCGGCATCACACCGTAAGCTAACTTGCGGAGTGTGTATATAGGTGTAGATTATACGCTGACGGAAAAAACAACACCAAAAATAATTAATCTAGAGTAATGAAATTACGGGAGTAACTTTCTCTAGGTAATATATTGAAGTGATTAAAATTGCAAGATCGACGGTTAACATACGTGCGAGATGAACCATTGCAAATATGAAGTCATGGTACGTTTATAGCCGTTGTAAACACCAGGAAGTTAAATGCATGCATGCAAAGGTGCATACACTGTGTTGTACAGGAGCCGGATGTCAGTTTGCAGGATGGAGTTCCATGCCTGCTGCACTTGGGCGACCAATATGCACTCCTGGAAATTGAAATAAGAACACCGTGAATTCATTGTCCCAGGAAGGGGAAACTTTATTGACACATTCCTGGGGTCAGATACATCACATGATCACACTGACAGAACCACAGGCACATAGGCACAGGCAACAGAGCATGCACAATGTCGGCACTAGTACAGTGTACATCCACCTTTCGCAGCGATGCAGGCTGCTATTCTCCCATGGAGACGATCGTAGAGATGCTGGATGTAGTCCTGTGGAACGGCTTGCCATGCCATTTCCACCTGGCGCCTCAGTTGGACCAGCGTTCGTGCTGGACGTGCAGACCGCGTGAGACGACGCTTCATCCAGTCCCAAACATGCTCAATGGGGGACAGATCCGGAGATCTTGCTGGCCAGGGTAGTTGACTTACACCTTCTAGAGCACGTTGGGTGGCACGGGATACATGCGGACGTGCATTGTCCTGTTGGAACAGCAAGTTCCCTTGCCGGTCTAGGAATGGTAGATGGGTTCGATGACGGTTTGGATGTACCGTGCACTATTCAGTGTCCCCTCGAAGATCACCAGTGGTGTACGGCCAGTGTAGGAGATCGCTCCCCACACCATGATGCCGGATGTTGGCCCTGTGTGCCTCGGTCGTATGCAGTCCTGATTGTGGCGCTCACCTGCACGGCGCCAAACACGCAAACGACGATCACTGGCAACAAGGCAGAAGCGACTCTCATCGCTGAAGACGACACGTCTCCATTCGTCCCTCCATTCACGCCTGTCGCGACACCACTGGAGGCGGGCTGCACGATGTTGGGGCGTGAGCGGAAGACGGCCTAACGGTGTGCGGGACCGTAGCCCAGCTTCATGGAGACGGTTGCGAATGGTCCTCGCCGATACCCCAGGAGCAACAGTGTCCCTAATTTGCTGGGAAATGGCGGTGCGGTCCCCTACGGCACTGCGTAGGATCCTACGGTCTTGGCGTGCATCCGTGCGTCGCTGCGGTCCGGTCCCAGGTCGACGGGCACGTGCACCTTCCGCCGACCACTGGCGACAACATCGATGTGCTGTGGAGACCTCACGCCCCACGTGTTGAGCAATTCGGCGGTACGTCCACCCGGCCTCCCGCATGCCCACTATACGCCCTCGCTCAAAGTCCGTCAACTGCACAGACGGTTCATGTCCACGCTGTCGCGGCATGCTACCAGTGTTAAACACTGCGATGGAGCTCCGTACGCCACGGCAAACTGGCTGACACTGACGGCGGCGGTGCACAAATGCTGCGCAGCTAGCGCCATTCGACGGCCAACACCGCGGTTCCTGGTGTGTCCGCTGTGCCGTGCGTGTGATCATTGCTTGTACAGCCCTCTCGCAGTGTCCGGAGCAAGTATGGTGGGTCTGACACACCGGTGTCAATGTGTTCTTTTTTCCATTTCCAGGAGTGTAGATACAGTTAATGCTGTTTGTGAAGGATGCTGGAGATGTCGTCCGATGGCGTCCCGTATGTGCTCGATTAGAGGCAGATCTGGTGATCTAGCAGGTCAAGCCTGTGGTGTCACCGCCAGACACCACACTTGCTAGGTGGTAGCCTTTAAATCGGCCGCGGTCCGTTAGTATACGTCCGACTCGCGTGTCGCCACTGTCAGTGATTGCAGACCGAGCGCCGCCACACGGCAGGTCTAGAGAGACGTTCTAGCACTCGCCCCAGTTGTACAGCTGACTTAGCCAGAGATGGATCACTGACAACTACGCTCTCATTTTCCGAGACGATAGTTAGCATAGCCTTCAGCTACGACCTAGCAAGGCGCCATAGCATTTGATATTGAGATTATAACATGTACCGTCAAGAGCGATGTACACCAATTGTGGATAAAAGTTAAGTATTATATCAACTACGTACTTTATTTGCGACTATTAATTCCCTTAACTGTTCCAGACCTCGCGCCAGTCAGCGTGTAATTAAACGCGTGCATTTCGGCCTCCTCTAGCAACACGGTGTTGGCTCTTCTGCCAACACATCAAAGCCAACGTGTCGACACTCTGTAGAGCTTGTTGGACTACAACAGTGGCATGTGGGCGAACGTTATACTATTGAAAAAAATCCCCTGAAATGGTGTTCTTGAATGGCTGCGCAACACATCGAATCATCAAACTGACCTACAGATTTACCCAATGACATGTTGTTCATGAACGGTAGCACGTAAGGATGAATCACCAGACTGACATCTAATTTGTATTCAGGGTGCATGGGATAACCGTGACAGTGCTCCTGCTGTCATACGAAACTGCACCCCAGACCATAGCTCCAGGTGTAAGTCCAGTGTATCTAGCACGAAGGCAAGTTGTTTGCAGGCCCTCATCTGGCCTCCTTCTAGCCAATACAGCGCCATCACTGGCACCAAAGCAGAACCAGCTTCGATTAGAGAACACACTAGACCCCCAGCTTGCTCTCCAAAGAGCTTTCACTTGACATTACTGAAGGCGTAAATGGGAGTGGTTTGCGGTCAATGGAATCCACGCTACACGGTGTCTGGCTCGGAACTGTCATTGAAGTAACCGATTTGTAACAGGTCCTTGTGCCACTATGGTGAGAACTGCAGCTGAAATTACTTCCGCAGGTGCGGTACGATGCGCCAGCGTCACGGCAGTATCACGGGGCGTCCGGAGACCAGTCTTCTGGTGACTGCAAATTCTCGTGACCACCGTTGCCAGAATTCATGTACAGTGGCTACATTTCTGCCAAGTCTTTCTGCAGTTCGCAGAAGGCACATCAGCTTCACTTAGCGTTATTGCGCGACCTCTTTCAAACTCTGTGAGGTGTTGATAATGTGGACCTCGTCGCCTTAAAGGTATTCTTGACTAATATCAGCTCACCACGTCCAATCGCAAAAGTAACTAACGCCCACGACCATTATACGGTGTATTTAAATCAAACCTGATTTGCATCCTCCTTATGAGACTTTCGTGAAATTTGAACAGACATGACTTTCAGATGCAGAAACACGCCTACCAACTTTCGTTTATGTCGCACAACTCCTCGGATAGCGACTTCTTTTCTGTCAGTCTATGTACATAATTCCACTCACTCTATGTACCACATTTCATGATAATTAACATTTCAATAGTTCTGTATCCCATTGCACCTGTTCGAGAAAAGTCTTTACGTTTGATAGCCGAAGCAGCCCTCGGAACATTCTAGTTCGGAGTGTCTCCAGTTTCAATCTATTTAAGGTGTGCGACTCATATCACCGAAAACGTACGAGTGTGCGCAGGAAAGAACTCATGAGTCAGAGAGAATCGCTGTTCGACAGCTGCCTATTCCCCCGTGTAAATGTTCCTCCCACTCTCGCCACTTTCTCTCTCCCTTTTCTCACCTCTCCACCGCCTGCACGATATTAGCCATTGGCCACTTCACTACAACACTATGACAAGTTTTCAAGTAGGATGGTAAAAATAGAAGCTCAAAAACTGTCTCCACTGTAGTTGGGAATGAACTAGTATCATACGTAGCTCATAGTAACTTGCTGAAACTACTGACATCCATGTCCCAGTAAAGATGACGATGACAACAGTAAAGATGATATAAACTTTCTTACCTCCTTCATCACACGTTCCGATGAGTTCAATGGTATGTTGATATAAAAAATGTTAAACCAAAAATTGTGAGGCATTGTCTGAGATGACCTTACCCGTGTGACTGACCAGTTTTATTTCTTTACAAGAGTATGTGATATAGATTTGGTGGTAGCCTTTCTCAGTGGCTTCAATGGTACAAATTTTGTGGTCAGTACCAAAGCTACAAAATATACTAAAAACCCTTTTCGATCAACATTAGCACATTCTTTAGCTTCGAAGGAATAAGGAGAAACAGTGATGTAATGTGAAACAGTATGAGGTTTTGTGTTCTGGAATGGTTTATATTTAGGTAAAACTCTAAGAGTTTCTATGATACTGAAATAAGAAATATCACAAAGCTTGTGATAGCATTTCCTTGGTCCAAAGTTTACAAGACTGACGTGACTGTAACAAATCAGTATGAACTACTGGGATTCTTATGTTGAATGAGATACCATTTTTGATTATATGTTACTGCCTTATCGTTGTATTAGAATGAGCTTAACACTTCAACTTGACTCTGTTGAACGAATGGTCCTTGTCTTGTTCCTTGCTACAGCCATAAGGAACATGCAATGAGATATTTGAAAGCCACATCTATCGAATATGGACTATTCTTTCCATTAAGACTTTCCTGAATTCCATTACTTAATCTTGTGGACAATCGGGAAACTGTGTCAGCTACTACATTTTCTTTCCAGGTATGTGAATGACAGTGAACGTGAACCCCTGCAGATACTACACCTATCTTACCATAGCTTAGCAATCACCAAAAACTGCAAAACTCCACCATCTATATAGACCTTGGTTCCATGACCAAACAAATAGCCACGAGACTCAGTGAATCTCCCAATCAAAAGCCAGTGTTTCAGACTGTAATTGAGTAGTCAAACCTTGTGATTGCTTTACTCGCAGAAGTGACAGTCCGATGAAGTACCCTTCCATCTTCCTCAAATTCCTTAAGAGTTCTTAGTCTAATCGATCTTTAAACTGTCAGTCCCAAAACAATTTTTTTAAATTTAAATCAGGATTTTATAAGACAGGAGCAGTAAGAAAAACCTCTTTTACGCCATCAAACTCTGTCTGTGTTTGTTCTTACTAATCCCGTTGAAAATACCTACTTGTAAGCCAACAGAGACTTATGG
This sequence comes from Schistocerca americana, assembly GCF_021461395.2. Classification (NCBI taxonomy): domain Eukaryota; kingdom Metazoa; phylum Arthropoda; class Insecta; order Orthoptera; family Acrididae; genus Schistocerca; species Schistocerca americana. Next base: position 477,969,176 of record NC_060125.1, on the reverse strand, counting down.
TAGCTGTTATACTGAGATTCATAAAACGCTTCCAAAAATTTTAAAGTAAAAAAAAAGAACATAATTGCTTCTTTGTGCAAGGAGTCCGAAATTCCTTGATCGCTTCCACTTGATCATGATTAGATTGCGTACCCACTGCTGTCACAACACGTGCAAGAAGCTTAGCGATTTTAGACATTTCTAATGTAATTGTAACTCGCGATTTCTCAAATACACCCGAAGTCTGTTGAAGACCTTGTTCTGAACTTCCTGCAAGCTTTCCACTAACAGTACATCATCCATGTACGCGGTAATATGCTAATGACATGCTCTTAAAGCCTCGTGTGAGGTAGCCGAACTTACTTTCAGTCTGAAAGGCAGATTTCAGAATTGATAACACGTACCATAACACAGAAATTCAGTATACTTGCGACATGAAGTGTGCACCACAATTCGGCAGTAACTCTAGCGAATGGTTCAAATGGCTCTGAGCACTATGGGACTCAACTGCTGAGGTCATTAGTCCCCTAGAACTTAGAACTAGTTAAACCTAACTAATCTAAGGACATCACAAACATCCATGCCCGAGGCAGGATTCGAACCTGCGATCGTAGCGGTCTTGCGGTTCCAGACTGCAGCGCCTTTAACCGCACGGCCACTACGGCCGGCAACTCTCGCGAAGTTCAATGGACGACAGAACATTGACTCTAGGGAAAATTCTGTATCAATTCAGCCAGCGTTTTAGTGCGATTAGTTTCCCATAGGAAGATGGGTATGTATTTGTCGTCAGTCCAATACAAGTCTAACTGAATCAACTTTGTTGGCACCAGAATGAAAGCACTTTTACACGAACTAACAGCGGGTTTAATGACACGCTGTTCCAACATTTTTTACATGATATCTTGTTCATAACAAAGGAGTACCGAATATTGCTTAACAAAACCCTTATTATGTTCCTTACCTGAAACTGATACTTGAAAATTCAGATTGTCCCAGGAATATCAGACAACACAAATGAATGTTGCGGCAAATTACTGAAAAAGTCTTTGATTGATTCACTGACATCCTCTACACGGTGGGTTTGGCACTGTATTTCTTCTGAAACATTCATTCAATAATCATAGCGTTTAGTATCACTACAAAATAACATTCATCATATATATTCAAAAATCCCACATTAATCCAACCTAATTGAAACATAACCTCCACACCAGATGAATCTGATATTCTGCTCACACGTGCCGCAAACCTAAATACAATATTACTCCCACAAAAAAGTACCCAGATATGAAAGCTTCTATCCCCAGAAATTATAGTGTTAGAAAGCCCTATCTATGCATAAAATTCCCCTTAATTCAGTACCGTTGAATACAAGATACTCTCTGACTGTAGGAAAAGCATCAATGCTTGATGAGTATTGTGTCGCTGGTCAAAAGCAATGTAAACTACGTGAGGTTTTAGTTTCTCCCGGCGTGTACATGGTCATATAGCTTACAGACATGCAGCCGGGTGACGTCGTCGACAACTGCCGATATTTCGATAGGAGCAAACCCTGTAGTTTTGCCTTGAAATTGGCAAGGTGTGCTCCTGTCAAAATATCGGCGGTTGTCGACGACGTCACCCGGCTGCATATCCGTAAGTTACCTGAACAATGTCAGTCAGTTCTTTTTTTGCACGTGAGGCACAATATCAACCGAAATAATTTATAATTCGTGAAATGAAAACGATCTACGTAATGGCACCCACAAGCTCTTGTGTGTCAGTTGCAGGAGGTGGATCCTACAACACAAAAACTTGCATGGATAAAATTTATACTCTTTTATTAGCACTACTGACATGTAATCTGGCAAAGGTAAATACTTAACCTCTTCTACAGGTTGAAAAGTATTTAAACCGACAAACTCTGGGAGGTTGTAGGAGACATCAAAAGAAATATTTTTCCCTAGAGTAATTTTTTCTTATGAGTATTTAAACCGGTAGAGGAAGATTTCGCTGGCGGCAAATCAGTTAAACCAACAAATACTTTTCCATTTTTTATGACCAAGAGACAACAACTAGGTAGCAGATACCGCCCAATTAAACAGTCCCCAACAACACCGACCCACACATTAACGAACAACCGCACTTGATGAGCGCTAGTAACTGCGGCATGTGGGTTATCCTCACTCCAAAACATGCGAATTGTGCATGTTGAAGACTCCATCACCCCCGAACGTTGCTTCATCGGTATACAACACAGAGGATGGAAATGTAGGATGCATGTCACACTGTTCCAAATACCACTGCGAAAACTGTGCTCTGGGTGGATAATCAACTGGTTCCAGGTTGTGGACACGCTGTAAGTGAAATGAACGCAACAATTGCTCTCGAAGGACTGTTCTTACATTCGTCAGATTCGTCCCCATGTTACGTGAAATTGCACGAGTACTGATTGAAGGATCCACATGTTGCAAGACAGCTTCCTCAACTTGCAGCGTCCTAACCGTGCGTCGGCGTCCCTGTCCAGGTAATCTGCAAAATGACCCGGTCTCATGCAGACGTTGGTACACAACAGCAAAGGTCGTATGATGCGGGATACGGCGATTAGGATATTGTTGATAAACCCGATGTGCAGCTCGTCCGTTGTGGTGCGCTACGTAGTACGCACCAACCATATCAGTGTACTCACTCCAGGCGTATCGCTACATTAGTAAACAGTGACAATGCACTGCTTCACTGGTGGACAGCAGTTGCCTACAACTGAAGAGCGTAATACGGCCTCCACAGGTTTAAATAATCCTCATAGGAAAAAATGACATTAGGGAAAAATATTTGTTTATATGTCCCCTACAACCTCCCAGAGTTTGTCGGTTTAAATACTTTTCACCCTATACAGCATTTAAAATTGTTCATCTAACCGAATATCATCATTGTTCGACTGACTCAGTCGCTTCTAGTAAGTGCTGGTCGTGGTGCATACATCGATGGCAGTCTTCCAAATGGCACCGTCTCTTCTGCCTCAACATCTACGTGCGCCGACATATAAAGAGGTGCTGAAGGATACTATTTTTTCTGTTGAGGCCGTGCCCATCAGCGGAAATCTTTATCTGCATAACGCCACCCAGGGGTCATGCGGCAAGTTTCCGGAAGCATGTGCCGGAAAACCGGAAACTGGACGGGAGACGGTAGCACTGGCGCTGAACATGACGACGCTGAGGTTCATAATGGCTCGACATACATGAAGGGTGTCGCTGATAACACAGACGGATGCTTCCGGCAGCGTTTGAGACGACTGTTGTGTAGGCAACGTCCGCGTAGGGGGGCAGGGATAGACGCGCATGGACATCACGTCTGATGGTGACACGTGCGTTTGAACCTCTGGCATCGGCAGTGGCTGCATATATGTACTGGACTGTTTTTCTGGCTCTCTTGCCCGCTAGCTTGTTTAGCCTCTGGACGTGTCTACCAGTCGTTCCTATTGGGAGCGAAATGCTCTTTCCTTACCATGTGCTGCCCACACTGCCACCGTAGTCAGTTTTCGGGAATATTGTACCCCTTAATGGTAGGTTTTGGAAATACATACCATTCTTCTCTGAATCCTGACGTTTCTCATTTTACGTGTAGGAAAAACATCCCGGTTGCCCACCCGAGCTCCTGATACCATTCTGACATGTACATTCCTACGTGCCTTCCCCTATAGTTTTCCTCTCTACAGCTCTGTTTATTAGACGTACCCAACATCTTGTCCCTACTTCTTGCAAATGTTTACCATATGTTTCATGGATAAGCTTTTCATTTCTTATTTTATCAAACTACTGAATTTTCAGCATCCTTCTCTACCAACACATCTCAAAAGCCACTGAAATGTGGGACTTAAGGAAAGTTATAAAGAGTGTGAACGGGGCTTAATCACTTAACGTTGGTTGCACGATTTATTTAAGGAAATAATTTATTAAAACAATCATATTTTTAAAAAAAATTGACTGTAACGCAAGCTACACTGACGCTGAAGGTCTTATTAAAAAAGAATTCAAAATTATTTGTCAGCTGAAGGCCACAAGCAATACTTCAGAACAATTAACGGCTGAAGGCCTGAATCACAAATGAGGAAGATAATTACACGTTAAAAATACCGAAGTAATTTTTAAAACAATCATTAAAGAAAATTTACTCTAACACAAGCTACACTGATAGCTGAAGGCCTTATTCAGAAGAACTGACATTATTTGTCGGCTGAAGGCCACAAGCAATAGAAATAACTTAAACAATATATTAATTTTAAACAATTGACACAATCAGACCAGATAAAGAAGGGAGTGATCCACAGACAGTGCTCCAAGGATCGACCTGAGAGAAGTCCGTACAGCTGCGTAAGCGGTGAGACAAGCAGCGAAGAGTTATGCTCACCTAACAGGATGGCAACTCAAACTAGGGACAGTTTAAACGCCGATCAATACTCTTATCCACTCCACCTAACCTGTAATAACCAGTACAACGACGGAAAAGTTCAAAAGAGCGTGAAGTGACCGACAGCACTGCGTCTTCAGAATCTGGTGTTTAAAACATCGAAAGTCAGAAGGAACCACTACAACCAAGGCAGACAAAAGAAACCACAATCCGCACCGCAATCAAGCAGGCTGTCGAACTACACATCATGCCGGACAGCATCGACGAGGAAAAGTATGCTGCCGCAAAAATACGTTAACGTCCAGAGCGTTAGCGGCCACTAGGCAGTAATATACCGCTGGTTGCACTTCACCAAATAATAACACAAAATTAAAAAACTAATAACAGGCAGCAGAAGATGGCTAATATATTCCGCCAACTCGACACACTCCACTTGCCGCTGTTCGTGTCACAGCGACCCTCAGGCGGCAATGCACGAACAAAAGGGTGATTACAAAATAGTGGAGGTTTCACGACTGGATTAATGTTTAGTCAACTCAATGACTGGGTGCGGTGGACAACGAGGTTGTGGCCCTCGCAACTACAGCCCCTCGATCCGGCAGTGCCCGTGTGCCGCCAGCGGTCCCGGCGTGTCTACGCGCTGCCGGACCTCTCTTCTGTTCCGTGCCAACCGAACTCTCACACGTCGACCCGGAAATACTAGAGGTCAGCCTCTATTCTCTTCTTTTCCAGTTTTTCCACAGTCCATGATTGCCTACCATACTACGCTATGCTCCAAATGTATTGCTCTTATTAGGATTTCCGATTGATACTCGTAGACTTCTTTCGGCCAGGAAGGCTTTTACCCCTGTCGTACTTACTTTTAACTCTGAGCATATCGCTCCTATTCTTCCATTCTTATTGTTCCCTCTTTATTCCTGTACATAGCACTCTTTACCTACAGCTTACTCCTATATATATATATATATATATATATATATATATATATATATATATATATATATATATATATAATTTGCATCTTGCGCCATTTTACTTTGTCGAACGCTTTCTTTAAGGTCCTGTGAACGTAGTTTGATTTCTGTAAACGTTGATTTGACTGTCAGCCACACCGTCAGAACTGCCTCTTTTGTGCCTTTCCTGTCGTAAACGCAAAATGGTCTTCCTATAGCTGATCCTCTGTTCTTCTTCCCATTCCTCTATAGATAATTCTTGTCAGCAACTTGGATGCTGTTATGTTGCTTGTGCAAAATTATGCGAAATGGTCTGCCTTCACTATTTACGACGATCTCTCGTGTTTCTCCAGAAGTGTGTTGGTATGTCGAAAGTCGCATAGATTCTACACACTGATTACTTACTGATTACCGCATTTGTTTACTGCTAACGTCGCACAAGATGGTGGCAAGTAGTATATTTGCAAATGGGTCAGCTTCCAATAAAAGCAGAATCTTGACGTGTATAAAGAGTAAAAAAAGTAATAAAAATACGAAAAACGGAGCTTGGGAATATATATATATGCAGTCTGCCAAGGAAGGAAAGCAAGGGATATTATTGAGAACAGTGCGAGCGATCGTGTTTCAACCACATTAAAACCTAGTACAAAATTTGGAGATGTTGTGGCAAGCTCATCACCAACAAATCACACTGAAATGTCAGTTTTTCTTGCTAGTACATATCATGTATCGGAGAATGAGGAAAAGCCTTCTTACTGTAATTAAGAAAAAAGCTGGATAAACTACTAAACCCTTCTGAGCACAGTTTCGGCACGATTTTTCGTCCTGGTCCTGCGTGAACGTAGAAACGGCAAGAGTAAATCAATAAACGAAGACTCTGTAAATATCCTGAAAATGTCCCTTTTGTAGGGTAGAAGGTAGCAAACCACCCACGGCTTTCGTCAGAATGAACTTGGAAAAAAAGATATGTGGGTGAAGAAACCGGAAATCTAGCTGATAAGTTAAGCTTAGCACAGAAAAATAGGCTGGAATAAACATCACTTGCTTGTAAGGAAAATTGGTTTTTACAGGAGACAAAGAAGGCATGGGACTAGCTGGTTTACCCAGTTTCATACAAGGGAAAGAGCTTAAAGATATACTAAAAGGCTCATCAGGATGGTCAGAACCAAATTAGCGGTCGTCCGAAGTTAATCATTGTTTTGAGGGAAAAAGCAGGAATACTGAGTGCCCTTACAATACAACTAACTAAAACTAAACTGAACTAAAACCAACTCCTTGATCAACTTTGTCGTTGAAGATAAGCTAGCTCAATGTTGAAGATAGTCAATAGTTTCAGCAAAGAGCAGCATATTAATGCGGTGTGTCAATTCGTGTTAAGAAACCTTCAATGAATGGTAACAGTGGATTAGATCTAGGTTTATTGATTAGCGTCTCGCAGTTTGAAACTGCAGCTATACACTGAGGTGGCAAAACTAACAAGACGCCTCCCAATATCGTGCAGCAACTGGACATGGCTTGCAGTCAAGAAGTGGCTGGAAATCCTCTGTAGAAATACTGAGCCATTCTGCCTCCACAGACGTCCATAATAGCAAAAGTGTTGCCACGGCGGGATTTTCTGCACGAACCTCTCAACAGTGTCCCATACATGTTCGACGGGATTCATGTCGGCGATCTGGGTGGCCAAATCATTCGCTCGAATTGTCCAGAATGGTCTTCAAAAAATCGAGAACAACTGTGGCCAGTGACACGGCTCATTGTCATCAACAAAAATTCTGTCGTTGTTTGGGAATGTGACGTCCATGAATAGTTGCAAAAGGTCTCCTAGTAGCCGAACATAATCATTGCCAGTCAATAATCGGTTCAGTTTGACCAGAGGACTAAGTCCATTCCATGCAAACCCAGCCCACACCATTATGGGGCCACTACGAGCTTACACAGCTCCTCGTTGACATCTGTCTCCATGGCTTCGTAGTGTCTGACCAAATACTCGAATTATACCATCAACACTTATCAGCTGAGATCTGGACTCATCTGACCATGCCACGGTTTTCCAGTTGTCTAGGGTCCAAATGATATGGGCTCGATCCCAGGGAAACCGGGTGAGGTGACGCGTGGTTAGCACACTGGACTCGCTTCCGGGAGGACGGCGCTTCAGACACGCGTTCGACCATCCAGATTTAGGTTTTCCCGAATTTCCCTAAAAAGCTTCAGGCAAATGTCGGGTTGGTTCCCTCGAAAGGGAACGGCTCATTCCCTTCCCCATCATTGACCCAATCAGGGCTTGTTATCCGTTTCTAATGATCTCGACATCGACGGGACGTTAAACCCAGTCTTTCTTCCTCTCTTCTCTCCACGAGAGGCGATGACGGGCTGTTAGCAAAATCACTCGCGTCGGTCATCTCCTACCATAGCCCAATAACGCCAGATTTCGCTTCACTGTCCCAACGTATACGTACATCGTACGTTCCACATTGATTTGTGCGGCTATTTCACATAATATTGCTTCTCGGTTGGTTGGTTTGTGGGATTAAAGGGACCAGACTGCGACGGTCATCGGTCCCAATATTTCTTGTCTGTTAGTACTAACAACTCTACGCAAACGCCGCTGCTATCGGCCTGTAAGTCATGGGCGTCAGCCACTGCGTTGTCCATGCAGCATGGAGAGAAGTAATACCGGAAATTTGGCATTCTGGGCACACTTTTGACACTGTGGATCTCGGATTATTCAATTCCCTAAAGATTTCCGGAATGGAATGTCCCATGCGTCGGGCTCCAAGTACCATTCGTCATTCAAAAAAAATGGCTCTGAGCACTATGGGACTCAACTGCTGCGGTCATCAGTCCCCTAGAACTTAGAACTACTTAAACCTAACCAACCTAAGGACAACACACACATCCATGCCCGAGGCAGGATTCGAACCTGCGACCGTAGCAGTCGCACGGTTCCGGACTGCGCGCCCAGAGCCGCGAGACCACCGCGGCCGGCATTCGTCATTCAAAATTTGTTAATTTCCGTCATGAAATCATAATCACGTCGGAAACATTTTTACGAGAATCACCTGAGTACAAATGAAGCGTCACCAATACATTGCCCTTTTATACCTTTATACCTTGAAACGTCCGTCCCCTTTGAACAATTTATATATGGCTGTGCTTAACCTGACACACAATATTTTGTTAGCGCAACGCAATCTGACTTTCAAAATTCCCTGCAAAAGAATGGCCCTGACTAACATTAAATTATACCTTTCACAAATCACTTACCTCACAAAAAACTTCGCTGCTCAAGCTACTGCAATACAGCGAGCGCCACTACTGCCAGCTAAATAAAAGATTCAAACTATGGAAGGCACTAACTACTGATAGGGATAGTTAGCAAATGAAAGATATTAATAGAGAACAAACAATGTATTTACCTTGATATCATCATATATAAATATAGCAGTTCATGACAAATTACAAAACTCCGCCATCTCTCTCCCCACATCCACCACTGCTGGCGGCTCACCTCCAACTGCGCAACGCTACGCGCTGTTCACATCCAGCTGCCTAACACTACAATGGCGAGAATTACAACAATGCAAAGCAGCCACAGACTGCACACAGCACAGCCAGTGATTTTCATATTGAGCGCTACGTAACGTTGCCAATAAGAAAACATAAACAGCCTACTTACATAGAGAAAACATAAACAGCCTACTTACATAGAGAAAACATAAACAGCCTACTGACATAGCCCCCATGCTCCCCACAAAAAATTTTACAAATTTTTTTTGGGCAGTGGCCAATAATGATTTGATAAAATTTTTCATAATTACAATAACAAAGAAATCAAATGCACACACTTATTGATATTATGTTGGTCAAAAGCTAAAATTGTCTCACAGTCCATAAAGACAGTCCTAATCGTACATCATAACAGTAATTACAGTTTTTTTTTTCACAAAGTCTCATTAGTAAAAGAAATTGCACACAGAAGTAGTGGATTTCCATGCAGTCTTGAAGAAGTAGTGTTGTCCTTCCAACGGAAAGACAGTGCTGACTCTTGACATGCTGACAGATAACGGGCCACAACAGAGCAAACCCACAGCAGAGTCAGTCGTAGTTTGGAAGAATATTGGTAGGTAGGTCATCACAGAGCAGACCCACTGTAGTCCTGGTAGAGAGTATGGTATTGGTGGGCCACCAGAGGTGCAGACCCACTGTAGTCCTTGTAGAGATAGCCAGCAGCCGTCTGTTGTGACTGTGCAGGTGCACAATCACCATTGAACAAGTCTTGCGGATAATATAGCAAATCCATAAACCATCACTTGTGCACTCACAAAGTTTTTGGAATTGTCCTTAGAACCAGCAATGCTGTTATCCAGTCCCTTGCAGAATTATTAACAAACGTGCAAACACTAACAGTCCCTACTTCTCACATATTGTCCATGTACTATGACCAACAGAAACGTGTGCAGTGAAATGTAACTTACATGTTAATAATATCATGAACTGGTGACAATTACAATTTTATAACAGAAGAATACAATAACAAAGGTACAAAATACATCATTAAAGAACATAACAATACAGATAACATTTGTAGTAAAACAGGCGTTACAAAAGAATAGAAATAGACATATACGTCAGTGTTACAGGAATTATGACATGAGTACATACATAAAAGATCACAATAACTTTTGAAACATCAATTTTACACATGAGCATTAAACAGAACGGAATTAATAATGTCTAAACATCTTTACAAAGTAAATAACACATTATTAATGCCAATTGTATTTGAGGATAACAGTATTCCTCATCATAGTGAATATAGCTTAATATTAAAAGAAAAAATTCTATGAAATTACACAGAGACAGGAAGAAAACAAATACACAAGGGTACACACACACATAGTGGGATAACACCAATAGGAAAGGACAGGGTTCGTTTTCAGTGTAACATTTGGTACTGCAGTCCAACCCAAAACTTCATATATCTTTCCTCTTATTTCATCCTTTGTTTCCACCAAAAAAATCCTATCCAAGCATGCTTTCTGTATTCTGTTCATATTTCTTTCAAAATAATTATTTCTGATTGTACAATACTCATTTGGGCCCAAATCCTTTTTATATAACTTCGCAATGCATTCTTTACCTATTCTCCATAGTCAGTTTCTCATATAGTCTACCCCCTCTTAAGCAAACTTAAATCTACTGAGCTCAGATGCTAAACTAAGGGACGAGGCAATGCAGCAGCACAAAACAATTAACACAAGCAGCAATGACAAAAAATACAGATTGGCAAAGCTAGCAGCAGCAAATGTAATAACTTATATCAAAACATGACATAGCTCAAGCAAAAAAAATAGTACACTAAAGATAACAATGCAGATAAGGTAAATGTATAATCACATCTTAATGTCTAAGTAATTAAAGTGGTGCACCACAACAACTTATTGTAAAAAAAATATTACCATGTACTTGAAAAGAAAATTATGAATGCAGTTACTAGTTCCTTCTTATTGTTCTTTCCTTTCCAAGTGCTCCTTTTTTAAAGAATGTGGATCATAAAATAATTATTTAATAGATCTGTTGACAGAAAGTGTTCACATTAGCAAATGCATTTTATTTTATAAAAGCAATGCTGCAACACAGCTGGAAAACAGATGTCAAATGAAATAAGCAACTATGAAAAGCAAAGCATAAAAATATCATTCAGTAGTCATGTGACATTTCATAAGTTAGTAGAAATTCTCTCAACTCTCGTAGAAAGATGCTTGTCGTAATCAGGTGTGCAGATGTAAAAATATTTCTTGTCATTTTATTAGGCATTTCAGTAAATATCGTAAATTAAGAGCTAGTGTAATCATATGTTTTCAAGTTCGACCGTGTCGTTTTTGCGATGCTTTCTCTAAAGGAATGACAATGGCCAGGATAATGGCCTTCCCTTTCCTTTTTTTTTTTCTTCCTGTGCTCTGAAAGGCACGCGCTAATGACTTTTTCTCCAGGCGTCTGACACAGCTGGGTGCCCGCGACGCATTACGTGCAGGTGGTCACTTAACTTTCGTACGGAAATATTTACGACAGCAATTTTCGCTAAAGTGACAGTCTCACATAAAAATACTTCACAGGTCAAGAATTAGCGTTGCAAATCTGTAGAAACAAAATCCTATGAATATAACAGTGTCCAAAAAATGTTCAGTGGCATTGTGATACATTCACACATGATTCACACATGTCATAACTCTTAAAGTACGTTTCTTGGTTTCCAACATCCTTTTCATAAATCAGAGTCCCTAAACACTACTCATTATTCCTTACCTCATTATACATATACATATTCGTCGACACTTCTTCAATATTTCATCGTGAGAAATACGTAGCATAATAAACATTCCTCAACAACATAATACACATCGTCGTCGTAATAATAACATCATAACACTTCAGTCAAATCTCAAAATCGTCGTAACTTCCTCCAATAATTTCTAAGCCTAAAATAATTCTCTGCTCATGTCAAAAGTGTCAGCTGCCTCAAACGTACTTTAAAAATCATGATCTCATACCAAATACATCATTCAAAGCTCTCATAGTATCACAATGATTCCGAAAAAATATGAACAGTTTACAAAGTACAGACAAAATACAGTTTCATAAGTGTGAAGTTATCCAACTGTGTAATTGCGTAAACATGTGTCACTGATGTAGTAAAATAAATGTTTGTCTCTCTCAGTTAAATGATCAGATAGCTGTGTAATTATGTGTTGGAGAAATATGGTACCGATGTGTAAAGTTGTATAAGCAAATACCATATTAGCTAGGGTTCCTTGTGGTTGCCACACACATGGTACACAAAGTAAGCGTGTACCCCCCTGAGGATTAATGTAATTATACCATCAGGTGTTACAGATTACAGCAATGGAATGAAATGTATCATGGAAAAACTTCGTATCATTGTACTTCAAATATCTTAAAAAATAAATTTTTAAAGTACAAAATTAATCACTCAAATGCGTGTCCTGTAGCGCTAAATGTGCGTCTTGTTGCAACATAATCTCTGTGGAAGTGTCGTAGTTATCGTCCTCCGAAAGCTAAGTTCTGCAGAAGTCAATGTACTTACCACATGATAAACAAAAGTGAAATGCTTTGCGTATAGATGTCGTAGTTATTATGCTTATTGGCGTGATGAAGAAAGTACTGTACAGTAACGAAATGTTGTGCCACGAAAAAGGCTGTCTCATTGTTGCTATACCACAAAAGTTACTACTAAAACATGTTTTTCTTTCCAGAAGAATTCAGAAAACTGTGCAGATATAAAACAGATACACCGCAAAAGCAACATTGTAAATTGTCACTCATTAGTAGCGTCGTGATATTATATGGCAAAGACAAAGTTAAAAGGCAGATTATCTGTCAATAAATGGTTTTACATGAGAAATGTGGTGCAATCCTTTACTCTTCCTAGTACGCAGACTTTCAACTTCAAAGCAATTATCATGTTGTTTACATCGGTAAAGAATGCTAAATCTTTTCTCAAGGCTAGCGTCTTTGTTATTTTTCCCTGAGCCAGCGGCCGCACGCAGCTGCCTGCTGTGCTAGTCATTGTCTGTCTCTTTGTTGGCGCGCGCCGTTATTGGGATTTGGAGACCTAACTTCTACAAATTCACCGTGACGAGAGGGCCCTGCTCTGTTTGAATCCCGCCAATTCTGATGCAATTCAGGTCTGTCGTTACGATCATATCGTCTGTCGTCATGTCGGTAGATTCCATAGTTTCTTTCTTGTCGGTCACATGGTGGAGAATTTCTCCCTGAATCGTAACTGCGCGCTGGTCCGTTGCATCTAAAGTTATTCTGTCTCCCTTGATAGTATTTATTTTGGTTCCCATATTGTCTGTTTCTCTTATTGTCTCTGTGATAGTCATTACCACGGAGAGGTGATCTTTCCCTGTAGTTATTACTACTCTGCCAACGGTTGTCATACGGGTGGTGTCTATTTTGGTCACGATTTGTGTTGTGAGAATAGCCTTGTCGCGTCCAGTTATTATTTCTTTCATCGCGGAATTGCGACTGATGTGATCTGTAATTGTTGTGCTCCTGCGTTCCGCGATTGTCAGTGTCACTTTCCAGTTCTTGTAACAGTCCCTGAAAAGCTTCAATGTCGTCTTTGCAACGTCCTGCCAAAATAATATGTCGTAAATGTTCAGGTAATTTGATTAAGCAAATGCGGATGAGTTCTGAGGGGCTGTATGGATTTGACAGGTACTGATTCTTGTGCAACATGTCTTCAAAATATTTCACAAGACTGGAGAATTCAGATTGTTCGAAATGTTTCATCATTATGATGCCATGTTTTACACGGTCTTGTGTAGCTTGCGACCAATATGCTGAGAGGAAGGCATGGTAAAATTCTCCTTCACTGTGGCAATCGTGAATGACCGATCGCATTCTCACAGCTGGTTCATTCTCTAAGTAGCCACACATAAATTCTAATCTGTGCTCCAATGACCAGTTGGGAGGAAAACAATGAGAAAATTGATGGAGCCATGCTTGTGGATGAATGTCGTTGCCAGAATTCTTAAATGTTTTGAATTTACGTGTAGTAATGAACAGCTTATAGTCAAAATCGTCATGTCGGCGAGTCGCATATCGGTCATTGTTAGGTCGTGTCGGCCGTTCCATCTCAAAATTCGGTGCACATTGCCAATTTCTTTCATAATTTCCGAAATGCCCTGTGTTATTATTTTGCGGCTTTTCCGTGTTTCTAAGTCCCTCTTCCCGTGTTGGAGCGCGAGTGTCCTCTGAAATACGTAATTCTTGTATTACCTGTGTCAGCTGATCTTGTACTTCCCGGATTTCTCTTTGGTGTTGTGTATTAATTTGATTCTGATTTTGTTTGAATTTTCTGATTTGTTCATACTCTTCTGTGTCAGTGAAGGCTACGGGTCTTGTGTCATTCAGATCATCATCTACCTTTGTAGATAAGTTAGTGACCTGATCCGAAAGTTCGGCTACTTTCTCCGATAGTGTACTTATTTCTTCAGTGTGTTTTTCTGAACCAAGTTTCAGAGTATCTACTGTGTCCTTAAAGTTTTCCTGAGTTTTTGCAAGTTGCGTAACCGAATCGGTAGATGCAACTGAGTCAAATTTAGCTTGCAAGGTCTCATGATTTTCATGAACAATAATTTGCAGTTCTTTTATGGCTGCTTCGTGATTCTGTAATGCATTTTCATGCCGCGAAAAAATAGGTTGAAAATGCTCACAAATTTGTGTTTTTACGTCATTACAGACTTTTTGACATTTCGATTCAATGTTATGTAACTCAGTAGTTAAATCTTCACGTGTTTGTTCAAGAGTTTGCTCCAATGAGTCTTACTTTTTAAGATTTTGTTCCACTGTGTCTAACTTTTGAAGCTTTTGCTGTGTTTGTCTCTGATTTTGTTCCACTGTGTCTAACTGTTGCTGTGTTTGTCTCTGATTTTGTTCCATTTGTTGCATTAATTGCAATAATAATGTATTAGTGTCTGGAATCTGTTTCTCTACGCTGTTCGGCAGTGCATTTGCACCGGCAACATTCACATTTTGACAAGCAGAAAATGTGTCTTGACTTATTTGAGAAAACGGTGAGGATCTAAAACCTGAATCTACAGTATTTGCGAGATTATTTCCTGTCATTTCGGATTCCTGAGGCGAGCTGTTGCCGACCGATCGATCGATAATGCTTCCCTGTTCTCTACATGTTTCAATGTCTACACCATTATTTGACGCCCGCTCCATTTCCCTATGCACAGTTACCAAATTACTACTTTGAATATTTGTTAATTCACTACATGGTGGCGTTAACACACTGCTTTCGTCTTCACTGTCATTTCTCAGTTTACTTTGGAGCCTAGTATTACGTTTTTCACACGCCATTATTGTCAGAGTATTTCACACGATAACAAAGAAAAGCACAATTTGAAGATCAAAAATAAGAGAACACATTAACATAGCACTGAAAATAATATCTAGTTAACTACCAGCGCAGCTGCGAAATACTTGGTGCAAATCTACCTGCATGCCACAACTGTTTTACAGTACAACAATGAAAGACTGCAACTACAAAGGAGATTCTCTCTACAATTACGCGCTAGCAATAAACAAAAGCTACACTAAATACACAAACTACAAGAAAAAAATCAGAAGATTCCAGTGAGGTATCCTGGCAGGGTCGCCATATGAAACGTCCCCTTTGAACAATTTATATATGGCTGTGCTTAACCTGACACACAATATTTTGTTAGCGCAACGCAATCTGACTTTCAAAATTCCCTGCAAAAGAATGGCCCTGGCTAACATTAAACTATACCTTTCACAAATCACTTACCTCACAAGAAACTTCGCTGCTCAAGCTACTGCAATACAGCGAGCGCCACTACTGCCAGCTAAATAAAAGATTCAAACTATGGAAGGCACTAACTACTGATAGGGATAGTTAGCAAATGAAAGATATTAATAGAGAACAAACAATGTATTTACCTTGATATCATCATATATAAATATAGCAGTTCATGACAAATTGCAAAACTCCGCCATCTCTCTCCCCACATCCACCACTGCTGGCGGCTCACCTCCAACTGCGCAACGCTACGCGCTGTTCACATCCAGCTGCCTAACACTACAATGGCGAGAATTACAACAATGCAAAGCAGCCACAGACTGCACACAGCACAGCCAGTGATTTTCATATTGAGCGCTACGTAACGTTGCCAATAAGAAAACATAAACAGCCTACTTACATAGAGAAAACATAAACAGCCTACTTACATAGAGAAAACATAAACAGCCTACTGACAACCTTATGTGTGTAATTCTACCACCGTATGTACAAGTATGTATGCATGCGGCTATCCCATGGCTTTTGTCACCTCAGTGTATGCTTTGAGCATATAAAAACTGTCATGTATCAGTTTATAAGTTGTCCAATGGTGATCCGCAAACAATTTTCGAAAAATTTTAAATTATTAAATGTTTTCGTGGTCCTCAGTTGTGAAAGTATAGTACAGTGATTGGTGCTGACACAAATACTGTATTTGATGTAGCAAAAGATGCCCTCAATGTGAATAAATTTAAAAATCTGTTAAGACAATTTAAAATTAGTTTTGTTAACTACAAACGGACAAGGGAGACTGCATACCTTGACTATATACCTCCAAATGTTAGTAAAGGTTTAATGTATTCTGATGTAGCTGCTTTTTCTTTCTTAGTTATGAGAATGCCAGAGTAACTTACTCACGGAAGATCCAAGATTCGATAAAAAATGAAAAGGATTAAATTATGTAGAAACACTTACGTAGATCCCGTGAACAGTTCACATGCTTTCCGATTGGGTTATATTTAGTATTCACAGTTTTCCTCTTGGTGGGTCGTTCGGGCAGCACATGAACTGTTTACGGAATCTTGTGTGTTTCTACATTTTTCTCCCTTTTCCTTTTGTATTGCATCTTAAATCCTCCGTGATTCAATTGACTCTTATAATTTCTAAGACTTTCCAGGCGATTTGTTGTCATCTCGTAGAATCTGGCGTACTGCCTGTGGTCCGCGTCTTCCCAACACGATATTGTCTCAGGGAACACCTGATGAAGACGCCGAATTACGACGTCGAAATATCGTGCTGGGAAGACGTGGACCATCAGCAGTACATTCGATTTTACGAGATGTCAATTGACTCTTATTTTCTGTGATTTTGTAATTTACACTTTATAGTGTAGTTTTGGTAAATTCTTAGGTTCTCCTTTTCATACTTTATACTCGGAATATTTGTTCAATGACAACATTGGGATGCAGGATGACCTAAAATGGTTCAAATGGCTCTGAGCACTATGGGACTTAACATCTGAGGTCATCAATCCCATATAACTTAGAACTACTTAAACCTAACTAACCTAAGGACATCACACACATCCATGCCCGAGGCAGGATTCGAACCTGCGACCGTAGCAGTCGCGCGGTTCCGGACTGAGGCGCCTAGAACCGCTCGGCCACCGCGGCCGGCAAGATGACCTCTGTCTGTTAAGTGCTTTTTATGTGAGTAGTGTCCAGTCTCCTATTTTATTGATTCATTTAGAAGTTCTTGTGTTTATTTGCTTATCCGTTACATTTCTAATTTTTTAAGGACTGCTTGTTTAGTCGTGTAAAACATTCATTTAATCATTCCAGTTTACAACATTCCATTTTAATAATGCCAGTTTTAGTATTGTAAAATCGATAGTATAAGTAATAAAAGTATTGATGAAGGCTCGAATTTTTTAAATAAGAAGTATTAGTTGTGGGGGAACCACGATATCTTAGGGAGAATGGGAATGTAGGAAGAGGAACGTGACGTGTGAGATCCTTCTTGTGGGAAGCAGACGAAGTTGAAGTGGGGCGACGTGCGGAACGTCAGAAGTGACTGGGGCTGTTTGGGACGCTGCGACTGCTGTCGGGGGGCAGAGAACCGTAGAGCGCCCTGCGTGGTAAAACGCGCCGCAGCGCCTGCTCGGCCGTACAGCAGCCGTGATCAACGGCGCGCTGCAGGTAGGCCTGCCTGCTAGGCGCCAGACGGCCGCTGGCAGGGCAGGTGATGCACGCGCCAAGCACCGGCCGCCGGGGCGAGGCGCGCGCGCGCCTCAATGTTTCAAGAGCACTCGCGACCGCGCCGGCACCTCGGGCGCTGCATGGCTTATTCAGGACGCGGTGACCGGCGGCAGCGGCGGCCCTTAGCAGAAAGACGCGTCGTGCCGGCGAAAGGACACCCAGGGCGGCGGATACGGCAGCGGGGACAGGGCGGCGGACACTGAAAGGGAAGCGCCGCTTCACTTGCAGTCTCTTCCTGCGTGGGCGCGCTTACATTCGAGCACTTGCGCCGCCGTCGAGTCCGTGTATACGACTCGAGCAATGAGACAGAACTGCAAAAAGAGTTCACCGTGCTCCTGAAACATCACACCACACGTGATCTTGTCAAAACCCAATGTTATTAAAGTATAATATTAAATACGTTCGTGGCGAAACAAGCGTGGTATCATTTGAGAGATACAAAGGCGAGCGAATATGCCAGGACTTACTCCGGTTCACTGCTACTAGCGCCACGTCAACATGATGCACCTGTGAGTAGCACACAAAGTATTACGCCATAATAAAAGAATGAAATTAAAAACTAAATTAACTTTTCGAAACTTTGTCAATATATGCTTCAGTATGTTAATGTTAAAATAATTAAATATCAGAATGATCAAATATACATGTTTTGCTAAATACGTTGTTTTAAGAAAAAAAAACAAGTGGCGCTAAATAATGCAGCTATAAAGCTAGAAATGGTACGGAATGTGTGAATGTATGTCACAATCAACTGTTACAAGTCTCGACTTCATCGGTGCAATATTTTGATTAGAATCGGCGTTTTTAAGAAAAATTGAAGGCTCTAAATATTACACATAGAAAGATGGAAATGTTTATGAAGCTTCAGTTTGATATAAAAACATTACCTATGTCACTCCATTAAGCTACCTCTAATTGTTTTCAAGTTTTTATGAAAAACTAAATTTGTAACAAAAACGTCCTTATTCGTTATATATTTAGTATCATTTGTATTAATGATAGAAAGTTCTAATTACAGAACTTGCATACATCTAATAAATAATAAACTCTAGCAAGTTTCAAGACTTTAATGTCAATAACAATCAACACAAGGACTCTTAAAGAAGTGGTTCACAGGTCATGTTCTTCTGTCGGTTCCGTTCTAAAAATTATAGCTTGCAAAATTTAAATGCAATCGAACTAAAGCTTTTTCGGTAACTACAGCCAACTTAATTCTATACATATAAAAATTACGAATATTGTAAATTGATACACATCAGAGTTATTAAATATTAAGTGTCCGACAAAGTGGCCATTTAGATGTTACTACCTGGGCGTAGAATGTTTGAGAGTAGATGTTCCGTTCGGCTGTCCACTGCGGCCATATATAAATATGGCCAGAGATACAGGGAGATTTTCATGTGGTGAACACCATTCAACACGTGGTACGTCGTGAACGTCTACCATTTTTCCGCGATGTGGCCCACAACATTGCCGTAGGGTCGGAAAGCTTCGACGAGCACGTCTTGTGGCACTTCGAAAGGGAGCTCAAAGATCCGAAATGTTCGAAGACCAAAACCAGCGTGATCTACCGTTACCTCTCCAATATGCCCGTCAGAATGTTTAAACTTGAGTCCGTGTTGTCGAAATACCTCAGCACATGCTTCCTCCGTCGGCATTTTGATATAGACGATACTGCCAGTGATAGAGAAGTGGATACCTATCACTTCTTGAGGGTCCAGTCGTAGCTCTTCGCGAATGAATCGTTCAGTTTCATAAGCGCGTGGTCGTGCATGTTCGGCTTGGAATGTTACTTAAAGTATCGCTCGGCGATAACATTGGGCCATGAGGTGCAGCAGTAATGGACGCTACACAGCACGAAATACCGCGACGCGGAAGTAAACAACTGCGGTCCTCCGTACGGCGCGCGCAGCCGGTCCGCACGCGACCACAGCCGAAAGCCGACTATCTGAACACGCTTCCTGTTAAACCCAAATTCTGAAGTGCTGAACACGACTGATGTTGTGACCCCATTCATTCTCCCCATAACCCGCAGCAAGGTGAAAAACGAGGGTCAGCATCTGCATTAAAATGCTTTTCAAGGCATATTTATACGATGGTTGTTCGGAAAGTAAGGAACGATCGGTCGCGAAATGGAAAGCACAACGAAAATCAAAACTGTTTTCTTTGCACATTTAGCTACACCTTCCAGGTACTTCTATACACAGTCGCCGCTCCAACTTAAACTTTTTTTCGGATCGTTGTACCAAATTTCCAACACCATCGTCATAGAACGCAGCCGCCGTGCTTACCGACAATTCTCTACGCTGGTCTATAGCGTGTAGCCTGCCCCCAAGTGTTGTCTTCGTATCCTGCGTTTCTTGTGATCAGTGATGATACTCAGGACAAGCCAATTAGTGCTGTGTCGTGGCTGATCGAACACTTCCCATCGAAAAGGCTGCAGGAGCGTCTTCACTGCCCCTGCAGAGTGCGGCTGAGAATTGCCATGAAGAAGGAAGTGCGTGGCAGTTGTGTTAGGTGGGCTGCATTCATTAAGGCGAAGCCTCTCAGCGGGCCCTCCTACTTGGCGGGAGACATTGTGGTTCTACGCACCTTTACTCGCTCACAACTGAAAAGAGCGTTTTGATGCGATCGACGGGCATACTAGAGACACTGCCCAAAACGTCTGTGAAAAGCCCATCGGATTTTCACAGTGGTTTCCATTTCATGACCGATCGTTCCTCACTTTCCGAATAGCCCTCGTACAACTAATTACAAGTATGGTGTGTGTCCATCCGGGCATGTGCAGAAGAACAGACACCACACATACCAGGGCTATTCGACAAGTAAGCAACTGAGAGAATCCGATGAAGTTTCGCACAAATATGTTGGGTATTATCTCTACTACGGCCGTCGATCGCGGCACGTAGCTCTTTCAATTCTGAGCGCAAGGTGAAAGAGTTTCGGTTTCATGACACTTCTCGGCCGCACCCTGCAGCGGCAATGAAGATGCCCATGCAGCGTTTTCGATGGGAAGTGTTTAATCACCTACTGCACAGCCCGTCATTGTCTCGTCCTGAGTTTCATCTCTGCTCACGTGAACCGCTGGCTATGAAGAAAATATTTTTGCACAAAGATCTGTAGGCGAGTGTAAAGTACTGGCGGAAAGTACTGGCTGCTGTCTTCTGTGACGAAGGTATCGGTAAGTTGGTAAAACGCTACGACAAATGTCTAAGCGGCGTTTACATAGAGAAGTAGCTGTAAGTTGTAGCTAACTATGCAAATAAAACAGTATTGATTGTCACAGTGGTTTCCATTTCGCGACCGATCGGAACTTACTTTCCGAAAACCCCTCGTATAATTGTATAGATACAACTGTTGAGTTAGTTTATTTCAACGTTCGAAGGAAATACGTCATAAAAATTTCCCTTCAGTTACGAATGTAAAGACATGTCCGAAAGAATAGACAGCACACATATAATTATAATATTGCCATTAAGTACATGCATGGAAATGCAAACGGCTGTCGTTTACGACCAACTAAACCAAGTTCGTAAGAGTTACACCACCTATGTTCTATATGTATACTTTGCTTGACAGAGAGAAAGTTGGCATGCAGGTAGCGAGGACGGAACGAAATGAAACTTCACAGGTCGATAGGTTATATAGTGCACACACAAAAAAAGTTTTGCATCACCGCAGTTCCCAGAACTCCTGAAGACAGACGTTGACTGTGGATATTGTATCACCGATACAGTCCCTCCGACAGTTCAAAGATGTCACTCAACCCGCCCAAAGATGTAAACAAACATACACGAGCAGCGCCTGTTAGTCGGAGGGGGTCCGACACCCGATCAGTTCCAGTTCTTCCACCAGGAAGGAGGTACACGGCTCGTGTGGTCTGTAGTTAAGCCGTGCTTCGATCGCGTCGGCATTGTTACTTTGTGCCAGGAAGGACTCTCAACAAGGGAAGTATCCAGGCGTCTCAGAGTGAACCAAGGCGATGTTGTTCGGACATGGAGGAGATACAGAAAGATAGGAACTGTCGATGACATGTCTCGCTCAGGCCGCCCAAAGGCTACTACTGCAGTGGATGACCGCTACCTATGGATTATGGCTCGGAGGAACCGTGACAACAACGCCACCATGTTGAATTATGTTTTTCCTGCAGTCACAGTACGTTGTTTTATGACTCAAACTGTGCTCAATAGGCTGCATGATGCGCAACTTCACTCCCCACGTCCGTGGCGAGGTCCATCTTTGCAACCACGACACCATGCAGCCCGGTACAGACGGGCCCAACAATATCAAAAACGAACCGCTCAGGATTGACATCACGTTCCAGTCACCGATGAGTGTCTCATATGCCTTCAACCAGACAATCGTCGGAGGCTTGTTTGGTGGCAACCCGGTCAGGCTGGACACACTGTCCAGCCAGCGCAGCAAGGTGGAGGTTCCCTGATACTTTGGGATGGGCTGGTTATCGTGCAAGGCGCCGTAACGGCTTTAGGATACGTGAGTGCCATCCTCCGACCGATAGTGCAACCACATCGGCAATATACTGGTGAGGCATTCGTCTTCATGGACGATAATTTGCGCCCCCATCGTGCACATCTTGTGAATGATTTCCTTCGGGGTAATGCCATCGCTCGACTAAAGTGGCCAGCTTGTTCTTGGCAAGGCATTCGTCTTCATGGACGATAATTTGCGCCCCCATCGTGCAGATCTTGTGAATGATTTCCTTCGGGATAATGACATCGCTCGACTGAAGTGGCCAGCTTGTTCTCCAAACATGAATCCTATCGAACATGCCTGGGATGGATTGAAAAGGGCTGTTTATGGACTACGTGGCCCCTCAACCACTCTGAGGGAACTACGCCGAATCGGCGTTGAAGAGTGGGACAATCTGGACCAACAGTACCTTGATGAACTTGTAGATAGTATGCCACGACGAATACAGGCATGCATCAACGCAAGAGGACGTGCCTGTGATTTCAACGGCGAAACTTGTTGTTAAGAAAGCGGTCTATTCCGTTAAAATACAGTTTTCTTAATAATTTAACTGTAACATGTACTAGGATAACTAACTGCACTGACTGTGACAGGACTCACAAAGATTACGGTTCGAACATTGCTGTTTCTTATTGTCGCTCTTCGATGACAGCGACTTTGTAATAGTAGCTCCCTACCCATGGAGGTGTTGTCCCTATGTCACGAACTCCAAACCGACATTCGCCATGTTAGTTGCCCTAAACATTAGCTCCTGGTGGAAGCGCTTTGGTCAAAAATGCCAGCTTGCGTCGTTTATGAACGTACTAGTCATTCTTATTACAGTATAAATTGTAAAGGAATCACATTTAATTCCTAAGTGTACTCATTTAAGTGATATTTTCTTTTACAACCATGAATTTTTGTTTGCGCTGTTTACTTTTACTGTAGCGGTTTTATATCTGTCTTTTAACTTTAGTTTTGGGCTCAGTCCAACGAAAGCTCTCTGCGTGAGTGCTGTGAGACGAAAAGATTGTAAAACGCCCTTATATAAAAAAAAAGTATGTCCTCAGCATTCTCCGGAAGAGGACTCATTTCGAACATCGGTTCCGTGTCTGTATTAAGAAAAATGCTGGATCACGAAAGCAGTCTTTTAGCACCACATACTTCTGTTCGTGGTTATTAACAAAAGGAAAACTACATTAACGAGGCGAAACGCGTTGCGCACCCCGTATTACTAGATCATATAAGCATTTAAAGCCAGTAAAATGACGAAAATGGGTCCCTGACACTATGACATTCACGAAATCACTGTGACATTTCCAGAGTCCCTTCAGATCTTCTTATTCATGAATTTTCAAAACTAGATACCTCTGCCCTCTATTCAACTTCTCACTTCTATTTCCTGGTTTCCTTCCATCCATCAACAACCCTTGTGTACTTCAAACAATCGTTAGCTGAACATAAAGTTTACCGAATGGCCCCAACACCATTATGCGATGGAACAACATGACTTTTTGTCACTCGCCTGTACCTCTCAAATGCAATTCCGCTATATCCTCTACATCTACATTACTTCTTGTAACGTTCCGTATAAGTCACTGCCCAAATACCACTACACAACATTTTGTACTTACAGTATTTCATAAACCGTTTACACCAGCATAAATCCATTCATACCGCCTCTATCATCGACTCTCTCCCAATAAACACAGACTGCGTTTATTCCTAACTGGGCATAGCACATATGTCAATGTACAACAATTTTTACAAACCATAATTTTACGTAACTGAAAGTATATTCATATACAATTAATACTAGTATGGAAAGAAAATATACCAGAAAATTTGAAAATAATATATGCTGAAACAAAAACAAGTAGAAAACAGAACGACAAGAAGAGTTAAGTACCTAAAAAGATCGGTTACAGGCATATATGGAACATAACTTGTCGCTATAATTGCTCAATTTGCACACTGCGATAAGCTTTGAGGAACTTAAAGAGGATATGGAATAAATAATAAGTAACGGATACGAAGTCAGAATGATAGGATTTGCTGAAGAAATATCTGTTGTTGAGAAAGATGAAGAGTAACGGCAATGACTAAATAAAAATAAAAAGTAAATGTAAGTAAGGAGGAACATGATTGTGCAAGAGAAGTAGAACGTGACAATTAAAACCAATAGCGCCGAAATCATTATTTTCAACCCTCATCACGTGCCAGGAAACATTAAAGGTACGATAAACCATTCACTCAGACAAATAAATTCCTTTAACTACTCTTTAACTACTTAAGAAGTAAAATCACCTGAGGTATTAATGGTTAAGTCGACATAAAGAGCTGAACTCCACAGGCAAAGCCAGCCCATTGAAAGAAAATGGTGTTGCTTACCTAGATGTAGAGACCAAAACTATATTTTTTACAAACTTTGTCTGAAACCTGGCTTTGTATGGCGTAGAAACGTGGAGTATTGGTGCATACGAGAATGTGTGCAAGGCTTTGAACTCTGTGTGCTGTAGGAAGCTAGAAAAGGTCTGGTGGACAGCAAAGCTCACAAATCTAAAAAATTTACAGAAGAGTAAGTGAGAAAAAATATCTATGTTACCAACAGTATTGTAAAGAAGAAATCGATTAATTGACCACCTCTACGGGAGTGACATTTTTCTAGTTAATGTAATGGAAGAAATGATTCATGACCTAGACTGCAATAATCCAGACATCAAATAAGATGTATCAGCTTGCTCAGATGAGGAAATGAGGAGACTAAAAAGGAAAAGAGGGAAGTGGATATGGAAAATTGATGCCAATAAATACTCGGATTGAAATTTAAGGTAGCCCTTGAAGTATTGTGATATTTAAGCAATTATGAGTTCCACAAATTAAACTGGAATAAAACGGTTTAAGCAGAATTCTTCATAAACAGAAACTATTAATTATTATTTATTAATTTATTTACTAAGATAACAGATTGACCCACCACCTTAGTAACTAAGGTGTGTCGTTTGCTACTAAAAATTAGTAAAAAGCTGCAGAGACAGACTCTTCGCCTTTTTCTACAGCTTCTCTCAGTGCTGTTATTTTACTTGTCTTTTGCCGGCCGCGGTGGCCGTGCGGTTCTAGGCGCTGCAGTCCGGAACCGCGGGACTGCTACGGTCGCAGGTTCGAATCCAGCCTCGGGCATGGATGTGTGTGATGTCGTTAGGTTAGTTAGGTTTAAGTAGTTCTAAGTTCTAGGGGACTGATGACCTAAGATGTTAAGTCCCATAGTGTTCAGAGCCATTTGAACCAACTTGTCTTTTAGATAATTACATTGTTAATTTAAGAAAAGCAGATACATTAAGTACATTTTGCAGAAGGAAAAATTCTTACTGTGTTCTTAAGGAGAAGTAACAGAAGAAAGGAAACATTTAGATAAAAAAAATTGGTCCCTTTGCCTGATTATTTGAAGTGGGAGGACTTCGGTAAACACTTCGAGCCTGTCTCATCCGAATTTGCATATTCTGTTTTACTATGGTTCCTGCGTTATTTATATGTATCCCATGACATTAACTCTTCATGTTTTGTGTATGAGGCTGAAGAGTATTATTTCTTCTTGCAATCACTCCCACCATTTGCCCGCGCCATAAGCTGTAGAGAAGCCTCGGAGGCGTGACCTCGAGCCTCGTCTCCCTGAAATGAACTTCTTATCTACGTTGCACGTTGGTGTATGTGAAGTTTAGTCCCATGATGCTCCATATGTATGTTTATGTACAATACTATAAAAGTCACATGTTTTACAGTTTGCATCTTATACGGTTAGCGCATAACACAACTACATGTATGGAAATAATGATACAAACTATAGAATTATTTGTTTTACTTCGTACAAACAGAATAATTATTGTTATATTTCTTATTGCCCATTTCTTTTTAAATTCCATGTACGTATTACTTACAGTTTTGTTGTAGTCATGTGATCTGCTACTGCTCCGTTTAAGTGTCTGTATCTTGTGATTACAGTGTGTTCACTTCATCATCTGTTTCCATATGACTGTTGTTCCATGTATCATGTTGTGGTGTAGGGTTTGTGTATGTGATCACTCCTTTCTTATCTGGGTGTGGTCCTGTGACGAACCGGTATTTTAATGTTCATTTTGCAGAGTATGTTTTCTCCCCACCGATGTGGCGGTAAAACCCATAACAATAATATTATTCGGCTAATATCGATTTTGTGAAGTGACCTATTGAATTAAAGAACTATCATTTTGGTTACAGCAAATTTCACAGCCGTGAAAACATACTTGAGAAGCTGCAAATAGCGTAAACAACTTTTTATGTGGGTCTCTGCATGTGAACTTGTATATACTCTGGTTAAAAAGCTGGTGATAAATGCTGTTAGCCTTTAAAAATTATTCTCAAGTATGAATTGTTATGACATAATAAAATGAAAGTGAACAAAGAATCTCAGATTTATATGGTCTGTGTTTTAAGACATGCACATTTTATTCAATATTTCGTCAGTTCTGCTCTACATTTCTCCGAATTCAATTTACTATCATAATTTAATAACAGGAGTCTGCTCTGTCTGTAAGTGTTCACATTTTGCCCTTAAGCTTGTACTGGGTGAAAATGTGCTGTACGTCTTTCAGACGTGTGTAGTGACATTTTTCAAAACTTGAAAACAATAAATTATCTGTTAACTATTAATTAAAAGAAACAGTTCGTTATCGATCCATTTTTGGTGTGTGTGTTTAGATATTAATTGCCGCATTATAAATAATATGTATCTATTTGCCTCATTAACAATAACTGAAAGAAATAGTTCGTTATCGATCCCTTTCAGGTATGTTACAGATTTTCCCGTCATTACCCGTTATATGCTGTTACAATGATATGACTATATCACGTTCGTTTCGTTTTCTTTAACACAATAAAAGTCTTATTTAATAAAAAAAAGGCGTGACACACAAATTTTAACGCTGTTGTTAAGTAGTCACTAATTCACTGTTTAATGAAATAAACAATGTGTGCTGCAAGTATGATTAGTCGTCCCAGTTCTAGAACCCTGTATAAATTTATCCCAGATTCAGACAGTGTGTTACTGGCTGCCAGTTAGATCAAATTACACTTTTACTAGTGCTTAGCCATTGCTAAGGCTCACCAATAAATGTGAAGCTGTGCAACTTTATAGAGATATGTCACGTTACATATATGGTGGTTCAAACTCTTCGGAGCACGTCTGTGGAGGTAACAGATCACACCAAGGGGAGCAAAAATCGTTAGAGACAAAACGTTCGCTCACACTTCCCAGCCACACTATGTCTCCTTCGGTATTCGCCTGCCGTGGGACAACGAGATTTCACTGAACTACCAAGGCCTACTATCAAGGTGTACAGCATACTACCTACACTAGTAAATTGAGTGCGTGATTTTCAACAGGAAAAAGGTGAAAAAAGTGAAAAAAGGTAATTTAGAGACAAAAGTAACTGTCGAACAATTTGGCCAGTGTAATGAGTTCATAACTTTTGATGTTGTGCAGTTGGCTATGGGGCTGTGCTTTACGTCCAAATGTCATAATCTAGGGAAACAGGAGAATGCACGTTTCTCAGATTGTTCTCCTGCTGATTTCTTCCTTTCCCTGGCCTTTCTACAGTATCTTCTGGGGTCGCTACGTCAATTATTGAATTTTCCAATATTAACGGTAGAGGGCGCTTGATGCCCTTCCAGTTACCACCATAGTTGTATACCAACTATCTGCGTATTGTGTTATCCAATGTGAAAGTGTGCGAATGTTTTCCTGAATGTCTGAGGATCTTGTTACTGAGGCAGAACCTAGGTACCTGTCTGGTATTCACCTAGTCACCGGGCGGAATGGGTCTGGGGCCGGAAGCAGCGTTGTGACGCTCGCGGCTACCAGGTACTCTCGGGTTTGTGGAGAAAAGGGACGTAAAATACATGAAAAATTGAGTAAGTGGAATATGAAACTTCCTGGCAGATTAAAACTGTGTGCCGGACCGAGACTCGAACACGGGACCTTTGCCTTTCGCAGGCAAGTGCTCTACGATCTGAGCTACCCAAGCACGACTCTCGCCCCGTCCTCACAGATTTAATTCCGCCAGTACCTCGTCTCCTACCTTCCAAACTTCACAGAAGCTCTCCTGCGAACCTTGCAGAACTAGCACTCCTGAAAGACAGGATATTGCGGAGACATGGTAGAGCACTTGTCCGTGGAAGGCAAAGTTCCCGAGTTCGAGTCTGGGTCCGGCACACAGTTTTAGTCTGCCAGGAAGTTTCATATCAGTCCACACTCCGCTGCAGAGTGAAAATCTCATTCAAGTGGAATAAAATGGTTCAAATGGCTCTGAGCACTATGGGACTTAACATCTGTGGTCATCAGTCCCCTAGAACTTAGAACTACTTAAACCTAACTAACCTAAGGACATCACACACATCCTTGCCCGAGGCAGGATTCGAACCTGCGGCCGTAGCGGTCACGCGGTTCCAGACTGAAGCGCCTAGAACCGCACGGCCACACCGGCCGGCTCAAGTGGAATATGTTCAACTGAAACTGGGACGGTTGCACGGATATACAGGATGTAACAAAAGTACACCAATAATCTTCGACGAGCTGTAGAGAATTCTTGAGGAACACATCGAGGACAGCGACACATGGCCGTATCAACGTAATGACACTACACAACAAATAATTTATAGGGATCAGCACTTGTCCCTCAGCAATAAATGTATGTTCTGTAGCGCAGCTCTTAGTTGCCTCTATAAAGTTGTGACGGCAGCTAACGCCTTCTGTGTTGTCAGACGCATTGCGTCAGCGCACAAACGCGTTTGTTTCTGGTGGGGTTTTCTCGTAGATAATATTGTATTTCCGTGTATTCGACTCTATCCTCACTTTGTTCCTCAAGTCCGTACAACCGCTTCTTGTTTGACGCTACCAGTTTGGTACACCCATTATGTTGTATCCACGAACCCAACCGACCACCCAGCTAGCGCACTCGCGCCCTGACCGTGACATCGCCGGCCACAGTTCCCGTCGCGGCCGTCGTCGTCTCAGGGCGTTACCGCCGACGGAAGAGGTCGCGCCATGGGTGAGCTCGGGTCCGCAGCGCCCTCTGCCTTTTGCATATAAGGAGGAGCGCTGGCCCCGAGACGGACAGTCTATTGTCTATTGTCTATTGCTAGCCTTTCGTGGAGTTTATAGCGGAGCCATTGCAGTGTGATATTGTATTCGACTAGGCTCAGTACACGGATTACTCTAGGATATTATTTGGACTTGTATTGCTGGTGCACGTTTCGTCAGAAATAAAGATATGTTGTCTCTTCATTCTAGCTGGCGCAATTCTTGTCATTAATTATTTTTCGGCCAACAGACATAGCTACATCCTGGTCACTACCCACGCTTTATACAATTTGTGGTGGCTGCCCCAAAAGTACTGCCGAGGACCTTGGGTTTCGGAGCCGTCACAAAACATTATCTATATCTAAATTCAAGTCCCCTGCCATGTTTTTCTGTATGTATGTGAAGGTTAATCTTAAGAACTACTTTACACATTTTGGTGCAGTTTTGACTAACAGAAAGAATGAGTCACGAGGAACTTTTGTGAATACAATTTATCACCGCTACGCCTTTTGGCCTAGTCGTAGGTAATTAGTTCTACTTGCGCGAAGCCAGGACTGGTAGCTGGTAAATACTTAACTCATCAATGGAGAGCCAAAGGCCTTGCCGTACCGGTACCACCGGTTCCCATCAGATCACCGAAGTTGAGCGCTGTCGGGCTGGGCTAGCACTTGGACGGCTGACCATCCGGTCTGCCGAGCGTTGTTGGCAAGCTGAGTGCACTCAGCCCTTGTGAGGCAAACTGAAGAGCTACTTGACTGAGAAGTAGTCGGTCCGGTGACTTAAACTGACATACGTCCTGGATAGCTATGTGCTGACCACGTGCTGCAGTCTGGAACCGCAAGACCGCTACGGTCGCAGGTTCGAATCCTGCCTCGGGCATGGATGTTTGTGATGTCCTTAGGTTAGTTAGGTTTAACTAGTTCTAAGTTCTAGGGGACTAATGACCTCAGCAGTTGAGTCCCATAGTGCTCAGAGCCATTTGAACCATTTTACTGACCACGTGTCCCTCCACATCCGCGTAAAGGGACGATGGCTGGTTCAAATGGCTCTGAGCACTATGGGACTTAACTTCTGAGGTCATCAGTCCCGTACAACTTAGAACTACTTAAACCTAACTAACCTAAGGACATCATACACATCCACGCCCGAGGCAGCGGTCGCGCGGTTCCAGACTGTAGCGTAAAGGGACGCGTCTGGGCTGAGGATGACACGGCGGCCTGTCGATACCGTTGGGCCTTCACGGCCTCTTCGGGAGGAGTTTAGTTTAGTTTTTTATCAATGGAGAAGACGAAGATTACAGTTATGGCTGAGTGCAAAGTATTCAATACGTAGCATATAATATGAGACTCCTATAGTCCGGAAGGAGTGGAAGATTGAACAAAAGATGTCAAAATCTGAACGATAAAATAACAACTGGCGTCTTGTTCAGTTATCGGTGTCCGGCGGCAGATATGTGTGTGGAATTAATTAAAAACTGAGTGGTTCAACGGTGAGATGACGAGCTTGTTTTATAGGTTACATGAAATTTTAAACACGCAAGAAATAAAGGACTCTGACTTCCGGTGGCTAGTTCCTCGAACTGCTTCGACAAACATCAAGGAGAGAACAAGGCAAAGTAATTGCACAGGGATGACTCTGGTGGCAGTTCAAAGTTACGCTCAAGGAGGTACCTAGATGTATTGCGCCATTGTCCTTTTATTACCTTTAGCTTAGCTGTCGAAAGGGCTTCGGAACCGGCGAGTGTTGCAACAAAGCCTTATTTTTTCACAACGAAATTTACTCCAGTTTTGAAAAAGCAGATACTTCGAAAATGTTATGTCGATTTATGTGCTCCCATACATGGGAGCACTTTACAGTTTTCCATCACAACCGCAGTCTGCATTAACAGTGTTGAAAATGTGTAATTAGTGGCACATCTATAAGATGAATTCATCGCTGCTAATTGAGTTCGTAAGTTTTAAAAATTGAAGCTTTAAAAATTGTAACAGTCGCCGAAGCCAAAGAGGTGACAGGTGAGTTTGCAATTATAGCGGTATTTCCAACGGGCATTTGCGACTGCTGCAATGTTTCCGAAATTATTAGTTCCGGAACGTGCTAGTTCACGGGACGAGTTATTAACTGCTGCCTTTGAGCGGCGGCGACTGCCTCTCGATTAAGCTTCCGACGTGTCGAAGCTTGTGTTCCTTTTGGGACGGTTTATCGCTGACAAGCCGTTATTTATTTATGTCTTGTGCGCGTTATTAGCTTCTGTTAGTCCCTGTGACGTACAAAATTCCATGAAATTACGTTCCGACTAATTCAATTAGCGCATCCTCTGTACGCTGTGCTGTCAAAAATACTCGCGCGAGAAAATTAGACAGCCGTGTCTGTGGCGCGGACAGGCGAATACGATGTACCGTTTCGCGATATTTACCGTTCCTCTCCCCCTCTAGCGCAATATCGACTGCAGGACTGCCGCGTCGCTACGCGGCACGTGGAAAGATTGTGGGGTGGGATGCGAGGTAATTGTTGGCTGGTGTTTAGAGTTCATTATGCTGTTCAAAAAACTATGGATATTTTCCTTTCATTATATTTGCATTACTTCAGACAGTACACATTGCTCCTGGTAACCAATGCTTTCTGCTTTTCTTTTCTTTTCTTTTTGTTTAAAATAAAAAGAAAATTGTAAGTTATCTGTGTAAAAAATGTGAACAACTTATCACCATACTACACGGTGTTCTGAAAGGTGGCTGCACTGAGCCACTGCGCCAGAGATTGCGCCAAAGAGTATTATTAAGCCGCCTCCACAGTGCCTGTTAAGAACTCGTAGAAGTGAGTGCTTGGAGAGAGCTCGTAGTAGTCAGTGCCTGTCGAGGTCTCGTGGTAGTCTGTGCTGAGATGTTGTAGCAGAGAGTGTTTGTTGAGATGTGCTATTAGGGAGTGCTTGCTGAGATGTGATATTGGAGAGTTCTGGTAGAGATATATTGTAAGGATTAGAGTGATTTTCATCAATATAAATGAGGTAATAAACTCCGTTCCTTTTTATTTAAGTATCCTAAATAATGCGTCATTACAGGTTCAGTCAACAAAGCATCTGGCGTGTGTTCTTGTATTAGAGTTTAATTCTGCTTTCCTTACGCAATTATAGTATTTGTAATTTTCTTTTATCACGTCAGTAAATGGTATTTGAAATTTCTTGTCTTGTTGAAGAAGAACCGTGCCAGATGTGTACGTTGAGTCACACTCCCACACACAGAACAATTACATTTGTGCTTGGGTTTTGTAGGTTTTATAGTTGCTGGGGACTTAATTAATTAATTGTGTTAACGAAAAATTTCATTTCATTCTTTGTGTTGTTCTTTGCAGTCAGATTGCGTAATAATTCTAGTCAGGGCCAACCGATTACGAGACACAGCGTAATCGGACATAACAGCTACTAAAAACTAAAAAATATTTTCAATCATTATTTAATTAAGCCCCCATGCAGTTGTCTAAACTAAACGACCAGCGTTCTGTAAGTGTGAAGAAACAAACACTACAACACAATATATATTTTTTTTCTTTTTCTGGAACATTATTTTTCTTTGTTTCCTACGGGGGACATTCAATAAATAATGCAATACATTTCTTTTCTTCTGAAGGCAGGATAATTTTATTCTGGATTCCAACAAACCATATTATTTCCCACTCTTTCGACTATTTTTCACCACAGTCCCTGATCAGTGTGACAGCCATACGCCTTCTTACTGGGGGGGGGGGGGGGGCACGCATCGTACCACTCAACTGGTCGACGTCTTCCTGCATCAATAACCTTTCCATCGTCCTCGTACTGCTGCCCGTAGACTGCACGCTATAATAGACCAGAGACCAGTCAGATGGAAATCGGAAGGTGCGAGATGCTAGCTGTAGGGTGGATGTAGTAGAATAATCCAATGAAGTTTTGTGGGTTCCTCTCAAGTGCGCACACTAGAGTGAGGCCTTTAGTTGTCTTCGAGAAGGAGAAGATCATTTGCATTTTTGTTGCAACGAACACGGTGAAGTCGTTTCTCCAGTTTCCTGAGGGGAGCACTATACACTTCAGAACTAATAGTTTCACCATGAAGGAGGACATCAATAGAATAACGCCTTGCCCAACGACACGCCGTGCTTTTGTTCACTGGCAGCTCTCCGTAGACATTCTGTCCAAAAAAGGTGTTATATTTATTTTAGGATGAGCCTGGCAACTTTATTTCTTTGTACAAATATGTTTACGTTTACGCCACTCCAGTTGTTATGAATGTAATTACTAATTTCATTTTTATGATGTTGTGTATTCGCACGTTGATAAACATGATGTTTAAATTCATTTTCGATGGGCAGAATAATTGGACGCTGTAGTTTTGTATTAAAATAAATCGTGAAACTCATTGTACGCTGGGCAATGTATGTTGAGCGGTGTAGGTTGGCTCTGAGCACTATCGGACTTAACATCTGAGGTCATCAGTCCCCTAGAACTTAGAACTACTTAAACCTAACTAACCTAAGGACATCACACACATCCATGCCTTAGGCAGGATTCGAACCTGCGACCATAGCTGTCGCGCGGTTCCAGACTCAAGTGCCGAACCGCTCGGCCACCACGGCCGGCAGCGGTGTAGGAAGATATCCATTTGTCAGTAGAGAAAGCAGCAGTAAAAGGTCACTCGTGGCGCGTGAGAGCTAGTGCGTACTGTTTGCCGTCACGTAAAATAACTGTCTGAGTAGTTTTATGCTTTTCTGATTCAGTGTCTACCGTGTATAAGGAACTAATAACCATTCGTTATCTTTACTTATTAGTCGGAACTGCTACTCGGCACTTCAGTCTTAAGAACTGTTATTTGCTGAACGTGAAGCTGTGCGAACGCTGTAAGTGCACGGTTTATGTTGTATTGATTTGGTGGAAGAGATCAAACACCGAGGTCATCGGTCTCATTGGTTTAGGGAATAATGGGGAAGGAAGCCGCCCGTGTCATTTCAAAGGAACCATCCCGGCATTTGCCTGAAGCGGTTTAGGGAAATCGCGGAAAACCTTCCTCACGCCCTAAGGTAATGGCTCCCAGTTCGGATCCCAGTCTGGCACACGGTTTTAATGTGCCAAGAACTTTTCCGGACCAGTCACACTCCTGCCCCCTTACGAAATGACCACTGATGGATAGCTACAGGTGATAGGAGGCAATATCCAGTACCAGGCGCCGCTGGTGGATAGTCCAGGGTCCAACCAACACCACACCATGCCAGCCCGGGGCACAAACTGCTCTGAACCCTAGCGCCATTTGGGGCGAACGGCATACTGAACTGGCTGCTAGGATCAGCATTCAATTCGTCCTCACGGCATCCGACAAAGCGGTCAACTTGATGGGAAAACATGAGAACTGACCTGGGAGGGACAGAGTAGTCCCAGAACGGCGTGTGATACACAGCAGCCACGCACCGTGGCCACCGTCATCTCCGTGTAGAGCTTGCATGGGGGCTTACTTAAATAAAATTGCAAATAATTTTTAGTATCTGTTTGTCCGGTTACGAAGTCTCGTAACCGGTTGGCCCTGAGTAGTATTAGTACGCAATCTGACTGCATAGAATAACAACACAGAATGAAAGGAAATTTCCGTTAACACAATTGATTAATTTAGTCCCCAGCAACTATAAAAGCTACGAAACAACAAAGCACAAGTGTAACTGTTCTGTGTGTGGAAGTGTGATTCAACGTACACATCTGGCACGGTTCTTCCTCAATATTTTAAACACCATTTACAATGAAGTAATTAAAAAGTAACACAAGTATTATAATTGCACATAGAATCCAGAGTTACAGTCTAATACATGAACACAAGCCAGATGCTTTGTTGACTGAACCTGTGGCCAAGAGACATTGTTATTTAGGAAATTTGAAATAAAAAAAATTTAGTTACCTTTATATATATTGACGAAAAATACGCTGTGATCATTGCAACATCCCCAATCAATCAGCATCTGCTGTCTCGTCCAACAAAACAACTGCACATGACATGCCCTCAACTAGTACTGTTATCGACATCCTCTCAACAAGCACTGCCCACGGCAACCTCTGAACTACTACTGCCCCTGTGGAGGCGCAATCTCTGGCGGTGTGACTCAGTGTAGCCACCTTTCAAGCTTGCACACCAAGGGCAGCAACGCACTTAATTGAAGTCAGGGGCCAGGGCATGGGGCTCAAGCAGAAAACTACAGCAGCCTCAATCAGCTGCTGGGTTCAGCAGATTCTTCGCCAGCTGGTTAAGCTACCAGTCACCGCCGAAGATACGGCAGCGAGTTGTATACAGAGAAATAAGTGAAGTATTATTTAATTTTCTCTTGCATGTAGTGGCGCCACACAGTTCCCGCAAACTTCATCCTGGCAAAACAGTTCGGGTTTCCAGCCTACAAATTGGTTGTCAAAAGTTTACGACCCTACAAGCACCAATAGGAACAGGAGGACGACAATATCAAAACAACTTCCGATACGACATACCGATCTCTGCAACAGTCACATCGTTACTTGTTCTCACAGGAACTGTATTTGTAGCCATGTCTAGGATAGGAACTGAAGATTGCAAATTTACTCTCTGTGAGCATAATAAGCCAGCTGATCTATTTAAGGGTAATACTCGACAAGAGTACCTTGTTCCGACATGGTGTAAGAATTGTAATTTAATGGGGCACAGTGCACCATGTGATAAATTTGTATCTGCAACATATGGTCTATGTAGAAGATACAGGTACACAGCAGTTGATAGCTCACACTGTCGCAGTACAATGATTATGTAAGAATTAAGTTTAATGTTTTCATTCGCAACTTCAGATATTGGGTTATTGTTTGGAAGTGATATTAGGTCGTTTGTGCAAAAAATAAGTAAATAAAAATAAAAATAAAAGAGGAAAGGGAAACGTAAACTGCACAAAACTGGTACAGACACTTTCAGCTAGTACTAGTGATGCGAAAACCGCTCTTGTGGAGTCATTTTCCAAATTAGTAGAGGATAGTGAACAAGAAAAAGCAATTAATTAACACCTCAGTTAGCGGTTACAACCTGTATTAACAGAGCAGCAGACAAAATCAGGTTCGACTGAAATTAAAACTGTAGTAAATATCCCCCTTCATCCGTTGATCCTTCAGTCATGAATCTCTTAGCCACGTTCTGCAGGAAAACATCAGAGGAAATTACTGTTGTATAGACGATGCATAAACCATGGCCGAGTTATGTAGCCGGTCACATGAAACATGTTTGCGGATGGCGAAGTTACATACCACAGGCGAGGCCAAGACTTTTATCGCGTATCGTGAAATTCTCAATAAGGCATCCATATTTGGAGAAGTGGCAGAGAGTTTACAGTAAACGTATAGAAAACTAAATAGAACACGGTTTTTAGGGAGAAATTCAACAGCTTACCACAGTAAGAGAATGAAAGAGGTGAGTCTTTTATGACAGGATACGCAAGGTAACTGCACAGACGTACAAGCTGACACAAGAGCCGAATGCAGATAAGGTCATGCTCAAATAATCAGAGAATTGGGCATTATACCTTTCCCTGAGCGGCATTCTGCCAGATTTTTCGTGATGGGTGCAACTGGAAAACCCCGAGGATTTAGCCGCAGCACTCCACTTTTGCCACATATTTACAAGAAATAAATAGCACAACAAAGATGTGCAGTGAGTAAAAGATATTTACAATCGGTAAGCAATGTTACTGTTGTGGTCATCAGGAGTATTTGAAGGCACAATGTTACCAACCACAATGTTATAGTTACCAATGCTTCAGCATAAGGTTCAGGATTGTAAATCCGAAAGGCAGGGCAAATGCAATAGGAAAAGGAACAGTTAAGGACTGATGACGTCATATGTTCAAGTCCCATAGTGCTTAGAGCCATTTGAATCATTTGACAAGCCATGGCCCGGTCGACCCTGCACAGCTGTCATCCCTCGCAATGAAGAGCGTGTTGATCACCTTATCTTTGCCGGTCGGCGGATAACGACCAGAGAATTGTGTACAAAGCTGAATATCGGATGTAATTCCTTGGAAACAATGTTGGAACATCTTGATTATAGCAAAGTCTGTCCGAGATGGGTCCAGTGGATGCTTACAGAACAAAAGGCTCACTGAATGCATATTTGCCGGGACCCGCTGGACCAATATAAAGCTGAATTGACAATTTTCTGAATAGCGTCGTCACCGGTTATGAGAAGTGGTGTAACCACAACGAGCCGGAATCCAAAAGACAGTGCATGTAATGGCGACAGGCAGATTCTCCGCCACAGAAGAAATGCATGACGCAGCCATCTGGAGGTAAAGCAATGTGCACAGTCTTCTGGGATAGCCAGGGTGTGGTTCCTTTATATGTCCTGGAGCTTGAAAAACTGTCGACTTAGCACTCTACAAGGTGAGACTGGCTACGCTGAAAGCCCAAATTTCTAGTGTAAGGCCAGAGCAGAAGGCCAACTTTCACCTATAACATAACACCAGGCCTTTTACCAGTTTTGCAACCACCCATCTCACTGCAGAATTCGGCTGGCCTGTCTTACCATATCAACCGCTCAGTCCCGATTTAGCGCCTTCAAACTTCCATCCCTTTAGGCCTGTGGTAGATTGACAATGTGGCGAACATTTTCAAGACTAGTTTGCTGGTTTCGTTCTTACAAGAGCGACACACAGGCTCTGGTTCATCGTTGCCAAAAGTACATAACGAATGGCGGTTACTATGTCGAAAAATAACAGTCTGTAGCTGAAATATACCGCGGCAGTTTCTATTAGTACCACAGGAATCAGAAAACGAATTTCCGACAGGGGTACATCACTTTATATGTATAATAAAAGGTAATATAGCACAGAAAAATAAATGAAATAAGATTAAATTATGTTTTACTGCGTGTAAGAAACACCATACAGGTTCCTCGGCCTTGATCCTGGCAAAACAGGAGATGTTTCTAGCCCGGGTGTGGGCGACCCATACTGTTTTCTTCTGCCGTTTACCGATAGTTTCCCTGCTTGCTATTTCTGTTTCATTCATTAGGAATACAATTTAACTTACCACATAATTACAGAGGCATCAGGTATTCTCTTTACAGATTAAAAGTAACATTTACTCTTTAACGTATTCTGGGATGCTTCCATTTCACTCACTTTTCATAACAAGGAAAGAAAAGCGTTATAGAATCTGGAGGACAAACATACAAAGAGATTTTCGTCGTGAAGTCCTCGTTGGTCCTTTGCTTCAAGCATAAATTCACTGGAAAGAGAATTCCAGAACAAACGTTGCCTAATTGGCTCTAACGACAATGTATGACTTTGTAGCCCGTTAAATTATGTTTGTTCTTAATTCTCTATCAGCGGTATTCAAATTTACAATTGGTTCCTCTCTTTTTTTCTTTTCTACAGACGGTACAAGCAGAAGCCTGTCAGCATAAAATCATTTCTATCCGGGCTGTTGCCTTCTGGTGGAATAGCCACATGTGCCGCGTTAGAGAGAATAGAAAAATGGGTTAAACATTGTTTACTAAATTATTCATCTGACTGTGAAGTTCTCGCTGCGAGAGAAATTTATATGCTACAAATTGTGACATTCTCATTACCACTGTTACATTCTTCTTAAAAGAATTGCTATCACTATTATGCAGTTCGTCCCAATTAATCTGTTATTAAGATAATGGTTGTGATTTCACTTAATATAAACAAAGGTAGCGTCTGATTTGAATTCCATTTGTTTGCCCAACCTGTGTCACCGCAAGGTCATCGCTGCCGTGGAGGATGCACTGGGAATCCGACGCTCTGGTTTTGTTGAAGACCGCTGGTCTGCTGCGGTGGCCTTGACATTTTTCATAAAGCCCGAAATAAAAATTCACGCTCGTCTCGTCGCATCGATTAGCGGCAGAAATCCCAGAAGAATTAAACTTTAACTGTCTTTCAGACTGGATATAGGACTAGATTTTATAAGGTTAGAAACTGATAAACACTTTAACAGTGACGACAGCATAATTACACATCAAGATATCTAGCCGTCAGGTTACTACTCCACTCAAACCCAAAGCATGCAAGTTTGGCCTTCACACTTCTACACACAGTTTTGTACGAAGCATATGGCAGTTCGGTGTTCAAAATGAGTTCTGTAAATTTCCACTCGTTAGTAACGCGAAACAACGAAAATCAGTCTCTACATCATCGACTTTTTATATCACGGGAAGAGGCTAGGTTGGCTACTTCAAATACATCACTTTGAAATAGTACTCTCCAAAATGTCTCTTATTTTCACACTCCTAAAGCAGTTCTTATTTTCACAAATCAACAAAACATTGCTCAGAATTGTACCACACTCGTGATGTCCCGTCTTACACATCCGAGTCCTTTCCCTTAACCGGTTCACTCATTAGTTATCTACTTTGCGCTCCTAAAAGTCTTACACAGATATCATTTTTTTCTGCGGGCCAAGGAGTCCAGAAATACATAGACGGTATGGACAGGTAGATATTATTACAATTCAAAATAATATCAATTTACATATCACTTTCTCATTACATTTTAGAACACAAAAATCATAAGATAACTAAAGGTACCTAAAAAAACGAAACAAGGAAAATACAGCGTTAATCACCTAAACATTGCGCCGCAAATATTGCGGAAATGAAAAGTGCTATTGATCTGTGGTTTTCACACAATGGATTGACAGACTGAAGCTCTTATTCTTATCGAATCAACAGATTATAACGATACTTAGAAAGCGTGTTTTTGAGCAAACATACACTTTTTATATGTAAAATGGCTATTGACATTAACAAACTAATTTTAGGTTAAATTAGAAAGTCAGTGGTCTCAGTTGAAGGATTCTAGTGCCTCCATATGCTAGATACTGTATTTGAAAAGTTATGACACCGACACTTGTTTGCGCCATTCAACCTACATAGTTGGTATATTGATATGACGTTGTTAGGTTTGCTTGTGTGTTCCTCGAGTGCACTGCGACTTGCTAGTCAGTTAATGTATGACTGTCCAAGTAGTAGGGCGTGAGTAGACGATGGGATTTACCAGTGCAGAAAAGTCCGACATGCTCATGGTGCATGCTCAGTGCAGAAAGAATGCAATTCGTCCTTGTACGGTGTACGCGGCTAGATAGACATCAACCATCTCGGCAGTTATTTATCAACATCTACAGCGAGTTGCGTGAATGTGGTAGTGTGACATCTACAAAACGCAACAGAAGAAAACAAGTGACGTCAGAAGAGGCTGAAACTAATGTTCTTCTTGCTGTTGCATTTGATCCGCATGTTTGCTCCCGCGTAACCGCACGGGGAAACGGCAGGAATCAGGCAACTGTCCTAGACGTTCTCCATCGACGTAGATAACGCCCCATCACATCTCTCTCCATCATGATATGCATGGAAAGGATTATGAGAATCTTGTGAGCTTCTGTAGATGGGCATTAAGACAGGATACTTCAAAAGCATCAAGTATCTTGTTTAGTGATGAAGCCACATTTACCAGTAATGGTTTTTTGGCAATCCCCTTTGCCATCGTCGGGTGGAACGTTAGCATCCATGGACTGTAAATGTGTGGTGGGGGATAGTGAACCATCATTTCATAGACCTATTTTTCATAGACGGGCCCAGATATCGCAGCCTCCTAACAGACAATCTTCCACGAATACTAGAAGACGTTCCTCTACAGACTAGGAGGAACCTGTGGTACTGACATGATGGCTGTCCAGCCTACATTGGATGAACTACTACAGCAGGTCTCACGAACTGTTACCAAGTCTTTGGGTTGGACGCAGAGGCCCTATATCTTGGTCGGTCCATCCCCCAGATTCGATGCCTACAGATTTTTTTCTGTGGGTAAAGTTGTAAGATGCTGTCTACAAGGACATACCGACTACACCTGATGATATACAACGACGTATTACGGCAGCCTGCTCGAACGTCTCCGCTGAAAAGCTGCCAATGTGCAGCAGTCGCTCCTTACCACACTGGAAGCGTGTATTGCCGCTGCGTCGTTTTGAGCATAAACTGTGATCGTGAATTGTCTCGTTACTGCTCAGAATTCACATAACTAGTGCATGCACTTGTGGTGTTGTTTAGTGTGTGCTACCACAGCCATTGTGCAAGTATCAGTGTGGGAACATTTCAAAATACATCTCGTAAGCGACTCGCACCATTTCCTGCAACTAACATCACTGACATTATAATTTACCACACTTTTAGTTTGTTAATATCAATAAGCATTTTCCATTCAAAGAAGTGATCCTAAGGAACACTGCATCGTTTCTCTTAATAACACAGGCACTGCGATACGGTATTTATCCTCCAGTATCAGACAGCGACTTTGAATTAAAGCTGTCCTCCCCTGTACGGGAGTTACATTATGTCTGTACGAGTACGGGTTGTGACTCTGGAACGACGACATAGAGAAATTTGGGCCTCGCCGTGAGTTTTGCGCTAATAGCCATAGCGGTGAAGGCGACCGCTCATGTAGAGCGGAAGTCCCGATCCAGCACAAATTTTCATTGTCGCCATTCCCTTATACAGCTGCTAGTTATCCGTAATTGCAACTGCGAATACATTTCATGTAAAATATATACCGTTTTGTCCACGAACCTACTACGGTGTCGTAGCAGGCGGAGAGGTGATACTCCGACGTGGCGCGTCCCAGGTGGCGGATAGGGGGGTCCTCACCGGCTTGCCGGCGGACTTGAGCGAAATAAAATAGCTCTCGCGGACCAAACACACAACATCAAGAAATCCATTAGTGTCTGTTCTGGTATCCAGCGACTAGTGGTCTGCGTCTGTTTACCTAGTTGGTGCGGCAGTGAAATATGGCTTGATCTCAACAATCAAGTCTGTAATTACCGTGATCTTGTTGAAGGTCACCACAACCAACTTCAACTTGAAGTAATCATGATGGAACAAATGGAAAGAAATCCGCTACCCCAGGCCCCAGTCAACGGACTGGACTTTCCTGGTCATCGGATTCTGGGGGACCAGGAACATCATGAGGAGAAGAGTCGGAGCTTCTCAAAACCTCTTCGCAAGCACTACCTTGGCACTCTCAATGCAAACACTCTGTTCAAACTTGGAAAACTAAAACAACTGACAGACATGCTAGATAAATTTCACATCAAAATTCTTGCCATCCAAGAGACGCGCTTCGTAGATGAAAACCATTTCGACACAGAACATTACAGGATTTACAAAGGTAAACCTGCTGTCAGAAGAGGAACACCATTATTGTTTGGTACAGGGTTTGCAGTACACAAATCAGTCATGGATAACATCATAGACTTCAATTCAATATCAGAACGTATCTCGACACTGTCCTTCAAATCAGGTAATAAAGCATACACAATTATCAACGCACATGCACCTACAAATGACCATAACAGAAAGAAGCCACAAGAAAT
Organism: Schistocerca americana; assembly: GCF_021461395.2. Classification (NCBI taxonomy): domain Eukaryota; kingdom Metazoa; phylum Arthropoda; class Insecta; order Orthoptera; family Acrididae; genus Schistocerca; species Schistocerca americana. The sequence continues at coordinate 477,926,281 of NC_060125.1, read as the reverse complement.
TGAAGACTTCTGGGAAGACATGGAGGAAGTAACTAACAACGTACCAGAAAGACATGTGAAAATTGTAATGGGTGATTTCAATGCGCAGCTTGGTAAGGAGAGAAAATTCAGAGAAATAACAGGCCCATACTCAGCACATATTCGCACGAAACAGAAATGGGGAACACCTCATAAAATATTGTCAAAACTTTAACCTCAAAATCATGTCAACACAATTTCAAAAACCAAGACGAAAACTTACAACATGGAAAGCACCCAACACACTGTGGGGAGAATTTCAGATTGATCATGTGGCCATATCCAAGAAAAATTCGCGGGAAATTCTAAATGTCAGAACACCTAAAGGAGTCTTCGAGTCTGATCATTATTTGCTACAAGTTAAGATTAGGCCAATCCCAAGACTGAAACAGACAGCGCAAAACAAAATAGTCAAACCTGATCCGGAATACTTGAAGATAAACAGGGATAAAATCGTTGAAGAAATTAATAGGCACTCAATAGACACATGGACAGATCTGGCGAAGGCAGTTCAGAAGACTATGTGCTGGGGACAACCACCTAGAAAACGCAAACATAGGTGGTGGAACGCAAAGTGTGATGAAGCCATTGAGAGAAGAAAGCAAGCATGGGACAAGTTCAGTAGCTACAGAAATTCAGAAACATGGAAAGAATTTCACGAAGTTCAGAAACTAGCATCGAAGGAAATCAGAAGGGAAAAACGAGCATATGACAATAACAGACTAAAAGAAATTGAGGAAGATTTCAAAAGAAATAACACAAGAAATTTTTACAGAACTTTCAAAGAAAATATTAAGGGCTATCAACCCCCTAGCCTCTGCTTCCGAAGAACAGATGGATCCCTGGAAACAAACACAAAAGAAAACTGTAAAATTCTCAAACATTACTTTGATAAACTTCTTAATTGCAAAAAACCTACAGGAAAATTAACATTCCAAAAGACCACATCTAATGCCGATTCTGATCCACCCACAATAGAAGAGATAGAGGAAATCATAAAACAAATGAAAAATAACAGAGCTGCCGGAGAAGATGGTATTATCGCCGAGATCTGGAAACTCCAAGATGAAAACATCACCAAAAAAATCCATAAGATTATCTCCGAAATTTGGATCACAGAGAAAGTGCCAGAGGAATGGAAATGTGCATTGATCCATCCGTTACATAAAAAGGGTGATAAGTCAGATCCAAATAATTACAGAGGCATTTCGCTAGTACCAGTTACATACAAAATTTTCTCTAAGGTGCTATTAAACAGACTAGAACCACAAGCAGATCTGCAAATTGGGGAATACCAGGCAGGCTTCAGAAAAGGGAGATCATGCATCGAACAGATCTGGAACTTGAGAACACTTTTGAAAGTCAGACAGGCAAGAAACACTGTAGTTACCTTTGTGGACTTTAAAAAAGCATATGATTCCATAGACAGACAGACACTCTTTGACGTACTGGAAGAATATGGTATCGACAGAAAAACCAGGGCACTTATACAACAGACGCTTACAGACACTACCTCCAAGATCAAGTTCATGGGAGAAATTTCGGAACCCTTCCACATACACACAGGTGTCCGACAAGGAGACGGGCTCTCACCAATCCTGTTCAACATGGTGTTAGACAAAATTATCAAGCAGTGGGAGGAACAAGTTAAAGGAATACAGCTGGGAAGAACACGTGAAACCAAAACAATCATAAAATGTCTGGCATTTGCAGATGATATAGCCATACTCAGCAATAATACACAGGAGGCAAAGGAAGCACTGGAATGCTTGCATGAAATAGCTGCCAAAACAGGTCTGCAGGTATCTTACGAGAAGACACAATATATGGAACGACAGACCAACAATGTACACACCATGCATACGGTATATGGATCCGTAGAAAGAGTCGAAAAATTTAAGTATTTAGGGGAGTACATACAAATGGGAGGATCAAACAAGGCGGCTAACATGGAACGAACGAAGAAACTCCAGAAGGCATACAAACTCACATGGTCACATTATAATAAGAAAAGCATATCGAGGCCGGCCAAACTTAGGCACTACAAAACAGTTGTATTACCAGAAGCATTGTACGCGTCAGAAACAACCACAATTGGAGCATCAGGCATCATAGACACAGAAAAAATAGAACGCAAAATTCTCAGAAAAATATTTGGACCAATTCACAGAGATGGCATATGGATGAAGCGACCTACCAAAGAGCTGTACCAGCACACTGACAGACTAACAGACGCGATCAGAAAACGCAGATTAACTTTCTATGGGCACATACAGAGAATGGACAACAACCGACTTACAAAGAAAATTTTTGATGTAGTAAACAGCTCAAGCAAGAAAACAAATTGGTATCATGAAATAGACGAAGACTTAAGGCAGATAGGGATCAACAGGCAAATGATAGGAGACAGGAAATACTTCAGAAACAAAGTTAGGAGTGCAAAATTTATTGTAAAGGAGAGAAAGAAGAAAGGAACATTATGGACAGAGCAAAGGAAACAGGAGCACAGCCAAAGGATGAAGAGATTTTGGGAAGAGAAGAGGAAGGAAGGAAAGAAGTGAAAATTGTGTCATCATGTGATTTTCGAGTTCAAACACTGTCCATAAGGCAACAATGAAATGAATGGATGAATATACAGTTTTGTGTTTCTTCCTTCGAGTTATCGACTTAGTGAAACACTATCTCCAGAGTACCAAAAGTAGGGCCAAAATACATCCTTCACAAGCCGGGTTTACAGGAATTCACACATTTCCTCGTTTACGAACTCTCAGGCACCCTGGCCATCGAAATCATCTTTTTTGTTACATAAAACGTCAAACTATTTGGAACAGCGTGTGAAATGTATCAACCAACATCCTCTTAATTTGACATCGTTACGAGGATTCATCAGCAGTAGATGACTTCAGGTGAATATAGCATACATGTAGAAACTTGTGGAGTCTCTTCCTCGTCGCATTATCAAGGTTAACGGCTATGTTACATGGTATTAGCGCGGTATCTCCTGGAGAAATAATTTTTTTTCTTTGTTATGCTCACGTACTATTGCATCACTTGCAAAAATAAAAACAATGAAATACAATAAACCTTTATATTATACATTACTATTAGAATCATAATTACCGATATTTACGTATAACGGCAATCTCGGAAAACTACGTGTTGGCCAATCCCAGTTTCTACAACCTTTGCGTATCTTGGCATAACTCCCATCTTCGCAGTACCGTTTGTGTCTCCTGTATCTAAAATAGCCACGGTCTAGGGGTTAGTGTTGCTATCTCCAGGTCGTAGGGACCTAGGTTCGATTCCCTGACATGTCTGCGGGTTTCGTCATTCGGGGACTGAGTGTGTTTCTATCATCACTTCATTTCATCTTCATGACATATAGACGGAAGTTGCCGAAGTGGTGTCAAATAGGAAGACTTGCATCAGACAGTCGAACAGTCCCATCAATGCCATACGATCAATCATTCGTCGAAACTATGAACCAGGTAATCAGTATTACCTGTTACATATGAGTATATTGCAACCGAATTTAAGTTTTATATGAGCTGCTAACTTAACTCACGGTTCGTGGTTCCGCCTCAATCGTGGAGCCGGTTCTAGGCGCTGCAGTCTGGAACCGCGGGACCGCTACGGTCGCAGGTTCGAATCCTGCCTCGGGCATGGATGGGTGTGATTTCCTTAGGTTAGTTAGGTTTAAGTACTTCTAAGTTCTAGGGGACTGATGATCTCAGAAGTTATGTCCCATAGTGCTCAGAGCCATTTGAACCATTTTTTTCAATCGTCGAGGGAGAACGTTGCTTGTTTCCTACGTCACCACAGCGTCTCCCACGCCTGCACAGCTTTTCCTCCATATTGTTTGTGTCTTTGTGTGTTTCACATCGTTGACTGGTATGTAGAGTTACCTGTTGTGTGTGTCTTTTGGTAGCGGTGTAGTGGGCTTCATAATGTCGACCATGGGTTCCAAGCGTACCGAGGAAAGGTACAGTAAGCTTGAGTTTTGAAAAATTGACGAATCACATGCAGCCCGGATATTTGGACATTCGTCATAGCTTTTTGACACGATTCATGTAACATCTGATCAGGTTCATACTGCCTATTTTGATTCTGATAACTGTGTCTTTTTTAGACTAAATTTCTTTATTCCCGTCTATGAACATAAACTTGTTAGGTCCTTACATCACAGGTTTCGGTCAACAGTCATCGTCTTCAGCTCTGCAGCAATACATGGAAAAGAAACAAAGGTACAACTGGTGGTTCGTCTACATCTTAAAACAATGAAATAAGTCATAATGAAATGTATTACTGACATACATCTGGAAAATATGCGCTTTAATTATGACGAGCTACACCTGTTTTAAAAACATATCGTAATATAATGAGTCCATAGTGGCATCGTCAAAAGCTAAACACAAAATCAGCTTAGCATCGTCCCACATATTTAAAATATCGTATATGCTAGGCCAGAGTGTCGGCGGAGTCATTGTTAACAGCACTACGGTTCATAACGAACTGCTGTATAGGAGCAACAAACCGTTTGTGTCGTAAGCTAGTTTTACGTCACGGCCGTAGGTTTTACACCTACACTCGTAACGTCAAACTATTCGTCAATTGTACAACCGTACGATATGGAACAAGAAGACTACAGTAGGTTAAGTCTATAGTGAGTTTTCCAGGTATATGAGTCAACACAACAATCAAATGCAATAAATTAAAACGCTATTACAGTTACATTTTTAAAAATGAAATAGTTAATTGACAATTAATCTGATACGCTCTTGCGGCGAATATTAGATAATATACGACGTAAATAAGAACAAGCTTACAGTTAAGACATTATATTAAAAATTATAAAGTAAGTAGAGCAAGAAGTTAAATGGAAACAACAGACTGTAGTTAGTAATCAGCGTTCCCTGTTGGCGTGACCGCCAGAATGCCGCAAAGGCGAGAAGCGGTCAGAGGAACTTAGCCAGAGCACCGCTCGTACACTGTGACAGGTCGTTCAGAGAAAAGAACGATAAAACACCGTGCTAGATAATTAATAAGATTATCTAGTTAATGAAATATATTACACAAATAGAAAAGGGATTAGGAACACGAGAGTAATACGATCAACGTAAGAAAAGGAAATAAATGTGTAAATCACTCCATAGTATGGTAAGACAAAGGCAGGATATAAATATGAGATAGGCGTTCGAAGAGTGAAGTAGAACATTGTCAAAGTAGGCATGGGGGTACATATTCGCTCTACCCATTGGGCACTTTTGCTTGCTTTCGTTTCCCGCTTCATGTCCTTTTCGTCAAGTTTGTGGATTCCCTGCAATATTTAAGGTTCCTTTTGAGTCGTAGTTCTCAAGTTCCCTTTAAGCATCTTGATCGTTCCATAGGCACGGTGCTTCTTGCTAACGTGGAACTGGATTTTATAAATGTCCGAGTATTCAGTCTCCCGAAGGAGGTTGACGAAAGTTTACTTATGTTAATGTGAGGGGTGTACTAAGCAAACGCTAGTCCACTTGACACCGGTTGTAATGTTGAAGAGGTATCCGTTCAGTGGAGATGATAGTCAAACATACGCGTATGTGGTTGCAGCATTTATGTAACGTATATTGGAGAATCGCGGACTTGCTTTCCCTGCAGAGAAAGTGGTCACCATCTAATTCCATCCGGCGGATGTTTTTATTGAAGTACTCATTTCAACACCGTCGAAAATTGACGTTGCTGATCTCGCCGCTCTTGCTCGTGAGGTTGGTGCCACGTCTCCTCGGGTGAAATGGAACAACAGAGGAACACGCAGCTTATTGCTGCCGAATTTCCGCCAGTACCTTCGCAGGACAGTCCTGAAATTGTTGTTGCCAAACTGGCAATGATCATAGTGCAACACAATTAACGTCGTACGGAGGATGGTGATAAGTCGTATACGTCATCTCCTCGTCCACCCTCTCTGAAATAAGTTTGTCGGTTGATGTATATTTTAGTGCTGTGTCGTGCACACTCCTGATGGGGTCGGTGATACGAAAATAGTGCACTGCAAGGATCCTACTCTGAGCTCTGGGCCAATGAGGCTTCTTATTTGTCACCAAATTTGGAAAACGTTGAAGAACCGCACTGCGTCCCTGACTGCAGGCGCTGCATTGCTTCGTAGTTGCTGTAAACAATGCGTACAACTGAGCGCTCAGTGGCTCGTGAGGTGAAGAAACATAAATAATCATAGACTGGGGTGCAAGCTTCCCCCACCCTCTCATTTCGGACTCGTCAGTGGACTTGGCAGTTAGTGGAGCTTGACGCACGTTGATGACGTCATGAAGTTGGTCATCAGATCGAGTTTTGTTAAACTAAGCAGACGTTTCTTTGTCTGACTGTTAATCGTAACTTAGCCGCGCTTCTATGCGTCACTTTATCTACCGAGTCATTTGTGGATGTCCTACCGCTGCCTTTGCGGCTGTCGTATTCCTACGAGAAATTGCAATTTACTGGTTTTTATCACCATGGCTTTTGCACCTGGTTTAACATGCCTCCCGAATGTTACATGAGAGCTGCCTTGTTTTTTAGGGAGCGCATTCCCATCTAAGAGGGTGGAATTTTTAGATAACAGTAGAGGAACAGGATCTACTTTTCTTCATCTGACCTTCAGCAGGTTTGATAGATTTTATTTATCTCAGTGGATGCGTGATAGGGGTTTGGCTGTCGATGTCATTCCCTCCAGTTTCATGCACTTCTGCGCGTGACAGTCACTTTAAATCGCTTCCGACCGTCGGTGAAATTGCTTTCATCGCTTTGGATGCTGAATGTGGCCTACTTGGAGGATCTCTCTAAAGGTGAGGTGATCCTAGAAGTGCGAGACCGTAGTCTCCGTTCAACTGCGCGATACGTCTCCACTTTGTAATAGTGGATTCAATTTACAAAGCCGGAACTCAGACAAAAATTGATACGATTCTGTGCTGATAGAGTGAGCGAATTCCGGAGGAAGCAATAATTTTATTATTCTCTCTTACTTAATCTTTATGAATGTGCTCATGAAGCTCCCCAGTTGATTGTAGACGTCAGCCGTGTAAAGGCGCAATTGTTACGGGTGAAGTTGTAGTTGAAGTAGCGTCAAAAGAACGGTTTAAGAATGCTATACAGACCACGTTCCTTGGCAGCGAATGGACTGCTGTTCTGTATCATCTGATTCGACGAGCTTTTATCACGTCTCTCAAGGCCGAAGACGTCAATATTGCGACGGCACAGAAGAACATGTTGCATGCTGTACGTCAGTTCTGTGTTGGACTGTATGAGGCATCCATTCCTGTCGATATGTCACCCAATTTTTTTTGTTCGCGCTCTGGATCGTAAACGTTCACCCGCTCACAGTGCTCCGGTTTTAGCCGCTATTCAGTGTGAAGATGTCTATGAAGTTATTGCCAGATCACCTTCTCATACGCTTTCTGGGTTGGATGGATTGCGAAATGAGTTTCATGTGCTCTCTTGACCTTTGTTGGGTACTACTTTAATACTGCTTGTGAGTGAAGTGTTGAGAGGAGGGTTTATACCAGACTTGTTTAGAGTTCGAAAAATTGTGCTAGTTCTTAAGAGTCCTGGTCAGGCTGCAACTGATAAATTTCGTCGGATTACCTCATTAAATTTCTAAATTACAGAACGCAGCAATCAGTCGTCCTTTTTTGTAGGTTTTATTACGCAAATCCTGATTTCGGATTGTGCCTAGCCATTATCAATGCACTATTTTCTAATCTCGGTGCATGTAAGTTCCGTGTTGTTCGCGCGTCAGTCACAGTTCTTTGAATATCCAAATGATATATTTATAAGTCACATAACAGCCGCTGAGTGCACCCACTTTCGGAATGGAAGGTAACCTGATCATTAAATTTCGATTATAAGACTATGGCGAAGGCTGGGTATAGCCGGCTGTCTATGTTGCTGGAGAAAGTTAATGTTGAGCATCAAAGTTGTATTCCTGGTCGTACTATTATAACCCCGATAGCTGAATGTCATGATGTCATACTGGTGGCCGCTGTTACTTTTGTTCCTGGTACTGTGGCGTTTCTTTTTTAAAATATGGCGTTTCAGTCTTCGATCGCTATTCTTTATTTTCTATTACCGGTTTCGGGCTAGCTGCCCATCTTCAGATCTGTTAGACAAAGTTAAAAATGTAATTAATAAGAGAGATACAGTTAGTGATAGAAATATCTTAGTTTACAAAAAGAAATTTTGGAACGTATTAAATGCCAACATACCATATTTTGTAGTTACAGAGTAACTTGTCCGTACAGAACACACGGTTCACTGTCATAAGTAAAGTAAATTTCAATCTGTTAATACATTATATCGCAGTTTTTAAGAGTAACCTGATTGGTAACAGTAAAAAGTGCCCTCTACCTATAACAATTGTGCATCTTTTATTATTTCACCGTATATATTAATGGCGAATATTCTTTTTAATAAAACAATTTTTAAGGTAATAACATCTGAATAATCTTTTTTGAGTGGACCATGAATCGAAAAATTTTACATGAATTTAAAATTTCTTTATAAAGAAACATTTTACATTAATTTAAAATTTCTTTATAAAGGAACATGTTTCTATATAAAGAAATTTTAAATTAATGTAAAATTTTTCGTTTCATGGTCCACTCAAAAAAGATTATTCAGATGTTATTACCTTAAAAATTGTTTTATTAAAAAGAATATTCGCCATTAATGTATACGGTGAAATAATAAGAGATGCACAATTGTTATAGGTAGAGGGCACTTTTTAGTGTTACCAATCAGGTTACTCTTAAAAACTGCGATATAATGTATTAACAGATTGAAATTTACTTTACTTATGACAGTGAACCGTGTGTTCTGTACGGACAAGTTACTCTGTAACTACAACATATGGTATGTTGGCATTTAATACGTTCCAAAATTTCTTTTTGTAAACTAAGATATTTCTATCACTAACTGTATCTCTCTTATTAATTACATTTTTAACTTTGTCTAACAGATCTGAAGGTGGGCAGCTAGCCCGAAACCGGTAATAGAAAATAAAGAATAGCGATCGAAGACTGGAACGTCATATATTATTCAATGAACGATCGCGGAATTCCCATTGAGACAATCATGTCTAGTTTTGTTTCTTTTTTATTTTGAGAAGGCGTTCGACCGGGTAAGCCATGGCTTTCTATTGAAGGAACTAGAGGCCAGTGGACTTACAATTGACGAATTCAGGGACTTTTCAACTTGTTCACGGGTATCCAAGCTTTGGTGGCTGTCAATGGCCAACTGACACCATCAATTGACATCCACAGGAGTTTTTGTCAGGGAAGTCCGCTTCCAATGTCGTTGTTTATTCTATCACGTTATCGCCTTTTTTGAAGGATTGCTACTCAGTTAAAAGGATGGACACTCTTGGGCAAGACGATATCGACGCGTGTGAAAGCGGGAAATGTCATGGTGTTACTCCTGCTAAGATTCCGTTGCTCAAGGCTGTATTGGATGTTTTCTAACTTTTTTCTGGTGTCCGCATCAAGGAAGGCAAATTCGGCTGATGAAATTACGAGATTTTAATAATGCTGTCGTTTCGTGTGCGACGATGGTCGATAGATATAAATCTTTGGAAACCATAACTGATAATTCTCCATTCCAGATGCTTACACTTAATTGGAAGTATGTTACAGAGAACATACAAGGTGCAATAATGGAACATATACGGCATTCCCTTAACCTGCTTCAGAACGTTCGGATCTCTGAGACCTATGTCTTTTGCAAAGACTACTTTCTCCCCAGATTTTCCACGATGGTGCATAAGAAACTAAAACAGCTGCCTACTCATTTTTTATGGAAACATCACATTTTTCGTTCACAACACGAGGTGTTCCATGTGCACATTCCCTCGGAGGTTTGGGGCTTTCTGATATTCAAAAGATAGCGTGTGTGTCACTTGTTCGGCGGGCCGTGTTGGCCATCTTTCGCGCAATCCACGTCTCGGTTATTTTACTTTTGCAGCCTGGCAGTCTTGATCCGCCTGTCAATATTGATCGATTGTATTTCAAGTTAAAACACATCCGTGAATTTTACATTACTGTCCGTCATTTGGAGGCTGACATGCTACAGAAGCAACATCTCACTACCAAATTTTTGTTAATGCATGGGGGCGGAATTGATTGTACGGCGCCTGTTGAACGGCCATCGCCACAAATGTCTTGGACATCTCCATCTGCATGGTTACTCTGCAATTCACACTTAAGTGCCTGGCAGAGGGTTCATCGAACCGTTTTCGTGCTACTTTTCTGCCACTCCACTCTCGAATGGCGCGTGGGAAAAAGGAACACCTAAATCTTTCCGTTAGAGCTCTGTTTCTCTTACTTTATTATGATGATCATTTCTCCCTATGTAGTTGGGTGCCAACAAAATATTTTCGCATTCGGAAGAGAAAGTTGGTGATTGAAACTTCGTAAATAGATCTTGCCGCTAAGAAAACCGCCTTTGTTCAGTGACTGACACCCCAACTCGCGTATCATATTAGTGACACTCTCACCCCTATTGCGCGATAACACGAAACGAGCTGTCCTTCTTTGCACTTTTTCGATGTCCTCCGTCAATTCCACCTGGTAAGGATCCCACACCGCGCAGCAATATTCCAGCAGAGGACGGACAATTATAGTGTAGGCTGTCTCTTTAGTGTGTTTGTCGCATTTTCTAGGTGTTCTGCCAACAAAGCGCAGTCTTTGTTTCGCCTTCTCCACAATATTATCTCTGTGGTCTTTCCAATTTAAGTTACTCGTCACCGTAATTCCTAGGTATTTAGTCGAATTGACAGCCCTTAGATTTGTGCGATTTATCGTACACCCAATATTTATCGGATTTTTTTTAGTACCCATGTGGAAGACCTCGCACTTTTCTTTGTTTAGTGACAATTGCCACTTTTCGCACCATACACAAATTATCTCTAGCTCATTTTGTAATTGGAATTGATCGTCTGATTATTTTACTAGACGGTAAATTACAGCGTCATCTGCAAGCTATCTAAGGGGGCTGCTCAGATTATCACCTACATCATTTATGTAAATCAGGAACTGCAGAGGCCCTATGACACTACCTTGCGGAACGGCAGATATCACTTCTGTTCTACTCGATGATGTACCGTCTATCACTATGAAGTGTGACCTCTCTGAGAGGAAATCACTAATCCAGTCACACAACTGAGACGATACTCCGTATGCACGCAATTTGATTAACAGTCGCTTGTGAGGAACGGTATCAAAAGCCTTCTGGAAATCTAGGAACATGGAATCGCTTTTGAGATCCCTTGTTGACAGCACTCATTACTTCATGGGAATAAAGAGCTAGCTGTGTTGCACAAGAACGATATTTTCTAGATCCGTATCAGTAAGTCATTTTCTTCAAGGCACGTTACAGTATATGCTCCAAAATCTTACTGCAAATTGAGGTCAGTGATACAGGTCTGTAATTCAACAGGTTACTCCTATTTTCTTTCTTGAATATTGGTGTGACCTGTGCTACTTTCCAGTCTTTAGGAACAGATCTTTCGTCAAGTGAGCGGTTGTATATGATTGCTAAGAAAGGCGCTATTTGAAGATGATGTGGTTTCATCTCAGCTTTCCTCTCCTATCAATGGCGGCGCGACCTCATGATATCAAGTGGAACACAACCAATTATCCACCACTGGGTGCCCATTCCGTATTGGACTGCAGGTATCAATGCAGTAGCCGTCTCGCCATAAAGACGCTACAACGTAGATTTACCTGTAGTGATCACGAATCGAACTGGCATTGGCTTAAAAAATAGTTTGCGTTTCTAACTCGATCCGTTGAGAGTGCTGTTTTGTCCCATATGCTGTTGCGTCCAGGCTTCTCCTAGTTTACGAGCGCAAAATCAAATGCAATTGCATGGCCGTTGAGTCACTACGTTCATTATATTGTAGATGGGGAGATACGGACCTCTCGCCTTCCACCAATACATGGCCATTGCACATAGAAAGTCTCTGCACTTACGACTGACGACTAGGGAAAAACTGTCGGTGGCATATAGTATTAACTCCCGTTTCTGTGCCATTTTTTTTTTGAGATCAAGTGCAAAAAATTTGGTAAAGCGAAAAAAAGAAAAAGATAGTTTTGTATTTCGACATAACTGTCATCAAGGAGTGTGACTGAATAAAATTTAAAATGTTTGACACCACAAACGGTCGTCAAACCTCAGTCACTCAAACAATGAAGTTTTTAGAAGGTTACATAACTAGTTTCCACGCACTGAGTCTTCATTTTCAAATGTAATCACAACCTTAGGTAATTGCATTTATATTTGCAACCAAACTTATTACAAATTTACGAAAACTATAGCAAAACCAGTAAACTGGAGGAAGGCCTCTGAAACGGGTCACAAGACGTCATATCACGCCTTAATCCAGTGTAGATGAAAACTAAATCTGGATGAAAGATATTACATATTGGCACTACGTCCTGCAATGATGCAACGATCGTTTTGCAAACGATGGCTCACACGTCTTAATCTTATAAAGTGCAGCAAGCCCAAAACTAGAACACAGCACTCAGTCGTAGAGTGTTCTGCTAAAGAAATCTTACAAAAGAGTTTACGTAATATTTAAAAGAGGTATGGGTGGAATTATCAATGTAGTTGTCCGGGTTTGTGATTACATTTGAAAATGACGACTCAGTGCGTCGAAACTATTTGTGTAATAAAAACGTCAGGAGTCTCGGACTTGAACCCAGCTGCTACTTAAATTTTAAATAAAAATTATCATCTGTGGTGGGCAAACACCTTCGCCATAAGAGCTAGCTTTGTTCTGCCAATGGGCTTATCTAAAAGGGTGGAGGAGCGGAAAGACATGCTCTCTGGTGAGAAACAGACCCCTAAAAGGCGAAAAAATCAACAATGAATTACAGCATTCGGATGCAGAAGGCAGCGACAACCTCTACACCAAAGTCACGTAATGTGTATGCACAGAAAATGTGGCCTTTAACTGCAAAAGGGGTGCGATGCTCTCTCCATTGGCATAATATTCCGAATTAGTCCATCATTCGGATCTCTGGAAGGAGCCTGCCAAGGGGGAGGTAACGATGAGAAAAATATGGAATAACCAACGACAACATTATACGAGTCGGAGAACGGAATGTTAAAGGAAATGAATGCCAGAAAATTTGAAAAGGGAAATGGAAAGGATCAGTCTACATTTAATGGGAATCAGTGAAGCGAAATGCAAAGAAGACAAGGAAGTCTGGTTACATCAGACTTTCGGGAAAATATCGCTCGCATAATTCCAAAGACAGCGAGGGCAAATAAGTGCGAGAACACCTCATTGATCAAAGGTTCTGCCAAAAATAATATACAGAAGAAAAGAAGAGAAAACTGAGGATCTGTTAGACGACGATCAATGTGGCTATAGGAACGATAAAGCTACCAGAGCGGTTCTAGGGGCTTCAGCCCGGAACCGCACTGCTGCTACGGTCGCAGGTTCGAATCCTGCCTTGGTCATGGATGTGTGTGATGTCCTTAGGTTAGGTTTAAGTAGTTCTAAGCCTAAGGGACTGATGACCTCAGATGTTAAGTCCCATAGTGTTCAGAACCATTTGAACCATCAGTTCTGACATTCTGATAACGAAAGCAAGGACAAGGAAAAATCAAGACACTCGCATGGGAGTCGTCGACCTACAAATAGTGTTCGAGAGTGTACAATGCTACAAGATGTCCACAATTCTGAGAAAAACAGAACTGCAGGTAAAGATGGGCATATTCAATACGTATTTAAGAACCATTAAGAGTAGAAGACCAAGAACGAAATGATCGGACTAAAAAGCGTGTAAGCCGTGGATGTAGCCTTTCGTCCCTACTGTTTAGTGTATACATGGAAGAAAGAATGATGGAAATAAGAGAACGGTTCAATAGTGGCATTAGCATTCCAGGTGTAATTAAGAGAGGTCAAGGCACTCTCTCACTGGACCTCGGTCATCTCAGACAACTCGTTATGTCGAGGACAGTCTTATTCGTATCAGGCCTGCTGCCCTGACGTTTGATATCCTTGTGCCCACTGCCGTATAAGTGATTCAAATTTGTCCATGGCATGACCGGCGAGCAGGAGTGTCGCACACGTTGGAATGTGCCGATATTTCAGATACAGTAACTGTTATCCGTGTGACCGATCGCCTGCCCGCGATAACGAATTAAAGGCGCCGCACATCGCTCCTCTGCTGACTCTTGCACCACGATCATCTCCGGAGACAGAGCTATGAATCGGGGGAGCTGCTTCGGCTTATTAGAGCAAACAGAATCACTGTCTCGCCACTTGTTCTCAGGTGTGCCAACGTAGTGTAATTGCTGTGCGGAATAAAGAAATCAAAATCTACTCAGCGCTATATAATTTCAGATCGCGTCATCCATGTTTTGAGCCAGGGTGAATAGATTGTACAGATAAACGTTAGTCTTTGCCATCCAAACGCCACCCACTGGAGAGCTAATTATTTGTTGCTTCTATATTTGTTGTGAACAGTTCACGATTTATTTGTCATCTCGCTTAACTCTTGCCATTTTTTTTATAAAAGATAAATCACATGTTGGTATATTAATCACCCATTACTTAGTGAATACAATAATGATGGGGCCACCATTTTGTTAATTTCAAATGGTTCAAATGGCTCTGAGCACTACGGGACTTAACTTCTGAGGACATCAGTCCCCTAGAACTTAGAACTACTTAAACCTAACCAACCTAAGGACATCACACACATCCATGCCCCGGGGCAGGATTCGAACCTGCGACCGTAGCGGTTGCGCGGCCCCAGACTGTAGCGCCTAGAACCGTTCGGCCACCCGGGCAGGCTTTGTTAATTTGTCTCAGAATTAATTAAATTTTTCTTTAAGAGTTTGATAAAAGTGATAACTTCCACTGCATGAGCAGACGCGTTGACAGGTAGAAAAGTGGACGACTTACAAGTTAAAGCAATTACTGTCAGGGTATAAACTCTCAGTCGCCTGTAGTCTTTCAAATCAAACAGCAAGACCGGTGTAGTCATGCAAAAGGACATCAACGATAAGATTCACTGACAACATCGCTATTTTCAGTGGAACTGAAGAATAATTACAGGATCTGGTGAATGGTTTGAACAGTCTAATGAGCACACAGTATGGATTGAGAGTAAATCGAAGAAAGACGAAAGCAATGAGAAGTAGCAGAAATGAGAAGAGCGAGAAATATAACATCAGGGCTGATGGCCATGAAGTAAATGAAGTTAAGGAGTTCTGCTACCTAGGTAGCAAAATAACCAATGGCAGACGGTGCTCAAGGAGGACAAGAAAAGCATACTAGCACTGGCAGAAAGTGCATTCCTGGCCAAGAGAGGCCTACTAGTTTCAAACATAGGCCTTATTTGACAAGGAAATTTCTGAGTATGTACACTTTTGAAGCACATCATTGTAATGTGGCGAAACAAGTATTGTATCTTTGTGAGAGATATAGAGGCGAGCGAGTATGCCAGGACTTACTCCAGATCACTGCTACTAGCGTCATCATAAGGCATCTGTGTTTAGCACACAAAGGATTGCACCATAATTTAAGAATGAAATTAAAAATTAAAATCGTTTTTCCAAACTTTGTAGGTGTATATTGATGCTAACGTTGTGAAGTCTCAGAATGATCTAATGAATATGTTTCACTAAATATAATAGCTTAAGAAAAAATAAGTGGCACTAAATAATGAAGCTAGAAAGCTGAAAATTGTTCACAATGTGTAAATGAGTGTCACAATCAAAAGTTACAAGTCTCAACTTGGTCGAAACAATAGTTTGGTCAAAATCGGCGCTTTTACGAAAAATTGAAGGCGCTAAATATTAGGCTCAGAGAGAAGAAAATTCGTTTGTGGCCTCGGTTTGCTATAAAAACATTAACTAGGTGACTCCATTAACCCACCTGTATTAGTTTTCAAGTTATCGACTAAAAGTAAATTTTGAACGAAAATGTACCCATTCATATTAGATTAGGTAGCATTTGCATTTGCTAGTAGAAAGTTCTAATTGCAACACTTGATTAAATTAATTAAATAATGCAGCTGTGCCAAGTTTCAAGACTTTATTGTAAATGACAATCATTACAAGGATCTTATAGAGACAGTTCGGAGATCATGTTCTACGCTCGATTCCGTTCTAAAATCTCTAGACGGCAATTTTTAAAGGGTGAAGCTATAACTTTTTCAGTAGCTAAATCAAACTTAATTCTATTCAATAAAAATTAATAAGATTGTAAATTAATACACGACAGAGATATTAATTAATGTGTTTCTCAGAAAGGATCTATTTAGGTGTGTCTATAACGGCTGATAGCATATATTCCATTCGGTAGCCCGCTGCACCCATACATAGAAACGACCATTGAGACAGTAAGAAGAGACGCCTCGCACCGAGCTATCAATCTGTCAGCGTTCGTCAAACACCGGCATTCGCTATACCTTGAATGACGTCAGATCCAGGCACTTACCAAACGCATGTTTCAAGTAAAAGTAGGAACTGAACTCGCGAGGACTGTGAACATTCCTGGATCCCTTAGGTATCATAGAAGTAACTGTTTGTGTGCCGCCTGTAATGTTGACAAAACCGTGCGGCAAGTGGCGAGATTATTTTCCACTTTTAAGGTGAGCAATTAACTTTTGATGATAGGAAGTGAGGGCGAGAGACCATTTTACCTGGAACTTCCGTAGAGGTCGCCTCTGAACTGTTTCCAGTAGGGATGTTTTTATCATTATTGTTAGAGATATTTTATATACTGCGTGTGTGAACTTTGGCTGACTATATTAATTAGTTAAAGCCCAAAAATTTATTTATAATGCAGTTTCCTGAGCCTGCTGAGTGAATAGCAAGTAGGAACGTTTTCTTTCAGTGAGTATAAATATTTAAGTGGACTCGCAGAGTGGAAATTATGACCAGTACGTTCTCCATCGCTTTCTGGCTGACCTCAAAAGATAGTTTCCAGGAGATTGTAAATGGCGAAGTCTTATATTTTACTTTATACGCCACCCCACAGTATGATAGTGAAACATGGACTGTGGGAAAACCGGATCAGAAGAGAATCGAAGCATTTGAGATGTGGTGCTACAGAAGAACAATGAAAAATTTTGTAGAGACTGATAATATGAGAAATGAGCAGGTTCTCATCAGAGGAAAGGAATATAGGAAAACACTAACAGGTTGAAGGTAAGGATGATGGTCCATTCGCAGGGTCGAGCAGCGGTCATGTACCAAATTGTTTTATCTTGTGACTTCGGTTTTACATATCTCTTGGAAAAGAATGACCAGGAGAGCAGTTCTTTCTTAATTTTTGTGACAATGATTTTATACGAGCTGGTTTGCCTCATGTATCGTTATATCCAAATGGTTTATAAATGTTAATCTACATTCAGATACGATGATGGCACCTTAAGTGTGTTGAACCGGTTATCCAGTAAACAGTATTTAAGCGATCTTGGCATCTGAATTATTTCTACAACAGAGTGATCGCCCCACTACACACTATGTGTTCACTGCAGAAAATGTGTGTGTTTATGAGGCGCTTCAATTAAATCGGTAGGTATCTCGCAATGCGAATTGTCTAAAAACTTACTAAACACTAATTCGGGAACCTCGAATATGTTACGACGTGTTTGTAAATTTGATCACCTGTTTCTCCACTCCATAAATATTTTGGAAGGGCATAGAGACTTCGTGGTGTGCTAAGGACTTTGGGCCACGTAGCACTACAACAGGAAAAAAAGGGCTCAGTGTATATTAAAAGCCTTATTAGGGTGGTATGCAAAGTAGTGCGAATCAAACTTGGTATTAAGGACAAGTTTCTTTTTTCAGGCAGGTGCTTTTTAGATTAATATAATATGGAAAACGAACTTCATGTCTTCTGATATACATCTGAGAAATTTACAATGAAACATTTTGCCACTCAGACTGAATTCGGCGAAGTCCTGGAAAAGTGGTTAAAATTGGTATGACTGGGGTCATATTTGGTTGGAACACACTGAGTTTACAGAAACCAGACTTATTTTACTTTACTCTAGTTGGCGTTCAGTATAACAAACATCTTCGGGCTGTTATGTGCGTCGGCACTCGACTTACAGAGATGGTACTGATTAAAGCAGAAAACATGAATTATAGGTAACCTGGTGTTGGTTTATATTGAGAAATTCCAGTACCGAGACTATAATAAATCGATCAGATCGTGGAGGATACCTGCTGCACCGCCTGTACGGCTCTCAAGAGCAGAGATAAAGATAGAAATGATTGACGAAATGCTGCTAACCAACTTGATGGTTGAAGACCTACGAAGAAGTGTTAGCCGAAAGTTGGTAAAGTTGAGAGTTGGCAATAATCTCTTAGGATGTAAAGGTTGGCTAAAGCGCGCATACACAAGCTCTGGAATCTAAGAGATTGTTGTCGCGCTTCGCAGCGCACGGATTAACTAGTGGCAGTTTTCAAGCCAGTGTAGGAGCCCACCTGGTGTGGTACACACGTGTGTTGGGCGAGGGGTCGTCGCCGAGCTGCTGTACTGCCGTGTCCGCCAGCAGCGACACAGGATTTGGTATTTAGTTGATATTTTTTTATAATTTGCAGCGCGCTTATTAATTTAAAGAAAAGGGTTTGTGTATGTGCGTAGCAGCAGACGGTAATTTTGATAATGATAGGAGTTGAATTCTTAAGGGAAAACATTGTTAGATTAAGCATTGATTTTGTCATTGACTTCTTTTGTAATTGTCAGGCAATTGTTTCACTATGTATTCAATTGAGAAGTATTTCAGTCTGTCTCAAGAGTTTGATTAATTTGTAATATTGCTTTAATGCCACTGGAGGCAGATTTACATACGAAGCGATTGTTCAAAGAGCTTCTAGCGATTCGTTGATTGAATGAGAAAGAATCGCTTTCAGAATATAGTTTTTTGTTTGGGTTATCATTTATCGAGTTTATATTTGACAAAACCCTTTCTCTTGAATTATATGTAGTTGTAGTAAGCAGCAGCAGCCGCAGCAACATCAAGAGCCGCCATACAGAACATGCATTGCACTAAGCATGAATAATAGGTATTTTTATGTTTTTGTTAGATAATGGAATGCAGCAGATCAAGCAGTGGCAGCAGAAAGACCAAGTAAGTTATTTGCTCCGTACAGGACCAATAAAAAAATAAAGTTTAGGCGATCTCTGTAATAGTAAAGTCAACAAGAGTACAAGCACGAGATTTTCAGTAGAAAACACGAGATAAGAAGAAGAAAGAGCGTAGGCTTGACTTGCTGCATATAACGACTCAGCCTCACATGAGAGCTCTGCCTGGCGGTGTTTACACCGTAATAGCTGACTGCGGAAATAATGTTTTTAAATTTTAGTACATTTCTCGGATTCTTTTGCGAAGATCTTCAATCTCAATATTAACAAGTACTTCATTACTGTATTCGATTTTTCCAGCGTTTTTGGGTACCGTTAAATACATATCATTCTATTTTTAAAAATTATACTTGCTTCAGTATCTCCTGTATACACAGATTAAGACACTTTATCACATACCAAAGTACTTGCCTCCTAGTGTACTATTATTTGCCGAAAATCTCGTTTCAATACCCGGAGCCGTTCAGGAAATAGAAAGAATGTTACTTCTTACGTGACTGACTCTGTATGCAAGAAATTTCGCCTGGAACGAAGTCGGTGCTCCAAAACTTCCCAAAGGTGTACTATAGGATTCAGGTCAGCACTCTGTGCATGCCAGTCCATTACAGTTATTGTCGTGTAACCACTCCGCCACAGGCCGTGCATTATGAACGGGTGCTCGATCGTGTTGAAAGACGCAATCGCCATCCCAGAATTGCTCTCCAACAGTGGGGACAAGAAGGTGCTTAAAACATGAATGTAGGCCTGTGCTGTAATAGTGCCACGCAAAACAATAAAGGGTGCAAGCCTCCTCCATGAAAAATACCACCACACCTAACATCACTGCCTCCGAATTTTACTATGGGCACTACGCAAGCTGGCAGATGACGTTCACCGGGCATTCGCCATACCCACACACTGCCATCGGATCGCCACATTGTGTACCGTGATTCGTCACTACACGCGACATTTTTCCGCTGTTCAATCGTCCAATGTTTCCGCTCCTTACACCAAAAGAGGCGTCGTTTGGCATTTATCGGCGTGATGTGTGGCTTGCGAGCAGCCGCTCGACCATGAAATCCAAGTTTTCTCACGGCCGGCCTGTCATAGTACTTGCAGTGGATCCTGATGCGGTTTGGAATTCCTGTGTGATGGTCTGGGTAGACGTGTGACTATTACACATTACGACCCTCTTCAACTGTCGACGGTCGCTGTCAGTCAACAGACGAGGTCGGCCTGTACCCTTTGTGCTGTACGTGACACTTCACGTTTCCACTTCACTATCACATCGGAAACGGTGGACCTAGGGATGTTTAGGAGTGCGGAATCCTCGCGTGCAGACGTATGATACAATTGACACCCAATCACCTGACCCCGTTCGAAGTTCCTCAGTTCTGCGGAGTGCCCCATTCGGCTCTCCCACCGAGCGAGGTGGCGCAGTGGTTAGCACACTGGACTCGCATTCGGGAGGACGACGGTTCAATCCCGTCTCCGGCCATCCTGATTTAGGTTTTCCGTGATTTCCCTAAATCGCTTCAGGCAAATGCCGGGATGGTTCCTTTGAAAGGGCACGGCCGATTTCCTTCCTCATCCTTCCCTTACCCGACCTTGCGCTCCGTCTCTAATGACCTCGTTGTCGACGGGACGTTAAACACTAATCTCCTCCTCCTCCTCGGCTCTCCCACGATGTCTAGTGACTACTGAGGTCGCTGATATGGAGTACCTGGCAGTAGGTGGCAGCACAATGCACATAATATGAAGAACGTACGTTTTTGTGGCTGTCCGGATACTTTTGATCACATAGTGTATCTAAGAAAATAAAATAAAAACTACAACGTTCGAGCAGTGTTGAGAAATGTTTATTAAGCGCACTGAATTTGGAAGACATTATGTTTTTCTGCGTGAAGTATATTTGTTGTACACTATCGAGTACAGTTTTTTTTTTTTAATCAGCAAAGAGATTATCTGTACAAATAACCAATCTTCTACTTCATCGTGATACAAGTGGCAATTTTCAAACGGAAAGTTATAGCGGTATATCTTAATACGGATTATACTGCTGAATATGGTTTATGCCCAACAACCTGGAATGACATGTCAGTTATCACAGTTAAGTATTTTCTATCCAACATTTTGAGTGTTAGGATGCTCTCCTGTTGTTAATAAATATTCACTTATGCTGCTGTATTTCCGTGTACGATTACTCTTTGTTGTTATCTGTCCCCATTAATGTTTACGGTTCTTTTATATTATTTTTATTAATTTTAAAAGATTAAAATGAATCTAAAACTGCTATTATATGTTTTATCATATTGAAATAATATACATTCGTGAACGTTTTCTGTTTCACATTGCTTGTGGTACTTGCAGTAATACAAAATTCTCCAGTCTATGCTGTCCAGTCACATTAATGTGACCACCTGTCACAACCCGGAATATTCACCTTCTGCAGCACAGAGCGGTGCGAGACGTGCAGGAAGAGAGTAGATGAGGTTCTGGAGGGTACTTACAGGGATTCTGAGTTATAATGATTCCGCTGCTGTGACTAGCTGCGCTAGGTTTCTCGGTTGAGGATCCACGGCGCGAACAGCCCAATTGAGGAGTTTCATGGCCACAGGGGTTCGGAAAACTCATCCTTGTGCTATTGGAACCACGCACGTTGCATTGTCCTGCTGCTAGTTGCCATCGTGCCGAGGTAAAAAAAAACTGCATCTACGGGTGGACATGATCCCCAAGGATAGATTCCTATTTCTGTTGATCCATTGTGCCTTCCAAAATGACGAGCGCACACAAGAAGTGCCATGAAAACATTCTCCACGCCACAACGCTCCCTCCCGTATTTACTTTCAGATTTTTCACACCGTACACGTCAACGGCCACCTGTCAGATGCAGCATAAAACGTGATTCATCTGAAAGTCCACTTGTAGCCATTTATTTGCGGTACTGACACGCAAAGTCCACCCTTCGTCACCGACGAACAGCAATCTGCATGGACGCATGAACCAGATACCTGCTGCGGAAATCCGTACGCAGTAACTTTCGTTGGACGATCGTTGTGGTGACACTGTTGGTAGTCCTTCGGTTCATCTGGGTGGTCAGTTGCTCAACAGTCAGGCGCCTATTTGCCAATATACATCTCCGTAGCCGTCATTTACCAATCTCACCTATTGGCCGTGGTGCACAACCATTGCCTAGGCGCTAGTTTTGGATCTGTATTCTTTATCGTCGGCGGTCCGACAGCAGTTTACAAACTTAGGCGTTTCCAAAATGATTTTACCGTTGGCTTGAAAGCCAATGATCATGCCACTTTGGGTATTGCACAGATCGCTCCGTTTCCTCAATGCGACAACGATTGCATAAATTTTGCCGCGTCACCCCGACACATTTTATGTACTCTCCACTAATTGTATTTCCACCTGCCGTCTGTGAGCGGTGAGTGTACGTTGACGTCGAACACAGATGGGACTGCACCTTTCCTCCATGTTTTACTGCACAAAAATGTTTATTTGCAGTTTTTGTGAGTTTTACTCCTTCTTTCCTGTATTTGTACAAATCGCATGTATAATTCATGGTACCTTGTTCAACAAGTCGATAAAATACCCGCATCGTGTAGGAGCCACCATTAACTCGGTCAGGAAAGAGTACTGTCCACGCAAAGACAAGCTGACACTCGGTGCGATGGCTGGTGGGAGAAATAATATACTACCGGCCATTAAAATTGCTACACCACGAAGACGACATGCTACAGACGCGGAATTTAACCGACAGTAAAAAGATGCTGTGATATGCAAATGATTAGCTTTTCAGAGCATTCACACAAAGATGGCGCCGTTGGCGACACCTACAACGTGTTGACATGAAGAAAGTTTCCAACCGATTTCTCATACACAAACAGCAGTTGACCGGCGTTGTCTGGTGAAACGTTGTTCAGATGGCTCGTGTAAGGAGGAGAAATGCGTACCATCACGTTTCCGACTTTGATAAAGGTCGGATTATAGCCTATCACGGTTGCACTTTATCGTATCACAACATTGCTGCTCGCGTTGGTCGAAATATAATGACTGTTAGCAGAATATTGAATCGGTGGGTTCAGGAGGGTAATACGGAACGCCGTGCTGGATCCCAACGGCCTCGTGTCACTAGCAGACGAGATGACAGGCATCTTATCCGCATGGCTGTAACGGATCGTGCAGCCACGTCTCGATTCCTGAGTCAACAGATGGGCACGTTTGCAAGACAACAACCATCTGCACGAAGAGTTCGACGACGTTTGCAGCAGCGTGGACTATTAGCTCGGAGACCATGGCTGCGGTTACTCTTGACGCTGCATCACAGACAGGAGCGCCTGCGATGGTGTACTCAACGACTAACCTGGGTGCACTAATGGCAAAACATCATTTTTTCTGCTGAATCCAGGTTCTGTTTACAGCATCATGATGCTCGCAAACGTGTTTGGCGACATCGCGGTGAACGCGCGTTGGAAGCGTGCATTCGTCATCGCCATACTGCCGTATCACTCGGCGTGATGGTATGGGGTGCCATTGGTTACACGTCTCAGTCACCTTTTGTTCGCATTGACGACACTTTGAACAGTGTTACGACCCATGGCTCTACCCTTCATTCGATCCCTGCGAAACCCTACATTTCAGCAGTACAATGCACGACCGCATGTTGCAGTTCCGCTACAGGCCTTTCTGGATACAGAATATGTTCGACTGCTGCCCTGGCCAACACATTCTACAGATCTCTCACCAACTGAAAACGTCTCGTCAATGGTGGTCGAGCAACTGGCTCGTCACAATACGCCAGTCACTACTCTTGATGAACTGTGGTATCGTGTTGAAGCTGCATGGGCAGCTGTACCTGTACACGCCATCCAAGCTCTGTTTGACTCAATGCCCAGGCGTTATCAAGGCCGTTATTACGGCCAGAGGTGGTTGTTCTGGATACTGATTTCTCAGGATCTATGTACCCAAATTGCGTGAAAATGTAATCACATGTCCGTTCTAATATAATATATTTGTCCAGTGAATACCCGTTTCTCATCTGCATTTCTCCTTGGTGTAGCAATTTTAATGTCCAGTAGTGTAATTGGGAAACGCCTTTCTGGCTGTTCCCATCAGCCAGCGCGCCGAGTATCAAGTTATTTTGCACGGACTATACGTGGATTTCCATTGTTGAAGATTTCAAAGAGCTTGAAAATATAAAACCTTTGTTGACTAGAGTTTGCTTGTAGCACAGAACACGTCATTCTGCAGTATTCCAGAGCCATTGTGTGACCGTCCTTATCTATGAATACCAGTGGTAGTTTTAGGCCAAGTGAATGTAATTTTCAGCGAATTCTGGAAACGGTAACATCTTTATCTTCTGCAAGGTCACGTACGGAAGATTTCAGTAGTGAAGCAACAGCTTTTATTTCTCTTTTAACACTCATTCAATTTAACGGTAATACATTGAATTGTTACATTTTTACCTGGAAACGGCCATTTATGGCAAAAGTATTATCAGGAGGGATCCTGTTGCGCTAAAGTCGAACTAGGGTTTCAATCCATAGTATTTACTTTAACATAACGATTGCGAATACTAGAAAAATGCTGACACTTCCCTAGTTCTGATTCGCATGCAAACAACATCCACCGTTTATTAATTTTCAGAAGGAGATTTAGGTTCAGCACCACTCCTTTCAATATAAGAATCTCGCACCGAAGCTTAATTTCAATGTGGAACTCACAACTGAGTATTCAGAAGATACTAATTACTTGTTTTAATTTTACCAAAGTAATATTCATAAATGCTCCTGTTAGCAAAAATAAATGGTAAAATTTATGTGTTTCATTATGAGTACTTTCGTATCCCACTTCTTTGGGTCTTGCTTCCATTACTAACTGCATCGTCAGATTTACCTCTCTGGTGCCTTTAGCTTCCCTAAAGCCAAACTGATCGTCATCTAACATCTCATCAGTTTTCTTTTAAATCTGCTGTATATTATTCTTATCAGCAACATGGATGCATAAGCGATTAAGCTAATGTGCGATAATACTCGCACTTACTAGCTCTTTCAATTTTAGGAAATGTGTGAAAGGAATTTAACTTAGAATCAGATGGTATACCGCCAGACTCATGCATTCTACAACCCAGCGTGGATACTTTTTCTGTTGCTACATCTCCCAATGAATTTAGAAATGCTGGTGGAATGTTATCTATCCCCTCTATTTTATTTGATCATAAGTCTTCCAAAGCTATATTAAATTCTAACACTGGATCTCCTATCTCCTCTATATCGACCCCTGTTCCTTCGTCTACCACTTCTCCTTCATAGAGGCCTTCAGTGTACGCTTGCAACCTGTCCGCTCACTCCTCTCGATTTAACAGACCGATTCCCATTTCACTGGAAGTTTTTTGCGACTTTATGTATGGTGAGTCAGTCCTTCCGCCAATCATTTCCCCTTCGATTTCTTCACATTTTTCATGCTACCTTTTTGCCTTAGCTTGCCTGCGCTTTCTCTTTGTTACATCTCTAAGCAGTTTTCTATATTCCTGAATTTCCCAGGACATTTATGTATTTCCTTCTTTCATCGATCGACTGAAGTATTTATTCTGTTACCCATGTGTTCTTCGCGGTTACCTTCTTTGTACCAACGTTTTTCTTTACGGATTCTCTGATTGGCCTTTTTAGAGACCTCTATTCCTCTTCAGCTTAAAGATCTACTGAGCTATTCCTTATCGCAGTATCTACAGTCTCAGAGAACTTTAAGCGTTTCTCTTCATTCCATAGTATTTCCGTATTCCACTTCTATAAGTGTTGATTTTTCCTGTCCAGTCTCTTAAACTTCAGCCTACTCTTCATCACTACTAAATTGTGATGTGAATCTAAATCTGTATGCCTTACAATCAAATATCTGATTTCGGAATCTCTGTCTGACCATGATGTAAACCAGCTGATATCTTTCCATATCTAGCTGACTTTTCGTGGTATACATCCTCCACTTGTGATTCTTGAATAGAGTATTCGCTATTACTAAATGAAATTTATTGCAGAATTCAATTAGTCTTTCTTCTCTCTCAATCCTAGCACCAAGCTCATATTCTCCCGTAACCCTTTCTGCTACTTTTTCGCCTATAACCGCATTCCCGTTCCCCAAAACAGTCAGATTTTTATCTCCCTTTACGTACTGAATTAACCGTTCATCATCCTCATACGCTTTCTCTATCTCTTCATCCTCTGCATGCGACGTCGGGATGTGTATCTGAATTATTGTTGTCGGTGTTGGTTTGCTGTCGATTCTGATGATTAGGAAAGGCACCATGTGTAGACTTAGAGAAAGCTTCTGAAAAAATTGCCTGGAATACTCTCTTTGCTAATCAACAAAAGTAACAGGGGTAAAATACAGGGAGCGGAAAGCTATTTACAACTTTTACAGAAACCTAACGGCAATTATAAGAGTCGAGGGTCATGAAAGGAAAAGCAGTTTCTGGGAAGGAAGTGAGACAAAGTTGTAGCCTATCCCTATGTTATTAAATCAGTACATTGTGCAAGCATTAAAGATAAATAAAGAAACATTTGGGAGAGGAATTAAAGTTCAAGGAGAAGAAATAAAAACTTTGAGGTTTGTCAGTGGCATTGCCATTCTGTCAAACACAGTAAAGGACCTGCAAGAGCAGTTGAACAGAATAGTCAGCCTCTTGAAAGAAGGATATTATAATATCAACAAAAACAAATCAAGGATAATGGAATGTAGTAGAATCAAATAAGGTGATGCTGAGAGAGTTACATCAGAAAACGAACACTTAATGTAGTAGATGAGTTTTCCTATTTCGCAGTACAATAACTGATGGTGGTCGAAGTGAATGGATGTAAAATTTAGATTTGCAATGGCAAGAAAAGCCTTTTGAGGAAGATAAATTTGTTAACATCGAATATAAATTTAAGTGCTAGAAAATGTTTTTCCTGAGGTTTTTCTTTGGGTGAGTGGAACATGAACGATAAACTGTTTAGACAGGAATAGAAAACAAAACTTTGAAATGTGTTGCTAGAAAACAATTCTGAAGACCAGATGGGTAAATTGCAGAACTAATAATGGGGTACTGAACAGAATAGGTGAGAAAAGAAATTTGTGGCATAGCCTCACTACAAGATGGGATCCATTGATAGGACACATTCTGAGACGTCAAGGGATCAGTAATTTATTATGGGATGGATCTGTGGGAGGTAAAAATCGCAAAGAAAGACCACGAGATGAATACAGTGACCAGATTCACAAGGATTTTGGTTGCTTCAGTTATTCAGAGACGAAGAGTCTTGCACAGGATAGAATAGAATTAAGAGCTACATCAAACCCGTCTTTGGACTCACGACCACAACAACAACGTGAGTCACGACGTTTTCTTATATTCATTAACTATCTGTGTGTTATTATCTTCTCATTTCTCCTTCTCTTCTACCCTTTTATCTCATGCCCTTTGCTTCTAGCGCTCATAATTAAAACCTACTTTTCCATAATTTTATTTGTTGTTGCGCTTATCATGAATGAGCATAAAGTTGTTCTGTTAATTTTTATTTGTACTATTGTAATTTTAAGTTTGTAAATTTTGTGTATCATGCTATAAGTACTGTGAAATATGTAGAACGTTGCGCTAGATGTAAGAGCTAGTCTGGTGGCCCTAAACTTGCCAGTTTCAATAAATCAATAAATAACATAAATAAAATGAATGTAAGGGAACTGAAAATTATGATGCTATAATGCTGCAACGAAATCTTTGCTACAGAAGAATGTTGAAAGTTAGGTGGGCTGTTAAGGATTCAGGAGATTCTCCTCCGAAACAATGAAGAAAGGAACATATGGAAAACACTCCGAAGAAAAAAGACGGGACAAGTAGACATGTGTTAAGACATTAAGTAACCTCCGTGGTACTAGAGGAAGCTGTAGAGGGTAAAAACGTGCGGAAACACAGAGGCTGGAATACATCCAACAAACACTTGAGGACGTAGGGGGTAGGTGCTACTGTAAGACCAAGAGGTTAGCGCAGGAGGAATTCGTTGCGGGCTGCATGAAACCAGTCAAAACATATGCCTATAGAGTACTAAACTTTTATATAGTTTAATGCTTGCATAGAAGAGTTTTATTCGTTTAAGTGTTTAGTAAATGTCGCTGGTCACATGAGTCAAAGTAACTTTACAATATAGGAGACGTGTACATGCACATCCCACTGGTTCCAAGCAGTAGGATTCTGGAATTATTCCTCCATTCCTCTGTTTGATGCGAATGGTGATATATGAGAACGGACAGCGTTAGTTCGATTTTCAGTCTCGAATAGAATCTCTGCTAATAATTCGATATCCTTTTGTTTTCCCAAGAGGGCTAATTGTGGGGGCCCGATTAGCTGGAGCATTAGTAACCAAAACAGTCAACTTGTTGAATGTTTCAAGAAAAACTGTTTCAACAGTTATGACAGCCTACACAAAACATGGAAAGATATCGTCGGGTAAACGTCATACTGTGTGCAAATGACAAATGACAGAGATCGTCATACGCTAACACAAATTGTGTCAAAACAACACAAAAATACGATTGCTAAAGTGCCTGCAGAGCTCGATAGCCATCTTCGAGACCCCGTATCCATCGACACTGTCCGCCGAGAACTCCATAAAGCGAATATTCATGGACGAGCTGCTATACCGAAGACATTAGTGACGACGGCCGACGCAAAGAAGCGTATAACATGTTATCAGGAGTATAAATCCTGGATTGCTGATCAGTGGAAACACGTCATATAGCTCGGCAAGTCAGAGATTTCGTTATTTCCAACATCGGGTCGGTTTTACGTCAGGAGGACGCCAAACGAAGCCTACAGTCCTAATTGTTTGGTTCCAACGGTTAAGCATGGAGATGTAAGTGTGATGGTGTGGGCAGCCATATCATGGTATTCTGCTGGTCCCTTCGTTACTCTAAAGGGCCATGTTACAGGCTACGATTATGCGAACATTTTAGGTGATCAGGTGCACAAGATTCAAATATTGTTCCCCAAGAATGATCCCATATTTCAGGACGATAAAGCATCCATTCACACAGCCATGACAGTACAATCGTGGTATGAGGCGCATGCAACTCAACTGCAGCGCCTCTCCTGGCCAACACAGTCCCCGGACTAGAAAAGTATCGAACCCTTTTGGGCGGTATTGGAGCGCAGACTCCGGAGCATATTTCAGCCTCCCTCGTCACATCACTGCAGGAGGTAGAAGAGGTTCTTATTGAAGAGTGGCATAACATTCTGCTGGAGCCTATGAAATCATTTAATGCCAGTATTCCAAGAAGAATCGCAACTGTACTACGGGCAAATGGGGGTCCAACCCCTTATTAATAAACCATTTCAAAATAAGTGCAGGCGTTCACATTATTTTGCCTATCTCCTGTATCTGCTGGAGGCACGTTGGCTCTTGGGTATTCCATAAATAGGACGTTATGCAACTGGCAATATACCACGCAAATCGCATGCATAGGAGTTGAAGAAATTATTATATTTTATTACTTTAGAGTCGTACGATATCATGTACTGTACACTGAAGCGACAGAGAAACTGCCGTAGACATGCGTATTCAAATACAGAGATATGTAAACAGGCAGAAAAAATGTAAATGTCGTGTGACTAGGGCCTCCCATCGGGTAGACCTTATGCCAGGTGCAAGTCTTTCGATTTGACGCCACTTCGGCGACTTGCGCGTCGATGGGGATGAAATTATGATGATTAGGACAACACAACACCCAGTCCCTGAGCGGAGAAAAACTCCGACCCAGCCGGGAATCGAACCCGTGCCCTTAGGATTGATGTTCTGTCACGCTGACCACTCAGCTACCGGTGGCGTACTGAACAAGCAGAATACGGCGCTGCGGTCGACAACGCCTGTATATGACAAAAAGTGTCTGGCGCAGTTGTTAGATCGGTTATTGCTGCTACAATGGCAGGTTATCGAGATTTAAGTGAGTCTGAACGAGGTGTTATAGTCGGCGCACGAGCGAGGGGGCACAGGATCTCCTCCGAGTTAGCGATGAAGTGCGGAATTTCCCGTATCGTGGATATCAGGAATCCTGTAAAACATCAAATATCCGACATCGATACGGCCGGTAAAAGATCCTGCAAGAACGGGACCAACGACGACTGAAGAGAATCGTTCAACGTGACAGAAGTGCAACCTTTCCGCAGATTACTGCAGATTTCAAATGTTGGGCCATCAACGAGTTTCAGCATGCTAACCATTCAACGAAAAATTATCGACACGCTAAATGATAATAGCCAAACAGTTGCAGGATAAAGATTTATTGAAATCCTTGACCACGGTTTCGCTATGTCTAAATATACGTTCATCGGAAGCAAAAATAGTGTATTTTTGCTTTTTATGAAGGTATATTTAGATACACCGAAACTGGTCAAGGATTTCAATAAATCTTTATCTTGCAACTGTTTGGCTATTATCATTTACCATGTCGATAATTTTTCGTTGAATGGTTAGCATGCTGAAACTTGTTGATTGCAGAATAAAGATTTATTGAAATCCTTGACCACAGTTTCGGTGTATCTAAATATACCTTCATCAGAAGCAAAAATACACTATTTTTGCTTCTGATGCACGTATATTTAGATATAGCGAAACCGCGGTCAAGGATTTCAATAAATCTTTATCCTGCAACTGTTTGACTGTTATCATTTACCGTGAAGATTTTCTACAGTTGCTGCTTCAGATATGTTTAAAATTTTGAAAAATCATCAATATGGCCTACGGAGCCAAAGGCTCACTCGTGTACCCTTGATAACTGCACGACACAAATCTGTACGCTTCACCTTGGCCCGTCACTGGATTGTTGATTGGAGACATGTTGACTGATCGGATGGGTTTCGTTTCAAATTGTACCGAGCGGATGAACGTGTACGGGTATGGAGACAACCTCATGAACCCATGGGCCCTGCATGTCAGCAGCGGTTTGCTCACGCTGGCGTAGGCTCTCTAATGGTGCGGGGCGTGTGCAATTGGAGTAATATGAGACCCCTAATGCGTCTAGATAGACTGTGACAAGTGACACGTACGTAAGCATCATGTCTGATCACTTGCATCCATTCATGTCCATTCCGACGGACTTGGCCAATTTCTAGCGGGACCATGCGACACCCCGGACGTCCGTAATTCTTACAGAGTGGCTCCAAGAACACTTTTCTGAGATTAGACACTTCCGCTGGCCACCAGACCCCTCAGACATGAACATTAGTGAGCAGTCTGGGATGCCTTGCAACGTGCTGTTCAGAAGACATCTCCTTCCCGTCGTACTCTTAAGGATTTATGGACGGCCCTGCAGGATTCATGGTGTCAGCACTACTGCAGACGTTAGTCGAGTCCATGCCACGTCATGTTGTGGCAGTTCCATTAGCTCTTCAGTGTATACATGTACGTTAATTGATGAATTTGTATCTAATACTATCCGTAGGTAAAAATTGTATTTCATGTAGATGGTCACATCTAAGCTTCGTGCTGCGTAGGTACTTGAAAATGAGACAGTGTTGTCCGTAAAACAATTGTCTGTACCTAAGATGACCATCGAAATAAAATAAATTAAGCTGAAACGAAGATGGTTTTCATTGGCATACCTCTATATTTAATCCAAAGTCGCAAAAGGCCACAAACAGACCAGCGGATTGTCGTTAGAGGCCGGCCAGAGTGGCCGAGCGGTTCTAGGCGCATCAGTCTGGAACCGCGCGACCGCTACGTCGCAGGTTCGAATCCTGCCTCGGGCATGGATGTGTGTGTTGTCCTTAGGTTAGTTAGGTTTACCTAGTTCTAAGTTCTAGGGGACCGATGACCTCAGCTGTTAAGTCCTATAGTGCTCAGAGCCATTTGAACCATTTTTTGTCATTACAGATTAGCGTACAGAGCCTTGAAATGTTTTTGCGAATTAACTTTCAATACTCATCAAGCGTATCATTCACTGTACGCACTGAAGATGGTCATTGCTCACCGAATTTAGTAGTCTAAGGGTACAAAGTTTTGCGATTAGCGGTGGAAGTAAAAGAAATTCATTAAATACATGAAATGTAGTCGTAACTACGAATACGGACTACCAGCTGCTGCATAATGGAATGACGACAGTGAAAATTTGTGTCCGATCTGGACTCGAACCCGGATTTTCCGCATATCATGAGCGGTCGCCTTAATATTTGACTATCTGAGAACGACTCACGGCTCGTCCCAAACTTCCATCTGTCATCCACCATGTGATCACAGCCTGTGCTCGTTTATCCATTATGTATATTCCCGTATAGGGGCGACATTTTATGAGTACTTGAAACTCGCTTGCCCCGTGTCGGCGGATAAATACGATACTGCAGTGCCTATGTTATTCCGAATAACGATGCAAAGTTTCTTCAGACGTGAATGCATTCGGAATAACACAGGCACTGCAATATCGTATTAATCCGCCGACACCGGGCAAGGGACTTTAAAGTAAAATTTCAACTCTGTACGGGAATATACACTACTGGCCATTACAATTGCTACACCACGAAGATGACGTGCTACAGACACGAAATTTAACACACAGGAAGAAGATGCTGTGATATGCAAATGATTAGCTTTTCAGAGCATTAACACAGGGTTGGCGCCGGTGGTGACATCTACAACGTGCTGACATGGGGAAAGTTTCAAACCGATTTCTCATACACAAACAGCAGTTGACAGGCGTTGCCTGGTGAAACGTTGTTATGATGCCTCGTGTAAGAAGGAGAAATGCGTACCATCACGCTTCCGACTTTGATAAAGGACGGATTGTAGCCTGTCGTGATTGCGGTTCATCATATCGCGGCACTGCTGCTCGCGTTGGTCGAGATCCAACGACTGTTAGCAGAATATGGAAACGGTGGGTTCAGGAGGGTAATACGGAACGCCGTGCTGGATCCCAACGGCCTCATATCACTAGCCGTCGAGATGATAGGCATCTTATCAGCATGGCTGTAACGTATTGTGCAGCCACGTCTCGATCCCTGAGTCAACAGATGGGGACGTTTGCAAGAGAACAACCATCTGCACGAACAGTTCGACGACGTTTGCAGCAGCATGGATTATCAGCCCGGAGACCATGGCTGCGGTTACTATTGACGCTGCATCACAGACAGGAGCGCCTGCGATAGTGTACTCAACGACGAACCTGGCTGCACGAAAGCCAAAACGTCATTTTTCGGATGAATGAACGTTCTGTTTACAGCATCATGATGGTCGCATCCGTGTTTGGCGACGTCGCGGTGAACGCACATTGGAAGCGTGTATTCGTCATCGCCATACTGGCGTATCACCCGGCGTGATGGTATGGGGTGCAATTGGTTACACGTCTCGGTCACCTCTTGTTCACATTGACGGCACTTTGAACAGTGGACATTACATTTCAGATGTGTTACGACCCGTGGCTCCACCCTTCATTCGATCCCTGTGAAACCCTACATTTCAGCAGGATAATGCACGACCGCATGTAGCAGGTCCTGTACGGGCCTTTCTGGATACAGAAAATGTTCGACTGCTGCCCTGGCCAGCACTTTCTCCAGATCAATTAAAAACGTCTGGTCAATGGAGGCCGAGAAACTGGCTCGTCACCATACGCCAGTCACTATCCTTGATTAACTATGGTATAGTATTGAAGCTGCATGGGCAGCTGTACCTGTACACGCCATCCAAGCTCTGTTTGATTCAATGACCAGGCGTATCAAGGCCGTTATTACGGCCAGAGGTGGTTGTTGTGGGTACTGATTTCTCAGGATCTATGCACCCAAATTCCGTGAAAATGTAATCACATGTCAGTTCTAGTATAATACATATGTCCAATGAATACCCGTTTATCATCTGCATTTCTTCTTGGTGTAGCAATTTTAATGGCCAGTAGTGTAGTTGAACTTAAGCCATGTATCTGTATCAGATGCGAAGTCTGCGACGAATACAAAATGACGATTATAATAAAGCATACTCAACACTTGCAACTGAAGTTGCAATTACGATACTGAAGTGAGAACGTTTACCTTAGCCTCAGTAATGCATCAGTTGATGTGCTCATGCCTCAACGATGAAAGTGAATTCAGTTCTCGTTGCCAAGCAGTGGAATTTGCATTGAATGTGTATATCACATTCAATCGTCTCTGAGTCTGAAATATTTCATATTAAAACTGTATTCATCGGCTGTCACTCAGAAAAATTCAGAGTAATTAAATTACCACTGTATGCGCTCATGTGATTAAATACGCGTACTCCAAGAACGTGTGCACCGGACATTATTGCTGCTATG
The DNA here is from genome assembly GCF_021461395.2 of Schistocerca americana. Classification (NCBI taxonomy): domain Eukaryota; kingdom Metazoa; phylum Arthropoda; class Insecta; order Orthoptera; family Acrididae; genus Schistocerca; species Schistocerca americana. Next base: position 477,891,831 of record NC_060125.1, on the reverse strand, counting down.
TAAGCAGGGAAGCGTGTGATCGGACAGCCAGCACCCGGTATTAGTCACTCCATCCCTCCCCTCTTTATCGGGAGCTAGTAAATTCTCTGTCAATTATCGATACATTATTCGTTTCCCTCTTCCTCGGAAGGCAATCGCTACTTGATAGGTAATGTGTTCCAATTACAGTGAATATGTTAGACAAGTGAATTTCTTTCAGTAAGAACATAGTAAGAAATTCATAAACATGGAAAAATACAAACAAAGCTGCTGAACGCTGAGCCAGCAGAAAAGAGAAAAAAGTTTCACTAGTTGTGACATGTTCACGGTTTAAATCAGTGATACAGGAAATGTAGAATGAATTTCTTTTATACGATACGATATATACGATATTGCGGTGCCTGTGTTATTGCGAATTACGGTCAAAGTTACTTCGGATTTACATGCATGCATGCAACATTTGTGCCCAAAAGTTTCCGAACCATCTGATGGCTTCACACCACCGTACACGCAGGTGTATGCGGTGTGACCATCTGCGTAACACCAGCACTGGACGGTCTAGGACGCCTTGTCATGGCTCGCGTGACTGCCCCCGTCGGAGGTTCGAGTCCTCCCTCGGGCATGGGTGTGTGTTTTGTCCTTAGCGTAAGTTAGTTTAAGTAGTGTGTAAGCTTAGGGGCAGGTGACCTCAGCAGTTTGGTTCCATAGGTCTCCCCACAAATTTCCAATTTCCAACAGCATTACCCCAGTGTCACACCAACGTCACGTTATCCCAGTACCATCATGCATTGATGTCCGAACGAACACGCTATGCGGCGACTGCAGCCGCTATGAATCACATGAAATGTATTTGCCATTGCGAATATGGACTTCCATCTGCTGGAATGACGACAATGAAAATGTGTGCCGGAAAGGGACTCAAACCCTAATTTCCCCCTTATCGCGAGCGGACGCCTTAGAATTTGGCAATCCGAAGCCTGCTCGGGGTCAGACCCAAGCTTCTATATGTCTTCAACCACGTGTCCACAATCTGAACTCGTACATCCGTTATGTAGACTACTGGCCATTAAAATTGCTACACCGAGAAGAAATGCACACGATAAACGGGTATTCATTGGACAAATACATTATACTACAACTGACATGTGATTACATTTTCACCCAATTTAGGTGCATAGATCCTGAGAAATTAGTACCCACAAAAACCACCTCTGGCTGTAAAAAAGGCCTTGTTACGCCTGGTCATTGAGTCAAACAGAGCTTGGATGGCGTGTACAGGTACAGTTGCCCTTGCAGCTTCAACACGATACCACAGTTCATCAAGAGTAGTGACTGGCGTATTGTGACGAGCCAGTTGCTAGGCCACGTCTAACATATTCTGTATCAAGAACGGCCCGTACGGGACCTGCAACATTCGGTCGTGCATTATCCTGCTGAAATGTAGGGTTTCGCTTTGATCGAATGAAGGATGGAGCCACGGGTCGTAACACATCTGAATTGTAACGTCCACTGTTCAAAGTGCCGTCAATGCGAACAAGAGGTGCCCGAGACGTGTAACCAATTGCACCCCCTACCATCACGCAGTGTGGTATGCAAGAATGGCGATGACGATACACGCTTCCAATGTGTGTTCACCGCGACTTCGCCAAACACGGATGCGACCATCATGATGCTGTAAACAGAACCTCGATTCATCCCAAAAAATTACGTTTTGCCACTCTTGCACCCAGGTTCGTCGGTGAGTACACCATCGCAGGCGTTCCTGTCTGTGATGCTACGTCAAGAGTAAGCGCAGCCATGGTGTCCGAGCTGATAGTCCATGCTGCTGCAAACGTCGTCGAACTGTTCATGCAGATTGTTGTTGTCTTGCAAACGTCCCCATCTGTTGACTCAGGGATCGAGAGGTGTCTGCACAATCCGTTACAGCCATGCGGATCAGAAGCCTGTCATCTCGACTGCTAGTGATACGAGGCCGTTGGGATCCAGCACGGCGTTCCGTATTACCCTCCTGAACCCAACGATTCCATGTTCTGCTTACAGTCATTGGATCTCGACCAACGTGAGCAGCAGTGTCGCTATACGATAAACCGCAATCGCGATAAGCTACAATCCGACCATTATCAAAGTCGGAAACGTGATGGTACGCATTTCTCCTCCTTACACGAGGCATCACAACAACGTTTCACCAGGCAACGCCGGTCAACTGCTGTTTGTGTATTAGAAATCGGTTGGAAACTTTCCTCATGTCAGCACGTTGTAGGAGTCGCCACCGGCGCCAACCTTGTGTGAATGTTCTGAAAAGCTAATCATTTGCATATCACAGCATCTTCTTCCTGTCGGTTAAATTTTGCGTCTGTAGCACGTCATCTTCGTGGTGTAGCCATTTCAATGTCCAGTAATGTACTTACGAAGCTTTCCCTTACAACTTACTACGGAAATATAGTCTAAGACATATGCTATTTGATTCACTGCATGTAAGTGTTACCACTCTCATTTGCTGTCAAAAATCTCAAGCGTCACTTATTCCTAGATTTCAAAATTAACTATTATCTAGTGTAATGACTAAATTTTAACTCATATCTAAATCTAAGGCTGTTTTCTTTCTATAAAAATATATTCGTTACTGTTAATGTGACATTCGTCCTTGTGAGTAGCAATTCAGTTTCAGAATTTAAATCAACGAAACTGTGTTATTTTTCTCTAATAACTGTTTATTGTTAATCGGTGTGACGTTATGTGATGAGTGGTTGAAACTGTGGCGTTTGTTTTCAACCGGTTCAGTTGTGACTGAATGGTATGCTTATCAAAAGATCTCGAAATTCCATTGAGCAGAATATTAGTCTCAAAAGCCAAGTTTCATAAATTATTCAGAGCAAATTCCTTAGTAGCAGAGGGCGTCTCTCAACTAGAAGTTAGCAGATAATACTACTACGTTATTTTTTGCCCCTGTCAAAGTATCTTACTTCACCATTTTTTTGACTCTGCTTCGTGCTACAGAACCTGATCCCCTTATTACAGCGCACAAGCCTCGAATGGAGAGCGCTAAATATAGATGTCAGCAGTGCTTGTTGGTATTTGGGTAACGTGACGTCGATGTTAAATCGATGTTTACAAACGTCATCAGATGGTTCGGAATCTTTTGGCGACATATCCTCTTATTAGATTTGGTTCCACTCGAGTAGCATTTTACAGACTGTGCTATGACGTCAAACTATTTTATACTGCGTGTTTCTCACTACAGTGTTGCGTAATTGTAGTAATAAGAATAAAAATAATTTTTATAACAAATAGCCTTACCCTAAACCTCTGGCTACAAAGCGCTGAGCCAGAATGGAGAGCTTCGGCATGTTTCTGAGGCGAAAGAAAGAGTTAAAATTTACGATAAAAGACTTAAAAAGTAGATTAATAACGAATAATACAAGGAACCACGCGACTATATCACGCTCTGATCCACTATATGCACATCGCGAAGTCCTTGTTAACATATAATGCTACATGCACAAACTAAGTTGACACTCGGCGCGTTAGCTGAAGGGAGCGACCGTAAAGGCGTTTCCCATTTACAGTCGCCCCCATTACCCACCGCGCTGAGTGTCAGCTTAATCTGCGCGAATTTTACAGACCCGAAAGTTTTACCAGGAGCACTCTGTGAAATAACATCCACTTCGAGAAAAGCAGGCATTGTCTACCAATTTTACGTTTTTAACACTAAAATCGTAACTCCTTAATGACGACCATTTTTACAGCTGGTAAAGCTTTGTATGCTACTCTAGAATTATAAAATTTGCGTTACACTAACTGTGGGGTGCAACTGCAGAATACTACACTGAGGCGCCAAACGAATTGCTATGGAAATGGAAATGAGCGTTTGGCATCATCGGCCGGGAGGCCCCTAGCGTGGCAGGTCCGGCCGCCTTGGTGCGGGTCTTATTACATTCGACGCCACATTGGGCGACCTGCGCACCCGATGGGGATGAAATGTTGATGAAGACAACATAACACCCAGCCCCTGAGCGGACGAAATCCCCGACCCAGCCGGGAATCGTCCCGGGCCGGTAATACGGCAATCCGCCACGCTGACTACTCAGCTATCGGTGCGGACAACGAACTGCACTAGGCATGCGAATTCAAATATAGAGATATGTAAACAGGCAGAATACGGTGCCGCTGTCGGCTACGCCTATATAAGACAACAAGTGTCTGGCGCAGTTGTTAGATCGGTTACTGCTGCTACAATGGTATGTTATCAAGATTTAAGTGAGTTTGAACGTGAAGTGGCTCTGAGCACTATGGGACTCAACTGCTGAGGTCATTAGTCCCCTAGAACTTAGAACTAGTTAAACCTAACTAACCTAAGCACATCACAAACATCCATGCCCGAGGCAGGATTCGAACCTGCGACCGTAGCGGTCTTGCGGTTCCAGACTGCAGCGCCTTTAACCGCACGGCCACTTCGGCCGGCGAGTTTGAACGTGGCGCACTAGCGATGGGACACAACATCTCCGACATAACGATGAAGTGGGGATTTGCCCGCACGACTGTTTCACGAGTGTACCGTGAATATCAGGAATTCGGTAGAACATCAATTTCTGACATCGCTGCGGCCGAAAAAAGATTCTGCAAGCACGGGACCACCGACGACTGAAGAGAATTGTTCAACGTGGCAGAAGTGCAGCCCTTCCGCAAATTGCAGCAGATTTCAATGTTGGGCCGTCAACAAGTATCAGCGTGAAAAACATTCAACGATAAATCATCGATATGGACTTTCGGAGCCGAAGTCCCACTCGTTCATTCTTGATGATGCACGACAAGAAGCTTTACGCCTGGCCCGGGCCCGTCAACACCGACATTGGTCTGTTGATGAATGGAGACATTTTGCCTGGTCGGACGAGTCTTGTTTCAAATTGTATCGGGCGGATGGACGTGTACGGGTATGAAGACGACCTCATGAATCCATGGACCCTGCATGTCAACAGAGGACTGTTCAAGCTGGTGGAGGAGCTGTAATGGTGTGGGGCACGTAGAATTGGAGTGACATGCGGCCCCAAATACGTCTAGATACGAAACTGACAGATGACACGTACGTAAGCATCTTGTCTGATCACCTGCATCCATTCATGTCCATTGTGCATTCCGATGGACTTGGGCAATTCCAGCAGGACAATGCGACACGCCACTCGTCCTTAATTGCTATAGAGAATCTCCACGGAACCCTCTTCTGAGTTTTAACACTTCCCCTGGTCACCAAAGTCCCCAGACATGAACGCTGTTGATCAAATCTGGGATGCCTTGCTGCTCATTATAAATAGGCCTGCTTTCATTCAGTGATAAACAGACCCCTTAAATTGCCACTGGAAGCTAAGGAAGTTGAGCATAAACTTGACCGGTTGCCAAATATAGCACGTAATAATGGCTATCACAGCAGGAACGCTGATGAAATTTACAATTTGACGAAGTCCAGACAGAATCGATTCACACAAAACGAGGCACTGCATTAAAAAACAAAAATGGTTTCATTTTCCTTTCAATTCAGTGTCTAGGTCTCGTCCAAACTAAGTACCCTTATTAAAAAATAGAATGTGGAAATGGCTTATAAATCTCAATCGCCACTTTTACGCCTTGCACTTTTACGCGTTTTACATCATGACATTAACACTACACAAGACGTATACCAAAACAGTGGCACAGACAAAACTCACTGCTCTGACTATAAGGCGAGTTACATCAGACAAACCGGCAGAAAGTTCAAAATGTTATTTAAGGAACACACTGAATTAAAAAGAAAAACATAGATATCAAATCCATATTACACAAGTTAATTACAAGATACACACTATTGCAAACAAACTTGTAACCTTTCATACAACGCCGAAGAATTACTTTATGGACATTTATGAAGAAAGGAAAATTTACGCCCACATATAAAATTCCAAGGAGAAGACGCTGAATGAGCAATGCACATGAATGAGAGCAAATTTCTGGGATATCTACCCCCTGTCTACTGACAACTTCCTTTGAAGTTTTTCTGCAAGCTCGCAGCTGCAGCTAGTTATTTGTAAACAGACTTCTGTAAGCAGTCAGCGATGAGTCCAAGCTATGCGAGAGTCCTCGATGGTTCCTGATGGTTCTAATATTACTCGTTAGAGGTCGTATCTTTTCGCTAGACTTGGACACCTCGTCCATTGGAACTATTTTGCACTTTTTATAATTCCAAATAATTTTCAACTTTTATTTTTATAAACATGCATTTTTTATTCTGAAAGGCGTCGGAATATAACTCTCTTAAGCTAAAGTATGTTAACATATTTTCGGATTGCACGTCTTTATAATTACGACACTCCAAATTTATCTTTACGTCTTACCGCGCAAAATTTTTAAATCTACTTGGCTTTGTTGCTTATCGTTAGCATTTTATCTGTAAAAACATTCAATCTCATTTTTAAATGTTAACAGTATTGTTAACAGTATTGAAGTATCATATTATATGGTTATTATAGTTACGAAATGCCCATTTTCTCATGACATCACTGGGTGCGAAACTTCTTTATTTTCAAATAACTTATATTTTATATTACTTCTGCGCTTGTTGTGTACATACATAAGCACTGTCCCACATCTCTTGGTCTAGAAAACAAAAATATCAATATCCTCATCATATTACGTATTAACATGTCACATTTTCATATGCACATGATAGTGGACTGATAAAAAGGCCAAAACCGAATTTGTGAACTTAACAAATTTCTAAAAACATTAACAGACCAACAGTTATGGAATCAACAGCATCATCCAGTTATGGAGAAACTAACATTTTAGATTGTTGTGACACTATTAACAACCATCTCAGATGAGGTGCAGTAATTAATTTGAACCTTAAAACGCTTTTCTTGCACTTAAACGCAACTAGCTCCCAGTTAATCCATGTAAAAAGCGTTCCCAACGTATTTTGCAAACATTTTAGAATACTCTGACATCACAAATGCAGAAAATAATTTATTTATGGTTCTGTTATGCCTTACACCAAGTGTGGTCCATAGTTCGAAATCTGAATGTTTTTATCTTGCAGAAACGCCTGATGGCGACAGTGAGAATGACTTGACAGTGAGAATGACTTGTATCGATTTTTAACAGTGGAGCCATCTGTTGGTGACTGTATGCAAATTGGATGTGAAACAGCAGTTGATTTTATATCATATCTCCAGGATTTACAGAATTCCTTATTCTTATTTTAGAAGAAAAGTTGGTTTATAACTATTTACAAAGAATATGGGTATATACTCGTCCCAATATTCCATCGAAAAGATGAATAACTTCGAATGAAATTTACTGATATGGTGGTGAGCCAATCCACAAACAATTTCTTGGAGGTCAGTAATACAAACATAATTGACAACATTTTTTATAAGCATTCCAGATGCTTTTTAGTGCAGCCCAGATGAGACCACAATGTAGTAGAAATACTAGGCTCTGATTGGAGGAAAAGAGAGCTAGGTGCAACGATATGTAACATGTGTGCGGCATTTTACGTGTATAATGCTTACGCTTGACCTTGCAGTCATTTTAATATTATGTCAGAAGTGTGTAGTTGTTTGTAAGTAATGTAAATTTGTCACTCTTTTTACACCAGAGGTAAACGTCTTTAGAAATAACGAATATCTTTAAGTTTAATCTGAGGGACATATTATTGTTCCTACATATTCGATGCTGTTTTTAATGCAATACTCTGACTGGTTGGAAAGAGGAAGGGTTGTGGGGTATACAGCACATAATTGGTCTGTTTTCATGGAGTTGTGGTTTTTAATTATTTTTTTTCTCTAACAATACCGTACATCTCATCGGTTCTTTCATTTTTAGTAGTGTGCTGTGATTGGTTGGAAATAGGGTGGAAAATAGGGGTGGTTAGGGGGAGAATGAAGAGGTGAGGGGCTGGAGGTGAGGGGAAGGGTTTGTGGGTGTGGCCTGGTGATGAGATACGCGTAAGGTCATTGTACTTGCCCCTGAGTTAAACCAATCCCAATGAAAAGGTCTAAGTGGGCTGGATAGTATCTTACTGTGCTCTCACATTATTTTTTCGTGTTACACATGCCGCCAAATTTAAAAACAAGTTGTGTGGTTTTATAACAGCCTACCAGCTTTTAAATAAAAAATCGTCCATGGAATAGAAGGAGTTGTCCGGTGGAAATGATTTTAGGTTAGATTTAAAACTTGCATTGCTATTTGTGAGACATTTTATGTTACTGTCAAATGATTAAACATGTTTATTGCAGTACGTTTAATACCTTTCCGGGCCATTGACAGCTTTAAAAATGGGTAGTAGAGATCATTTTTTCTCTACTGTTGTGTAAGGACATCATTTTTCTTCTCAAATTTTGATGGAGTATTTATGAAGTATTTCATTAGGAATATATTTATTGTGATGGTGAAGTCAAAATTCTCAACTCCTTTAAAAAGCACTTACATGACGACCGTGGGTAAACACCACATATTATTTTTATTGATCGTTATTGAGGAATCAGTACTTTTTTCAGAGTGATGCTTTATCTCATAAGACATTATTCAGTTTAAATATGTAAAATGTATCAGGGAGTTGATTCGTTCGTTTCCAAGAATAGCAATTATACGAACAAACTGAAGATAATAAAATAGAAAGTGTACAGAAAATATCAAATCTAATGCTCATTACTAGTGATAAGCGTCAAATATGTTATAACGAGGTCTTTACTTACATTAAGGACAAAGAAGCTACGATATAAATACTGGGCACTACACTAGAAAACATTTCAACATAAACATCACACGTACTCTAACTTGTAAAACAAGTTATACACACGGACTTTAATATACATGGTATGATACAATTAACAGCGGAAATGACGCGGGTGAAAGTATACGATAATAGAAGTAAAACCATTTCAGTAAACATGGAACCGCAAATCTGCCATTTGCGAGATAATTGCGATTGTGTGGTTGCGAGCGGCCAGTAACTTCATTCGCTGTAAACTTCATTGCACGTCACCGGTAGTGCAGAAGAGGCGATCTGCGTACTAGGGTCATTCACTGAACTCAACATTGCTGAAAGGTGGATTTTTACATGTATAAGATAGATAGGGCTCTCAGTTCTGTAGAAATGCGTCATTTGTATGAACAGTATCAGGTGTAATTACAATGACTCCTTACGCCAGTGAAGACTACATGGTAGCCCTTAGGCCAATGCATCAGAAGCTAAACGTATTGCTCAAATAATCTGATGGGAGATACCGTGAAAGTCGTACATAAACAAGGATGTATCAGCGTCTGTGGCAACAGGGGAGCGTTGGAATGAGGAAGGCCAAGGCAGATTACATCCACAGTTGGGGATACGATTTTAGAAACAGTACAGCTCCTTCTAGGAACTTCGAGAGCAGACTGTTTGCACAAGTGTGTATACTGGGGCTCACCAATGTACGAAGAGTTTTACACTATAATTCACTGCACCCGTAAGACCCACTACCAGTGCAACGTCTCAGTAAAAGGGACGTAACTCCTTGTGTGATATTTAGTCAGTGGATCCACTAACAGATTGCATACAATCGTGGGTTTACAGGTAACATTTTATTATCAAGTCACTTTTCATACGCTATTATATTCCCAAGTTTTGTAACTCATCTTCCTGCTGTGGCGCAAACGAACATGCTGCTCGTGATTCATCAGATTACCAACGTTTTTCATTGAATGTGTTGTTACGGTTACTAGATCCACATATTCTTCCAAGAAAACAACAGTACCTCTGCTATGACGACACGAAACTACTACCATCCAGCCATAATAGTGGGCCCACTGACTGCTCTTGAAGAGGGCTCATAAGAACTACATCATATGAAATATTAGTTCACATTATTACAGGAATAATTGGAAATATTTACTTAACTAGATACACTCCTTTGCTATTAAAGTACCATTTGATACGCTAATTAGCAAACTGTTCTCTTGCAGTACTATTTTCAGCGTTACAAAATTACACTTCCATCTGAGACTTGAAAAACACTTTAATTCTACCCAGTTACGTTGACTACTTCAGCTGAGGTCACGAGCTGAGCAGAGCACTTCCATGCTCAGTTCTGTGTTAACCTCCGTGTAAGCCGGCCGCTGTGGCCGAGCGGTTCTAGGTGCTTCAGTCAGGAACCGCGCTGCCCCTACGGTCGCAGGTTCGCATCCTGACTCGGGCATGTATGTGTGTGATGTCCTTAGGTTAGTTACAGTTAAGTAGTTCTAAGTCTAGGGGACTGATGACCTCAGATGTTAAGTCCCATAGTGCTCAGAGCTATTTGAACCTCCGTGTGAGGTCACTGCTGTGCTGAGAGACAGAGCATTTCTTCTTCAGCCTCTCCCATTCATCGTTACGGATTGCAGCGAGACATCGATAATGTCTGTGGTATCGATGTGGGTTGTCCGCTCTGGAGTAGGATCTCCCAGGTTTGCTTGAGACTGTCGCCATTAAGCTGCATTGGGATATGTGGCACATGCAGGATGGATACCTGCATGACACCTAATGCGTCAATATGATCCAAGACGTATGGGACAGGCAGGGCTTATATCTTTGCCCTCAAGATACCCTGACCTCAGTCTTCTGGATTTCTTCTGAAACCGCCTTAATAATGAAATGTACGGCCCTTCTGCTGATACAATTTGAAAAACTGCAACAGCCATTTGTAATGTGTTATTAAACCTTACGAGTAGATTCAAGGGTGTCTGAAACCATTGCTAACTACTGCAGAAACGACTGCAATATTGCATCCAAATGTGAGCACTTGCTGAAGTTATGTTGTGGTTTTTGTTAAGGTAAACAAAGGGTGAAAATTGAGCGCCTTCAGGTTGCGACTGAGTCGAAAATTTAATACACCAACTATATTTATACTAAGTAGGGCAATACACCGCGACAACAGAAGTTACGGGATACATCTTAATACTTTGTCGGACCTCCCGTTTGTTCGGCGTAGTGCAGCAACTCGAAGTGGCATGAACTTGAAAAGTCGTTGGAAGTTTCTTGCAAAAATATTGAGACATCATGCCTCTATTGCCATCCATAACTGCGAAAGAGTTGCCAGTGCAGGATTTTGTGCCCAAATTGACCTCTCGATTACGTTCCATAAATGTTCGATGGTTTACCAAATTATTCGGTCGAATTGTCCAGAATGTTCTTCAAACTAATCGTGAACAACTGTGACATGGCGCATTGTCGTCGGTAAAAGTTCCACCGCTGTCTGGGAACGTGAAGTCCATCAATGGCTGCAGATGGACTCCAGTAGTAGAACATAACCATTTCCAGTCAATGATCGGTTCAGTCGGACCAGAGAACTAAGTCCATTCCATGCAAACCCAGCCCATATCATTATGGGACCACTACGAGCTTGCGCAGCTCCTCGTTGACATCTGTCTCCATGACTTCGTAGTATCTGCGCCACTCTCGAACCATACCATCAGCACTTACCAACTGAAATCTGGACTCATCTAACCAGGCTAAGGTTTTGCAATTGTCTAGGGTCCAACCGATAAGGTCTCGAGCCCAAGTAAACCAAGCGAGATGATGTGTGGTTAGTACACTGGACTCGCATTCGTGAGGACGACAATTCAAACCCGCTTTCGGCCATCCAGATTTAGGTTTTCTGTAATTTCCCTAAAAAGCTCCAGGCAATGGACCAGAGGACCCAGCCCATACCGTGGAAACACAGCCCTCAACATTGTCCAGCCACCACCGGCTCGCACATTGCCTTGTTGACAACTTGGGTCCACGGTTTCGTGGTGTCTGCACCACACTCGAAGCCTATCAAAAGTTCTTATCAACTTAAGTCGAGACTCATATGACCAGGCCAAGTTTTTTAATCTTCTAGGGTCCAAGCAATGTGGTCACGACCCCGAAAAAGGCACCCAAGGCGACGTCGTGGTTGTAGCAATGACACACGTGTTGGTCGTCTACTGCTATAGCCAATTAACGCTAAATTTCGCCGCACACATTTCTGCGGCTATTTCACGGAGTATTGCTTGTCTCTTAGCACTGACAATTCTACGCAAACGCCGCTGCTCTCGGTCGTTAAGTGAAGGACGTCGGCCAATGCGTTGTCTGTGGTGAGACGTAAAGCCTGAAATTTAGTGCTCTTGGCACTCTCTTGACACTGTGAGTTTCGGAATATTGAGTTCCCTAACGATTTCCGAAATCGAATGTCCCATGCCTCTAGCGCCAATTACCCTACCGCGTTCAAAGTCTGTTAATTACCGTCGTGCGGCCGTAATCACGTCGGAAACTTTTTTACATAAAACATCTGATTGTGAATACAAATGGCAGCTCCTCCAATGCTCTGATCTTTTATAACTTGTGTACGTGATACTACCGCCATCTGCATATGCACATATCGCTATCCCATGACTTACGCCACCTCAGTGTATTTCACACTGTGACGGTGTCACATAAGTTTTGACATTTTCATCGGTAGTAAACCGCAGTTTATGTACACTCCTGGAAATGGAAAAAAGAACACATTGACACCGGTGTGTCAGACCCACCATACTTGCTCCGGACACTGCGAGAGGGCTGTACAAGCAATGATCACACGCACGGCACAGCGGACACACCAGGAACCGCGGTGTTGGCCGTCGAATGGCGCTAGCTGCGCAGCATTTGTGCACCGCCGCCGTCAGTGTCAGCCAGTTTGCCGTGGCATACGGAGCTCCATCGCAGTCTTTAACACTGGTAGCATGCCGCGACAGCGTGGACGTGAACCGTATGTGCAGTTGACGGACTTTGAGCGAGGGCGTATAGTGGGCATGCGGGAGGCCGGGTGGACGTACCGCCGAATTGCTCAACACGTGGGGCGTGAGGTCTCCACAGTACATCGATGTTGTCGCCAGTGGTCGGCGGAAGGTGCACGTGCCCGTCGACCTGGGACCGGACCGCAGCGACGCACGGATGCACGCCAAGACCGTAGGATCCTACGCAGTGCCGTAGGGGACCGCACCGCCACTTCCCAGCAAATTAGGGACACTGTTGCTCCTGGGGTATCGGCGAGGACCATTCGCAACCGTCTCCATGAAGCTGGGCTACGGTCCCGCACACCGGTAGGCCGTCTTCCGCTCACGCCCCAACATCGTGCAGCCCGCCTCCAGTGGTGTCGCGACAGGCGTGAATGGAGGTACGAATGGAGACGTGTCGTCTTCAGCGATGAGAGTCGCTTCTGCCTTGGTGCCAATGATGGTCGTATGCGTGTTTGGCGCCGTGCAGGTGATCGCCACAATCAGGACTGCATACGACCGAGGCACACAGGGCCAACACCCGGCATCATGGTGTGGGGAGCGATCTCCTACACTGGCCGTACACCACTGGTGATCGTCGAGGGGACACTGAATAGTGCACGGTACATCCAAACCGTCATCGAACCCATCGTTCTACCATTCCTAGACCGGCAAGGGAACTTGCTGTTCCAACAGGACAATGCACGTCCGCATGTATCCCGTGTCACCCAACGTGCTCTAGAAGGTGTAAGTCAACTACCCTGGCCAGCAAGATCTCCGGATCTGTCCCCCATTGAGCATGTTTGGGACTGGATGAAGCGTCGTCTCACGCGGTCTGCACGTCCAGCACGAACGCTGGTCCAGCTGAGGCGCCAGGTGGAAATGGCATGGCAAGCCGTTCCACAGGACTACATCCAGCATCTCTACGATCGTCTCCATGGGAGAATAGCAGCCTGCATTGCTGCGAATGGTGGATATACACTGTACTAGTGCCGACATTGTGCATGCTCGCCGGCCGAAGTGGCCGTGCGGTTAAAGGCGCTGCAGTCTGGAACCACAAGACCGCTACGGTCGCAGGTTCGAATCCTGCCTCGGGCATGGATGTTTGTGATGTCCTTAGGTTAGTTAGGTTTAACTAGTTCTAAGTTCTAGGGGACTAATGACCTCAGCAGTTGAGTCCCATAGTGCTCAGAGCCATTTGAACCATTTTTTTTTGTGCATGCTCTGTTGCCTGTGTCTATGTGCCTGTGGTTCTGTCAGTGTGATCATGTGATGTATCTGACCCCAGGAATGTGTCAATAAAGTTTCCCCTTCCTGGGACAATGAATTCACGGTGTTCTTATTTCAATTTCCAGGAGTGTATTTTATGAATATAATTAATATAAAAGATATCAAGATAACAACTGATAAGCAGCGATAATTTAAGAGTAACATCTTTATTTAATGTCTATGAAAATAAAAAAGGATCGAAAGCCAGTCAACTGCTGTTTGTGTATGAGAAATCGGTTGGATACTTTCCTCATGTCAGCACGTTGTAGGTGTCGTCACCGGCGCCAACCTTGTGTGAATGCTCTGAAAAGCTAATCATTTGCATATCACAGCATCTTCTTCGTGTCGGTTAAATTTCGCGTCTGTAGCACATCATCTTCGTGGTGTAGCAATTTTTATGGTCAGTAGTGTACATTGATGGATTGACCTAGAAACGACTTTCTTTTTTTTTTTCATCGCCAGTGGAACGTAAATGTTAATGTGCGACATAAATATGAATATGATATATCTACCCGATCCTGAAAAATAGGGTTTTGAACAGTGGGAGAGACAGACAACAAAGTGATTCTATAAGCGTTCCGTTTTTACCTACTGAGGTACAGAACCTTAAAAACGAACTTAATTAGTAGGCTAATGAATGATTTCTAAAGGAAGGAAAACGGAATAGAGTGTCCTAACAGTTTTCCTACTGCTCATTCACAAAAGAAAATGTCCTTCCTAATCAACAATGTACGTGCATTATAAAATTAAAATACGTTTGCAAGACTAAAGAACAAGAGAATCATGACAAGGGGTGAGCGGAAAGTCGACAAGAGTTTTCTTAAGCTGCCAGTTCTGAGCTGTACTTTACCGTATCGAGCGTGTGTGCTGCGTCGTTGTGGCTGAGTCTGTAGTGTGACATGGCTCGTGTGCTGTATGAATGGTTTCTTTGTACAGACACGTCCGGTGACTTATGGTGAAAATGTGGCAAATCCTGCCCTATGCTGAAATTAGTACCGATAATCCCTGTTCAAATTTACGTTCATGAGGAGGACAAAGCGCGTCCATACGAACGCAAAACCTATCTTTAAACTTTCAAGCAACCAAACCGAAATGTCATGAAATGCTTTGTCGATACAGATAAAGTAAGAAGGACTAAATTCAGTTCATCATTTGCTCCTGAGTGAGGCTCATATCGAACCTGCACTTACAGTGAAGCTCTCACAGTAGGAGCGAAGAACGCTAACTCGTTTACACTCTCAGAGATCTGAGCCAGAAGTCCGTTAAATCCCTAAGCTAATGACAGATCTTAGTCTGTCAAAAAAGAAGGCTGAGCAGAAATCTGTCTAGGGAGCTGAATGCTAAGCCACAAGGTGACTTCGCAGTTGCATGGTACTGCAGATGTTATCACCGAGACATTCAGTACAAAGCTTCCCCGTGTTTTTTTTTCCTTTTTTTTATAACTTTAACCAAACCATTACATTTCCCCTGCTACTGATCTAAATGTCGAGTTGGCAAAATACATTTGTTGTATTTTATAAGGTCGTAATCTCCGTGATTTGCTCCATCTACCAATTTAATCTGCTGCACTATATTGTTACGTTAATGTCGCAGGCCTTCCATGTTCCCAGCACCATGATTCTTAATTCCTCGTCTCTGAGCAAGATAGTATTTAATTTCCAGTACCCTTTTCCACACAAAGTTGTTTGCTTCTGTAAACTGATTCTGGTAATATAAGAACGATGACTGGAAAATTTACAGGGCAGAGTTTGGACTTAGTGACGTTCGTACCAGGTTTTGTGAGATGACAATCCGGACTCTATTGCTTCCGGAATGAGTAGTGACGTAGTTGTAAATTAATGAGCCTGCTTTTGTTGCCTCCCGCGTGTTAATCATATTTAAATTTCTAACCGTGTATTCGAGTTCCTCACATCTGTTGAAATGTGACTTTTGGTCTTTTTTGCTGGTAACAGATTGAAAATCAAAAGCAAATGCGTCTCTGTTCCATGTCGTTGGTAAAACAGACGTAATGTCCTGTTTGATAAACTCGGCCAACGCCTCTCTACGATTGCTTCCAGATGGAGTGTATGCATTTACAAAGCTTGTATCTTCTGCTTGTGCTGATATTTCTCTGCCGCTTAAAGCTACTCAGTTTCTGTCACTAGAAAGCCGTCTTCCCTCAATATCGCCGTACCTGGACTTTCATATCTTTTGGGAATTACGTTGTGTCCTGCAATTTCATCATATTGTTAGCCTCGGCTTCCTGCAGTAATGCTGCTTCCATTTTAGCCTATTGTGAGAACCATTGATGACAGATCAATTCAAACTTTAAATTTTATAATTCTCGTGGGTCAAAAAGGTCTTTTGCAGTTGTGAATTAATTTTTTCAGATTGGTGCCTATACGTATCTTTCCTGATCTGGTTTGGATTTTGGAGTGAGACTAGGCTTCGCCGCTCTTTTCCTGTATTTCCGCTTGGTTCTACTTGATCCCACAATCCCCAGTTTCTGTACTTTTTTCCACCCTTACGATTCTCATTAGACAATTGAAGTTCGCACATGGAAGATCTCTTCTGAGTCAGACATTTTTATATCTTCAACCTGGCTTTCCCCTAGGTTGATAATGGAAGTTCTCATCGTTTCGACCCTGTCCATTACTACTCACAGAGATTTTCTCCTAGCTTTCTCACATGAAACTTGACTAAACGTTTCTGTACCAGCAGACACAACTATGTTCATCTGTGATTGCACTGTTATTTCTGATGGTGAAACCGCAGGTTGGTCCTTTGGAGATGTCGTCGATTTACAGAATGAAATTTTCACTCTGCAGCGAAGTGTGCGCTGATATGAAACTTCCTGGCAGATTGTGTGCCGGACCGAAACATAAACACGAACTCGAAATCTTTGCCTTTCTCGGGAAAGTGCTCTACCAAATGCGCTATCCAAGCACGACTCACGACCCGCCCTCACAGCTTCAGTTCTGCCAGTACCTCGATTCCGACCTTCCAAACTTCACAGAGGCTCTCCTGCGAACCTTGCCGAACTAGCAATCCTGGAAGAAAGGATTTTGTGTCAAGGTTTGGCTCCGGCGCACCGCCCATCGCCTCTCCATGAACGACCTTCAACGCTGACGTTTCTGAGTTGGTTGTTGTAAAATATCGGTCTGCGATTACATAGTCCCTTTGAAGGTCGAATGTTTTACCATTTGTTGCCTGGATATTGCTAGTAAAAAATTGGTTCAAATGGCTCTGAGCACTATGGGACTTAATTTCTAAGGTCATCAGGCCCCTAGAACTTAGAACTACTTAAACCTAACTAACCTAAGGACATCACACACATCCATGTCCGAGGCAGGATTCGAACCTGCGACCGTAGCGGTCGCGCAGTTCCAGACTGTACGCCTAGAACCGCTCGGCCACCCCGGCCGGCTATATCGCTAGTATTAGCTGTGCTTACACCTTCAGTTATATTAGTGAAGTGGGCGTGACTGTCAGGTAATGGATGAGTCTTCCCGGTTCCTAAATCGGTCTGACATCCCAGGTTCGTTTGAAACGTTTGGAACATCACTACTTTATTCAAACTTATTGTATACAGTCTCCGTATTATTAACAACAACTGAAATACTTTCAGCTGGATGACTCTGCTTGCTACCGATTCACTACTGATGCCTGTGAGCCGTGTCGCGGCTCTCGGGCGCAAGACGCTATCGATTACTCGTCTGGTTGAGGTTGGCACTACGTGCGATCGCGAGCGCCTCCTGTCGGAGCGGGTCCTAACGGGGGAGTGAGTGCGAATACGAGATTCTGGGGCGGACAGCAGGGGAGAACGGCCGTTGCGGCCGCACTCTGAGGCGACAAGAGAAGAGTTGTTGTGCACGGCCGAGAAGGGAGCGTTGAGCAAGGCGGCAGTCAGCATCGCTTTCCGGGGGACTGAGAGTTGCGGCAGTCCAGCGAGCAGACAAGAGTTCCGGGACCAGTGCTCAGGTTTGTGGACGTGACTCGGGTCGTATTTTTGGCGCAGTATAGTTTGCTTGGTACGCATCTGCTGCTCCCTTTATGCCCACGTGTGTTGTTCTGTCCGTATGTGCATTGAAAAGGTTACGCTCCGGCTGGAACAGTGGCTTGTGCTTTACGTTCATGCACCCTGACTCATTTGTTTTGCTGCAGGCAGCTGCAATTTCAGAGTTTGTGTTTTTTTGTCGCGATTGTCTTAGCCCGGTGGTGCCTAGTATCCGAGAACAAGACAGCTAACGTGTGACCTGTTTTGGGTTTTGGAGTCCTGTTTGGGCAACCTAGTTATCATGCACAGAAATGTATTGCTGCCGAGTGAGGTTAGCCTTAATCTTGTGAAACTGAGCTTTCAGTGACTGGCTCGTCTGCAAATTAATTAATTTAACCTTTGTGGCGTGTTTTTTTGCTTTCAATGGTGAATTTCTTGTCATTCATTTGTGTATGTTTCGCCGTTAATGATAACTGTAAGATAGCAAGGTATTGAAGGGCTTGCGTATCGTGACTGTATTTTTGGCAACTGTTTAATTTGCTTTCTTGTTTATCGCTCTGGTGGAAAACTTATGCCAAGTTAACTAATTTCCGCCTGTGGCCCGGAAGTTAGTTTGAAGGTAAATCCGTTGGTAAATCTTTACTGGACCTAACCGTCAACTGATCTTGCGTTGAACTAATGCCATTATTAAATCGTTTCTTGTGTGCTATAAATTGTATTACCATAGACAAGGAGACGGGGCGCATTCTGTGGTCGAGGGGTAGGCACGGTTGCTGCTTTGCGCGTGGCGTCTTGTCGCTCGCTATCATTTCTCGCGTTAGTACGGGTGGCGTGAGATTTGTTTGCTCGCGGTTGTATGGCCGCTAGTCAGCTGTGCCTGCTCCCGCTTCAGGGTGTGCCGTGATTCGTATGGCGTACGCCGACTTCCAGTCACTGTTACTCCTGTGTTGCTGTCGGTCGCTTACCGAAACGTTAGTCCGTTTTAGCACGGTGGCCACTGGGCCCTGACGATGTCAGTTGATGACCAGCGTTGCGGCGGTCGTCCGCTCTGAGTGGCTTCGGTCGCTTGGCCTTGGCAGTTACCTTCTCGTTAAACAGACCAAATTTGTTTGTTTGTTGTAAATTCCTAAGTAGTTTGTGAGAAAAGCTGTAACTCAGCTTTTCATGATTTTACACAATTCAAGCATTTTGGTAAGGCATTTTCCTATCTGTTTTACTTAAATGAGAATTCTTTATTGGGGTTATTCACCTGTTGCAGCTTAACATAAAATTTGTTTCTTAGCTTTCGAGATTTTACTTCATTTAAGCATTCTTGTAAAGCAGTCCTTTATCTACGTTTTATTGATTGGTAATTCTTTATTGGGGTTATTCACTGGTTGAAGGTTAACATACGTTTGTAACCAAGTTTGTCCTTGCTTAATTGAGATTTGTTAAGAGCCTCTATTGCTGGAAGATCATTAAAGCTTTGATGCTTGTAATTGAGAATACTGTTGTTTGTTGTGGGCTACCCTTCCACTTTCACAGCCAAGCTGTCCTACCTACAAGTACAGCCTGCTACGATGTCAGAAAATAAAAGTTTACCTTTATTCATGTTGAGTTCCAGACCGAGTTTTCGTCTGGGACAGTCTTGTTTAATGTGATCTGTTTCATTACATATGAAGCATTCTGGTAACTGCCCCACGCATGTGATGTGTGCTTGATAGCCCTCAATACTCATTACAGATAGGATTGGTTTTTAACTTCTAATTTCATAGACCATATTCAATTTGGGACAGGAACCGGATAGAAAGCCTAGACCTCGTTCCGAATTGCAAGAACGTTTCGGTAGGTTGCAATTTGAGTTTTATTACTTCGTTTGGAAACTCCATCGGGTTATTAAAGGTGCGCACATTTTTCAAAATACGTTCAACCGGACTAACGGTAAATTTAGCGACAGAGGTGTGGCTAATGTTAAACTGATCAGTATACTCGTTAGTTCACTCACGGATTACGTGCTCGTACACTAAGTTAAGCTAAATTTTGAATAACAGGGCTACTAGTTATTAAGTTGCACACTGTTTACTTGATCTCCTGTTAGTCTTATGTTGGTAGTTTCCCATATCTGGATTTCGAGAACTGTTAGCCGCTCGTTGTCTGTGACGAATTTAAGTTCGACATTATTCTTCCGGAGGTAGATTTCATGGTTGTTTTTACTATGTCACACACTTATGAAAGTGTAAAGACCACCATTTTTGCGTAAGGCTGCTATGTGAAGAAGCTACGGCAGAAGGCACCAATAGCACGTAAACTTCACTTAATTTATTGATTTTGGGTTTGGGCAGCAATGACCATGCAGTCAACAGTAGTTACAAAAGTATCATACTAAAATAATTGCAATTTACGTAGTTGAAAAATAGAGTTCGATGTAAAAACGTGACGTTCTTAATATAAAATAAAAACACAGACGAACACGGTACAGCCAGCGGTTCTACAACATTGCAAAGTTAGCATTATGGGAATTTTCACAATAGAACAATTATAACAGTGTGACATACAGAGGGAAGTTCTTGATACAACTTAAATAACACAAAATTACGAACTGGGCTTTTTAGAGGAGAATGACATACACAGCAACTTATAATTGAAAGCTGGACGCCGATGTCGTATACAAAGGTAAGTTTTAAAGGAAAGTAAAAAGCGAAACAGAAGCCCCAGTTTCCGAACCGGAAAGGTTCCATGGAAGGACAAGATCCACACAGCTTATAGATCAAAGTTGGAAACCAGAGTCTCTTAAATTGTTCGAGAGCAATTTATACCTATAGATGTATCACACAGGTTAAGTAAGACAATTACATTTATAGGGAGGGAGTACCACTTCGCAACCATTTATTTCTACAAGAGCGCTTGTGAAATCTAATAGTTGGTACATGCCAATATGATGACATGGTTCAGATCTGCCACCGCCGTTCTGTCCTAATCATAGTGTACAGAAGCGGGTTAACACCCATGTCTCACCCTCATGCGGATGAGAGGGGTCACATGACGTCTACAAATCTTCACCGAGGTGAGCCATGATCTCGAAGATATGTTTGTACGTAACACGAGACGTAAGCAGGGTGCGGCGCACACAAGTAAACAGCACGTGACCGACAGTTACGATCGCCGGAGCGGAACAGGCCCCTAGACCGCCAGGCTCGAAATCTCGCCATCCTGTTATAACACTTCATTGTGCCACAACACCTGTTCGTATGTTTTTTGTAGAACTTCTGCCAGTTCTTTGTTCCCTTCAACATAATAGACGCTACGTGAGAAGGCGCCAATAGCACGTGAACTTTTATTTTCGCTCTTGACAGCAAATACCACACTGTCAACAGTAGTACTGCTTTTATTCTTCTCGTTCTACTTCATCTTCGCTTCAGATATTAGTCGAAACTGGCTGTTACGGTACCCATCGTAGCTGGGGTCTTCCTGTCTCTTCCTCCTTCGAAATTATATCTTCTAGTCTTTAAGAGAAGTCTGTTACTTTCTATTCTTCCTAGGTGTTTGTTCCACTTTCTCCTGTATTCTGCAATTTTATCATTTAGACTAGAAACTTCTAGTTTTACTCTAATATCTTGATTCCTTGGTCTGTCTTCTCTTGTGCAACCTTTAACTCGTCTCAGGGATTACATTTCTTGTTCCTGAATACGGCTTCCTTGCTTTTTTCTAACCACTCCATAGAGCAGTGTGGGGACTGCAGCCGTTGGGCACGTACCTGCTGTCTGGGTAGCTGGTGACACGATTATTGTGGCCCTGGACATGATGTGATGTAACCCGTCCTGCCGTCCTGTGGGTAACAATCAGCTCACCTTTTGAAACTTGCATCATAGGGTCCCCCTACTGATATTGATGCTGTGCCTCAAAGCTCCTTTAACTTTAACTGCATCTCCTTCTGCCCTTTCCCCTCGCATGTCGCTTCTACGTGTGAACGGTTTGACCTACCCATATCAGATAAAAACACCTAAATAGACTGTCCCCCTCTAAACAAAAAGAAACAGTCCTATGAAATAAATTTTCTCTATTTTCACGGACAGAATTCTAGATACGCAAAATTTTATCTCCAAAAATACATACAAAGAGAAATACCATCACACCAATCAATGCTGTAGTGCAACACTGTGCCTTAACGCAGTGATTCACTGTGCAAGTCAAGACTCCGTGACTCCTGCATGTGAAATTACAAATTAAACATTCCATTTAAACAAACAGCTAACCAGAAGTTTCGTGATATGTATTATTATGGCAGGCTTCAGCATTCAGAAGGTGGCCACATCTTATTTTAAAACATTCTGCTTCTATTCATCTTTTTCTTCTCCTCCTCCTCCTCCTCCTCCTCCTCTCAGGTGAAATGGCCTGTTACAGTACCCATAGTTGCCGAGGTCTTCTATCTCTTCTTTCTTGGCACTTATATTTTCTAGCCTTTAAGGGGAATTTCTCTCTCTCCATTCTTTCTAGGTGTTTGTTGCATTTTCTCCTATACTCTACAATTATAACATTTAAAGTGAAAATGTTTAGTTCTTCTCTAATTTCTTGATTCTTTAGTCTGTTTTCTGTTGTGCAACCTTTAACTCATCTCGGGAAATTTATTTCTTGTGCCTAAGTACGGATTCCTTTATCTCTGTTAACCATCCAGGTCTCGCTTCCATAGAGGAGTGTGGGGACTGCAACTGTTTTGTAGAATTTAATTTGAATATCGTTCCTAGTGTTGATTTTAAGGTTTCTATTAATGTTCCACGTACACGAGTAAATTTACTAATATTAATATCTATATTTTGGTGCAGCCATTTGTCACTTCACGTCCTAGGTAACTGATGTGGTTTAATTGTTCTAAAATCTTTTGACCTACCGCTCTTTTGGCTTTAATATTTTCTTTCCCCGTGAATGCCATAGTCTTACATTTTTCTGTTCATATCTCCATGTCAAAATTCGCACTTCCTTGTTTCAGTAAGTAAATTCCTTTCTGAAAGTCCTCCTCTTTACCTGCTAGGATCACTGCATCGTCAGCAAATGGTAAGTTATTTAAAGGAGTTGTCCTGTCTAGGTATAAACCTTTTCGAAATTCTGTTTTCCATATAAGCATTATTTCAGTATGTAAATGTTAAACAAAGTTGGAAAGATACAGCAGCCTTGTTCATTGTTAGTTGACATGTCATTAGTTTTTCCGTTGAGATTAGAGAGTGATAATCGTGTTCTGATACATACTTCTTATCGCATTTATTAGATGTTTAGGGTATCCGCAATTGGTCATTATCTTCCAAAGTTTCTGTTTATTTACATTGTCAAAAGCTTTTTTAAAAATCGATAAAGGAAGTTTGTGTTTTTTACTATATTCTCTGCTTTCTTGTAATATCTGTTGTGAAATGAAAACTGCATCTATCGCAGAGCGTCCTTTCCTAAAACTCATCTGTTTCTCGTGCAGTAATGCTTACGTTATGTTTTTAAGTCTTGTGTTTAAAATCTTAGCATATATCCTGTATGCTGAGTCTAGTAAACTTATTCCTCTGTAGTTGCTTCATAGACTTTTGTCTCCTTTTTCAAAATTTGATATCTTCCAGTCTTTGGGGATACTTTTGTTCTTTCGGTATTCGTTTAAGAGACGTAACAGTCGTAGATGTAGCATCATTCCTACATATTTTAGCAATTCGGCATTAATACCACCTCTTCCTGTCGCTTTTCTGTTCTTAAGTGATGTTAAGGCAGCTTTTATTTCGTCAGGCTGTATTTCATCTAATCATTTGTCATCTATTCTTTCAGTTTCAGCCTGTTGTGCTGTATCATCACACCATAATGCTTTGCAAAAAGTTACCCACTGTTCTTCTTCACTACTGTTTATTTGTACCTTCCCTTACTCTGCTGGCTTTGAAGTTTTTAAAACCTTATAGATCATTTGCTGTCTCCCGTGAACATCATTCTCAGTATTAGAAATAAATCTACTCCAATGATCTTGATGTGCCTATCTCATTACACATTTAGCAATATCTCTTCTCATCTTACAACACTGCAGGTTTTAGGTGTGGGGTTGCGTATGTATTTTATATATGCATCCTGTTTCTCCATAACAGCTTTTCGTATGTGCTTATTCCAGATTTTTAGTCCCTTTTCCCCCTCTTTTCCGAGAGCTTCTCCTGGTACTCCACATATCAGGTTCTTCGGATTTTGGCAATTCTTTTTCTGTATTATCTTTAGTTGCAAGTTTGTGAGCTCTTTATTCAAACTGTGTGTATATCACTCTTCTTGAAAAGTTAGGTTTATTATTTTTATTGTACGTGGTAAAATTTTAGAAACGCCCACTAAAATTTGATGAATGACTCAGACCTTAAATTCAAGCGGTTCTGCTAACAGCCCCTACTCCCACGTCCGAGAACTCATGACTTGTGAGAGTCCTGCTCAATGCATGGCGTGCTGTGGCTGCACGTTATGTGGTCAACTGGAGAGGATGAAACGCGCCCTTAGATAACCAGAACATATCGGCTAAGGGAGACAACCGCGAAAGAAAAATCGTGGTCCTCCTAGAAAGGGGACTGAGCAAAGGCTGGTAACCAACTCTCGGAAAAGACTCATTACTCCTAGTATCCTAAGAAGCCTCGGAAACAGGATGGTCTCAGTGACAAAGATACGAAGGAGGCCAACGGATATATTAAAGTAGCAATCTAGGGAATGTCAGGAATTTTCCAAAAAGAGGTAGAGCTAGCAAACATACTAAAAGACATGATTATGGATGCTGTAGCAATCAAGGAAAAGATAAAAATGAGAAGTAATAAATATGTAGTCGATTACGTTATGTTTTATTGTGGAGTAGAAAAAATGAAAGAGCAAGCAAAGGTATGGCATTACCCCTCCATAAGAGCTGGTAAGAGCTCAAAGATTTCACATATATAAGCGAAAGAATACTATAGTCACACTGAAACTGAGAAGAGGCAACGCCACCATTATAAGCATATACGCACAACGAGAGAAACGTCTTCGAAGAACTGCAGAAGACTCTGAATAAGTACAGTGCTACTGGTCAGATAATTAGGTGGGTTGATTTCAGTGCCACAACAGGTAGTATCCCAGTAACGAATGCTATAGGGTATTTTGTGGAACTAGTGAACTTCTATTCCCGATAATTGTTCATAGCGGATTTCTTATTTTTCTGATCACACTTTCCACCTTATTCTATGGACTTTTAGAAACTACTATGATTATTATTAATAGTGAAGAAAGCTTTGCTGTATTCCATTTCCACCGTATATGTCATATGACGTCTGTATCATAGTTTACTTACACATAGACCAACAAATTATTTAACTGCCGTGGAAATTAATATCGAGACTTCAGCAGTGCGGTAAATGGAATGGTTTTTATTAAATATTTGCTATTTATTTCTCAAGCAGGAATTTTTCCATCCATCATTTCACGGTGGAAGCAAGGAAATGGTAGATGCACATGGCAGAGAACAAAGAGTGAATTATATTACATGATATAAATTTTTATTAGCCAGAAAAAATTTTCCTTTTTCCTCTTTACTCATACATTCAAGAACAAGAACGTAGTATGGTAAGAGGGGGTGGATTTCCCTTAAATAGTCTACCTTTGATAAGAGCTACTGATTTTTGCTCAAAGCTGACAGGATAGGGATACTCTTGGGAACACAATTAGCTCATAACATTTCTGTACACAGTACTCGTACGAGTCAGGAAAGATATTCCATGGGATGAGGTTGCATAGGGTCTGCAGTTCAGCATGCGCTATCAATACAGATGCTTCCCAAAGGAAACAGGAATTAAGGTCCACCCTGTTATATGAAGGTCTAAAAATCCTAACCAATTCCAAACCGTCAACATATTAACTGACTCCAGAGAATTCTGATGAGGAAATTGAATAGGATACGATTTGTGGTCCTACCGTCACTGGATCCTAATTTCAGCTAAACCATCAAAAAACATATTAAGATTGCTAAAACTTGGCACATGCAAATTTTGGTACACACCCAGGAGCTCATTCCACTCAGCATAAAATCAACCATCAGTTTTGTATAATTTGATCCACAGATCATACTCACGGTTTGAAAAAGGGAAACAACAAATCTAAGTAAATATTCGCTTCAAACGATATCACAAAGGGTTTATTCTCTTGATTTTCAATTAAAGTAAATACGTCATTTACCTATATCGAAAATCGAAATGTTTTACGGATTATGACCTAGATTGTAACTTACACTAAGCGTGCTCCAGAGAGCTTGATCCATCATTCACCATGCCATCACTAGGAACAATCTCCTTTGAAAAACCATACAGATTCCTTTGCTGGCCACTGTTGTCGGTCGCACCTTCACAGAGTAGGTGTGGGGAAGGGGGACGTCAGAGCAATCACAGAAACGCCAAAGAGTGTCTCGCATTTGCTCAACCTGCTAGACGCTAAAACTGGCGGAGGTCGTTGTTCTGCACCCATACCAGCTTACCAGACCAAATTTTGAACAGAGTTCGGAGGTAAATTTGCAGTACTTCGCACGTTGGCTTACTTGACCGACCGCAAACGTCTGTCTTTGTCCACATCAGGTCACAACCTGTTTGAACAAGATTCAACAGAACGTTCCCAAGACTCTACAATGTGAAGTAAGAAAAACTACGCTGGTGGTTATTGGCACATGTGCACATCCCATCACCTGTTCATCCATACACTGCAGAGCCTGTTCGTAGTGAGCATTACGGAAGAATATTAAAACAGGTCACAGTCTGAGACACAAAAAGCTTCATTAATAAAAATGGATCCTTACTCAATCATTCGCCCACGATAGGAATTACCAGGATCGTTAAATTTATAAACTTTCACTACATGAGCCAGTGAGATGGAAAACTATATACCATATAAGGCTGATTTCAGACTATCCAATGTATGACTTGCGGATGCTGACTGTTACACGGCCGTTTTTCCAGAAACAGTCACTTAGCATAAGAAAATTCATATTGAAAGACTCATTACATCCGAATATTTAACTGACTTTGAGGAATATTATAAACAGCAGTAATAATGATTGCTGATAACTGACTAATGCATTTACTTTCCGTTTCCCCTTTATTCGTATTTGCACTCCTCATAAAAGTGAGAAGACGTTGAAACGTTTCAGAGTGGTGAAAAAGGCATGCGGTTCGTCAGGGACAGTAGAGTCAGCCTGTGTTTGTAAACGTATGACACAGCTGTATCTATTGACTCTGCAAAAAGTAAGTGTTTACATAATGTGAGAACTGCCGGCATTGGCTAACGTAAGTAAACTAGAGGCTAGAGAGAAACGGGACGTTGACGATGAAGACCACCTCGTTGGTTACAGAGAGAGACAGAGACACAGAGAGAGAGAGATGTAGAGTGTGAAGATGGTAGGACGAACGTTATTCGTTAACCAGCTAGAGGAAGGGGACCAGTCTTCTCTAAAGAGCATATTTATCAGTCGACACTCGAAAAATCTGAAGTTCCGGCAACCTCAATTTAGTGAGAGGCATAAAATGCGGCAGTGTGAAGTTTCCTTGTAGTGAACTTTCGATAAAAAAGTTACTGTTCGATATTGGCAGCCTCCGACGCCAGACTCGCCTCTGCCGTCGACCCCGCCGACCTGACGTACCACCCGAGCCGATGCATGGAGGACGCAGCACGACTTTGGGTTGATCTGCACTTAGCCTATTTCGAGAGTAGTTGCTTCTACCAACGATTCTTTCTGCAACCACTTGAGCCTCCACGTGGAGTACTATAGAGAGATCGAGCGGCAACCACGAAACGATAAGTAGCGATATTAAAGCGATTTCTTAGTAATTTGGTTACTTCAAGCTTCACTCTGAAGGTTCACATTTTAATACCAATGAACAGTGTGTTTTCATCTCCGACCACAGATGTGACGTATTCTCTTCTGTAAAACTATCTGTTATCAATGAACCTCACAGTCTCTGGGCACTTCAAGAATACAATTAATTCAGCTGCGCGATTATTTGCATTTTTCCCCCTGAACCCTATGTTGGATACCCCAAATCCTTACTATAATAATGTTTCCTGTGTTTTTTCGTTTGTTTCGTCAATAACTTTATAGGAATAAATCAAAGTATTTTAAATGCCTGAGTAACAGGACAGAGCGGATTAGGTTGTGGAAAGCGGTCAAGATGAGTTCCTGTCAGTTGCACTCAACATACAAACTTTATTTATCAACACACAATATTACAACAAGGATGCAAGACATTCAAAACTTTAATCGACCTCCCTTGATTAACTTTAGATCGGCTGTAGGTCACATTCAAAACCCAAGACACAAGGCCTAAGCAATAAATTGAAATACAAGGTTCTTACGCAGGTTTCACTCAAAAATATTTTCTAAATCTTCAATCTAAACAGGCTGAAGGCCTTAGCAATTTAATTTTAATGGAACTTGGCTGGAGGCTGCATATTAAGCAATAAGAAGTTACAATCAGAAGGCAGGAGGTCTTATATTAAAACATTTCATGCAAGTTGGGCTGAAGGCCCCATCAAAAGCATAACAATCTTATGCCTTAAGGGCAAGAGAAGAAGATTAATTTCAGTGATATTAATACTCGGCTGAAGGCCGCTCACCAACAAATGATTTAACAGCTTAAGCCCTAGGATAAGTGTTTCAATTTTAAAGGGCAGAAGGCTGTATCTTAAAACATTCCACACTAAATAAAGAATAACAATCTCATGCCTCAAGGTAAGACAAGAACATTAATTTAAGAGATATTGATACTCGGCTGAAAGCTACACATCAACCAAATAGCTAAAATCCAAAATGGGAAATTACTTCGTAACATACAAGGAACGGCCCTCAGAAGTTTCCAAGGGTCGGCCTAGGATTGTAACACTAACGCCCATTTAGGTGAGACAGACACAGCTTGTCCAACGACTACTTAATATGGAGGCAAACCAACCAACAGACAGCTGACTGACCAATCAACCAAATCAGTTCTGCTCCAATCAACCAGCAAAACGACCACAAAATTTCAATACACGATATATAAAATATTGGCGTCCACAACGATCAACAACACCTTAGGTGTCGAACTTCACGCCGCGCTGAACAGCAACAACATGACGAGGGAAATACACTGTCTAAAATTACGTCAACCGGAACGTCAACGGCCAAAAGGCAGAAGATACCGCTGGTGAACTTCCACAACAGGGAATAAATTAAGTTAAATTTCACAAGAAGATGGCTGGAATCTTAGCCGACTTAAATACACACACGTTGTTGCTCACGGGAATGTCCCAAAAGCGACAACCAGGATCAAATGAAGAAATTTAAACAGTTGTGGCTCGATAGTAAGTTAAGTGAGGACTCAACTTTCATGTCCAAGATCGGTGGGCGACGAACTTCGTAGCACTCGCAAGCAGCACCTCACACTCCAACCGCGCGTGCACGCCACCAGCGGCTCCAGCCCGGCTTCGCGCGACGGGTGCTTGCTTGCTGCTCCACGCCAACCGACCGACTGAACTGCTGGTCCGTCGGCGACTGCTGCTCCGTCGCGACTACACTGCTGGTGCGTCTCCCACTCACTGACTACCCGACACACGACGACCCGGAAACACTGTCGGTCGCTCCAGAGATAGTACGACAGTGCGCTTATCGATTCGCGCTGATGCTGCCACTCACGGAAAAGTAAGGCAGGAAGTTAGTGACACCAGGTAATGGAATAAGAAAACGAGGCAACACTACCGTAACAGAAGATGACAAACAATTAATGGCATGAACACAAGCCGTGCAGGGCTCAGTATTGTCTCATTTAGTTCTTACGTGTTTCCCCATTCATCATTTTGGAGGACTCCTGAAAGTACTGCGAGAGCCACTTGGCTTACCTTGCAATTTTAAAGCCAAGCGCCAGACAAGGATTGAACCACAAGCATCATTGTGCCTTACAGTTGCAGACAGAGAACACGGATCTGAACGAGGTGAGCTGGGTTTTATTCTTAAAACTATTTTAGCAAAACAACTGCAATACTGCAGCTGCTCTTTGCGAGTATCGCCATATTAAAGGAATATGGGGAGGTCCTCTTTCCGCAACTGGGTTAAAGAACTTAATTAGGAAATTCGAAATAATTGGTGATTTCGGAATTGCTCCTGGGTGAGTCCTGCACCACAAATTGTTGAATAATTTACTGTTCCGTGGTTCAGAATGCAGGACGCAATGTGAGATATTCAAGCAGCGCACGTGCTGTGACATGAAAGCTGAACATTCCATCGTCAGCCGTTCGAAAATCCTTGCGAGCAATTGTGAAACTGTATCTCTAGTGCGATTCAGGGCTATAGTGGATGCAGATCATTTGTAAACTGGAACGTGAATGCAGTATGCAATTAACAAATGTTACCCTCTCACGTAGTAATTATTCCCTCTTCATCTTCGGCATGTCCTTACAAATGTTTCCACAAAGTTTCACTTTGCTATGATCACTCGCTTTTCATGTGGGCCCTCATAAGTAGCAAAAGTTTAATTGCAACCCCCCGTATAATAAAAAATAAAAAAAAGCACATACCAATATAATCTGCTAGACTAATTCAAAGAAACTTGGTATTACAAATGACAATTACATGAAAGGGGCTTATAACAGGCCCCTTTCTACAATGACACGTTATGAATTGACTGTAAAACGAACAAAGTCGAAACTAACGAGGAGCACCACGTAAGAGAGTAGAGATAAACCTAAAATTAGAGGTGGTGACCATGAAGTAGACGAAAGGATGGAATTCTGCTGTCTTGGACCCAAAGTGGCGGACGAGGCTCGAAGGACATAACAAGCCAACTAGACAGGCAAAGGGACATAACTCGTCAAAAGAAGTCTACTGCAAGCAACCATCGAACTTAATTTGTAAAAGAAATTACTAAGAATTTACAGTATTGTATGCAAGTGACCGTGCCACGCGCGAAAACAGGAAAACAAATGATAAGAGATGGGGCGGCTACCCGCAGAATCCGCAAGGAAAGGAACATATGGAGAACATTGACAAGAAGAAGATATAGGATGTATGTTAATACATCAGGGAATAATTTCCAAGATGTAAGGGATAGCGGAGGCTAAAAACTGCAGGGAAAGGCGGAGATAATTTATCCAACAAACTGGATGTAAATGATGCTCTGGGATGAAGAGCTTGACACAAGTGAGCAATTTGTGGCGTGCTGTATCAAGCAAGTCAGAAGACTTTATGTGAACGACCTAACTTTTGTACTTACTGTCATTGTGCTGTTTGTGCATACGAACGGTTCAGCAATGTTTCCCTATTGTTTTTTTTTTCCACTTGTGACAGAAGCCAACCTCTCCAAAAGCAATAAAGCGGAAATCGCTTGCTCCTACTGTTCAGCAAATGGAAGTAACTTGCGATACGACGTCCTTTACGTCCGAAACCATCCACGTGGCAGAGCGTCTTATTCAGCCGACTTCTCCAACGTCTTAAAGATACAGAGTCTATGTCTCTTCAAAAGGTCAACAGTGGCAGGCCTCGTTCATTTGCTCACCTGAGATGCTAGAACGTGCGCTACATTTAGCAAAAAAAATTTTAGAAGTTGTGTGCGACGATTGGCATTAGCGTCATTGTCCAGTCTGTGCGGTAGGTCATGAAAAAATTGCTGTGCTTCAAAGTATCGATGCATTCTTTCACCAAAGGGGAGTCGGATGCATTGCCGCGAAAACCATCTGTGAACTTGTTCGTATCTTAGGAAATATGTTTCCGGACCCATGTTTATTGGGCTACTGTTTTCAAAGATTACTGCCACCTCTCATAATAATCGAAACATTTGAACACTTTGTATACAGGATGAGACAGCTAAAATAGGTGACACCAAATATACCGATGAGTAGTTTCCGTTAAGCTGTAGCGGACCACGAAGTAACGATAACAGACCGAAGGACAGAAATATGGCCAAACAACGCTATCCCAGAGAAGGTTAAGATATTCTACATCACATCCAGGCCGGCAGGTTTTGAAGAGCACTGAAAGATCTGATTTTCACTCAACAGAATAGAGACAAATAGGAAATGCGCAGACAAAAAGTACAAATGGGGACAAAAATGTCGCCCACTTCTGACAGTGGTGCAGAATAACAAGCCGTTCAACGTATCATACGAGTGCACAAAAGGATCATTTCCTGGCAATCCGGAGGAGTTACTGATTGGACCAAAGCCATCAAATGACTTTATTGAGCAGTTGGCAAGGGCGCCCTTATCTGTATCCGGACGCTAGGGGGGTAGGAGGTTTTACTCCGCTCCCCCCTCCCCTTACGTCTAGCAATCATGGAAAGGGAAAAAAAATACAGTGTAGTCTTTCAAGTAAATGTTTGGAAAGTCGCTATTACGCAGGTTTTTAACAGATTGCAATGGAACTTTCTTATGGCTGCTTACAAGTCGCCATTTGTCTTACAAGATATTAAAAATAGTCCATACCCACAGTCTAGCCCCCTCCCCACAACAGAGTATCGTCAGGGGCCGTTAGTAAGTTTGTATGTGTCTGTGACCCTCTGTGCTTGTAAATACAGTAAATTTAATTTACTTACAACTTAAAATTTTTCTGTTTCTTAAATGTGTGTTTATGTAGGAAAAATAAGTTTTTCTTGCGTGGTGTGACACGAAACATGTACTACATCTGTTTATACTAATAATATTATAAGTAAATCTCTTGTATCTCTCCGTTTCATTGTTTGAACAAGATGACCTAATTCATGGGGATTTTCACAAGTAACTTGAGCATAGCTTGCAGCACCATACAAGCTTTTTCATCAGAGTAGGATCACCGAGAAATAAGGTATCGAAACTGGAATTTTATCCACACTAATATTATAAATGCGAAAGTAGCTCCATCTGTTACACCTTCACCCTGAGGAAGAACACAGGCTACTTTATAACGTGTTTAGTGCAAAACATTGATCTGATGAGCAGTACACGAATTAGGGAAAAATATTTGTTCTTTGGAAAAGCTGTTTAATCTCTGACTTTTGAGCGCTGTCCTTCTGAAAATGCTTTTACTGGTTGATACGACTCGAAGTAGTATATCCAATTATGCAATCTTCAGTGTTGCATGCTAATTGTCTTCTAACGTACATATTGTATGATGTACAGGTACTTCAGTAGCACGATGTATGAACCTGCGTTCCCGCCCAAACCCTCAGTACATACCGCTTGGCAGCGTTTCTACACATGCCGACACACTGTGTTGTGGGACAGCTCGGGAGGGGGGCGCATCACGACCTATGATTACCTAAACAGGCAGACACGTGAGGGCAGCTGATATTATTACACATACAGTAGTTTACTTACTCAACATGACTCTTCATTACATAAGTGCTGTGAGTGTGTGGGTTTTAATTTGTCAATTTGTGCAATGGATTGTTCCAACAAGTACCCTTTGGCACCTGCAAGAAACAATGTCCACCTCACACTACTACAGAAGTCAGGCAGACGCTCCTAATGTACCAACAAGAACTGCTTGAAAAACATTCAGCAACAAATGTCTTCTGGAGTCGTCTGCTGTATAGAAAAGACACAAAAATATTCTATATTTTTACGTAACTAGTACTGGAGTATTGCTAGTTAGTCTAAGAACAACATTAAACGAACGAAAAATGTTATTTATTGCAAAATATTCTGAGAAATCAAGTGAAACTTTTTCTTATAAAAGAATTAATAAATTTCCGGGCTCTTTTCAGAACAGTAGATTGCCTCTTACGGATAGGAATGCTATTATTTTACATTTACATTGTAACCTCCCCACCGAAATTTAAAAGGATATTATTTAAAATGCTAATGGACATTGAGCTAAGTGTAAGCTCCGCAGAGAAATTGTGAAACACAATAGTTGAATGTTAACAAGAATACAACCTAACGTAAGCTCCCAGCAAATAAATTTAATGACAATAAAAATGAGAATCGCAATCTGACTCAAGGTGTAAGCTGTCACGAAAATAATAAAAAACAATTCAATGCTAATGAGGCTTCAGTGACAATGTAAATTCAATTAAACCAAAATATCGGTCTTTGGCCCTGTGCAAAAAAATCATAATAAATTTCTTACCTCATTGAAACTGCATGTCAAATTTCTACTCCTATTGTTGGCCACGGCTTGGAGGAACTGCATCGCAAGTATTTTTTTTTTTTTTTTTTTAATTTAACTGAAACTTTTCATTAAAGGAAATGGAAGGAAATCGTTCGTTCAATTAAATAGTTCTTTTGTTAAAAATATTACTTTGAAATCAAAATTATTATTGGGGCGATTATTGCACAAATTAGTTACAGTTAATTTACATTATTAGCTGAGCGCATTTAAAAAATAATATACCTCATCCTGAATCTTGACGAGAGTGCCATGTCGACGCCCGCCGACTCCTCACATACAACTGCACTGGGCTGCTACTACCGACATACTGCTCTGCCCTACTGCTACTTACAGACTGCCCACTGACTACTGCTCGCAACTGTACTGCACGACTACTACTGACAGTACCGCTCGCAACTCTCGCGCGGTCAAGTGCAGACTAGCCACGATATATGGCTCTCTGGTCAGAGACTCTGCAATGCCTCGCCATCGCCGCCAAACAACATACGTGTTTCATAACCCTCACTGGGGGGGCAAAAATTTGGCAGCGATGGTGAGTCATTTGGACTTGCCAAGCGCGGCAAAAGTTTTTTTTAATTAATCAACTTCTACAATTTACAGAATATTTAGATGTAGTACATGAATTAAATGTTGTGCACATGCACCGAGTACAAAACATTTCAGACAAAGACAAGATGTCAGTACAAAACATAGTAGCAAATCAGAAAACTGTATATACAAATTATTTGACAGATAACAAAGTGCACACGCACTGAAAAAATTCTTTAGCATTTTCAGAACAAATAAACAGAATGGAAAAAAATCATGTTGACAAGTGACATAAGTGCACATGCACTGTAGTTCAGAACATATCATCAAAATAAAAATGTATATACAATGTAAAAGACAAGAGTGCTCATATACTGTACTTCAGAACAAATCGAAAAAATATCTTTAGCATTTTCACAACAAATAAACATAATGGCAAAAAAAAAAATCATGTCGACAAGTGACATAAGTGTACTCGCACTGGAGTTCAGCAAATCGAAAAAAATGTATATCCAATGAACATAAATGATGTTAGCAAAAAATGATTTTCACTATTAGGATAGGAAAGGGAAGGATTGTATCATGGTTGTAGCACTTTAGATTGCACACAGCTGTTCTGAAAGTCCATATCTTTCCACAGAAGTACAACACCAAGTGACAGAATTTGAAGTTCTTTTCCCATCAGAATTTATCAATGTAGCCAAGACACTGAACTGTCGTAGCAATATTCCATGTTTTCATTTTGGCAGTACATTAGGTACACCAAACAGTGGGACCATAATAACGTCTTCATCGCTCACGGTGGTGGACAGCATGTCGTGTCAACACCATGCTCTTACAAGGCACACCAACGTAGAATTAGTGCAAAAACCAAATATAGTGCTCCATGATCATGAGGATGGATAGGACAAATTGACATTGCAGTAATTCAGGGTAGTTAGCTCATAAGGTGAAGGACATAAAGTCACATAATAGGCTTCATTGAGAATTAAAGTAGTAGTTTGCGGCATTCATAGCCCAGTTATTGAACATTTCTGTACCAAGTATGTAGTATTACAGAATAATGTTCATAAAATTAAATTATTGGCATCATGGGTAACCGTATTACAATAAACAGTGGCAGTCCTTGGCCAGTTACAAAGCATATTTAGTATGACAGAATAATGTTCATCAGAAGTCTTAATTGAAAAGGAGAGTCAATTATTGGCCTAGCATTAACATAATACATTGAGTGATACAAATTATTGGCACTCCTTGGCCATTTACCAAAACATGAAAAGTCAACATTGAAAACAAGAGCTAATTAATGGCATAATTAATAACATAATCATTTAGTGACATTAATTATTGGCACTCAGTGGCCAGTTATAGAACATGAAAAGTCATAATTGAAAACAGGAGCTAATTGATGGCATAATTATTAACATAATTCATTTAGTGACATTAATTATTGGCACTCATTGGCCAGTTACCAAAACATGAAAGGTCATAATTCATTTAATTAGATTAATTATTGGCACTCACTGGACAGTAAGTATTGAATAGTATAAAACATTGTTCATCATTCAGTATTATTCAGAACTTTCTTAAATGAGTAGCATTATTTGAAACTGGTGATACACACCATTAAGAAGTCATGATTAAAAATCAGTTAATTACAGTCATAGCATTAATAATCATGGGTATTATAAGTAGTCTCATTACAATAAACAGTGGCAGTTATTTGACCGTTACAAAGCATTATTTTATATATTTTTTTTGTATCATTAAGAAGTCATTACTGAAGTGACATACTATTCAGACCTGATCAGTATTATTCAGAATTCTCTTAAACTAGTAACATTATTTGGGACTGGTAATACATTTTTTTTGTTAGCAATGCATCGCTTAGGGTAATTATAGGGGAAAGCAAGAGAGAACAATTTGCTTCTGGGTTATTGGTATAAATGAAAAATGTGTAACGTCATTCGTCATAAGTCAGCTGTGGCAAGATTATGAAACAAGTAGAGTATATGTAACCACATTCATAGATTTAATGAACAACTGCTTATAGCACATTAATCTCATAAATAATTTCTCCTGCAAAAAATATATAAAAATGGATTATTAAGCTGAAAAGAGAAATGCATTTTATGCTGAAAAGTAGTGAACTTCGAATTAACAGGTAGTGAAATGTGTATTAAAATGTGTTCCATAGCTGTCCTTTCCAAAACCTTCAGTCATTATACTGTGCAATATAACACTTGCTGTCAAAACGAACTGCAACAAATACTTAAGCAACTACATAGCCTAAATATATCTTCAACATTATCCTCATCTGCAAAGAAAACTTCATTATCCATAGTAGCATATTCTTCATCATTATTCATCAGCATTCATTATCATCTGCAAAAAATCACTTCATTACTCATTACACAACTATTCCTTATCTCTAGCATATTTCATCACTAAAACTAAGATGTGTAGCTCTGTCTGACAGCCTGCATCAATCACCTTGTACTCTGAAAGAAAAAATTAGTTAATACTGCTATTCTACGATGTGTATAGTATATTCTTGTTAATGCTTGTTAATCCTGATCCATTTACTCTTCCTCATAAAGTTATTGCATCTTCTTTCGTTTATTCCGTAGGTGAAATTCCCATTTCTGTTGAATTTATTTTTTACACGCATCATTTCTTTCTGAAATTGATGAACAAAGATTAATGTCTTGCATTTAAATCATATACCCACTAAATAATGACTGGTTTATGGTGACATAATTAACCATACAGCATAACATGACAGAAAACGTAATATGTCAAAGACATTGACAGTGTTCAGATGCAAAAATGTACACAGAATAATACAATGCAGCAGCAAAAAATGTAAAACAGTCACGATCTTGAGATGTCATAGGGCAACAAAAATGTCAAAGTCAACTTGTGTGTGTTATATCTTAACTATTTCACAGTGCATATAAACAAAACATAAAAACAATCGTACATAAAAAGACAAAATGTGACGTTCGTTGTGTTCAGCTTGTATGTAGTGTAGTTAATAGAGGCGAGAATTAAAGACTTTAATGGAGAGATAATTTGATAAAATTAATACGTCATTACATAGAATTGCATAATTATTCATAAAATACGTAAGTTCATATGGAAAAATATGCACGGTCTGATGTGTAACGACAAGAAAAGCGACCTGCTAACCTTACCTTGCCGGGCACTTGCCAAGAAAAATACGATAATCATCAATAATTAGTCATGTGAATATAATTGCATTAGTAAATGGCATCATAGTGTGTTGAATCATACAGTGTCTTCATTCAATAAAGGGTTTAATATTTGTAGAATTGCATAATTATTAATAAAATACGTAAGTTCATCTGGAAAAATATGCACGGTCTGATGTGTAACAACAAGAAAAGCGACCTGCTAACCTTACCTTGCCGGGCACTTGCCAAGAAAAATACGATAATCATAAATAATTAGTCATGTGAATATAATTGCATAAGAGGTCATAAAAAAATCAGTAAATGGCATCATAGTGTGTTGAATCATAAAGTGTCTTCATTCAATAAGGGGTTTAATATTTGACCAATGGTGGTTGCCTTTCGATTTTCTGGTTCTCAAAGTTTCGACGTGTACAACATTGGGGTGAGGGATGCTGCGAATCCGATATGGTCCTGCGTATAGAAGTTCAAATTTACTGCACCTACCTTTTATTTTGTTGGATAAATAGTGTGTACGCACTAATATCTTCTGTCCAACGTGAAAGTCGCGGCGTGTACAAACCTGTTTTTGCTGTCTTCTCCGGCGCTCTGCGGCACGTTTGATGCTGTTCAGCGAAATGTTAATTATTTCATGGTGACGTAGGCGACGACATTTAGGGAAGTTTACTAATTCTTTAATTTTGTTTGGTGGTTCAACGTTTTTCAGTATAACAGACGGAGATAGCATAGTGGATTCATTTGGAATGGAATTAATTACATCTTGGAATGAGAGTATGTGTGTATCCCAATTAATGTGTCTTTTGTGGCAATATATTCTACACAGTTTACCAATTTCTTTCATTAATCGTTCACAGGGGTTCGAAGAAGCATGGTACTTGGATATATAGATCGGAGAAATGTTTCTAGCTCATAACAAACGTGTCCATGTAGCAGAACGAAATTGTGATCCATTGTCAGAAATTACTTTCATCACATGCCCTACATGAAATAGAAAATGTTTTACAAATGCTTTCGAAACGGCTTTAGCAGTAGCTTTGCGTAACGGAGTGAAAGTAACAAATTTTGAAGTGAGCTCAACAGCGACAAAGACG
The DNA here is from genome assembly GCF_021461395.2 of Schistocerca americana. Taxonomy (NCBI): domain Eukaryota; kingdom Metazoa; phylum Arthropoda; class Insecta; order Orthoptera; family Acrididae; genus Schistocerca; species Schistocerca americana. Next base: position 477,852,921 of record NC_060125.1, on the reverse strand, counting down.
TAGCAAATACCTCTGTTAGTTCTCGGAATAGGACCAAAAATGTCTACAGCGGCCATGTGTCTTAATTTAACAGGTATAACGGGATATAATGAAGGAATATGTAAAGTGGTGTCTGACTTAGCTTTCTGGCAAATTTTACAAGACGCTAAAACTCGTCGTATACGTTTCTCCATGTTGGTAAAATAACAGTTCTGTCTCAGTATAAGAAAACATTTTCTTGCTCCGTAATGTGCGTAACTTAAATGAGTGTACCAGATTAATTTGTTAACCAGTTCGTCAGGAATGCATAATAACCAATTGTTGTTGTCAGGATGAGAGCGGCGAAACAGAATGTCATTGCGTACAGTGTAATGGTTTCTAATCGTAACATTATTCCTGTCTTGCCAAAGGTGTTTAATTTCTTTCCACACGTTGTCTTTATTTTGTTCTTGTGCTATGTCCTGTAATGACGACGAAATAAAATTTTCAAATGCTACTTGTTGGATGTACATAACACTGAAATTTGCTTTGCAGAAGTTGGTTGCTACGTCTTGCTGATTGTTGCTCAGAGAACGCGATAGTGCGTCTGCTATAACATTTTGTGTGCCGTGAATGTGGACAATCGCAAAATTAAATTCTTGTAAATAAAGTTTCCATCTGCTCAACCTGTCGTGAGTGAATTTAGCCGAAAGTAAAAATTGTATCGCTCTGTGGTCTGTGTAAACAACGGTGGTATGTCTGCCATAAAGAAAGTGCCTAAATCTCGTGAAAGCCCAGACAACACATAATGTTTCCAATTCTGTAACGTAATAATTTCGTTCAGCAGGTGACAGAATGCGACTTGCAAATGCGATGTTTTTAATTACTGTAGAGCCATCTTCTTCTATTTCCTGGAAAATGTGTACGCCTAAAGCGGTATTGGAACTGTCGGTGACAATGGAACAATTTCTAGTAAGATCTGGGTGCGACAAAAGTGGAGCATTCAACAAAGCATGTTTCAGGTTCACAAGTTCTGAATGTGCTTGCTTATCCCAAGACCAAATACTGTTTTTACCTGTTAATTGGCATAATCTAGGCGTGTCTAAAGCGGAGTGATGAATAAATTTACGAAAAACGTTAATTAAGCCCTAAAAACTGCGTAATTGCTTTTTTTGTCGTAGGAATAGTAATGTCACGTAGAGCTTGAAGTTTTTCCGGATCAGGCGCAATGCCTTCTGCTGAAATTACGTGTCCAAGAAATTTTATGGAAGTTTTGCCAAAGTGCGATTTACTGAGGTTAACTGTGAGTCCTTGTGCATGAAAAGTTTGCAACAGTTGTTCTAAAATCACATTGTGTTCAGACCAGTTAGCTTCTGCAATAAGAATATCGTCTACGTACGTCGTAATTCTGTCTTTAATGCAAACGTGTGTCGGATGGCGTCAAAATTAATAACATTTTTGTGAACTAGATTCTGCGTGTCTAAATTATTGCTTACGTTAATGGAATGTGCAACCTGTACTGTGTCTGGTCAAATTCTGTCGTACGTGCTATTATTTACGGGAGGATGCTGTGGCATTTGGACTATTTGAACTGCTCTGTTATTTCTTACTGACGTGTTACGCTATAGATGACACCTATTGCCTGGTTCATTCATGATTATTTGTTGTTGCTAATGTTCTTGCTGCTGGTAAGATAGACTGTTATTAAATGTACGCTGATAATTGTGCTCATTATTTTTACGTCTGTCGTAATAGTCATTTCTATACGGTGCATTGCGACAGGAATTGAAATACTTTGTTTTCTATACGTAGTTGTTTCCTTTGCTGCCGTTCGTTACTATTTGTTGGATCTGGGACTATACGTGCACGCGGCGAAACACTAAAGTTAGGTTGACCTTGTAGACTGCATTGTTGGTTAGGTATGCTAAGCGGCTGACTTTCATGCTATTGTAGTGAAAAACATCTATTGTTACAAAAATGTGGTTCCGACTGCTCAAAATTTTATACATACTGATGATTACGATTTTATCTGTTATTAAAGTTCTCGTAGTTGTCATTTCTCGAGTGCCTAATGAAAATTGTCACATTCCGTAAAAATTTGTCTTATCGGGTTTTCATTACAACGTTTCTTAATTCTACATAGAGCAATAGTTAGAGCTGTTTTGATAGATATAAAGGATAGTAGAAGAGAAGGCAGCAGTGCAGAAAACTAAAAATGAAACAGCACTACTACAGCTCGGGGCCCTATGCACGCTACGGCACATATTCATTAAAGCGTAATGAATCCCCTGAGGTCAATTACGCACTGCAAATCAATTTTAGCTTTTGCGTTGCAGGCAATGGCGGTAAAATTCCAAAACCAAATTGTTGTAACCATGTTAATTCAAGTTTCCTCATTACAGGCAATGCTGATGAAAATACAATAGCAAATTGTCGCATCAGGTTCAAAGCTAGCTTCCGCATTACAGGCAATAACGGTGAAGGTACAAAAATAAATTGTCGTATACAGCTCAAAGCGTGTACCTGTGTTCTGTCATTATTAAATTCTTTACATTTTCTTGCGGATAAAAATTGCTCGTAATCTACGTTCTCGTCATTGAATTTGAAAACACGTTCGGGTTTGTGTGTGAATCTGTTTGTCTGTGTCATTTCGTACTTCAAGTTGCGTAGCTTTTCAGATTTTAAGTCGCGTAGCTTTTCGGATTTTAATTCGCGTAGTCTCTGTAAATTGTTCACATTATACACGCTGCGTGACTCTGACAAATGCTCGCAACGTGGCGGGTTCTGTGACGTATTGGTGACTGAAATAATTGTTAATTCTGTTACTTTAATACTTTCGTCAATTTGGTTGTTCTGACGTTCACTTTTATCATTGACTTCCGTATTCAGAGTGTGTGAAACTTCCAGTGACTCGAAATTAAACTCGTCGTGTATCTGTACTGCGTTTTTAGGGCATTGTTCAGTTACTGCATTAATTTCGTGTATCTGTGTTTCGTTCGCTGATTATTGTTCAGTGACTGCATTAATCTCGTCTTTATGTGATTCTGTTGTGCCTACACGTGTGCTACTTAATTCTTGTGCAACAGTGCCAACTTCTTCATTACTGTTATTAGCACAAGTCTTAGCATCCACACGTAATTGTCCTCTATTATCATAATATTGCGCGGCAATGGCTTTAATCTGTTCATCAAGCTGTTCATTCCGTTCACTAAGTTGCTTGATTTTTTTATTAATGTTGTCTTGTTCTTCATTCGATTGTTTATACCTTTCATTAATTAGTTTACTTTGTTTGAGATCGTTTTCCAGTTTTTCATTCATTAGTCGTAAAAAAGCCATTACTTGATCCCAGCCATTATTACCTACTCTATTATCTGTGCTGTCTGATTGCGTACCTGCAACTGTCGCGCTTGCTGTAACCATTTGGTTATTCTGAGATTTACAAAAAGGTCTGCTTATCGAATGTGTACTGTGCGTCGCTATTTCGGAATTAAATGTATCCGTCGTACTTTCAGTACACTTTCCATTTTCATTAGACAAATTTGTGTGTTCGCCACGTGAATTTAGTAAACCGGTTGTGTTAAGCTGGGCAGCGCTCATTACAATAGAGCGTCCCGCGTCATCGATTGTCGTCAAATCAACAGAAGACACAATCGAGTTCGTTTGTTCATCATTAAGGTAAATATCATCATTAGCGGTTGGAATGCACTGATTCTCAGTGAAAGCAGGATTGTCATCATTACACTGCGTGTCACAATTACTATCGGTCACGCTGTTTAAGTCGGTAATTTCATTCAAAATACCTCGCGATACACTATTCATAGTCTTTCGCGGCATTTTTACAATAGTCACAATTGTTCACAAAAGAAATAAGCACAATGCAAAAACAACACACAAATACAACAGAGCAACGAATTGCCGTTGACCTGTAGAAAGAAAGTCACAATATTAGTAAAGGCGTTGCGCCAAATCCTAATTATATCTAAGCAAATAAGAGCAGATATCTGACTGTTTTTCAAAAGACTCTCAACGAAATACGATCCTGGACTGGGTGTCGCCAAGTGTAACCTCCCCACCGAAATTTAAAAGGATATTATTTTAAATGCTAATGGACATTGAGCTAAGTGTAAGCTCCGCAGAGAAATTGTGAAACACAATAGTTGAATGTTAACAAGAATACAACCTAACGTAAGCTCCCAGCAAATAAATTTAATGACAATAAAAATGAGAATCGCAATCTGACTCAAGGTGTAAGCTGTCACGAAAATAATGAAAAACAATTCAATGCTAATGAGACTTCAGTGACAATGTAAATTCAATTAAACCAAAATATCGGTCTTTGGCCCTGTGCAAAAAAATCATAATTAATTTCTTACCTCTTTGAAACTGCATGTCAAATTTCTGCTCCTATTGTTGGCCACGGCTTGGAGGAACTGCATCGCAAGTAAATTTTTTTTTTTTTAAATTTAACTGAAACTTTTCTTTAAAGGAAATGGAAGGAAATCATTCGTTCAATTAAATAGTTCTTTTGTTAAAAATATTACTTTGCCGTAGACACTGGCGAGCAGATTGATGCCGTATTCCTGGACTTCAGGAAGGCATTTGATACGGTTCCGCACTTACGTTTAGTGAAAAAAATACGAGCTTATGGAATATCGGACCAGGTTTGTGATTGGATTCAGGATTTCCTAGAAGAAAGAACACAACATGTCATTCTTAACGGTTCAAAATCTGCAGATGTAGAGGTAATTTCGGGAGTACCGCAGGGAAGCGTGATAGGACCTTTATTGTTTACAATATACATAAATGACTTAGTTGACAACATCGGTAGCTCCGTGAGGCTATTTGCAGATGACACGGTTGTCTACAAGAAAGTAGCAACATCAGAAGACTCGTACGTACTCCAGGAGGACCTGCAGAGGATTAATGCATGGTGCGACAGCTGGCAGCTTTCCCTAAACGTAGATAAATGTAATATAATGCGCATACATAGGGGCAGAAATCCATTCCAGTACGATTATGCCATAGGTGGTAAATCATTGGAAGCGGTAACGACCGTAAAATACTTAGGAGTTACTATCCGGAGCGATCTGAAGTGGAATGATCACATAAAACAAATAGTGGGAAAAGCAGGCGCCAGGTTGAGATTCATAGGAAGAATTCTAAGAAAATGTGACTCATCGACGAAAGAAGTAGCTTACAAAACGCTTGTTCGTCCGATTCTTGAGTATTGCTCATCAGTATGGGACCCTTACCAGGTTGGATTAATAGAAGAGATAGACATGATCCAGCGAAAAGCAGCGCGATTCGTCATGGGGACATTTAGTCAGCGCGAGAGCGTTACGGAGATGCTGAACAAGCTCCAGTGGCGGACACTTCAAGAAAGGCGTTACGCAATACGGAGAGGTTTATTATCGAAATTACGAGAGAGCACATTCCGGGAAGAGATGGGCAACATATTACTACCGCCCACATATATCTCGCGTAATGATCACAACGAAAAGATCCGAGAAATTAGAGCAAATACGGAGACTTACAAGCAGTCGTTCTTCCCACGCACAATTCGTGAATGGAACAGGGAAGGGGGGATCAGATAGTGGTACAATAAGTACCCTCCGCCACACACCGTAAGGTGGCTCGCGGAGTATAGATGTAGATGTAGAAATCAAAATTATTATTGGGGCGATTATTGCACAAATTAGTTACAGTTAATTTACATTATTAGCTGAGCGCATTTAAAAAATAATACACCTCATCCTGAATCTTGACGAGAGTGCCATGTCGACGCCCGCCGACTCTTCACACACAACTGCACTGGGCTGCTACTACCGACATACTGCTCTGCCCTACTGCTACTTACAGACTGCCCACTGACTACTGCTCGCAACTGTACTGCACGACTACTACTGACAGAGTACCGCTCGCAACTCTCGCGCGGTCAAGCGCAGACTAGCCACGATAAATGGCTCTCTGGTCAGAGACTCTGCAATGCCTCGCCATCGCCGCCACACAACATACGTGTTTCAACATTCGGATTTCCGGGCGGGGAGTACTCAAGAGGACGTTGTTATCAGGGGAAAGAAAACTGGCGTTCTACGGATCGGCGTGTGGAATGTCAGATCCCTTAACCGGGCAGGTCGGATAGAAAATTTAAAAAGGGAAATGCCTAGGTTAAAGTTACATTTAGTGGGAATTAGTGAAGTTCGGTGGCAGGAGGAACAATACTTTTGGTCAGGCGAATACAGGATTATAAATACAAAATCAAATAGGGGTAATGCAGGAGTAGGTTTAATAATGAATAAAAAAATAGGAGTGCGGGTAAGCTACTACAAACAGCATAGTGAACGCATTATTGTGCCCAAGACAGACACGAAGCCCATGCCTACTACAGTAGTACAAGTTTATATACCCACTAGCTCTGCAGATGACGAAGAAATTGAAGAAATGTATCATGAAATCAAAGAAATTATTCAGATAGTGGAGGGAGACGAAAATTTGATAGTCGAGTGTAACTGGAATTCGGTAGTAGGAAAGGGGACAGAAGGAAACGTAGTAGGTGAATATGGATTGGGGCTAAGAAATGAAAAAGGGAGCCGCCTGGTAGAATTTTGCACAGAGCACAACTTAATCATAGCTAACACGTGGTTTAAGAATCGTGATAGAAGGTTGTATACATGGAAGAACCCTGGAGATACTAAAAGGTATCAGATAGATTATATAATGGTAAGACAGATATTTAGGAACCAGGTTTTAAATTGTAAGACATTTCCAGGGGCAGATGTGGACTCTGACCACAATCTATTGATTATGAACTGTAGATTAAAACTGAAGAAACTGCAAAAAGGTGGCAATTTAAGGAGATGGGACCTGGATAAACTGACTAAACCAGAGGTTGTACAGTGTTTCAGGGAGAGCATAAGGGAACAATTGACAGGAATGGGGGAAAGAAATACAGTAGAAGAAGAATGGGTAACTTTGAGGGATGAAGTAGTGAAGGCAGCAGAGGATCAAGGTAAATAAAAAGACGTGGGCTAGTAGAAATCCTTGGGTAACAGAAGAAATATTGAATTTAATTGATGAAAGGAGAAAATATAAAAATGCAGTAAATAAAGCAGGCAAAAACGAATAAAAACGTCTCAAAAATGAGATCGACAGGAAGTGCAAAATGGCTAAGCAGGGATGGCTAGAGCACAAATGTAAGGGTGTAGAGGCTTATCTCACTAGGGGTAAGATAGATACTGCCTACAGGAAAATTAAGAGACCTTTGGAGAAAAGAGAACCACTTGTATGAATATCAAGAGCTCAGATGAAAACCCAGTTCTAAGCAAAGAAGGGAAAGCAGTAAGGTGGAAGAAGTATATAGAGGGTCTATACAAGGGCGATGTACTTGAGGACAATATTATGGAAATGGAAGAGGATGTAAATGAAGATGAAATGGGAGATATGATACTGCGTGAAGAGTTTGACCGAGCAGTGAAAGACCTGAGTCGAAACAAGGCCCTGGGAATAGACAACTTTCCATTAGAACTACTGACAACCTTGGGAGAGCCAGTCCTGACAAAACTCTACCATCTGGTAAGCAAGATGTATGAGACAGGCGAAATACCCACAGACTTCAAGAAGAATTTAATAATTCCAATCCCAAAGAAAGCAGGTGTTGGCAAATGTGAAAGTTATCGAACAATCAGTTTAATAAGTCACAGCTGCAAAATACTAACACGAATTCTTTACAGACGAATGGAAAAACTAGTAGAAGCCGACTTCGGGGAAGATCAGTTTGGATTCCGTAGAAATATTGGAACAGTAGAAATATTGGAACACGTGAGGCAATACTAACCTTACGACTTATCTTAGAGGCTGGATTAAAGAAAGGCAAACCTACGTTTCTAGCATTTGTAGATTTACAGAAAGCTTTTGACAATGTTGAGTGGAATACTCTCTTTCAAATTCCGAAGGTGGCTGGGGTAAAATACAGGGAGGGAAAGGCTATTTACAGTTTGTACAGAAACCAGATGGCAGTTACAAGAGTTGAGGGACATGAAAGGGAAGCAGTGGTTAGGAAGGGAGTGAGACAGGCTTGTAGCCTCTCGCCGATGTTATTCAATCTGTATACTGAGCAAGCACTCAAGGAAACAAAATAAAAGTTCGGAGTAGGTATTAAAATCCATGGAGAAGAAATGAAAACTCTGAGGTTCACCGATGACATTGTAATACTGTCAGAGACAGCACAGAACTTGGAAGAGCAGTTGAACTTAATGGATAGTGTCTTGAAAGGAGGATATAAGATGAACATCAACAAAAGCAAAACGAGGATAATGGAATGTAGTCGAATTAAGTCGGGTGATGCTGAGGGAATTAGATTAGAAAATGAGACACTTAAAGTAGTAAGAGTTTTGCTATTTGGGGAGTAAAATAACTGATGATGGTCGAAGTAGAGAGGATATAAAATGTAGACTGGTAATGGCAAGGAAAGCGTTTCTGAAGAAGAAAAATTTGTTATCATCCAATATATATTTAAGTGTCAGGAAGTCATTTCTGAAAGTATTTGTGTGGAGTGTGGCCATGTATGGAAGTGAAACATGGACGGAAAATAGTTTTGACGAGAAGAGAATAGAAGCTTTCGAAATGTGGTGCTACATAAGAATGCTGAAGATTAGATGGGTAGATCACATAACTAATGAGGAGGTATTGAATAGAATTGGGGAGAAGAGGAGTTTGTGGCACAACTTCACCAGAAGAAGAGATCGGTTGATGGGACATGTTCTGAGGCATCAAGGGATCACCAATTTAGTATTGGAGGCCAGCGTGGAGGGTGAAAATCCTAGAGGGAGACGAAGAGATGAATGTTGTTGTAGTCTTCAGTCCTGAGACTGGTTTGATGCAGCTCTCCATGCTACTCTATCCTGTGCAAGCTTCTTCATCTCCCAGTATATACTGCAACCTACATCCTTCTGAATATGCTTAGTGTATTCATCTCTTGGTCTCCCCCTACGATTTTTACCCTCAACGCTGCCCTCCAATACTAAATTGATCATCCCTTGATGCCTCAGAACATTTCCTGCCAACCGATCCCTTCATCTGGTCAAGTTGTGCCACAAACATCTCTTCTCCCCAATCCTATTCAATACTTCCTCATTAGTTATGTGATCTACCCATCTAATCTTCAGCATTCCTCTGTAGCACCACATTTCGAAAGCTTCTATTCTCTTCTTGTCCAAACTATTTACTGTCCATGTTTCACTTCCATACATGGCTACACGCCATACAAATACTTTCAGAAATGACTTCCTGACACTTAAATCTATACTCGATGTTAACAAATTTCTCTTCTTCAGAAACGCTTTCCTTGCCATTGCCAGTCTACATTTTATATCGTCTCTACTTCGACCATCATCAGTTATTTTGCTCCTCAAATAGCAAAACTCCTTTACTACTTTAAATATCTCATTTCCTAATCTAATACCCTCAACATCACCCGACTTAATTCGACTACATTCCATTATCCTCGTTTTGCTTTTGTTGATGTTCATCTTATATCCTCCCTTCAAGACACCATCCATTCCGTTTAACTGCTCTTCTAAGTCCTTTGCTGTCTCTGACAGAATTACAACGTCGTCGGCGAACCTCAAAGTTTTTATTTGTTCCCCATGGATTTTAATACCTACTCCGAATTTTTCTTTTGGTTCCTTTACTGCTTGCTCAATATACAGATTGAATAACATCGGGGAGAGGCTACAACCCTGTCTTACTCCCTTCCCAACCACTGCTTCCCTATCATGTCCCTCGACTCTTATAACTGCCATCTGGTTTCTGTACAAATTGTAAATAGCCTTTCGCTCCCTGTATTTTACCCCTGCCACCTTTAGAATTTGAAAGAGAGCATTCCACTCAACATTGTCAAAAGCTTTCTCTAAGTCTACAAATGCCAGAAACGTAGGTTTGCCTTTCCTTAATCTTTCTTTTAAGATAAGTCGTAAGGTCAGTATTGCCTCACGCGTTCCAGTATTTCTACGGAATCCAAACTGATCTTCGCCGAGGTCGGCTTCTACTAGTTTTTCCATTCGTCTGTAAAGAACTCGTGTTAGTATTTTGCAGCTGTGGCTTATTAAACTGATTTTTCGGTAATTTTCACATCTGTCAACACCTGCTTTCTTTGGGATTGGAATTATTATATTCTTCTTGAAGTCTGTGGGTACTTCGCCTGTCTCATACATCTTGCTCACCAGATGGTAGAGTTTTGTCAGGACTGGCTCTCCCAAGGCCGTCAGCAGCTCCAACGGAATGCCGTCTACTCCGGGGGCCCTGTTTCGACTCAGGTCTTTCAGTGCTCTGTCAAACTCTTCACGCAGTATCGTATCTCCCATTTCATCTTCACCTATACCTCTTCCATTTCCATAATATTGTCCTCAAGTACATCGCCCTTGTATAGACCCTCTATATACTACTTCCACCTTCCTGCTTTCCCTTCTTTGCTTAGAACTGGGTTTCCATCTGAGCTCTTGATGTTCATACAAGTGGTTCTCTTTTCTCCAAAGGTCTCTTAATTTTCCTGTAGGCAGTATCTATCTTACCCCTAGTGAGATAAGCCTCTACACCCTTACATTTGTGCTCTAGCCATCCCTGCTTAGCCATTTTGCACTTCCTGTCGATCTCATTTTTGAGACGTTTTTATTCCTTTTTGCCTGCTTCATTTGCTGCATTTTTATATTTTCTCCTTTCATCAATTAAATTCAATATTTCTTCTGTTACCCAAGGGTTTCTACTAGCCCTCGTCTTTTTACCTTCTTGGTCCTCTGCTGCCTTCACTACTTCATCCCTCAAAGCTACCCATTCTTCTTCTACTGTATTTCTTTCCCCCATTCCTGTCAATTGTCCCATTATGCTCTCCCTGAAACTCTGTACAACCTCTGGTTCTTTCAATTTATCCAGGTCCCATCTCCTTAAATTCCCACCGTTTTGCAGTTTCTTCAGTTTTAATCTACAGTTCATAACCAATAGATTGTGGTCAGAGTCCACATCTGCCCCTGGAAATGTCTTACAATTTAAAACCTGGTTCCCAAATCTGTCTTACCATTATATAATCTATCTGATACCTTTTAGTATCTCCAGGGTTCTTCCATGTATACAATCTTCTATCACGATTCTTAAACCACGTGTTAGCTATGATTAAGTTATGCTCTGTGCAAAATTCTACCAGGCGGCTTCCTCTTTCATTTCTTAGCCCCAATCCATATTCACCTACTACGTTTCCTTCTCTCCCTTTTCCTACACTCGAATTCCAGTCACCCATGACTATTAAATTTTCGTCTCCCTTCACTATCTGAATAATTTCTTTTATTTCATCATACATTTCTTCAATTTCTTCGAGATGAATACACTAAGCAAATTCCAAAGGATGTAGGTTGCAGCAGGTACTGTGATATGAAGCAGCTTGAACAGGATAGAGTAGCATGGAAAGCTGCATCAAACCAGTCTCGGGACTGAAGACCACAACAACAACAACAACAACATTTACGGACCCCTAGTTTGGCAGTGAGCGAGGAAACAAATCTGAGATTTCGTGATAAACGGCTCTGGATACAGGTGTTATTAGTCAGTATGTAATGTGTTGGCTTCCTTCAAAAGGACATTGAACTGCTACTTCTGCCTGTTTGGCAGGACAGAAAGGGAGTCATGCCAGTTGGGCGTATAATACTTCATGTAATGTGATTTTTAATGAGTCTATATTCTTTTGCTGTTGAATTATCCCGTACGTACTTTATTTGGTTGTATTTACTGATAAGTGCATGACCACCGCTAACGATTGCGTTTAAGTCAGTTGTTGTACTTAACAGTTAAATTTCTCTTCATTTACGAGTAATTTGCATCTGTGTCTGACTCCTGTTGTGAGAACGAGGCTCTGTTGTGTATTATGTGCTACAAAACATTTTAATAAAGTAATTTGTTTACAGGATGCACCAGAGGTCGCCTGACAAAATTTCGGAGGTTATTCAGGGGCAATTCGTTTAATTTCTTATTTCTACTCCCTATCTACGTACATAAAATGGTCCAACTGTCGACGACATGAGCTGCGCGTCTTGTTTGAAGGCAAACTTGCTCCATTCACTCACGGCTCTTACTGCTGACAATCTTAATGCCCACTTTAACGTTCGCCCTCAATTGTGCATTCACTAATTCTCGCTTTTGGAGTATTTAATTTCCCGCCGACATCGAGGTCATTAGAGACAGAGCACAAAGTCGGATTAGGGAAGAATGAGAAAAGAAACTCGCCGTGCTCTTCAAAGGAACCATCTCGTCATTGCCTGAACCGATTTATAGGAATCCATGGGAAACCTAGATTGGGATAGCCGGACGCGGGTTTGAACTGCAACCACTTCACAGTACTGTTGCTTGCGGCTGAAGGTCGTTGCGTTTCTCTATGTTTTGTGTTGTACATTTTGATGATCATATATTACAGGCTTTTCGTTTCTGTCAATGTATTTTCACAGAGACAACGGTGACTGGACTTACAAATCGAATAATTAATAATCACATTAAATTTAAAACCTGGGTTGTTTGGCGGCGTCATAGTTCCTTCTAAAATAATCGACGTTTTGACCCTCTGTTGAGATCCTCTTCAGTATGTTTTGGTGTCCACTATTACTATGTTCTAACAATAGTGGACACCGAAACATCCTGAAAAAGATCCCAGCAGAGGAGATGTGACGCTGATTATTTTAGAAGGAAATATGATGTGGCCTAACAACCCAGTAGATTTTAACTTTAATAACCGCATTACCGTGTATCTCCAAAACCAGGACTACCCCCATTGTTCAACACGGGTTACAGAATAAAAAAGTGTATTCACGTGCTAGGTTTATTTTGGAAACTTACAAACGACTACCTCATTACAGATAACTGAAGGAAACAATAAAAGTACCGGTACACAGAAAAGAAAATCATATAATGACGTCCCTTGGTGAGATAGATGTCATTTAATCCTCCTCAGTGGCATGCTCCACAGAATCTGCAGTGTCACTTCCACTGTGATGGTTAGCTTCCATTTCTTCCCGTAGAAGATCGTCCTCATTCCCATCTAACGCGTTACACAGCACTTCTAGAGTCCGTTCAGAATTGCAGTCTGGATGCATTTCCCAATTAGAGATAATTAAGGATTTTTCAGCTTCCCGGCAGAGGTCAGGACTTGACCATCTTGAATTAATCAACTGCTGTACAGCTGTTTTGGGTGCACACAGCCTCTTGATGCCAATTGAGGAGCTACTCGACCGAACAGCAGCGGCTCCAGTCAAAGAAAACAATCATAACAACTAGGAGAGCGATGTGCTGACCACACGCCCCTCCTATTCGCATCCTCATCTGAGGATGACATGGCGGTCGGATGGTCCCGATGGGCCACTTGTGGCCTGAAGACGGAGTGCTTGTACAGCTGTTTCACGCCGTCTTTAAATACCTCAGTCACCACCACATCTAACATTTGTAGTAGTGACGTCTGTCTCCTGGAATGACGAAAATATTAGAGGAGTGCCTGGCCTCCTGCTCCAGACTTTACGGAGCCAATCCGCAACCAATTCATTACTCATCCAGCCAGTTCCGTTGCAAACAAATATGTCACCAGTCGGTACCTTTTCCTTTGGTGCAGTTTTACGACTGAGGACGAGACAGGGTCGCACATGTCTTCTGTCGGCAAGCACATACATCACGGCGAATCACGGTTTCTCATTGCCTGTAGCGTGAAGCTATACAGTTTCGACACCTTTCTCCTCAATTGTTGAACCGGTATGCATATTGAAGTAAACAGGTGTCTCGTCAGCATTTCCGAACTGCTCCAAGAGATAAACAAGTTCCTTTTTTACAGGCATAATATGTCGCTGACACTCGAGCAATTTATCCATATACGACGCCGGAAGAAGCTGAATAAGGGATGTTCGACGTCGGAGTAAACGTTTGCTGTGTCATACCATCGGCCAGCCGCGGTGGTCTCGCGGTTCTAGGCGCTCAGTCCGGAACCACGCGACTGCTACGGTTGCAGGTTCGAATCCTGCCTCGGGCATGCATATGTGTGATGTCCTTAGGTTAGTTAGGTTTAAGTAGTTCTAAGTTCTAGGCGACTGATGACCACAGACGTTAAGTCCCATAGTGCTCAGAGCCATTTGAACCATTTTTTTTTTTTTGTCATACCATCCTTGTACACTACCCAGAGCTGTCTTTTAATTGGATACCTGCTGTTGTTCCAACTCACGTCCTTTGTTTCATATGAAATCTTGGAGAACCGCCATTCCTTCTTTACGTTTCACGCGCAGAAATTCCACAACTTCAGTTTCAGTATTTTCTAAACGTCCACTCTGTGGGCCACTGAAAGTTTTGCTACCCGACTTAGCATTTTTTAGACGTTCTTTGTCGTTTCGCCACCTCCAAACGTCGGCTTCTGTGGCTCAATACTTCCTCGAAGCCGCAAAATTGTTTGTTGCTTCTGCATGGCAAACAATCATAATTTAGAAATTTGCGTCATAGTAACGACCACATCCTGTTCAAAAAGTCGATACTGAACCTTATTTCCACACCACGATCCATTACCCAATTTACTACGCAGTTTAGAAGTGGGGTCTCTCAAGTCAAACAACAACAGATAAAAGAAGTTGTTCCAACAAATACTTCCTGCTATCGTGCTTACAACTGATAAAGCGCATGTGTACGTTGAAGGCTGAGGCGGTAGTCGTGGCAGAGAGTAGAGTTACAGCTTAATGGAAGCACAAGATCTCTTCAGCAAAGAAAAGAAAAGCTCCACGTCACATCCCGTGAATGCAAGACGACCCCTCTACTTCTGGGATCGAACTTCCGGGAAATTCTCGTCTTAGATTCGGAAGCATACTGTATTTGCAGCAGGACACCTGAGATCGGGATCCCTTGTACCAAGATACTCAGATATCTCTGAACCATCTGCAGTATTATATCATTAAAGTTCGCTGTGCTGTGTATTTAAAGGTGCTCGTTACCAGTCAGTTTAATTCCAACATTATCTCCTCCTTTCCATGAAAGTTTCTAGGAAAGTAAAGTGTATAGCGTTTCTCCTAAAAGCAGTGTTTAGTACATCATTCGTGTTTTACATGAACAGCAGCGTTCTCTGTAAGTCCTTCTCTTTCAGTATGAAACCTGAGCGGACTACTTTTAGCACCGCCATGACAGCCGACTGCAGTGAATCATCCGGCTTTAGCCGAACTGTTAACACGTTAAACCAGAGTGAGGTGCTCGGGCATACGTCGGCGTTACTCGGCGCATACCTAGCGGAGCCGCTACACAAGGCGCGTTGTTTATTTGCCGGCCGGCCTGAGGTGGTCGATACGACACAGAGGGGCGCTCCCTGTCCGCCTGCGCCGCCTAGACGCGGCAGCGGCTTCGCTCTCCTCCCCACTGCTAAATGTCAGCTGGGCCCACTGCCCGGGCCCTCAATAAAACACGGCCAGGCCGACAATGGGCGGCCAGCACAAAGGCGACACGCCGGCCCGCTGCTGCATACATCGGCCGAACCTGGCGCGCAGTCACTGCGCAGCCGCGCCGGGCCGGTAAGTCTGCGAGACAATAGCAAAGGTCACCGCGGAACTCCATCCTGCGTCTCGTGTGTCGTTAGCCCCTCCTAAATTGCCACACGAAACCACACACTAGTCTCGTCATAAATTCCTATTATCCTCAGCCCGTAAAAACATTCCAACTCCAGCAAGGATTACACATGACAATACAAATATTGTGTGGCATACAGTACAGCAGGACAAATACATCATCATATCTGTAGCTGAACTGAGCCTACTCTGGACTCGGAATTTAGCAGTCAGTGTAGCTATCTGCACTACTGGCCATTAAAATTGCTACACCACGAAGATGACGTGCTACAGACGCGAAATTTAACCTACAGGAAGAAGATACTGTGATATACAAATGATAAGCTTTTCAGAGCATTCACACAAGGTTGGCGCCAGTGGCGACACGTACGACGTGCTGGCATGAGGAAAATTTCCAACCGATTTCTCATACACAAACAGCAGTTGACCGGCGTTGCCTGGTGAAACGTTGTTGTGATGCCTCGTGTAAGGAGGAGAAATGCGTACCATCACGTTTCCGACTTTGATAAAGGTCGGATTGTAGCCTATCGCGATTGCGGTTTATGGTATGGGGACATTGCTACTCGCGTTGGTCGGGATCCAATGACTGTTAGCAGAATATGGAACCGGTGCGTTCAGGAGGGTAATACGGAATGCCGTGCTGGATCCAAACGGCCTCGTATCACTAGCAGACGAGATGACAGGCATCTTATCCGTATGGCTGTAACGCATTCTGTAGCCATGTCTCGATCCCTGAGTCAACAGATGGAGACGTTTGCAAGACAACAACCATCTGCACAAACAGTTCGACGACGTTTGCAGCAGCATGGACTATCAGTTAGGAGACCATGGCTGCGGTTACCCTTGACGCTGCATCACAGACAGGAGCGCCTGCGATGGTGTACTCAATGACGAACCTGGGTGCACGAATGGCAAAACGTCACTTTTTAGGATGAATCCAGGTTCTGTTTACAGCATCATGATGGTCGATCCGTGTTTGGCAACATCGTGGTGAAGGCACTTTGGAAGCGTGTATTCGTCATCGCCATACTGGCGTATCACATGGCGTGATGCTATGGGGTGCCATTGGTTACACGTCTCGGTCGCCTCTTGTTCGCACTGACGACACTGAACAATGGACGTTAAATTTCAGGTGTGTTAAGACTCCTACATTTCAGCAGGATAATGCACGACCGCGTGTTGCAGGTCCTGTACGGGCCTTTCTGGATACAGAAAATGTTCGACTGCTGCCCTGGCCAGCACATCCTTAAGATCTATGACCATTTGAAAACGTCTGGTCGATGGTGGCCGAGCAACTGTGTCGGCACAATACGCCAGTCACTACTCTTGATGAACTGTGGAATCGTGTTGAAGCTGCATGGGCAGCCTTACCTGTACACGCCACCCAAGCTCTGTACTGTATGCCCAGGCGTATCAAGGCCGTTATTACGGCCAGAGGTGGTTGTTCTGGGTACTGATTTCTCAGGATCTATGCACCCAAACTGCGTGAAAATGTAATCACATGTCAGTTCTAGTATAAAATATTTGTCCAATGAATTACCGTTTAACATCTGCATTGCTTTTTTGGTGTGGCAATTTTAATGGCCAGTAGTGTACTTCCACATACTCTGAAAACCACTGTGAAGTCCATGACGGAAGGCATGTCCGATCGTATCAGTTATTAGGGTTTCTCCCCGTTTCATTTACTTGAAGGGCGCTAGAAGAATGGCTGAATGCCTCTGTATCCGCTGTTATTATTCTATTGTTGTTCTCACGACCCATACGTGATTGATACGTTGGTGATTGTAGTATACTAATAGACTCATCATTTAGAGCCGATTCTTGAAACTTTGCTAGCAGATTTTCTCGGGATAGTTTCCGTCTATCTTCAAGAGTCTGCCAGTACAGTTTCTTCAGCACGTCTGTTAACACTTTCTCACGGGTCAAACAAATCTGTGACCATTCTTGCCGCCCCTCTCTGTATACGTTCCGTATCCCCTGTTAGCCTTGTTTGGTACAGGTCCCACACACTTGAGCAGTATTCGAGAATGGGTCTCGTGAATGACTTGTAGTTGCACTTCCCCAGTAGTCTACCAACAAACCGAAGTCTACCACGTGCTTTACCAATGACTGAGCCAATGTGATCATTGCATTTAATATACCTACAAAGTGTTACACTCAGGTATTTCTATGAGTTAACCGATTCTAACTGTGATTCATTGTTATTATAGTCATCGGGTACTATGTTTTTTTTCGTTTCGTGAAGTGCACAGTTTTACATTTCTGATCATTTAAAGCAAGTTACCAATCTTCGCCCAGCTTTGAAATCAAAATTACAATGACCATTTATGCAGCCTTTTTTGGACAGCAGTTCGTTATACATATTTGCATCATCTGAAGTCTGCAGTTGCTATTAATATTTTCTGCAATGTTTTAATACACAACATGAACAGCAAGGGCACCAACATTCATCCCTGGGGCACACCTGAAGTTATTTCTACATCTGGTGATGATGATTCCATTCATCTTTGGTGGCATGACCAACAGGTCTGACAAGCCTGGGCAATGAGTTGAAATGTTATTGGATGATAGCTGCTTCAACGCTATGTGCTTCAACGCTACAGAGTGTAAGAAAAAGGTACTTCAATATTTAATAGAAGATTTAGTATGCAAGAAAGGAGGAAACATAGTTCCTATTAACCTTGACATAAACCTCATATCCTTGGAGATAGGTCTACTACCACTGATGTCAATGATCACCATGTCTCCGCATTACTCTTCACAACATGTGCTTGCTGTGACTGCCATCCATTGCAATGCAGCTTTCCTGTCTACATACATTCGTTGGAACATACCTGGTTGTTGCCAGACTGTGTCGCAGGCACTAAACACTTGTTCTCATAGTGTATCTACATCATTTATAGGACCAGTATACACCAAAGTCTTTACACATCCCCAGAACCAAAAATCGACAGGATTAAGATCCCCAAATCCAAACATCCACAGGATTAAGGCAGTAGAATGGGCAGGCAATGTGTTCCCCCTCCCCCCCCCCCCCCCCAATCGACCCATCCATCGCTCCTGGAAGAGTCGTGATAGGTGTCGTCTTACTTGAAGTTGAAAGTGAGCTGGTGCCCCATCAGGCATGTACCACATCTGCAGTTGTTCAAGTAATGGCACGTTCTCCAGCAAAACAGGTAACTGGTTCCGAAGGAAATGACTATACCAGCACCATTCAGTGTGTTGTGTAGAATGTAGGAATCCACTACCCCATCGACACCTGTCCCAACTTTCATACTAAATGTGTGCTGATGTCTCTCTTCAAGTGCATACAGATTGGCATCAACCTGTACATGCCTGTTATGGTATTTTATGACACCATCTCTTGTGAAGACCACCTCATCATTAAGCAACACCATCGCCAAGAACTGCATATCCTGAGCACACAAATGCAGAAACCACTGGCAGAACTGCAGTCTGGCAGATCAGTAGTGTTTCAGCAAAGGATTGACTCCCTGTACATGGTAGGGATAGAGCAACTGTTATTGGGGGACTGCCCAGATAACACACACAGTAAGCCGGCCGGAGTGGCCGTGCGGTTCTAGGCGCTACAGTCTGGAGCCGAGCGATCACTCCGGTCGCAGGTTCGAATCCTGCCTCGGGTATGGATGTGTGTGATGTCCTTAGGTTAGTTAGGTTTAATTAGTTCTAAGTTCTAGGCGACTGATGACCTTAGAAGTTAAGTCGCATAGTGCTCAGAGCCATTTGAACCATTTGAACACACACAGTAACTACTTTCGCAGCAGCTGTCTTTCACTCATTGTACGGTTTGTCTTCTACATGTTTTAATATTCGTTGCTCCATTCAGGTGTGCAAACACTCTGATGTCTGTGACGAACCAGCGTTCATGGTACAACGAATTCCATTTCCGAAAGTCGCTGGAACAAGGTATAAAACATCTTTACAGATATCGTATGGCGTCATGGGTATTTAGCAGCATACTGGTTACATACCGGTAGGCTGTTTTGAATAGTTGGCCTCCATTGGGAGCTGGATGTTCATTGCACCATATGAACACTACAGGTACACTGTATGAAAATAACACACCTGACCAAAACGGTATGTACTGCAGTATACAGTGGAATACTCTACGTGTTCTTGTGTTGGATGCACGCTTGATACTAATGCAAACACTTTGTGCTGCACAAATGTCTAGTACATACATTATTTCCTCATTTATCTCATGCCATAGTGCTCAGTGTGCAAAATATGCTCCACATATACATGCAGACCATAACTCTGAAGATATGTTGATGACCAACGTTTACAGGAAACTTTTTCCGTCCCTTGATGTACACTACAGCCTCTCTAAATATTGGAACCTGTTTTCCACACACCCTGTATATCACAGTCCATCAGTTGTAGCAGCTGGTGAGTGTTGGCGTGGAAGTCTGTCGGCAACTTATGACCAGAATGGTCAGTGGGTGAGAAATACAGAGAATCTGCTAGTCAGGTGAACACGAGCAACTCTTGGTCTTCCACTATCTTGTTGAAACATAACATCAAGGAAACCTCACAGACAGGGCACAGCCTCCGGCCTTTAAACGTCAGAAGTGAAATGACATCTGACCAAAATACTAGCATGCAAACCCAGTGACACAGCATGCCATCGCGGCATGTGTTGAACGTGTGTGACTATTCGAATGCAATCTGGCAACGTTCGTTTCCCATGCAGCCTCCACACACATGGATATGACCATTGTGATGCAAGAAGAACCAGGATTCATCTGAAGGCAAGACTTGGTACCACTCTTGCGGCTAGTATGCACCACTATTGGCGATCCTCCCTCTGTTATCCTGTCAAGGGAAGCCACAATACTTGTTGCTGTGCTGACGGTTTATGGTGTTCCAGGCATCACCCTGTTCTTGTGAATACTTGCATTGCAAGCAAGAACACTCATTTTTTGCCTCAAGGTATATGACATGGCAGTGCAATCGAGAATGGCCAAGCAAACAACACGTTTGTCTTCTCGTGCGCTATTCAATTGGGGCACCTGAGTTCTCACATGGCGTTGAGTATGCTCCTTCTGTACCAGTCGATCCCAAATTCGCATGAAAGTCATGTGATCCTTAACACCTTGAGCAGCAATATAGTGGAACTATAAATTGTGTTTCTGAAAGACTATGATCCTGCAGTTTGCGAATTCCGACAAATGCTGGTTGACGTTTTTCCCTGCTCACACGAGGCATAACACAATATTCGAGGCAAATTTCGGATGGCGTTTATGAACGAGTGAGACAATATCAAAATGTTGCACGTGGTTTCGAAGTCGTTGCAGGCTGCATAAAACCTATAGATACAGGCAGCTGTATCACCATGTACTCGGAATGTATATGCTGGTAATTTCACAGTTGAAATGCTAATCACCTGCATATGCAAGTAAGTGCAAAGCATTCGAATCTGAAGCTTGTTACATGCCAATTTCGTCGTATTGCAATTTCAGTGGCCAGCAGTGTGTATCTCTGGTGAGACACTGTACTCGTGACGGGGTTGCACAGTTGCTCTTATCATTGTCAATTGTTCTAGATTTAAACTTTCATTAGTTTCATTAAATCTCAAAGACAAATGTCAGTATGGCTTCTTTGAAAATAACACGTCAGTTTGTATGATAACAGGATTTTCTCCGTAAAATGGAGAGTCTTACAGGACATGGATCGTGACAAAACGCACA
Organism: Schistocerca americana; assembly: GCF_021461395.2. Lineage (NCBI taxonomy): Eukaryota > Metazoa > Arthropoda > Insecta > Orthoptera > Acrididae > Schistocerca > Schistocerca americana. The sequence goes on along the minus strand of NC_060125.1, from coordinate 477,831,641 downwards.
TGGAATTGTCAGATTCAGCAGCAAATTCGACACCACCTATGGTTTCTCAACTCAGCGCTCGCGAGAAATGAGATTCTTACTATCAACAGTCTATCAACAAAACCAGACAACTGTTTAAGTTATTATCATCTCCAAACTGTTTCAAAAGATGATGCAGTACGTATGTATACTAATAAATCGCTAAAACGATCAACCTTTCCGACTAGCAGGTTGCCTATATAACAGCTTCCACGGGCAACAAAACATTGATTTTCGGTATTTCATAAGTATTGGCCAAATTTAAAAACTTAAATTCTTTTGTAAACAACAATTAAGATATGTAATCTTATGTTGAAGGTTTAACGTATAAGACAAGTATTACAGTTACAAACTGTCGAAGCAGCGAGACTCACGGTGCGGAAATTACCTAGACTACATTCATCTAGCATTTCAGAATGATAATACTTAAGCGACTTCCAACAAACTTATAACCTAATTGCAAACCAGTTACAAACGTTTTTCTTTAGTGCATGGATGATTAATCCTAAATTAATAACAACAATTAATCAGAATTTTTGGGTCTTCCACCATAAAGGTTTTACGTCCTTAACTTCAAGTATTCAACACGTTAACTCATTTGTAAAGTAATGAAACGTTTGAAGCTGTTTTATACATAAGAGCTCGATTCCTTCAAGAATCGAGGGTGAGAGACTTCCTGATACTAATAGAGTATGAGAAACACAGTTACCCCAAAGTTACCTTGTACAGTACTGTAAATATTTAGGATTAATTTTCTCTTACAGCAGCTCTTAGCTCTATGTGTAGTTCCGCTTCACACGTATTTGTCCTTTCATTCGTCTTTGTAGAAGGGAATTTATAATTTCACGAGCTTTTTTTTTACATTTTATCATTTTTGTTTAACTATATATGTAGACATAAAATTGGATTTCATTTTACAAAATTATATGAGATGTTAAATTGGTGCTGTCAGACTAATGTAGTTTCTAAATTAATTGCATCACATAACTGTTCGCTTATCTTCAGAAAACTTGGTTTTATGTTCCACATTTCTTAGTGGAATTAGACAAATGTCCTGTTTGTAACACAAACGTTTAAGGACAACAATATAGTAGATATGCTTGGAAAAGACCCAGAGAAAGAGGAAAACATCAACTGGACTTTAAAGTGGAGACACAGAAATTTCGGAGCCAGATACTGGATTTTAAGGAGTACCCAGGAGAGTGAAGCTTAAGAATCGTCACAAACCGTCGGGTAGTAGGAGATCGCAGTACTGATGAATTATGAGTTTCCGAAGTTTGGCGAGCATCAAGATACTATGATACTGAGTCCCACAGCATATAGTCCACTTTAGAAAGACAGGACATCAAACAGAATGGCTGTCATGGGAGCTGGACGGACACAAATAAGTGCAAGAACGGTAAGTGCGAAGAAACTATTGGTAACAGAAGAAATATATAAATTGTTCGACGAAGTCGGCATACATAAATATGTTCAAGAAAAGAAAGTAAAATATAAATTCAGACTGCTTAGGACTGAAGTCAGTAGGAAATTCAGGAGAGCTTAAGCGAAACGGCTGCGAGAGAAATGTGACAAAACCTAAATGAAAATGGTATTCAGGAATGATTCAGGCGTCGTCTCCAGCACTTTTTCCTATCTCTTCAGAATGTTTGTCACTGTCTCGTTCTCACAACACAGGAACTCTAAGAATACAACAGCGTATTGCATCAGAATGATATCAAGTGCAGCAGGCATCTTGATGGAGTGGTACCACAGTGCGACTTGTAGAAAAACGTAAAACTGAATATGAATAAAAGAGGTGAAAATGTTCCTATGACCTCCGTGAATATCAAATATATAGGAAAAACTTTAAATTTTGGAAAAAATAATGTGCATTTCTTTTGGAGTGACCCTCGTATACACTGTGCATTCTAGTTACAATATCTCCGATATTTTTTTTCTAACATACTAATCAAACGAAAACTACGAAACTTGTGTTATTCCTCGACGTACTCTCCCTGCAGCCGCACACATTTCTCACATGACTGCATGGCCAGTGCTTCTTTACTAGGGTGGATCGGACGCTGGAAAATCACTGATGCAGTAGCGGCACGGCTAGTAATTGTGAGACCATATAGAGTGTGTTTCTTCGTTGTAAGCAGCCAAACGTCGCTAGTAGCCGGGTCAGGAGAGTAGGAACATGACACTCACTTCAAAGGTGCTGTCGCCAAGAAACTGCAGCGTTGCGTACGCCTGATGCTATTGTGCGTTGACTTGGTGAAAGAACATTCGTGCAGCCTTTTACGGCCATTTTTCACGCAATACTGGAAGCAAATCATTGTTCGAAACATCTTGATAGGATGCACTCCACCACTGCGCTCTTTGGAACACAATGAGTAAGGATTACGCCATCGCTGTCCCAGACCATGATCGCCATCATTTTTTCAGCACTGGCGTCTACCCGAAATATTTTTGTGGTGGTGAGTGTGCGTGCTTTCATTGAGCTGACTGGCGCCTCGTTTCCAGACCGAAAAACGGCATTCATCATCCAGCGTCACAAACAGTGAAAAGAGTGTCCCATTCGTGCCGTCATCACGCGTCAGCATTGACTAGCAACATACCACGGGCACGACTTTGTGGTCGTCCTTCAGTGCTTGTGACACCCACCTTGAGGACACTATTTTCAGGTGTCCATGCGGTATTGTGTGTACAGACCCCACGGAAACGCCAGCTTTGGAGACGACGTGTTCCACACTTATTAGGTGATCCTCCAAAACAGCTTTCTCTATTCACTCGATCTCGATCATATCGTCAGACACAGTGGTGTGAGGCTGAGATGGACTCGGTTTGTTGTCATACTACGTCGTGCCTTCTCTGAAATGTCATACCCACAGACGCACATTAGACATATTGTGACAACACTAAATGTCTCATTCAATTGGAAATGAAATTCAGTCGGTGTCACACCACGCAAATGGAGAAAACGAACGATTACATGCCGTAATGAGAAGTATGCCATTCTTACCCTTAACTACATCTGCCATTTCGACTGACGTTCGTAACTTCGTGGGATAATTTTCGACCCCTAAATAAAAAACCATCCGAAACTTCTTCAGTTACATGTTTCTGTAAACTGTTACGAAGGAATCAGTAAGAGGAAGGTTTCTACTTATGAAAAATCAATCTTTGTTAAAAGTAGAAAACATGACCTTTCCAACAATTAAGGCTCTTAAATTAACATTGCCCTCTGAAACAGAGGTTTTGGAATTAACTTAATAAAACAAAGAAAATCTACATTAATAACTTTCAGAAACATATTTTACGATCAAATAACGATCAATGAAAAAATTATAAAGAATAAAATAAAGAATGACTTCTAATGAAAGAAACTACTGTAGGTACTGACCGCATCCACAAGCACTTACTTTCGCTCATCACAGCAAATTAACACCTTTTTGGCTATGGAATGCACTTTGCATACGTATTTTTTATATTTAGAAACATGTTTATTGGAGTTTTTCTGTTTTTAAGGCGCGGACATACACGACATCGTGCGGATTTTGACGCTTTTGGCTTTCTCTGTCCCGCTTGGAGCTGTACTGCAGATTCGTCGACCCTGCTATCACTTTCAAAATTCGTACTCTATTTCGCTGTCAGTCTCAGTATCAGATATTTCTGTTTCATTGTCGCGAAACTCGGCTGCATCTTGAAAAGATTCTGGTGTAGTCAGTGGATCAACAGTCTTTATTAACTAACAATAACTCAAAAATTTGATCATCGTTCTCACGTCGGTCCATTCTGTCCAAAACAAATAAAAAACAATTTGTGACGACAAATAATAAAAATTACGTTCTTAGCTACGTGGGGTGGATTTTGATCCCAACGCTAAGTACCTACGGAAATAATGACAGCTGGTAAGCACGCGTCTGTACAATTCAAAAGCACAGCCGGTACTAAGTTCACATAGAGGCATAGTGGCAACGTTGCAATAGGAACGGAATTGTAAAAAATGTGACACTAGCGGTTGTAAATTACGCCACTATTGTACGCTGAAGATCACAAAAGTCATGTGCGAGCGATATGCACATGTACAGATGGCGGCAGTATCGCACACACAAGGTATAAATGGGCGGTGCATTGCTGGAGCTCTCATATGTACTCAGGTGGCTCATGTGAAACGGTTTCCGACGTGATTACGCTCGCACTACGGGAATTAACAGGCTTCGAACGCGCAATGGTAGCTGGAGCAAGACCCATGGGATATGAAATCGTTAGGGAATTCAATATTCCAAGATACACAGTGTCAAGAGTGCGCCGAGAATACCACATTGCAAGCAATACCTTCCACAGAACGGCAGACAGCAGCGTCATTTTCGTAGATTTCTCAGTGCTAACAGACGAGCAACACTGCGTAAAATAACAGCGGAAATCAATTTAGGACGTACGCCGAACGTATCCCTTAAGAGAGTTCGGCGAAATTTGACGTTAATGGGCTATGGCAGTATCGCAGATTTGCTAACAGCACGACATCGCCTGCACCTTGTAACATTATGTGATTGCCTTATCATTTTAAATCATTCACTAATCGAGCAGTCGGTCGGCAACAGCTACAGTTAGCAAATAATGTTGCGAGAATGTAAAAGGTGAACGACCTGTGACGTAACTTGTTTATTGTCGAAGCGCCGTCAGAGATGGTGTGAGTTATTGACTTTGAGAACTGCGGCGCGAAAAACGGACAGAAGAAGAACACTTTTTTTACACATTTTTTTTTTTTTTTTTTTTTTGATGTACGAGATTTTCTCGATGAACAGTAACTCATTCTTCTCTTGTCTCCTGTAACGTGTGTCGGACGCGCATGTCTTGCCGCCGTATTATTATTGTTAAAAATAATATTGTTCTAGTGTAAAGTAAATGTGTAATACTAAAAGTGCCTAGCAGTAGATTTATTGTGCGACGTGTATGTGAAAACGTCGAAGGAATTGTTTTCATTACGAGAAGTGCAAGTCAAAACGGCATCCATGTTAAATCCTTCATTGCAGTGTAAGTTCGTCTATTAATTGCCATAAATTCAGATTTAAATGGAACTGGTGTATGGACTATTTATTTAATATAGAATCTATGTCTCACTCCTTCATGAAGTTATTTAATTTTCTTTATGTTTCTGCCAAATAGAGAGTTCACAGTCACGAATTCTTTCGTCGAGTTCGGACGGAAGTTGCATGCGGCGAAGTATTTTCTCCGCGCCATATTCTACTGGTAAATGCATGATAAACTACAGTCCCTTAGGAAATTCATGTTGAGCTATCCAAAAATAATTATATTTTGAATAGGCATTTACTCTCTTCCGCAATGCAACTTCCGACTGATCAGACGATCCAACAAGAAACAGCCGCACACGGTCGGCGTTCGCAAATATGTTTCCACCGCTGATTATAGCTATATGTTACAGCACAAAAGTAAACATATTGTTATAATTAGCGACTACGAACGGGGACATTTATAACTGTATGTTTATGTATACACATTACGTAAACATATCGTTATAACCTCCACTCCTGGGCTCGTGACCATTTGGGTTGGACCCTCTCCGAATGGTACAACCGTGGTCTCGTCAGATGAATCCCGATTTCAGCTCATAAGAGCTGGTGGTAGGGCTCGAGTGTGGCACAGATCCCACGAAACTATGGATGCAAGTTGTCAAAGAGGCGCCGGGCGCTGTGACCGAGTGGTTCTAGGCGCATCAGTCTGGAATCACGCTGGTGCTACGGTCGCAGGTTCGAGTCCTGCCTCGGGCATGGATATGTGTGATGTCTTTCGGTTGGTTAGGTTTAAGTAGTTCTAAGTCTAGGGGACTGATGACCTCAGATGTTAAGTCCCATAGTGCTCAGAGCCATTTGAACCATTTTTTTGTCAAAGAGGCACTATGCAAGCTGTTGGTGGCTCCATAGTGGTGTGGACTGTATTTACATAGATTGGACTGGGTCCTCTGGTCGAACTGAACTGATCTGACAGGAAATGATCCCGTTCGGCTACTTGGAGACCATTTGTAGCGTTTGATGGACTTCATGTTCCCAAATAATGATGGAATTTTTAAGGATATCAGTGCGCAATGTCAGGAAGCCACAATTCTTCTCGAGTGGTTTGAAGAACATTCTGAACAATTTGAACCAATGACTTAGCAATCCAAATCGCCAGACCTGAATCCCATCGAACGTTTATGGGACGTAATCGAGAGGTCAGTTCATGCTCAAAATCCTCCACAGCCAATACTTTGACAGTTATGGACGGCTGTGGAGACAGCATGGCTCAGTATTTCTGCAGGGGACTTCCAACGTCTTGTCGAGCCCATGCCACGTCGAGTAACTGCACTACGTTGGGAAAAAGGAGGACCGACACGATATTAGGAAGTATCTCATGACTTTCGTCACCGCAGTGTAATTAAGGGTTACGCATAAAAAAACGCTTACTCTCGCAACCATGGCTGGAGTTCTTTTTGCCGTACAGTACTGCCATTTGTGTCGCGCTATGGTAACGAGTGTTTTAAAAGGAACCGGGTTTTTTCATCTGTTCTAGGCCTAATCAAAAATTACAGAGGTGTTATAACTTGAATGCATCTAGTAACAGTCAGAAGATGGACGGAAAATGATAGCTACCTGTGAATATCTCTGGACTATGTGTAATGATGGATGAAGAGCAGGAGGATGCTGGGAGGAGATGCAACAGGTTGCCCTGCGTATCTCGTTACTTTCTATACGTGAAAGATTGTCTAACTTCTGATAGTGGCAATATTTACAGTAGCTGGCACTAGGTAACTACGGCCTGCGGTCAGGGACGGGGCGGAGGAAACACGGGACGACGAGAGCCGGCAGGGCGAGTGTTTGTAGCCGTGCTGCGGCCTGGCCGTGCTATCGACGCAGCGCGTGATGAGCGTCCGGGCTGTCGCCGTGGCAACAGCTGGAGCGGCGCGCAGAGGCCGGCTCGCCGTGGCCGCCGGTGACCCCGTGACCCCTGCGCGCCGCGGCTGTCCGCAGCGCAGAGCGGGGCAAAGCGGGGCTCGGAGCGGCGCGATGGCAACGGGACGGACTGAACGCTGGTCAGGGGCGCCAGCGCAACGCTGCGGGCCGGGCCCAAGGGGCCGCGCATGCTACCGTCCTTGCCCACCAGCATCTCGGCTCAGTACCTGTTGTCGCTCGTCTCTGAGTCCGGTAGTTAAGTCGGCGTAAGTTGATCCTTGACACTTGCAGTGGACTGCATCACTGGCCTGTCTCAGCCAATAACCTAAGGCAAGTTTTGTAATAGTCTCTATGGCAACGCTTCATTGTTGTCACAGGTCTGTTTTCGCCCGCAGCCTTTAGTGCTACGCAGTAAGAAAGCTGGCGACAGTACTGCGAGTTGTCATAGTGACAGCGACAGACGTCGCACGATAACATCGCCCGACAGCGGTTTCTGGCTGCCGGCCAAAATTAGCGTAAGGAGGGCTACTGTACAAAAAATTCTAGGTGGCCTGTTAAAGCCAGCATTGCCTGGATACACATTGTGCCAGCTTTTTATTACATGCCCTCCTGCGGTAGACACGGTGTGAGATGATCCCGGACTGTTTGTGTGCTGCGTGCAGCTGCTTCTCGTGTCTACAACGCCAACTTATATACGTCTTGAAGCGTCCCCTTGGAAAATTTATGAAATACTGTGCTGATAAACCCCTTACGTTACTTGATTTTCAAACAGCTGAGCAGAACTGAACGTACTTAGACATTTCTCTCTTTACTTACTCTTATCATCGCTAAACTGACACACAATATTTTTGACACAACGCAATCTGATTTTCAATAATCCCTACAAAAGAATGGCCCTGACTAACAACACCCTATACCTGTCATGAATCACTTACCTCTCAAAAGTCTTCGTTACTCGAACTACTGCAATACAGCGAGCGCCAATACTGCCAGCTAAAAAAAAAAAAGGCATAGTTAGCAAATGAAAGATTTTGACAGAGAACAAACAATGTATTCACCTTAATAGTATTCAAAAGTCATCATATATATATATATATATATATATATATATATAGTAACCTTTCCACAAAAATTTAAAAGACAATATTATTTATGAATGCTAATGGTCATTGAGCTAAGTGTAACCTCCCCACAGAAATTTTAAAAAGGACAATATTTAATAGAAATGGAGCCAAGCGTAACCTCCCTAGCAATTAAATTTAATGACAATAAAAAATGAGAATCCCAATCTGACTCAAGATGTAAGCTGTCACGAAAATAATGAAAAACAATTCAATGCTAATAAAACTTCAGTGACAATGAAAATTCAATTAAACCGAAATATCGGTCTTTGGCCCTGTGCAAAATAATCAGAATTAATTTCTTACCTCAGTATAACTGCATGTCAAATTTCTGCTCTTATTGTTGGCCACGGCTTGGAGGAACTGCATTGCAAATAATTTTTTTTTTTTTTTTGAAATTTAACTGAAACTTTTCTTTAAGGGAAATGGAAGGAAATCGTTGGTTCAATTAAATGATTCTTTTGTAAAAATTGGTTTGAAATCAAAATTATTATTGGGGCGATTATTGCACAAATTAGTTACAGTTGATTTACATTATTAGCTGAGCATTGCTGATTCATTACCTTGTTTAAAAAATAATATACCTCGTCCTGAATCTTGACCAGAATGCCATGTCGACGCCCGCCGACTCCTCACACACAACTGCACTCGACTGCTACTACCGACATACTGCACTGCTCACAGACTGCCCACTGACAGACTGCTCGCAACTGTACTGCACGACGACTACTGGCAGACTACCGCTCGCAACACTCGCGCGGTCAAGCGCAGACTAACCACGATAAAAGGCTCTCTGGTCAAAGATTTTATCATGCCTCACCATCGCTCCTACGTTACATACGTGTTTCATAACCCTCCACTGGGGGGGGGGCAAAAATTTGGCAGCGATGGTGAGTCATTTGGACTTGCCATCGCAAGAAATTTTTTTTTAATTAATCAATTTTTACAATTTACAGAATATTCAAATGTAGTACATAAATTAAATGTGGTGTACACGCACCGAGTACAAAATATATCAGACAAAGACAAAATGTGAGTACAAAACATAGTAGCAAATCAGAAAACTGTATATACAAATTATTTGACAGATAACAGAGTGCACACGCACTGAAAAAATTCTGTAGCATTTTCAGAACAAATAAACAGAATGGCAGAAAAAAATCATGTTGACAAGTGACATGAGTGCACATGCACTGCAGTTGAGAACATATCAGCAAATGACGAAATGTTTATACAATGAGTAACAAATGACATAAGTGCATACGCACTGAAGTATGAACATATCAGGAAATCATAAAAGGTATACAGAATGCGTGCAAATCATATTGAAAAATGAGAAAAGTGCACAGGCACTGAAGTTCAGTAGAAAGCATATTAACACATAACATAAGTGCACATGCACTGTAGTTCAGAACATATCATCAAAATAAAAATGTATATACAATATAAAAGACAAGAGTGCACATATACTGTACTTCAGAACAAATCGAAAAAATTTCTTTAGCATTTTCACAACACATAAACATAATGGCAAAAAATCATGTCGACAAGTGCCATAAGTGTACTCGCACTGGAGTTCAGCGAATCGAAAAAAAATGTATAACCCATGAACATAAATGATGTTAGCAAAAAAATTTACGAAAATTAATTAAACCCAAAAAACTGCGTAATTGCTTCTTCGTCGTAGGAACAGTAATGTCACGTAGAGCTTGAAGTTTTTCCGGATCAGGCGCAATGCCTTCCGCTGAAATTACGTGTCCAAGAAATTTTATAGAAGTTTTTTACCAAAGTGCGATTTACTAAGGTTAACTGTAAGTCCTTGTGCATGGAAAGTTTGTAACAGACGCTCTAAAATCACATTGTGTTCAGACCAGTTAGCTTCTGCGATAAGAATGTCGTCTACATACATAGTAATTCTGTCCTTAATGCAAACGTGTGTCGGATGGCGTCAAAATTAATAACATTTTCGTGAAGAAGATTCTGCGTGTCAAAATTATTGCTTACGTTACTGGAATATGATACCTGTACTGTATATGGTCAAATTCTATCGTACGTGCTGTTATTTACGGGAGAATGTTGTGGCATATCCACTATATGAACTGCTCTGTTATTTCTTACTGACGTATTATGCTATAGATAACACCTATTGTCTGGTTCATTCATCATAATACGTTGTTGCTGATGTTGTTGCTGCTCATAAGATCGACTGTTATTAAATGTACGCTGAAAATTGTGCTCGTTATTTTTACGTCTGTCGTAACAGTCATTCCTATACGGTGCATTACGATAGGAATTGAAATACTGTGTTTTCTGTACGTAGTTGTTTCTTTGCTGCCGTGCATTACTATTTGTTGGATCTGGGACTATACATGCACGCGGCGGCACATTAAAGCCTGGTTGACCTTGTGCATTACATTGTTGGTTATGTATTCCAACCGGCTGACTTTCATGCTGTTGTGGTGCAACACGGCTATTGTTACCAAAATGTGAATCCTGTTGCTCAAAATTTTGACGATATTGATAATTAGAATTTTGTCTGTTATTAAAGTTCTGGTAGTTGTCGTTCCTAAAGCGTCTGTTACTTTTCCTATTGAAATTACGTCCCTGATCATAATTACTGTAAGTTTGTTGACCTTGGTTATTATACGAAAAGTTTTTGTTTACAAAAGAATAATCAGATTGCTGCACTTCTAAAAGCTGCAACAGATCCCTGAACGCCGAAATGTTTTCTTTTTGCTGGCCCGTTAGAAGTGACACCCTTAATGACCGTGGTAATTTAGAGATGCATAATTGTATAAGTGCGGATTCACTGTACGGTTCGCTTAGGTACTGGTTTTGTTGGACCATATGCTCAAAAAATTGCGTAACACTGGGAAAATTGGAGTTCTCATAATTTGGCAAACTAATTAGTTGATCTTTAATTCCGCGCTGTGTCGTCTTCGACCAGTACGCTGACAGAAAAGCATTCTGAAATTCCTCTACTGAGTAGCATTGCCTCGCGATCGGTCTCATACGAGTTGCCGGTTCGCCTTCCAAAAAGCTGCAAATAAATTCAAGTTTATGCGTAACAGGCCAAGTCGGTGGAAAAGCAAAGCTAAATTGTTGAATCCAATCCAGTGGGTGAATCTGTGTTCTGTCATTCTTAAACACTTTAAATTTTCTTATCGACAGAAAATGTTTGTAATCGAAATTATCGTCTCTGTGTGATGGAACAGGTTCAGGATTGTAAGAGAATCTATTGAACTGTGGTTGTTCGGAATCTAACTCCCGTACTCTCTGTAGATTACCCAAACTACACGCGCTGCGTGAGTCTGACAAATGTTCATAAAGTGGGGTCTGTTGTGGTATGTTATTAACTGAAATGTTTTTCATCTCTGTTACTTCTTGTTGTAAACTCGACAATTTTCTACGCAACGTGTTATTAGACGAATCGATCTCATTAATTGTCTGCTGTAAATTTTGAAATTCAGGTGTTTGGTTAAATGAAATCGGTGCAGTATCGTCTGATTTATTATCATTATTACTTTCAATAGCATCAATACGACTGGCTAATTCATCATATTTTTCAGTCAGTATTTTTGCCTGATCATCGGTTTTAGAATCGGATGCATTAATCTGTTTTTGCAACTTACGTGTAGTTTCGCTCAGTTTTTTAACATCAGCTTTGATGACATCGCAATCCTGTGTTAGTTCTAATTGTTCGAATCTGTCTGTCACTGTTTGAATATTTACTGTGTGTGTATCTGTTTTTGATTTAAGGTCAGAAATTTCATCACGTAATTCCGCGTTCAACTGTTCTATGGTATTAATTTTGTAGGACACTGTAGTAATATTATTGTCTACATACGTCTTCGCTTTCGCGAACATTTTACGTTTGTCTTCTTGTCTTTGTGCAGTGATTGTTTCCATGACTTGACGTTTGACTTTATTTTGATCCTGAATAAATTTGCGGAAACGCGTATCACTGTTTTGTATGTGGAGATTAAAGCGATCGTCAATCTGAGTGTTCTGTTGGTCGAATTTCGCGTCGATCTTTTCATCCATTGTGCGCGAAAGTTCTGCTGTCATTGCTTTAAACTCGTCGCGTAATTGTGTAGCTTTTTCAGAGCATTGTTTAGCGACTCCGTTAATTTCGTCTCTAAGTGTTTCTGTTGCGGCTGTTTGCATTTCCCTTAATTCCTGAGCAACAGACCTAATTTCTTCGCTACTATTTTTTGAACAAGCCTCAATTTCCACGCGCAACTGTTCCTTAGTGTCATGGCACTGCGCGGCAACGGCTCTAATTTGTTCACTAAGCTGTCTGGAATTGTCGTCTAATTTTTACATCTACATCTACATCTACATCTACATTGATACTCCGCAAGCCACCCAACGGTGTGTGGCGGAGGGCACTTTACGTGCCACTGTCATTACCTCCCTTTCCTGTTCCAGTCGCATATGGTTCGCGGGAGGAACGACTGTCTGAAATCCTCCGTGCGCGCTCTTATCTCTCTAATTTTACATTCGTGATCTCCTCGGGAGGTATAAGTAGGGGGAAGCAATATATTCGATACCTCATCCAGAAACGCACCCTCTCGAAACCTGGCGAGCAAGTTACACCGCGATGCAGAGCGCCTCTCTTGCAGAGTCTGCCACTTGAGTTTATTAAACATCTCCGTAACGCTATCACGGTTACCAAATAACCCGGTAACGAAACCCGCCGCTCTTCTTTGGATCTTCTCTATCTCCTCCGTCAACCCGATCTGGTACGGATCCCACACTGATGAGCAATACTCAAGTATAGGTCGAACGAGTGTTTTGTAAGCCACCTCCTTTGTTGATGGACTACATTTTCTAAGCACTCTCACAATGAATCTCAACCTGGTACCCGCCTTACCAACAATTAATTTTATATGATCATTCCACTTCAAATCGTTCCGCACGCATACTCCCAGATATTTTACAGAAGTAACTGCTACCAGTGTTTGTTCCGCTATCATATAATCATACAATAAAGGATCCTTCTTTCTATGTATTCGCAATACATTACATTTGTCTATGTTAAGTGTCAGTTGCCACTCCCTGCACCAAGTGCCTATCCGCTGCAGATCTTCCTGCATTTCGCTACAATTTTCTATGCTGCAAATTCTCTGTATACTACAGCATCATCCGCGAAAAGCCGCATGGAACTTCCGACACTATCTACTAAGTCATTTATATTTATTGTGAAAAGCAATGGTCCCATAACACTCCCCTGTGGCACGCCAGAGGTTACTTTAACGTCTGTAGACGTCTCTCCATTGATAACAACATGCTGTGTTTTGTTTGCTAAAAACTCTTCAATCCAGCCACACAGCTGGTCTGATATTCCGTAGGCTCTTACTTTGTTTATCAGGCGACAGTGCGGAACTGTATCGAACGCCTTCCGGAAGTCAAGAAAAATAGCATCTACCTGGGAGCCTGTATCTAATATTTTCTGGGTCTCATGAACAAATAAGGCGAGTTGGGTCTCACACGATCGCTGTTTCCGGAATCCATGTTGATTCCTACATAGTAGATTCTGGGTTTCCAGAAATGACATGATACGCGAGCAAAAAACATGTTCTAAAATTCTACAAGAGATCGACGTAAGAGATATAGGTCTATAGTTTTGCGTATCTGCTCGACGACCCTTCTTGAAGACTGGGACTATCTGTGCTATTTTCCAATCATTTGGAACCCTCCGTTCCTCTAGAGACTTGCGGTACACGGCTGTTAGAAGGGGGGCAAGTTCTTTCGCGTACTCTGTGTAGAATCGAATTGGTATCCCGTCAAGTCCAGTGGACTTTCCTCTATTGAGTGATTCCAGTTGCTTTTCTATTCCATGGACACTTATTTCGATGTCAGCCATTTTTTCGTTCGTGCGAGGATTTAGAGAAGGAACTGCAGTGCGGTCTTCCTCTGTGAAACAGCTTTGGAAAAAGGTGTTTAGTATTTCACCTTTACGCGTGTCATCCTCTGTTTCAATGCCATCATCATCCCGTAGTGTCTGGATATTCTGTTTCGAGCCACTTACTGATTTAACGTAAGACCAGAACTTCCTAGGATTTTCTGTCAAGTCGGTACATAGAATTTTACTTTCGAATTCACTGAACGCTTCACGCATAACCCTCCTTACGCTAACTTTGACATCGTTTAGCTTCTGTTTGTCTGAGAGGTTTTGGCTGCGTTTAAACTTTGAGTGGAACTCTCTTTGCTTTCGCAGTAGTTTCCTAACTTTGTTGTTGTACCACGGTGGGTTTTTCCCGTCCCTCACAGTTTTACTCGGCACGTACCTGTCTAAAACGCATTTTACGATTGCCTTGAACTTTTTCCATAAACACTCAACATTGTCAGTGTCGGAACAGAAATTTTCGTTTTGATCTGTTAGGTAGTCTGAAATCTGCCTTCTATTACTCTTGCTAAACGGATAAACCTTCCTCCCTTTTTTATATCCTATTAACTTCCATATTCAGGGATGCTGCAACGGCCTTATGATCACTGATTCCCTGTCACTGATTCCCTGTTCTGTACATACAGAGTCGAAAAGTTCGGGTCTGTTTGTTATCAGTAGGTCCAAGATGTTATCTCCACGAGTCGGTTCTCTGTTTAATTGCTCGAGGTAATTTTCGGATAGTGCACTCAGTATAATGCCACTCGATGCTCTGTCCCTACCACCCGTCCTAAACATCTGAGTGTCCCAGTCTATATCTGGTAAATTGAAATCTCCACCTAAGACTATAACACGCTGAGAAAATTTATGTGAAATGTATTCCAAATTTTCTCTCAGTTGTTCTGCCACTAATGCTGCTGAGTCGGGAGATCGGTAAAAGGAGCCAATTATTAACCTAGTTCGGGTGTTTAGATAATTTGATCTGAGCCAAAATTAGCATTTCTATTCTCTGTGCTAATTAATGGTGGAACTGGAATTGTTTCGTTTTGTGACCATTTGGTCATTCTGTAACTTACAAAAAGGATTATCAGTCGGACGTACACTGTCACTCACTATTTCGCAATTACATAAATCCGTCGTACTTTGTGTATCCTGTTCATTTTCATCAGACAAATTTGTCTGTACGTTGTTTGAATTTTACAAATCGGGTGTGTTATGCTGGGCAGCACACATTACAATAGAGCTCCCCGCGTCATCAATTGTCGTCAAATCAACAGAGGAGACCATTGAGTTCGTTTGTTCATCATTAATATAAAACTCATCATTAGTGGTTGGAATGCACTGATTGTTAGTGAACGCAGAATTGTCATCATTACACTGCGTGTCACAATTACTATCGGTCACGTTGTTTAAATCGGTAAATTCATTCATAATACCTCGCGAAACACTATTCACAGTCTTTCGCGGCATTTTTACAGTAGTCAAAATTATTCACAAAATAAATAAGCACAATGCAAAAGCAACACACAAATACAACAGAGCAACGAATTGCCGTTGACCTGTAGAAAGAAAGTCACAAGATTAGTAAAAGCGTTGCGCCAAATCCTAATTATATCTAAGCAAATAAGAGCAGATATCTGACTGTTTTTCAAAAGATTCTCAACGAAATACGATCCTGGACTGGGTGTCGCCAAGTGTAACCTTTCCACAAAAATTTAAAAGACAATATTATTTATGAATGCTAATGGTCATTGAGCTAAGTGTAACCTCCCCGCAGAAATTTTAAAAAGGACAATATTTAATAGAAATGGAGCCAAGCGTAACCTCCCTAGCAATTAAATTTAATGACAATAAAAAATGAGAATCGCAATCAATTCAATGCTAATAAAACTTCAGTGACAATGAAAATTCAATTAATCCGAAATATCGGTCTTTGGCCCTGTGCAAAAAAATCAGAATTAATTTCTTACCTCAGTATAACTGCATGTCAAATTTCTGCTCTTATTGTTGGCCACGGCTTGGAGGAACTGCATTGCAAATAATTTTTTTTTTTTTTTTAATGTAACTGAAACTTTTATTTAAGGGAAATGGAAGGAAATCGTTGGTTCAATTAAATGATTCTTTTGTAAAAATTGGTTTGAAATCAAAATTATTATTGGGGCGATTATTGCACAAATTAGTTACAGTTGATTTACATTATTAGCTGAGCATTGCTGATTCATTACCTTGTTTAAAAAATAATATACCTCGTCCTGAATCTTGACCAGAATGCCATGTCGACGCCCGCCGACTCCTCACACACAACTGCACTCGACTGCTACTACCGACATACTGCACTGCTCACAGACTGCCCACTGACAGACTGCTCGCAACTGTACTGCACGACGACTACTGGCAGACTACCGCTCGCAACACTCGCGCGGTCAAGCGCAGACTAACCACGATAAAAGGCTCTCTGGTCAAAGATTTTATCATGCCTCACCATCGCTCCTACGTTACATACGTGTTTCAATATATATATATATAGTATTACAAATTTACTCTTTCTGATGGACACACGTCCAGACAGTCCGCTCTCAAAATTCTCCCATCCCTCTCCCCACATCCGCCACTGCCGGCGCCTCACCTCCAACTGCGCAACGCTACGCGCTGTTCACATCCCAACACTACAATGGCGAATATTCCAACAATGCCAACAAGCCACAGACTGCACACAGCACAGCCAGTGATTTTCATACAGAGCGCTACGTGACGTTACCAACGTAAAAACCTAAACAGCCTACTTACAGTCTCTATGGCAAGCCTCTTCATAGCTCTTTGGATGGATACTGGTTTCACCTACTGCCATTAGCGCTTTCGAAAGCTGTCAAAAGCGCCGCCAAGTCTTAGGAATTTTGTTAAGTTGACTCGACTGTAGGAGTCTTGCTTGTAAACAATAGATTTATTAAAATTTCATTCACCTATCTCAGTATTTATGATGCAATATCTCTTTAACTATGCGTCGTACACTGATATGTTGGTGTAGGTACATTCAGGGGCATATGTGGATAGCGTCTGTGAACTACGAAAGAGTAGAGATGTAAATGAAGTCCCATGTTTCTTGACAATGCGTAGGGGAACGATGCGGGAGACCCGCACCGCCGTACTAAGCAAGGTGCTAATGCAGGTGATTTGCCGTTGCCTTCCTCCGACCGTTATGGGGATGAATGACAATGATGAAAACGACACAACAACACCTAATCATCGCGAGGCAGGTAAAAAACCCTGACCTCGCCGGGAATCGAACCCGGGACCCCATGCTCGGGAAGAGAGAGCGCTACCGCGAGACCATGAGCTGCGGACAAATTGTAGCAAAGGCGTAATAAATTAAAACGTCAAGCATGATGCTCAGTTTTTCGTGAACTTTCATTATTTATTACGTCACGTCCCCTGAAATATGATAGCTAGCTAGTTCTTATCCCCAGGGCAATTGTTGCCTGGCAGGGTATATACACCAAGACTATGCCCTTCCGAAAGTTGATTACAGTACCGTGTAAAAATCCGAAGTGAATCGGTTTAGAACTTTTCAACACTTTTGATAACAAAGTTTCCCGTTTATATATTGCATAAATATATTGTTGTATTAAAAACTATATAGCCTATGTCCTTTCGAATGTTGATTGGAGAATCGTGTAAATATTTCAAGTACTTTTCGAGGTTTTTGTAACAACATTAAACAGTGCTTGGTAGTCTAGAGTAACTATACTAACATTTTGTGTATTCTTAGTAATAGCGAATATTCTGCTCAAGAATTACAAGAGAAGAAGGTGTACTTGAAAAATACCGGAATGTATAGCATGTTTTTAGTTACCTTACATCATGGTCAGACAGAGATTCCGAAATGAGATACTGCTTTGTAAGACGTATCGAGGACCAGACATAGACTCAGATCACAATTCATTAATGGTAAAGAGTAGGCTGAAGTTTAAGAGTCTAATCAGGAATAATCAAAACGCAAAGAAGTGGAATACGGAAATCGGAAATATTAAGGGGGGGGGGGGGGGGGACTACAGAAGACACAGCTCAGTTGAAGAGGAATCGACATCTCCAATGAAAAGGCAATCACAGGACTTGAAAAGAATAACGTTGGTACAAAGATGTTATCTGCGTAGAAGCCATGGGTAACAGAATACATACATAGTTGATCGATAGGATGAAGGAAGTACAAAAATGTTCATGGAAATTCAAGAATGCAGAAATAAAATTCGCTGACGACTGAAATAAATAGGAAGTGCGGGAAAGCTAAGACGAAATGGATGCCTGAGAAATGTGAAGAAATCGAAAAAGAAATTATTGTCGGAAGGACCGGCTCATAATACGGGAAAAATCAAAACAAACTTCAAAGAAATTAAAAGCAAGGGTGTTAACATTAAGGCTGGAATCGTAATTCTACAGTTAAATATAGAGCTGATAGGTTTAAAAAGTACACTGAAAGCCTCTACCAAGGAGAAGGTTTGCCTGATATGATAGAAGGAGAAACAGGAGTCGATGTAGTAGGGATAGGAGATCCAGTATTAGACTCAGTACTTTTTTTTTTTTTTTTTTTTTTGGTCATCAGTCTACTGACTGGTTTGATGCGGCGCGCCACGAATTCCTTTCCTGTGCTAACCTCTTCATCTCACAGTAGCACTTGCAACCTATGTCCTCAATTATTTGCTTGACGTATTCCTATCTCTGTCTTCCTCTACAGTTTTTGCCCTCTACAGCTCCCTCTAGTACCATGGAAGTCATTCCCTCATGTCTTAGTAGATGTCCTATTATCCTGTCCCTTCTCCTTATCAGTGTTTTCCACATATTCCTTTCCTCTCCGATTCTACGTAGAACCTCCTCATTCCTTACCTTATCAGTCCACCAAGTTTTCAACATTCGTCTATAGCACCACATCTCAAATGCTTCGATTCTCTTCTGTTCCGGTTTTCCCAGAGTCCATGATTCACTACCATACAATGCTGTACTCCAGACGTACATCCTCAGAAATTTCTTCCTCAAATTAAGGCCGGTATTTGATATTAGTAGACTTCTCTTGGCCAGAAATGCCTTTTTTGCCATAGCGAGTCTGCTTTTCATGTCCTCCTTGCTCCGTCCATCATTGGTTATTTTACTGCCTAGGTAGCAGAATTCCTTAATTTCATTGACTTCGTGGCCATCAATCCTGATGTTAAGTTTCTCGCTGTTCTCATTTCTACTACTTCTCATTACCTTCATCTTTCTCCGATTTACTCTCAAACCATACTGTGTACTCATTATACTGTTCATTCCGTTCAGCAGATCATTTAATTCTTCTTCACTTTCACTCAGGATAGCAATGTCATCAGCGAATCGCATCATTGATATCCTTTCACCTTGTATTTTAATTCCACTCATGAACCTTTCTTTTATTTCCATCATTGCTTCCTCTATGTACAGATTGAAGAGTAGGGGCGAAAGGCTACAGCCTTGTCTTACACCCTTCTTAATACGAGCACTTCGTTCTTGATCGTCCACTCTTATTATTCCCTCTTGGTTGTTGTACATATTGTATATGACCCGTCTCTCCCTATAGCTTACCCCACTTTTTTCAGAATCTCGAACAGCTTGCACCATTTTATATTGTCGAACGCTTTTTCCAGGTCGACAAATCCTATGAAAGTGTCTTGATTTTTCTTTAGCCTTGCTTCCATTATTAGCCGTAACGTCAGAATTGCCTCTCTCGTCCCTTTACTTTTCCTAAAGCCAAACTGATCGTCACCTAGCGCATTCTCAATTTTATTTTCCATTCTTATGTATATTATTCTTGTAAGCAGCTTCGATGCATGAACTGTTAAGCTGATTGTGCGATGATTCTCGCACTTGTCAGCTCTTGCCGTCTTCGGAATTGTGTGGATGATGCTTTTCCGAAAGTCAGATGGTATATCGCCAGACTCATATATTCTACACACCAACGTGAATAGTCGTTTTGTTGCCACTTCCCCCAATGATTTTAGAAATTCTGATTGAATGTTATCTATCCCTTCTGCCTTATTTGACGGTAAGTCCTCCAAAGCTCTTTTAAATTCCGATTCTAATACTGGATCCCCTATCTCTTCTAAATCGACTCCTGTTTCTTCTTCTATCACATCAGACAAATCTTCACCCTCATAGAGGCTTTCAATGTATTCTTTCCACCTATCTGCTCTCTCCTCTGCATTTAACAGTGGAATTCCCGTTGCACTCTTACTGGTACCACCGTTGCCTTCAATGTCACCAAAGGTTGTTTTGACTTTCCTGTATGCTGAGTCTGTCCTTCCGACAATCATATCTTTTTCGATGTCTTCACATTTTTCCTGCAGCCATTTCGTCTTAGCTTCCCTGCACTTCCTATTTATTTCATTCCTCAGCGACTTGTATTTCTGTATTTCTGATTTTCACGGAACATGTTTGTACTTCCTCCTTTCATCAATCAACTGAAGTATTTCTTCTGTTACCCATGGTTTCTTCGCAGCTACCTTCTTTGTACATATGTTTTCCTTCCCAACTTCTGTGATGGCCCTTTTTAGAGATGTCCATTCCTCTTCAACTGTACTGCCTACTGCGCTATTCCTTATTGCTGTATCTATAGCGTTAGAGAACTTCAAACGTATCTCGTCATTCCTTAGCACTTCCGTATCCCACTTCTTTGCGTATTGATTCTTCCTGACTAATGTCTTGAACTTCAGCCTACTCTTCATCACTACTATATTGTGATCTGAGTCTATATCTGCTCCTGGGTACGCCTTACAATCCAGTATCTGATTTCGGAATCTCTGTCTGACCATGATGTAATCTAATTGAAATCTTCCCGTATCTCCCAGCCTTTTCCAAGTATACCTCCTCCTCTTGTGATTCTTGAACAGGGAATTCGCTATTCCTAGCTGAAACTTGTTACAGTACTCAATTAGTCTTTCTACTCTTTCATTCCTAGTCCCAAGCCCATATTCTCCTGTAACCTTTTCTTCTACTCCTTCCCCTACAACTGCTTTCCAGTCGCCCATGACTATTAGATTTTCGTCCCCCTTTACATACTGCATTACCCTTTCAATATCCTCATACACTTTCTCTATCTGTTCATCTTCAGCTTGCGACGTCGGCATGTATACCTGAACTATCGTTGTCGGTGTTGGTCTGCTGTCGATTCTGATTAGAACAATCCGGTCACTGAACTGTTCACAGTAACACACCCTCTCCCCTACCTTCCTATTCATAACGAATCCTACACCTGTTTTACGATTTTCTGCTGCTGTTGATATTACCCGATACTCATCTGACCAGAAATCCTTGTCTTCCTTCCACTTCACTTCACTGACCCCTACTATATCTAGATTGAGCCTTTGCATTTCCCTTTTCAGATTTTCTAGTTTCCCTACCACGTTAAAGCTTCTGACATTCCACGCCCCGACTTGTAGAACGTTATCCTTTCGTTGATTATTCAACCTTTTTCTCAAGGTAACCTCCCCCTTGGCAGTCCCCTCCCGGAGATCCGAATGGGGACTATTCCGGAATCTTTTGCAAATGGAGAGATCATCATGACACTTCTTCAATTACAGGCCACATGTCCTGTGGATACACGTTACTTGTATTTAATGCAGTGGTTTCCATTGCCTACTGCCTCCTCATGTCGTTGATCATTGCTGATTCTTCCGCCTTTAGGGGCAATTTCCCACCCCTAGGGCAAGAGAGTGCCCTGAACCTCTATTCGCTCCTCCGCCCTCTTTCACAAGGCCGTTGGCAGAATGAGGCTGACTTCTTATGCCGGAAGTCTTCGGCCGCCAATGCTGATTATTTATAAAAATTTAGGCAGTGGCGGGGATCGAACCTGGGACCGAAGACGTTTTGATTATGAATCAAAGACGCTACCCCTAGACCACTTAAAATAGCTTTGGAAGACTTTAGATCAAATAAGGGAAAAATCGGTGAATAACATCCTATAAGAATTTCTAAAATCACTGGGGGAATTGGCAATAAAACAACTATTCGAGTTGGTGTGTAGAATGGATGAACTATCTGACTTTTCCAAAAATACCATCCACACAATTCCGGAGACTGGAAGAGCTGCAAATTGCGAAAATATCGCACAATCAGCCTAAAAGCTCATTCATTTAATATGCTTTCAATAATAATATACAGAAGAATGGAAAAGAAAACTGAAAATTTATCATATGTCGATCAGCTTGGCAAGCAAAATTTAAGAAAAATCAAGACACATTCATAGGATTTGTCGACCTGGAAAAGCGTTCAACAATGTTAAATGATACAAGATGTTCGAAATTCTGGGGAAAATAGGGGTAAGCTATGGGGACAGATAGGATAAATACAGTTTGTACAAGAACCAAGAGGGAATAATAAGAGTGCATGACCAAGAACGAAGCCCTATTGAGAAGGGTATAAGACTGGGATTTAGTTTTTCACACCCAATGTTCAACCTATACCTCGATGATGCACAGACGGAAATATAAGAAAGGTTCAAGAGTCAAATTAAAATTCAATGTGAAAGGATATCAACGATAAAATTTGCTGATGACTTTGCTATCCTCAGTGAAAGTGAAGAATAATTACACGACCTGATGAGTACAGAATATGGAGTGAGAGTAAATCGAAGAAAAACGAAAGTAATGACAATTAGCAAAAATGGGAACAGCGAGAAACTTAAATCAGGACTGATGGTAACGAAGCAGGTGAAGTTAATTCCTATATGAGTTTCAAACATAGATCTTACTTTGAGGAATAAATTTCTGAGAGTGTTCATTTGGAGGAGGAGGAGGAGATGAGTGTTTAACGTCCCGTCGACAACGAGGTCATTAGATACGGAGCGCAAGCTCGGGTTAGGGAAGGATGGGGAAGGAAATCGGCCGTGCCCTTTCAAAGGAACCATCCCGGCATTTGCCTGAAGCGATTTAGGGAAATCACGGAAAACCTAAATCAGGATGGCCGGAGACGGGATTGAACCGTCGTCCTCCCGAATGCGAGTCCAGGGTGCTAACCACTGCGCCACCTCGCTCGGTGTTCATTTGGAGCACAGCACTGTGTGGTAGTGAAATGTGGACTGTGGGGAAACCAGAAGATAATCAAAGCATTTGAGATGTGGTGATACAGGTGAACGTTGAAAATTAGGTAGAATTAGGAGTGTCTCCGTATAATCGGAAAGGAAAGAAACGTATGGAAATCATTGACAATAAGAACGGACAGGATGATAGGACATCTGTTAAGACATAAGGAAATAAGTTGCATGGTACTAGAGGGAGATGTAAAGTTTAAAAACAGTAGAGGAAAACACAGTTTAGAATATATCCAGAAAATAACTTAGGAGTGCTACCCTGAGATGAAAAGTTTGGCACAGGAGAGAAATTCGTGCGGGGCAACATCAAACCAGTCAGAAGAAAAAACAAGAAGGAAACTATTTTCGAACGTGGGCAAATTTTTGGTGCTCGCATGGTGGATGGTTCCGTAAGCAGAAGAGCCGAAGTGTGCGATGTTTGAGTGCTTCGAGAGGAACCACTTCTTAGAGGTTTATACCTCATGTAGGGAAAGTGGAAAAACATCATTCACTAAGTCACAACGCGGACGAAAGTGTGCGTTGAGTGATAGTGATAGACGGCCGTTGAAGAGCATAGTGACGAAAATTAAGAGAGCGTTGCAAAAGTCATCACAGAGCTGAATGTCGCACTCGCGAATCGTATCAGCATCGAAATCACGCTAACAACCTTTCTTCAAAAACCATTCAATAGCCAAGATCGCATTTTTTTTTATTTAATACAACCCGTTTCAACAGAGTATACGGGTATCTTTGGGCCTTAAAATCTTTTGTTGTAAGGCACGTTCATTTTATGCTGACCATGTTCTGCAACAAAAGATTTTAAGACCTAAAGATGACAGCATAGTCTTCTGAAACTGGTTGTCTTAAATTACAAAATTCGATTTTGGCTGTTGAATGGTTTTAACAACTAAACAGATCGCCCATCAGTTTCTCAAACCAAAAGTTTCAGTCTTTCTTCCGCAAATGAATCAGTGTTCTGGCAATATCTGCAAATCCTTTTCAGAACCTTCCATCACAATTTTCAGTTCAAAGAAATAATTGCAATTCCTTCGCCGATTCAGATACAGAAAATTCAAGGACAGCTTTAATTAACCTCGGGTTCGTCCACACTCCATCCATAACATTCATGTGACCAAGGTATGCTGCAAAATTAGACTTCTCTGTAACTTCTCTTGTGTGACGAGCTGCTTGCTTCCGAGAGAAGAATTCACCTTCAGAACTACAGCCAGCCAGCTTGAATGAGACTTAGGTTAGCTGCTTTGATTATACATATGGGCGAGCCTGGGCCTTCCCCCGGTAAGGTCCGTACCGGGTGTCTGCAGACTACCACCTACAAATTGCCAGGCGAGACGTCTGAGTACCATATCCCTGGCTGTATGTTGTGTTGCTAATTCGGGCGCTGGTCTTCCGCCTTCACACCACTCAGCAGCCGTGAAATGCTGCCGGCTCTCGCTTAGGAGCACGTCCCGCTTATAGAACGCTGGAATCGGCCTCACGCGTTGTGAGCAAGCTGTGGAAGGCTTGCGCCAATGAAGTCCCGTCCGGCCACCTGCACAACATCGCTTCTTCGTCCTGACCTGCACGGCGATCGCAGCCGACGACGCTGCTGTGTTCGCATTCCTTGTGGCACTCATGTGTGAATCAGCAGACGACATTCTGTATTGTAAAATCGTCGGTATTAAATACGATTGCAAGCAACGCTTTTTCACTCATGCCTTGCGCTGCAGCAGGCTACCGTACACTATCGTAAGTAAGCGTAAACTGCGCTAGTTTTAAATTGCAATTGTTTCAAAGAAATGCCTTTTGCATGCTGCAAATCGAAATTTTTATTTTTATTTCTGCACCTAGACGTGTTTCGCCTTTTTTTCAAGGTATCTTCAGTGGGGGATTCTGAAATATTACATGATTTGTCCATTTTACACATATGCTATGGTTTCACATCTAGGTTCAAATGGCTCTGAGCACTATGGGACTTAACAGCTGTGGTCATCAGTCCCCTAGAACTTAGATCTACTTAAACCTAACTAACCTAAGGACATCACACACATCCATGCCCGAGGCAGGATTCGAACCTGCGACCGTAGCAGTCGCACGGTTCCGGACTGCGCGCCTAGAACCGCGAGACCACCGCGGCCGGCTCGCATCTAGGATGTAGAGTTAAAAACCTAGACGTGAAACCATAACCTATGTGTAAAAAGGACAAATCATGTAATATTTCAGGACACCCACTGAAGATGCCTTGAAAAAAGGCGAAACGCGTCTGGGTGCATAAATAAAAATAAAAATTTCGGTGTGCATCATGCAAAAGGCATTTCTTTGAAACAACTGCAATTTATACACAGCTGCTGCGAAAATGGCCACTACAAGAAACGTGCGCTAGTTTTCCTCGTAGCCTAAGCCCGTTAAGGTCATAAACGTGTTGCCTGCACGTTAGGTGTGTTGCGTACCTACTGGTCGTTACCCTATCTCGATCCCTTTGATTGCGAATGCCATCAGTGTCTATTAGCTTCCCCTAGAAAGTGGAAGCGATGAACCGTCTATAAACTGAGTGACGATGTATATGGGGTGTCCCATTTATCTAGACCACCCTAAAGAACTGTTTGTCCAGATGCAAATTACAAAATGTTTCAAGCAAATATTCTTTAGGCGTCATGGAGACATCAATCAGCATGATTGCCTTCGCTGTAACTTTGTTTTTTACAAAGATATGAATAGCGGTATGACATTTCAAATGGCACCCTGTATTTTTTATTCGGTAATCCATTTCCTCTCCTAGAGATAAATTCAAAATGTATCACAGTGTACCATACGCTGAAACACAACGTTATTAATTACATAACACAACATTGTCTTTGGACCCAGGATCACAAATTCGTCCAATTGCTGCAAGTGTCAGAAAACAAATGAAAACCAAGTAAAAACATAACACAAAATTGACTTTGACTCTCCTGTACCATTGCCCGGGAGTAGAACATTCAAAGGTGCTCAGCGTGTGACCCTGGACACCGACACATTGGTGCACTCGTTGAATGAAAGAATTATTTACTGCTTCCATTGTTGCCTGCTGAAAAGAATTACAAGCAAGCACGATACGTTCCTGCATGTCCTCTGGAGTTGTTGGAATATCGTGATAGACAACGTCTTTAATGCATCCCATAAGAAAAAAGTCCAGAGGATTTAAATCAGGAGACCTATCAGGCCAAGTAACTGTTCCTCCTCGACCAATCCATCTGGCAGGATACCTTCGGTTCAGAAGACGACGTGCACGCAAGGCATTATGTGCTGGTCATCCATTCTGGTTCTTAGCGTCACTTCATCCAGAAGTGGAGGAAGAATTCGTCTGAGGAAGTTGCCATGCGCTAGACTACCACTGATGAAATAACGTCCAATAATTGTAGTACTAAGCATCCCACACCAGACGCTAACTCTCCATTGACACTGATGTTCCACCTGTCTAAGCCATCGTTGGTTGTCACTGGACCAATAATGCATGTTCCTTGTATTTTACTGTCCTTTGTTTGAGAAGGAACATTCACCGGTAAATAGAACATTGGAGAAGAAGACTTTTATCCATTGTGGATGTGGAACACTGCGACTGTGGTGTGAAAAGGTTTTCAGAAATTACTGCAACCAGTCGCCTTTTATGTAGATGTATTTTATTTAACCATGACCGGTTTCGAGCTGCCTAGCAACTCATCATCAGATGGTATATACATTTAGTGCTTTTTTGTACCCATTGTGTGGGTGGTTGAGTATCTGTGGAGATAAATCTTTCTGCAGGTATATAAAGAGATATATATATACCTGCAGAAAGATTTATCTCCACAGATACTCAACCACCCACACAATGGGTACAAAAAAGCACTAAATGTATATACCATCTGATGATGAGTTGCTAGGCAGCTCGAAACCGGTCATGGTTAAATAAAATACATCTACATAAAAGGCGACTGGTTGCAGTAATTTCTGAAAACCATTGGAGAAGTTCATGTTGGCGAGGATTTGCTGCCGTGCCCACTGACAGAACTGTACACGATTCTGGAAATCATTCCCATGCTATTCTTGATGAAGGTGTACATGGTAAGGATGGAACCGGTGACGTGTAAGAATACGATGTACACTGGTTTTAAGAATGTCACTCTCGTGTTCAAGCTGTCGTGTGCTGACATGTGGATTCATAGCAACGGAAGCGAGAACAGTAACTTCGGCACCGTCTGTGCGAGTGCTACGACGATTGCGTTGTCGTGAGTTGAAACTTCCGTTTCCTGAAGCGTCGCAACAAGACGAGAAAACTTCCGTCAGGAAGGTGGGTTCTTGTCAGGATATTGCTCTCTGCACATTTCCACTGCCTGCGTAACATTTCGCCTACCCTCAACAATAACAACAAAAGAAACGTTATGTCGATGCAGTTTGTAGGAAGGACAGCCTTTACTGTATGTCTACTCTACACAACAGTATTTAAAAGGACTAAACTACTGTACTAAATGTACCCATACATAAGAAAACAGTACTGCAATTACTGTTCTGCTTACTTACATTCCCCATATATGAGTAGCATTTCTACCTTCTCATCGTTGGTGTACATTCTGTTCACACAACTGACGGTTGACGGAATGATAGGTGTGTACTCTCCTTATGTTTACATTTGTCTTCTGTCAACGTCAGCACTTGGATGTGTTCCATTACCCCGAGTACCTGCACTAAGCGCTGGGATCGTCAGCGTCAATGTTGTATTACGTAAATAATAAAGTTGTGTTTCAGTGAATGATACACAGTGATATATTTTTGAATCTGTCTTTAGGAGAGGAAATGAATTACCAAATAAAAACTACAGCATGCCACTTAAAAAAGTTATACTGCTGTTCATATCTTTGTAGAAAAACAAAGCTACAACGACGGCAATCATCCTGAATGATGTCCCCCTGACGGCTAAAGAACGTTTGCTTGAAACGTTTTGTAATTTGCGTCTGGACAAACAGTTATTTAGGGTGGTCAAGATAAATGGGACACCCTGTATAGGACCGGGTAACTTACGGTACATTTTTTCCACGTAGTACGTAGCTTCAACACTTCGTCGTTTTGCTTTAAAACATGTTATTGTTATTCATAAACAACCATGGCACTTATCATTAATAACAGGAAACATTTGCCACACATCACGATGAAGAACGTTCTACTGTGTACAAAATAACAACAATAATTTTATAGTTTATGTGTATGCATGTAAACTATACTTGCATCATCAGTAACTGCTTTGGTTGTGTAGAAGAGCAGAAGTTACGTTGTCAACTAATTTTTATTACATATAAATTGCAATTTATATTTTGTAAGGATATAAAACACACAATAGACTAACACTGAACATTGTGCGGTTCTAATTATGTGCAAAAATAAAGCAAAAAGAACAGCTTCCAGTTCCAGTTTTTCCATTATACGTTCATTTACGTTTCTTTCCCTATCAATGTTACCAATAATACCTGTAATCCTGCCCTTTACTACGTCATTTATTTATTGTACTAAAACTACCGAAACGTAGTTTTGGTAGAGATCAACTCTAATTGGGACGTATGACAGTCACTCACACTAGTTCCCAAGTTCAGCATCCTAAACCAGTAGCATCACCTCACCTGTTAAGTTTTCATGCCCATCAAAAATATTGACCAAGGAGTGCGCGCTACAGCGTTCTCAAGTTGACAGAGTTCGATAGCGAGTGTTACATTATATGAATAGACTACAGGGTATGGGTAGCATTAAGGAAGTAGAAAAATATGAGAAATCTATTACCTCGTTACAGATTCAATTTCAGGGTTTACAAGTCCCTATAAAAGCGCAATTGAGTAAGATTTCAGAGCTTTCATACGGTGAAAGAAATTGACAGCCAGTGGCGGAATAGCGACAGTTTGCTGTCCGGATACTTTGAACATATTTCTGAATTATTTGCTTCTAGAGTGTGCTGAAAACTAATGCCACCGATTTTTTGTGTGAAAATTCTTGAAGTTTTTTTTTTTTAAATAAAACAAACGTTATTATGAGTCGGCATCTTTAGTCTTCATGACTACATAATTATTTCTCAGCTCTTAGAGGTTTTTAATAAAACAAACGCTATTAACATTATTCATCTGTACCCTTCATGTGTGTATATGTATTTCTCAACATAGTGACCCTAGCGACGAACACGTTTCTTCCTGTGAGGGGCCAGTTTGTTGCTACCATCAGTGTACAGTGTTTGACTTCGTTGACGGAGCCACAACCTCACCACTGCTTACACCGCTTCGTCACTATCAAAGTGAATCCTTGAAGGTTTTCTTTGAGTTTTGGAAACAAATGAAAATCGGTTGAGGCCAAGTTGGGACTGTATGAAGGATGATCTCTGTCAGTCAACTGAAGGAGTCGGACTGTTGCAGATGTCGGAGCGCTAGTGTGTGATCTGGCATCGTCATACTGAAGGAGAGGGTGTTCTACGGTGGACAAACTCTTCGAATTCATGCTTTCAGTTTTTTTCTCACGCACCGACTGACTTATTTTACAAACCACCAAGTTACACGTTACAATTCGGAGCCCTCTAGCGGCACAGGTTTGCAGTTCGCGTCAGCGAAGACGGAGAGTCGACCGAGAAATATCCATGACATGCAATTCCGCAGTCAATATTGAGAATAGAATAAAAAATTCGGAGCCATTATTTTTCAGCACTTCCTCGTATGTTACCTATTCCTTCTCGAGCTACTGGATGAAGGAGAAGTAATAAAGTTAAAGGAATTTCATTGTATCAGGTATTGGAACTAATGGTCTCTGTCACACATCGCTCTAACACAGCTTGACATGATTTAGTGGTTAAATTATATTTTAGGGTACAGGATCCCTGTGAGCCACTGCAGGACTATGTCAACAGAATTGAAAAAGCACGCAATGGACATCCCTCGCCTTTTCTAAGGATTAAATCGTTAATAACTTATCTGAACGCGTATGCTCGAAGGATAGAATGCAATTAACGTTCAGTACGTGAGCAAGATGTTTTGTGCGGTTGGAGCAAGTTATTTCAAAAGTTGAAGCTGTACGGAAACCTGAAAGGAAAGATCTGTGTGAGAGGGACTTGGCGTTGGTAAGGGAGAAGAATAGACAAGCCCCTATTGAGGAACATAATATGGTAAAATCAGATGTTTCATGTGTAACTATCCGGGTCATTTGGCCAGTAACTGTACATAAAAGGGGAAGCGGGATGATAATAAATAACATGAAAGAATCCGGGTGCCGCTGCCAGATTCACGATGTTATGAGACCCTTGTCACACGTTCTTTTTAGGTTCCTTCAGCACGTGCTGAAATTAATGGAGAACCTATATGTTCCCTGCTTGATACGGATATTTCTCTAACTGATTAGTCAAGTATTTTTACGTGGCAAATTCAAGTGAAATGTCTTTGTTTTGCGACCTGTGGTTACGTTATGTATTCAATAATTTTCATGACCGTGATCACACAGGGGCTATTTGTCCTGGTAATTTTAGGAACGTAATTTGTTCGTTATGTAATGTTAATCCCCAGTTGGTGTGATAAGAGATTTTCCTTTGATTTCACTCCTTTCATGGCTACTGTAATCAGTCTGCATGTTGCGCAAGAGAGTGTGCACTCAGCGGTTAGTGACAGTGGTGCTAGATCAGTATCTGATTACGAACTGAGTTAATCGAACCTTAGGCGGCGTGAACGGTTGGAGAACTTGTGTGAAGAATTTAGGGGCGTTCCGACAAATCGACTAGGACTGGTAAGGTGCGGAAGATGAAATAGAACTGACTATTCCGGTTATACATTGTCCTTACCATCTACGACCCATACGAATGAAGCGATTAAAAGTGACAGTGGATAAGATGCTGAGGGAATTGCTTACTACTCCTTCCAAGTTCCACACTCTTCATCTATTTTTCTGGTTGAAAAACTCAGGGAGGATTACCTATGGTGGATTAACACACCCCCAATATGAACACTGTTTTAATGACTGGTCCGTTGCCGGATTTGCACACCTGATTTTCGTGATTTCAAAAGACAAAGATATTCACAACCTTTGACCTAAATCTCGCTTATTTCCGACTGCCTTTAGCTGAGGAGTCGAAACCAGTAATGGCCTTTGCCACTGGAAAATCTTTGAGTATAATCGGGTTTCCTTTTGGCCTTCTATTGGAGCAGCAGAACTGTCACGTATTCTAGATAACGTCCTTTTTTTACCGTTTGTTTCACTCTCAAGTTCAGTTGCGTTTATCACTGCTTAGATTATTCGGTTATTTTTAATCGAGATCGTTAGGAGCATCTGGGCTATGTTAAGGAAGTTCTTCAATGTTTACTAGAGGCTGCAATTACCGTAAAACCATCAAACGTAAAATCTACCCAGCCAGAGATTTCCTTTGTAGGACATATAGCGTCTCCAACAGGAGTAATTATTTATACCTGCGCACGGCCTAGAAATGTGAAGCCAGTAGCTCGTTTCATAGGAATTCTTTCTTTCTCTAGTCCGTTCCGAATTTCACCAATTACCAGTCCCACTTAAGTGACTTATAGAGAAAAGGGAAAAGGTTTTAGTGAGGTCTGCTGTAGAAGGCATCGTTTGGAACCCTACAGATGGTTCTGTCAAGCGGTCCAGTGGCAGCAAATTTCCGATTTCTGGAATCAACTTATTGTCCAGACAGACATTTCTATATCTGGGGTGGCCGCTATCCTACTGGGAGCTGTCCTATTGCTTACGCGTCCTAAACCCATTCCTATCTGGAAGCGAAATGTTCTGTATATGAACTTGAGGCTTTGGCAGAGATGTTTGCCTTAGGGGAACTTAAGATGCATTTAGAACACTGTATGGTTTAGCTGTTAACCAAGCCCTTACACCCATACCTCCAGATGCCAGACGCTCACATAAGTACAAAACATTGTGTGTCGATAGTATATCAACAAAAACACAGGTTCGTGCTGTGTGCTGTCGTCCAGTAGAAGATGTGTCAACTGTACTAAAAAGTAACATCATAACTACGGAGTCTGCACAAACCGTATCTGTGAGGTCCGAATTTGAAGACGTCTGGTAGAGCCGGCACCGTAGCTCAGCGTATTCGGTCAGATGGTTAACTGCTCTCTGTAATGAAAAAAACTGAGTTAATGGATCTATGTTGAAGTTGAACAAACAGAACGAACGATAACGAATAAAATGGAATAAAGAGAAAAAGGTATGTAGGTTGGTAAGTTATTGGAGCATCAGATCGTTGTACTAAAGATCATGATTTCGAAACCCAATGATGACAATTTTTTTTTACAAATTGCGCGTGAAATTATTGTATGGGAGAACATTTTCTGCCATATGAAAGGACGTTTCAGAGTTTGTAGCAATGTTCTTTTGGCAGTCTGCTTTCGCTTCGTTAGTTAAAAGAAAAAACCTATAGAGTACATTTGTACACATAGGTGTGATGTTACCTGTTCAAACGTATGCAATAGGTTTGCTACTTTCAACCAACGGAGCGAAAGCAGACTGCCAAAAGAACAGTACTACGAAATACGATACGTCCTTTTACATGGCAGAAAAATTTTCTTCCATATAACAATTTCAAGCGTAATCTGTTAAAAAAAGTCACTGTAGGAGGGTTTAGTGCTCGGTACCTTTAGTGCGACAATTTGACGATCTACCAACTCACCTACCAAAGAACTTCAATTTAGTGCTCGGAGATATGGTTTAGCAGTACTCCCTAGTTCTGGCGTTACTTTTAATTACCGTTTACGTATCCTGTACTGAACGACAGCACAGAGACCAAACTACATCGGTGTTTTGGTTGATACTCTATCGCCACACGTTTGGCAGCGATCTGAGTATCTGACTTCTGGAGGTTTGGGTGTTAGTTGGGCGCTTGCCAGGCCGTGGCTGACAGGAGGGTAGTCACGATCTCAGCGTTTCAGTTAAACACATACAGGGTGCAGACAACGTGGTTGCTGATGTTCTGAGCCGCATTTTCGGCGAGAACAAGGAAAATATCCAGGAAGAGGGAAAGCTACAGGTTATAACAGCGAAACTGGGGAAGCAGGAAGCCTGATTTTGATGGGACTTCTGCTTCCATTTCAGGACGTTGCTCAACAACGAGATGTACCCCCAGAGTTGGTACCCATTAAGCAGTGTTCGGAAAATGGAGAGATATTCATACCTTGTCCAGCTAAGGGACGCAGTTGAGATAAAATTGTGTTTCTATGAGGACTAGTACCATGTATGTTCAAGTACCATCATGGAACAGCTTACAGCGCCATTGAGGAATCTTTAAAGCTGGAATGAAGATCCAAGAGAACTTTAATAGGACATCCAGAAGTTGGTGCAGCCTTGTAAGACCTGTTGCCTAATGCGTTAAATGCCCCACAATTTTTACTGTTCTTCCATATTATACAAACCTTGGTGAACAAAGCGTACATTGATTCTGTCGGTCAGTTTCCACGGTCAAAAGAGGGAAATCATTTCGAGCTAGTTATAGTGGACGGGCAGACGCCGTTTTGTTGGTTAATCCTCAGCAGGAACGTTAATGCGCCGACAACGACAAAAGGTCTGAAGGAAACTCTCGGTACTTTGGCGTCGTTAAGAACCCTAGTACCCGATAATGAAACGGCTTTTACGTCAGCGGCGTTTAGGAGCATTTGTTTCGAGATGGTAGTAGCGTATACTACAATACCGCATCAACAGCCGAATCCTTCATTTGCGGAATGCCTCATTTGAAATTTACGAGCCGCGCTCGTTGCCTTCCGTCAAAACCATCACGCTTGTTATGACCGGACGAAACTGCAATCGTCCGGGCAAAACTATGAGTTCTCTGATTGCTCTAGAAGATGGCTCATTCGAAGTACGATAAATGAAGTTTTAGTTCACTTTTTACAGAAATGAATAAAAAGATATACTTGATACTCTCGTTGACACAGGAGTGATTGAGTTTTTTGCAACCGTCATTCTGATTAACAAACTGTTCTCTTGAAGTACAATGTTCAACATTAACGAACATACACTACTGGCCATTGAAATTGCTCCGCCAAGAAGAAATGCAGATGATAAACGGGTATTCATTGGACAAATACATTATACTACAAATGACATGTGATTACATGTTCTCGCAATTTGGGTGCATAGATCCTGAGAAATCAGTACCCAGAACAACCACTTTTGGCCATAATAACGGCCTTGATATGCCTGGGCATTGAGTCAAACAGAGCTTGGATGCCGTGTACAGGTACAAGTGCCCATGCAGCTTCAACACGATACCACAGTTCATCAAGAGCAGTGACTGACGTATTGTGACGACACAGTTGCTCGACCACCATTGACCAGACGTTTTCAATTGGTGAGAGACCTGGAGAATGTGCTGGCCAGGGCAGCAGTCGAACATTTTCTGTATCCAGAAAAGCCCCTTACAGGACCTGCAACATGCGGTCGTACATTATCCTGCTGAATTGTAGGGTTTCGCAGGGATCGAATGAAGGGTACAGCCACGGATCGTAACACATCTGAAATGTAACGTCCACTGTTCAAACTGCCGTCAATGCGAACAAGAGGTGACCTAGACTTGTAACCAATGGCACCCCATACCGTCACGCCGGGTGATACGCCAGTATGGCGATGACGAATACAAGCTTCCAATGTGCGTTCACATCGATGTCGCCAAACACGGATGCGACCATCATGATGCTGTAAACAGAACCTGGATTCATCCGAATGTGCGATCACCGCGATGTCGCCAAACTTGGATGCGACCATCATGATGCTGTAAACAGAACCTGGATTCATCCGAAGAAATGTTTTCCCATTGGTGCACCCAGGTTCGTCGTTGAGTACAGCATCGCAGGCGCTCCTGTCTGTTATGCAGCGTCAAGGGTAACCGCAGCCACGGTCTCCGAGCTGATAGTCCATGCTGCTGCGAACGTCGTCGAACTGTTCGTGCATGTGGTTGTTGTCTTGCAAACGTACCCATCTGTTGACTCAGGGATCGAGACGTGGCTGCACGATCCGTTACAGCCATGCGAATAAGATGCCTGTCATCTCGACTGCTAGTGATACGAGGCCGTTGGGATCCAGCACGGCGTTCCGTATTAGCCTCCTGAACCCACCGATTCCATATCCTGCTAACAGTCCTTGGATCTCGACCAACGCGAGTAGCAATGTCGCGATACGATAAACCGCAATCGCGATAGGCTACAATCCGCCCTTTATCAAAGTCGGAAACGTGATGGTACACATTTCTCCTCCTTACACGAGGCATCACAACAACGTTTCGCCGGTCAACTGCTGTTTGTGTATGAGAAATCGGTTGGAAACGTTCCTCATGTCAGCACGTTGTAGGTGTCGCCACCTTGTGTGAATGCTGTGAAAAGCTAATCATTTGCATATCACAGCATCTTCTTCCTGTTGGTTAAATTTCGCGTCTGCTTCAGCTGAGCTCCGTAACTGGGTAAGAGCTTCCATGATCGGCTCTATTTGACCTCCGTGCTAGGGGGTTTCTGTACTGAGAGAGAAGGCATGTCTTCTTCAGTCTCTCCCATTCACCATTGCGGATTACAGCGAGACGTCGCTAATGTCTTTGCTATAGTTTTGCATTGGCGACGTTGGTGTGGCATCAAGATCTTTGAGTGATACCACAACACTCACTGGAATATGTCCTTGTACTGGTTGAGTTACATGCTTGACACGCCTGTCCATTTAGTGCACGGGGGTACCTCAGCCAGTCCTATATTTCCATTCAATCTTAATATGCCCTCCTCCAACCTGTAGACTCTGAATGACTAATGCTGCGCAGATCCAAGAGATGCGGGAATGGCCGAACAAAAATATGAAAATCGTTAAAGATTTGCTCACTGTTATAGTGTGGAGAGGCGACCCACCTCATTGAAGCCAAATGGTCAGATATTTGTTAAATATTTTGGTGCGGTAAGCAAGGGGACCCGTAAGATCATGGACCAGCTTCTTCTCTGTTTCAGGGGTCCTGTTCAAATGGTACAGATCATCACTCTATTTACTATACTGGTAAGGCATCCAAAGAGAGGGTTAATATCTCGCAGACTAGGCTAATCTGGGTGGAGGCTTTTTCTTAATGTAACTTATCTTTTACCCGATTGTTCTTATTTTGCGTATTTCTTAGTAATCCTGTACCATAATGTTCTGTGCTATTTAGTGGTACAATTTAATCAAATTAAGTTTTTTATGCAGTCAGGTGAGTGTTCTATTTCACAGATGAAACCTCTTTTTTTATTTTTGAATTTTTTTTCTTGTAAGTAATGATAAATAAGATTGTATATTTGCGTTATAATTAGTTGCAATTGATCAAATCTTATCATCCTATCAAACATAAGGATTTAAATATCCACCATGTAAACTGTTTAGTTTTGGATGAAAAAAAAAAGACCAGGAGAAAGCAAATTTCCTCTTATAAACCAACTGAAGAAACAACCGTAGACGAAAGTGACACTTGACAACGCATGAGATGCTTTTATACCATGGTCAGATGCCCATTTCTTGTGGTTTTCAGAGGTTGTTTGCAATA
The DNA here is from genome assembly GCF_021461395.2 of Schistocerca americana. Lineage (NCBI taxonomy): Eukaryota > Metazoa > Arthropoda > Insecta > Orthoptera > Acrididae > Schistocerca > Schistocerca americana. The sequence goes on along the minus strand of NC_060125.1, from coordinate 477,795,088 downwards.
TTTTTACAAAGAACGAGGTAGGGGGAAGGTTAACACTGTTATCACCGATATCTTGCGCTTTTAATATAATGTTTTTTTAAATGTTCTTTATAGGTCATTGCAACGAGCATTGAATAGTACGATACCAAAAAATCACTACTGTAGGTGGAGAGACAACTGAATAATGAAGTAATAGAGCTTTGATATCAATTTACACAAAATGGTTAAAATGTAAGCTGACTCACTGTCATTCCAAAGAGTTGAACATGCAATCGGTCTGAGTGAGTTCGACTATATTAATTTAGACTACTGTTAAATGTTTATGAGACTGATTTCAAGCAGGAGCTTTAAGTTGAATTGTAGATTAAAATGGCAGTGCTCACTGATCGAAAATGTTTTTGTTTTACCTTTCTGTACGTACCTGAGTATTAGACTAGTCGGCATATGTCAGCTACAGAGGTAATCTGATTAATTCTGAGTGCGTGAGTCATAAGGGACTTCGGCACTATTAACTGGTGCTGAACTTCCTGCTAAATTTTTTTGGTGCTCTGCTTTCATTCGCATTCAATGTAATAAAGTAAATTTTTTTCTCCTTTTTAATATTTTAAATAATATCATACGTTCCATTTTTGAACAATGGAATTTTATTTGGCTTTCAAGATTTTTATGTAGTGTAAATGCAACACTTGATTTTAATATGTTTGATTGTTATTATGTTCGTTCCTTGGTGTTTCGCAATCACTGCGATTTAAATTCGACTCTGTTGTCTCTTCCTCTTGGTTTCTATTGACGAAGCGTTGTCTTGTCAATAACTTCTTGTTGTTGACTTGCCTATCCCGGTGAGTGGTTCAAAATTAAAACAGGTTATAGTGAAATTCTGTAAACAGAGACTTTACGTGGTTAGTAAATAAATAATTAAAAGCATATGTTCACTCACAAATCAACCCATTACTACCACTCCCACCACCACCATTACACTTGTAATGCAATTACAGATAATTATGATGGAAACAGCTGCTATCTTATTTCCATACCAAAAGTCGATAGTCGATAGTTAATCGTTTCTACAGTTCATTAGGTAACACCGGCACTGCACAACTTTCGCTGCAGTGAAGTTACATGGCACTTTTGTGCCAAATCTGGCGCCAGTACATTTCTTCCTCCTGCAATAAATCGCTGAATTTCTCAAGTCTTGAGTCGCGTAGCACGCCGGAAACATCGCTGAAGTTCCCAAAGGGTCGCCCTTCCATTTTCCTCAAGAATTATCCGTGCACCCTCGAAAACACTATATATGGGTGTCTCGCACATTTCTCAGAACAGGGGAATTTATTGCCTGTCACGGGTTTGCGGACTGAACACAACGGTACCCGCAGGACATTTCGTACCTACCTGCTTCCTTTTGTGTCCATAAAACGTTGCACATGTACGGTAAGAAAGGAATGAGAAGAAAGCGAAACAAATACATCTGCAGACATCCCACTATCGTTGATTTACAGAACGGATAATAAATGAAAAATTGTTGTTTACGGCACAGAGATAGCGCAACCTCAAGAAATAAAAGTTTACTTACTACTCCGTCCAGAATAAACACAATGTAGTACCAATCAAGAACAATTCAGATAATTGTGGGCAATTAGAAATGTTACAGCTCATATATATTTTCAAACAAACATCTATAAATTTAAATCAAGGGTCAGAAAATTCGTCTGCCGATCCCATCGATTATTATAACATTATCTGCTCTGGCCACAGAGAAAAATACACAGTTTCAGTTACACTTAATATTTAAATCACCCCTCCCGCAGGGCTTTCCTTTTTCAGATTTCTTTCACTCAAACTGCAGGTTCAGTGACCACTTTTACAGAAAGCAGTTAACTAAAAAAAATTTTGATGACATTTCTTTTCCATTCCTACAACGTAAAATAAGTCAAGTTTTTCTTTTGCTAAAGTATAACTAATTTTGGTAAGCTCGATAATACATTTTCCTCAACGAGAATAATTAACAAGCCTTATTCCTTTTTGTGATGTTGTTGCCTCTAGTCCGAAGACAGATTTCATACATCTGTCCACGGTACTATGTCCACTGCAAGCTAATTCTCTCCGAATAACTGTAGCAAACCACATCCATTTGAGCATGCTTACTGTACTCGTCTCTTGCGCCCCCCCCCCCCCTATGTAATTTAAACTCCATACACTTCCCTTCAGTACTGAAATTACGATTCCTTGATATCTCAGAATGTGCCCTATCAACCGATCCTATTTTTAAGTTACGCCACAAATTTAATTTCTCTCCAGTTCTGTTCGGTACCTCGTCATTCGTTACGAGATCTACCCATCTAACTTCTAGCATTCTTCTGTAGCACCACATTTCAAATGCTTCTATTCTCTTTTTGCCTGCACTGTTTACTGTTCACGTTTCACTTCAGTACATGCAACACTCTAGATAAATAGCTTCAAAAAAAGACTTCCTAACACTTAAATTTATATTCTATGTTAACAAATTTGTTTCCTTCAGAAACTCGCACATTGCTATTGCCAGTCTATATTTTATATCCTGTCTACTTCGGCCACCATCACTTAATTTACAGCCCAAATAGCATAATTCATGTGATACTTATAGTTCCCCATTTCCTATCCTAATTCCTTCAGCATCACATTAGTTGTTCCACAAAATTAAGGCCAACAGCCGGACATTCATAACTTCCTGCCACAATATTTCGGCGCAAAGTGTTCTGGCCATCTTCAGGTGGTACTGGCCAAAACGCATTGAGCTCTGGTATTTAAATGCCCCGCCGACAAATGCGTGGTGGAGTCATTTGGCGTTGCGCGTGCGCTATTTGAGCGCGTTCGATTCTGCTGCGCCGCGCGCCCTCCGTGGTGAAAACTCGCTGCACCGATATCAATACAAATTGTCTTCCCGCGGTTCCACTACAGAACTACGCCGGGTAAGGAGATCACGAAGTTTTTCAACGATTGGACTCCATGTCGAATTCAACTGAAATCCCCCGTCTCGCTTAATAAGAGACTCACTATCAGACAGTCGTATTTGCACGGATTCATTAATAACAGAACTCCAAAAGTTAGACGTATGGGCCACAATTTTGGTCTCACTGTAATTCATTACATGACCAGGTGAAATACTGTGTTCGGCGATGGCAGATTTTCAAGACTGAAGGAGGCGAGTATGCCGCTGATCAAACATCCACAGTTAGCCCAAAATTTTGTAAAACAATATGTACGCCGTGGAAGTTTTAAATCTCACATCACCTTAGTTAATTCCACTAAATTCCATTACCCTTATTTACCTCTTGTTGATGTTGATCTTACATCCTCTTCTCAAGACAATGTCCATTCCGTTCAACTGCTCTTCCAGGTCCTTTGTTGCCTGTAACAGGACTACAATGTCGTTGGCCAACGTAGAAGTTTTTATTTCTTCTCTATAAGTTTTAATTCCGTCTATAAATTTTTCTTTGGCCTATTTTGCAGCTTTTCCAGTGGTAAGTTGAATAACACTGGAAATAGGCTACAACCCTGTCTCACTTCCTCCTCAACCACTGCTTCCCTTTTATGCCCCTCTACACTAATAACTGCTGTCTGGTTTCAGTACAATTTGTATATCAACTTTTAGTCTCTCAACTTTTACCCGTTCGGTGCGCAATTTGAATAACATCGAGAATAGGCTACAATCGTGTCTCACACCCTTCTCAACCACTGCTTCCCTTTCATATCCTTCGACTCTAGTAACTGCCGTCTGGTTTCGGGACAATTTGTATATCAACTTTTGCTTCATGTGTTTTACACCTACCACCTACCACCTGCAGAATTTCAAAGAGTATACTTTGGCCATTTTTATCAAAAGCTTTCTCTAAGTCTACAAAAGGTATAAATTTAGGTTTGCCTTTCATTAATCTCTCTTCAAAGGTAAGTCGTAGGATCAATTTCCTTGCATGTTCCAACGTTTCTCTGGGACCGAAGCTGATCTTCCCCAAATGCATCTTCCACCGATTCCTCCATTCTTTCTGTTTATATTTTGCAAACATGACCTATTAAACTGATAGTTCGGTAAGAGTAGACTGAAGTATAAGAGAATCATCCGGATGAATCGGTGAGGAAGGATGTGGGATGCCTAGGTACTGAGGAGCAATGCGACGCGTTTGAAGTTCGCTAAGGATGTGAATACTGTGACAGGAGTATCAGGGTAAACACATCAGTTGAAAAGGAGTGGACATACCTAAAAAGAGCAATCAGAGGAGTTGGACAGACATAAGTACGAAGAAAGTAACTGAGAGGAATGAAATTTAGGGAATTCATTTGTATACTTAACATATTAGGCGATTAACATTGTAAGATAACTGTTTAATGTAAGTGCGAGATAACCCGTTGCAAACGTGGAACACTGGCACATTAACAACAGGTGCAATCGCCAGAATGTTGCTTTCATGAATGCAAACGTGCATGCATTGTTTTATATGGATGCCGGAAATCAACTTGCTGGATGGGGCCGGCCGCGGTGGCCGAGCGGTTCTAGGCACTTCAGTACGGAACCGCGCGACTGCTACAGTCGCAGGTTCGAATCCTTCCTCGGGCATGGATGTGTGTGATGTCCTTAGGTTAATTAGGTTTAAGTAGTTCTAAGTTCTAGAGGACTGATGACCTCGGATGTTAAGTTCCATAGTGCATAGAGTCATTTGAACCATTTTGATGGATGGAGTTCCATGTCTGCTGCACTTGGTTAGCCAATACAGAGACGGTTAATGGTGTTTGTGGATGACGCAGAAGTTGTTCGATGAAGTCCTATATGTGCCCGATTGGAGACAGACTTGGTGACTGAGTCGGCCAAGGCAACATGTTGACACTTTGTACAACATGTTGGGTTACAACAGCGGTATGTGGGCGAGCGTTATCCTGTTGAAACACTCCCCATGGGATGCATTTCATGAATGGCAGCACAGCTTGTCGAATCACCTGACTGACACACAAAGTTGCTGCCAGGATGCGTGGGATAACGACGAGAGTGCTACTGCTGTCATACGAAATTACATCCCAGACCTTAACTCCAGGTGTGGGTCCAGTTTGTCTGGCACGCAGACTGGTTGTTTGCAGGCCCTGAACAACCCACGGCCATTACTGGCACAGAGCCAGAAAGAACTTTATTGAGAAAACACAACATACATCCACTGTCCTCCAATGAGCTCACACTTAACACCACTGAAGTCGCAAATGGCTGTGATATGGGGTCAGTAGAATGCACGCTCCAGTGCGTCTGTCACGGAGCTGTCCTTAGAGTAACCTGCTGTATATTCAGTATGATGGGCCACAGCCACACGCCGAAAACGATGGTATTTCGTCTCGGTAGTGCCATATGTTCAACAGCCCAGTCTTCTTGTGACCGAATATTCTCGTGACTACCGTTGCCAGCAGTCATTCCTGCCAAGTCTTTTTGCGATATCGCAGAAGGAACATGCTCCTTCTTGTAGCTCTGTTACACCATCTCGTTCAAACTCAGTGAGCTGTTGATAGTGGCGTCCTTGTCGCCTTAAAGGCATTCCTGACTAACATCGACTCATCACGCCCAATCTCACGACCGTTACAGCGTGTATTTAAAGCAAACGATTTCCATCCTAATAGTGGCGCTACTAACGCCAATCTTACGCGTCTGGCGCGAAATTTAGACAGCATCTATCAAACGTAGAAACACGCCTGCCATCTTTGCTTTATGTCGCACAACTCTTTTTGGTGCTGCGTTTTTTTTCCGTCAGTGTATATACATACTCTGAGAGCTCCTTCACAGTACATCGTGGAGGGGAGATCACACCAATTACCGCTTATATTTCCTTTTGTATTTGCGACAGCGGCGAGAGAGAAATGACGGTAGGCTTCTGCATAAGTGCTCTAATACCTCTTGTCTTGTTCTCGTGATTTCTACATGACATTTACGATGGTGGATGGATAATCGTCACAGTCTTCTTCGAATACAGATTCTCTAAATTTACTCAGCAACGTTTCGGAAGAAGCAAATCGTCTTCTTCCAAGAATTTTCGTTTAATTTCCCCATGCATTCTTGTTATACTTTCGTATTGGCTACACCGGTCTATTACGATCCAAGCATAGCGGCTTAGAGTTCGTTCGATGTCTTTGATATGCTAACTTGATAAGGATTCGAAACACTGGAACAGTAATCTAGAATTCAGAAGTCGAAACGATTAATTTTAATAGCGCAACGTACAGTTATTATGTCAGTGGTAGAACCATTTTGATGTGCCATAAGGCACATTAATTTGGATTTGTATACGGTTCTTAAACCATTAAATAATGCACTTTTCATCTGTCTCAATGTTGAGTAATTATATATTCCGTATCTGTGCGTTATTGTTTTCAAGCAAGATGAGCACTATCACAACTGGCCTGGAGGTTCAATGATTCTCGAACGTACTTAGTTTCAAAACATCCTCCTTCATGCATATGGCATTCTCTGTACATTTCTCTTTAATAGCTAAAGCCTAAGCAGATTTAGAATATGTATACATCACTACCACAATTACATAGAACCATGGTCGTCTTGCAAATACTGTCTGAGGTCGAGAAGAACGCGGTTTCATATCTCACTGAGTCCTTTAATAACCACATGCCTGCCGGAGAATAACTTTGAATTGATTTTTGACAACTGTGTCCACACACAAGAAGTTAGAAACATTCTACCTTATCGTTTTGATATCTGAAGCATTTGTATTCAAAACGTTTTGATGTTTCTAACCTGCTGAAATGTTTCAAACAACAGCGTTAACATATCCCTAATGATAATTTTATACTTTATATGAGATCGTTTTCATGACTTGTCTGTAGATGTTTGATGAAAGTTCGTGATTTTCAAAATTTCGTCACACCGCTTTAGACATTTACTCATCACAGCGGAAAGTTTCATCACGAATATTATCCAGCAAACCCTGTGTTCCTTCGAATTCCCTGTCACCACTCCTTATGACACATTCCTCTAAAGTTACATATAAGCCTCCTAGCATTAGTAACTTCCAGGCATTTTTATACTGACGTACGGTAGTTCCGTCCAGCTGACTGCTTTGTCTCCATGAGAGAAATTCTCGAAAGGTTTCTTCCCTCTTCTACTTCTTCTTCATCTTCTTGAATAGGTTTTATAATTATGTGATCTAGTTTCTCAATAATCAGTCTGTGTCACTCGATAGCTTTGTGTTCATCATACAGCGGCTACGGCTTTTGGCGAAGTCCTCCTCGTTTCGCAGATAGCACACGGTGTCGCCACGTTATACACTATACAGACTGGGTACACGGCCGGTACACAACTATTATACACTATGGGTGCGTTTTCAGAGCCGCTTTATATAGTTCTGGATGATTTGTCAGAGAAATAGAAGTGGTTATTTTACTTAAAACAACTTCCTTTTTTTCAGTGAACCTCTGTTTATCCCGAAGAACGGTCAACAATTCCCTTTCACGTTACATAATATTTTGAGGTATTCACTCTGAGTACTGTATTCTTTCCAATAGCTATAAGATGACAGGTAGTGAAGAAATGTTTATAGAAACACCACCAGTCTCCGGCTATTAATGGCACCGCCTCCTGCCACGCTTGTTCATAGTGGTGTAATGAGTAACTCAATACTCTGGAATATACACTCCTGGAAATTGAAATAAGAACACCGTGAATTCATTGTCCCAGGAAGGGGAAACTTTATTGACACATTCCTGGGGTCAGATACATCACATGATCACACTGACAGAACCACAGTCACATAGACACAGGCAACAGAGCATGCACAATGTCGGCACTAGTACAGTGTATATCCACCATTCGCAGCAATGCAGGCTGCTATTCTCCCATGGAGACCATCGTAGAGATGCTGGATGTAGTCCTGTGGAACGGCTTGCCATGCCATTTCCACCTGGCGCCTCAGTTGGACCAGCGTTCGTGCTGGACGTGCAGACCGCGTGAGACGACGCTTCATCCAGTCCCAAACATGCTCAATGGGGGACAGATCCATAGATCTTGCTGGCCAGGGTAGTTGACTTACACCTTCTAGAGCACATTGGGTGGCACTGGATACATGCGGACGTGCATTGTCCTGTTGGAACAGCAAGTTCCCTTGCCGGTCTAGGAATGGTAGAAGGATGGGTTCGATGACGGTTTGGATGTACCGTGCACTATTCAGTGTCCCCTCGACGATCACCAGTGGTGTACGGCCAGTGTAGGAGATCGCTCCCCACACCATGATGCCGGGTGTTGGCCCTGTGTGCATCGGTCGTATGCAGTCCTGATTGTGGCGCTCACCTGCACGGCGCCAAACACGCATACGACCATCATTGGCACCAAGGCAGAAGCGACTCTCATCGCTGAAGACGACACGTCTCCATTCGTCCCTCCATTCACGCCTGTCGCGACACCACTGGAGGCGGGCTGCACGATGTTGGGGCGTGAGCGGAAGACGGCCTAACGGTGTGCGGGACCGTAGCCCAGCTTCATGGAGACGGTTGCGAATGGTCCTCGCCGATACCCCAGGAGCAACAGTGTCCCTAATTTGCTGGGAAGTCGCGGTGCGGTCCCCTACGGCACTGCGTAGGATCCTACGGTCTTGGCGTGCATCCGTGCGTCGCTGCGGTCCGGTCCCAGGTCGACGGGCACGTGCACCTTCCGCCGACCACTGGCGACAACATCGATGTACTGTGGAGACCTCACGCCCCACGTGTTGAGCAATTCGGCGGTACGTCCACCCGGCCTCCCGCATGCCCACTATACGCCCTCGCTCAAAGTCCGTCAACTGCACATACGGTTCACGTCCACGCTGTTGCGGCATGCTACCAGTGTTAAAGACTGCGATGGAGCTCCGTATGCCACGGCAAACTGGCTGACACTGACGGCGGCGGTGCACAAATGCTGCGCAGCTAGCGCCATTCGACGGCCAACACCGCGGTTCCTGGTGTGTCCGCTGTGCAGTGCGTGTGAACATTGCTTGTACAGCCCTCTCGCAGTGTCCGGAGCAAGTATGGTGGGTCTGACACACCGGTGTCAATGTGTTCTTTTTTCCATTTCCAGGAGTGTATATTTGTGATGGAAGTGGTTTCCGTAAGCCTTGTACCGCAGCTACTAAATATTTGAAGAACCTAACTATACGACACTACAAAGCTCCTGAGGGGAAATATTCTTTATTCTTTGGAAGAGTTTCGATCGAAAAGCTATTTTCAGATAACGAAGTTATCGTGGCAGCAATTACAAGGAAACTTCCTTAGAGTCAATTATTCACTATGTGTTTTGACTCCAAGGAGCGTTATCCATAAACGTACCTGTAACGGCAACGTTAGTCGACTGAAGATGATCTTTCTACCGAAACTAGTCTCGACAATAATGAATATTTCCTTAGAGCAGGTTTTAGTGGAAAATAATTAGTGTCTACATATGTTCCAGAAATTGACTGAAACCTTATTTGTGTCAGCTCTCACTTAAATATCATATTTTTTCAAATCTTAATTGGACAAATCATCCCAGTAGTCCATGAAGATGTTTTAGAAGTCGTTGAAAGACATTTCCATCCTAACAGACGAACTGCAGAAAAAATAATTTTTTTTTGAAAACTTAATATTTCAGGGGCCTTAGCAATGTTATATCCATATTTATTTCACCGCAGTTTGAGGAACCGACCTCAGTAACTCTTACAGAATCAGTAATATATAGCCGTCACGCTTTCCTGTTCTTGCTGCACACATTTTGGCTGCATGGCCAGTTACTTACCATAAACTCCATACGATAGGGTTATTTCAGATATTTCATCATAAATCAGTGCACTGACACTGAACGTATTAAAAAAGCAAGGATTATATAGGAAATAAAGATAAATTTATTAGTCACAATTAATACAACAGCATACATAAACAATTTAGCGTAATATCGTATTTCGGCCGTAATATCTTATATACTTCTCAAATTGTTTGTCAGCAAAACGGTACTAATCCCAAGCCAACGGAGGTTTCTATTGGTAATTTCTTATAGAATTTGTACACACAGTACCGCAGTTCGGTTTGTTCATCCAGCTGTCATTCAGCTGTATACCTTTCATACATCAGGTTCTTGAATGTTAATCCTCCTGAGTATACCTCTTAATATCCGTCTCATGGACGTTGTTGAAACTGCAGATTGTGTTATTATTCAGGACAAAATTTGATGATTAACCACCAACATGGGATATCAGAGGACTATAAATCGACATATTGGGTAACTGATAGCATTCCTGAGTGGATAAAACCGCTGTCCTGACGTTTGGCCTCTGGCACAAACTGACTCTCCAAAAACTATCGCTGGCACTCAGTCAGTAAATAGTAGTAATCAGTAGTACATTTGTCATCGCGAACTTGTGCTGAGCAACTGACGTGAAAACAATCTGTTTGGGGCATATTTCATGAAAGAAAAATATTATTCTCTCGTGTTTAGACCCCCTTTCTCACAGGTAGGTAAAGTGGCTTTGACTAGTGGGAAAAGTTGAGTGTTTGTAAATCGGACTCGAAATTTCACTGCACAAAAAACTTGTAAGAGTTTAGCGAAAGAGGCGTGAAACCAGCGTGTCTGCAGGCCGATCCTACGATGTGTCACGCAATATCGTTAGATGAATGTATTGATGCATCCGTGCAAGTGTTGAAATACCAGAAAAGATAGAAATTCAGGAAAAGTATTGGGGGTTGATTCCAGTAGCTCTTTAACTTAGTATTAATGATCTAGTCTCCTGAACCCACCAAAATATGAAGTTCTCACCATTTTTCTATTGGTCAAATGGGATCCTCTAAAATGCTACATCCAGTACATCTTGTTGACATTCTGAAAGCCACTTTACGGTATCCCGCGGAGGGTGATTTTGATGCCATTATTATTTCTAGCCCGCCCCTCTCGTTTGCTTCTTCCATTAGGGTACAAACTGTGCTAGAACTTAGTACAACCTATAATTTATAACTTAACTGTAATAATGCTGCCAGATATACGTGGCGCAAGTAATAATTTTCGTGAGTCTTCGTAGTTCTAAGAGCAGACCTCTCCATAAATTTTAACTTCCACACAGGAGTTTTATCATCTCCATGACGCTCTCACATCATTAAAAGTCCTTTTCTTCTTAGGATATTTATCTTAACTGTTAATCTAATGTCTAAAAGTCAAAATATTTTTGTAAGCTGTCACCTCTGACAGTGAATAACATGTTCTTAGCATTTTAACGATGAACCTCACTGCATGTATGGCATCTGCCGTTCCTTCAGCTAGTAGAGTTGCGTGCGATTTACGATAGAACTTCTTGCAGTCCTAATCTTTAATTGTTGCGTTATCAGTCTCTTAAACATTATGGTGTTTTCAAATCATTCTGAAGCTTCATCATTCTGTGTGTGAATGACACGAAAGCCCAAATCGCCTTTACATGAATTCTTTGCTAAAGGGGCCAGACTGTTAGCTAGGAACTCACCTGAGTAGTACGTATTTCTTAGAAACGTTGCATCAAGAAACGTGGTGGACTTAGAGTACTACAGGTCCTTTGACCCCGGGGGAAGTCTTTCGATTTAATCTCGTTTTCCCACATGGTGCCCCTCCGTAATAAAAAGTAGTTACAAGCTTTCTGATCAGCGTGCAGCACAGTTTCCTCGCTTTCTTCTTTTATCTATACTAATAATACGTCTATCAAAATCTAGTGTTTGTCTGCTTGTCTGTTTGAACACGATTATGTGGTTTGCGCAGGTAACTTGAAGATAACTTGGGTCACCACACAGGCCTCATTTCACCAAAATCGGATCACGGGAAACGGATATGGTGACTTAAACCTTCTACAAATGCCGTCTTGTCATATGTTTTTCTGTTTTATCACGCTAACCTTCAAAACTACTAGCAGGGGTTTTAGCAGGTAACTTGAGTGTAGCTTGGGGCACTGTATAAGCTTTATTTCCTCAAAATCGTATCGCTGAAAAAAGGATATCATATCTGAAGGGTGTATTACATTTCCGCGACTAATCTGCTGACCCGCTTCAGGTGAAATTTTGTATGGAGATAGATTGAACACCCCAGGAGAATATAAGCTATTTCAAATAGATACTTACTGGTTTGAAGAATATTCGGGCGAACTGGGAAAAAATATTTACTCTTTGGAAGAAGCCACCTACTCTTTGACTTCTGATCTTTACCACATTTGTAAAAGCGCTTTTATTGGTTGATGATTGCTGCTTCATACGATACAATGCAATGAATACAATGCTTATACAATCTACAGTGTGTGTAATCACTATTTCCATACTTTTTGTGGCATAATATACACGTTGTTTAGCGCATAGCCACTTCAATAGCGCTATGCATAGGTATGCGTTCCTCTGTACACAATACCCGGCAGTGAGGCTGGGCGTGCCGACGCATTGTGCTTTGTGACGGCGAGGGGGGGGGGGGGGCTGCAGAGTGGGCTCACATTACTAGCTACGCTGACATCCGAGGGCAGCTGATGTTACTGCACGTGCAGTAGCTTACTTATTCACCAACACTCGTCATAACAAGACTGCTGACATGCGGACACAGCTGCTTGTACAGCTATTTAATCATTAATTTGTCAACAGATATATCATCGTAGGACAATATTAATTATAGAATAGTATAACTTGTATTGTTTTGCAGCTCGAATGCGACACCTACGCTATTTTCCACATCGGGAATACAAGGGGTATTTGGAAAGTAACGAACAATAGGTCGCGATATGGAAACCACAGTGATAATCAAAACTGTTTTATTTGCAACGGTTAGCTACACCTTCCAGCTACTTCTCTTCACAGTCGCCGCTCAGACTTAGACATCTGTCGTTAGAGTTGTACCAACTTTTCAATTCCCTCGTTATAGAAGACAGCGCTTTTCGACAATTTTCTACTCTGCATTGCAACTCGTTGTCTGTGTCAAAATATTGTCTTCATAGCCAGCGCTTCATTTGAGCAGAGATGAACCTCAGGGGTAGCCAATTACGGGCTGTATTGTGGACGACCAAACACTTCCAATCGAAAATGCTGCAGGAGCATCTTCATTGCCCTTGCAGAGTGGGCCGAGAATTGCCGTGTAGAACGAACTGCATGACAGTTATGTTATGTGGATTGCATAGCTTCAGGCGAAATTTTTCTCCAGGCCCTCGTACTTGGTGGGAGAGCCTAATTTCTAGCCATCTTTACGTTCTCACTGTGAGCTCAGAACTGAAAAGAGTGACATGATGCGATCGACGGGCGTAGAGTCTACTAGGTACAGTGCCCAACACATCTGTGTGAAGCTTCATCAGATTTTCACTGTATTTTCCATTTCGCGACCGATCGTTCCTTACTTTCCGAATAACCCTCGTACCGTCTCTAGCATTTGGACAAGTTAATATCCAGATTAGAAAGGTGTTTCAACAATCGTCTTTCAGATAGCATAAATGTGAAATTTGTTGATAAAACGTTTAGACACGAGATTCTAGTGCTTACTCAGCTTAATAATTCATTGAAAACAGTACTAGTCATCCACTTAGAACTGCAGCCTGGTCGTTTCAGAGCGCTGTAGATAGTGCACACCTTTCCCAACGTGACCATGTGACCTTCTGTCGCTGTCATAGCAGTGATGTGAATGTGCTAACTGGTTGTATGGACTCAACGCAGTAAGGTGGGTCGACGGAGACACGTGGTAGAATGAGAGATACGAACTATCGTGATTGGACGTGTTCATGGCCATATCGTGAAAGAAGTGGTCCGATATGATTGTGTGTCAAAGAGGAGTGTTAGCCTGTCTAGAAGCAATGAGGCGTGAGAACAGTGGTTGTAGGAAGATCTTAAGTCACAGAAAATGGAGACGAGTGTCTCATGTTATCAATGCCAGTAGCTTTCAAACTTTTAAGCAATTCCTGTCAGTGAACGTAGATCCGTCTCAACCAGATTTCGAACGAACATTGCGAAGGAAACTGCATGCAGTAAACATTAGGAGTCAGGAGGTATTAACATCGACGTTCCGGCACCTCCCAGGGATTTTTCTTAACTCTCTGTAAAATGTCGGAATCGGAGATTTAAAACAGTACACGTGTGTTAAATCGCAACGGAGGTATAATTTGCCACTGCGCCGGTACCAGTGAAAGTGACAGTGGGTGACCAACGTGACACGATGGGCAGAGGCGTTGAGCGAGAAAGTACTCTGTGAGTGTACGGGTGCGTGTGCGTGTGCGTGTGCGTGTGCGTGTGCGTGTGCGTGTGCGTGTGTGTGTGTGTGTGTGTGTGTGTGTGTGTGTGTGTGTACAGCATACTTAAGATAAGTTGAGCTTCGTTCCCAAGTAGTGATCGTTACATATCACATTCTTTTGTTTATGACTGCCAGCAGCCCAGCAGCCTCAGCGATCTAGTAGCATTTTCTATACGTATGAGTATGTGTCTCGTGTCACATCGTGTTTAGTTTTTTGTAACTCTTCGGAAAGTCGAAATTGCACGTGAACCCGATGGACCAGGAATATCTTCATCGTCATTCACCGCCAAATGCTTTATTTCACCGAGCAGCTGCAATACGACTGTTTGAAAACATGATGTCATAGTCATGAAGACTACCAACTTGTGCCGATATGCACTGAACAGAAATAGGAGGCAAAGTGACACTGATAATGGGACAGACAGTAGTACCTGCTGTTTATATCAAATTTTGAGGTTTCATTGTTTTGATTATAAGCAATTACGTTTTAAAAACCTGAATTACAGAACAGTATTTTGTGAAAAATATGTTTTCTCAGTGTAAGTTTTATCACAAATTTTCAGTAATCGACATTTCTGACTTTTTGCGGTCATGCGTGGGGGGTGGGGGGTGGGGGAAGGGGGGTGGGGAAGTGTTATATGGTCGAATGGGTGTGTTGCAGCACCTAAAATTTTAAATTTTAGATATTAGGCATTGGAGTCGGGTAGCTCACGGAAAGCTGTATACACATCAACAGATAAAGCTACATGTCGTGTGGATGCGTCCAGTGTGGTCCGACGAGCAACATTTTGCGCCTTTTCAAATCATGCCTGCTTCCTAGACAGAGACTGCAAGTTAAAAAGTTTAATCCGCAGTGCGTGGAAGGTGTCGTTTCGGCCGGAGGTAGTACTGCTATGTTTTCGGAGTGTTTTTCGTACCACGAATTGGACAGGCACATTAAGATCCTCCGTGTCATAAAACTCTACATTTATTTCAAAAGACTCGCTAATCAAGCGTTACCATTTTGTCTAAATGTTCATGAAGAGTGTTCTACAGATCCTTCCGTTTTCCAAGATATCAGCAGTCATGCATACAGCTTTGCAGGTATATGTTCCTGATTTGTTAAACACTCAGGCACTTTGTAGCTCATCGATTAATCCGCCAAATCCCCCGATCTTTACCCCATAGAAAATGTCGTGGACTATTTGCAAGAGCAGATGAAACGTATCACTGAACAGCCCCTCAATATGGGATCACCAATAATTAGCTCCAGCTGAATACCGGTTACCTGAATACGCTTGTGGACTACCTCATTCGACGGATAGTGGATTTGAAACACCTAATCAGAGCCCATGACATAACGTGACATCACAGCCGATTACGTAATACGACATTACAACCATCTCCCCCCTCACAACGAAACGTTCTTCATCTATGACGTTGCTTGGCGGGAAGCTTTCTGATTAGTCGTGTTTTGTCGCTATGCATTTTTCCAAAGCCAATTACCGTCTAACACGGGTACTAGAAGGGTGTGGTATGAGCTTAGATTTAATTAAGTTTGCTAATCAACCGCTAAGAGATAAATGGAAGCCATTATAAAATTTGTAAACCAATCAGAGACAATGGCACAGACAGATGACATGCGTGCCAACCATTTTAATCTGAATTTAGTGTCACTTCCCCGACTTTACAAACCGCTCACTGTATGCAGTTAGATGAGTATGTGCCAAGCAAGATCGTAAGAGATGGAAAAGAGCCACCGTGGTACAACAACCGAGTTAGAAAACTGCTGCGGAAGCAAATGGAACTTCACAGCAAACATAAACATCGCCAAAGCCTTGCAGACAAACAAAAATTACGCGAAGCGAAATGTAGTGTGAGGAGGGCTATGCGAGAGGCGTTCAATGAATTCGAAAGTAAAGTTCTATGTACTGACTTAGCAGAAAATCCTAAGAAATTTTGGTCTTACGTCAAAGCGGTAGGTGGATCAGAACAAAATGTCCAGACACTCTGTGACCAAAATGGTACTGAAACAGAGGACGACAGACTAAAGGCCGAAATACAAAATGTCTTTTTCCAAAGTTGTTTCACAGAGGAAGACTGCACTGTAGTTCCTTCTCTAGATTGTCGCACAGATGACAAAATGGTAGATATCGAAATAGACGACAGAGGGATAGAGAAACAATTAAAATCGCTCAAAAGAGGAAAGGCCTCTGGACCTGATGGGATACCAGTTCGATTTTACACAGAGTACGCGAAGGAACTTGCCCCCCTTCTTGCAGCCGGCCGAGGTGGCCGTGTGGTTAAAGGCGCTGCAGTCTGGAACCGCGAGACCGCTACGGACGCAGGTTCGAATCCTGCCTCGGGCATGGATGTTTGTGATGTCCTTAGGTTAGTTAGGTTTAACTAGTTCTAAGTTCTAGGGGACTAATGACCTCAGCCGTTGAGTCCCATAGTGCTCAGAGCCATTTGAACCAACCCTTCTTGCAGCGGTGTACCGTAGGTCTCTAGAAGAGCGTAGCGTTCCAAGGGATTGGAAAAGGGCACAGGTCATCCCCGTTTTCAAGAAGGGACGTCGAACACATGTGCAGAACTATAGACCTATATCTCTAACGTCGATCAGTTGTAGAATTTTGGAACACGTATTATGTTCGAGTATAATGACTTTTCTGGAGACTAGAAATCTACTCTGTAGGAATCAGCATGGGTTTCGAAAAAGACGGTCATGTGAAACCCAGCTCGCGCTATTCGTCCACGAGACTCAGAGGGCCATAGACACGGGTTCACAGGTAGATGCCGTATTTCTTGACTTCCGCAAGGCGTTCGATACAGTTCCCCACAGTCGTCTAATGAACAAAGTAAGAGCATATGGAATATCAGACCAATTGTGTGACTGGATTGAGGAGTTCCTAGATAACAGAACGCAGCATGTCATTCTCAATGGAGAGAAGTCTTCCGAAGTAAGAGTGATTTCAGGTGTGCCGCAGGGGAGTGTCATAGGACCGTTGCTATTCACAATATACATAAATGACCTGGTGGATGACATTGGAAGTTCACTGAGGCTTTTTGCAGATGATGCTGTGGTGTATCGAGAGGTTGTAACAATGGAAAATTGTACTGAAACGCAGGAGGATCTGCAGCGAATTGACCCATGGTGCAGGGAATGGCAACTGAATCTCAATGTAGACAAGTGTAATGTGCTGCGAATACATAGAAAGATTGATCCCTTATCATTTAGCTACAAAATAGCAGGTCAGCAACTGGAAGCAGTTAATTCCATAAATTATCTGGGAGTACGCATTAGGAGTGATTTAAAATGGAATGATCATATAAAGTTGATCGTCGGTAAAGCAGATGCCAGACTGAGATTCATTGGAAGAATCCTAAGGAACTGCAATCTGAAAACAAAGGAAGTAGGTTACAGTACGCTTGTTCGCCCACTGCTTTAATACTGCTCAGCAGTGTGGGATCCGTACCAGATAGGGTTGATAGAAGAGATAGAGAAGATCCAACGGAGAGCAGCGCGCTTCGTTACAGGATCCTTTAGTAATCGCGAAAGTGTTACGGAGATGATAGATAAACTCCAGTGGAAGACTCTGCAGGAGAGACGCTCAGTAGCTCGGTACGGGCTTTTGTTAAAGTTTCGAGAACATACCTTCACAGAAGAGTCAAGCAGTATATTGCTCCCTCCTACGAATATCTCGCGAAGAGACCATGAGGATAAAATCAGAGACATTGGAGCCCACACAGAGGCATACCGACAATCCTTCTTTCCATGAACAACACGAGACTGGAATAGAAGGGAGAACCGATAGAGGTACTCAAGGTACTTTCTGCCACACACCGTCAGGTGGCTTGCGGAGTATGGATGTAGATGTAGATGTAGATGTAGATGCTAAAGGGAGAGGGAAACTGTAAGTTACGTGAATGACAGACACAGGTGAATGTGCTCTCCTAGAAGACCGTAGTCGTTGTCACGCCACATCTTCTGGACATAGCAAATCAGGTAAATCACACTTGTACGTTTCTCTTCCATCTATGTGTTGATTCACTTCGACAGTGGGTGGTATAATTAGTATGACTCAGGCACAACGTGTAGTTTCGAGCAGTCAATAGACTTGTGTATTGATACATGCGTATTACATACAATCTAGTGTTATACGCCGCCGTACAGTTAGCGTTATTTATGCTTAGAGGAGGGACGTGTACACTACGTGATTAAAATCATTCTGACACCTGTTAATGGATATTAATATGGAATGTGTCCTCCCTTCGCCTTCGTGACTGCTTGAATTCCACAGAGGGCACTTTCAGTGACGTGTCTGAATGTATGTGAAGGAATGGCAGCCCATTTTTCCTCAAAGGCCGAAATCAGGGATGGCAGTTTTGTTGCACGCTGGGGTCTGGACCGAAGTCGGCGTTCTAATTCATGCCAAAGGTGTTCCCTTGGGTTGAGTTCGGGACTCTGGCCGGGTTAGTCCATTTCGAGAATATTATTGTTCAGAAAGCATTGTATTACAGATGCTATATGGCAGGGTGCATTTTCGTGCTGACACAATTATGGTGTCCTAATTGCTCCCCTACTATAAGCAGAAAATAATGTTTTAAAATTTGTTTATATCTTTCAGTACTTAGCGTTTCCTTAAGCAAAATAGGGAGAGCACACACTAAGCACGGAAAACACACACGCGCCATAGCATCAACTTCTTCGTACTCCACTGTCGACACTGCATATGATAGCATGTTAAAATACTCCAGGCAGCTGCCAAACTGGAGCCCTTCCACTGGACTGCCACAGGGCGTAGCGGGATTCGTCACTCCAAATCGCTCGTTTCTAATTATCCAATGCCCTAATGCCCTATGCCGTTGCTCTTACATCACCCCCAACTTCGCTTATCAATGACTACACAACTGTATGCAGCGCATTTACGAAGTAACCCTACGGATAGAAAGGAACACAAATTGCCATTTCAAAAAAATAAGTACTTTGCTATTTAAAATAATAATACATCTTAACGTCTAGTTTCAACGTAAAGTATAGAACGTGCATTGACACTGAATGATGTTCTGATAACGTACTGAGCTTCACTAAATACAAACCAAATGATCATTACGTAATAAACCAGTGTTTCCCACGCTTCTTAAGCACCAGTGATCTACGGGTAGCGTCCTTGATTAGTAATCAAAATGTACTCTGTCCCAGGATCGAATACCGCCGCTGCTTAAATTTTGATTAACAAAAAGCATTGGCCGCCGAAGACTTCCGCCATAAGAAGTTACCCTCATACTGCCAAAGGTCTTGTCAAGAGGACGGAGGAGTGGACAGAGGACTAGGGCACTCTCTTGTCATACTGATGGGAAACTGCCCCTAAAGGCGGAACTATCAGCAGTGGTCAAACGGCATGAGGATGCAGAAGGCATGGAAACCTCTACAATAAAGACACGTAACGTGTATCAACTGTACATGTGACCTGTAATTGAAAAAGTGTCACTATTATCTCTCCGTTGGCAAAAGGTTCCACAGTAGTCTCCCATTCGAATCTCCAGGAGGGGCTGCCAATGGGGAGGTGAACATGAGAAAAAGATTGAGTAATCAATGAAAGGATAACGTTCTACGAGTCGGGGCGTGTAATGTCAGAAGCTTGTCTAGATGTAGTAGAGATCAGTGAAGTGAAATGGAAAGAAGAGCAGGATTTCTGGTCAGATGAAAAATGGTTCAAATGGCTCTGAGCACTATGGGACTTAATTTATGAGCTCATCAGTCCCCTAGAACTTATAACTACTTAAACCTAACTAACCTAAGGACATCACACACATCCATGCCTTAGGCAGGATTCGAACTTGCAGTCACGCTGTTCCAGACTGTAGCGCCTAGAACCGCTCGGCCACCCCTTCCAGACGGTCAGGTGAGTATATATTTATACCAACAGAAGCAGAAAATGTTATAATGGGAGTAGAATTCATTATGAACAGGAAGGTAGGGTAGAGTGTGTGTTACTGTCGATTCTTACCAGAATCGACGGCAAACCTACACCAACAACGATAGTTCAGGTATACACGCCGACGTCGCAAGCTGAAGAGATAAAGTATATGATGATACTGAAAGAGTAACACAGTACGTAAAGGGACATGAAAATCGAATAGTCATGGGGGACTGGAAAGCAGTTTTAAGAGAAGGGGTAGAAGAAAAGGTTACAAGAGAATATTGGCTTGGGACAAGTAAATAGAGAGGAGAAAGACTAATTGAGTTCTGTAATAAATTTCAGCTAAGAACATCGAATACTCAGTACAAGAATCGCAAGAGGAGGAGGTATACTTGGAAAAGGGCGGGTGATACGAGAATATTTCAATTAGAGTACATCATGCTGAAACCGGGTGTCCGATATCAGATATTGGAGTGTAAGGCGTACCCAGGAGCAGATATAGACTCAGATCACAATATACTTTTGATGAAGAGTAGGTTGAAGTTTAAAGCATTAGTCAGGAAGGATCCATATGCAAAGAAGTGGGTTACAGAAGTACTAAGAAATGACGAGATATAGATACAGCAATAACGAATAGCGTAGAAGGCAGTACAGTTGAAGAGGAATGGACATCTCTAAAAAGGGCTATCACAGAAGTTGGAAAGAAAAACATACTTACAAAGTAGGTAACTGTGAAGAAACCATGGGTAACAGAAGAAATACTTTAGTTGATCGCTGAAAAGAGGAAGTACAAAAATGTTCCGGGAAACTCAGTAATACAGAAATACAAGTCAGTGAGCAGGGAAGCAAACAAGAAATGGCTGCATGAAAAATGTAAAGGAATCGAGAATAAAATGATTGTCGGAAGGACAGACTCAGCATACAGGAAAGTCAAAACAACCTTCGGTGACATTAAAAGCAAGGGTGGTAACACTAAGGGTGCAACGGGAATTCCACTGTTAAATGCAGAGGAGAGAGCGGATAGGTGGAAAGAACACATTGCAAGCCACTATGAGGTGGAGGGTTTGTCTGATGTGATAGAAGAAGAAACAAGTTGTCGATTTAGACGAGATACGAGTTCCAGTATTAGAATAAGAATTTAAAAGAGCTTTGGAGGAATTAAGATAAAATAAGGCGTAAGGCATACATAAAATTAAATCAGAATTTCTATAACCATTTGGAAAAGTAGCAACAAAACTACTATTTACCTTGATGTGTAGAATGTATTAATCTGTCGATTACTGTCCGACTTTCGGAAAAATATCCTACACACAATTCCGAAGTACGCTGGCAAGTGCGAGAATTATTGCACAGTCAGCTTCACAGCTCATGCATCCAACTTGCTGACAATAATAGCATACATAAGACTCGAAAAGCAAACTGAGGATGTTTCCAGCATGAGATTTTCACTCTGCAGCGGAGTGTGCGCTGATATGAAACTTCCTGGCAGATTAAAACTGTGTGCCCGACCGAGACTCGAACTCGGGACCTTTGTCTTTCGCGGGCAAGCGCTCTACCATCTGAGCTACCGAAGCACGAGTCACGCCCAATACTCACAGCTTTACTTCTGCCAGTGTCTCGTCTCCTACCTTCCAAACTTTACAGAAGCTCTCCTGCGAACCTTGCAGAACTAGTACTCCTAAAAGAAAGGATATAGCGGAGACATGGCTGTGGCTAAGCCATGTCTCCGCTATATCCTTTCTTTCAGGAGTGCTAGTTCTGCAAGGTTCGCAGGAGAGCTTCTGTAAAGTTTGGAAGGTAGGAGACGAGACACTGGCAGAAGTAAAGCTGTGAGTACTGGGCGTGACTCGTGCTTCGGTAGCTCAGATGGTAGAGCGCTTGCCCGCGAAAGACAAAGGTCCCGAGTTCGAGTCTCGGTCGGGCACACAGTTTTAATCTGCCAGGAAGTTTCAAATTGAGGATGTGTTAGATGAATATCAGTTTGGATTTAAAAAAGGTAAAGGCACGAGAGAGGCAATTCTGACATTGCGGTTGATAATGGAAGAGAGGCTAAAGAAATCATAGATTTGTCGACCTGAAACAAGCGTTCGACACTGTAAAATGGTGTAGCATTTTCGAAATTCTGAGAAAAATAGCGAGAAGCTACAGGAACAGACGGGTTACTTACAATATGTACAAGAGCCAAGAGGGAATAATAAGAGTAGACAACCAAGACCGAAGTGCTCGGATTCAAAAAGGTATAAGACAGGGATGTAGTCTTTCGCCCGTACTGTTCAATCTGTACGTCGAAGAAGCGATGACGTATATAAAAGAAAGGTTTAGGAGTGGAATTAAAATTCACGGTGAAAGGATATCAATGATACAGTACCATTCGCTGGTGACATTCATATCGTGAGCGAAAGTAAAGAAGAATTACATTGTCTGATGAATGGAATAAACAATCTAATGAACACAGAATATGGACTGAGAGTAAATCGAAGAAAGACGAAAGTAATGAAAAATAGCAGAAATGAGAACAGCGAGAAAACATCAGGATTGATGGTCACTAAGTAGATGAAGTTAAGGAATTCTGCTATCTGGGCAGTAAAATAAGTACTGACGGACGGAGCAAGGAGGACATCAAAAGGAGGCCAACAATCGTAAAAAGGGCATTCCTGGCCAAGAGAAGTCTATTAATATCAAACATAAGCCTTAATCCGAGGAAGAAATTGCTGAGAATGTACCTTTGGAGTACAGAATTTTATGGTAGTGAAACACGGACTGTGGGAGAACCGGAATAGAAGAGAATCGAAGCATTTAAGATGTGCTACAGACGAATGTTGAAAATTAGGTGGACTGATAAGGTAAGGAATGAGGAGGTTCTACGCAGAATCGGAGAGGAAAGGAATGTGTGGAAAACACTGATAAGGAGAAGGGACAGGATGATAGGACATCTGCTAAGACATGAGGGAATGACTTCCATGGTACTAGAGGGAGCTGTAGAGGGCAAAAACTGTAGAGGAAGACAGACATTGGAATACGTCAAGCAAATAATTGAGGACGTAGGTTGCAAGTGTTACTCTGAGATGAAGAGGTTGGCACAGGAGAATAATTCGAGGCATTCCTCATCAAACCAGTCAGAAGACTGATGTCGCAGAAAAATGGTGTGTTTAAAGAAATTAAGGCTGCATCACAAATTGAAACATCATAGAACAGGCTGTGCGACTCACTAAATAGCAGCAAGCAAGTTCCACGCACAGTTACATAGGAACTTCAGACTGCTGTATCACGTCTAGTTAGACCAAATGTCTTACAGGCCAGCTGCGAACCTCTTCGCGCTACATTACATGAAAAAAATGGTTCAAATGGCTCTGAGCACTATGGGACTCAACTGCTGAGGTCATTAGTCCCCTAGAACTTAGAACTAGTTAAACCTAACTAACCTAAGGACATCACAAACATCCATGCCCGAGGCAGGATTCGAACCTGCGACCGTAGCGGCCTTGCGGGTCCAGACTCCAGCGCCTTTAACCGCACGGCCACTTCGGCCGGCTAGCATTACATGAAACAACTTTGATGTTAAAAGCGCCACAGAGTTGAAAACAGAATAAACAAATCTGATTAAATACCCAACCAAGTAATGTACAGTGCTTCTCGAGAGAAATTTATACCGGTTTTAACAACTCCTTCCCAGATTCCGTCACTGATATCCGCTAAGGTAGCGAGTGATAAAAATCCTCAGCCTAAGTCAAACTGTAACCATGTCATTGATACCCCTAAATAGCTGTCTCGTGGTACCATCACTTTCCAAACTACGTACCTAAATTTGAGCAGCAAAAACACAGCATTTCTACTAGTTTTTAAAATGGCAATAAGTTAAAGAAATACAAAATGGTTTGCTTTGTACATACTCTGACATAAGAAACCAGACACCATGTTCAAAAGCATTTGAACTACCTGAATTCCAATGTTTGTGTAAGTTACCGTGTTTGCACATCCAAAATGCTTGTATTATTTATCAGAAATGTATAGGAACGAAAACAATGTTCATGTGAAGTTTATTTCCACAGCTTACATATTTAAAGCTATTAACAATGCTATTATAACTTACAGTATTTCCACGACTGTATTATTTATCAAAAATACGTAAGCACACACACAAGGTTTATGTTAACGTTATTCCCACATCTAAAATGTCCATCAAAAATACTTAAAACGTGTCACTAACAGTATTCCCTATCTAAAATGTTATACACTGATTTCATTTTATGACTCCTTAGCACAACAGACCGTACTAAAAACGGCGAATTTTGACTGTATCTTTAATGGATTGCATTATTTAAGCTGCCGAACTGTGTCATCAGTACCCGTACAAGGTCGCAATATGTTCAGTCCAATTTTTTTTCACAGTCAAATTTAGGCACTGTCCTCCCCGGGCTGAGAAAATTCCCAACCCGGCCGGAAATCGAACCCGGGACCCCATGATCCAGAGGTAGCAACGCTAGCCACTAAACATGAGCTGCGGACAAGTAGAACTTTGAAATGCACATAATGAAATATGTAATCACGCTCCGTGAAAGACAATGATGGAAAAGGTTCCACATAGAGTAAGGAATCGACTATCAAAAGTCGTTCTTGTCACCGAAGTAAAATTGTCTGTATTACGTATCAAAATATGTAATTACTTCTTCTACAGCAATAAAAAGTAAAGACAACTCGATATTGGGCACTACTGCTGATCTTACATGTTAAGCTGCACTCGGCTACAAGCAAAGTCTGCTCATGCACCATATTTTAAAAAAGTCAAATGTTGTCTTTATCATTTATCAAATAATGTAGATATTTGTTCTACAACGTTGGAAAACACACGGTACTAGTGATAAAATTTATAGGTTGAACTACACTTTTGGACGACAATACTTCAAACTTCGCACTACACTATAAAGAAACAAAAAATTACATGTATTATTTGTCAAATACGTAAAGAATTTCTTCTTTAGCAGTAAAAAGCACACACGGCTCGCTTCTTGGTACTAGTAATCCAGCTTACAGTTTAAGTAGCTCTTGTTGATGATCAAATTTCGCTTATTGCAACACACTTGGTGCATGGTATAATAAACCCTAAAATAAATACTCTCACATCGAATTTTATCTATAATATTAAAAAGATATAAACGCAGCACTATTGCTGATCTAACGTACAATGACAAAGTTCTATCATTCCTTTTTTTAATTTGATTTTTCAGTCGTCTGACTGGTTTTATGCAGCCCACCAAGTAATCTTCTCCTCAGTCATTGTACCACACTTTTAAACCAAAAAGCGTTTGTATTATTTATTAAAATATATGAAGTATTTCATTATTAATAGAAAAAAATTCCACACGCCACTAGCGATCTTTGTTTCACATCCATCTGTCCCAGAACCTTATTTTCAGTGTAACGGTAGTCACCATGATTTCATAATGACAGTCAACATGTCAACTGACCCTCACTATTTCTAACAGCATCCACCATGCATTCAGGGGTAATGGTAGTCTTTGTAATTGGGGTAATGAGTGTCACCATGCCATCTGACCTTCATTATCCCAATAGTATCCACAGTGCATTAGGGTTAATGGTAGTCACCACGATCAGGGGTAATGGCAGTCACTGTATCAATTGAATCTCATTATCCCCCTAGTATCCACCGTGTGTTGGGAGTAACGGTAGTCACACTGAGCGAGGTAGCGACAGTCAAACAAGATCTAGTGTTCAGTTTTTTATTTTCTTAAAGTGTAATAAACTGTGTGGACGGCGTAAGTTAGCATTATCAGCGAAAGATGACGAAAGTTTCGTACAGCACAGTAAAAATTTCACCCTATCATTTAGTCGCTATAATGTTTGGGTGACTGAAAAGTAGTTGAAAGTGGACAGCTGGAAGTCTACCATCAGTACGTATTTGTATGATATCGCAATGCCTTATTCATCCGCCGACACAGGGCAAGCGATTATCAAAGAAAAAGTGTCGCCTGTACGAGAATATACACAATAGATGTACGAGTACAGGTTGTCGACACATGGTAGAGGACCTCTGGATGTTTGGTTGTGCGTCGTGAAGGGATAGCCAAATAGTAAAGCGACGCTCACGATAAGCGAAAAGTCCACCTTCGATTCCGGGTCGGGCACAAATTTTCCTTGCCGTCATTCCATTGATACAGCTGATGGTGGTCCATATTCGTAATTGCGATTACATTTAATGTACATATTTGTGTTGTCCCTTGTAATGTTATAGAACAACCTGTTATATATTTAGACAAATAAAACAGATAGTTTTTGGTTTCTTTGAAGTGCGGTACAATGACTGAGTCTTGCTCATAGACAGGTGCACCTTAACCCGCAAGTTAGACCACTAGTGCCTATAAGTGAGCCATGTGTATTTTTTACTTTTACAGAAGAATTCTTTTACGTGTCTTGGTAAATAATACACACAATTCTTTCTTTCCTTAAAGTGCAGTACAATGATCGAAGTATTCTCGTTGACAAGTGCACTTTGACCTGTAAGTTGGATCAATAAAGCCATGGGACTGTTGTAATGTTACAGAACAGACTGTTACGTGTTTTGATTGATTGGCATAAAGATAGTGTGGTGCAGATGAAGCTTACATGTTTTTTTATAAATAACACAAAGGTGGAATACTGTAAGTTACACTGGTATTATCATTATGTTTACTTATTTTCCACAGACATTTTAGATGTGGAAATAACAGACGATTTTTTTGTTTCTTTAACGAGTGGTACAATGATCGGGTGTGATAATCTAACTTTGCCCACAGCCAGGTACAGCTTAAACTGTAACTCACATCAGGAGTAATGGCAATATGCGTGTCATCTGTACTTCCTGCTGTTACAGAAGAAATATTTACATATTCTGATAAATAATAAAAACATTTTATTTTTCTCTAGAGATCGAATTTTCGTAGCTCAGTATTTCCTCAATGCAGTATCTTGTCCATCATTATCTTTGAAGAAGTATTGTCCAGCAAGTCTTTTACTAAGCAGTATTTAAATATTGTATTTCGTGCATTTAAAAACTCTTCTTGTACATTAGTAAAATGTTCCGTTTAACTGATAGAACGCATTAGACAGCTCGGCAAAACATAATTTTAGTATGTTTGTTCATTTCATGTGTTGGAAAATGTGACGTTGGTAGATAACACTTTAGATCCAGAAATAATCGAAGTTACATCATTTTCGTATTTCTGACTGTCATTTTTAGCTGTGGAAGTAACTTTCCATGACCGTATTGTGTGTATGTGTGCTTACATATTCTTCATAAATGATGTAGATATGGAAATAATACAGACGTGGAAATACTGCAAGTTATACCCTTTATGTACTTATAAATGCTGCAATAAAATTCATGAACATTGCTTGTTCGTTTGTATGTATGTAGGTGTGTGTGTGTGTGTGTGTGTGTGTGTGTGTGTGTGTGTGTGTGTGTGTGTGTTTACGTATGCATTTTTCTTCAATAATGACATTTTGTACGTGGAAATACTGTAAGTTACATCAATATTGTCACTATCTATATGTATTTTAGACTTGGGATTAACATTGGCATAAAGATAGTGTGGTGCAAACGAAGCTTACATGTTTTTTATAAATAACTCAAAGGTGGAATACTGTAGATTACACTGGTATTATCATTAGACATTTTATATGTGGAAATAACATTGACATAAACATTGTGTGGTTCCGCTCAAGTGTTTTCGATAAATAATACAGATATATTAGACTTGGTAATGCTATATGATTCGCAAAGATTGTGAATATCTTTAAGCACTTTATTTCTGGAAATAGTATTGACATGAACAATGTGTATTTCAGACAAGGCTTACATATTTTTAATTGATAATACAGCCATTTCAGATATGGAAACACAGTAATTTACGTCGATATGTCAATACCTCTACCTATTTTTGATAAATTACTCAGATCGTTCAGATACCTTTGAACATGGTGCTTGGACTGTGAGGTCAAAGTCATTACAAAGCATATCAGCGCTAGCTCCGCCATCTTCGAGTTTTTAATGTTTCGATACCATGACGTTATGCACAGGCTGCAGGGCCACCAGGGTGAGGCCATCTTAACTCGATAAGTTGCCCAGAAGCCTGTAGCTCAACTGTTCCCCTCACATTTCCTTTAAATAGCGTGCACTATATATGGGATATGTGCATGCATTTGTTGATAAAAATAATTATTTCCTCTCGAAGTCTTATTACACACGATGAGCCAAAACATTATGACCACCTACTTAATAGCGTGTTGATTCACATTAGAAATATACTAAAATCAGTGAATCAGCTTCTCATAATTTCGACAAGTCATTTTCATGTGTCTGGAAGTATGTGGTATCAGAGGTCTACACACAGGTAGCGCAGTTCCCACACTTTACAGGCCGATGCTAAGGAGATGTAGTCCATCAACAAATGAAGTAGTTTACAGAATACTCGCTCGACCGACGTATGAATATTGCTCAACAGTATTGGCTCTGTACTATGGAGAACTGAAACAGAAAATACAAAAGATCCAGAGAAAAGCGGGGCGTTTTGTTACAGGTACATTTAGTAAGCACGAAAGTGTCACAAAGGTTGATCATCCAACTCCAGTTGCAGACACTGGAAGAGGCGTTCTGCATCATGGTGTGGTTTACTGTTAAAATTCCGGAGTGTGCACTCCTATAGGGATCAACAAGTATATTGCTTCCTCCTACGTATATCTCGCGGAAGTCGATAAAGATAAAACGAGAATGATTCGAGCCCACAGGGAAACTTACCGGCAAACGTCCATCCCACGAACTCTTCGCGACTGGAACAGCAGACGGAAGAATTACAATGGTAGAAAAAGTACCCTCCGTCACACATACACCACAAGATGGCCTGCGAAGAATAAATGCATATGTAGGTGCAGATGTGAGTGCGTAGCTTACACCCTATAGCATATGAAATGCGTTTCATCACGTTCGTTTCAGGCGAGACTGGTGGCCAAGACATTTTTGTGAGTTGGCTGTCACGGTCCTCAAATCACTACCTAGTGACAAGGACGTATCTTGCTGTAATTTGCCATCAGCTTTCAGGGAGACTTCAAGCATAAAGGGATGCAGGTGGTCTGTAGTAGTGTTGACGTAATGCCTTCTATTATTATTGTTATCACAGGTCCTGGGTAATGATGTATTGGGACACGATCATCACTCTGGTGCAACAGGAAACGTGACTCATCTGATCAGACAGTAAGTTTCGATGAATCCACGGGGTTCTGTGCCGATGATCCAGTGCCCATTGGAACTGTAATCAACGGTTTCGTTGGGTCACCATGGGAGCACATAGTGGTCGCCTGCCGCGGAGCTCAATGTTCAACAAAGTGCGCTAAACAGTGTGCTACGAAACTCTTCTACCTGCTCTACAAACCACTCTGTCGTCACATACGGCACAGATCGCTGCCTATTCTACTGTACGGACACCTGGCAGCCACTGAAGCTTCACGTTCTGTGATGAGGTGTGGATGTGAAGCACCTTGTCGCCTGTTTGTGGTTTCACCGTCCTTCAAACATCTTCCATATACACATTTCCGCAGAAGGATAAGTATCAGCTGTAGAAAGTAATGACGACAGTGGAAAATTTGTGCCGGAATATACGTGGAAATGAAATGAGCGTTTGGCGTCATTGGCCTGGAGGCCCCTTACGGGTCAGGTCTGGCCGCCTTGGTGCAGGTCTTATTACGTTCCACGCCACATTGGGCGACCTGCGCGCCGGATGGGGATGAAATTATGATGAAGACAACACAACACCCAGTCCCTGTGCGGAGAAAATCCCCGACCCAGCGGGGAATGAACCCGGGCCCGTAGGACGGCATTCAGTCACGCTGACCACTCAGCTACCGGGGCGGACGGAATATATGTGATGGGTGTTCGAGTACAGGTCGTAGACGCATGGTTCACGACATATAGAAGTTTAAGTCTGGCCGTGAGTCATGGACGGATAGTCAAATGGTAAAGCGACCGCTCGCGATAAGTGGGAAATCCGGGTTCCAGTCCAGGTTCCGGGACAAATGTTCGTTGTCGTCATTCCATTCTACAGCTGATGGTTGTCCTTATTCGAAATCGTGAATACATTTAATGTGTTTCATAACGGCCGTAGTCGCCGCAGTGCCTATTCCTTTTCACACGCATGCATGTCCACAGATGTTCCCAACGGTATCACACGAACAGCCGACCAACTCCGTCCCTTCTGAGGTGCTCTTTTACATAACAACCTATCCTTAGTCACAGTCGTTTACGTCAATTGATATTTTCCCATTTTCGGCCAGTATCATTGGTAGAATAATTCACTATACGACACCTTCTCTCTAAACGCTGTGCTCCGGTGACTGGGATAACAGCCTGGCCAAACACGTGAGGGCTGCATTTGGATGTGCACAGCGTCAGGTACACATCACAGGGTTCTGAATCTCACCTTAAATTTTCTAAAGTTGATCGTCATCCTCACTGCCGAAGATCGCGCTCGGTCGCGGTCCCGTTTATGAACTGCTGCTGCAACTGTCGTGATTGCTGAAAAACACAAGTCTACTTTCACTAAAAAGCGCGTAAGTTTGTTTTAAGAGGTGTCCGTGATTTATGTACTGTTGTACTTCTTACCACGGCGCTGTTACAATTACACACGAAACATTACACAACATTCCGACTGTGTAAACCAGTAGTTGGCACTTGCGAATAATAATACTGACTAACTTTATGTTTCGCAAAATGACTGCCAAAGATCATTATACCTGTTCTACGCGTCTAACACACATTACAAACCTCCTATCTCGCGACGTCACACTCACGACCGTTCTCTTCGACCGCTGCCACACAGCTCTTAATGCTGCATTCAAACCCAGTTAATTCTTTCATGAATAAATCTGTGAGTGATATTTACAAACTACCTGCTTAGTGACGTCATACTCGCTGTCGCTGGTGTCGTCCGCCACCACACTCAACTATAGCCTCCACCCAGCTCTCTTGGCGGTGACAGTAGAACTTCTATTTTTGACGTGTAGGCCAATCACGACTCAGGAAGTTCCCTGTTATCCTCCCTCCTCATGCTTTGCTCAGCCAATAAAAAGCGAAGGTTATGTCTCCAAGTGGATTCTGCACCTTAACTCGCGACCAAGATAACGCAGTGTTCTACCCACACGGCTGGGCTTGTGACATATTGCACAACACTACGATTTACTCACATCAATCTGCTGTAAATGTTACACCTATTCGCCTGTTCTCCGCTCATATGCTTTCCTCATCGAGTCACGTGCATGCAGTGACACCAAGTGCATCCAGTCCAGCGGAAGACAACAGTGGTCATAATGTTGTGGCTCCTGTGTAGTGAACTGTGCAGCCTTCATTTATGTATGTTGTTATGGTCTCAGTGAAAGTATGTTAGCAGAGTTTCCGTGTGAGTGTTTGGTATGTGTACCCTTGTCCTTGCCCTGTTGTTCATGTGGCCTTTAGTGTGACGACTGGCGTGATGCAGCTGGACTATCGTAGAAGCCCCTTCATCGATGCATAACTCCTGCATCTTGAAACACCCTGCCACATAAAAACTGTGTGCCCAACCGGGACTCGAACCTGGAACTTCTGATTTTTGCGGGTAGTGTCTCTACCGACCTTCTTTTTAGGGTTCCGTATCTCAGTCGGTAAAAATGAAACCCTTACAGGATCACTTCGTTGCCCACGTGTCCGTCCGTATGTTTGTTAAGACCTCTTTTTCTCGTGATCGGTTAGAGTTATCAGGCTGAAATTCATGTCACATACTAACATCTATGGCCCCTTGGAGGTGTAAAAAATTTAAGCCATTAAGTCAATTCATTGCGGAGAAACGGATATTTCTTTTATACTCGCAAACTCACTGAACGAAACCGGCAGGGTATTTCTCGTTGTTTTAGAATCACGAACTTTGGAATGAAGAAAAAATCCAAACATTTTTAATTTTTAATTACCTCACATAATTATTTTGTCATTATAAACTTACGTTACATTCGTAATATGTCAAAATCTAAGGAACTACTTTAGGGATTTTGATCTGGTTTACAGTGTATTTTCCATCAAACGATGACAGGCGTAAGGCTGCTGGACTTCCGCCTCACGCCAGCTTACCCTCCTTATGAACATTCCCTGACAGTCTATGCTTCCGATAGTACATCATCTGTAATGTTTAAAGCCTGCCGGAGTGGCCGAGCGGTTCTGGGCGCTACAGTCTAGAACCGCACGATCGCTACGGTCGCAGGTTCGAATCCTGCCTCGGGCATGGATGTATGTGATCTCCTTAGGTTAGTTAGGTTTAAGTAGTTCTAAGTTCTGGGGGACTGATGACCTCAGATGTTAAGTCCCATAGTGCTTAGAGCCACTTCAAGCATTTGCAGGGGGCGCTGAGCTCTGTCTTCTTGGAGAAGTGACGCTGCTCGCTCTTTCCGTTGGCGTGCCTGTCAGCGGATCCTTTATGCCTTTTCGAGGCGATGCGCTAGTCGATGTGCAGTCGATGCTTTAGGACTCCACAGTTGGCTTCATGGTTCCGTTTTTGATCTACTTGTTATCAATGTAGCAGTTCCAGTGGTAAAATGTATTTCTCGTATTCGGATGTAGAAGGAATTGAGACAATGCTCCATGACTACTGTAAGTAATACCTTCAGCGGCTTCAATGTTTATCTGTATGGTGAAATCCTTGCAATACTCAGTTATGTGACTGGATTTGCGATTTCCTGTCAGAGAGGTCACAGTTCGTAGTAATATTGACGGAAAGTCATCGAATAAAACAGAAGTGATTTCAGGCGTTCCCCAAGGTAGTGTTATAGGCCCTTTGCTGTTCCTTATCTATATAAACTATTTGGGAGACAATCTGAGCAGCCGTCTTCGGTTGTTTGCAGATGACGCTGTCGTTTATCGACTAATAAAGTCATCAGAAGATCAAAACAAACTGCAAAACGATTTAGAAAAAATATCTGAATGGTGCGCGAAGTGACGGTTGACCCTAAATAACGAAAAGTGTGAGGTCAATCACGTGAGAGCTAAAAGAAATTCGTTAAACTTCGGTTACACGATAGATCAGTCTAATCTAAAAGCCGTAAATTCAACTACATACCTAAGTATTACAATTAAGAACAACTTAAGTTGGAAAGAACACATAGAAAATGTTGTGGGGAAGGCTAACCAAAGGCTGCGTTTTATTGGCTGGACACCTATAAGATGTAACAGACCTCCTAAGAAGACTGACTCTTTTAGAATAGTGCTGCGCGGTGTGGGATCCCTGCCAGATAGGACTGATGGAGTACATCGAAAAAGTTCAAAGGAAGGCAGCACGTTTTGTATTATCGCGAAATATGGGAGAGTGTGTCACAGAAATGATACAGGATTTGGGCTGGAAATCATTGAAAGATAGGCGTTTTTCGTTGCGACGGAATCTTCTCACGAAATTCCAACCACCGACTTTCTCCTCCGAATGCGAAAAAATTTTGTTGACACCGGCCTACATAGGGAGGAACGATCACCACGGTAAAATAAGGGAAATCAGAGCTTGTAAGGAAAGATATAGCTGTTCATTCTTTCCGCGCGCTATACGAGATTGGAATGATACGGAATTGTGAAGGTGGTTCGATGAACTCTCTGCCAGGCACTTAACTGTGATTTGCAGAATATCCATGTAGATGTAAATACTCTTTTGTGTCATACATATCTCGCGCAGAACAATTATCCTATGTTTAAGTTAAGAATTTTCATTGCTCCTTTACCTAATTACAACACCATGCTGGCTAAGAACGAGACCATGATATGTTTTCCGTCTGGTCCCCTAAGCAGCGCACGGTATTGGAGTTTTGACGAATATTCTTTCTTCTTTCGTTTCACCGTCTTTTGGGTACGCTGGATCAATCATTTCTTTGTGCGTTGTTCTTTTCTTAGGGCCCAGTATTTCTTCATTCTTTCCGATCTTCTTCTCCTCTCTTCTTCCGAGATGAAGGGTTTGGACTTTTGTGTGGATTTGTCTTGGAACCTTATGTTTTCATCTTTAGTCATTTAATTGTTCGACCAATAAGTGAATTTTCTGAAATCTTTAATTCTACTAGGTCTTTCTCAGTTTCTTTAAACCAGTTGCGTTTCGTTTTTCGATTACGGAAGAAGTCAAAGATTTGTTTAGTTAATCTGTTGGAATTCATTCTGAGAAGATGACCATAAAAATTTATTCTCCTTTTTCGCATAGAATCTGAAAGTTTTTCAGTTTTCTTGTAGAGTTTTATTTTTGATGTATATAATCTTATTGTCTTGAAATTTTGGCCCAATGATTTTTCTTACAATTTTTCTTTCCTTTAGCTCAAGTTTCTCCATTTGGCCTTTGAAATTCATGTTACGTGTTTTTGCTGCATACAGTGCTTGTGGCTTAATTACTGTCTTGTAATGTGTAATTTTGGACCCCCATGAAAGGGATTTTTTGCTGTATGTGTTTTTAGTTAGTTGGAAAGCCAATTCAAGTTTATTTTTTCTGGATTCCATTGCTTTGGTTTTCCCAGCATTCCAACTAATCCATTCTCCGAGATATTTGAATTCTTTTACTATTTCAATCTTGAACTTTGAGGTATTTACATGAGTGCTTGATCTTTGTCAATATCTTAGTTTTCTCAAAGGAGATGTGAAGACCTATTTTAGCTGCTTGTTTCATTAGTTCAAGAATTTTCTCCCGTGCTTCTTCCGCTGTTTCAGCAAACAGGGCCATATCATCTGCAAAAGCAATGCAATTTACTTTAAGGTTCTTCTTTTTGCAAACCCAGTCTTATACTACTCTTAATATTTGTGTTCCTTTCTCTGACTACTTTCTCAAGCGCACAATTGAACAGCAACGGTGAGAGCCCATCCCCCTGTCGCAGTCCCGTTTTTATTTCAAAGGGTTCCGATAGTTCGCCCATAAATTTAACTTTCGAAAGTGTATTTGTAAAGGTCGCTTTTATAATGTTAGTTGTTTTCTTATCCAAACCCATTTCTTCCAGTACTGATAATAGAGATTCTCTATCAATCGAATCATATGCTTTTTTGGAATCAACGAAGGAGATTACGTATGTCTTTGCCCTTGATTTTTGGTATGCCATAATGTTTTTGAGATTTAGTATTTGTTCCGAACATGCTCTACCCTTTCTAAAACCTCCCTGGTATTCCCCGATTTGCGGCTCCAATTGCGGCTCTGCGCTGTTCAAAAGGACTTTAAAAAGAATCTAACGTACGAATATTATTTCATTCTCCTTAAAAATTAAATAACATGCGAAGCTATATTCTTTCGTAGCTCGTCTCTTTTTACGTCGTAACTGCACCTTCTCACATCATTGAAGGTTGGTTGGACCAGTTGGCTAGCCAGTGTTGTCCAAGTTAAATACATCGGTAAAGCTGCTGTCTCATATTACCTCTCAGTCAGTGTACGCGTAACGCACAGCATAAAACGTACCCTTATTATCGTTTCTGACTCTTCAAATCAGCTTGGTTTCCGCTCCACCTGAAACGAAATCCAATGAGATTACAACAAACGCTCAAGAATAAGAGGTGTAATGTTTACATCAGGTTTACTCTTGTGATGAAAACAGTGTAGTCGAACGCAGCCCAACGGCTGCGGCGTCGTCTGTAGTGCGGGTGGCCAGGCGGTAAGGGGCGGCAGAGTCGGCCAGCGAACGAGCACGTCTCATTGAGCGTCCCCCAACGGCGCGGACGCGAGCGCGGAACGGGGCCCCATGCGTGTGTGTTTTTAACGCTCCGCCTGTTCGGTCGTCAGCTCCCGCTTCACAGGTCCGCTTATAAATATTTTTATTTCCTCTGAGAGCCAAATGGGCCACTCTCTTTTGCACCACTCTGCGCCCGCCCGTCTAGCCGCATTTTCCCCCATACCTCCCTCCCTCCCTCTCGCCATCTCTCTCTCTCTCTCTCTCTCTCTCTCTCTCTCTCTCTCTCTCTCTCTCTCTCTCTTTCTACCCCGCTGGCGCCTATTTTTTGCTTTTGCTTTTGTTTTCGCTCAACCGCTGAATGTATTTGCAGGTTGCGTTGGCCACACACAGCAGTCTTCGTGCATCCATTCGGGCGCCTGCAGCCGCGCGGCAGCTAGATTAGCAGCTTAAGCGAACTCCACAAACAACGCTGCGGCCAGTGGTGAATCCGCACAGAACACCGCCAGAATAAAATCACTGGCTCTCTTTTACCCTTTCCATTCTACTTTCCGGCCAAAAAAGTACGAATTGTCCGTTTGGTGATTTTACTCTCTTCTTGATACAATTCAATTCGTGAGATCGAAATTAGTACTAACGGTTGCTTTTCAGTACGTACTCATCAAACAGCATCGGAATATGCTATATTCCAATGTACACGTAAACCGTAATCGTCTAACGTGACAACAAGGACTGTCTGATCACTTACTTATTAGCTTTATTATAATTCCAGTCTTGGATTACAATGTTTATTTGCAATCAAGTTATGGATTTCGGTCGGTGATGGGCATTTTCATAGCATATCGAGGTAGCTTCATTTAAAAAACACTGCTAACCATACGAATGCGAAGCAGAAGACAACTATGAAACAATAGTGTGTTACTCGTATCATGGTATTACATATTCAGAGTCATTAGCCATTTCGGATTCGTGAAACAAATAAAATATGCTACCTAAAGAGCACCATTGAAGAGTACACACTTCACGTTATACTGCAGTGCAGCGGCAACAAACATGTCTCCAATCAGGTCCGCTAGATGTCGTCGCTGCACTCCAGTTTTCATGATTGCTTTCTTTCTTCGTTGTTATTTCATCCCCCCGCGCCCTATGTCGGAAGGGGGGGGGGGGGGGCGGGGTGTTGGCTATCACCGGTACAGTCAACCGGTTCTTCAGCCAACAGACAATAGAAAATTAAAGGTTACGATAAAAGAAGAAACAGAAGGATGGGATATTACAACGAGTATAAAACTTTCTCAAAGGGGAAATAAAATGTAAGTTTTTATATAAACGAGTCAGGACATCTTCCACTTGTAGTTAAAAAGAAGTAATGAAATTTAAAACGAAAAGCAGTAACTGCGCATTTAAAAACATTTAAAACATAAAACCCAAACACTGACAATTAAAATGGGCACTTTCCTGGCACTAAAAACTGGAAGGACCTGCCCTGGGATAGGGAGTCTGCTGTTGAATAATTGGGCGGTGAGGAGGGTAGAAATGTGTTGGCATAAGGATGGAGGACGGTGCATAGTAACAATGGCGTAAAAGTGGCTGCTGGGGCAGAAGAGCGGGTGGACTACTTGGGGGGGGGGGGGGGGGGGGCAGGAGTATGAGTGGGGCTAATATTTATTGGGAGAAAGAGAGGAGGGGAAAGAAAAGCAGAGGGGGGAATAAGGGGGGGTAAGTAAATGTGGAGAGGGGAGGGAGAGAGAACCCTAGTGAGGTGAAAATTCGTGGGGTGGACTTATAGGTGAAGTTCCTAATCTGGAAGGGAAGACGGTAGAAGTTTCTTTGGGAGGGTACGTAGGGAGTGCGTAGGTGTAGGGTCGGTTGGCGCAGCGGCGTACAAAGATCGGTAAGTCAAGGGGAACGCACATGATTTTTTGAGTCGATTTTGCGGATGGTGTAGATTATTCGGAGCTGAAAGCGAGATGGACTGCATGGGGTTCCAGCACCTGGTGCGACTGGATAGGGCAGAGATTCATGCAACACCCGCGCAGAAAAAATGGAACGAATCAAGGTGTTATAGGTTTGTAGTAAAGTGGAGAGGTGCAATCCCAGTTTCAGCAAGTTTGCAGTTTTAGTAGTTCTAGTCTGTTATGAGCCTTCTGTTGGATGGTTATTAGGTGAAGTTTCCGCATTAACTGCCGATGGATTGATAGACCAAGGAATTTTAGTGTATTAGTTAGCTGGATGAGACGGTCGTTAATCGTAAGATAGAAATCGTGGAGACGGAAGGTACTGGTGATGCGTCCTATAGCTACTGACTGGATTTTGGAATGGTTGGTCTTGAAGAGGCATTGGTTGAATCACAAGGCAGACTGATCGAGGTGGCTCTAGAGGGGTCGTTGGGATTTCTGGGGTGTGGGATAGGAAACGAGGAAAACGGTGTCACCAGAATACTGAAAGAGGAAGGAGTTTGGGCATATCGGACGTGTAGAGGAAACAGAGGAGAGAGAGGAGAGGATGGAGCCTTGGGGCATGCCTGCAGCAGGATGCAAGGTACAGGAATTGATGCTTTTAACACAGGATAGTCGATTAGAGTGTAGGGATGCAATAAAGCGGATGTAATTAATTAAGATAAATGATTTCAAAGAAGTACATTCCTAACGAATGAATGAATGAATGAAAATAGCCTGTGTTGTCCCATTGAGGGCAAAGGCCTCCTACGAGTAGGGGTAGCTGCTTTTGAAGACTCACGCACTGAGCTAGTTAACTTAAGAGGGTGACACACTTTAAGCACACTACGCATTGAATTACACTTCATCACTTAGTTGTAGTTCTAGTTCTTTCCACTCCTTTCTGTTTCTGGCAATGCTGTTTCACTGTCTTCGTGCTTGTTTTCTGAATAAACCTGGGAGTCTCTTGCCGATGTAGAGGTCCCATGTGGTAGCTCATGCCGTCCATCTGTCGTCTTTCAGCCTCACCGCGTGCCCGCCCCACTTACATTTGATCTTCATAGCCTGTCGTGCTATCTCTGTTGATGCTGATCGAGGTATTCGATATTCTGTCTTTCAGATAGGTGCCAAGGATCTTCCTCTGCATTTTTCTTTGACATACCTGTACAGTAATTCTCTTTGGCTTTGAGAGCCCGAGTCTGACGTACATATAATAACACTGAAAAAACGCAGCTTTTGAGCCTTGTATCCAGGGTTCTACTTGCAATACAAACTTTAACGCCCAGAAAGCTTTCCAAGCTAAGGAAACTCTTCGTTTATTTCTTTTTCCATTTACTCGTTAAAGGAAATTATTTGGCCTAGGTATATATATTGTGATGCATTGTAAGGTGACAGAATAAATGAAGGAAAATTTCGCGCTTTACATAAGAGTTTTATACATCGTAATGGGAAGTTGAATATGTCACCTAACTTCAGCAGTAAGGAGCAAATTTGTCTATAAGTATGTAATGCAAAAGGGAAGACACTCAATTGACGATGTTAACACACCGCTCTTATACAATGCATGTCAATGAGCAGAAGGTGAAACAAGCAGCGAGAGGATATATTTTGTATGGAAGCCAGCGTCGGCAGATGCAGAGGCCGCACCATGGGAGGCACCATGAAAAGCTCTTAGGGGGTGTCCCGCAGTGGGAATCAGCGACCGGACAGGTGACGCATACTGCAGAGCAAGTAACGGGTCACCAGAAGTAGGACCAAAAAAATGGATCAGATGGCTCTAAGCACTACGGGACTTAACATCTGAGGTCATCAGTCCGCTAGACTTAAATCTACTTAAACCTAACTAATCTAAGGACACCACACACATCCATGCCCAAGGCATGATTCGAACCTGCGTCCGTAGCAGCAGTGCGGTTCCGGACTGAAGCGCCTAGAAGCGCTCGGCCACAGCGACCGGGAGAAGTAGGACAGAAAGAAGCTTTATAAAACTGCATTTCGGACTTCCAAATGGATATGCACAAAACCGATGACACAGTTAATCACGTGAACAGCGAATGGTATACATGTGAAAGGACACATAACGTCCGATTCGCGGAAATGTACTAGGAAAGAGTAAAGTGCCGAGCTTTCGACGCAGTTCAATGGTAGGGGCCTTGCCATTGGCAGAGAGGGCGTCCACAAAGAAGAAGAACGCTCCCATTGGTCGAAAAAAGCCATGACGTGGAGAACGAAAGAACCCAGGTCGGGAGAGAGTTTGGCTACGAGAGAGACGTGAGCGAAATTTTCGGGGACTCTTCTCTGAACTGCTGTCAAGTGCAGAGCGGGGTGCATAACACTCTGTACGACGCAGAGGAGATATATGAGTGAACGCTGCGTTCACTGCGACTGACATTCAGCTAGATATTAGCTGAAGCGTAGTTGAGCTCCAACTGTATAGAAACGAACCAGCCAGTTAGTTAATTGTCCTTGAGAGGACTGAGAGAGCATTTTAATATTCACACTGCTCCAGCCATGCGCGTGCATATCGCCATATTCCAA
This sequence comes from Schistocerca americana, assembly GCF_021461395.2. Taxonomy (NCBI): domain Eukaryota; kingdom Metazoa; phylum Arthropoda; class Insecta; order Orthoptera; family Acrididae; genus Schistocerca; species Schistocerca americana. Next base: position 477,754,838 of record NC_060125.1, on the reverse strand, counting down.
GACTAGGGATTAGTGTGTGTTTTCTTGCATAATGAGAGACATAGGGAGAGCTTCTGTTGGGAAAATCAGCAAAGGCTTAATTAGTTTTTATAGAAATTTCAGAGGATGAGAGCAGCCATGCAGCTCATTGCAGCTAAGGTAAATAATGCACGCAGAGGCATAAACGTCTTGGTTCACCAGCTTGCGTCCACTGTAAATTCGAGCGACCTTGGGTAATCTTTTGCTCCACTTGTCACAAAACTAACCATCCTCCATAGACTTGTCATCCTAAATAATATCGAACTTTCAACCGGAATCGGATGATTATAGTAGTACTGGCCAACATCATGACGTAGTCGTAAGAATAATTTTGTAAAGAAACATCTAGTTAAAATTTACCGTTGTTGTGTTTAGGATTATTTCACTTTCTGAAGACGAGATGCGTTCGTTTGACAACTGTCGTAACGTTGTCACATTGTAAACTGTGTAAATTCCTGTCTTTCTGTGATAAGATTGCTATATTAAACCAAAAATTATTTACAGCTTACACAGTCGTTGTTCTAACACCCGAAACCTTACACGTTCCTTCAAGATATTGGGGTTTCAAATCCATATGTCATTACTTGTGTTTTAGATTTGTGCGTTGTGAGTCCTACCATTTTGCCTTGTACGTTAAGTTCCTGGAGCATTGATTGCAGTTCCCTTGCAGTTTTGGCGAAGAGGACTATATCGTCAGCGAACCTCAAATTTGTTAGTCTCTTGCCGCTAAGGCATAGTCTGTCTTTCTTATTCCATTTTAGTTTCGTGAATACGTCCTCCAGCATGCAGGTAAATAGTTTTGGGGAGATGGGATCCCCTTGTCTAACTCCTCTTCCCATGCGCGAAGGTTGGCCTGTCTTTTCGGTTTTAACTCTAGCGAAGCTGTGGTTTTGAATGTTTCTTAGTAACTGAATGAATTTTGCTTCTACTCCTTGAATTCTTAGTGTTTATAAACAAATGTATAATGACGTAGTTCACATTTTGTAGAATTTAATGGGAAATAATGCTTTATAAAAACAAACACCTACGTTAGAAGATTACATAGTCTCTTTATGCAATCGAAACAATTTAATTACAGAAAGAATTACAGCTCACTACTGAAAAGTTATCAAATGTGGACAACGCATTCGGGCCAGACGGGAGCTCGCAATAAATCACAGGCAAAGCAACAAAATGGAGTAAAAAAGGCATTGAACGTTACTTCACTGCCACACGTCGTACATACAAGAACCATATCTATAAAGTATCAGTAAGTTGAAATACATGTTATAAAATTATACAGTCTTAAAAGGTATAGTAACATATACACTAGCGAGTATAGTGCGGAAGCATAGACTGTCCACTAAAAAATTTGTTTTATTTATGAGCCAATCATTTGAAATATCTTGAACAGCTACACTTACAGAAGCCTGGAACTGGGCACGTTGAACAGTTGTTTTATAGTTGTCAACTCTTTTACATTCATATAGTTTGAAGTGTTTTCTAAATTAGCCTACTTTTGTATGCTGCCAGCCGGAGTGGCCGAGCGATTCTAGACGCTACAGTCTGGAACCGCGCGACCGCTACGGGCGCAGGTTCGAATCCTGCCTCGGGCATGGGATATGTGTAGGTTAGTTCGATTTAAGTAGTTCTAAGCTCTAGGGGACTGACGACCTCAGCAGTTAAGTCCCATAGTGCTCAAAGCCATTTTGCGTGCTTATATTTTCTAGGTCTGAACATGATCATTACTTATAGAAAGTAAAAATCTGATTACAGACAAACATTGTGGCCCAAGACTTGAATTATAGTAAAGTAAATATTTTCCGGGATCGCTAGAAATGTTTTCGTGTCTATATCAGAACTTGTAAATTTACTTATTCCTTAATCTTTGTTTTGCAGTGTTACTTTAAACATCACAATGCTGGTCCAACAAGTGGTGATATCCTCTTATCTTCCTTTGATCTACGATCACACTTAGCCAGGAAAGGGTGTGGGGCTAAGTTGGCGACAGAAGCTCCTGATAAAGTAGCATTTTTACACACACAAGTAAAGTAAGCTATACTTATCAGAAAATGTCGGAATGTCTACTGAGAACTGAACATCTTTTCGATTTACAGTCTAAACAAAAGAATCTGTGGCCTGGGAACAGCGTCTTTAAATAAGAGTTAAAGTTTTCTCGTTTCCAGGTTCGATCCCTGCCGCTCCCTACATTTTAAATAAATATCATCAGCAGTGGTGAATCATGACTTTCGTTGTAAGAAGACACCCTCGTTCTGCCAATGACCTTGTCAACCTTTTTTCCTTGGGGTGGAAACTGCCGCTAAAAGGTGAAAGAATCAGCAATGATTAAAAACGTGAGCACGCAGAAGGCAATGGAAAAGTCTGCATTGAAGGGCACATAAAGGTCTATAAGTGTAAAAGTGACATGATGATTTCTCTATCGGCAAAAGATTTCAGAGTAGTTTCCTGTTTGAATCTCCGAAAGGGGATTGCCAAAGGGAAGGTGTCCATGGAAGAAATATTGAATAACCAACGACAGGGTAACATTACGCCAATCGGGGCGCGGAATGTCGTAAATTTTAATGTAATAGGGAAGCTTGAAAATCTGAAAAGGGAAATGCAAAAACTTACTCTACATATAATGAGCGTGAAGTGGAAAGAAGATAACGATTCCCGTCAGACAAATATAGGCTAATATCACGCCCAGCATAAAACAGGATAACGGTGGTTGTATTCGTTACGAATAAAAAAGTAGAGAAAAGAATGAGTTACTGTCAGCAGATCAGTGGTACGGTTTTTCTCATTAGAATCGGCAGAAAACCATTCCGAAAACAATAGTTTCGCAAAAGAATTATACTGGTAAATGACACAGAAACACGCAATGATTCCAACTGAATTGCGTCACGGTCAAAACGAGACTCCGAAGTCAGATATGCGATTGAACCATAATTTAGTAGTGATGAAGAGCAGACTGAAGTTCGGAAGACTCAATGTGTAACAAGTGGGGTACTGAACTACTGAGGATAAATGAGATGCATTAAGTTCTCTAAGCCTGTAGATTCTGCGATAATGATAACCGCTGTAGCTAGTTGAGTTGAAGAGGAATGAACATATCTGAAAACAGCAGTCACAGAACAATCAAATATAGGGGCTTGGAAGGCAACTGTAAACTTGGGTAACAGAAACATAGTTAAATTGATCAACTAAAGGTATAAGCACAAAAATTTTCAAGGAAAGATGGAAACACAACAATAAAGTCACTCAGGAATGAAGTCTATAGGAAGCGCAGGAAGATAAAGAGCAATAGCTGCCAGAAAAAGATGAAGAAATCGAAAAACAAACGGACCTCGGATTTGGTATACATGGAAGTAAAATTAACTTTCGGTTAAATTAAGAGCAACAGTGTCGACATTATACCAAAGTATTTCTAGTCTTAAACGCAGCGGAGAGAGCGGCTCGATGGAAAGAGTACACCGAAAGTCAGTACGAGAGGGAGGAGAAGTTGCTGGCTTGGCAGCAGAAGGAATGAATGTCGGTTTGGTAGGCGTAGGGTATCCAGAGTTTGTCAGAGCCTTGGAAGTCTTGCTGTGGAACAAAGCAGAACAGATTAATAACATCAATTAGGAATTTCAGAATTGCTGGAGAAAGGGGAGGGGGCTTGGTGGCACTCAAACAATTATCCAAGTTTGTGTGTTGGATCTAAGAGCCTGGGAAGTACCGTGGTATTTTCAGAAGAAAAACCTCCACAAAATCCTGATTACATAAAAGGCAGATAATTGCTAGAAGTATCATGTAATCAGCTTAACAACTCATGCACCCAGTTTGCTGGCAATAACGGTATACACAAGAACAGAAAAGAATATTCACGGCGTGTGAGATGACGATCAGTTTCGTATTACCAAATGTAGAGGTACCTGAGAGGCATTCCTTACGCTGCACTTTATAATTGAGGTGAGACTTATTAATAATCAAGACACATTAATATAATTTGTCAGACGATCAAATGCGTTCGGCAACATAAAAGATGTTTGAAATTTTAAAAAAAATACGAGCTGTAAGGACAGAAGAGTAATATATATATAATGTCTACAATAGGGAAGAGGTAGCAATAATAATGGGAGACCGAGAAAAAGTGTTCTGTTTAAAAAAAAGTAAAAGACAGGGACAGAGTCTTTCTTCCCTGAAATTTAGACTGTACATGGGAGAATCAATGGGGTAAAGTACGAGGAATAGGCAAGAGAAGGATTAAAACTAATGGTGGAAGGATAACAGTGATGACATTTCTATCCACAGTGAATGTGAAGAAAAATTATAGGACTTTTTGACTGAAATAAAGAGCACCATGAGCAGAGAAGATGAACTGAGAACAAATTGAGAAAGGTGTAAGTAATGAGGAGAAAAATAAATGCGATTATCAAAAAACTTAACATCAAAATTGAGGACCATCTAGTAAACGAAGCGATGGAACTATGGTACCTTGGAAGCTAAATGACGCATAAACGACGAAGCAAGGAACGGATTACTACAGGCAAAGATAGCATAACTCTCTAAATGCAGTCTTCCGGTACGAACATATGTATTACTTAGAGGAGTAAATTTCTGAGAACATTCATCTGGAACACAGCATTGAATGAATGTGAATCATAAAATGATGGAGAATAGGAAAAGAGGACATATTATGCGTTTTAGATGCGGTATTGCTTAACAATGCCATTCTTTAAGATCTCATTCTTTATAATGCGCTGCCAATACACGTAATGAGATTGGAGACGGAAACGGCTTTTCGATCAGAGTTAAAATCTTTTTTTTTTTTTTTCTGCGAGGCGTTCCTACAATTTAAATGAACATATTAGCTTATAGGATTTCTAGATCATTCACTGGTGGTTCTCTTCTTTTTTATTCTCTTCGTGTAAGATGTGTTAGTTTCGACAAAGAGTGTTCCTGCTGTTGGCTTTTTGATTCCTATGTTTCTCATGCAGTGCCACACAACTCTTATGTGAAATGATCTGGCACTAACCTATTTGTGATCGGTATAGTGTCGGCAGGTTTTTCGTGTGTTCGTGCACTATACATCACTTAGCAGTGCCATATAATGTGCTATTGCGTTCTACTTTTTTGAGGGTTATTTTAAATCAAAGTTCCAAGTTGTACGTATATCATTGATTGATCTATTGTGCAGTTTTTATTTTTCTGCAGTGTTTTGTAATTTCCTTAAGTGTTTTCCATTTTTCAGTCGTATTTTTATTTTCAAAATTTGTTTTTAATTTTTATACCCACAATTCAGATCTATTTTGTGATTCCCCTTCCAATCTTGTACTGCACGACATGGCTACTCCAGTCCTTGTGTACTGGACTTGCATTAGGGAGGGCAGGAATTTCCCGCCGTATGGTAATCCTGACTCGGCCTTCTGTGGTTTCCCCTTGTCACTAAGGTGAATGCTGGTATGATTCCTTTGATTAGACGATGACCGATTTCCTGCCCTATCCTCACCTTATCCTATCCTAATGTTTAATATGTGAACATTATTTCTGTATGGCTCTGACATGTCTGATACTATTGTACCAAGTGGTCTATGGACGAATAAAAAAATAAATTTACAGGATATGAGAAGTTTATGGGTGCGGTCGGCGAGGAAATGATTACGTGGGAAACACTGATTAGAAGAGACAGGTTATCAAGATGTGTATTACGACTTCAGGGAATACCTCCCTTGGGATTAGAGGAAACTGCGGAAGAGGGCAGGGATTGGAATATATTCAACAAATACTTGAGGGTGTTGAGTCTAACTGCCACTCTCAAATGTTGTTGTTGCTACAAGAGTGTAAATATGGCTTCTCGCATCAAGCAGTCACTGCCACCACTCCCCCCCCCCCCCCCCCCTCCGTAACGCCCAAAGAACTAAGTACTACTATCTGAGGGAACTGCTTCGCTGCTTCTACTCGTTGTCAGCTTATGTTTGGCTGTCACATCGTGTCTGCGCTCTGGCCGCTGAACGACATGCAGGTAATGGCTCAGACCACCTATGTAGTCATGTAGCAGCAGACCGTTGGAAAACTGCGCCGATGAGGTGCTGGCACCGTAATTATGCACATTTATGCATAATTCAGGGATGCTTATACGCGTTATGCTCCCTCGCCCCCCCCCCCCCCAAATACACACACACACACACACACACACACACACACACACACACACACACACACACACACACACACACACACACCTCGTCATTAATTCATCCAACAAGTTCTAATAATCCATTTATGGGTGAGCTGTTCGAGTGGCATCACTATACGTTCACAGTCCTTGCACTCGCTTACGCACTACATCTCTGAGGTGTACACCACTCTTACGTTTTGGCAACAACTTTCTGAAATATTATAATGCAAGCATGTAGTTAGGCTGTCATCATTCCGTTCGTAAGAGCATAATACACTACTAGCCAATAAAACTGCTACACCAAGAAGAAATGCAGATGATAAACGGGTATTCATTGGACAAATGTATTATACTAGAACTGACATGTGATTACATTTGCACGCAACTTGGGTGCATGGATCCTGAGAAATCAGTACCCACAACAGCCATCTCTGGCCGTAACAACGGCATAGAGTCAAACAGAGCTTGGATGGCGTGTACAGGTACAGCTGCCCATGCAGCTTCAACACGATACCACAGTTCATCAAGAGCAGTGACTGGCTTATTGTGACGAGCCAGTTGGTCGGCCACCATTGACAAGACGTTTTCAACTGATGAGAGATCTGGACAATGTGCTGGCCAGGACAGCAGTCGAACATTTTCTGTATCCAGAAAGGCCCGTACAGGACCTGCAACATGCGGTCGTGCATTATCCTGCTGAAATGTAGGGTTTCGCTGGGATCGAATGAAGGGTAGAGCCATGGGTCGTCACACATCTGAAATGTAACGTCCACTGTTTAAAGAGTCGTCAATTCGAACAAAAGGAAACCTAGGCGTGTAACCAATGGCAACCCGTACCATCGCGCCGGGTGATACGCCAGTATGGCGATGACGAATACACGCTTCCAATGTGCATTCACCGCAATGTCGCCAAACACAGAAGCGACCATCTTGATGCTGTAAACAGAACCTACATTCGTCCGAAAAAATCACGTTTTGCCATTCGTGCACCCAGGTTCGTCGTTGAGTACACCATCGCAGGCTCTCCTGTCTGTTCAGATGGCTCTGAGCACTATGGGACTTAACTTCTGAGGTCATCAGTGCCCTAGAACGTAGAACTACTTAAACCTAACTAACCTAAGGACATCACACACATCCATGTCCGAGGCTGGATTCGAACCTGAGACCGTAGCGGTCGCGCGGTTCCAGACTGTAGCGCCTAGAACCGCTCGGCCACTCCGGCCAGCGCACCTGTCTGTGATGCAGCGTCAAGGATAACCGCAGCCACGGCCTCCGAGCTGATGGGCCACAGTGCTGCAAACTTCGTCGTACTGTTCGTGCAGATGGTTGTTGTCTAGCAAACGTCCCCACCTGTCGACTCAGGGATCGAGACGAGGCTGCACGATCCGTTACAGTCATGCAGATAAGATGCCTGTCATCTCGACTGCTAGTGATACGCGGCCGTTGGGATCCAGCACGGCGTTCCGTATTACCCTCCTAAGCCCGCCGATTCCATATTCTGCTAACAGTCATTGGATCTCGACCAACGTGAGCAGCAATGTCGCGATAGGATAAATCACAATCGCGATAGGCTACAATCCGACCTTCATCAAAGTCGGGAACGTGATGGTACGCATTTCCCCTCCTTACACGAGGCATCACAACAACGTTTCACCAGGCAACGCCGGTCAACTACTGTTTGTGTATGAGAAATCGATTGGAAACTTTCCTCATGTCAGCACGTTGTACGTGTCGCCACCAGCGCCAACCTTGTGTGAATGCTCTGAAAAGCCATGCATCTGCGTATCACAACATCTTCTTCCTATCGGCTAAATTTCGCGTCTGTAGCACGTCATCTACGTGGTGTAGCAATTTTAATGGCCAGTGGTGTATTTGAGGACTCTTTCATAAGTTGTAGTATAGGTCCTCTCTTTACCGCTGCCTTGATTTTAGTCTGCAATTGTGCACCGACTAACACACATTTCTGGCATTCATTGGCTTAAGAAAAAGCTTTTAACGATGTTGATTAGGATACACTCTTTGGTATTCCGAAGGCAATAGGGATAAAATGCGGAGAATCAAACACCTATAGCGAAAGTCAGAATCGAAAAACATGAAAGGATGCCAGTAGTTGAGGAAGGGTGTTTCAGCCAACTCATCTATATAGTGCGTACTTAAAGCAATGAAAAATATCAGTGCAAACTTTGGAGGTGCGTTTATTCATGAAGAAAAAATAAGTTAAGTTTTGCCAGTGACTTTATAATCTTTCCAGGGACGACAGAAGACTTCCCATATCAAAGCAATGGATACTAACTTAAAAAAAGCTAAAAGATTGTTGCGGGCGCCTCAGGGGTTGGTGATTGGATCAGTGCTCTTTTTTTTTCTATGTATAAATGATATGCTTTCTGATACGACAGCCGATCCTAAACTATTAGTGCACGAATTAAAAAGGGTGTAGTCATTCCTCGCATCTGTTCAGACTGCACGTCAAAAACGCAAGGACGGAAGTAAAAGAAAGGCTCAAGACTGGGAATAAAATTCAAGGTGAAAGGATATCAATGTTAAGATTCGCTGATGACATGCTATCCTCGGTAAAAACGAAGAAGAATTACAGAACCGGTTGAATGGAGGGAATGGTGTAATGAGTGTAGAAGAAAGCCGAAAATAATGACAAGCAGCAGAAATGAGAACGACGAGAAAATTAATATCAGTCTGGGGATCACGAAGTAGGCGAAGTTAAGGGATTCTGCTACCTAGGCAGCAAAACAGCCCCGTGACGGATGCAGCAAGAAGAACCACTACTAAAAAGGTTATTCCTGTCCAAGTGAAGTCTACTAGTATCGAACATATGTCTGGACTGTGGAAAAACCGGAACAGAAGAAAATAGAAGCATTTGATATGAGGTACTGCCATGGAATATTGAGTATTAATTAGTCCTGATAAGATGAAGACTGTGGAGATTCTCAGCAGGATCGGCGAGAAAGATATATGTGGAAAGTACTGACAACAAGAAGGGACAGGCTAAATGGATATCGTTAAGACAGCAGGGAGTAACTTCCACGGTACCAGAAAAAAAGTAAACGGTAGAGTAAGACACAGAATGGAATACATCCATCAAATAATTTAAGTCACAGATTGAAAGTGCTACTTTGAGATGAAAAGGTTGGCACGAGAAAGAATTTCAGTCAGAATACTAATGATTCAAATGAAAAAAAGAGTATTATGTGTCAATCACTATATGGTGTTTAGACGAACTCTACCTGTTTGTCTAATATTGCTGAAGTTATTTCATGCATAGCCTGGTGCCTAAACCATGCATTTTTCTTAAAACAGTGAAAAAACTGCCTTCCATCTAATCATTAAGCAAATAGTTGGTGGAATCTTGTTCTGAAGAAAGTTGAGTCGCATAAGACTGGTATTGCAAATGTGTCGCACACTACCATAAGTAGTTGAGTCCCAAGTGAAATTATGGATAATATGGCTTGTATATTTTCGAGTGCCTGTATTTCCTCAGTTTTATTACACTGAAAAAAAAATTCTGTATCTTTAGATTCCAAGTAAAGTGATATTTTACTTTAAGTAAAGTCTGTCTAAACATTTGTTCCGAGTCGCTGTTTTCCGATTCAGATTGCTGAGCTTATCTGTGAAACCATATTTTCTTAACTGTTTGGTGTACGCTACCGGTGCATATAATTCTAAATGTCTTAGCAGAAAGATAAATAAACGAATTAACACACATTTTTCATGTATCCCCGACTTGGTTTCAGACCCTCCACTCCAGCAGCTCGTGTCCGGCCTACCTACCATATCAAATCGAATGTTAACAGAATATGGATTGTGGGTAAACCTGAAAAAGATAAATGTAGTGATAAGAAGAAAAAAATGAGAATAGCGAGAAACTTAACATCAAAACTGGTTGTCACGAAGTAAACCAAGATAAGGAATTCCGCTACCTCGGAGACGAAAATTACCCATGACGGACGAAGCACGAGGGAGAAAAAAAAAATACTGGTTTCAAATATAGATCTTAATTTGAGGAAGGAATTTCTGAGAATATACGTTTGGAGTATAGCATTGTACACCACTGGCCATTAAAATTGCTACACCACGAAGATGACGTGCTACAGACGCTAAATTTAACTGACAGGAAGAAGATGCTGTGATATGCAAATGATTAGCTTTTCAGAGCATTCACACGAGGTTGGCACCCGTGGTGACACCTACAACGTGCTGACATGAGGAAAGTTTCCAACAAATTTCTCATACACAAACAACAGTTCACCGGCGTTGCCTGGTGAAACGTTGTTGTGATGCCTCGTGTAAGGAGGATATATGCGTACCAACACGTTTCCGCCTTTGATAAAGATCGGATTGTAGCCTATCGTGATTGCGATTTATCATATCGCGACATTGCTGCTCGCGTTAATCGAGATCCAGTGACTGTTAGCAGAATATGGAATCGGTGGGTTCAGGAGGCTAATACGGAACGCCGTGCTGGGTCCCAACGGCCTCGTATCACTAGCAGTTGAGATGATAGGCATCTTATCCGCATGGCTGTAACGGATCGTGCAGCCACGTCTCGATCCCAGAGTCAACAGATGAGGACGTTAGCAACACAACAATCATCTGCACAAACAGTTCGACGACGTTTGCAGCAGCATGGACTATCAGCTCGGAGATCATGGCTGTGGTTACCCTTGACGCTGCATCACAGACAGGAGCGCCTGCGATGCTGTACTCAACGACGAACCTGGGTGCACGAATGGTCGCATCCGTGTTTGACGACATCGCGGTGAACGCACATTGGAAGCGTGTATTCGTCATCGCCATACTGGCGTATCACCCGGCGTCATGGTATGGGGTGCCATTGGCTACACGTCTCGGTCACCTCTTGTTCGCATTGACGGCACTTTGAACAGTGGACGTTACATTTCAGATGTGTTACGACTCGTGGCTCTACCCTTCATTCGATCCCAGCGAAACCCTACATTTCAGCAGGATAATGCACGACCGCATGTTGCAGATCCTGTACGGGCCTTTCTGGATACAGAAAATGTTCCACTGCTGCTCTGGCCAGCACATTCTCCAGATCTCTCTTCAGTGGAAAACGTCTGGTCAATGGTGGCCGAGCAACTGGCTCGTCACAATACGCCAGTCACTACTCTTGATGAACTGTGGTATCGTGTTGAAGATGTGTGGTGTCACCGCCAGACACCACACTTGCTAGGTGGTAGCCTTTAAATCGGCCGCGGTCCGTTAGTACACCTCTGACCCGCGTGTCGCCACTATCAGTGATTGCAGACCGAGCGCCGCCACACGGCAGGTCTAGAGAGACTTCCTAGCACTCGCCCCAGTTGTACAGCCGACTTTGCTAGCGATGGTTCACTGGCAAAATTCGCTCTCATTTGCCGAGACGATAGTTAGCATAGCCTTCAGCTACGTCATTTGCTACGACATAGCAAGGCGCCATTATCAGTTGCTATTGATGTTGTAAATAATGTACAGACAAGAGCTACGTTCAGCATTAATGGATTAAAGTCAAGTATTCCACCAGCAACATCCTTTTTTTCAAGTCTAACTTCCTTGTCCTGTTCCAGACCTCACGCCAGCCTGCGTGAGCTAAAACGCGTGCCTTTCGGCTTCCTCTTACATTAGTGGGTTGGCCCTCTTGCCAATCCACAACAAGATGCATGGGCAGCTGTACCTGTACACGCCACCCAAGCTCTGTTTGACTCAATGCCCAGGCGTATCAAGGTCGTTATTACGGCCAGAGGCAGTTGCTGTAGGTACTGATTTCTCAGGATCTATGCACCCAAATTGCGTGAAAATGTAATCACATGTCAGTTCCAGTATAATATACTTGTCCAATGAATACCTGTTTATCATATGCATCTCTTCTTGGTGTAGTAACTGTAATGGCCAGTAGTGTATAATAGTGAATCATGGTCGGTGGGAAATCCGAAACAAAAGAGAATCGAAGCGTTATGTTATTGAATCATGCACAGCGGGAAAACCAGAGCAGAAGAGGATCGAAGCATTTGAGATATGGTGCTACAGAATAATGTTGGAAATCAGGTTTACTGGTATGAGGAGATTCTCCTTACAATCGGCTAATAAGTGAGCATACGGAAGACACTGACAAGAAGAAGGGACAGGATGATAGGATATGTGTTAAGGAATCAGGGAATAACTACCATTGTACTACAGGAAACTGCTGAGGGCAAAAACTATAGGGGAGGCCCAAGAGCGGAATACATCAGCAAGTAATTGAGAACGAATGGTGTAAGTGCTTCCCTGTCCGAGGTGAAGAGATTAGCACAGAAGAGGAACTCGTAGGGTGCCGCATAATACGAGTCAGACGACTGATGACTTAGACAAAAAGTTCTTGCGTGTTTAAAATAGTCTTAGCCTCTCAGAACACGAAGCCCGACTACAAAAGTCTGGCGCCCTGAAAAAACAGATATCAGTGCAACTTTGTACACTAAACACCATCGGCTGGTATGTAAATAATTGTAATTTTATAACAATTACTCCACCTGCACACATAGGAGTAATAACGGTCGACGCGGCTTAGGTCAGAGACGTCTATGGAACAACCTGCCATTGATGAACTTTTTGTAAGGTTATAATGTTTCTAAGATATCTTAAAATGTAATACGTGTTTTTGCTTGGTTCTTAAATGATTGCTAATACAGTGAACGTATAGTTCTTCCGTTTTATAGATACCGTATTTTACTGACTATAAGATACATCTTAATTCTTAAGCAATTCCTTAACAAATGATATTTTTACCGTTTTTATTATCAGATTACAAAGCCAGGCTAAAACCGTCAACTGTACTTCTTAGTCTTCTTCGTCTCCGTCGACATCATTGTCCTCTTCATATGTAAGATGGTCTTCACTGGCACCGAATGCGTTACTTAAGCCGCACTTCTTGAATGATATGACATTAACGTCTTCTCTCACTCTAGACCACCCCTGTTTTATCCGCTGAAACACTTGTCTGATTGTAGGTCTTTGTAAGCTCCCTTCGGCGTAGGGTTTCATCAATCATCCATTTGTTCCATCTCTCTCTCATACACATATTACATGGTTTCATTATCGAGATATCAAGAGGTTGCAGTTATGAAGTAAGTCCTCCCGGATTAACAGCAAGCTCTGTATTTCCCTGTCTCAGTTCCTCTTGCACAGAATTTTTCAAATGACTTCTAAACTAGCACAAGACGAGAACTCTTCTTTAATAAGGCACCTTTCTTTCTCTCTCACATTCTGTTAACCGATAATTTCATACCGACCTCGTCCATCCAGCCTTTGTCATGGACGTGAACATCAACACCTAGCGGTAATTGAGAAGGTTTTGGCATTGTCTTGGGCTTGAAAATGATCATTGGATTAAGTTTAGTACCTTCAGCACGACTTGAAAAAACAGTAGTATAGTGCATTTTTTCATACCCACTTGTTTTTATTGTTAGAGTTTTAGCATATTTCATTGCAACAGTTCTGATATTCGGCACATCAAAAGTGAGAGGAGTTTCATCCATAGTCGATATTTGTCTTAGTTCCACATTTGTTATCTTTCCATGTCGAATAATAAGGCGATGGAAAGTGTAGCACCAACCAACTCCAACCTTAAAGTCTTTTAAGTTCCACTGTAGCGCTAACTTACGAGCGTGTATTTGAACCACTTTTGCATTAATTCCACAGCCATTTTGACGGTGTCCTTGATTCCATTTGAATACGTCATCTTCCATTTTGTATTCAGTCCTTTATTTGCACATTTATTCGTCCTCATGTGTTTTAGTTCTTCTTTACTAGGCCGCCAATCGCATATGGTTTCTCCTGTTGGTGGAGGGCCGAAATGGCGCTCAGTTGCTCTGCTTTGATGTTCTTCTGCATATGCTAACATATGAATATCTTTTTTTCCGTTATGAAACTAGGTACTAACAAAAATATTATACTGTTACCGAAAATACAAATCGCTTTCAAGTTCACTGACACAGTAGTCTGCAATGATGCATCATAGGCTAGACTGTGCTCTGGATTTGAGTTGGCGGGGTAGGCGGGACACAGTGTTGGCAAGCTTGTGAATCCCCACAACTTATGTTCTTCGCATCGGTGCACTACTTCTGCCAATTGAATCCAATGTTGCCAGGTAGAAATAGGTTTACCGCGACACCGAATATGTGGCCATTTTTAAGACTGGCGGAAATTTTAAATCGAACATTGCACTTTATGTTGATTTGGATATAAGACGCGCCTGAATTTTGGAGTCAATTTTTCGAAGAAAAATGCATGTTTTATAATCTATAAAATACTGTACTTAATAATGGTATATGACCGAAACTCTACAACGGTACAACCAATAAGTTTAAGGAAAAGGGACAGGTGTATTCGACACTAAAACATTTCACCAATTAATCGGAGCAGTGGAACCACTGCTAGTAAAGATCATCCGTGCAACAGGTAGAACGGCCACAAGAGTTTAGTGTGGTTACTAGCCATGTCAGGGTGTACAACAGCCATGTAGAGCGTCAAATGTTTAATGATCCCTTTGAAGGACACGGAAATGACGTTTACTCATCTAAAACAGCGTTATCAGCGCCTGATAGGCTTTGAAATGGGCGTCATTGTGGGTAAAATCGTGCATTGTTCACATTTTTTAGGTGTTCGGGTGTGATCATCATCCGACGTTGGAGGCCATGGGAACGTGAAGGCACGCATACTCGTCGTTATGGTCCCAGTCGACCACAGTCGATCCCCAGAAATGACGATTGTCGTATTGTGCACCAAGCACATCGTAACCCCTCCATACCTGCATCTGCCCTCGAGATCGAATACGGACTGTTGATGAATGGTGTTGCATGCGTTCAGCAATAAACCGTGGCTTGGAACTACTCCTGATGACCAATGCCAGCGAATATGGAGGCGACCTGGGGAAGGTCCCAATCTTCCAATGTTTTGGAGAAGGGCAGTTTTATTCCTGGCATCATGGTCTGGGGAGTCGTCGGGTATGACTCTAGGTCACGCCTTACACGCTAACGTGACATCATGGGATACCTCCTAATATCGTGTCGGATGTCCTTTTCTTCAGCGTAGCGCAGCGACTCGACGTGACATGGACACTACAAGTTGTTGGAAGTCCCCTGCAGAAGTATTGAGCCATGCTGCCTTGGTAGCCGTCCATAATTACGAAAGTGTTCCCCTTGCCCGATTTGGTGCACGAGCTATCCTCTCAATATAGCCCATAAATGCTCGATGGGATTCGTGTCGGGAGATCTATGTGGCAATATCATTCCCTCGAATTGTCCAGAGTGTCCTTCAAACCAATCACGAACAAGTGTGGCCCAGCGACATGTCTGCAAACATGAGGTCCATGAGTGGCTGCAGATGGTGGTCTCCAAGTAACCGAACGTAGACATTTCTAGTCAATAATCGGTTCAGTTAGATCAGCTGACGTAGTCCGTTCCATGTAAACACAGTCCACACTATTACTGAACAATGACCAGCTTGCACTGTGCCTTGTCGACAGTATGGGTCCATGGCTTCGTGGGGCCTGCGCTACACTCGAAACCTACCACCAACTCTTACCAACTGAGATCTGGACTCATCTGACCAGGTCACGGTTTTTTTAGTAGTCTAGGATGCAACCGATATGGTCACGAGGCCAGAGGAGCAGCTGCAGGCGAAGTCGTGCTGTTAGCAAAGGCACTCGTTTGGTTGTCTGCTGCTACAGTCCATTAACGCCAATTTTTGCCGCAGTGTCCTAACGGATATGTTCGTCGTACGTCTGACACTGATTTCTGCTGTCATTTCAGAAAGTGTTGCTCGTCTGTTAGCACTAACAGCTCTGTACAAACGCCGTTGCACTCAGTTGTTAAATGAAGGCCTTCGATCGCTGCTTTGTCCGTAGTGAGAGCTACCGGCTGAAATTCGGTGTTCTCGGCATACACTTGACACTGAGGATCTAGGAATATTGAATTTGCTAACCATTTTCGAAATAGAATGTCCTATGCGTGTAGCACGAACCACGATTCCGCATTCAAAGTATCTTTATTACCGTCGCGCGGCCATAGATAGAACACGTGCGAAACCAGTCAGGATCTCAACTCTGTCCCACAGCTAGTATCGAGGATATCAACAGTATCTTATTTGTAAGTGGGCTCATACTGACAAGTTCACTGTAAGTTCGACTCCATCTTGTAATTACTGGGATAACAACAGATACTCTCTCAACACGGAAAGTTTCATTTCGTTTCCTCGTCCCCTTCTCGGCGCTTCACTTTTCCAACAGGCAGTATTGTTCAGTCAGGTCCTCTTCGAACAGTGCAGAACATTGGAGGTTATCCAACAATTTCGATTGCCGTTTCACCCTCCTTTGGTGTGTACTAAGGTTCCATTTTCAGGAAAAATAAATGGTACAATCTATAAATCCATTTTAGCTAAAATGATTCAGAAATTGTTCTCGCTAATGGACTGCACTTTTCTAAGATAGTAATGGCCGCATTCTCGAGACTGGATATGTTCACACTGATGATGAGACCTGTAAGGATGAAATTAAACGTAGACGTTGACCTCCATAGTCTCTGAGTATGAATACCCTCCAGCTGTTGTGTAATAAGTATGATATTAACCAGCACCTCACAAAGAAATGGCGTTGTTTATTGGTGATTGAAAGTACACACTCTCATTTCTGTGTCTCCGTGAGTTAAATGCGCTGATCCGTATTCAGCCAGTCATGGATGCTATATTAAATATTCTCATTTTGGTTGGTTTGCAGATATAATAAAACCAAATCTAATGTATTAAATAAGATTAGTAAACGTTTGTCGGTAGTTTGACAAATGATGAACAGATTAGAATAAAATGGACGTAATTTTCGTTCCAATGGTCCATATTTTCATTTAAACATACTTTTATTTAAAAGATAATAAATAACTTATCACAAAACGCGTAAATGTTCAATACACTGAGATACGTATGCTAATTCTTAGGCTATGAGTACCCCTGCATCGTCAAATAGAAATATCATTTTATGATACTTATTTACAACGATAGAATTACTTCACTGAATTTATACACAAGTAATATTCTGCTAGTACTCAAATTATTTGATATTTAAGACCAGTAACATACACACATCAGTTGGATCTTCTTAGAAATTCTTCAGTGAAGTAGAAGCAGTTGGTCACCAATAGCTCCTTTAGGCCCCTCGTAAAATGATCTTTATTAGTGGTTAAACATTTTATGGTTGCTGGCAAGTTACTGAAAATGTATAAATGGCTCTGAGCACTATGGAACTTAACATCTGAGGTCATCAGTCCCCTAGAACTTAGAACTACTTAAACCTAACTAACCTAAGGACATCACACACATCCATGCCCGAGGCAGGATTCGAACCTGCGACCATAGCGGTCGCGCGGTTCCAGACGGAAGCGCCTAGAACCGCTCGGCCACAACGACCGGAAAAAAAAATGTATATTCCTGAATAATGGCCACCTTTGTAGAGGAGCTGTTGGTTTGGGAAAGTGATATATTCTTAGAGCTAAACCTCATTACGGAATAAAAATGTCGGAAATTAGTAGTTAGTATCCCTAATCCTCCAGACAGGCTTCTGCAGGACTTCTTGAGCTCACAGGACTAATACTTATTATATATTTTTGAACGGGTTAAACTTCAGCTTCGCTTGATGAGTTACCTCAAAAAATAATACCTTACGACATTGTGAAATGAAAGTAAGCATAGTGTGCTAGCTTTTTTATGTCACCTATTTATGACAGTAAAACAAACGGCATATACTGGTCTCTGATACACACAGAAAAAAGTTGAAACCGTGTGGGCCACCACACTTGACTATTTCCCGGTTGTATGTTGCCTGATAGTTAATGAAATTTTAATGGACATTAATAAATAGTTTCTAGTTAGTTCTTTGTCACTAAACGTTAAAAAGAGGAAAAGAAACTGGCTACTCGCAGCTTAGAACGTGTAAGAGGTTTCCCGCCAGTATATGCCGGGTCCTAATGACACACTACGTTTCCTATCAGAGATACGGTACCTGAACCATTTGGTAGCATTTCCTATAACATCATAATTTCTAATGTTCTTCTAGCAAAGCAATTTGTAAGAGACACGAATACTGGGAAGATAATCAGAAGTTCACCTTTTTCAGCGCTTTTATGAACGTCAGTTTCGTTGTCACGCAGACTATACAAAGGACGCAAAACGACACATTGCAGCTAACACACTCAGAAACGACCAAAGTTGGGGAGATAACGCCAGTTTTACGGTAGCAGCTTTCTTTTTCTTTCCCAGTTTCCCTTTTATGTCTCTGTGGAAAGGGCAGGCGAGTCACAATGGGCTCTAGGAGCTCCCAGAGGAACTCATACGAGTCTAGAAAACTGTATGAAATCCATGTTTAAGTTGGAAACTGCGTCAGCAGCCCACTTCCTTCGCTTCGCTGCGTTCAGCTCACGTGGTGCTCCAAAGTCTTGTTTCTCAATAGCGACAGCGTCTGGGCAGCAATTCAAAACACTCATTTGCTGTAGTGCAGATAACTTCCCGGGGAGGGAAAACATAGCTCAGAGACATTGCGCATAACAACAAAAAATATTCAGTGCTCAGTAACCATCACATTATCATAAACATTACGACAATTAAAAAAGTCAAGAATGATGAGGTGTTTAAAAAAGACAACAGACGGTTAGCGGTAAGTTTCCCAAGATGACTAAATACAAACGCAAAGAAAAGAAAGTGATTTACAAAAGAGAGCGAATTACAAACTGAACATTGTAAGGTTTCTAGTTTATTGTTGGTCTTCAAAAAGTGATCTTAGCTCTGTTTTCATTCGATGTGTCATACTTCATATGTATATACTGGATCCTTTTCAAACAGAGGTTATCAGTACTCGATAGGTTCTGAGTACAAGCAATGCGATCTTTGATTGCTAATAGCGTTGTTGCTATAGCATTCTAAAAGAAGTTAGTGAGTTAGTTGATAATTTGCCAAGATACTGAGCGTTCAATACAGATACAGAGGATTATGAATTTTGGAATAGGATTTGACAAAGATTAATTTGACAAGTAAAGATTTGAGGTAATATTGTTGATCTCTAGAGGGTAAAAACTGTAGAGGAAGGCAGAGATTAGAATACATCTAGCTAACAATCGAGGACGTGGGTTGCAGGTGCTACTCTGAGATGCACTCAGGAGAGGAACTCGTGGCTGGCTGCATCAAATCCTGATGATTAAAAAAAAATCACGTTTGATGCTCGCATTGGGTATACATTTACAGCAGAGCGATCAGAAGGCTACTGAACCCTCACTGGCTGTCAGCGAATGCGTGACGTAGGTGCGCAGAAAGAGCCTAAACTCGACCATCGTCGGTTATGACTCCAACTACAACATCGACTCACCACGTCCAATCGCAAAGTTAACTAACGCTCACGACCTTTACAGCGGATATTTAAAGCTAACCTGATATGCATCCTCATATTGGCGCTACTAGGCCACTCTTGTTCGGCTAGTTAGAAATTTGAATAGACATCATCTTTCGATGCAGAAACTCTCCTTTCGTTTATGCCGCACAACTCCTTAGCGTTGCGATTTTTTTCCCGACGGTGTATTTTGCTTTGTGCTGTCATTCCGCTTAAGGTCGCTCTGGATAGTTACTCCCAGATATCATGCGGTAAACACTATATCCAGAGTATATGAGAATGCAGGCTTTCTCGGCGTATCTGAGTGCTAAAATCTTCTCGGGTTGACAGCCGAGCCGATGTGTCGTTCTTCGGCAACGTTTCAGCAAGTTTCTTATTTGCCATCTTCAGCCGACAATGGTAAGTATGAAACTTGCTGTAACATTGCCGAAGAACGACGCAATGGCTCAGCTGTCAACCCGAGAAGATTTTATCAACTACAATCACCACTTTGTCACCAGTAATGAAGTTGTGCAGTAGTCGATTTCTTCTGCTATGTACACGCAGTATGTTACTTTCAAGGTTAACTGCTGGAGGCTGAAAAGTTTTTCTCTCCTCTGTAGGTCATTCTGCAAACCGATACTGTCCTCTGGCGTTTGTACTTTCTTGTAGACAGTCGCATTCCCCTGTAGGATGCATCTTATCGGATTTTCATCACCCCGCTACACAAGCGAGTTAAGATTTGCAATTCCACCAAGCAAATAATAGGTGGACGTTTTACAAATTCGTTCCTTACAGCCAAACATTCCAGCAACTTGGGAGTCAAAAAAATGGTTCAAATGGCTCTGAGCACTATGGGACTTAACTGCTGAGGTCATCAGTCCCCTAGAACTTAGAACTACTTAAACCTAACTAACCTAAGGACATCACACACATCCATGCCCGAGGCAGGATTCGAACCTGCGACCGTAGCAGTCGCGCGGTTCCAGACTGTAGCGCCTAGAACCGCTCGGCCACACCGGCAGGCCAACTAGGGAGTCACATAAAGGTATGTTTGGAATGTTTGGGAGGGGATCTCTAATTCCGGCATTAACATGGATGCAAAGGGAAACCTCCCAAAGCTTAGTTCGTACTGGGGTGCTGGAGATAATTTAATTCTGGGACAGTCCATAGTCCCAGACAAAAACACAATTTTGCGTATGGGTGTATGTATGTGACTTCTGGTGTTTTTCTGTTGGATTTAAATTGTGTAGCTAATAACGTATACAACGTACTCGTCTGTCAACCACGTGGAAGAACTATCAATGTGCGTACTAATCAGCGGCCTATGGGTGATAATCTAATGAATTCCGCAAGACACAATAATTATCCTCTCGCAGTTATTAAGTATTTTTAAATCTCGGTGCGTCCTCCGTCCATTTTCAATTACGGACACAACCTCCAACAACAATTACACACCACAGTCGTAAGAAGGTTACGCTATGAAGCTATCATAACAGAAAAATTGATATTCCGTTAAGTGAAAGAAAAACCATCACTTCCTCGTGACATTAAAAATAAAACTTTCATCAGAATGCAAGTAAAAATATCAGAGTGATCCCCTGTTTCCGTGTATTCCAAAAACTCTAACGAGGTCACACGTTTCATATACACGATTGAGTTAATCTAACAAGGGAACGTCCCCATCACAACCCCTTCAGATGTAGTTATAAGTTAGATAGGCCTTGAAAAACTGAACACAGATCACTCGAGAAAACAGGAAGAAGTTTTGTGGAACTATGAAAAAATAAGCAAAAATACAAACTGAGTAGTCCATGTGCAACATACGCAACATCAAGGACCGCGTAAGCAGATGAGCGTAGTGGTCCCGTGGTTAGCGTGAGCAGCTGCGAAATGAGAAGTCCTGGGATCAAGCATTCACTCGAGTGCAGATTTTAATTTTTTGTTTTCAGACAATTATTATGCGAAGCTGCGCAGGTACAAAGAGCAGTATTGTTTATGTGATCGTGTGTCAATTATCAAAGTTCAGGCACTCACACATAATCAACTTCGCTCTTCAAAATTCCAGGACATGTTCAGATTTGCTTGGACATATGCAGGATTTGACGGTCTACAGACGGAAAAATTTGAAAACGTTAAAAACATATGTTATGACAGAGCACAGGAAAAACTGTGCGCCTGTGAAACCGTTGCATTCATTTGTTGCAGTTTATGTGACAAACTCTTATGTTTTCATCACTTTTTTGGGAGTGATTATCACATCCACAAGAAAACCTAAATCGGGCAAGGTAGAAGAATCTTTTTACCCATTCGCCAAGTGTTCAAGTTAGGTCGGTCGCCAACATATTCCTGTCATGTGACGCGCATGCCGTCACCAGTGTCGCATAGAATATATCAGACGTGTTTTCCTGTGGAGGAATCGGTTAACCTATGACCTTGCGATCAAATGTTTTCGGTTCCCATTTGAGAGGCACGTCCTTTCCTTTACTAATCGCACGGTTTTGCGGTGCGGTCGCAAAACACAGACACTAAGCTTATTACAGTGAACAGAGACGTCAATGAACGAACGGACAAATCATAACTTTGCGAAAATAAAGAACGTAAACTTTTCTCTCGAGGGAAGACTTAAATCAAGGACCTATCGTTCTGCAGCTGCTCACGCTAACCACGGGACCACGGCGCTCCTGAGCTTAACACTATCCTTGATGTTGCCTATCTTGCGCATGGACTACTCAGTTTGTATATTTTGCTTGTTTTTTTCATAGTTCCACACAACTTCTTCCTGTTTTCTCGATTGATCTGTGTTCAGTTTTTCAAGGCCCATCCACTGTGCGAACTTATAACTAAATCTGAGGGGGTTGCGATGGGGAGGTTCCCTTGTAAGTATTCACAACGGTCGCTCATCTGTATTTTTAAACGTATTTTAAACGTAGTTGATGTAGTTCTTGTTACCTGCCGTATTTATTTAGATATCCTCGATGTTTCTAGAAGCTAAGCTGACCAATTAAGACTACACAGATACGGACATAGTTAAGCCATGCGACCACATATTAGTATCGCGCTACTACTGACCTCCCAACTCACAGTCGGTACTAGCGACTGGCACTCCTGGGAAATCATAGCTGCTGGCATTTAATTGCATCCCTAGCAAGATAAATGACAAATCCGTTAAACCTACGTTAATCGAAATGGCTAATGATTTTGATTACAGCTGCACAAGTTATGGCGTAATACGTACACTTAAGTGGCTAAAGTCACGGGATAGCGATATGCACATATGCAGGTGGCGATAGTAGCGCATTTGAAAGGCCACTGCAATGGCGTGAAACGTCCCCTTTGAACAATTATACATGACTGTGCTTAAACTGACACACAATATTTTTAGCGCAACGCAACCTGACTTTCAAAAATCCCTACAAAAGAATGGCCCTGACTAACATTAACCTATACGTTTCACAAATCACTTACCTCACAAAAATCTTCGTTACTCGAACTACTGCAATACAGCGAGCGCCACTACTGCCAGCTAAATAAAAGATTCAAACTACTGAAGGCTCTAACTACTGATAGGCATAGTTAGCAAATGAAAGATTTTGATAGAGAACAAACAATGTATTTACCTTAATAGTGTTCAAAAGTTAATATATATGTAGCAGTTCATGACATCCAGTCTTACATATTTCAAAACTCCGCCATTTCTCTCCCCCATTCCAGCACTGCTGGCGGCTCACCTCCAACTGCGCAACGCTATGCGCTGTTAACAGCCAACTGCCCAACGCTACAATGGCGACTATTACAACAATGCCAACCAGCCACAGACTGCACACAACACAGCCAGTGATTTTCATACAGAGCGATACGTGGCGTTACCAACATAAAAACCAAAGCAGCCTACTTACAGGCGGAGCTCTCGCTTGTACTCAGGTGATTCACGTGAAAAGGTTTCCGACATGACTACAGCACGACAGAAGTTAACAGACTCTGAACATGGAATGGTAGTTGGAGCTGGAGGCGTTGGACTTTCCATTTCGGAAACTTAAGGAATTCAGTATTGCAAGGTCCACAGTGTCAAGGGGTTGCCAAGAATACTATATTTCACACATTACCTCTCACCACGGACAGCGCAAGGGCCGACGGCCTTCACTTAACTACCGAGAGCAGCGGCGTTTACATAGAGTTGTCAGTGTTAACAGACAAGCAACAGTACGTGAAACAACCGCACAAATCAATTTGGGACGTTCGACGAACTTATCCTCTAGGGCTGGGCCGAAATTTGACCCTAATGGGCTACGGCAGCAGACGACAGAGGCTAGTGCCTTTGCCAACAGCACGACGTCCCCCACAGCGTCCCTCCTGGACTCAAGGCCAAATAGGTTGGACCCTAGACGACTAGAAAACCATGGCCTGGTCAGATGAGGCCAAAATTCAGTTGCTAAAAGCTGATGGTAGGGTTCGAATGTGGCACAGATCTCACAAAGCCATGGACCCAAACTGTCAACAAGGTGATGGCTCCGAAACGGTGTGCGCCGTGTTTACATGGAATGGACTGGATCATCTACTCCAACTGAATCGATCATTGACAGAAAATGTTTATGTTCAGCTACATGGTGACCACCTGCAGCCATTCACTTACTTCATGTTACCAAACAGTGCTGTCATGTCACCTGGCCTCAGTTGTTGGTGACTGGTTTGAGAAATATTCTGGACAATTCGAACGAATGACATGGCAACCCAGGTCGTCCAAGATGAATCCCCCTGAACATTTATGTAACATAATCAAGAGATTAGTTCTTGCACAGCATCCTGCACTGACAACAGTTTTGCAATTGTGGATGGCTACAGAGGTAACATGACTCCGTGTTTCTACAGGGGCTCCCAGCGACATGTTGAGTCCAAGCAACATCGAGCTACTGCACTACGCCGGGCAAAAGGAGGCCCGACGCGATATTAGGAAGTATCTCATGACTTTTGTCACCTCACGTTACTACACAGGTCTGAAGACGATCATTACCATCCGAACATTGCGATCCAAAGCCGAAATTATAATAAAGTAAATAACTTCTAAAATACAGCATACCATTGGTAGTTACTTTAGAATAGGACTTCAACCTTATGTCCTCAATTATTTGTTGATTGCATTCCAGTCCTTGCTTTTCCCCATAGTTTCCACCAAGATATTCGTTCCCTGATCTTTTAATGCATATCCTGCCATCTTATCCCTTCTTCTTATCAGTGTTTCCCATAAGTCCCGTTATTCCACGATCCTGTGGTGAACCTCCCCATCCCTTATAATCATTTAATTTTCAACGTCTGTCTATAGCAACACTTCTCAACGACTTTTAGTCTTTTCCGGTTGTCCCATAAACCATCGTACACCAACATACAACGCCTTTCTCCAGAGATACTTTCTTAAATATTTCTTCCTCACCTTACGGCCTAGTTTTGACTAGGAATGTCGTTTTTTCCTGAGCTAGTCTGCTGTTTACGTCTTCCCTGCTATGTCTGTATGGCGTTATTTTGCTTCCAAAGTAGAAGAAATCCTTCACTTAGAGTATTTAGTTGACAACAATTTCTATGTTAAGTGTATCACTAATCTGATTTCTACTACTCCTCATTACTTTCGTCATTCTTCGGTTTACTGTAAATCCACGCTCTGCATTCATTAAACAGTACATTCCATTGAACAGGTCTCGTAATTCTTCACTTGCAATGAGGAGAGCAATGTCTTCAGAGAATTTTATCATTGTTATTCTTTCAACCTGTATTTTAATTCCACTCCTGAAACTTCATTTTAATTCCAACATTGCTTCGTCGATGTGTAATTTGAATAGTAGGGGTAACAGAATGCATCCCTGTCTTACACCATTTTTAGTGGAGCGCTTTGTCTTTGGTATTACATTGTTGTTTTTCCCCGTTGGTTGCTGTACATATCGCATATTACTTCTCTGTCTCCAGAATTTACTAATATTTTGCTGATAATATCGAACATCTTGCCCCATTTTACAATATGCAGGGTTTTTTTTATCGATAAATCGTGTTAATGTGTCTGGATTTCTCATCAGTCTTGGTTCCATCAACAAGTGCAAAATCTCAACAGCATTTCTACCTTCCCATAGCCAAACTGGTCTTCATTTAACAGGTCCTCGATTTTCTGTTCATTCTTCTGATTATTATTCATGTCAGAAACTTCAATGCTTGAGCTGTTAAGCTGATTGTGCGATGGTTCTCACACTTATCTGCCGCTGCTGTGGATGACATTTTTCCGAAAGTTTGATGATATATCTCTAGTTTCACAGACTGCACACAAACTTGGATAGACCTTTTGCCTTCAGCCTATTTCCTCTCTACGTTACGTTTAAGAGTAGAATTCTCTTTGCACTCTTAGTGTTGACACATTTGCTTTTAATTTTACAGACGGTGGTTTTGATTATTCTATATGTTGAGTCAGTCCTTCTGACGACCGTTTCTTTTCAGATTTTCTGCATTTTTGCTTTAGCCATGACGCCTTGGTTTCCTCCAATTCTCGTTTATATCCCTTCCAAGCATCTTATATTTTTGTATTCCCTTCTTTTCCGGAATATTTTATACTTCTTTTTCGTCGATCAATTGAAGAATTTCTTCTTTACCTGAGGCTTCTTCACAATTACCTTCCATGAACCTATGCTTGTCTGTCCCACTTCAATTATTGTGGTATTCAGATTTTTCCTTTTCAACTGACCTGCCTAATGTAGTATTCATTAATTTAAAACGCATACCATCCTCTGCTAGTACCTCAGCATCACAAGTTCTTTCTACAGGATGACTCCGTGATGACGTTACAAACTTTCAAAGGTTATGGAGAAGGGTGAATATATCAACTCGAGGTAAGTAATTCGAGTCAGAAAACGACCGAGTCTTCAGGTAAAAGCTAAAAACGTAGTCATACCTCTGACAGTAGAATATGAGCACCCAGGTTCCTGGTACATCTCCTACTTGTTATTCCTTGAAAGGATGTAGTTCGAACTTCGGTCTAATTAGGTTTTTTTTTTTCTCGGAGGTGTGTGATTTGTCATTCGGAAAAAATTGTTACTTCTGTATAGCTGGTGTACAATCATGTATATTACCACATTAACATTATTCTATCCGTACATTGTAGAGATGAAAATTTGGGGATGACGGATAGGTACTCTCGAAACTGGGCATGAAATGAACAGTTTCACATCAAGTGATCTTGCGCTTCTAATATTATAAATCCCAAAACGTGCGCCGCCAGTCACGCCGAAGTGTCTTCTACAGCCGCCACTGAGGCACGAGGGGGCTGCCACGAACGATTACGCCGCTGCCAATGAGACACAAACATCTGAAACGTTTCCTTTAATGTGTAAATAAATTTAAGCTTCAAACCTAAAATAATTTACGTGAATCTACGTAAGCAATGGTGTATTTTTGTATTAATCCCGCGTATTATCTTTAAACTGTCTTATAATGTAAATGTGCGAGAGCATACAGATGTTAAAATTAGCGAAAAAGAGCAGTAGTATTTTTTAATTGGCAAGTAATTCATGAGACGCATCACAAGCGGCGTCAACAATCAAATTCCATGTGATCAGCCGCGCCGGAAAGGAGCGCAGCGAAGTCTCTCGAACATTTTTCCATGCAAGAGGCTTCCAGAAGAGGAAGAGACTGAGGAAAAGTGACAGTAAAGTTTCCCTCAGTTGTCTACTTCTATATAAAGAGGAGCGGCGTCTGGCTCGCTCTTGATACGTCTTGTCCTAAGGCCCGCTCTCTATTGATGTCTCCGCTCTTGTCAATCGCTCACTCTTAATGATCGCTCTCTTGAATGATTTTCTAACAGGTAGTTGTACTTGAAAGATATCTTCAAGGTGTGTAAAGTATTTATCTATGTAAAAGTATCGTCAATATGAAACTTCCTGGCAGATTGAAACTGTGTGCCCGACCGAGACTCGAACTCGGGACCTTTGCCTTTCGCGGGCAAGTGCTCTACCATCTGAGCTACCGAATGGTAGAGCACTTGCCCGCGAAAGGCAAAGGTCCCGAGATCGAGTCTCGGTCGGGCACACAGTTTTAATCTGCCAGGATGTTTCATATCAGCGCACACTCCGCTGCAGAGTGAAAATCTCATTCTGGTATCGTCAATATCTCAAAATGGTTCAAATGGCTCTGAGCACTATGCGACTTAACTTCTGAGGTCATCAGTCGCCTAGAACTTAGAACTAATTAAACCTAACTAACCTAAAGACATCACACACATCCATGCCCGAGACAGGATTCGAACCTGCGACCGTAGCGGTCGCTCGGCTCCAGACTGTAGCGCCTAGAACCGCACGGCCACTCCGGCCGGCTCGATATCTCAATAATTATTATTGTTAAGCAATGTTTTATTTCAACAACATTGACCTTGCCTGCCAACTTTATGTTTCAGCTAGGAGACTGCACGATTGCTGACATATAGTTTGCTGGACGCTGCCGAACATCATTGATCATCGAATTTGTAGCAGCCACTCGTGCGTCCGTGAGATCTGTTAAGCCGATCTTTAAATGCAGTTTCTGGGCAGCACTTCTGTGCATGACGCGTAACTGTAATGATCGCCATACGGCCAACAAACGATGTGCGCGGTCAGACCTCCCACGTTATTAAAGCAGGTTAGACAAAATCTTGAATTATTAATTTTTTCTCTCTTAGTGGTAAATTTATCTGAGCTATGTGATGATTTAACCGTATCATTTTTCTTTACTTGGCTGCTTCTTTTAACTAACGGCACTCCATTTCCTCTTAACAAAATTTATTTTTCAATTACCACTAAAGAGCGCCACACAATACGAATCCCGTCTCCTGTGCTCCAGTGGTGTGTGTACTTAACTGTACATTCATGCACTGACCCCATTGTTGTGTGATTGGCGGTTGAATAACATTTACAGACATTCATAGCGGTCGAAGCTCGTCGTTTACTGAATAGTGAAACTATTGGAAACTCTCTCAACTGTAAATCATTTGTATCCATATACAGGGTGTTACAAAAAGGTACGGCCAAACTTTTAGGAAACATTCCTCACACACAAAGAAAGAAAATGTGTTATGTGGACATGTGTCCGGAAACGCTTACTTTCCATGTTAGAGCTCATTTTATTACTTCTCTTCAAATCATATTAATCATGGAATCGAAACACACAGCAACAGAACGTACCAGCGTGACTTCAAACACTTTGTTACAGGAAATGTTCAAAATGTCCTCCGTTAGCGAGGATACATGCATCCACCCTCCGTCGCATGGAATCCCTGGTGCGCTGATGCAGCCCTGGAGAATGGCGTATTGTATCACATCCCGTCCACAATACGAGCACGAAGTGTCTCTACATTTGGTACCGGGGTTGTGTAGACAAGAGCTTTCAAATGCCCCCATAAATGAAAGTCAAGAGGGTTGAGGTCAGGTCCGCCTCTACCAATCCATCGGTCACCGAATCTGTCGTTGAGAAGCGTACGAACACTTCGACTGAAATGTGCAGGAGCTCCATCGTGCAGGAACCACATGTTGTGTCATACTTGTAAAGGCACATGTTCTAGCAGCACAGGTAGAGTATCCCGTATGAAATCATGATAACGTGCTCCATTGAGCGTAGGTGGAAGAACATGGGGCCAGATCAAGACATCACCAACAATGCCTGCCCAAACGTTCACAGAAAATCTGTGTTGATGACGTGATTGCACAATTGCGTGCGGATTCTCGTCAGCCCACACGTTGATTGTGAATATTAACACTTTGATCACGTTGGAATCAAGCCTCATCCGTAAAGAGAACATTTGCACTGAAATGAGGATTGACACATTGTTGGATGAACCATTCGCAGAAGTGTACCCGTGGAGCTGCTGATAGTGCCTGCACACACTGTACATGGTACGGATACAACTAGTTCTCCCGTAGCACTCTCCATACAGTGACGTGGTCAACGTTACCTTGTAGAGCAGCAACTTCTCTGACGCTGACATTAGGATTATCGTCAACTGCACGAAGAATTGCCTCGTCCATTGCAGGTGTCCTCGTCGTTCTAGGTCTTCCCCAGTCGCGAGTCATAGGCTGGAATGTTCCGTGCTCCCTAAGACGCCGATCAATTGCTTCGAACGTCCTCCTGTCGGGACACCTTCGTTCTGGAAATCTGTCTCGATACAAACGTACCGCGCCCTAGCTATTTCCCCGTGCTAATCCATACATCAAAGGGGCATCTGCCAACTCCGCATTTGTAAACATTGCACTGACTGCAAAGCCACGTTCGTGATGAACACTAAGCTGTTGAAGCTACGTACTGATGTGCTTGATGCTAGTACTGTAGAGCAATGAGTCGCATGTCAACACAAGCACCGAAGTTAACATTACCTTTCTTCAATTGCGCCAACTGGCGGTGAATCGAGGAAGTACAGTACATACTGACGAAACTAAAATGAGCTCTAACATGGAAAGTAAGCGTTTCCGGACACATGTCCACGTAACATCTTTTCTTTATTTGCGTGTGAGGAATGTTTCCTGAAAGTTTGGCCGTACCTTTCTGTAACACCCTGTATATATATCTCAACATTCAAATCTACTGATGCTGCTATTTCACCAACAACATTATATATTACTTTTATTATTTGATATTAGGTGTTGAATAAATTGACATCTGTATTCTCTGATCATGAACACTATCAGTTTCTCGCTCCTGTATCCACTAAAGAAGCACACATCGGTAGTTACGCCAGTGACAATGGATGTTTGAGTCACGCCAGCAGACGTGCCCTGTTTACCTTAATAGCTAAGGTGACTAATCGCAATAACAGTTAATTCAGGTTGGAGTCGGTTTCGCTATCATTTTCAATAGTCAGTCGGTGTAATAACAATAATTTCTCTGCTGCAGGTTAACTGCAATGTCGTCCAAGGGCACCATTAATTAATCCTCTGGGTTGATCCGTGTGCTCTGTCGACCTAGCGAGCACGGCTCTGCCTAGATGCAGGGGAGCTCTGTGCGCATCGTTAACAATGCCAGTGGACCCACACAATCGCTCCAAAGCCGGCAGGCTGCAGCTGGTACACGCGCTGCGCCCGCAGCGCCAACTTGTGCACAGCAGGTCCTACATGTGCTGCTTCATGTCGCAACCGCAGCTACATGGCTCCATATAAAGCTGTGCCCATTGTAGAGGTGGAATCATAAGTATCTGCAAAGGATACTAAAACGTTTCATGATTTCAGTGTTACTAACTTGCAAACAGACTTCTCGTTTCGCGCCGGCCGGGGTTGCCGATCGATTCTAGGCGCTACAGTCTGGAACCGCGCGACCGCTACGATCGCAGGTTGGAATCCTGCCTCGGGCAAGGATGTGTGTGATGTCCTTAGGTTAGTTAGGTTTAAGTAGTTCTAAGTATAGGAGACTGATGACCTTAGAAGTTAAGTCCCATAGTGCTCAGAGCCATTTGAACCATTTTTTTCTCGTTTTGCGCAGCATCGGTATCGATATTTAAATAGACGGAGCACAGATTGAGGAAGGATAGTAAAGGAAATCGGCTGTGGGTTTTTCATTGAAATCTTGCTGGTATTTGCCTTAAGTGGTTTTAGGGAGACCGTGCCAAACCTCAATCTGCATGCACCGGTGTTCTCTCGAACGCTCTTTTACATAACCACTGCCTATTTGACATGGTAGGGAAATATTAGCAGGGCCACCATTACTTCACGCACATTCTAAGGTGAAAAACCGACACACCGCAAGGAATTATCCGAATAGGAAGGATATTGACAGATGTGATGTACACGTACAGACAAACAAATGATTACAATTACAGGAAAATTGGGAGACGTCCGAAAGAACAGATACCATCTTCATATACACCCATGCTCATAAATTAAGGATAATGCTGATACATGGTGAAATAACTCTCTGGTGGGCGGTTTGCGGGTATGAATCACCTCGGGGTATGACCAAGCGGTGCATTTGACCTGCGGTCGTCGCACGGTGGCGCTGGCAGCAGTCCACATACGCAGAGGTGTGTTGGTGCATGTCAGAGTACGGTGCAGCAAATAAGTGTGCAGACGTTTTCAGACGTGCTAATACTGGCTGTGTATTGAAAATGGCTCAAGGAACACATATTGATGACGTTATGAAGGGTAGAATACTAGGGCGACTGGAGGCTGGTCAAACATAGCAGGTCGTAGCACGGGCCTTCCGTGTGCCACAAAGTGCGATCTCAAGATTATGGCAACGATTCCAGCAGACAGGAAACGTATCAAGGCGCTATAGTACGGGACGTCCACAGTGTAAAACACCACAAGAAGACCAATATCTCACCATCAGTGCCCGCAGACGGCCACGGAGTACTGCAGGTTGCCTTGCTCGGGACCTTACCACTGCCACTGGAACAATTGTCTCCAGACACACAGTCTACAGACGACTGAACAGACATGGTTTATTCACCAGGAGACCTGCAAGGTGCATTCCACTGACACCTGGTCAAAGGATAGCCCGTAAAGTCTGGTGTCAAGAACACAGTACATGGCCATTGGAACAGTGTTCCGAGGTTATGTTCACATGACGAGTCCAGGTATAGTTTGAACAGTGATTCTCGCCGGGTTTTCATCTGGCGTGAACCAGGAAACAAATACCAACCCCTTAATATCCTTGAAACGGAACTGTATGGAGGTCGTGGTTTGATGGTATGGGTTGGGATTATGATTGGTCCACGTACACCCCTGAATGTCTTTGACAGAGGAACTGTAACAGGTCAGGTGTATCGGGACGTCATTTTGCACCAGTATGTCCGCCTTTTCTGGGGTGTAGTGGGTCCCACCTTCCTCCTGGTGGATGATAACGCCCGGCCCCACCGAGCACAGGGTGGGAATTTCTACTGCTTGTCTTGGTGCTTGCCAAACCCTACCTTGGCCAGCAGGGTCGCCGCATCTCTCCCCAGTTGAGAACGTTTAGAGCATTATAGGGAGGGCCGTCCAATCATTTCAGGATTTTAACGATTTAACGCACCGGTTGCCCCCCGGTAGCTGAGTGGTCAGTGCGACAGGATGTCAATCTTAAGTGCCCGGGTGCGATTCCCGGCTGGGCTGGGTATTTTTCCGCTCAGGGACTGGGGGTTGTGTTGTCCTAATGATCATTATTTCATCCCCATCGACGCGCAAGTCGACAAAGTGGCGTCAAATCGAAAGACTTGCACCTCGCGAACAGTCTACCCGACAGGAGGCCCTAGTCACACAACTCACCGGTTGGACAGAATTTGGCTCGGTACCAATTAGAACGACATCCAGCAACTTGTCAATCTATGCCAAGTGCAATAACTGCTTGCATAAGGGCCGGAGGTGGACCAACGCGTTACTGACTTGCTCGATTTGTGAAGCTCTTTCTCTTGGATAATCATCCGATTTCAAGGGAATTGTAATCATATTGTTTGTTTGTACACGCGCATCACAGCTACCCATTTCCGTCCCATTCGGACCATTCCTTCGTGGTGCTAGAGTGGATTACGACACACGAGATATTCCTCATTCCAGTACTTCTTATCATTTATTTTTGAAAGTCTTATTTCCTGCGTGAAGAAAGGAAATGTCAGCAATTATGACGATGCAAGATATCTTCATAATCAGCAAAGGTGTAGTGGCCCTGGGTCCATGTGAACCGAATCTACTCGGTCATGGAATCAATCACTACATAATTCACGGACAGATAATGAGAAAATTTCAGACCAGAAAAGTAAGTCTATAGAATAAAAACCAAAGAATTTTTTCTATAGTATCAACTGTGAAAAATTATGTGGCGTTGCATGGATCTGAATTACTGCGAGGAAATCTGGTACGCAAGAAAGTAGTATGCCGTAAGGAACCCTTTCAACATGAACTTGAAACATCTTAGCCTCATCACGACAGTTTGTCAGTTCGACTGGAAGCCTACTGAAAACGACATCTGCCAAGTAGATGTCCAAATGTGTGTGAATTCCTAAGGGACCAAACTGCTGAGGTCATCGGTCCCTAGACTTACATACCACTTAAACTAAGTTATGCTAAGAGCAAGACATACACACACAGACCGACACACACACACACACACACACACACACACACACACACCCATGCCCGAGGGAGGACTCGAACCTCCGGCGGGAGGGGCCGTGCCGAGTAGAGTACATCTGTATGTGTTTGATAGTTTCATCAAGTGCAAATCGTGCCCCCGTCTAATGTTCGCTGAATGAATGTGGCTGAAACATACCATACTGGTAACCACAAACGCTATGAGGGAGCATCTATGCAGCGATGACAGACTAAGTATTCTGAGGCACACGAACAGTGTGATTGCTGAAAAGTTCCGAGCGCCGTATTCTACTCGTTTATATATATCCGTATATGCGTACGTGTGCCTATACATGTTTCTGTGGCACTTCGGTGTATAATGTGAATATACAAAGTCTTCTCACAATATGATATTATGGCGCCATAAGGTTTTATAAGGGGAAAGTGTGAAAAATAATGTTTCACATTTCAGTCTAAGGATGGTAGAAAGCAAAACTCCGTCTTTCTGGCTACAGACGGGCCAATTGGAACTGGCCTACCGCCGCGCCGTCGTCAGCCAATGGCGTCATTTCAATGCAGTTTCAAGGGTGTGGCTGAGTACAGTCCGTCCCAGTCCTACCAACAAGGCAAAAATCTCTGGCAGTACCAGCAATCGAACCCGGATTCTCCACATGCAAGTCATGCACACTGATTCATAATGGTACAAGCATTTATTTCTACACAATTTCTTGGAAAATGTGCTTCAAAGAGGGCTTTTCATTCACTTTCAATTCTAACAATTTAAATGCTTGACTTCGCTGATTGTTTGATTACCTTTTGACGACAGAATGTCCCTTCTACGAGAGTTCTGGGTCAAAAAATATATCGACTTATGATCTGGTTAAGCGTCAACCCATTTCCTTCAACACTCGAAATTATTTATGCGTTCCATCGATCATATTCATGATAAACTTTGCGATAGTCATTAAGTATTAGAATCGGAATTTAAAAGAGCTTTCGAGGACTTACGGTCAAATAAGGCAGAAGGGATAGATAACATTCCATCAGAATTTCTAAAATCATTGGGGGAAGTGACAACAAAACGACTATTCACGTTGGTGTGTAGAATATATGAGTCTGGCGATATACCATCTGACTTTCGGAAAAGCATCATCCACACAATTATTGTTATCCTGAGTGAAAGTGAGGAAGAGTTAAATGATCTGCTGAACGGAATGAACAGTCTAATGAGTACACAGTATGGTTTGAGAGTAAATCGGAGGAAGACGAAGGTAATGAGAAGAAGTAGAAATGAGAACAGCGAGAAACTTAACATCAGGATTGATAGTCACGAAGTCAATGAAGTTAAAGAATTCTGCTACTTAGGCAGTAAAATAACCAATGACGGACGGAGCAAGGAGGACATCAAAAGCAGACTCGCTATGGCAAAAAAGGCATTTCTGGGCAAGAGAAGTCTACTAATATCAAATACCGACCTTAATTTGAGGAAAAAATTTCTGAGGATGTACGTCTGGAGTACAGCATTGTATGGTAGTGAAACATGGACTGTGGGAAAACCGGAACAGAAGAGAATGGAAGCATTTGAGATGTGGTGCTATAGACGAATGTTGAAAATTAGGTGGACTGATAAGGTAAGGAATGAGGAGATTCTACGCAGAATCGGAGAGGAAAGGAATATGTGGAAAACACTGATAAGGAGAAGGGACAGGATGATAGGACATCTGCTAAGACATGAGGGAATAACTTCCATGGTACTAGAGGGAGCTGTAGAGGGCAAAAACTGTAGAGGAAGACAGAGATTGGAATACGTCAAGCAAATAATTGAGGACATAGGTTGCAAGTGCTACTCTGAGATGAAGAGGTTAGCACAGGAAAGGAATTCGTGGTGGGCCGCATCAAACCAGTCAGTAGACTGATGACCAGAAAAAAAGTCATTATCTGAACAAACATACAGAATATTAAAAATGAATAAATATTTAATGACTACAAGGTGCGACAATAAAGTAATGAGACTAATTTTCTTCGCAAGATGTGGCAACCCTCCAGGCTTGCGTAGGCACAATATCTTTGACCTTGGTCTATAAGCTGCTTCTAGTCCAAGCAGCACATCGATGCAACTGCTCATTCGTGAGTTGTGCTGTAATAAGTTAATACATCCAGAATGAGATTTTCACTCTGCAGCGGAGTGTGCGCTGATATGAAACTTCCTGGCAGATTAAAACTGTGTGCCCGACCGAGACTCGAACTCGGGACCTTTGCCTTTCGCGGGCAAGTGCTCTTGCCCGCGAAAGGCAAAGGTCCCGAGTTCGAGTCTCGGTCGGGCACACAGTTTTAATCTGCCAGGAAGTTTCAAGTTAATACATGTTTGTGTCTCTCGTCACGGAAATGGAACCGCATAATACTGCGCAACGGTATGTCATTTCATTTTGTGTTAAATTGGGTGAAATCGCGACAACTTACGGAAGTCTTCAAAAGGCTTTTGGAGAGGAGGTTATGCCAAGAGCTCAAGTTTTTCGTTGGCATAAAATGTTTAGTGAAGGCAGAACGAATGTTGAAGATGAAGACCGCAGTGGACGATCATCAACCTCACGGAAGGATGTCAACTTGGCCAGGGTGCATGAACTCGCACAATCTGATCGAAGATTATCCGTGAAAATAATTGCAGAAGAATTGAAAATCAATCGAGAAACGGTTCGTCTAATAATAACTGAAGATCTTGGTATGAGAAAATTTGTACAAAAATTGTCCCAAAAATTTCACACCACAACAGCGAGAAACACGGAAAAATGTGGCAGCCGATCAGTTAGAGCAAACGGAAATCAATCCAGAATTGTTGAGCCGTGTTATCATTGGTGATGAAAGTTTTTTTTTTTTTTGTTTTTTTTGTTTTTTTACGATCCAGAGACAAAGCGCCAATGTTCGCAATGGTGCTCAAAGGGATCACCCAGTTCAAAAAAAGCTCTCATGTCAAAGTCAAAAGTTAAATGCATGCTTTTGTGCTTCTTTGATTCCAAGGAAATTTTTCATAAAGAGTGGGTGCCTCCTGGACAAACAGTTAACCAATATCACAACAAAGAAATTTTAGAAAGACTTCGTAAAAGAGTTCTTCGTGTCTGTGCCAACAGTGTTGATAATTGGGTTCTGCATCACGATAATACGCCATCCCATACTGCTCTGTCAGTACAGAATTTTTTAACCTCAAAACAAATTTCAGTACTACCATACCATATATCGCTGCGTGCGACTTTTTTCTATTTCCAAGAGTCAAAACTGCGGTCAAGGGACACCATTATCAAACAACACAAGATGTCCAAGAAGCTGTGACAAGAGTCTTGGAGGATATTACATAAGATGAGTTCCAGAAATGTTAACGTCAATGGCAGAAGCGCTGGAAAAAGTGAGTGCAATCAGAAGGGAACTAATTTGAAAGAGACAACACTAAACTTGACTAAAATGGCAAGCAACATTTTTTTCCTTATCAGTCTCATTACTTTATTGTCGCACCTCGTATATGCAGCCCATTTACCGGTTGATAATTATCACTGTTTTCTTTTATTTCTTTCAGAATTCCTCTGTGGTGTACAAAGATCTGTCAAGGAGAACCTACTTGACTCTATGTTTGAAAACACTTCTGCTGTCTCAGATGTAATGCCAGTGGGTAACCTGTTAAAGAGTCTTATAGCTATATATCTCACGTTTTTCTGTGGTAAACTTGCATTAGTAAAGCGTTAGGCAGATCATTTTTCCCTCTATCGTTGTGGATATCTCTGTTATTCTCAAACTCAGATGGATTATTCATAGCAAATTCGTGAGTAAATTCACAAATTTCATGAGTGAATAAATGGATTGTGGGGCTGTGGTTAGTATTCGCAGTTGCCGGCCGGTGTGGCCGAGTGGTTCTAGGCGCTTTTGTCCGGAACCGCACTGCTGCTACGGTCGCAGGTTCGAATCCTACCTCGGGCATGGATGTGTGTGATGTCCTTAGATTAGTTAAGTTTAAGTAGTTCTAAGTCTAAGGGACTGATGACCTCAGATGTTAAGTCCCATAGTGTTTAGAACCAATATTCGCAGTTGATTAAAGGGATTCCTGCAAGATTTATGTGAGAGAACCCCACATGTAATTACAATTATTTTCTTCCGCGCAGTCAGTCCTTTTTGCCTAAGTGAGGTGCTACAACAGAATATTATCCAGAAAGATATCACTGAATTAAAATATGTTAAATTAGCGATATCTGTATCTTCAAATCTAGCAATTATTTTAATGTCAAAGGTAATTTAACCGAAAGGTTTTAGCCAATCTACTTTTTTGATTTTTCCAATCTAAGTTGTCTTCATCTTGCACAACATAGAAATTAGAATTTTTTTACCAAGTTTTATTGTTACTTGTTTGCATATTTACGTTGCACTCTACCCCACTTGCTAAATGATAACAAGGTAAATAACTGTTAATTTCAATCCAAAAGCCAGATAAAGAAAACTAAAATTCCATTCGAATAGGCCTTGGAAGATCCAATGCTTCCGATCAACCGCTGTGTCATCTTCACCTGATAGGCGTCACTGGACGTGGATATGGACGGGCATATGGTTAGTACTCCACTCTCCCAGCCCTTGCCAGTTTTCGTGGGTGGAACAGTTAGCCCTCAATCAAGTAGCCCCTCAACTAACCTCACAAGGACTGAGTGTACCAGTCAGATAGCTACACTGAAATTAGTTGCTACTTTGGTATTTCCTCCGAATCATCTGGTATGGTAAGATTCTCTACATGTTGCGCCACGTAATTATACATCATTCGAATGCTTGCCTCCAGTTCAGATTTATGTTGTCTGATGGTGGAGTTAAGCCTTTTTGGCTGCAATAAATAGCAGTATGTTGAGAGCTCCAGAAAATGTTCAGTGTCTGGAATAGGACGGCTATGTTGATTGTGATAACAATTACAAAAGATATGGGACACCCTGTGAGTCTAAAAAGTTTCAAAGAGGAATGTTAACGTGGCGGTTTCAATGGTTCAGGTGTTCGACCACACCGGCCTCCGCGTACCGCACCGGCCTCCGTGTACCACAGTCTTCCTGCTGATATCACGAAGTCTCCAAGCCCATAATGGTTATTTACAGAAAAGAATTGTGCGCATTTTTCTTTATTTCTGTCAAGTCGCTGCAGGGACCCACGCGTCGTTGCTCTTCTTCAGCAGTCGAGGTGTGCGGGAAACACTTTAACTCACTTTCCTTCTTAAAATCATTCTGGAAGAGAGCCTTGAGCACGTGTTTTACAGGTGTTGCTCCAGTGCGATTTGTGACACAACATCGTTAACACACTACTGCCACACATCCACTACTTCACACTGTCTGCTCACAACTGATTGGCAGAAATGGACATCTCTAGAGTTATTTCTCAAGTTGCCACGATAGTTATTGCGCTGACGTCGTTTTCACGCCAGGAGTAAAGATAATCTCAGATCTTCTTAGACGGACAGTGTACGTGAGCCTGGGTTGCATACGTGAGCTGAAGAAGTACTTCATATGAGGAATCAAATACATAGGAAGCAATGGGCCATTAAAAACATTTTTAAAAAAACATAAGAGTGGAAAGACGATAACACCTGCGGAGCACCAAAGGACAGCTTGTGTACAGAGCTCTTTCAAATGAAAAGCACGGAGAAACTTTAAAAGGTAAGCAGGATATTGGAAGAGTGACTCCAAGATCAAAATTAACAAGAGTCCGGTTATGCAACAGTGCATAAATTCTTCAGGAAACCGTAGAATCGGATATAATGGCGTAGAAGATAAAAATTAACAAGAGTCCGGTTATGCAACAGTGCATAAATTCTTCAGGAAACCGTAGAATCGGATATAATGGCGTAGAAGATAAAAATGGCACAATAATATAAGATCAAGAGGCACTGGTAGAAAGGTGGAAATTATCTACACATTATGTTTTGTGTGATGCACAAAAGGCTATGAAGAAAAGCTCTGGAAAATGGGAGAGAAATCGACCAAGTAGACTAGAGAGACAACGCAATGAAAGAAGATTTCGTAGAACATTATGAAATCTTCAGAATAAAAAAGCATCAGAAGAGCTCCTGACGACGGCTGGAGAAACAATACGCTGTCAAACCAGTGAACGGCGTATATTAAATAGGATTAATGGAAAACGTTCTCCCCACTGTCAAAGAAATCATCAAAACCGAGCGAGGTAGAGCAGTGGCTAGCACACTAGACTCACATTGGGGAGGACGACGGTTCAAACCCTCGTCCGGTCACCCTGATTTAGGCTTTCCGTTATTTCCCTACACCGCTTCAGGCAAATTCCGGGATGGTTTCTTTGAGAAGGCACAGCCAACTTTCTTCCCTATCGCTCCCTAATCCGATGGGACCGATGACCTCGCTGTTCGGTCTCCTCCGGCAAATCAGCCAACCAAAACTCCAAAGTACTGTGTTGCAATCTCGATCAGAAAAGATTTCGTCTTTGGTACTAACAACACAATTTAGAGCTTTATTTTTAGACCCTACCGGCTTCATGGCAGTAAGAGGCACACCTTCAGATGAACGTGTAACAAAAAGATTAGAACTAAAACGTTCAGAAGTTGGCAATTAACACATATTGCCCATTAAAATGCGCGCTACCAAGTTCCGAGCGTTTTAGCTTTTTAGATCTAAAACTGAAAAAAAGAGTTAAATACAGCTGAGCCAGTTTGTTAACACCCGACATGATTACTCACAGCTGTGGGATCTCTTAATTTGTCTTCTGAAAAGTCTCGTTGACGTGAAATACAACCAACGGCCATCGTGTACACGCGCTACTCTTCGTATATAGCAATGACTTTCTTCTGCTCTGAAAACGCTGGAAATAAGCCGGCATAATAATGAAATATTAACAAATGTCTGCCTCCATCGTTGAGTGGTCGGCGTAGATAGTTACCACGCGGAGGATCCAGTAAGATTCCCGGTACTCATAAGGATCTTTCCTTGGTGGGAGGTTTTATGGAGTGCACTTGGCCAAATACTCGAAAGGGTAGTTGCGGCCCCACGGTCTGGAAAGTCTATAAAGCGGCTAGCAGAGCGGTGTGCTTACCCCATACCTCAACAAACTGCATCTGTCTGACGCCGTAAGGCCGGTCCACATCCCTAGAGCCTCCAGGGCCTCGACGAGTAACTCTTTTTTATCAACATACACCTAAGTGGGAACAAAAACCCTGGATAAAATGGCATTCCCTCACAATTATTGAGATCCTTCGAAAAACCAGCCAGGACACAGATATTGCACTCAGTGCGGAAAATACGTGGCAAAGCTCGGAATACCATCAGACCTCAACAAGAATGTAATAACACCCAATCCGAAGGCAGCAGATGTTGATGGGTGTGACTACTCAGATCATCAGTTTAAAAGTGATGGTTGCAAAATATTAACACGAATTAGTTACAGAAGAATGGAAAACATAGAATCCAACCCTGATGGAGATGAGTTAGGGTTATAGAGAAATGTAGAGCACGGGAGACAATACTGAGTCTACGACCTGTCTTAGAAGATAAGACGAGAAAGGGTTGGGTTGGGTTGTTTGGGAGAAGAGACCAAACAGCGAGGTCATCGGTCCCATCGGATTAGGGAAGGAAGTCGGCCGTGCCCTTTCAAAGCAACCATCCCGGCATTTGTCTGGAGTGATTTAGGGAAATCACGGAAAACCTAAATCAGGATGGCCGGACGCGGGATTGAACCGTCGTCCTCCCGAATGCGAGTCCAGTGTGCTAACCACCGCGCCATCTCGCTCGGTGAGGAAGGGCAAACTTACATTTGTAGAAGTTGTGAAACGTCCCCTTCGAAAAATTATAAATGACTGTGCTTAAACTGACACACAATATTTTTTAGCGCAACGCAATCTGACTTTCAATAATCCCTACAAAAGAATGGCCCTGACTTACATTAACCTATACCTTTCACAAATCACTTACCTCACAAAAATCTTCGTTACTCGAACTACTGCAATACAGCGAGCGCCACTACTGCCAGCTAAATAAAAGATTCAAACTACTGAAGCCACTAACTACTAATAGGCATAGTTAGCAAATGAAAGATTTTGATAGAGAACAAACAATGTATTTACCTTAATAGTGTTCAAAAGCATAATATACATAGCAGTTCATGACATCCTGTCTTACAAATTTCAAAACTCCGCCATTTCTCTCCCCACATCCACCACTGCTGGCGGCTCACCTCCAACTGCGCAACGCTCTGCGCTGTTAACATCCAGCTGCCAAACACTACAATGGCAGACAACAATGCAAACTAGCCACAGACTGCACACAGCACAGCCAGTGATTTTCATACAGAGCGCTACGTGGCGTTACCAATAAAAAAACCTAAACAGCCTACTTACAGTTGTAAATTTAGAGAAAGCGTTTGAATATGTTGCTCTGTCTCTGTAGCTTAGTGGTGAGCGTGGCTGACTGGGATGCAGAGGATCTGAGTTCGACTGCCAGTGCTGCTAGGTATTTTTCCTCAGTGAGAGGTCTGGCCCAAGGTGCACTCAGCCTCACGAGGGGAGCTACTCCTCTGCTTATTAGCGATTCCTAGGTCTAAATACCTGGCAACTACCGGAAGAGCGGAATGGTGACCACTTGCCCCTCCATAAAGCATCCGATGACGTCGTTGGCAGAGGATGACCATGGCAGTCGTTCGGGCACAATTGGCCGGTCTAGCTTATACAGCCAGAACACTGAACTCTGCCTTTCCATTTTTGAAAATGTAGACGGGACTAGACTCTTTCAAATTTTGAAGATAGCCAGGATAAAACACCGGGAGCGAAAATTTATTTACAACTTTTGTAGCAACCAGACTGTAGTTGTAAGAGACCAAGGGCATGAAAGAGAATTAGAGATTGAGAAGGTAGTGAAATATTTTCAGCCTATCCACGTTGCTATTTGGTCTGTGCATTGAGCAAACACTATAAGAAACCAAGGGAAAATTTGGGAAGGGAATTTAAGTACAGGCAAGTATGGGGC
The DNA here is from genome assembly GCF_021461395.2 of Schistocerca americana. NCBI lineage: Eukaryota > Metazoa > Arthropoda > Insecta > Orthoptera > Acrididae > Schistocerca > Schistocerca americana. The sequence continues at coordinate 477,712,271 of NC_060125.1, read as the reverse complement.
GCAAAAATTGAAGACGAAGACCAAGGCTTGAACACAGAAGTCAGGCTAAAATTGGTATAAGTTGTAATAGTTCTTCACAGATAAAGAGGACAGACTACCGAAACTGATGACCACAACAACAACATCCCTCAGGAATTCAAATAGTGATGTACGAATTTAGTAGCGTTCGGTGAAGGTTTTCACATCTACATCTATATCTACTTGATTATTCTGAAATTCACAGTTACGTGCCCAGAAGAGGGTTCATTGAACCACCTTTAAGCCACTTCTCTACCGTTCCTCTCTCGAACGGTGCGCGGAAAAACGAACACGTACAGCTTTCCATGCGAACTCTGATTTCTGTTTTGCTATGATGATTATTTCTCCCTGTGTAGGTGGGCGCCAACAAAATATTTTCACACTCTGAGGAGAAAGTTGGTGATAGAAATTTCATGATAATGACTGCCCCAAGTCGTGTATCGTACCCGTGACGCACTCTACCCTATTGCACGATAATACAAAATGAACTGCCTTCTTTGAACTTTTCCGATATCTCCCTCAACCCTATCCGATCGGAATTCTACACCACACAGCATTACTCGAAAAGATGGAAGACAAGCATAGTGTAAGCGGTCTTTTACTGAAGCAGTTATATTTTCTAAGTGTTCTGACAATAAATCGCACTCTTTGGTTTGCTTTCCCCACAACATTATCTATATGATCTTTCCGTTTTAAGTTACTTGTAATTGTGATCCCTAAGTGTTTAGTTGAGTTTATGGCCTTCAGATTTGTGTAATTTATTGTGTAACTGAAATTTAAGGGATTCTTTTCAGTTCTGATGTGGATGGCATCACATTTTCGTGATTTACTGACAATTGCCACTTTTTTGCACCATACAAATATATTGTCTAAATCATTTTTCAGTTCGTTTTGATCATCTGGTGATAAATAAATGCATCATCTACAAAGTGTCTAAGAGGGCTGCTCACATTGTCTCCTAAATCGTTTATGTAGATTAGGAAAAACTGGGGGACTATAACACTAACTTGGGGAACGCCACATATTACTTCTGTTTTACTCTGTGCAAATTCCATACTCGTCACTGTAAGCGCAGATTTTATGGGTAATAAAGAAAAAGAAAAGAATTTCGTGCTTTTCATTCTCCCCGTTATCTCAGAACTGAGACGTAGAGCTTCCTGGGAAACATTCTAGATTATACATCACACTATATTCCATCCGTAAACTCTGAGAACGTCCGCGAAAACGTTCCCAGCATTAAAACCGAAAGGATAAGGAGTGCGCTGCAGTTCCGTCGCAAGGAGGTAGCGATGGCCCCAGGGGTGGGCGGTGGGGCCCGCGGCGGCAGAAAAGACGCCCCAACCGAGCCCAGTCCTGCAAAGCGCGGCGTACCACGGTGGGCCACTGCCACTGGCGCGGTCTCATCTGCGCGTGATTACAGCGCCCCTGGTGGTCATTACTGCAGCCGCCGCTGCTCAATTATTCCGGCATCCGCCGCCCGCCCCCAGCACCGCGCTGCGCCGGGCTGCTCACCTGCAACTTCCCACCTGTCGCGCTCTCCCCCCATTGTGGCCGCCTGCTTCTCATTCCGCGGGTCTCGCCAGCAACCAGCGTTGCCGCGAACCCCCAGCGCCTCGGCCTGCATTCGTTTTGCTCGACATTCTCCGGCAGGTTACCAGACACTGTCCTCTTTTACGCTTTTCTTCAACTCTCAGAAAACTATTGCGAATTGCGTGGCGGAGAGTACTTATGTTTATTATATAATCACACTTAACAAACAGAACGCAGAAGCTTGCGCTGAATAATTCAGACAATGTCAGAAAGGTAGTAAATTTGAGTGGCTGGTGAAAAATCTCAAAGTGAGTCCCACAGGGCTCCATTCTGAAAATGGTTCAAATGGCTCTGAGCACTATGGGACTCAACTGCTGAGGTCATTAGTCCCCTAGAACTTAGAACTAGTTAAACCTAACTAACCTAAGGACATCACAAACATCCATGCCCGAGGCAGGATTCGAACCTGCGACCATAGCGGTCTTGCGGTTCCAGACTGCAGCGCCTTTAACCGCACGGCCACTTCGGCCGGCATAGTCATATAAACAACTATACAACTGATGTGACACGTCAGCAGGGTCAGTAAATAACTTAGAATGCTCCAAAGTTTTGAGAGTACACATTGATGAAAACTTCAACTGAACAAGCATATTATTGATCTTCTCAAACAATTAGTTCAGCTACTTTTGCTCTTCCTATAATTGCTAATCTCGAAAGCAAACGTATCAACCTACTGACATATTTTGGACGCTTCCACTCAATAATGTCTTATGGAATATTTTCTTGGGTTACTCATCACTTAAAATGAAAGTATTGATTGTGAAAAAGATAAAAGTAAGAATAATGTGTGGTTTTCACCCACGAACGACGTGTAGGTACATATTCAAGGAGCTAGGCGTTTAATATGCGCCGTCATAGTACTATACTCGCTAATGAAATTCATCATAAATAATCCGTCAAAATTTGAGAAGATTTGTGATGTTCATACCTATAACATTAGAGGGAAAAATGATCTTTATTGGCTTTTGTTAAAGCTGTCACAGTCTCAGAAAGGAGTTCAGTATACAGCAATAAAAATTTTGATCATTTTCCCAGCTGAATAAGAATTCTGATAGGTAGCGAAGCAAGTTTTAAATCTAATTTAAAATCATTTCTCCTGGACGACTCCTATTCCATTGTCGACTTTCTACTAAAAACTGGTAGCCAATTAAAAAAAATGAATAAATAAAAGTGTATTTGCATAAGCACACATAAAAATAATGTGTTCATTAATGTTAACACTAATTATGTAAACATCTAAGCCCGCCCAGCTAGCCACGCAGTTTAACACGCTGCTTCCCGAGAGGGAAGGCGTGCCGGTCCCCAGCACGAATCCGCCCGACGGATTAGTGTCGAGGTCCGGTGTGCTGGCCAGCCTATAGATAGTTTTTAAGGGGAGTTTCCCATCTACCTCAGCAAATGCGGGCTGGTTCCCCTTTTTCCGTCTCAGTTTACACTGTGTCGGCGATTGCTGCGCAAACAATGTTTCCACGTACACACACACACACACACACGCACACACACACACCATCATTACTTACAATGCAAACATTTGGGGTTACACTCGTCTGGTATGAGACGCTTCCGGAAGGATCCACTGGGGGGTGGGGAAGGGGGGGGGGCCAACCGTACAATAACCATAGGATCGGTGGGGTGGCGGTGGGGTGTGTTTACTGTTGTGGGGTTGTGAACCACTGAGGGCTATGGAGGGACGAAGCCTCTCCGTCGTTTGTAGGTCCCCAGTTTAGTACAAAACAATGTATGCATCTCCTGTAAACTGGTCGTTCCACATCATTCCCATAAAAGAATCGTTGCAATGATCTACGGAACTTGTAACTAACTAACTGACTAACTATTAGGCCGTTCTTCCTCTTTCATTTTCGCACGGAACGCGGGATTAACAACCACTTAAATGCCTCTGTATGCATTGTAAAAGTTTTAATCTTGTTTTCTGACTCTACAAACTTTTTTGAGGTCATAAGTTTTCTGAATGGTTTTATGCGGCCCGCCACAAATTACTCTCCTGTGCCAACCTCTTTATCTCCGAATAGCACTTACACCATGCGTCCCAAATTATTTGTAGGATTTTTCCCAGTCTCTGTCTTATCCTGCAGTTTTTAATATATACATCTCCCTCAAGTGCCACGGAGGTTATTCCTTTATGTTGAACACCTGTCCTTCCATACTGTCTCTTATGGTTCTCAATATTCTCCACACGTCTCTCTTCTCATGTCTTATCAGTCCACGTAATTTTCAACAACCTTCTATAGCAACCACATCTCTAACGCTTCTGTTCCCTTCCTTTCACAGCCCATGGTTCACATCCATCAATGCTGTGCTGCAAAAGGACATTCTCAAGGTCTCAAGGGAGGTGTTCAACACCAGTAGACTTCCATGCTCTCTTTGTCTGTGCTAGTCTGATTTATTTGTCCTTCTTGCTTCGTCCGTCATCTGTTATTTTGCTTCCTAGACCGCATATTGCATTCACTTGGCTATTCCGTGGTCCTCAGTTGTTCGAGTTTATCGCTAATCTCATTTCTCATGCTCCTCATTACTTCCGTACTTCGGTTTACTCTCACTCTAGAGCAGGAGCTCAACAAACTATTCATTCCAGTGATCGTCAAAGTGCGCCGCAGTTGCTTCATACGGCCCCAATCAAGTATTTGTGCGGCCCGCTGTTCTCAGACGTATTTTGTAATAAAAGGTGGTTATAAATAAATTTCTATTTCAGAGGGCCTCCATGAAAACTCCATGATATTTGTGGAAACATTTGTAAAATATGCGGAAGAGGAATAACGAATAAATTGTTAAAAACACACACACTTTACTTTCCATGTGGTGGGTTAAAATCTGTACTTGTGTACCATGTTTACGTTACAGGTTACAAACGTTGCTCGATGTGTGTTCATGAGAGCCTGAAACCGCACTTGCGATTGCTCTACTGCTGCCTGAAAAGTCTCGGGTGGGATTTTGGCTACCTCCCTTGCTCTGCTCATCTTCAACTTCCAACGTGTGTTAGTGTCTTGTTGATAAAACCCGTCCTTCAGGTAACCCCAAAACCAGAAATCACACTGGTACAAATCTCGTGATCTCGGAGGCTAGCAGGGTTGGACCGATCGGCCAATGCTTCAGTTTTCTGTAAGTCTGTTACGGAGTAACCGAGTGACATCACAACAGTGTGAGTTGAAACTGCACTGTGGATCGAAACAGTTGAATTCAAAGCTCCTTTCTCCGGAAGAGGAGCGATCACGTGTTGTCGAAGCAGATGACAGTTACGTGTGCCGTTCACGTTGCATGTCCTTGGTCCTTGGCGGCCGAGTATCTCCTCCATTCCCGAACCAGCACCGGAGCCTAACAGCAAGTCAGGACACTTACACGACTAACAACGCAAATCCTGCAGCACACAGTCTGAACGTCATTCCTCAACAGTTGGGCAAATAGTTTTCCTGTTACGCTAGCTTAAGTAGCGGAATTTTAATTACAACCACGCTGTAATACAATGAAGAGCCAAAGAATTTGGTACACCTGCCTAATATTGTGCAGATCCCCCGCGAGCAAGCAGAAGTCCCGTGGCATGGGACTTGACTAACGTCTGAAGTAGTGCTGGATGGAATTGACACCACGAATCCTGCACGGTTGTCCATAAATCCGTAAGAGTACGAAGGGTTGAAGATCTCTTCTGAACAGCACGTTGCAAGGCATCCTGTATATGCTCAATAATGTTCATGTGTGGTGGCGAGATGAATTGTTAAAACTCAGAAGGGTGTTCCTGGAGCCACTCTTTAACAATTCTGGACGTGTCGGGTGTCGCATTGTCCTGCTGAAATTGCCCAAGTCGCCGGAATGCGTCATGGTCATGAATGGATACAGGTGATCAGACAGGATTCTTACGTACGTGTCACGTGTCAGAGTCGTATCTAGTCGTATCAGGGATTCCATATCACTCCAATTGCACACACCCCACACCATTACAGAGCCTCCACCAGCTTGAACACTCCCCTGATGACATGCGGTGTCCATGGATTCATGCTATTGTCTCCATACCGGTACACGTCCATCCGCTCTATACAATTTGAAACGAGACTAGTCTGACGAGGTAACATGTTTCGAGTCATCAACAGCTCAATGTCCGCATTCACGGGCCCAGGCGAAGCGTAAGACTTTGATTCGTGCAATCAAGGGTACACGAGTGGGCCTTTGGCTTCGAAAGCCCTTATCGGTGATGTTTCGTCGAATTGTTAGCTAACTGATGCTTGTTGATACCCCATCATTGAAATCTGCAGCAGTTTGCGGAAGGGTTGCATTTCTGTCACGCTGAACGATTCATTTCAGTCGTCGCTGATCCCGTCCTTTGGCCGCAGCGACGTCGAAGATTTGATGTTTTACCGGATTCCTGATATTCAGAGTACACTCGTGAAATGATCGTGCAGGAAAATTCCCATTTCATTGCTACCTCGAAGATGCTGGGTTCCATCACTCGTGCATCGACTGTAATACCACGTTCAAACTCTCTTAAATCTTGATAATCTGCCGTTGTAGCAGCAGTAACCGGCCTAAGAACTGCGCCGGACACTTGTCTTATATAGGCGTTGCCGACCGCAGCGCCGTGTTCTGCCTACATAAGTCTGAATTTGAATAAACATGCTCTTACCAGTGTCTTTCGTGATTCAGTGTGTGTGTCTAGCAACTATCAGCCGAATCTTGAGAGTATATTTTTCATGTTCAGTAACAAGCAAAAATACTTGCAGAGACAGCAGTATTTTAAAGTGTGCTTAATTTTAATTGACGTTGATCAAGTCGGCAGTGATCTAGGGAAAGCTGGCCCCTTACTTCAAGAGCATGTAACGCCTGAAATGCATATACTCCTATTTCCATCTATTGTACTATTATTTTTTTTCCTTGTTTTGTTACCTCAAGATATGACATTTCTGTCTCTTTATATATTGTAATTGTTTTACTGTTTGTATATATATATTTATGCACTCATGTCGATGTATAATTGGTTTGTTTCGTAAATATTATTTGTATTTTTACGCTGGGTCTTGCCTAGGGAAAACTGCTATCGAACGATTACGTCGATAGGTCGTGTGACGAATCAAAGTGTGTAGGATCTTTGGTAGTGTTAACTCTGCCGCGTGGAGCGCGGGCAGAACAGTGGGAGTCTGGCTGGAGTAGCGAGTGGAGCAGGTGTGTTGTGTGACGCTCCCGCGAGTTGCCGCGCTTTCGGGGTTTGGCAGCATGTAATTGCGCTCGACTCGCGATGATAGTTTCTGACATGGTGTCGCGGACGGGAAGCATTAGCTGGCGCACATCAAGAGCCCGTTTCGCCTGGTGACCGTGTCGAGAAGAAGGCGCGCCAACATCCAGCTTCTGCAACAGCGACGGCCGACAATGAGTGACTGTCGCCACCTCCTCGATCGACGGCTTCAAACCTTCAATCAACCAACAAGGAAGACTAAAAGCACGTAAAGTTTCAGAACTGTATGGCAGACCTCAGCTTTTCAAATTGTTCCATTTGCCTCGCAAAATTACAGCAACTTAGCATGAACCTTTGTTGCTCATTGTCCCAATTGCATTGCCAAGCAGGGTCCCTTCCTTTTCCGAAATGAACCCGAGTGTCGTTGAAATTCAAACGCCAGCATAATTCCATTTCACTGCTTTAATTTCAAAGTTCAGCTGGCTACAATATTTAGATTGCACAAGCACAAATTAAGAGTGCGAGTTTTGTTACCGTATTTTAGTTACCTGTGACTGCAGCTCAGCTTGGTACGTACTAAATTTTACTATTGTTAATAGTTCAGAATCATTTAATTCAAGTTCAAAGTAAAATCTCTTGTTTCTAAATTGCGTAGAGTCAAGTTGCTTTTGAAATGATTGTTGAGGTAGTCCAAGACTAACCGTATTTTACTGGATTTCGATGTGCTTCAGAAAGAAAGCTCACTATTAACTTCAGTCACTAAATTAACTTTCGATTTTCCGGTTTTATTAATTCTTTTGCTAAATTAAGTCAGAGTGTAGCGAAATTTATTACTTCTGACAAACTTTCAGTTTTCACACTACACGTGTCAACCTTCAGTTGCCACGCTTCTAGTGTTAATTATATGGGTAATAACCTTTCTTTTTCAGTTACTATAGTAATTGTCCTTAGGACTGGCGACCGTGATTTCCCCCAAATCTCAAATATCTAATTATCGCTAGTTAATTGTTAACGTAACGGCCGCACATTTACTTTCTTTATTAACTTTATCCCTTTTCAAAATTAATTTCCACCAGTTTCATTTGCATTTTTCCTTTCATTTAGATGTAACCCTTTCCTCCCTCTTTACCGATAGATTAACTTCGGTGACGATTGCTTTTCCCAAATTTCCATTAGGTACACGCGGTTTAATTTTTCATTGTCTTTAAGATGTTGAAGTGAGGGGGGAGGTTACACGTGGCGACCTGGTGACAGGACAATCTTCAAATATGAGGTTGTTCTGGACACGAATTTTGCATTGTGCAAATCTCGTAACAAAGTACTGGTTACGAAATGGTCGATACGTCAGCGAGAATATTCGTGTGAGGAATCCTAATTAGAGTTGAGATTTGGCAGTTATATTGAAAATTATTAAAATGAGTGAAGGCAACAATTGCCAAAATTTGGTAGACTTGGATACGGAACAATCGGTCGAACAGTGGGAAACGCGCACCGCGGTACCCATTGTTCAGGGGCAGGCGGCTAGCATGAAAGACGCGACCGGCGAAACGCAACAAAGAGCAGAAATGGAATTCCAAACTTTAGAAAATGTTTCGGAATCAGAAGTGAAAATCAAATCTGAATCCCTTGATGACGAATACGGGGGGACAATTAAAGAGGAAGCCGCTACGGAAGTAAAACCGGTAGTTTCCGGGAATTTAACTGATTTATTGAACGTTTTGATTAACGAAATCAAGAGTCAATCGGTCAAGCAAGAAGCTCAGTCTGAAAAATTTGAACGGATGCTAGACAATCAGAACAAAGCTATTAACGTTGTTAACAACAATGTTGGAGTTGTTAACACAAAAGTTGATAAAATCAAAGAAGATATTGTTGTAATTAATACCGAAATCGGTAATCTTAAACAGGAAATGATAGGCGTTCAGGCGGAAATTGCGAGCATAAATACTCGTTTTAATTCTGAAATTAGCAGAATCGAGAAAAGTGTAGGAGAATCAGTTGCTCCGATCATCGAGAATAAGGTGACGGAACAAATTCAATTAGTGAAAAAAGAGGATCAAAAGAAGGTGGAAACTTTAAAGGCTTTAGTATCCGAAGTAGATACCAAAGTGACGAAGCAGGCTAATACCTGCGAAGAGAAAAAGAGGGAAGTGGAAACGCTTGCGACAACCACTTGCCAAGTGATTACGAGGGTGTCGGAATTAGAAAGGAAACTTGACGAAAAACAGAGCTATGTGCCAATCTGTGCACATAGTTCGGAGTTGTTGACGAAAGAGGAGCGGTTCGACCCCTTGAAAAAAGGCGGTATACACCCGACGGATTTCATTAAAAATTGTAAAAGAGTTTTACCCAGATCATGGACTGATGAGAGAAAAATTAATGCGATTATTGATGTGTTGGCTGGTGCTGCCAAGCGTTGGGGCTTAAACCTCAACATTACGAACCTAACTTTTGACGAATTTAAAAATTTGTTTCTGGCTGAATACTGGTCAGAGCAAAAACAGCAAAGAGTCTGGCGCGAATTTGTCGTATCGAGGCCTTTCGATGCGAATTCGCGCGGTTCGATGAAGGAGTTTTGTGAGGGCTGGATCCGCAAGTTGGAATATTTGCGTGACCGCCGCTCGGAATCCGAAATAGTCTGGGAACTCTACAAGAAGCTTCCAGATGATACAACACGATACGTAGGAAGCAATTACAGGACAATCAATGATTTCCTGGAAAGAGTGGAGGACGAGGACAATTGGCGCAATAATCGCGACAGTGGCAGAGGCCGTGGTAACAACAACGGGTACCACAGCAACCACAACAACAATAACCATGGGAATAATGCATACCGCAACCATGGTAGCAACAACAATAATGGTTCGGACCGTAATAACAATCGGTACAATTCAAATAATAACCGGAATGACGGAAACCAGTATCATACTAGCGTGATACGGGCTGCGCAGAATAGTAATAACGTCAGAGGGTGTGATAAGCCGCCTCAGCAGCATCCGGAGAGCGTATCTGCTGGGACGAGACAGGGAAACCATTAGCCGCGCCGGTGAGGGGCCGACCGGGCGTGGAGAAATTTTGGCGGCCCAATAGCAGGAGAAAACCCAGGTGTCGTCGATATGAAAATTCCGTGTGGAATAATCAACGGCGGGAGAGTGTGCCAGTGTTAGGAGAAAGGAGTGCGCCCACAAGTAGTAGATCAGCTGTATACGCGGCAGTAGGAAGTACATTCACTGTCAGTGAGAACAATTTAAGTAGTGTTCCGGAAATCGGTTATAAAGTGGCAGCTGTAATACCCACAGCGGAACTGGAGATTGAGTTTAAGAATGATTCGCAAGTGTTGAAAGAAGATCAGATGTCGGATAAAACGTCCGTCATCGAGCGAGGAGATGCAGAGAGGGATGAGGTCTGGTTAAGGCAGTTCGGTCGCTTATACGACGAAGTAAGAGATTATAGGGGCCTGTACGGGAGAAGTGTTTATGGGGAGCGCGGGCAGGATTTGCCGCGTCTCGTCCCGCAGGAAGATAGTGATTGTGAAGTGATAGAAAGTTCTGGCCCTAACCGGCAGACTTTACTAGAAATAGTTGATGTTAATGGGGAGCACGAGCAAGATGCGTCGTGTTTCGTCCCGCAGGAGTTGAATGTTGAAGTAGTAACGGAAAGTTCTGGCCCTAACCGGCAGACTTTACCGAAAGTTATAGTGGTAGAAGTAGCCGACCCATCCGACGCAAACCTCCAGTTTAAACATTGCGAGAGTATTAAGGAGAAAGATTACGAAAATTTTAGTGATAGCCGGACACGATTGGTAGAAAACCACGTAGATTACAGTGTGTATGAGGTTAGAGCTGACGTTATACGGTCAGACGGTAGCAGTGTGGGTTGCGCAGATCCAGAGGAAGTAATTGCAGATACTACTGGGCACATGTCTCCAGGTAGATTGGCAGATGAGATCAATCTGATTAAAGAGGAATCAACGAAGGTGACAATTAGTGAATTGATAGCAAAGCTACACTCACTAGTTGACGAGTTACAGGAAAAGGTTTTGGTATTGGAGGCGACGCTACAGACTAAGCCTCAGGACAAACGTGTTGAAATAAAAACTGTATGTGAACAGAGGCTGAAAAAGCCGCCAGATAAACTGGATTTAGGATCAAAGCCGGATGGTTTTTTCTGGAATGACCTGGATATAGACGAGGATTTACTGTGGGAAAATAAAGAAACAGTCGAGGACAAGTGTAGACAGATAGTAGTGTCTGTTAATATGCACGACCTACAACTAAACGTGTTGATTGACACCGGTGCAGAACTGAGTGCTGTATCTGGGAAAATATTTGAGTTACTGAAAGACAGACCCGGCATCGTAGTTATGCCAGTAACAGGAGTGAAAATTATCGGTGCTACTGGGAAAGCCAGTAAACCGGTCACAAAACAGATTTTTGTCAACTTCGAGATATGTGGGGCACGATTTGAACAAGAGTTTGTCGTCGTGCCAGACTTAACTACGGAAGTAATTATCGGGTTAGATTGGCTATTAAAGTACCGTGCAGTGATTAATTGCGAAAGCAAAACTTTGACATGTACGTCACAACATAAAACAATAGTAGTTAGTTTTGACGAGGCAGGAGACGGTGTGCATAGGCAATACCAGCCTATACACATTGTTAACTGGCCGAATGGTATTGACGTAGGTATGAATTTGAACTACTGTAATGTGAGGAATCTCGGCATTGACAATAGTGTAGAAAGTGAATTGGAAAGTATTGTAGACGGTGTGTCAAACGTAACACACGAACAAAGACGGGGCCTGTATGAAGTAATAATGAGGAATAAGAGTGTGTTTTCAGACAAACCGGGTCTTGTGGAAGGACATAAATGCAAGTTGCATGTAATTCCGCACGAACCATTCTTCGTGAGACCGTATGCTATACCGCTGTCCAAAAAGGAAGCAGTGCAACGGGAGATAGATAAGATGATCGAATGGGGAGTGATTGAAAGAAGTACAAGTCCATACAATAACGGTTTGGTCAGTGTAGCAAAACGGGATGGTAGTGTGCGTATTGTGATTGACGCACGCACGTTGAATAGGGTCGTTCAACGTGAAACAGACAGACCAGAGAGTATGGAGGAGATTTTGCAACGTTTTCATGACGTTAAGTTCATGACTAGCCTCAATCTGACGGCTAGTTACTGGCAAATAGAACTCGAAGAAGAATCTAGGCCATATACCGCCTTCTTGTTTGCGGGCAGGTGTTATCAGTATAGAGTACTGCCGTTTGGACTTAACATATCTGTGTCCGTATTCATCAGGGCCCTAGATAAAGTGCTAGGACCGGCTTTGAGTTCAAGATTAACTGTATATGTTGACGACCTATTGTTGGCCAATGCCACTTGGCATGACCATTGTGACCTGTTAGATGAAGTTTTTAGAGCATTGCGCCGTGGCGGAATGACTCTAAAGCTAAAGAAATGCGAATTTGTGAAGCAGGAACTGAAATTTTTAGGGCATGTAATTACCACTGCTGGTATTACGAAAGACCCAGAGAAACTAGAGGCAATAAGGAATTGTCCTCCACCCAAGTCTAGGAAACAGTTAAAAAGTTTTCTAGGGCTCACAGGATTTTACCGTAAATTTGTAAAAGGACAAGTGTTTAATGATGAATATTTGAATAACCTCTTACGCAAAAATGTTCCGTTTGTGTGGACTGACGGGTGTCAGACCGCTTTCGAGAGATTAAAAGACGAGTTGTTAAGATCTAACATACTATTTCATCCTGATTTATCGCTACCCTTCCATCTGGGAACGGATTCGTCGAATTACGGGGTGGGGGTAGAACTGTTCCAAGAAGTTGGTAAAGGAGAGGATACGGAACACCGGACGATAGCGTTCGCGAGTCGAACTTTATCAAAAAGTGAGCGAAACTACACGATTTCTGAGAAAGAGTGTCTCGCTATTGTGTGGGGATTCAAGAAGTTCAAGGGTTACCTATGGGACCGTAAGGTGATTATTCATACGGACCATAAGGCGCTCACTTATCTGAAGGATTGTAAACTACTTCACGAAAGACTGACTAGGTGGTCGCTGTATTTACAGCAATTTAACTATGACATCTGTTACGTAAAAGGGACCGACAATTGCGTAGCGGATGCGCTGTCGCGGTTGCCCGAGTCTAATCAAGGTCTATTGAAAGATGAGGCAGATGGAGTGGTCAAATTGTACTATTTTAAAGAAGTTGAGGGACGTAAATTAATAATGAACATTTGTAAGAATCTACGTCGTCATCAGAACGAGGATGGTTGTTTAAATATGGTGAAAACCCGATATGATGAAAAGAGTCCAGAAGGAGAGAAATTAAGGAAGTATTACAAGATATACGATCATATCTTGTACATACGTAAGGGTGAAGATAGTAATATTTGGCGGGTATGCTGGCCCAGCAAATACGTCACGGAAATAATAGACTACTACCATTTGGCGTATGGTCACTGTGGACCAAAGAAATGTACGGAAAAGCTGAGTGAAGTAGTGCATTTCAACAACATGTTAAAACGAGTTACTGACAGAGTGAAAACTTGCGATTTATGTCAGAAGGTGAAGGTTACCAACTGTACGAGTCGTGGTCCTATGCAAAGTATAAGGCCTAACGACACCTTTGAGTTACTGTGCGTGGACTTGTACGGACCTTTGCCCAAGTCATCAGGAAACTTTGCTTACATTTTAGTAGTGCTAGAAGCTTTTTCCAAGTTCATCAAACTATACCCGATTAGGAAAGCTACAGCCAAAGCAGTCTATAGCAAGCTTGTGAACGATTATTTTGTTCATATTGGTAAGCCCAAGGCGATTCTATCAGACAATGGGGCACAATTTACTTCTAAGTTGTGGAATGAAGGCTTGGAAAGTAATGGGGTCGAGGTGATCCATATTTCAGCTTATTGTCCAGCTGGGAATCCCGCTGAGAGGTATATGCGCGAGCTAGGCCGACTGTGCCGTACCTATTGCCATCACAACCATAGGGCATGGGGCAAATATGTAGCAGTATTTGAGAGAATTATGAACACCTTGAGACATGAATCGACGGGATTTTCTCCAGAGGAAATCCTGTTGGATGACAGAAGTAAAAGTTTAGTGGAAGAGATAATCAAATTCCCTCCACGGATTGACATTAGTATTGGTGTGAAAAAAGATCGTTTGCGAGAAGTAATGAAGCTCAAAGCCGATGCTCGCATACGTCGTCATGACGCTAAAGCGCGTTTTGCTAAGTTTGCGATCGGAGACTTAGTACTTGTAAAAGCTCATGAGAAATCGAGCGAGATAGACAATGAAATCTCTAAATTTAAGTTTGTTTATAATGGACCATATAAAGTCATTGGTATACCTCACACAAATGCTTATTGCTTAGAGTATCCAAGCTCTGGAAAGCTATTAGGTATACGAAATATAGTAGATTTGAAATTGTACCAACCTAGGATCGATTAATACCGCACAATGGGTAATTTGTACAATATGTAAATATAGAGTGTAAGATTTAAGGTTTGCTAGATTGCCATGCTTTTGCTTAACCAAGAGGACATTAAAGAAGTTGTAATTAATAAGTAATTAATTTTGACTGAATGATTTAAGAGAGAGTGATTATTTATCAATTGAAAAATCCAAGCTGCTAATTTAAGTTTTCAGCTGAGTCACAGTAGATTAAGCAACGTAAATATGATTTTGTAACTAGCTGTAAGATTTCATGAATATGTGTTTTACTAGTCATTGCCGATGTACTTAGACGCTGTTTTAAGTTTCAGGCTAGTACATGCGTGTGATGATGGACAGTGTTGAGTTATCCACTGTGATAGTATTAAGGGACTCCTTGAGATTACTCGGGAGTGAGTTTTTCCTAAAGAATTCAGTGAAACGGACGTTCTGGAAACGCCGTCACAAGGGCGAGTGAGATCAAGCGTGCCGCACACGCGGGCGCAACAATACTGGCGAGGCGAGCCGCTGTCGGCTCTTGTGCCGCTGTTGGCTCTTGTGCCGCTGTCGGCATTCTTTGTACTTGCGAGTACGAAAGGCGGAATAGTTTTTCTTCCCGGACAGCTGATGTGAAAGAATTCTGCTGTCAATATTTATGTTTTTTTCGATCTACTGAATATTATTTTCTTGTTTAGCGTTAAGTGGAATCTCATGACGAGATATTAATTATGAAAAGGTTATGTAAAAATGTGTATTCTATGTAATTAATTATTAATTTGCGTATTTTGATCTACCTGTTTTTATGACCATGTACTCTGATTAATTTTGCAAATAGTATTCCATTTCTCATAGTGCTACGAATTTTAGTGATTTTGGAATAGCTAAACCATTTTCTATATCTTCTATGAATTTTAATATGTTGTCAACCTGTTTTATTTTGTGCAAGATGACAGAGTGGAATAAGATTAGGAGTGTCCCCACTCAATTATTATGGTCTAAAAATTGATTTATGATTAATTAGACGAATGCTAAATTTTGTTGATGTTTTGAGCATATGCATTTCCGCTGTTTCTTTTTTGGGACATTTTCTGAGTCTGTTTACGTTACACGAACATCCTCAGACAATGTGGGGCACGTGTAACGCCGGAAATGCATATACTCCTATTTCCATCTATTGTACTATTATTTTTTTTCCTTGTTTTGTTACCTCAAGATATGACATTTCTGTCTCTTTATATATTGTAATTGTTTTACTGTTTGTATATATATATTTATGCACTCATGTCGATGTATAATTGGTTTGTTTCGTAAATATTATTTGTATTTTTACGCTGGGTCTTGCCTAGGGAAAACTGCTATCGAACGATTACGTCGATAGGTCGTGTGACGAATCAAAGTGTGTAGGATCTTTGGTAGTGTTAACTCTGCCGCGTGGAGCGCGGGCAGAACAGTGGGAGTCTGGCTGGAGTAGCGAGTGGAGCAGGTGTGTTGTGTGACGCTCCCGCGAGTTGCCGCGCTTTCGGGGTTTGGCAGCATGTAATTGCGCTCGACTCGCGATGATAGTTTCTGACATGGTGTCGCGGACGGGAAGCATTAGCTGGCGCACATCAAGAGCCCGTTTCGCCTGGTGACCGTGTCGAGAAGGAGGCGCGCCAACATCCAGCTTCTGTAACAGCGACGGCCGACAATGAGTGACTGTCGCCACCTCCTCGATCGACGGCTTCAAACCTTCAATCAACCAACAAGGAAGACTAAAAGCACGTAAAGTTTCAGAACTGTATGGCAGACCTCAGCTTTTCAAATTGTTCCATTTGCCTCGCAAAATTACAGCAACTTAGCATGAACCTTTGTTGCTCATTGTCCCAATTGCATTGCCAAGCAGGGTCCCTTCCTTTTCCGAAATGAACCCGAGTGTCGTTGAAATTCAAACGCCAGCATAATTCCATTTCACTGCTTTAATTTCAAAGTTCAGCTGGCTACAATATTTAGATTGCACAAGCACAAATTAAGAGTGCGAGTTTTGTTACCGTATTTTAGTTACCTGTGACTGCAGCTCAGCTTGGTACGTACTAAATTTTACTATTGTTAATAGTTCAGAATCATTTAATTCAAGTTCAAAGTAAAATCTCTTGTTTCTAAATTGCGTAGAGTCAAGTTGCTTTTGAAATGATTGTTGAGGTAGTCCAAGACTAACCGTATTTTACTGGATTTCGATGCGCTTCAGAAAGATAGCTCACTATTAACTTCAGTCACTAAATTAACTTTCGATTTTCCGGTTTTATTAATTCTTTTGCTAAATTAAGTCAGAGTGTAGCGAAATTTATTACTTCTGACAAACTTTCAGTTTTCACACTACACGTGTCAACCTTCAGTTGCCACGCTTCTAGTGTTAATTATATGGGTAATAACCTTTCTTTTTCAGTTACTATAGTAATTGTCCTTAGGACTGGCGACCGTGATTTCCCCCAAATCTCAAATATCTAATTATCGCTAGTTAATTGTTAACGTAACGGCCGCACATTTACTTTCTTTATTAACTTTATCCCTTTTCAAAATTAATTTCCACCAGTTTCATTTGCATTTTTCCTTTCATTTAGATGTAACTCTTTCCTCCCTCTTTACCGATAGATTAACTTCGGTGACGATTGCTTTTCCCAAATTTCCATTAGGTACACGCGGTAGGTACACGCGGTTTAATTTTTCACTGTCTTTAAGGTCGATAAGTGAGGGGGGAGGTTACAAGCAGACGGGTATGCAGCGCGGCAACTGCGGGGTTAGAGGACGTGAGACGGGATACTGTTTGTCTTGTATTATTGGGCGTGCGCGATCCTAACAGATCAGCTTCTATGGTACACATTTTGACACATAGGCCCTACAGAGCCGGTCATTTTCAAATGTACTGTAACAAAGAATATCAAATCAAATTTTGTGCAATACAACGCAGTGAGTAAAAGAAAGATGTCTTATACTCTATAGTGCAATTAAATATAAGTAAAACTACTATTATTAATTAAAGCAATTCGCAGAGGTAGTAAAATGAAACCTTCACCATGCAACTACAGTGTCACAACTGTTTGATGGATGCAGTTGGCATCAATCTGAAACAGACGACAATCAGCCTGAAATGTTCCAAATGGTTCTGACGAGTAAAGATCAGTACTTTGGGGATAGTGATTAATTTATCGCACCCTCGTTGCGGGTTTTCAATTGGAGGTTCATAACTCACCAATGTATGTAGGTTAACAGTTAATAATAAGATGTTACATGCGTCAGTATTGGCCACTGGACAATAAAGTTTGGTGATCACTGACTCATTCCATTCACAAAGTCAGGTAATTCTTTCTCACTTTCGTTGAGGGCACCAATGTCGTCAGTGAACTTGATCACTGATATCCTTCCACAATGAATTTTAGTACCATTACTATACCTGTCGGATAGGTGATGGCAGAGCACCTGTCTGCGGGAGTAGGAGAACCAGACAGATTTGCGGATACAATGTAACAATCCCGTACTTACTTCCCTTATTTACCACAACATAATAGGAAGGCAGTAATTAGTTCTCGAAATAACAGTTACTGTTGATGACCGTGCAGCTTTTCCCTGGAATAAATGATGACTAACTGACAGCCTCAGCTGCCGACAGGTGTTGTTGTTATACCACGATGTGGACAGCTGAAAATGTGGATCCCGGGTTCGAGTCCCGGTCGGGGCACACATTTTCAGCTGTCCACATCGTGGTATAACATCAACACCTGTCGGCAGCTGCGGTTGTCAGTTATCATTTACAACATAATAGCGTAACAGCACGGTACACTGGTCATAGCATAGATATTTAGGCTACAGTAATGGTAAATGTGACCTGGTAGTTTGGGAGAGGCAGGATAAGGCAACGATTGTGGATGGGGCCGTAATCAGCTAACGTTGGCTACAGTAAACACACTTTATTTGAGGAAATAATTTTCAACAATCATTTTAAAGGAATTTATGACACTGACTGCTGAAGGCCTTACTAAGAAAGAATTCAGAATTATTTGTCGGCTGAAGGCCACAAGCAACTTTAGAATACTCAACAGCTGAAGACATGAATTACAAGTGAGGAAAACAGTTGCATGTTAACATATACTAAGGTATTTTCATCTTAAACAATCAAAGATCTGTAACAAGCTATAGTGATGGCTGAAGGCCTTGTCAGGACAGAATCGAAACTTATTTGTCAGCTGAAAGCCACAAACAATGTTACAAACACTTAACAGCTGAAGGTCTGAATTACAAGTGAGGAAGGCAATTACACGTTAAAACATTAGGGTAAATTTTAAACAGTTATGTCAACTTGACCAAGTGAGACAGAGTGATCCACAGACAGTGCTCCACGGATCGACTTGAGGAAGGTCACTACAGCTGTGCAAGCATTGAGACTGGCAGCCAAGAGTAATTTTGACTTAAGGAGGGCAACTCAAACTAGAGGTAGCTTAAACGACGATCAACCCTCTTACCAAATCCACTTAACGCCAGATAACCAGTACAACGGTGGAATAATTCAGGTGAGGGCGAAGTGACAGATAGCAATGCGTCTCCAGAATCTGGTGTTTAAAATACCGAAAGGCAGAAGGAACCACTATAACCAAGATAGACAAGGAAAACAATTATCCATACCCCAATCAAAGAAGATGTCAAATTACGCGCCATGCTGAACAGCATCGGCAAGGTGAGGAAAAGTACACTGCCGCAAATTACGCTAACCTCCAGGGCGGGTACCTCGGGCGTTATCGGGCACTAGGCAGTAAGATACCGCTAGTTGCACTTCACCAATAACAACACCAAATTCAAACTAATATCAAACAGTAGAAGACGGCTAATAGCTTCCGCCAACCGGACAGATTCCATTTGCTGCGGTTGCCGGGAGCGGCAACATGCTAACAACAGTGAGAACTCAAACATTGGAGGTTTCACTACTGTATAAGGTTTACTCAACTTCAAACATTCGGTCGTCGGCCACAGCCCCTCGATCCAACAATGCCTGCGCGCCGCCAGTGGTCCCTGCCTGCACTCGCGCTGCCCACCTCCTCGCTGCTCCGTCTGAAGACGAACTGCCTGACACACACGACGACCCGGAAACACGAGTAGTCGCACCAAAGATAGTACCACAGTACTGGCTATCGTTAACCGCTGCTGCTGCCACTCGTGGACAAACAATACTAGCGAACTCAGTGGCGCCAATAACAGAAGAAGGAAACGAGATGCCACTACCGCTGTTACAAGACACCAAGTTATGAAAGGCAAGAACGCGTGCCGCACACAGCTGAGTAAACTTTATTTAAATAAAATTTAACAATAAATGAAAAGCTAAAACTGACAATATATTGAATTTATAGTTCGGTGCCAATGGCGATTAGCAAGTGATATATAATACACAATAATTAAAAGCGTAAATTCTTCACAAAAATAGAATATTTACATATGAATGCCTCAATGTAAGACAAAATAAATCTCGAAACGTGAACAAAGAGACATAGCTAGTAAAATTATACCTCAACTGTATTTAAACTTCAGTTTCAAAAATGTATCAATTGCATAAAAAATTTAAACATCACAAGGACATAG
Source organism: Schistocerca americana (assembly GCF_021461395.2). Lineage (NCBI taxonomy): Eukaryota > Metazoa > Arthropoda > Insecta > Orthoptera > Acrididae > Schistocerca > Schistocerca americana. The sequence goes on along the minus strand of NC_060125.1, from coordinate 477,692,433 downwards.
CCAAACTTTGTCAAGAGGACTTTAAGCAAGACACAATTTCACACCATTTAAATCAAGTTAGAAAGAAATAGAAAAAACAAAATCCTTCAAACAACAATTTCAGTTTATCTATTCTGCACCCTGATGGGCCCAGTAGAATCAGTACCCTCAGCTTCTTCTTAGTTAGCATGCGTAACAACTAAAAAATTTTCTTAAGGAAGGCGCCATCTCATCGACATTGTGTCGTAGCACTACAGCCCCTTGAGATAGTGTAGGTCCCACTGATTGCACCCGACGGCAGCAGCACCTAAGGTAGCCTCGGACACGACACAGACAAACAAGTTGCACTCCAAAACATTTGGAAAAGCCAAGAAATTTACAGCCAAGCGTCGTCACCCTTGTGAAGCCGTCAACCTTTTACCCAGCACTAACCTAAGATAGCAAACATTGAATTAACCGATCAGAGGAACCAATTGTTTCTGTGAATACCACACAGCTCATATTGCGACTCATATACTGAGAAGCAGGGTGTGAATCGGACGTTCAACAAAGCTGCTATCCCCCTTGAAAATGTCCCCCGCAGATGGGGACGAACGTCGGGTTTTGAAGTTAAATCGGCATAATAGCCCGGAATATTTTATTAATTGTGACAATTCCGGTCGTGAAAGTTTACATTTTACAATCTGTCAATATCGTTATTAGCACTACAGGCGTGATTGTGGTGCTCCAAGGAGACACCGCACACGCTAATTGGAAGAGCCCATACTGCATCACGTTGAAGCGAGCAACATCATTCGTAGGTACAGCGCGTGCACCGAAATTGGTGGTCGCCACATCAGACCTTACCCGCAGTGGATCAGAATGCTAACCCCTCAGCCGGCCGAAGTGGCCGTGCGGTTAAAGGCGCTGCAGTCTGGAACCGCGAGACCGCTACGGTCGCAGGTTCGAATCCTGCCTCGGGCATGGATGTTTGTGATGTCCTTAGGTTAGTTAGGTTTAAGTAGTTCTAAGTTCTAGGGGACTAATGACCTCAGCAGTTGAGTCCCATAGTGCTCAGAGCCATTTGAACCATTTTTTGCTAACCCCTCCTATGAAAAAGACAAGTATAACTGTAAAGAGCAGTGTCTTTGAAAACTGATTAAGTTTCATTTTTCTTTTTTCGCTTATTAGTAAGTGAAATTATAAAACAAGTGATGTACTGGGTCGCGATTAATAAATTACTTGTAAAAGTAGCTACGTTATCAACATGTTTTCAACTGGTTGTAGCTTGGAACCGGTACGCTTGCAGACATGGATTCGAGTTCAGAATATTAAACTACTCAGTTCCATCTAAAAGTCCTAGAAGTCTGGTAGGGGAATTTTAGAATACCATGTATAACATCTCTGGATACTTCCTCTCTACGAGATCAGTACAGACGGCTGTAGTACGAAGGTTATTCATAAACTAAGGCACAATTTTTTTAAGTCATCGTTTTCTGCTTGGTTTCATGTGGCCTACCACGAATTCCTCTCCTGTGCCAGCCTCTTCATCTCAAGAGTAGCACTTGCAAACTTTCTCCTCAATTATTTGCTGGATGTATTCCAATCTCTCTCTTCCTCTACAATTTTTAGCTCTACAGCTCTATCCAGTACCATGGAAGTTATTCCGTGATGTCTTAAAGGATGTCCTACCATTCTCTCCTTTCTTCTTGTCAATGTTTCCCATATAGTCCTTTCCTTTCCCATTCTCCGGATAGTCTCCTCATTCCTTACCTTGTCAGTCCACCTAATTTTCAACATTCTTCTGTAGCACCACATCCCAAACGCTCCGATTTTCTTCTGGTCCGGTTTCATTACGATACAATGCTGTGCTCCAAACGTACATTCTCAGTAATTTCTTCCTCAAATTAAGGCCTCTGTTTGATACTAGTTGACTTCTCGTGGCCAGGAATACCTTTTTGCCACTGCTAACCTGCTTCTGATATCGCCCTTACTCTGTCCGTCATAGGATATTTTCCTGTCTAGGTAGAAGACTTCCGTAACTTCATCTATTTCGACATTTCCAATTCTGATATGAAATTTCTTGCTATCCTCATTCCTGCTACTTTCGTCTTTCTTCGATTTACTCTCGGTCCTTATTCTGTACTCATTAGACAATCCATTCCATTCAGCAGATTCTGTAATTCTTCTACACTTTCACTGAGGACAGCAAAGTCATTAGCGAATCTTATCATTGATATGCTTTCACATTGAATTTTAATTCCATTCTTGAACCTTTCTTCTATTTCGTCATTGATTCTTCAATGTATAGGCTAAACAATAGGGCCAAACACTACATGTCTGGCTTACACCCTTTTTTTAATCCGAGTGCTTCGTTCTTGGTCTTTTATTGTTCCCTCTTGGCTCTTGTATGTTTCGTATAATACCCGTCTTTTTTTTTAGAATTTCGAACATTTTGCATTGTCGAATGCTTTTTCCAGCTCGATAAATCCTATGAACGTGTCTTGATTTTTCTTTAGTCTTGCTTCCATTAGCAAGATCCGATTTCTTGCAAAACGTAAACCATTAGGACATGTCCGAAGAACAGAGAACAGATACCACTGGTGATCTTGCAGCTCTCGGAGAATGAAATTACAATGAAATCCAGACCATTAGCTGCTTACAGTGTAAATAGCCTGTTTATGTGTTTGTATGTTGGCAGAGGTATGTAGCGCTCTGCATTAATAACTCGGACAGCGCTGTGCTGTCTCTGTAAGAGACTCTGTGGCTGGTCGGACTAGTAGTTGGAAGTGAATCGCCGGCAGTGGTGGAACTTGGAGATGAACAGGCAGCAGTGATTGAAGTTGGGAGTGAGTAGTCAGCAGTGATGAAGGTTAGAGGTTAATAATTAGCAGTGCTGGAGGTCTGCAGTATTAGCACGAGCGGACGGTCTGAATTTACACTCCTGGAAATGGAAAAAAGAACACATTGACACCGGTGTGTCAGACCCACCATACTTGCTCCGGACACTGCGAGAGGGCTGTACAAGCAATGATCACACGCACGGCACAGCGGACACACCAGGAACCGCGGTGTTGACCGTCGAATGGCGCTAGCTGCGCAGCATTTGTGCACCGCCGCCGTCAGTGTCAGCCAGTTTGCCGTGGCATACGGAGCTCCATCGCAGTCTTTAACACTGGTAGCATGCTGCGACAGCGTGGACGTGAACCGTATGTGCAGTTGACGGACTTTGAGCGAGGGCGTATAGTGGGCATGCGGGAGGCCGGGTGGACGTAACGCCGAATTGCTCAACACGTGGGGCGTGAGGTCTCCACAGTACATCGATGTTGTCGCCAGTGGTCGGCGGAAGGTGCACGTGCCCGTCGACCTGGGACCGGACCGCAGCGACGCACGGATGCACGCCAAGACCGTAGGATCCTACGCAGTGCCGTAGGGGACCGTACCGCCACTTCCCAGCAAATTAGGGACACTGTTGCTCCTGGGGTATCGGCGAGGACCATTCGCAACCGTCTCCATGAAGCTGGGCTACGGTCCCGCACACTGTTAGGCCGTCTTCCGCTCACGCCCCAACATCGTGCAGCCCGCCTCCAGTGGTGTCGCGACAGGCGTGAATGGAGGGACGAATGGAGACGTGTCGTCTTCAGCGATGAGAGTCGCTTCTGCCTTGGTGCCAATGATGGTCGTATGCGTGTTTGGCGCCGTGCAGGTGAGCGCCACAATCAGGACTGCATACGACCGAGGCACACAGGGCCAACACCCGGCATCATGGTGTGGGGAGCGATCTCCTACACTGGCCGTACACCACTGGTGATCGTCGAGGGGACACTGAATAGTGCACGGTACATCCAAACCGTCATCGAACCCATCGTTCTACCATTCCTAGACCGGCAAGAGAACTTGCTGTTCCAACAGGACAATGCACGTCCGCATGTATCCCGTGCCACCCAACGTGCTCTAGAAGGTGTAAGTCAACTACCCTGGCCAGCAAGATCTCCGGATCTGTCCCCCATTGAGCATGTTTGGGACTGGATGAAGCGTCGTCTCACGCGGTCTGCACGTCCAGCACGAACGCTGGTCCAACTGAGGCGCCAGGTGGAAATGGCATGGCAAGCCGTTCCACAGGACTACATCCAGCATCTCTACGATCGTCTCCATGGGAGAATAGCAGCCTGCATTGCTGCGAAAGGTGGATATACACTGTACTAGTGCCGACATTGTGCATGCTCTGTTGCCTGTGTCTATGTGCCTGTGGTTCTGTCAGTGTGATCATGTGATGTATCTGACCCCAGGAATGTGTCAATAAAGTTTCCCCTTCCAGGGACAATGAATTCACGGTGTTCGTATTTCAATTTCCAGGAGTGTATATCCGTCATTTATTACTGATGATTTTTGAACTGGTTGTCCCATTCTTAAGGTAAATACATAGTTTGCTCTGCAAGAAAATCTTTCCTTTGCTAACCACATGCCTATTAGTAGTTAGACCCCACAGTAAGTAGAATCTTTTATTTAGTTAGCTGTATTGGAGCTTGCTGTACGGGAGTAGTTCGTATAATGAAGATTTTTGTGAGGTAAGTGACTTATGATGCGTGTAGGTTATTGTTAGCATTTCCTCTAATTCAGGGCCATTCTTTTGTATAATTATTTGAAGTCAGGTTATCAGTTTTAAAGCAGTCAGAACGCGTTATCCTTGAATATTGTGAGTAATTAATGAATAGGAAAAGTTCGAGTTCTGTTTGTCAAGGCAAATTCTATAGGTCAGTGTTGAAATGATAAGAATAAGTAAACAGAAAGTAGGCTCAGTACGTTCAGTTTCATTCAGCAGCTTAAGAACATTGAGTAAGTATTCAGCAGTTTAAGTAAAAACATTTTAATCGAGAAGTTTCACCTGTCGACTCTTAGCCGAGCATGCCTCACTGGAATCTTCTGATTTTTCTTGTAGTTTGAATAATTAGTGCACGATTAGAAATTATTGTTATTGCTAACGCATAATTGTATAGAGAATTTCCTTTGTAGTTGTCGTTTCTCATTGCTGTACAATATTGTAATAACAGAAGCAGTTGTGGCATGCATGTCGATTTGCATTAAGAATATCGCAGTCGCGTTTGCAACTAATTGGATATTTATTATTTTCAGTGTTGTTTTAGTGTGTCTTCCAATTTTTATTTTTAAAATTGTTGTTTTTTTGTGTTATTGTGCATAATAGTGTGGCAATCATGACGTGTGAAAAATGTAATATTAGGCTGAAAGCAAATTGAGAAATCACAGTGCAGATGAGAGTAACTTGTTACTGCCACCTTGTAACGAAGTGATAAATATTTAAGACAGTAATTTGATAATTGTGTACAGGGACATGGATCAGGCAGTAAATGACGATGCAGAAATGGAAACAATCTGTCAACAGAGAAGTATTGTCGATCGATCAGTAACTCTTCGCCTCAGGAATTCGGAATAACAAAACGAAATCTTGCAAATTCCATAGATTTAGGTTTTGCGTCATTACCCGTTTCTGAATTTACTCAAGACACACTTTCTATTTTCGATATATAAGTATTGCGGTGTGGATGCATTTCCGAAAAGCGTATTGGGACATGTTTCAGTCACACATACATTGTTATTGCTATTACTTCAAAAAGTTAATCAAATGAACCAGGAGCTTAAAAAATTTAACACAACTGAACAACCACTTGAACTAACATGTGAAGATTTAACTGCTGATACATACGAAATCCATTGCCCCATGAACCATGGACCTTGCCGTTGGTGGGGAGGCTTGCGTGCCTCAACGATACAGATAGCCGTACCGTAGGTGCAACCACAACAGAGGGGTATCTGTTGAGAGGCGAGACAAACGTGTGATTCCTGAAGAGGGGCAGCAGCCTTTTCAGTAGTTGCAGGGGCAACAGTCTGGATGATTGACTGATCTGGGCTTGTAACACTAGCCAAAATGGCCTTGCTGTTCTGGTACTGCGAACGGCTGAAAGCAAGGGGAAACTACAGCCGTAATTTTTCCCGAGGGCATGCAGCTTTACTGTATGATTAAATGATGATGGCGTCCTCTTGGGTAAAATATTCCGGAGGTAAAATAGTCCCCCATTCGGATCTCCGGACGGGGACTACTCAAGAGGACGTCGTTATCAGCAGATAGAAAACTGGCATTCTACGGATCGGAGCGTTGGAATATTAGATCCCTTAATCGGGGAGGTAGGTTAGAAAATTTAAAAAGGTAAATGGATAGGTTAAAGTTAGATATAGTGGGAATTAGTGAAGTTCGGTGGCAGGAGGAACAAGACTTTTGGTCAGATGAATACAGGGTTATAAATACAAAATCAAATAGCGGTAATGCAGGAGTAGGTTTAATAACGAATAAAAAAAAATAGGAGTACGGGTAAGCTACTACAAACAGCATAGTGAACGCGTTATTGTGGCCAAGATAGACACGAAGCCCACGCCTACTACAGTAGTACAAGATTATATGCCAACTAGCTCTGCAGATGACGAAGAAATTGATGAAATGTATGATGAGATAAAAGAAATTATTCAGGTACTGAAGGGAGACGAAAATTTGATAGTCATGGGTGACTGGAATTCAAGAGTAGGAAAAGGGAGAGAAGGAAACGTAGTAGGTCAATATGGTTTGGGGCTAAGAAATGAAAGAGGAAGCCGTCTGGTAGAATTTTGCGCAGAGCATAACTTAATCACAGCTAACACTTGGTTTAAGAATCATGTAAGAAGGTTGTATACATGGAAGAACCCTGGAGACACTACAAGGTATCAAATAGAATATACAATGGTAAGAGAGAGATTTAGGAACCAGTTTTTAAATTGTAAGACACTTCCAGGGGCATATGTGACTCTGACCACAATCTATTGGTTATGAACTGTAGATTAAAACTGAAGAAACTGCAAAAAGGTGGAAATTTAAGGAGATGGGATCTGGATAAACTGAAAGAACTAGAGGTTGTACAGAGTTTCAGGGAGAGCATAAGGGAGCAATTGACAGGAACGGGGGAAAGGAATACAGTAGAAGAAGAATGGGTAGCTTTGAGGGATGAAATAGTGAAGGCAGCAGAGGATCAAATAGGTAAAAAGACGAGGGCTAGTAGAAACCTTTGGGTAACAGAAGAAATATTGAATTTAATTGATGAAAGAAAAAAGTATAAAAATGCAGTAAATGAAGCAGACAAAAAGGAATACAAAAGTCTCAAAAATGAAATCGACAGGAAATGCAAAATGGCTAAGCAGGGATGGCTAGAGGACAAATGTAAGGATGTAGAGGCTTATCTCACTAAGGGTAAGATAGATACTGCCTACAGGAAAATAAAGAGACCTTTGGAGAAAGGAGAACCAATTGCATGAATATCAAGAGCTTTGATGGAAACCCAGTTCTAAGCAAAGAAGGGAAAGCAAAAAAGGTGGAAGGAGTATATAGAGGGTCTGTACAAGGGCGATGTAGTTGAGGACAATATTATGGAAATGGAAGAGGATGTAGATGAAGATGAAATGGGAGATATGATATTGCGTGACGAGTTTGACAGGGCACTGAAAGACCTGAGTCGAAACAAGGTCCCCGGAGTAGACAACATTCCATTAGAACTACTGACAGCCTTGGGAGGGCCAGTCCTGACAAAACTCTACCATCTGGTGAGGAAGATGTAAGAGACAGGCGAAATACCCTCAGATTTCAAGAATAATCCCAAACCCAAAGAAAGCAGGTATTGACAGATGTGAAAATTACCGAACTATCGGTTTAATAAGTCACAGCTGCAAAATACTAACGCGAATTCTTTACAGACGAATGGAGAAATGATAGAAGCCGACCTCGGGGAAGATCGGTTTGGATTCCGTAGAAATGTTGGAACAAGTGAGGCAATACTGATCCTACGACTTATCTTAGAAGCTAGATTAAGGAAAGGCAAATCTACGTTTCTAGCATTTGTAGACTTAGAGAAAGCTTTTGACAATGTTGATTGGAATACTCTCTTTCAAATTCTGAAGGTTGCAGGGGTAAAATACAGAGAGCGAACGGCTATTTACAATTTGTACAGAAAGCAGATGGCAGTTATAACAGTCGAGGGGTATGAAGGGGAAGTAGTGGTTGGGAAGGGAGTGAGACAGGGTTGTAGCCTTTCCCCGATGTTATTCAATGGGTATATTGAGCAAGCAATAAAGGAAACAAAAGAAAAATTCGGAGTAGGTATTAAAATCCATGGAGAAGAAATGAAAACTTTGAGGTTCGCTGATGACATTGTAATTCTGTCAGAGACAAGAAAGGACGTGGAAGAGCAGTTGAACGGAATCGACAGTGTCTTGAAAGGAGGGTATAAGATGAACATCAACAAAAGCAAAACGAGGATAATGGAATGTAGTCGAATTAAATCGAGTGATGCTGCCGTAATTAGATTAGGAAATGAGACACTTAAAGTAGTAAAGGAGTTTTGCTATTTGGGGAGCAAAATAACTCATGATGGTCGAAGTAGAGAGGATATTAAATATAGACTGGCAATGGAAGGAAAGCGTTTCTGACGAAGAAAAATTTGTTAGCATCGAGTATAGATTTAAATGTCAGGAAGTCGTTTCTGAAAGTATTTGTATGGAGTGTAGCCATGTATGGAAGTGTAACGTGGACGATATATAGCATAGACAAGAAGAGCATAGAAGCTTTCGAAATGTGGTGCTACAGAAGAATGCTGAAGATTAGATGGGTAGATCACATAACTAATGGGGAGGTATTGAATAGAACTGGGGAGAAGAGGAGCTTGTGGCATAACTTGACTAGAAGAAGGGATCGGTTGGTAGGACATGTTCTGAGACATCGAGGGATCACCAGTTTAGAATTGGAGGGCAGCGTGGAGGGTAAAAATCGTAGAGGGAGACCAAGAGATGAATACACTAAGCAGATTCAGAAGGATGTAGTTTGCGGTAGGTACTGGGAGGTGAAGAAACTTGCACAGTATAGAGTAGCATGGAGAGCTGCATCAAACCAGTCTCAGCACTGAAGACCACAACAACAACACATAGGTAATCGAATCTAAACATCAAAAAGTTTCTGAAAACGTAAAAATGCAAATTTGTGACCATTTTCAGCCCATCTTTTCCCAACATTACGGAATCATGAAGCTTACATACCAGAACAGCACATTATTGTACATGAAAATCACGACACCCTGCAAGCTAAAATTGACACAGTTGCATCTACCGAAGCAGTTACGCAACCTGTAAAAGTTCAGGAAAACTTAAAGGACACAGTGGTTAGGATTACAACACAATGAACACACTAGAACTTGGTTCAGAAAAACACATGGAAGAAATTAGCACATTATCGGAAAAAAGTAGCCGACCTTTCGGAGCAGTTAACAAACGTATCTACGAAGGTAGATGATCTGAATGAGACAAAACAGGTAGCTTTCACTGACACAGAAAAGTACAAGGAAATTAAGAAAGTTAAACAAAATCAGAATCAAATTAATATGCAACACAACAGAGGAATGTGGAAACTAAAAAAATAGTTGGCACACGTGAGACAAGAACTACACATTTCAGAGGATACTCGCCACGGGAAGAGGGATTTAAAAATACAGAAGAGGTAGGGTATTTCGGAGATCTTGAAAGCAGTCGGCAAGGAGCAGCGAGTCTTAAGAAGGAGCCGCCGACACGATGTAAGACTGACAGATTTGCGACTCGGCATTATGATGACTTTGATTGTAGGCTTTTCATCACAGCGCGTAAATTCAGAACTATAGTAGTGATATACATCCACAGGCTTGGTTTCATCGATTTTCTTATTGTTTTCCTCCTAACTAATTATTAGAGCAAAAGAAAAAACACAAAAAATTAACAAAAGTTTACACCACATTTCTTGCGTAAAACCGATTATTGAGAAACAGTTTACTTTCTGACTTAGTCTTTGCCATTAAATTTTTCACTTCACGCTACTATTTCGCTTTGTTACATTTAGAAACTGTTAACATACAGCGGTGTTTTGAAGTTAACTCTCTAATCAAGAACCCAAAGAAACCTATTAATACAGTAATTTTACGAGTACTCTTTTATAGGAAACAGACGAGACACTCTTATTGTGTGAACATTTTGTTTGTTAGTTGCACGATTACGTAACGACTATAAGGCTCACATACTTGGAACATACCGATAATGAGGTTTTACTGCAACATTATGGTTCACTTGAAAAGACATTTTTTATGTAAAGTACTTTCTGAGAGATTACAGATGACACAGTGTTTGGTTTGTTTGACAGCTACACGATTATATTACGACGCTACTAATAAGTGACACAATTTCCATTATTGCTTTTACACGGTATCTGTTTTATGTCTGCGCAATTTTCTGTATTCTTCTGGAAAGTAAAATATGTTTTGGTAATGACTTTTGTGGGATAATTACAATGAGATAGGTATTTTTCGTAACATAACAATACGTTACAGTATGGTACTTTCAAGGTCACGGCAATGAACATAATAACTACGACATTTTTACGCATACTACTTCACTTTTGTATATGACAAATATAAGTACATTGATTTTTGGAGAAATTTGCTTATGAACGACGATAACTACGACATTTGGTACATTTCTTCCGTTAAGCAATGCCAGAAATTATCTTACAACAAGAAGCACAGTTTATCGCTGCAGGACACCCATTTGAGTGATTAATTTTTGTACTCGAACATTTTTAAGAAATATTTTTGAACTACTATAATACAAAGAAGGTTTTCGGCGATACATTTGATTCTGCAGTTTTAATCTGAAACATCTCGGGGTGTAATTACATTAGCCCTCATGGGGGTACGCCTACTTTGTGTACCATGCGTGTGGGAAGAGCAAGGAGCCCTAGCTAATGTGATATTTGCTTATACAATTTTACGCTTCGGTACCATATTTCTCTAACACAGAATTACACAGCTATCTTACCATTTAACTGAGAGAGACAAACATTTCTTTCTTACTATGTCTCTGACACGTCTAGTTAATTACGCAGTTGGATTACTTCACACTTATGAAATTGTACTTTGTCTGTATTTTGGTAACTGTTTATATATTTTCGGAACCATTGTGATACTGCGAGAGATTTGAGTGATGTATTTTGCATGGGATCATGATTTTTTAAGTATGTTTGAAGTAGATGACACTATCGAAACGAGCAGAGAGCATTTTTTAGAAGTTTTGAGAATATTAAAGGACGCTACGACGATTTTGAAATTTGATTGAGGAGCTATGATGATATTATTATGATGACAATGTGTATTATGATGTTGAGTTATGTTTATGATCAATGAGATGATGCTATATGAGGAATTTGATTATGCTATATATTCATTATGATGAAATATTGAATAAATGTCAACAAATATGTATATGCGTAATTAGGTAACGAGTAATGAGTAGTGGTTAGCCCTATTTGTTTATGTGCACCCTTGTGTGTCTGTGTTCTTCCTGTCTCAGTGTGTTTACCTGATAAGATAAATATGGTAGAATTTTTTTCTTCTAATACTAAGCTGCGTGAAAAATGATTGAAACCAAGAATTGTACTTTAAGCGTTATGAAGGTGAGTATATATGTGAATGTGAGTACCACAATGCCAACAGAAATTTTTGGATACTGTTATTCATGAGATTTCGTTTCTATACACTTCCGACGTAAATTTTCAACCTGTGAAATTTTTTATTTGTATGAAACTCTCACTGTATCAGAAACTGTTGTCATAAATATCTCGGTAAAGAGTACATGTGACCTTGAGCCGTGCGGTAGCCGCTTTGAAATATACCTATTGTTGCGCGGACTTTAAACTTTCCTCGTGCCGCTTCAGCAACTTTGAAGCTTGCTACACTTTCCTAAGCATTCGCATAGCTGTAGAAAGGCCGTTGACCTCACTTTTGAAATTTCTATGCAGAAAGCTCCTCAAACATGACATATTATTACTTGGAAACATACGATTACGCTTTGGACTTCGTACTTTGTGCTACTTACTGAAATGCTTATGAAATGATTAGGAATATTCTTACGTCGACACACCTGATTATAACAAGTGTTTTTCACGAGAGTTGAAAGAATTTTTACTGACATGAAATGCCATATGGCTATTGAATGATTTTTTCATGCTTTGCTTTGTACATATTTGCTTATTTTAATTAATATCTAGTTTCTAGCTGCGCTGCAGCGTTTGTTTTATAAAATAAAATCTGATACATATACTAATGTAAATACTTTGTGTCTAAAGATCCATTAAATATAATCTTATCATATACATTCTTAAAAAAGGAGCATTAGGAAAGGAAAGAGGCATAAGCAGGAGAAGGGACTAATAACAGTAATTGCATAAGTAATTTTCTTTTCAAGGACTTAGTAATTTTTTGGTAGAATACGTTGTTGCCGTGCATCACTCTAGTGCTAAGATGTGACATAGACATTAAAATAATAGACATTTCCCTTATCTGCATTGCTGTCTTTACTGTAATGTTTTTTCTGCCTGTGCTTTATCATGATTAGGTATAAGTTATTGAATTTGCTGCGATTATTTGTCAGTCATAGTTCTACTGAATTTTACGTTGTGTTACTGTCATATGTCAGTTTTACCAATGATTTATTTTTCTTGTTTCTGCATATTACCTTATATTAGTTGTAATGTTGCATTTTCTTTATCAATTTAGATATACTGCTGCTTGCTTTGCCAATTTGAATTTTTGTTATTGCTTATGTTAATTGTTTTGTGCTGTTGCGTTGCCTCATTCTCTAATTTATATATCTGAGCTTAGTAGATTTAAGTTAGTTAAAGAGGGGGTATGCTATATAAGGAAATGAGTTGTGATGAGTTGGGAAGAAATGCATTGTGAAGCTATAAGAAAAAAGGTTTGGCCAAAGAGTATTGTACAATGAGGAATAATTATTTTGAAAGAGGAAATGAACAGATGTAAGTAGGGTACAGTGACAACAGGTTTAGGTAGGATTTCCTGGAAATAAATGATGGGGTAAGAAATACATGTGAAAGTGCAATTCCAGAAAGAAAGCTTAGATACGACTTTTTTGGGAACAGTGTTGAACTAAGGAAGATCTCCGAGAATGAAATGAAGTTTTGGTTGGAAATGAGGTACCATAAGTACTGCAGTACCAAATGCTACACTGAAATTACACCCTGTCCTTTCCTTTTGTTTTCTTCAGCTATTTGTTTATGTGCACCCTTGTGTGTCTGTGTTCTTCCTGTCTCAGTGTGTTTACCTGATAAGATAAATTTGGTAGAATTTTTTCCTTCTAATACTAAGCTGCGTTCACTATGATGAGGAATACTGTTATCTGCAAATCTAATTTTGTTTTGTAACATATTCTAAGGTGTTCAGACATTATTTATTCTATTCTGTTCACTTTCAATATTCATGTGTCACTGTTTCTAAGGATATTCTCATTTTTCATTTATTTGCTGATGTCATAATTCCTGTAATACTAATGTATATGTTTATTTTTATTCACTTTGTAAAGCCTGTATTACTACAAATGTTGTCTGTATTATTATGTTCTTGATTGTAATGATGTTTTCTGTACCTTTGTAATTGCATTCGTATGCTGCAAAATTGTTGATTGTATAGACACCAGTCCTTCAAGTTAAGTAAATAATGGGGATTCATTTTACCACACACATTTCTGTTGGTCATTCTATATGTATAAAATGTAAGAGGGTATATAACTGTGTTAGTGCTTGCACGTGTGTTGATAATTCAACAAGGGACTAGTTAACAGCATTCCTGGTTCTAAGGATATTGAAAAAAGTTAGTGAGTGCACAAGTGGTGGTTTATGGACTTGCTATATTATCCGCAAGACTCTTCAATTGTGATTGTGCACCCGCACAGTCGCAACGGATGACTGCTGGCCATCTCTTCAAGGACTACAGTGGGTCTGCACTTTTGATAGCCCATTACTACCACAATTTCTACAAGGCATACAATGGGTCTGCTCTGTAGTGACCTACCTTCCAATATTCTTCAGGACTTTGACTGACCCTGCTGTGGGTTTGCTGTGTTGTGGCCCACTACCATTCATCATGTCAAGAGACAGCACTGAGTTTCCGTTAGGAAAATAATCACTCTCCATTTCGCACCAACAGTTGGAGACTGGATGCCCAAAGGAACTGGAGCATGTATCTCCTAATGAGCCAACTGCCCTTTTCTGGTTATCTGGATTCGAATAGTGATACAACGAATCTTCTTTGTGCAGCAACACTCCATGCGGAACACTACTTCTTCAAGACTGCATGGAGGTCCACTACTTACATGTGCATTTCCTTTTACTGCTCAGACTTTGTGCATAAAGCTGTCATAGACTACACTTCTGATAAATGATTAGGACTGTCTTTAGCGGCTGTGAGGTGAATTTTTTTATTTATTGACCAACAGTATATTATTAATTGTGTGCATCTGATCTATCTGATATTATTAATAAGAAAAAATTCTTAACAAATTAGTCTTGGCCACTGCCCAAACCGTTTTGTAAAATATTTTGAGAGGAGCAAGGGAGCTATGTAAGTAGCCTGTTTATGTGTTTGTATGATTACAGCACTATGTAGCGCTCTGCATTAATAACTCTGACAGCACTGTGCGCACTCTGTAAGAGACTCTCTGGTTGGTCAGACTAGCAGCTGGAGGTGAATCGTGAGCAGTGGTGGAACTTGGAGCTGAACAGGCAGCAGTGATGGAAGCTTTGAGTGAGTAGTCAGCAGTGATGGAGGTTAGATGTTAATAATCAGCAGTGTTGGAGGTTTGCAGTATTAGCACGAGTGGACAGTCTGAACGTATATCCATCATTGAGATTTATTGCTGATGTTTATATCATTTTTGAACTGGTTGTCCCATTCTTAAGGTAAATACATTGTTTGCTCTGCAACAAAATCTTTCCTTTCCTAACCAAATGCCTTTGCCTATTAGTAGTTAGACCCTACAGTAGGTAGAATCTTTTATTTAGCTAGCTGTATTGGCGCTTGCTGTATGGGAGTAGCTTGTGTAATGAAGATTTTTGTGAGGTAAGTGACTTGTGATATGTATAGGTTATTGTCAGGCTTTCCCCTAATTCAGGGCCATTCTTTTGTATTAATTATTTGAAGTCAGATTATCAATTTTAAACCAGTCAGATCGTGTTATCCTTGAATATTGTGAGTAATTTATGAATATTAAAAGTTTGAGTTCTGTTTGTCAGGGCAAATTCTGTAGGTCAGTGTTGAAATGATAAGAATTAGCAAAGAGAAAATAGGCTCGGTACGTGCAGTTTCAAAATTGTTCAAATGGCTCTGAGCACGATGGGGCTTAACAGTTGAGGTCATCAGTCCCCTAGAACTTAGAACTACTTAAACCTAACTAACCTAAGGACACCACACACATCCATGCCAGAGGCAGGATTCGAACCTGCGATCGCTCGGCCACACCAGCCGGCCGTTCAGTTTCACTCAGCAGCTTAAGAACATAGAGTAAGCATTCCGAAGTTTAAGTAAAAACATTTTTATTCAAGAAGTTTCAACAGGTGTTGATAAATATCAACGGGGGCAGTTGAGAATGTGTGCCCCGGCCGCGACTCGAACCCGCGATCTCCTGCTTACATGGCTGACGCTCTATCCCACTGAGCCATTTTTTTTTTTCTTTTTTCATGTATCATACCGATTTATTTTTATTTTTTAAATATTTATTGAGATCACATAGGACGCCCTCCAGGCGAAAAGTAGTGATGCGTAATTACTATTAATAACAAACAAAATATAAAGGGGATTAAAGAAATTAAAGAAATCGCCCTCCTGGCACAACAAAAGAAATGGCATCCACGTCCCGCCAACTTGAGGATCGACACGCACTGAATTCCAAGGCAGTCAGGCATTTTCCAGGTGCGTCTTCACGAGGAACATTGCATTTTGCCGGCACATTGGACCGAGTCCTCGTATTACACTGAAATCACCTTCTCATACCTTGGACACCCCAGCTGCAGGGCGGATCGAATAAGGCAGTACCCAAAAAGTTGCCATAGTACTGACGGTATCGCGGATGGTGCACCGGGGAAGTAAAGCGATTGTGCAGGAACTTCCAAATATGAAGAACACTCTTATCACGTTCATGGAACAAATAAGAGATCGAGAGGCCTTTTATCCAGATCAGTGTTGGTCTTCGTACGAGGGAAATATGTCGCATATGGGAGCAGAAGTGCTTTCGGTGTAATGGCATGGGGAGCCGTACATAGAAGAAAGTCAAGAATCTTCTGAATCAGCTGCCACACCTCTGCAGAAGAGCCACACATCAGTCGATGTTCATCCGTATCAGGCGTGTAACAATGAGGACGCAGCAACGAATCTGTCATTTTTATGGCGTTTAGACGTCGTGTATTTCCCATTAACGACCAGACACCAGGTCGCACGAGCGCTCGTTTCGAGGAGGACGTGGTGCACAGAACGCCAAATCACGGGCCATGCGATCACAGAATATCGGCTTTCCACAATATTCTGAGTATTACTTCTCATCATTAGGCGGTAAACATCACATGCCGTAAAATTCCTGGTACTAGGCAAGTCGGCATGGACATAACTGTATTCGGTGAAAAAGGTCCTGACATGTGAGAGAGAGGAAGAAATATGGGCTACTGCAACGGGTGCCAGTTGTCAATCAGGCTTTCCGATAATCTGGTTCGGCGGCAGGTCCACGATTTAATCATTGTACTTACATAAAGGTCAGCTGCTCTCGCTCGGACGTTGACAAGGCCAAGGCCGCCATCTCGAGGAGGAAGTGTCAGTGTGTCGCAGAGGAAGATAAGACCCGCACTTACAAAGTAGCCGAACGCCCCCTGAAGTCTGTGTGCCATTGCCTTTGGCATTGGTAAAATCTGTACTAAATGGGTAGTCGTGAGACTAGATGAGTGTTAACAAAATCCACCCGTTGAAACATGTCCAATGCTCTCAGAAGGTTGCCACAAACGTTCGTGCGGACAGCTTGAAGCAGTGGTTTGTAGTTAAATGAGATTGTGTGCTGTATATCACTCGTGAAGGTAATCCCCAAACATTTGGTCTTGTCCACTAATGGCAATGTAGCCACACCCTCTGCTTTAAGACCTCTACCGACCGACGTAGCACTAGATTTCATCAGCCTCACACGGCTGCCTGCAGTAGTCCCGTACTGGTTGATCTATGCCAGTGCTTCTCGCATTTCATCCTCCGATAGAACACCACGTCATCTGTATAGGCACGGCACATGAATGCATGCCACCTCGCTGTTACCACTGTCAGCCGGCTCCTCAAACCGTGTATCAGTGGCTCAAGGGCAATAGCGGAAAGCAGCATCGACAGAGGACATCCTTGACGGACTGACTGCATGACATTCATAGGGCCCGCCACATGGCCATTGACCGACAATCGCGACGTGGCACCTCGGAGAAATCGCAAGACGATGTGGAAAAAGGACATCCGTCGGAGCACGTTTTCTAGAAAGCCATGACTCTCTATATCAAAGGCGTGCTCGAAGTCCACAGTCACTAAGGCACCGCGACTCCGACAGGTCGTGGCCAGGGATATGACGTCACGGTAACCGATGCGTGCCGTCTGAATGTTACTGTCACCACCAAAGCACGTCTGACCCAGAGAAATGACTTGAGGGATGATGCGCCGAAGACAAGCGGCAAGAATCCGGGTAAGAATCTTAAAGTCATAATTTAACATGGTCAACGGCCGATAATGTCCAACTCCCCGACCTTCTTATAGCTTGGAGACCAGGATAAGCAAGCCTTCTGCGAATTCGGGTGTGAGGGGAAGGTCAGGGTTCATCAGTTCTTCATATATCGCATTCCAGCGTGAGCCCATGATGCCGTGGAATGTGCGATAAAACTCCAGCAGAAACCCGTCGGAGCGGTCGTGGCCTGGAGGTCCCCAGCGGTGACTGTGTGTTTCTGCGTTGCAGACAGCTGGAGCGGAGGTTTCCTTCTTTGCCACATCCCGAGCATGTCTTCGGCTGGCTATCATAAATTATAATTGCACGTTAGCCATCAAAATATACGTAGGATGGCACAAGTTTGGTTAGCTCTATGCGGATCTGTCATACTCCGTTGAGAGCCAGATATGTGGTGAACTGAACCAACTTTTCAGCTGTATGACTAATCACCTTTCCATATAGGCGGAATGCAGATACCACTACCTCTGAAGGTACCTCGAAAGGGAGTTCAAACACGCCGATCGTCCGCAGTCCAAGTCCCGCATGTTCCGCAGTTACGTCACCGTGCAGAACTTAAGACCACTTCGAGTTGCACTTCGAATTTTGTCACATATGTCTTCGTTTACCAATTTCACATACACCACAGTGCTCACTACAGACAGGTGGAGGCCAAACCGATTTAAAGTGCTTTTGGTCGGGCATATTCAGGTGCAAAGCTGTTCTTCAGTGTCGGTCTTCCGTGGGCATCAGCCGTTCTCTTTCCAAGGAAATATAGCGCGATAAGACGGCAGAATCACGTAAACAACTCCGCGCGGCGAGGACGTAAACAAGACGTCCGTGCCACTAGTGTGCCGCAAGGCGACTGACCTCATCGAGGACACAGAAGATAGTGCGACTGCAGTGACTTATCTCTGGCACGCTCCCCGTGAGACCCACATTTCCAACTTACTGTCCACACACTACATTTGTAGTGCCCCTGCCCACTGTACTCATTACTCGCGGCAGAACAGATACCATCATCACATAGATAAGGCTTACCGGCCATTCCTCAGTGCGGATACACCCACATTGCTCAAACTCTAACAGGAATCGCTAGATTGACTGCCACGAGTAATTAGTGGGCAGGGGCACCACAAATGTAGTGTGTGGACAGTAAGTTGGTAATGTGGGTCTCACGGGGAGCGTGCCAGAGATTAGCTCCTGCAATCGCGCTATCCTGTGTGTCCTCGATAGCTCAGTCAGCCTTCAGAGGCGCAGCGGTTCGGACGGCGTTTACGTCCCTGCCGCACGTGTACAGGAGAGGTGTTTACGGTATGTGTGTAGCGGTGTGCAGCTTTAATACATAGAACGAATCATGGCCTTGTCGTTCCCAATTCGACACTAAGACTTAGTTTTGCTAACGAATATGCTGGGACGAAGGCTTAGAAGATAGAACGTTATTTACGAGACGAGGTAAAAATCGAACCTGACGTACTAGTTGGAATACACTTATCTATAGTCAGCAGCGTGGTCTGTGTCAAGCTCATCAATGAAGCGGCATGTGACGAACTACTCCTCCGACACCGACAAGGACTTCGTTTCTGTCATTCGGACGGGAATGTTGGAGCGATTATTGTTGAACACGCATGGGACTACGAACGATCCACGTCTTTGAGCTTCATTTCGAAGTGCCAGAAGAATTGGTGACAGACACCCTGCGTCCTTACGGAACGGTCCTATCCCATGTGGCTGAAAAATAGGCGAGTTTCAAAACGTATTCTGTCCTCAGCGGCGTCAGACAAATATGGATCGAATTCCGGAAACATGTTCCAACACACTTGTACATTGCTGCATTGCTGGTTGTAGGGCGATTGTCATCTACGACAGACCACCGAGGACTTTCTCTGGGTGTGGGAAGAAGGGAATGTACTCAACGAAGGTTGTTACAGCTGCTGCGGGATGAACCACCACTCACACCGCATACGACTATGCTCCCCATGACCTATGTTGCCGCATTACGCGGT
Source organism: Schistocerca americana (assembly GCF_021461395.2). Classification (NCBI taxonomy): domain Eukaryota; kingdom Metazoa; phylum Arthropoda; class Insecta; order Orthoptera; family Acrididae; genus Schistocerca; species Schistocerca americana. The sequence continues at coordinate 477,672,799 of NC_060125.1, read as the reverse complement.
GACATAGGCCGCGAGACAAACGCACCAAAACGTACAGACAGAGGCAGATCGTGGCGAGTCACGGAAGGAAGGCGTTACGCTGGACCGCCTGCAGTAGTCCCAGGACGCCCTCTCTTCAGTGCCGCTTGCTGCAGAAAGCAACTTTTGGAGAATACTTCGGGAGGGATAGGACTTCTCATTTCAACGTTTCCATGTATATTTTGACGAGTTTTGCGACATGAGGTCGAGCACTGACCTGCTGCAAAATTACCTTTACGTGTCCATCGCTGTATTGTGGCGGTTTGCGTTTCAGTGTTGGGCTCTACCGCATCAATTGCTTTCGATAATGATGTCCTGTGACTGTCTTCGTCTCTTTCAGTGGCTACGAAAACGTTTTGTCTTCCCCCGGCCAAGCCGGTCTTCGACATCAAAATCACCGTTCTGAAGGCGTTGAAAACATTCTCTGTACGTTCTTCCACTAATAGTTCTCTCACTGTTGGTCTTACCCAGTATTTTAAGAGCCACAGCCGCAGATTTCCCGCAAATGGCGAGAAATGGGTACGTAAGTTAATGTACTTAATCGAGAATAACCTTATGATGCAATCACAAATCGACAAATATTTTATGGCATTATGTTTACAGAGGCCTAAGCTTATTGTATGATCAACCACCTGAACCCCACTTGCCGCTACTGCCGTCAATTGCAAAACGGCGGAAGCAAATTTGTAGACCTAATATTTTCGACATATGATTCAAAATTTATCGTAATGTTCTATAAACTTTTGCATCGCTATGCGATAGACCTCTGCTGCCTGTAAGGATTCTTTCACCTCGTCATATGTTGCGAAGGGCTTGCTTGCCACGTTACAATGTTCACTAAGAATTGATCACCTTCCTTATGATACCGGAACAAAAACTCAAGAGCACAAGCCATTCTTTCTACTTTGTGTTATTTACTAAGCAGCCTTGTAAGGCAAAATGTGCACAATTTGCGAAATTGCTACTTTTCAGAGACAATATTGCGCAAAATTGCTCTACCCACATTCGGAGTTTCCAATATCAAAGTAGAAACTGTGAATCGTCGGTCTTTACGAATCTATTCTTTCACGGCTTTGACCAAATCTTCTGACATCACTGATGGTCGGCCTGATCGCGGTTCATCAAGGACGCCAGCATCTCGTGGTCGTGCGGTAGCGTTCTCGCTTCCCATGCCCGGGTTCCCGGGTTCCATTCCCGGCGGGGTCAGGGATTTTCTCTGCCTCGTGATGGCTGGTTGTTGTGTGATGTCCTTAGGTTAGTTAGGTTTAAGTAGTTCTAAGTTCTAGGGCACTGATGACCATAGATGTTAAGTCCCATAGTGCTCCGAGCCATTTGAACCATTTTTTTCATCAAGGACATTTTCCCTTCCGTCCTTGAAAGCTCTTACCCACTTAACGACTTTGTTGCCGCTCATCGCATTGGGGCCATACATCTTACTTATCTGACGATGAATTTCCGCTGCTGCAACGTTACCTGTTGTCAGAAATCGAATCATCCACCGTATTTCACAATCGGCGGAGTGATTAACTGTTTTAAACATTTTGAACTGACGCTATGAACAGTACAATGCGACAATAACAATGAAAATGGCGTCGTTCGACCAGCAGGGCCAGGGAGTCGGTTCACATGCGCGTTTCAATGTTCGCGCGACATTCGATTAGCTACGGCGATACGATCTCTTAATGCTCCTTTTTGAAAATTTTCAAGCTTGTTTGACTCCACCGGCACCCTCTTACACAAATACGCGATATTTAATGGTTTGTTAATCATGTCCCTTGTCTTCTGTTCTTGACATGTACCAGCAGATGACTGCCCGAATCTGGGCGGAATTCACTCGTACCGATAACTGCCACAAAAGTCCGGCACATACTGCTCATCTACTCTAGACAAGGAATGCTGTTGTGACTGCGCTGCTAAGAATTTATCTTTCTTCGTGCCTAAGACACAAACAAATGACAGAAATAATTCCATACAAATGACCATCGTATAGATACTACTAAACTGCCACGATTTACGTCAGCGGTGGAGTAGCACATGACCGCCTGGTATCAGTTTCGCGCCATGTACAATGCTCCAGAGGCCTGCTGTTTTAAGGGCATGACTCACATTTCATCCCGTAGAATTTTGCTCTACAGATTGTAACCTCCCCCCTCGCTTATCGACCTTAATGACAGTGAAAAATTAAACCGCGTGTACCTAATGGAAATTTGGGAAAAGCAATCGTCACCGAAGTTAATCTATCGGTAAAGAGGGAGGAAAGGGTTACATCTAAATGAAAGGAAAAATGCAAATGAAACTGGTGGAAATTAATTTTGAAAAGGGGTAAAGTTAATAAAGAAAGTAAATGTGCGGCCGTTACGTTAACAATTAACTAGCGGTAATTAGATATTTGAGATTTGGGGGAAATCACGGTCGCCAGTCCTAAGGACAATTACTATAGTAACTGAAAAAGAAAGGTTATTACACATATAATTAACACTAGAAGCGTGGCAACTGAAGGTTGACATGTGTAGTGTGAAAACTGAAAGTTTGTCAGAAGTAATAAATTTCGCTACACTCTGACTTAATTTAGCAAAAGAATTAATAAGACCGGAAAATCGAAAGTTAATTTAGTGACTGAAGTTAATAGTGAGCTTTCTTTCTGAAGCACATCGAAATTCAGTAAAATACGGTTAGTCTTGGACTACCTCAACAATCATTTCAAAAGCAACTTGACTCTACGCAATTTAGAGACAAGAGATTTAACTTTTAACTTGAATTAAATGATTCTGAACTATTAACAATAGTAAAATTTAGTACGTACCAAGCTGAGCTGCAGTCACAGGTAAGCTAAAATATGCTAACAAAACTCGCACTCTAAATTTGTGCTCGTGTAACCTAAATATTGTAGCCAGCTACTGAACTTTGAAATTAAAGCAGTGAAATCTAATTATATTATTTTAATGCTGGCGTTTGAATTTCAACGACACTCGGGTTCATTTCGGAAAAGGAAGGGACCCTGCTTGGCAATGCAATTGGGACAATGAGCAACAAAGGTTCATGCTAAGTTGCTGTAATTTTGCGAGGCAAATGGAACAATTTGAAAAGCTGAGGTCTGCCATACAGTTCTGAAACTTTACGTGCTTTTATTCTTCCTTGTTGGTTGATTGAAGGTTTGAAGCCGTCGATCGAGGAGGTGGCGACAGTCACTCATTCTCGGCCGTCGCTGTTGCAGAAGCTGGATGTTGGCGCGCCTTCTTCTCGACACGGTCACCAGGCGAAACGGGCTCTTGATGTGCGCCAGCTAATGCTTCCCGTCCGCGACACCATGTCAGAAACTATCATCGCGAGTCGAGCGCAATTACATGCTGCCAAACCCCGAAAGCGCGGCAACTCGCGGGAGCGTCACACAACACACCTGCTCCACTCGCTACACCAGCCAGACTCCCACTGCCCGCGCCCCACGCGGCAGAGTTAACACTCCCAAAGATCCTACACACTTTGATTCTTCACACGACCCATCGATGTAATCGTTCGATAGCAGTTTTCCCTAGGCAAGACCCAGCGTAAAAATACAAATAATATTTACGAAACAAACCAATTATACATCGACATGAGTGCATAAATATATATATACAAACAGTAAAACAATTACAATATATAAAGAGACAGAAATGTCATATCTTGAGGTAACAAAACAAGGAAAAAAAATAATAGTACAATAGATGGAAATAGGAGGATATGCATTTCCGGCGTTACAAGATCTGAGAGTAAAGACAGTACACCTATTCTGATTAGTCAGTATCAGCAATTGTGCAGCACAAATGGAAAAAATTTTACAATATGACGTATGTACATATCGATAAATGTTGTTTGCGATGGGAAGAAATGTCCGCTGTGATTCAGTCACTGTGTTATTAAGTTACTGCGGCAGCACAGAGAGCTTATCACAGAGTCATTTGACGTGTAAGCCTTGCTGAAAAACAAAAGCTGAATGAAACCAAAATGAGCAATGTGAAAAGCATTCAATTAAATCAAAAGGCAAAAATCCTCTGGCCGATATGCCGAAAATCCCAAGATATTTTGGTATAGTGTAGAGTAAGTAAACGGATCAAAATCATCTACCTCACTTTCATATAATTGTACGTAACACACAACTGTGACTCCTCGTAGGCATCGCACTGAGGCATTGAAGTTCATAACCCAAACAAACATTAAATACAAAACTTTAATTTTTACTTTACAAAAATCATGAGATGGGAGTATTGGTCTGATCACGGTAAAGAAACTGGAAAATTCAAATTAACTTCCAGTATACAAAAATGGTTGAAATGGCTCTGAGCACTATGGGACTTAACTTCTGAGGTCATCAGTCCCTAATAACTTAGAACTACTTAAACCTAACTAACCTAAGGACATCACACACATTCATGCCCGAGGCAGGATTCGAACCCGCGCTGCAATCGGCAGCGTCTATATAAGACAACAAGTGTCTGGCACAGTTGTTTGATCGGTTACTGCTAGCACAATGGCAGCTTATCAAGATTTACGTGAGTTTGAACGTGGTGTTACAGTTGGCGCACGAGCGATGAGCCACAGCACCTCCGATGTAGCAATGAAGTGGTGATTTTCTCGTACGGCCATTTCACGAATGTACCGTGAGTATCAGGAATCCTGTAAAACATCAAATCTCCGATTTCGCTGCGACCGGTAAAAGATCCTGCAAGAACGGGGCCAACGACGACTGAGAAGAATCGTTCAACGTGACAAAAGAGCAACCCTTCCCCAATTGCGGCAGATTTCAATGCTGGGCCGTCAACAAGTGCCAACGTGCGAACCATTCAACGAATCATCATCGATATGGGCTTTCGGAGCCGAAGGCCTACTCGTGTACCATGACGTCACGACACAAAGTCTTACTCCTCGCCTAGGCTTGTCAACAACGACATGAGACGTTGATGACAGGAGACATGTTGCCTTGTCGGACGAATCTTGTTTCAAATTGTATCGAGCGGATGGAAGTGTACAGGCATGGAGACAACCTCCTCATGAATCCATGGACCCTGCATGTCAGCAGGGGAATGTTCAAGCTGGCGGAGGCTCTGCAATGGTGTGGGACGTGTGCAGTTGGAGTGAATGGGAGCCCTCATACGTCCAGATACGACTATGGCAGATGACACTTACGTAATAATCCTGTCTGATCACCTGCATCCATTCATGTCTATTCTGCAATCCGACGGACTTACGCAATTCAAGCAGAACGATACGACACCCTACATGTCCAGAATTGCTACAGAGTGGCTCCAGGAACAGTCGTCTGAGTTTAACTCTCCAAATATGAACATTATTGAGCATATCTGGGATGCCGTGCAACGCGTTGTTCAGAAGAGATCTCCACGCCCTCGTACTCTTACTGATTTATGGAGAACACCGCAGGATTCGTGGCGTCAGTTCCCTCCAGCACTGCTTCAGACATTAGTCGAGTACATGACAAATCGTGTTACGACACTTCTGTGAGCTCGCTGGGACTCTACAGAATATTAGGCAAGTGTACCAGTTTCTTTGGCTCTTCTGTGTATTAGAAGAATTACTACAACAAACCCTTAATCCAGTTAACAAAAGATGTAGCATTTGCTGTACATAAAAGAGTTAGATTTGACTCAGTTCCTAGATCGGCAATATTATGAAAATACGTAAATATTTCCCGTCTGTTGGTGAGTGAAAACAGTGATATACTAACTTCCCACTTAGCCCGCGAACGTAGCTTGTTATGAACACTGAAGTCATCCTAATCAAAATGGTTCAAATGGCTCTGAGCACTATGGGACTTAACATCTGTGGTCATCAGTCCCCTAGAACTTAGAACTACTTAAACCTAACTAACCTAAGGAAATCACACACATCCATGCCCGAGGCAGGATTCGAACCTGCGACCGTAGCAGTCGCGCGGTTCCGGACTGAGCGCCTAGAACCGCTAGACCACCGCGGCCAGCTCATCCTAATCGTCACTGTGCTACGCAGTTCGTCAGAAAACCTAATCAGTCACACTGCCACTAGATACATGCTAACCACTAAGAAAAGAAAAGAAAAGCATCAACACCTTACCTCGGACTCTGAGCACAGAGCGTAGAAAGGAACAGCATGTGCTTGTCAACATCGGTTCAAAAAACGTAGCTTGGTCTCTCGAAACTAATAATGCCACTCTCAATGCCAACACCAATGTCGTGCAACTCCGTGGCATCGAGTTTATCAGACCATTACTTGTCTGGTATAAACAACTTTCAAGAGGTCTCTTCCGGCTCATCCAAGTCTACTCCACTAACTCACAATAAAATACAGTTCACGAACAAAATGGCTTAGTACCGTCTAACTTAAAATGCATTGCACTACGTGGTGAGCCCTCTTAGGATTGAGCTTATTGGACAACAACAGACTGACTGCCTCCGTACGACTGGTTCCACATAATGACGCTTTACAGCTGCCACATTGCAACTGCCCCCTTTCCTTCCACATACAACTTGCTCACGGGGCACCACAACGCCCTAGGCTTGGCTGAGATATTCACTCCAAAGATCGAAAGTCAAACCTTAGTACCTTCAATACAGCAGAGGGACAGCAAAATCGATCGCGAGCAGTCGGAAAATACACCAAACACTCCCGTAAACGATAGGCAAAAATAGGAAACCGAAATGAAGGGTGACTCATTCAAAACACACCTTTCACCGTCAACTCCTTTATGTGAAATAATTTTCCTTCCAGCACCAGTTTTCAAAGGTCCTGGAACAAATGGTTCCAAGCGATTAGAAAAATAAGTAAATAATTAGTTTTTCCAGTAGGGGCCACCGAACACGCAGATACAGGCCTCGTGACATTTCAGGGCAAGAGTAGTTGTGCAGTTCTGTTCGCGTTACAGGCCAAATAATTAAGATCTCTGACGGTACATTTGTATTGAGTAACCACGATGCTGCGTGCCAAGCAGAGAAGAACAGTATAGTATTGTATATTATAATTGTGAACATAGTTTCTCAAGGTTTGCTTATCGTAATAAACTTGATTCGAACACAAAACGTGAATCGTATAATTTTATAGGAGTACATTTGTAACATATATTGTGTGCAGTTTGATGCCTCATCTGCAAAGTGATTCGTGTGACGAGTGAATAAAAAAAAAGCATCTGGCATCCCCAATTTGGAGTTTAAGAGATCATCTAGTACATCTGAGAGCCTTATCTGTCCTACCAATTATTTTACAGTTTCACCTCAATAATTACGAAATCGTTACCTGAGAACTACATCTGCACTGGGAGAAGGACAACTGTAGAAGATCTCAGGTAAGTAATTACAGGATCACCGTGTTCTACCTAGCTCCTCGCATGTTCTGCATTTCCAGTACAAATGGAAACATGTACGTGTCTTTCTCGGAAACGTGGAAGACCGAAATGAGGAAGGAATTAACGTGGAAAATGAGTGTTTCATTGTATACTGATTAAACTCGTTACATTCGATGATTAACTCAGGTAACTCACGATCTGAGGGGAATCCCACACAACCCCTGTTCCCTATGGTTCAGTCGTCAAATTCTTATTGCTTTGTACAGCCGTTGTCTATAGCGCTGACATCAATTTTTTTGCAAAATAATGTATCTCGTTTTATGAAGCCGAGTAGACAAGGCTCACTAGAAAACACAGCAGATGTCATGACTGATATTACACAAATGTGCTGGGCTTAAACTTTGAAAAATCACAGCTCATCCAGTTTTGTATTGTAAAAAAATGTCCTGCTCCTCTATCAACCAAGAATACCTTAATTCATAGTATACTTGGTCCAAAGGTTTAAATTCTAAGGTGTCTATACCGTTGAAATGAAACTCGAAATACCATGTTGTAGATCTACTAAAAGTTTACATTCGGCTACTTTAGCCATAAGAATAATTCCCAACGTTGGTGATACAGAAATCACAAAGTTAACCTATTTCGCATATTTTCATTTTATGATGTCTTCTGGGAATATCTTGAGCGGCAACTCCTCACTAACGCAAAAAGTATTCATTGTACGAAAAGAAGTCATTAGAACTACGTTTTGGGTTCACACATGTGTGTCTTACAGGCATCTGTTTAAGCAACTGGGAATATCAAGCACAGCTTCACGTTAAATTTATTCACTTACGAAATTTGCTGTCAACAACCAACCTGAATCCAAGAGTGACAGAGCTGTTTAAAAGAAAAACACTAGCATTATCCATTAATGAATCTAGCATTAATCCATTAATGAATCTAGCATTAACACAGAAACTAGTGAAACAAAAAATCTCCTTGCTTATCTGTCCGTGGAACTACAACGTCTGATAGTTAAAGAAAAAATATCCAGTAAACAGGTGCTCTACAATGCATACCTTAAAAGTTATGAGCATTTGTTCATTAGAAGAGTTACGTTCCAAAGTAGCGAACATGAGAATGTGCTCATAGTTCTTCGCGTATGTATTTTAGAGCACACGTTTAGTGGACATTTTTTTCTTGTTTTGGTCCATACTGCCACTTCCCAAGATATGGAAAGCAAAAAGGTTGCAGTGGAAGAGATTTGTTTCACAGTATCGAAGATGAAAAATTGCTCGTAGCTCTTAAGATATGCGTTTTCGACCCTATGTTTATGAGACTTTTTTGCTTCTATTATCGTGTTCTTTCGACTGTGTGCGTTTACGGCCGGAAACAGAGGGAAAACGGTCCTATGAATATGTGTCCGGCAACTCATCGTTCCCACGGTAGTTGGTGCTGACGGATGAACGTTTCTCTGACCAAGTGCCGTGTGTTCCTTGTGTGCTGCAGGCTTTGTGATTGAGGCAGCGTACTGTAAGCAGCAGAATATTCATGTAGGTATTCATGTAGGGAACAAGCCGAGGTGATGTATGTGAACGGCCAAGCACATGAAAACGGTCGATAAGCGGCACGGCTGTACCAAAGCAAGAACCCTCTCAGACACCAACCACATCACACAACATTTGAATCTCTTTTTGGACGTTGTGTGAACATGGGTCCTTTCAGACAGACGAACGCACAGGGAGGCGACTGACTTTTGTATACCAGATCTCCAGGACAGAATTCGACATGATATTAAGACGAGCCCTAGTACAAGCTCCAGACAAGGGGTCCACCAACATGGTGAAAGCCAAAGTACGATTATGTTCATGACAACCGCTATTATCCCTGCAAGGAGTGCAAGGATGATCAGCAGCGTATTTCCCTCTATGGGAAGGATTTTGTCGACGGTTTTTGCACCAGAGCATCACAATTATGGGATTTCTGTCATCAGTCGTCTTGAGTGACGAAGAAACCTTTTCCAGAAGTAGCATCATAAATCTGCATAATTGTCATCTCTGGTCGACCAAAAATTCTCGAGGAATGGTTGAGACGTTTCATCAGCATCGCTTCAGCGTCAGTGGATGAGCAGCTTTCCTCGGCGTCACGTAATTGGACCAATTATTATTCAACAACACCTTGACCGAAGAGCGTACTTTCACTTCCTGTAGAATACTCTGCTTGGACTGCTTGAGGTTGTGTAGTTTCTGCATGATGGAGCACCACTCCAAATCCGCAATACAGTTCGCCGACACCTCAACAACATCTACCCCGGATATTGGATAGTACGCGGAAGCCCTGTATCATGGCCTGATAGGTCACCGGAGTTAAAACACTCGGATTTTTACCTCTGGGGACATCTGAAAAGCGTAGTGTTTGCTGAACAAGTTCCTGATGTGCAGATCCTTCAAGGGCGTGTTCGCGAAGTCTATTCGGAGAGAGGTCAGAACGTGTAAATGAGTGCAATCCAGGATAGGACGTGTGACTGCGTACACCGCATCCCATGGAGGCCACTTTGAAACTCTGTTGTGACGAGGAAGTGCTGAAACTCTGAGCCGTCTTCCGGGACGATTTCTTGTCGTCGTACGCCCAGCGTCCATTTCCGGAAACACGTTCATAGGACCTTTTTCCTCCATTTCCAATCAGGAATCCGTTCCTGCAGTTCGTCGGTTTTATTACACTACTGGCCATTAAAACTGCTACACCACGAAGATGACGTGCTACAGACGCGAAATTTTACCGACAGGAAGAAGATGCTTTGATATGCAAATAATTAGCTTTTCAGTGCATTCACAAAAGGTTGGCGCCGGTGGCGACACCGACAACGTGCTGACATGAGGAAAGTTTCCAACAGATTTCTCATTCACAAACAGCAGTTGACCGGCGTTGCCTGGTGAAACGTTGTTGTGATGCCTCGTGTAAGGAGGAGAAATGCGTACCATCACGTTTCCGACTTTGATAAAGGTCGGATTGTGGCCTATCGCGATTGCGGTTTATCGTACCGCGACATTGCTGCTCGCATTGGTCAAGATCCAATGACTGTTAGCAGAATATGGAATCGATGGGTTCAGGAGCGTAATACGGAACGCCGTGCTGGATCCCAACGGCCTCGTATCACTAGCAGTCGAGATGACAGGCATCTTATCCGCATGGCTGTAACGGATCGTGCAGCCACGTCTCGATACCTGAGTCAGATGGGGACGTTTGCAAGACAACAACCACCTACACGAACAGTTCAACGACGTTTGCAGCAGCATGGACTATCAGCTCGGACACCGTGGCTGCGGTTACCCTTGACGCTGGATCACAGACAGGAGCGCCTGCGATGGTGTACTCAACGATGGACCTGGGTGCATGAATGGCAAAACGTCATTTTTCTGTTGAATCCCGGTTCTGTTTACAGCATCATGATGGCCGCATCCGTGTTTGACGACATCGCGGCGAACGCAATTTGGAAGCGTGTATTCGACATCGCCATACTGGCGTATCACCCGGCGTGATGGTATGGGGTGCCATTGGTTACACGTCTCGGTAACCTCTTGTTCGCATTGACGGCACTTTGAACAGTGGACGTTACATTTCAGATGTGTTACGACCCGTGGCTCTAGCCTTCATTGTATCCCTGCGAACCCTACATTTCAGCTGGATAAAGCACGACCGCATGTTACAGGTCCTGTACGGGCCTTTCTGGATACAGAAAATGTTCGACTGCTGCCCTGGCCAGCACATTCTCCAGATCTCTCACCTACTGAAAACGTCTGGTCAATGGTGGCCGAGCAACTAGCTCGTCAGGATACGACAGTCACTACTCTTGATGAACTGTAGTATCGCTTTGAAGCTGCAATGGCAGCTGTACCTGTACACGCCATCCAAGCTCTGTTTGACTCGATGCTCAGGCGTATGAAGGCCGTTATTACGGCCAGAGGTGGTTGTTCTGGGTACTGATTTCTCAAGATTTATGCACCCAAATTGCGTGAAAGTGTAATTACATGTCAGTTCTAGTATAATATATTTGTCCAATGAATACCCGTTTATCATCTGCATTTCTTCTTGGCGTAGCAATTTTAATGGCCAGTACTGTACTTTGACCTAGAGGGGTACTAAAAAGATAAGGAAACACTGTGAGAAATGCTGCTTGAAAATAAACACAGATACAAGGGTCATAACAGTTTCTTTGCTCTTGTGAATCCGTTGTGTGACAGCTAAGTGCATTACAGTGTGAAAAAATTGTTGGTTCCCGTATGGTGCGTGTTTCCGTAACCAAGGTAGCCGAAGTGTTTGGTGTTTCAAGAGGCACCATATCGAGGATTTATATCGCATACAGGGAAAGCTGAAAAACATAACCCGCAAAGTCACAACGCGGACGAAAGTACGTGTTGACTGATTGTGATAGACGGTTGTTAAGAGGACTGTGACGATAAATGAAGAGGACGAAAGCTACAGGACTCACTGCAGAACTGAATGTCGAAATCGTGAGCCCTATCAGCACTAACACATTTTTCCAGCTTCTGGCAGAATTTACGTCCCAAGAGTAGTAGGTGGCAGCAGTTCGATGATGATTTAAGGAGTCATATCGTAGCATTCCATGGCCCCTTCGGTTTCTCCGCAAACTCGCTTTACTACGAAGGGTTATGTGCCCATTTTGGTCGACCAGGTCTACCCATGGTATAACGTTCGTTCAAAGTAGTTATGCTGTTTTCCAAGACGATAGAGCCCGTGTTTACACAGGTCGCATCGTCCAGGGCCGGGTTTTGTGAGCACGAGAATGGAATGTAACATCTCTCTTTGGACACCACAGTCACCAGATCTCAATATTAATGAATCTTTGTGATCTACTATGGAGAAAATGGCACGTAGTCGCTTTGCAACTGCGTTGTTACCAGAACTTTCCGATATTTTGCAGAACAAATTGTATACGTTTACCTCGAAAAACATACAGTACCTGTATTTATTGATTCCGAGATGACTGGAAGTTGTTTATAATGTCAACGGTTTTCTTACACCGTATTTGGAATAGTATGTGTGTTTTGTGGTGCCATATATTTATCCACTTCCTGACTATAACAAGAAGCGGGACGCAGCCTCCAAGCGCCATAGGTTCACAGAGACTGTAGTGCATTCGCGTTTCGTGAGACTCTGTATACAGGAACGTGCAACAGGCTGTTGAGAGACTTCAACAGAGTTCACATTCCAGAAACACCGCCATAAAAACCACGTTTCGAACTGCAAGCAAAAAATAAAGGCAAATTTAGCTGAGCAAAACTTATTCTTAAGGCCTCCGTTTGTGGAAGCTTCCCTATATTTAAGGAATTATAATTGCGAGCAAACACAGTTATTTCAGTTACTATTCAGATTCGCAATGCCCAAGCATTGCACATACAATTCCTTTACATTATCAGTAAGTAATACGTAATAGCACGTCCAGTTAGCCGTGCTGTCTAAAGCACGGCTTTCCGGATCGGAACGGAGCGCGTAGTCCCCGGCACGAATCCGCCCGGCGGACTTGTGTCGAGGCCGGTGAGCTGGCCAGTCTGGGGATGGTTTTTAGGTGGTTTTCCATCTGCCTCGGTGAATGCTGGCTGGTTCCCCTTATTCCGTCTCAGCTACACTATGTCGGCAATTGCTGCGCAAGCAAGTTCTCCACGTACGCATACACCACCGTTACTCTACCGCGCAAACATAGGGGCTACACTCGTCTGGTGTGAGACGTTCCCTCGGGGGGTCCACCGCGGACCGAACTGCACAATAACCCTTAAAGAGTGTTTCGGTGCTGGTGGCGGAGCTGTGAATTGGACTGTGGTAGTCGTCGTGGGATTGTGGACCACTACGGCTGCGGCGGGGAGGGAGCCTCTCCGTCGTTTCTAGGCCCCCGGTTAACATACAATACAATACAATACGTAATAGGTCTCACATGTACGACAAAGAAATCTGCGTTACAAGTGACATAAAAGTTCTCATACTTCGTACTATAATCGCTCGAAAAAAGAGTAACCGTTTGTTGTTCAAAAAGGGCCTGTCGAAAAGCAGGGAGTAGCAGTTACCAACATTTCCCTGCCCACAGAATTTAGAATAAAGCACAGTTAAACAAGGCGCAAAGTACAGAAGTCAGAGAGCATGTCACTTACCGTTCATTGGGCTATGTGCTACCGGCGCACTTCTTAACCATGTCCAAATTGCGATACTGTGTTCCGACGCTCACTCGCGCGCACAACTGTAGAGTTGTCCTAAAATGGCATTACCGTAGCAAATTTCGGTGCAGCAACATGTCACTTTTTTTACACGATCTGTTGACTGACACTGATTGACTACGTTGTTTATGTGGCGATCCAGTATGTCTGTAACCACATTGACTACTACGGATCGTCTCATTAGGCTCTAACATCTCGCCAATGAAGAAGCTCGTAATTCTCTGCAGTCCCTAAAACGACACGCCGTACATACTGTTCTGGCTGCATCTCTGCATCAAAATCTACTATTGCTGTCCTACTAAAAAATTTGTTACAGTGCCATTATGTTTGTGACGTCGTCAGTCATACGACCACACCGCCGCCCGAGAGATCGATCTGCCGTATGCGATTCTCTCGATAAACGGAACAGAAGAACGGCTATTCTAGCCAAACAGTACACAGCCAGTCGCAGTACTTAACGCTCGCCACGAGGCGCCACTAGGCCACTTCATGTGTAGCAGGAGTGTAGTGTAGTTGTGTCAGTCTACAGTTCGTAGCCCTACTTAGGGGTCAGCCGGCGTCGAAGTTAGACATCGTCTGCAGCTCAGTCATTGCTGCCATCAAGTCTTTGTAGATCACTTGTAAAGTTCCGTAATAGTACTACAGTAAGGTCAACAGTGCTAAGTTGGCAGTTATAAACAATTCTAGGGTCTGTCATGTCGACAGCCAAGTTAGTCTTCAAATTCACCAGATTCGACTTTTAAGATTACGAGAGATTAATTCGTCACTGCAAGATTTGTGACTTGTAAATTATGTCATTCTACAGACGGTTAGTGTAGTCGCGTCTTCTATAATTGTCAACCAACAGATCATGAACTACAACAAAGTAATTAACACTTTCTTATTTTGTACATCTGCTAATTAATTGTGCTTTCCTGTAGTAGCTACCAAGGAGCCTTGGTATAGTTGAACCCACGTTTCCTCCTCCTTGGCTACCTCATATTTGCTATCTCATGTTGATGATCTCGGTTATGGTGGAAGATCGAGAGCCATCAATTTTATTATCCTACCGGATAAATAATTTAAGTGATGCTCAGATTCCAAAACCTTAAAAAATGTCTTTATTTAATGCGTCGGAGCTAGATTTGCGATCTGTGAGATACTTGAAAAAAATTATGGTGCCTGTAGTTTTGAGATACAGTACTAACATTCAGTACTCAGTATCAGCATTTTAATGACAGTATTGGGATCGTACTTCAGCTTACTGCAAGGAAAAGAAGTGGCTTCCAAACACTCGTTCGATCAGTTCCTGAATAATGATAAAATGCTCCCGAGCATCCTGTCGCTTGAAGTGATTTGAAATCCACAGAGCTTTCGCCCGAGTACTCTTCAGACGTTGTCAAATGGTGACAGTGTTTCGGTTGCTGCTACTGTCCTTACATAGCCGCGCTATCTTCTGTGACGTCACTGGTGCTCGCTGCAACGCTGCCTTGAATAGAAAACAATTCCACGTTTTGCCTCCCTGAGCTTCCATACCAACACTGCTGCGCCAAAGAGAATATTTCGTCGTACCAGCTTTACCCTGGTGCGAAGGAACTGAGCCACTTACGGAAAGTATTCATGAGAAACATCTACGACAACCGCCAGATTTCGCAAGCTATCTTTCCGAAAACACGGAAGCAGAAGGATACCGAGGAAGCCTCGAAGAAGCTTGCGTTTTTGCCGTTCTATGGGTCAATAACAGGAAAGATTAGCAGAGTTCTTTCCTGACTGGTTTGATGTGGGCCGCCATGAATACCTCTCCCGTGCCAATAGCTTCAATTCAGAGTAGCACTTGCAAACTGCGACCAGAATTATTTAGTGGATGAATTCCAATTTCTGCCTTCCTCTATACACCCTTTTACCCACTATCACTCCCTCTAGTACCATGGGAGTTATTCCCTGGTGTCTTAACAGAGGTCCTACTATCCTCTCTCTTCTTGTCAGTGTTCAAATGCTTCGATTCTCTTCTCTTCTACTTCTCTTAGAATTCATGTTTCACTGCAATACAAAACTGTAGTCCAAACGTACATTCTCAGGAAGTTCTTCCCAAATTAAAGCCTATGTTTGATGCTAGTAGACTTCTCATGTCCAGGAACGCCCTTTTTGGCAGTTCTAGTCCTCTTCTTCCCCCCATGAACCGTGGACCTTGGCGTTGGTGGGGAGGCTTGCGTGCCTCAGCGATAGAGATGGCCGTACCGTAGGTGCAACCACAACGGAGGGGTATCTCCTGAGAGGCAACACAAACATGTGATTCCAGAAGAGGGGCACCAGCCTTTTCAGTAGTTGCATGGGCAACAGTCTGGATGATTGACTAATCTGGCCTTGTAACACTACCCAAAACGGCATTGCTGTGCTGGTACTGCGAACGGCTGCAAGCAAGGGGAAACTACATCCGTAATTTTTCCCGAGGGCATGCAGCTTTACTGTGTGGTTAAATGATGATGGCGTCCTCTTGGGAATATTCCGGAGGTAAAATAGTCCCACATTCGGATCTCCGTGCGGGGACTATTCAAGAGGACGTAGTTATCAGGAGAAACAAAACTGGCGTTCTACGAATCGGAGCGTGGAATGTCAGATTCCTCAATCGGGCAGGTACGTTAGAAAATTTAAAAAGGGAAATGGATAGGTTAAAGTTAGCTATAGTGGGAATTAGTGAAGTTCGGTGGCAGGAGGAACAAGACTTTTGGTCAGGTGAATACAGGGTTATAAATACAAAATCAAATAGGGGTAATGCAGGAGTAGGTTTAATAATGAATAAAAAAATTGGAATGCGGGTAAGCTACTACCAACAGCATAGATAACGCATTATTGTGGCCAAGATAGACACGAAGCCCATGACTACTACAGTAGTGCAAGTTTATATGCAACTTGCTCTGCAGATGATGAAGAAATTGATTAAATGTATGATGAGATAAAAGAAACTATTCAGGTAGTGAAGGGAGACGAAAATTTAATAGTCATGGGTGACTGGAATTCGAGAGTAGGAAAAGGGAGAGAAGGAAACATAGTGGATGAATATGGATTGGGGGAGAGAAATGAAAGAGGAAGCCGTCTGGTAGAATTTTGCACAGAGCATAACTTAATCATAGCAAACACTTGGTTCAAGAATCATAAAAGAAGGTTGTATACATGGAAGAATCCTAGAGATACTAGAAGGTATCAGATAGATTACATAATGGTAAGACAGAGATTTAGGAACCAGATTTTAAATTGTAAGACATTTCAAGGGGCAGATGTGGACTCTGACCACAATCTTTTGGTTATGAAATATAGATTAAAATGAAGAAACTGCAAAAAGGTGCGAATTTGAGGAGATGCGACCTGGATAAACTGACTAAACCAGAGCATAAGGTAACAACTGACAGGAATGGGGAAAAGAAGCACAGTAGAAGAATGGGTAGCTCTGAGGGATGAAGTAGTGTAGGCAGCAAGGATCAAGTAGGTAAAAAGACGAGGGCTAGTAGAAATCCTTGGGTGACAGAAGAAATATTGAATTTAATTGATGAAAGCAGAAAATATAAAAATGCAGTAAATGAAGCAGGCAAAAAGAAATACAAACGTCTCAAAAATGAGATCGACAGAAAGTGCAAAATGGCTAAGCAGGGATGGCTAGAGGACAAATGTAAGGATGTAGAGGCGCATATCACTAGGGGTAAGATAGATACTGCCTACAGGAAAATTAAAGAGACCTTTAGAGAAAAGAGAACCACTTGTATGAATATCAAAAGCTCAGATGGAAACCCAGTTCTAAGCAAAGAAGGGAAAGCAGAAAGGTGGAAGGGGTATATAGAGGGTCTATGCAAGGACGATGTACTTGAGGACAATTTTATGGAAATGGAAGAGGATGTAGATGACGATGAAATGGGAGACACGATACTGCGTGAAGAGTTTGACAGAGCACTGAAAGACCTGAGTCGAAACAAGGCCCCGGAAGTAGACAACATTCCATTAGAACTACTGACGGCCTTGGGAGAGCCAGTCCTGACAAAACTCTACCATCTGGTGGGCAAGATGTGTGAGACAGGCGACATACCCTCAGGCTTCAAGAAAAATATAATTATTCCAATCCCACAGAAAGAAGGTGTTGACAGATGTGAAAAATACCGAACTATCAGGTTTTTAAGTCACAGCTGCAAAATACTAACGCGAATTCTTTACAGAAGAATGGAAAAACTGGTAGAAGCCGAC
The DNA here is from genome assembly GCF_021461395.2 of Schistocerca americana. Taxonomy (NCBI): domain Eukaryota; kingdom Metazoa; phylum Arthropoda; class Insecta; order Orthoptera; family Acrididae; genus Schistocerca; species Schistocerca americana. Next base: position 477,655,054 of record NC_060125.1, on the reverse strand, counting down.
CTCGGGGAAGATCAGTTTGGATTCCGTAGAAATATTGGAACACATGAGGCAATACTGACCTTACGACTTATCTTAGAAGAAAGATAAAGGAAAGGCAAACCTACGTTTCTAGCATTTGTAGACTTAGAGAAAGCTTTTGACAATGTTGACTGGAATGTTCTCTTTCAAATTCTAAAGGTGGCAGGGGTAAAATACATGGAGCGAAAGGCTATTTACAATTTGTACAGAAACCAGATGGCGGTTATAAAAGTCGAGGGGTATGAAAGGGAAGCAGTGGTTCGGAATGGAGTGACACAGGGTTGTAGCTACTCCCCGATGTTATTCAATCTGCATATTGAGCAAGCAGTAAAGGAAACAAAAGAAAATTTCGGAGTAGGTATTAAAATCCATGGAGAAGAAATAAAAACTTTGAGGTTCGCCTATGACATTGTAATTCTATCAGGGACAGAAAAAGACTTGGAGGAGCAGTTGAACGGAATGGACACTGTCTTGAAAGGAGGATATAAGATGAACACCAACAAAAGCAAAACGAAGATAATGGAATGTAGTCGAATTAAGTCGGGTGATGCTGAAGGAATTAGATTAGGAAATGAGACACTTAAAGTAGTAAAGGAGTTTTGCTATTTGGGGAGCAAAATAACTGATGATGGTCGAAGTAGAGAGGATATTAAATGTAGACTGGTTATGGCAAGGAAAGCGTTTCTGAAGAAGAGATATTTGTTAGGATCGAGTATAGATTTAAGTGTCAGGATGTCGTTTCTGCAAGTATTTGTATGGAGTGTAGCCACGTATGGAAGTGAAACATGGACGATATATAGTCTGGACAGGAAGAGAATAGAAGCTTTCGAAATGTGGTGCTACGGAAGAATGCTGAAGATTACACTGGTAGATCACATAAGGTATTGAATAGAATTGGGGAGAAGAGGAGTTTGTGGCACAACTTGACAAGAAGAAGGGACCGGTTGGTAGGACATGTTCTGAGGTATCAATTGATCACAAATTTAACACTGGAGGGCAGCGTGGAGGGTAAAAAACGTAGAGAGAGACCAAGAGATGAATACACTAAGCAGATTCAGAAGGATGTAGGTTGCAGTAAGTACTGGGAGATGAAGAAGCTTGCACAGGATAGAGTAGCATGGAGAGCTGCATCAAACCAATCTCAGGACTGAAGGCCACAACAACAACAACAACAAGTCCTCTTCCTATGCCCTGCGTGCTCCGACCGTCGACGGTTATTTTGCTGCCTATGTAGCAGAATTCTTAACCTTCATCTACTTCCTAATCACCAATCTTGATGTTAAGTTTCTCGTTGTTCTCATTCCTGCTACTTTTCATTACTTCTCGATTCCTTCGGTTTATTCTCAGTTCACATGGTCGCAAAATATGCTGAGTAGCACAATCACAGTGGTCTAGTGGAAAGTGCTGCGAGGCGGTCACTCGCCAGAGCGCTGCGGGCGAGGCGCGCACGGTGTGTTTGTGTTTACTTCGGCCGCTGTAAGTGCCGTTTTTCCCTTCTAGACCACCATGGCGCACAACTATCGGAAGAAGACATTACATTTCAACTTTTGTTCCGACTTCGCCCGACCCAAGGCCCTGGAGGTAGAACGATTTATTCGCGATGAAGTTAAAATACCACCAACGGATCTAATTGGTATCCACTTGTCCATAGATAGCAGTACCGTCTACGACCTACGTCAAAATGATCAACGATGCGGCGTGCGACAAGGTGCTTCAAGAGGCAAAACGTGGACTGCGCTTCTGTCATTCCGACGGCAACGTCGGACCCGTTACCGTCGATCACGCAGGTCTCGGCACACGGACGATAAGGATCTTCGAACTGCCGTGCGCACTACCTGCAGACCTCGTCATTGAGGCGCTCCGTCACTATGGCAACGTTCTGGAACATGTTGCCGAACGATGGGTACAATTTCAAACCTATCCCGTTTTAAACGGTGTTAGACAAGCCCGCATCGAGTTGCAGAAACACGTGCCTTCCTATCTATCGTAGGCTGCCGTGCCATTATAATGTACGACGGCCAACCTCGGACCTGTTCCGAATGCGGGAAAGAAGGTCACCTACGGTGTGAATGCATCCGGCCACCCGCGACGACGAAGACGACACCCAACCAGCCGACATTTCCACGCAGAGGTCGGCGGACAACTTTCACGATGAACAAGACGTTTCGCAGGACGGGACCACCATGGAGGTCGCCACGCACGGTGTAACGATCGGTGCGCAGGTTGAGATGCCTGTCTCCCCGCCGAGAACTCCAGATCTCTCTCACCACGACGCAATTCCCATGGACATTGGACAGAACCACGGCACAGGAGCATGGGCCGACGAAATTGAGGAAGATACGCCCCCTCCTCCGGATGAATTGCCTCCGCCGGACAAGTCTGCCTGTTAACATCAAAAGCGAGGCACTGCAGTTGATGGGACGGGACTTCCTGTCGGTACCCTCCTTATACTTCCCTTGGTGATGATAGATGCGCATCCACCACCACTGAAACAAACGTACATGTTTGCCTCACTGAACATCAACATGATCGGCACTGCACCCAAGTTGCAACCCCTATGTGACAGGCTTCGGGCCTCTGACGTCGACGTCGCCCTTCTTCAGGAAGTACGCTTAGCCACACTACCACCAGTCTACGGCTATGCGAGGAAGCATTAACGTGGTGAACGCCCGGTAAAACTCCACTGCGAGACCATCTGGTCCTGGTGATTTGTTCTTGGCCCCAGTGTTGATCGCATCTACCACCTCTTCTGCGGTGATTGCATACATCATGGACGTTCACTCCGCTACGGTGAGGGTCCGATCAGGGGAAGGACGGAGATCATCAGGAATTGGGGTGTAAGGCGATAAAGTCGACTATTAGTCGGGAATTTTCCGTAGACTAAAACATAGCAGAGTGCAGACATAGACGACGGTAAAAAGCGTGCATGCACACACCCCCAAACGTCCACATGTGATCAATCAGGGCGTGGAGTGGCTTTCTACATACGCGAAGGAATTCCACTCCTGTGGAAGGGGCATGGCTGTTACCATCTTCGACACGCGCGTCATCAATATCTACGCTCCGTCTGGCTCCGCGAACCGTCGGCAGCGGTCCACTTTCTTCGGACATGACGGACATTTTCTGGACTCTATGATCGCCTTATCATGGGAGGCGATTTCAACTGCGTCCTCCATTCGCAGCACCAAATGCCTGGTTATTCACCATGCCCGGCGCTGCTCACCTTAATCGAAGATTTTCATCTAGTGGATGTTTGGGAGAAAATTCATGGCAATACCCCCGGTTTTAGCCATTATACAGCACATTCTGCGAGCAGACTGGACCGGTTTTATGTCTCTGCCCACCTTGGCAATGAAGTCGCCCAAGCTGAGCGATGGCCCCTTGCATTTTCGGACCACTGCGCCGTTATTTGCTCCCTGGCTCTGCCACCTCAGTCAGTGTGGCGCAGCAGAGGTTACTGGAAGCTTAATACCCCCCCCCCCCCCCCTCCTTAATTATCCACACTGCCGACAATGTATTGCCACTACATGGGCGTCTTGCGAAAGACGCCTCCCGCAGTACACATCCAAGTTCCATTGGTGGCTCAAATGTGCCAAACCTGCGCTTAGAAAGGTCTTCATACAAAGTGGCAAGGAAGCAGCAGCATGGCATTGCGACACCACAAATTTGTACTACGCCGTCCTCCGTGATCTCGATGCGCTCCCTCCATCACTTGACATCCATAGGGAAGGACAGTGTACTAAAGCTCGTCTCCTCTCTCTCCAACGTGCACGACTGCGTGGTGTCGTGGTGCGTTCCCGACGACAAGACCTCCTCCACGACAAAATCCCATCCACAATCCATGCCGCATCCGACCATAGTCGTCGACGTCGACTTTTCGTCCCCAACATCACGACCTCCGATGGTGTTCACCACACAACACAGGTGGCAGTGGTGTCTGCCTTTGCTGAACATTATCGCCAATTTTATGATGATGAACCGATGGCAACGGCAATTCCTGATTTTATTTATTTAGCTTATGGCATATAACACATCATATAGAAAAGACATAAAAATCATAAGACACAGAAATAAAGAGTAGTCACAGTGTGTAACATATAGTTGTAGATATAAAATCGTTTAAAAATAGTGTATATAACAAACAAAAGTTCACAAACAAACATCCAGATTTGTCTATTGCACTTTCAGTCGCTGTCAGAAATCATTGTGGTCTCCTGCAAAACGTCTCAGAGGGCAATCTTCCACGATGTGACGAATCGTCTGCCGGTCCGCACCGCAGTCACATCTCGGGGTGGTGATTTTACCCCACCTGTGGAGGCTGTCTGCACATCTGCCGTTATCTGTCCGAATTCGATTCAGGGTCGTCCAACTTTTCCTTGGCAAATTGAATCCTGGTGGTTGGACATTGATGCATGGCATATTCTGCAGGTTTTGGGGCACAGATTCTCTCCACCGCATTTTCCAGAGGTTGCCATAATCCGGGTTGAGAGGATGCGTATTTTTTGCCTTTTTTAAATAGGGGTGTCTTGAGCGCAATCTGTTCATCTCCAGGGCAGGAACATTCTTATGGATTGGCAGTTTCTCGTTGTTAAGCACTTTTCCATACTCGCGTAAGAGAGCGTTCTCTCTGCGCAGGTCCGGTGGGGGAATGTTGCTCAGTATAGGTAGCCAGTGTAAAGGCGTTGGCTTTATTGTTCCTGATATCATCCTCATTATGTAGTTTAGTTGAGCATCGATCAAGCCTGTGTGTTTACTGTTTAGCCATACCGGTGCGGCATATTCTGCTGTTGTGTAGACAAGTCCCAGAGCCGAAGATCTCAGTACAGCCGCGGAAGAGCCCCACGTGGTCTCACATAGCTTCTGTATGATATTATTTCGAGTTTTAAGTTTTGCGGCTGTATTACGTAGGTGTTCCTTGAATGTTAGGGTTCTGTCAAAGGTGACGCCTAGATATCTGGGGTAATTATTATGGTTTAGCTGCCTGTTTTCGAAATAAACGTTGAGCTTTCTTTTTGCTTGGGCATTGTCGAGGTGAAAGCATGTCACCTCCGTTGTTGTCGCGTTTGGCCGTAATCTCCACCTTCGGAAGTAATCTCCCAGCTTTGTTAGATCCGCAGTTAATGTGTTTTCCGTTGCCTCCATTGATCTGCCTCTTGCAGCTATTGCCCGGTCGTCGGCATATCCGAATTTTTGAGAAGTGGTTTCAGGTAAGTCGGATATGTAGAGGTTAAACATCAATGGCGCCAGAACGGAGCCTTGTGGTAAACCATTGTTGAGCTTCATTTGGTCACTTTTTAAGTCGCCCATTATGACTCTGAAACTTCTACCTGTGAGCATGTTATCAATGAAGTTGGCCAGCTTATTACATGGTATGACCCACAGCAACTTAAATATCAGGCCTTGTCGCCAAACGGTATCATAAGCGGCTGATAGGTCAATAAAGGCTACTGATGTTTTGAGTTTTTTCTGAAAGCTCGCCTCTATATGAGTTGCTAGGGAGAGGATCTGGTCGGTGCAACTGCGGTTGGGTCGAAAACCTGCCTGTTCAATCGGTACCACTTCAAGAATTTTTCCGCTTATTCTATTGTAGATGATACGTTCCAACAGCCTATAGACACAGTTCAGCAGAGCGATATGGCGGTAGTTTTGGGGCATGTCATTAGGTTTGCCTGGCTTTAGTATCGTTATAATCTTTGCTCGTTTAAGCTGGTGTGGGATATTACCCAATTCTAAAATATCTGTTCAGAAGTTTGCGAGCCATGTTCTAGTATATTTTCCACAGTGAAGTAGGAATTCCGGGTGGATGCCATCGAAGCCGGGAGCATTGCCACTTTTGATTTTTGACAAGGCTGCTGCAACTTCTTCCGCTGTGATAGGCTGGGAAAATTCGGAGGTAGGCGATGCCCTTTGTTTTAAGGATCTTAATTCACGTTTGACGGTCGTGGTGTGTGTTCTGTCCCTTGGTGCTCTTGAGGTTCTAACTATGTGTGCGGCCACATTGTTAGGGGTTATCGGGTGGGTGTCTTTTATTTTACGTTTACTGCCTCCCAGGTTACGGAGTAGGGTCCATGCTTGCCTACTGGATTTAGTGAAATCTAGATTCTCCACGGTGTCCATCCATTTTTCCCGTCGAGCTGCGTCTAAGCTGTGCAACAGTTCGTCCGCGATTTCTTGGTTGTTGGTTTCGGTAAATTCCTGGTACAGGTCTTCGCATCTCTCATTCCAGCCAGGGATGTACTCTTTCCGGTAGCCTCGGGGTACATTCCTCTTAGCCGTGGCGATGACTGCTCCCACAAATCTGTCATAGTTGTCCCTAGTCGGGAGTATCCAACCTAGACACTTGTCAAGGTTTTCTGCAAAGATGGCCCAGTCTGCCTTCTGGAAATTCCATCGTGGGCGAGGAAAGGATTTTATGATTGGGATATTAATTCCGACTTTTAAGATAACAGGGCGATGCTGGCTATGTGGGAAATCAGACAGGACTTCACGAGTTGCGGCTAGCGGTTGGTTGTTTTTGTTTTTAGTGACAAAACATAAATCAGGGTTATAATCTCGTCTCCATGCTGCTGATCGAAATGTTCCGCGGTCCTTGGCGTCGAAAATCAGGTGGGTGTTAGTCTCCTCACTCCAGCTCATCAGGGATTCACCGTTCTGGTCGTTTCGTGCGTACTTCCAGTTCTCATGGTGACTATTAAAGTCTCCTACGTAGATAGCAGGGTGGGTATATTTTTGGAGTACTTCTGGAGGCCATGGACAGCAGGGAAGCTCATAGATGTTAACTATAGTGGTCTCGCCAATTTTGACAGCAACTTCATGTATGTTGTTGTCTGTAGATATCTTACACAGGGAAGCATTTTCTGTCTTATTTCGTATGTAGGTTGCCACGCCGTAATTGCGGTGATAGGTGGCTCCCAGTATCTCGAATCCAGGGATTTTTCCTCTAGAGGCCAGCTGATCTATGTTTTCCGCATGAGTCTCTTGTATCGCGACTACGTCGATTTTGTCCTGAGTGAGAACTCTCTGGAGAAATTCACATTTGCTCCTGCTTATGCCTTCAATGTTTAGGTGGCAGACTCGGAGGCACGGTCCGAGTGCTCTAGTCAATTCTTCATCGTTCATTTGGTCGGTATCATTCATGATGTGTTTACCAGGAGATCCAGCACACGGTTATCTGGATTATCTGGTTGCCTTTAGTGCTAGTTCATTTAGCGTTACCCAGGGTGCACGTGTAGTATTCTACTACGGACGCGAACTAGCCTTACACCCCAATTCCTGATGATCTCCGTCCTTCCCCTGATCGGACCCTCACCGTAGCGGAGTGAACGTCCATGATGTCTGCAATCACCGCAGAAGAGGTGCTAGATGCGATCAACACCGGGGCCAAGAACAAATCACCAGGACCATATGGTCTCGCAGTGGAGTTTTACCGGGCGTTCACCACGTTAATGCTTCCTCGCTAGACGGAAATGATTCAGGAACTCTTTACTCCGTCCTTCCCAATTCCACCTGAATTCGTCACTGGCATTCTTCTACCCGTGCCTAAGCCGAAGGGAGGACCTCATGTCTCTGCATATCGCCGCCTTACACTACTGAATGCAGACTATAAAATCTATGCACGCCTCTTAGCAGCGCGCATACGCACCGTCTTACCTACGGTCCTTTCACCGGAGCAGACTGCACGTGGTTGTGGGGCCACCTTACACACAGCTCTAGGAGAATGCCGTGACCTCATCGCACTGGCGTCGGTTTGTCGCCTTCGTGCAGCACTGGTATCCGTCGATTTCACGAGTGCCTTTGATCGCGTTCGACACCCATTCCTCCTCATGGTGGCGACACGTATGGGGTTCCCATTACATTTTGTCGATGCCATTCGCCGGTTACTACTTCCCGCGGTCTCGATGGCACAAGTCAGTGGGAGGCTTGTAGGACCGATTACTATACGCCGCTCTGTGCGTCGAAGATGCCCTATGTATACTTTACTATATGCCATTGCACTCGAGCCCCTCATCACTGGCCTTACCTCTAGACTGCAGGGTCTCACTTTGCGTGACTACACCTTTCACTGTAGGGCTTATGCGGACGACCTCCTCTTTCTCACCTGCTCCTCCACGGAACTCAATGACGCCATCCAATGGATCCACCAGTATGGACGTCTTTCTGGTAGCATTCTTAATGTCCGTAAATCGACTATGATGCACACTGGGCACGTCCTCCCGGCTATTATGGTGCCGACCCCACTCTCAGTCAGTATCACCCTTCGTTACTTGGGTATCGAATTTACGAGCTCCACACACCGCACAGTGGCCGTGGCTTACCGGCGGCTTTTGCAGTCGATTCGGCACCATGTCCGCGGTCAAGTGCACCGTAACTTAAACCAACTCCAACGTGTGTCCTATGTCAACATGTATGTCGCCCCTAAACTGGTACACGTCGCCCAGATCCTCCCAATGCCGTTACTCCTTGGCCGCCGCATCCAATCAGCCTTTGGATATTTCGTCTCAGCAGGGGCACTTTTCAAAGTCCGCTACAACACTCTAACACTGCCTCCTGCAAAAGGTGGCCTCGGACTCGTCAACGTGCGCGCACGTTCTTCTGCACTCTTTGCCCACACTCTGTTGCGGCACTGGCAGGGGCCGGTCCCGTCCTTAACATGCAGTCCCTTAGATATCCTCCGACCAGCTTCTCTCGATCCACCGATCAATGTGGCACCTATTTCACCATTATTGTACCACGTCGCCAATTGTTTCATAGAACTCAGCTACGTTCGGGCCGATCTTCCAGTCACCTGTCCTCCCCGTACAAAAGATTATTATCGTTTGTTTATCCTGTCCAACCCTTGCGACCCCATGGTGCTACAGCATCCTGACATTAACGGGCGAAGGGTTTGGGGGTGTGTGCATGCACGCTTTTTACCGTCGTCTATGTCTGCACTCTGGTATGTTTTAGTCTATGGAAAATTCCCGACTAATAGTCGACTTCATCGCGTAGGACTGGCCACCTCCCCACTCTGCCCTCACTGTCAGCTCGAAGACACCGACGTGCACCGTCTTACGTGCCCCCTGAAACAAAACGTATGGCTCCTCATCCAACGAATCGTGGGCTTTTACCTCCGTGCCCCGCCAACGACGGTAACCCCGGATTTCCTGTTATTGCCCCAGACATTTCACTATCCTCTTGCTAAGCACCATACCCTAATCTGTTTTCGAGGACAGGCTTTAGAATACCTCTTTCAGAGTGGTCCGCATACAGTCCTTGACTTCTGGTGCAAAGTTGTGACCGCGCATAGCACCCTCCCCCGAAAACCATCTTACCGACAAACTTTCGCCGGTTATCTCCGCAGCGTCTTCCTTGACCCCCCTCAAAGTTGGGGTGTGCCATGCCTACCTGTCACATGATGCAACACCCTTATCCACGTTCTAATGCATCGACCGAAAAACAAATTTAAAAAAAAGGAAGAAGACAGAATATGTTATATTTTGTAGTATTTAATGTTATTTTAAAAATTTTTTTTGTTTAACTAACAGTCATTTGTATATTTCTAAATGGTACCGTGAAGAACTCATGCATAGTGACTATATATGTACTTTTAGTTTGTTCAATAAAAATTATTAAAAAAAGAAAAAAAGTGGATGTCATATTAGACTGTTGCATGGAGGGTTGTGAGTTCAAAACTCTGCTGAACTGTAAAATTTTAATTTCTATATTCGGTTCGAGTACATTCTAGAAGTATCCAAAAATGTCAAGAATCATTGTACTGCGATGTTCTGTAACCGTATACCGTATGTATTCTGGTCGGAGGCACTCTTGTATGTGCAAGTACTGAATAAACCTTCGTCAGAGCCGCCGTTTACGTGGCGAGAAACCCGAGTTCGAGCCATTTTCAACAGATCGCAATCTATCGGAGGCATAAGAAGAAGACATTACGATGACAGCAACTGTGTGCCACCACATGAGACATCCTTCCGGGTTCTCTGGTGACGATGGCCAAGATCCAAACAAGCGGCTCAAGGTATATGAGCGTATAGCCAAATCTAACAAATGGGATGACACCGTGTGTTTGGCTAACGTATTTTACGACTTGGAGGGCATTGCCAAGCAATGGTATGAGAATAACGAGGAGAAGTTCACAAGCTGGGAAGTATTCCAGGTGCTGCGCAAGTATTTCGGCGACACACAATGACAGAAGTACAAAGCTGAAGATTAATTGAAGTGCAGGGCACAGCGTCCACGAGAAACTACAGCATCCTACATTCAAGACATCTTGGAGCTGTGTGAAGTAGTGGGCCTTAGAATGAAGGAGGAAGATAAGGTTGCACATCTCATGACTGGTGTTGCTGAGGACATGTATGAAGCCCTACTCATGAAGGAGGTTTCGACAGCAGATGACTTCATAAACTAGTACCAGTGCATCCAGACAATGCATCAAAAAAAGAATTACACGCAAGAAGTTTGAACGGCTTCCAAACGTCGTATCGATATATGTGCTGGAGGAAAAAACTGATTTCACAAGTGTTCTTCATCTGATAGTGAGAGAGGAAGTTCAGAAGACACTTGGATTGCACGGCGAGCAAAAAACCGAGACACTTCAAGAGGTCATAAGGGAGGAAGTGGAATAGACATTGAACCCAATCTCTCGTCCTTCATTTCCTTTTAAACCGGTGAAAAAGTCAATACACAGGCGACATTACGTGGCTACAATGCCGCATGAGGAAACCAACCTGTAAAACTAAAGGGTCTGACCTTCCTTGGAGGTGAGGCCCTCGTAGAGAAGCATCCTCCACCGTCGATCACTACAAAAATGATAGGAACCTACGTCGATATCCTCATGGATGGCCGACCAGCCGAAGCTCTCGTGGACTCTGGAGCATCATATTCAGTCATTTCGGACAAGTACCGTCGTCAGTTGCAGAAAACCGTAGTCGTCGACAACAAAACACCTCTGCTGAAGGTGGGTAATGCGAAATACGTAAAACCTACAGGAAGATGTGTCATTCGCGTGGGTATAAGTGGCCATACACACCCCTTAGAATTCTCGGATGGGCCTTTTTGAAAGCTTCTCAGGCAATTATAGATTGTGATCGCTCGAAGATTATGCTAGACAAGATGAGATACTGTGGACAGGAAGATGCGCATCCGAATGTGCGGAGACTATGCGTGCTGCATGAAGTGATCATTCCTGCAGTCAGCACTAGAAAGGTAACTGTCAAGTGTCATGCCATGCATCAACCCATGGACCTTGTAGTGGAATGTAAGAGAAGCATACCACTGAAGAATAACTTGATCATCCCAGCCTCTGTCGTCTCGGTCAAGAACGGATTCGGTGAATAGTGGATAGTTAACTGTCGCCTAGAATTGCAGATCCCTTCAAGAAGCATGGCATAGCGAAAGCTGAGCAGTTAACTGCAGAACAGCCGAGCGTCATAGAAACCTCCGATGCCGAGTCTGTGGGCGAAATTAGCGCTACCACTACGAGACAAGATCATCTAGCTCGACTATCACCAGATCTCACTAAGGAACAACAGAAGAAGCTACTTGCCATTCTTCAAGAGTTCTCTGAATGCTTCAATCCACAGGTGAAGAGCAAATTAGGCAAATCGACGGTGAAGCACCGGATTAGCACTGGAGACCATCAACCAATAAGCCAGAGAGCATACCGTGTGTCAGCAACGGAACGTCGAATAATTCGAGACGAGGTAGAGAAAACGATGAAGAATGACATCATTCAGCCTTCGCAGAGCCCATGGTCGTCATCAGTGGTTCTCGTCAGGAAGAAGAATGACAGTGGGTGCTTAATAAGATAACTAAAAACGACGTTTACCCTCTTCCACTTGACGATACACTAGATCGTCTGAAGGGGGCTAAGTTTCTCTCAACCATGGAGACGTACTCGGGATACTGGCAAATCAAGTAGATGAGGCTGATCGTGAGAACACTGCATTCATCACCTCTGAGGGCCTGTATGAGTTTAAGGTAATGCCGTTTGGTTTGTGTAATGCACCAGCAGTTTTTGAACGGATGATTGATAATCTTCTAAGTCACCTGAAGAGGATGATGTGTCTTTGTTATTTGGATGACATTATAGTGTTCTCAGAGACATTTAATGAAGACATAAAAAGACTGAGGGCCGTTCTTAAGCGTCTCCAACAAGGCGGACTGAAACTTAATCCAAGAAAGTGTCTCTTTGGAGCAAAATAAATCAAAATACTTGGACACCTTGTGTCAAACGAAGATGTGCGGCCTGACCCAGAAAAGGCGCGATCTATAAGAGAAGTTTTCTCGGATTATGTTCTTATTACCGTCGTTTTAGCAAAGACTTTTGTATCAAAGCCAGGCTACTCCAAGAGTTCTTAAAAGCCGACGCTAAATTTATCTGGGGTGGTGCTCTGCAAGATTCTTTCGATGTGCTGCGAAAAGCTCTGACGACTGACCCTGTACGTGGTCTGTATGATGAGAGAGCACCTACAGAACTACACAGATGCCAGTGGGTATGGGATCGGTGCTGTTCTGGTGCAAATTTCGGATGGAAAGGAGAAGGTTATATCCTATGCTTCTAGAACACTTACAAAAGCCGAGAGAAACTACTCAACTACAGAAAGAGAATGCCTTGCTGTGATCTGGGCCATGTGCAAATTTCGACAGTATCTCTATGGAAGGCCATTCACAGTTGTTACATACCATCATTCACTTTTTCGGTTGACAGGTCTTAAGGATCCAACAGGACTACTCGCCAGGTGGGCACTACGTCTTCAAAAGTATGACATTACCATAGTGTACAATAGTGGAAGAAAACATCAAGATGCCGACTGTCTCTCAAGAAACCCTGTGCAAGACCATCAAGACTTTGATGAAGGTAGTGACTGTCTCGCTGCACACCAGGATCTCCCTCCTGAGCAGAAAAAGGACTCCAAGATACGTCAAATTATGCTTGTCTTAAATCGGTCAGAGGATGTTATTTTGCAAGAAAAACTTTGATCCGTTAGGAAAGAGGTGGCTACCAGTGATTCCTAAATACATTCTCTTAGATCTTCTACAGAAATTAAATGACACACCTGAGGCCGGACATTTAGGATTTATTAAGACATTAGATAGGATCCGCAAGATATTTTTCAGGCCAGCTTTATTTAGGAGTGTCCGGCACCATGTGTTGCACTGTTGAGAGTGCCAGAGGAGAAAGGCACTTCCTCAGAAACCACCTGGCCGACTCATACCAATTCCATCAGCCGAAACTCCTTTCCAGCGTGTTGGGATTGACCTCATCGGACTATTTACAACGTCTGCTAGTGGTAATAGATGTATTATTGTTAGAACTGATTGTCTGACACGCTATGCCATTACAAAAGCCGTGAAAACAGCCGAAACATTCGAGGAAGCCAAATTCATCGTGGAAGACATTGTATTAAAACACGGTGCTCCAAGGTCGTTAATTACGGATCGAGAGAAAGTTTTTCAATCGAATCGTGTGACAGAGATAAACCGTCGGTGCAACATCACTCATCACATGACGACTGCCTACCATCCGCAAACTAACAGGCTTACTGAACGCCTTAATAAGACCTTGGCCGACATGCTATCAATGTTCGTCAATGTTGAGTAGAGCAACTGGGATGAGGTGCTACCTTTCGTGACGTTTGCCTGCAACACCGCCAAACAAGATACCACAGGGTTTACACCATTCTTCCTGGTGCATGAGTGTGAGGCGACAAAGACGATGGACACTGTGTTTCCGTTACATCCAGATGACGTGGACGACGACTACATCGACCAGGTGTTAACCAGAGCTGAGGAAGCTCGGTAGTTAGCTCGACTCCACACACTGAAGGCTCAAGAACACGATCGCCGCCCTGTTGTCTACCAGCCTGGTGACCTCGTCTGGCTCTTCACTCCTGTTCGGAAGGCTGGTCTCTCTGAGAAGCTCGTTAGGCGCTACTTTGGACCTTATAAGATTGTAAGACAGTTGTCTGATGTTACTTGTTAAGTTGAAGTTTTTGACCCCGACACAAGACGACGAAAGGTCAGAGATACAGTCCACGTCCTTCGAATGAAGCCCTATAAGGATCCTGCAATCCAGGGTAAATTCGAAGCTCCAGCGACAGGCAACAAGCGGAAAGGTGACGAAGAGCATAGCGGCAAAGGAAGTTCTATGAAGATCACCGCCAGGACCAACATCAGTCATCGGGAGTCGGAATATGCAGGACCGATGATTCTTTCCCAGACTAGGATGGCGTAACACCAAGACGCTGTTCCCTTAAGGAGCAATGTCGCAGAAGAAGCTTAGTATCACGGTCACCATGGCATAGTGGTTATGATACTAGGCTGTTGCTTGGAGGGTCGTGAGTACAAAACTCCCCTGATCTGCAAAATTTTATTTTCTACATTCGGTTCGAGTACCTTCTAGAAGTATCCACAAATGTCAAGAATCATTGTACTGGAATGTTCTGTAACTGTATATATACCGTATGTGTTCTGGGCGGAGGCAATTCGCTTCGCACTCTTGTACGTGCAAGTGCTAAATAAACCTTCGTTAAGTGAAGTTAGTGTTCGTCATTCATCAAATTACACCTTCTTCTCCGTGACAATATTATGTACTCATTAGAATGTTCATTCCATTCAGCACATCCTCTAATTCTTCTTCAGTTTCGCTGAGGACAGCAATGTTATCAACGAATCGCATCATTGATACGATTTCACCTTGAGTTTTAATTCCATTCTTAAACCTTTCCTTTATTTCCGTCATTGCGTCTTCGATGAATAGCTCGTACAGTAAGGGGGAAAGACTACATCCTGTCTCAAAATCTTTTTGATCCGAGCACTTCGTTCTTCGTCTCCTACTCTTTCTGTTCCTTGTTGGTGCTCGTATGTATTGTATATTACCCCCTTTTCCTATAGCTTACCCTCACTTTTCTCGGGATTTCTGATATCTTGCACCATTTCACATTGTCGAACGTTTTTTCCATGTCGAGAAACCCTACGAAACTGTCTTACTTCCTGTATCAACTGCAACGCCAGAATTACTTCTCTGATGCCTTTACGTTTCTGAAAATTAAACTGATCGTCATCCAACAATTTACAATTTTCTTTCTATTCTTCTATTAATTATTCTCGTCAGCATCTCTGATGATGATAACGGAGATAGTTGCTGCTGAAATTGGGAGAGCGTGGGTTCGAAGAAGAGTCGGGAAACAAATTAGTCTCTCCCATATATATCTCGCAAAATAATCATAACCACAAAATGGTCCAAATGGCTCTGAGCACTATGGGACTTAACATCTGTGGTCATCAGTCCCCTAGAACTTAGAACTACTTAAACCTAACTAACCTAAGGACATCACACGCATCCATGCCCGAGGCAGGATTCGAACCTGCAACCGCAGCGGTCGCGCGGTTCCGGACTGCGTGCCTAGAACCGCTAGACCACCACGGCCGGCATAACCACAAAATCTGAGAAATTGGAGCTCGTACGTAAGTTTGTCGACAGTCGTTCTTTCCATGACTCATCTGCGGAACGATGAGAAACGGGCGAAAATGATGGCGGTACCACATGTACCCTCCGCTACATACCTTGTGGAGTACAGATATATGTATACATGTTGGTGTAAACGTAGATGTAGAGAAAAGATACTTAATCCTCGGTGTAGCAAAGCTGCTTAAATCACTTAATAAAGGCAAGGCCTCCTGACCAGACTGTATACCAGTCAGGTTCCTTTCAGAGAATGCTGATACAATAGCTCCATATTTAGCAATTATACACACCGCTCGCTCACAGAAAGTTCCGTACCTAAAGACCGGAAAATTGATCAAATTACACCAAAACCCAAAAATGGAGATAGGAGCAATCTGCTGAATTACGGGCCATGTCACTAACGTAGATTTGCAGTAGGGTTTTGGCAGATATACTGGGTCCGAACATTATGAATTACGTCGAGAAGAAGGTGTATTGACACATAGTCAGCAGGGATTCAGAAAATACCGTTCTTGTGAAATACAACTAGCTCTTTATACTCATGAAGTAATGAGTGCTATCGACAGGGGATGTTAAATTGATTCCATACTTCTAGATTTCCAGAACGCTTTCGACACCGTCTCTCACGAGCACCTTCTAACCAAACTGCGTGCCTATGGAAAATTGCCTCTGTTGTGAGACTGGATTCCTGATTTCCTGTCAGAAAGGTCGCAGTTCGTAGTAATAGACGGAAAGTCATCGAGCAAAACAGAAGTAATATCTGGCGTTCCCAAAGGAAATGTTATAGGCCCTCTACTGTTCCTGATCTATAATAACGACATAGGAGACGATCTGAGTAGACGGCTTAGATTGTTTGCTGATGATGCTGTCATTTACTGTCTTGTAAAGTCATCAGATGATCAAAACTACTTGCAAAATGATTTAGATAAGATATCTGTATGGTGCAAAAAGTGGCAATCGACCCTGAATAAAGAAAAGTGTGAAGTTATTCACATGAGCACTAAAAGAAATCCGCTAAATTTCGATTACGCGATAAGTCACACAAATCTGAGGGCTGTAAATTCAACTACATACTTAGGGATTACAATTACAAATAACCTAAATTGGAACGATCACATAGATAATACTGTGGGTAGAGCAAACCAAAGACTGCTATTCATTGGCAGAATACTTAGAACATTCAACAGATCTGCCAAAGAGGCTGCTTACACTACGCTTGTCCGCCCTATCCTGGAGTATTGCTGTACGGTGTGGGATCCGCATCAGGTGGGATTGACGGATGACATCGAAAAAGTACAAAGAAGGGCAGCTCGTTTTGTATTATAGCGAAATATGGGAGATAGTGTCACAGACATGATAAGTGAATTGGAGTGGCAATCATCAAAACAAAGGCGTTTTTTGTTGCGACGGGATCTTCTCATGAAATTTCAGTCACCAGTTTTCTCTTCCGATTGCGAAAACATTCTGTTGCCACCCACCTATATAGGGAGAAATGATCATCACGATGAAATAAGAGAAATCAGGGCTCGCACAGAAAAATTTAAGTGCTCGTCTTTCCCGCTCTCCGTTCGAGAGTGGAACGGTAGAGAGAGAGCTTGAAGGTGCTTCAATGAACCCTCTGCAAGGCATTTTATTGTGAAAAGCAGAGTAATCACGTAGATGTGAACGAAGAATCTTCACAGTATATGGAAAACTTTGAAAAACACGGCTAATTCTGAAACGTCCCCTTTGAACAATTATACATGACTGTGTTTAAACTGACACACAATATTTTTGGCGCAACGCAATCTGACTTTCAAAAATCCCTACAAAAGAATGACCCTTACTAACATTAACCTATACGTTTCACAAATCACTTACCTCATCAAAAATCTTCGTTATTCGAACTACTGCAATACAGCGAGCGCCACTACTGCCAGCTAAATAAAAGATTCAAACTACTGAAGGCACTAACTACTAATAGGCATAGCAAATGAAAGATTTTGATAGAGAACAAACAATGTATTTACCTCAATAGTGTTCAAAAGTCATAATGTATATAGCAGTTCATGACATCCAGTCTTACAAATTTCAAAACTCCGCCACCTCTCTCCCCACATCCACCAGTGCTGGCGGCTCTCCTCCAACTGAGCAACGCTGCCCGCTGTTAACAGCCGACAGCCCAACACTACAATAGCGAATATTACAACAATGCAAACCAGCCACAGACTGCACACAGCACAGCCAGTGGTTTTCATAAAGAGCGCTACGTGGCGTTGCCAATAAGAAAACATAAACAGCCTACTTATATAGCCACCATGCGCCCCACAAAAAATTTTACAAATTGTTTTGGGCATTGGCCAATACAGATTTGAAAAAAGTTTTCATAATTACAGTAAGAAATATATCAAATGCACACACTTATTAATACAATGTTGTTCAAAAGCTAAAATTTTCTCACAGTCCATAAAGACAGTCCTGATCATTCATCACAGTAAAACTGCCGTTTCTTTTCTCAAAGTCTGAGCAGTAAAAGACAATGCAGTAGTGGATTTCCATGCAGTCTTGAAGAAGTAGTGTTGTCCTTCCAACAGAAAGACAATGCTGACTCTTGACATGCTGACAGGTAATGGGCCACAACAGAGCAAACCCACCGCAGAGTCAGTCGCAGTTTTGAAGAATATTGGTAGGTAGGTCATCACAGTACAGACCACTGTAGTCTTGTTAGAGATTACGGTATTGGTGGGCCACCAGCTTCTAGAGACGGCCAGCAGCCATCTATTGCGACTGTGCAGGTGCACAATCACCATTGAAGAGTCTTGCGGAGAATATAGCAAGTCTATAAACCACCACTTGTGCACGCACAGAGTTTTTGGAATTGTCCTTAGAACCAGCAATGCTGTTAACCAGTTCCTTGCTGAATTATTAACACATGTGCAAACACTATGAGTCCCTACTTCTCACATATTGTCCATATACTATGACCAACATAAATGTGTGCAGTGAAATGTAACTTACAAGTTACTTAATTTGATGAACTGGTGTCATTTACAATTTTATAACATAAGAATACAATAACAAAGGTACAAAATACATCATTAAAGAACATAATAATACAGATAACATTTGTAGTACAGGCTTTACAAAAGAATCGAAATAACATATACATCAGTGTTACAGGAATTATGACATAAGTACATACATAAAGGATCAGAATAACTTTTAAAACATCAACCTCACACATGAGCAACAAAACAGAACAGATAAATAATGTCTAAACATCTTTACAAAGTAAATAACATAGTATTAGAAAAATTCTACAACATAACTCGTATCAGCTAAACACATAAAGACAGGAAAGACACAAATGCACAAGAGTACACAGACACATAGTGGAGTAACACAAAAGGAAAAGACAGGGTATGTTTTACTGCAGTATTTTGCAAACAAAACTTTCTTTACTTCTTGGAGATCTCCCTTTGTTGATCATTATTCCCAAAAAGTCCTATCTATACATGTTGTCCCTAAACCCTACTGTTTTGTTCATATCCTGTTTCTAAATAAATATTTCTCGTTGTACAATACTCATTTTGGCCCAAATCTTTTTCATATAACTTCTGAATGCGTTCTTTCCCTATTCTCCATAGTCAGTTTCTTATATAGTCTACCCCCTCTTAAGCTAACTTAAATCTACTGATCTCAGATGCTAAACTAAGGGACGAGGCAATGCAGCAGCACAAACAATTATCACAAACATCAATGACAAAAAATTCAAATTGGCAAAGCAATTGCAATATTACAACTAATATAAGGCACTGTGCAGCAAACAAGAAAAATAAATCCGTAGTGAAACTGGCTTAACAGCCTAATACAAAGTCAAATTCAGTAACATTATGCCTGGCAAACAGCAGCAGCAAATGTAATAACTTATATCTAAACGTGACATAGCTCAAGCAGAAAAAATATTACAGTAAAAATGGCCATGTTTGATACCTATGTCACATCTTAACACTAGGGTGATGCATCACGAGAACCTACTCTAGCAGACAAGTTACCAAATTGTAAAAAAAATTGTTTATGCAGTTCCTGTGAAGGGAAATGTCTATTTATGTTCCCTCGTTTTCTTGGAAGTAGATCATTTTTTTTTTTTTACTGGATCTGTAGGCATAAAATAACTATATTAGTACATCTATTAAATTTTATTTTAACCAATGCTGCAGTGCAGCTAGAAACTAGATATTAAACAAAATGAGTAAATAAATACATAAAGCAAGCCATATGGCATTTCTCTCAACTAGCAAGACAATAGCCGTGAAATGTTTCTCATCGTTTCATGAGGCATTTTAGTAAATATCATAAATTAAGAGCTCCACAGTGTAATCATATGTTTTCAAGTTTTGGCGTGTCGTATTTGCGATGCTTTCTACAAAGAAATGTCAAAAGCAAGGATAATGCCCTCTTTTTTTTCCACCTGTGCCTCTGAAAGGCACACACTAATGGCTTTTTTCCAGGTGTCTGTTGTGCAGCTGCCAACGTAATGCGTCGTGCCCACTATGCATTACGTGAAGGTCACTTAACTTTCTTACTGATATATTTACAACACCAGTTTGCACTACAGTGGCAGTCTCATATCAAAAATTTAACAGGTCGAGAATTTGCGTTACAAATGTGTAGAAACAAAATCTTATGAATATAACAGTGTCCAAAAAATTTTCTCCAGCATTGTGATACATTCACGCATTTACACACATTTCATAACTCTTAAAGTACGATTCTTAATTTCCAACATCCTTTTTCACAAGTCAGAGTCCCTAACCGCTATTCATTACTCCTTACCTTATTACACAAATACTTATTCGTTGACACATCAATCTTGCGACGACACTTCAATATTTCATCATAATAAATACATAGCATAATCAAATTCCGCATATAGCATCAGCTTATTGATCATAAACATACCTCAACAGCATAATACACATTGTCATCGTAATAATATCATAACATCTCAGTCAGTTCTCAAAATCGTCGTAGGTTTCTCCAATAATTTCAAAACCTAAAAAAAATTCTCTGCTCATTTCAATAGTGACATCTACCTCTAACGTACTTCCAAAATCATGATCTCAAACCAAATACTTCATTCAAAGCTCTCATAGTATCACAATGGTTCTGAAAAAATATGAACAGTTCACAAAGTACAGACAAAATACAGTTTCATAAGTGTGAAGTTATCCAACTGTGTAATTACGTAAACATCTGTCACTGATGTAGTAAAAAAAATGTTTGTCTCTCAGTTAAATGATCAGATAGCTGTGTAGTTTATGTGTTAGAGAAATATGGTACCGATGTGTCAAGTTGTATAAGCAAATGCCATATTAGCTAGAGCTCCTTGTGCTTGCCCCACACATGGTACACAAAGTAAGCGTGTACCCCCCTGAGGATTAATGTAATTATACCCTCAGGTGTTACAGATTACAGCAATGGAATGAAATGTATCACGGAAAACTTTCTTTGTAATTCAAAAATCTTGAAAAATAAATTGTTTAAGTACAAAATTAATCACTCAAATGCGTGTCCTGTAGCACTAAATGTGCGTCTTGCTGTAAGATAATTCTGTGGAAGTGTCGTAGTTAACGTCCTCTGTAAGCAAAGTTCTGCTGAAGTCAATGTACTTACCTCATCATAAACGAAAGTGAAATGCTTTGCATATAGATATCGTAGTTATTACATACCTTACCGTGATCAAGAAAGTACTATAATGTAACGTATTGTTGTGCTACGGAAAAGGCTGTCTCCTTGTAGCTATACCACAAAAGTTACTACTAAAACATGTTTTACTTTCGAGAATAATGCAGAAAAACTGTGCAGATATAAAACAGAAACACCGCAAAAACAACATTCTAAATTGTCACTCATTAGTAGCGTCGTGATAAAACCGTGTAGTTGTCATATAAACTAACCACTGTGTCGTCTGGTATCTCACAGAAAGTACTTTAAATCCAGAATGTATTTTCAAGTAAACCAAAATGTTGCATTAAAATCTCATTAGCAGTACTGGTAAATGTTCTAAGTATGTGAGCCTTATAGTCGTTACGTAATCGTGCAACTAACGAGCAAGAATGTACACACACAATAACACTGTGACGTCTGTTCACTGTAACAATGCATTCGTAATTTCTGTTTCAATAAGTTCTCTTGGTTCTTGACTGGATATTTAACTTCAAACATTGTTGCATGTTAACAGATTCTAAGTCTGACAAGCATACTAGTAGCGTGAAGTGAAAAGTTTTATGGCCAAGACTAAGTAAAAAAAACAGATTATCTTTCAATAAACGGTTTTACATGTGAAATGTGGTGTAAACCTTTACTCTTCCTAGAATGCAGAGTTTCAACTTCAACACAATTATCACGTCGTACACGTCGGTAAAGAATACTGGAATTTTTCTCAAGGTTAGTGTCTATGTTATTTTTCGCTGAGTCAGCCGGGGCACGTGGTTGCCTGCGGTGCGAGTCATTGTCTGTCTCTTTGTTGGGGCGCGTCGTTATTGGGATTAGGAGACCCAACTTCTACAAATTCTCCTTGCCGAGAGTGCCCTGCTCTGTTTGAATCCCGCCAGTTCTGATAAAAATCAGGTCTGTCGTTATGATTGCATCGTATGTCGTCATGTCGGTAGATTCCATAATTTCTTTCCTGTCGGTCACGTGGTGGAGAATTTCTCCCTGAATCATAACTGCGTGCTGAACTGTTGCGTCTGAAGTTATTCTGTCTCCCTTGATAATAATTGTTTTTGTTCCCATATTGTCTGTTTCCATGGTAATCTCTGTCATATTCATTATTACGGAAGTGCGATCTTTGTCTGTAACTATTATTCCTCTGCCAGTGATTGTCATATGGGTGGTGCCTGTTTTGGTCACGATTTGCGTTGTAAGAATAGACTTGCCGTGTCCAGTTATTGTTTCTGTCGTCACGGAATTGTGACGGATTTGACCTGTAGTGATTGTTTTCCTCTTTTCGCATCTCGCGACTGTCTGTGTCTATTTCTAATTCTTGTAAGAGTCCCTGAAAAGCTTCTGTAGTGTTGGCAGAAGAGTCAACACTGTGTTTCTAGAGGAGGCCGAAATGCACGCGTTTAATTACACGCTGACTGGCGTGAGGTCTGGAACAGGACAATATCTTGAGAATTGCAAATAATGTACGTAGATGATGTAATACTTAACTTTAATCCACAATTGTAGAACATCTCTCTTGATGATACATGCTTCACATAATAAATATAAATTGAATACGGCGCCTTGCTAGGTCGTAGCAAATGACATAGCTGAAGGCTATGCTAACTATCGTCTCGGCAAATGAGAGCGTCGTTGTCAGTGAACCTTTCCTAACAAAGTCAGCTGTACAACTGGGGCGAGTGGTAGTACGTCTCTCTAGACCTGCCGTGTGGTGGCGCTCGGTCTGCTATCACTGACAGTGGCGACACGCGGGTCCGACGTATACTAATGGACCGCGGCTGATTTAAAGGCTACCACCTAGCAAGTGTGGTGTCTGGCGGTGACACCACAGCGTCAATGTCGTCTTTGCAACGTCCTGCCAAAATAATATGTCGTAAATGTTGAGGTAATTTGATTAAGCAAATGCGGATGAGTTCTGAGGGGCTGTATGGGTTTGAAAGATACCGATTCTTGTGCAACATGTCTTCAAAATATTTGACAAGACTGGAAAATTCAGATTGTTCAAAGTGTTTCAGCATCATGGTGCTATGTTTTACTCGGTCTTGTGTAGCTTGAGACCAATATGCTGAGAGGAAGGCATGGTAAAACTCTCCTTCACTGTGACAATCGTGCATGGCCTATCACATTCTTACAGCTGGTTCATACTCTAAATAGCCACACATAAATTCTAATCTGTGCTCTAATGACCAGTTGGAAGGAAAACAATGAGAGAATTGATGGAGCCACGCTTGTGGATGAATGTCATTGTCAGAATTCTTAAATGTTTTAAATTTACGTGTAGTAATAAACAGCTTATAGTCAAAATCATCATGTCGGCGAGTCGCATATCGGTCATTGTTACGTAGTTTCGGCGGTTCCATCTCAAAATTCGGTGTACCTTGCCAATTTCTTTCATAATTTTCGAAGTGCCCTGAGTTATTATTTTGTGGCTGTTCCGTATTTCTATGTCCCTCTTCCCGTATTGGAGTGCGAGTGGCCTCTGAAATACGTAATTCTTGTATTACCTGAGTCAGCTGATCTCGTACTTCCCGGATTTCTCTTTGGTGTTGCGTATTAATTTGGTTCTGATTTCGTTTGAATTTCCTAATTTGTTCGCACTCTTCTGTGTCATTAAAGACTACCGGTTTTGTTTCATTCAGATTATCATCTACCTTCGTAGATAAGTTAGTGAACTGATCCGAAAGTTCGGCTACTTTCTCCGATAGTGAACACATTTCCTCAGTGTGCTTTTCTGAACCAAGTTTCAGAGGGTCCATTTGTGTTGAAATCTAATCTACTGTGTCCTTTAAGTTTTCCTGAGTTTTTGCAAGTTGCGTAACCGAATCGGTAGATGCAACTGAGTCAATTTTAGCCCACAAGGTCTCACGATTTTCATGAACAATGGTTTGCAGTTCTTTTATGGCTGCTTCGTGATTCTGTAATGCATTTTCATGCCGCGAAAAAATAGGTTGAAAATGCTCACAAATTTGTGTTTTTACGTCATTACAGACTTTTTGACATTTCGATTCAATGTTATGTAACTCAGTAGTTAAATCTTCACTTGTTCAAGTGTGGTGTCTACCTTCCGAAGATTTTGTTCCATTGTGTCTAACTTTTGAAGCTTTTGCTGTGTTTGTCTCTGATTTTGTTCCATTTGTTGCATTAATTGCAATAATAATGTATTAGTGTCTGGAATGTGTTTCTCTATGCTTTTTGGCAGGGCATTTTCACCGGCAACATTCACGTTTTGGCAAGCAGAAAATGTGTCTTGACTCTATTGAGAAAACGGTGAGGACCCAAAACCTTAGTCTACAGTATTTGCAATATTGTGTTCTGTCATTTCGGATTCCTGAGGCGAGCTGTTGCCGACCGATCGATCGATAATGCTTCCCTGTTCACTAATTGTTTCACTGCCTACACCATTATTTGCAGCCCGCTCGATTTCCCTATGCACAATTACCAAGTTACTACTTTGAACATTAGTTAATTCATTACTGTGCGGCGCTAACACACTGCTTTCGTCTTCACTGTCATTTCTCAGTTTACTTTGAAGCCTAGTATTACGTTTTTCACACGCCATTATTGTCACAATATTTCACACGACAACACAGAAAAGCACAATTTGAAGAGCAAAATAACAAAACACATTAACATAGCATTGAAAATAATATCTAGTTAATTTCAAGCGCAGCTGCGAAATACTTGGTGCAAATCTACATGCATGCCATAACTGTGTACAACAATGAAAAACTACAACTACAAAGGAAATTTTCTCTATAATTACGCACTAGCAATAAACAAAAGCTACACTAATTACACAAACTACAAGAAAAAATCAGAAGATTCCAGTGAGGTATCCTCGGCTAAGGGTCGACATATGAAACGTCCCCTTTGAACAATTATACATGACTGTGTTTAAACTGACACACAATATTTTTGGCGCAACGCAATCTGACTTTCAAAAATCCCTACAAAAGAATGGCCCTGACTAACATTAACCTATACGTTTCACAAATCATTTACCTCACCAAAAATTTTCGTTATTCGAACTACTGCAATACAGCGAGCGCCACTACTGCCAGCTAAATAAAAGATTCAAACTACTGAAGGCACTAACTACTAATAGGCATAGCAAATGAAAGATTTTGATAGAGAACAAACAATGTATTTACCTCAATAGTGTTCAAAAGTTATAATGTATATAGCAGTTCATGACATCCAGTCTTACAAATTTCAAAACTGCGCCATCTCTCTCCCCACATCCACCACTGCTGGCGGCTCACCTCCAACTGCGCAACGCTACGCGCTGTTAACAGCCGACAGCCCAACACTACAATAGCGAATATTACAACAATGCAAACCAGCCACAGACTGCACACAGCACAGCCAGTGATTTTCATAAAGAGCGCTACGTGGCGTTGCCGATAAGAAAACATAAACGGCCTACTTACAATTCCTATAATTTTTCATTTATCGAAAAACTGCATTGAGGCTGTTCGAAATCATCACATAGAATTCGCGTTTGTAGGTTAAACAATGGATATAAAATTTATATCATGCTCACCCTATCTGATGCGAACACTGACATTTTGCTCTCTCATATAACTAAACAAAATTACGTAACTGTACATAAACACTCATATTGCACTATTAGCGTAAAAAATCCCGCGTCTGCGAGAAAAGTACAAACGTTTCACTCGGTTCGGGGCTCTTCCTTATCGAAGTAGTTGTGCGTCTTCCTGCCGGGATGCTGCGATGGAAAGCACTTGGCTATTACCGAACGCCGATATCAACCTATGTTAACCAGACTGCTTCCTTGCAAATGGACGTTATCAAGTACCGGCACTAAAAACTTACGTGTGACGACGATGGCGATGAGATTAGTCAACAACATGGAGTAAACAAGCGAGGTGACATTTTATAGCGGCAGAGACAAAATGTCCAAAGGATCCACTGCGAACAAACCGAGGACCATTTACGACACATCGAGAAGGGAAGATTCCAATACGCGCGAAGAAAACGAGCTTTTTTTTTTTTAACTTAGCCGCCTGAGCGCTCCGACAACTCTGTCCACTTATAACACACGACTCATTAGGGGAAAATTGCCTTCATTCCATTAATAAAGTGAAGAGGATTTAATTTCAGTTTCTTATTTTTTCCCCTAACTGATTATACGACTGCGTTCCCCAAACGCCCATCAACGAAGGAAAGTTGAAAAACTACGTGACTCCCCTTTTTGTACGCCATCCAATTAGGCTGTAGATATATCAAGATCTCCCAGTTTGTGAAGTGTTTCTCATCTAGTTCGGACCAAAATAACTTTTTGCTGGTGTACTGATTTCCGTATCAACCTGTGTACCTTCTCCTGCAACCATTAACCTAGATATAGGATTAAGCACTAGACAGTTATTTAACGATCCTTTCAGACGTATACTGTGTATAAAAAAACCTGTAAAATTGTAGACCATTCACTTTATGCTAACAAACTACAAAAGCAATATCAATTTGGAAAATTTCTCTGAAGTATACCACCTGGGAAAGGCAGTTGCAAACGATAATACAATAACAAGCTAACATCGAATTGCCAGAAGCCTTTTTTGTCCAGTAGGTTGAAAATAAAATGTCTTTTGAAACGTTACGATCAGCAAGCGTAATATGCTTTAAATTCTGACAGGTGTCAATTTGCTTCTGATAGGGAAAGAGAGCAGTGTTTTATCTCCGTGCCAATAGCAGTGCTGCGTGAAATCGGCGGACGCAAATTGGAATTCGATGTTACTTAGTCCTCTGGAAATTTATGCTGTCCGTAGTATTTACGAGTTTTGAGAGATTTCCAACGGTTACGGAGATAATCGACAAACGGATGGCTCTGGAGTTACATTATCTGCGAAATTAGTAACATTCAGTCGTCTGTCAATCGCAGGCTGTCACAGACCTCCCCGGGAAACATTAAACCTCGACAATACTGCGTTACTCTCTCCATGTTGTCTTCATTATTACCGTTTTCAAATTAACAAAAAGGCATCTTGTCTGATGTTTCAGAACGTTCATCAAGCACGTACTTAAAATGCAGGATAAGAATTACAGTTTTTGGTCTTATCACATTGGTTACCTGACATTTTTCAAGATACCGTTCCTTCTTCAGGCTAAGGTATTATTATTCATTTATTCATTCGATTGTTGGTCTTCACGCCCTCCGTTCACTATCACGCTCCTCACACCATTGCAGCACGATTCTGGCCTTGTAATACTGATCTTTCTGGAACATTCCATCGCTGTCGGGAAGATTCCAAGAATGGACGGACGCAGTTGGTCGATTGTAACCACATAGTCCACAGTTGCTTAGTGCACCCCTCGGTTGTTCCGAATAAACGTTGAAAGAGGAATTAATAATCAGGAATACCCAGAACTTCAAGTTTACTCAGCAGTTCTACCATCACATGTAATAGCTTACTTTGACCCGCCGAGATATCTGCGCGCCTTAGTTCGCCACTTCCGAGATTCTGGGAGGCGTGAAGGCCTCGGCTCAAAGGAGTTCGAAAGATTAACAACGAGGACTGGTGTGTCACCCAGCCTGAATGTGGTTTTCTAACCCCCCCCCCCCCCCCCCCCCTAAACGAATACTCACCTCAGTTCCACGATTTGCAAACGTTAACAAATCGAAATTGTCTGCATATTTTTACAAGGGATAACACTAGGGTATAGAGAGACGGGGTGCTCAGTTTTCGTCCCGGAGGTGGTAGGGGGTTGGGGGGAGGGGAGAAGGGGAGAGGAGGAAGGAAGTACGTATATCACGTTAACAGTACTGAAACAGAAACAGATTTACAGCGATAAAGAAAGAACAGAAAAGTAAGTGGAGCAAAAGAAATTCGAATAAGAGATTTATAAAGTAATATGTTTGTATACATGGCGATCTTCCGCAGTAGCTGTTACAGAGTATACCAATTGTTACTACAATTTAAGAGTGTTTTACATCAGATGCATTTTGCTTTTATTTACAAAGCATCGTCACAATTCTTGTTGTAAATACAGTACACAGGAAATATTTCTACATAAACGATCTCGGTATTTGCTGTAACAATTAATGAAAACCAAGGGAAAAAATGGATCACTATTATTAAGCCAATATAAATCTCAGAAGCCTCTGTCTTCATGGAAGCGTTTAGCAATTTATAAGTTGTAGTAAAGCATGAAGATTAAAGGAGAAATTGGACAGTTTTTACTTCAGTCTGAATGCTGAAGAGACAATGTTCATTGAATACTTTGAATACTAGTATTCAAAGAACTGTGACTGGCACCCGAACAACGGGGAACTAACATGCATCGAGATTAGAAAATGTTGCATTAATAATGGCTAGGCACTAGCCGAAATCTGGATTTGCGTAATAAAACCTAAAAAAAGGACAACTGATTGCTGCGCTCTATAATTTGTAAATCACATAACATTTTCCCTAAAGTATGGGGCCCCTTCACACCCACACCAACGTGGTGACCAAACCAAAAGTTCTACTGTCACCTCCGTATAACATGTTAGTTTACAAATAATGAGTCACAAGATGCCGGCTGTGATCTTATCAATGCGTCTGGGTAGGATTACTCATTGACATCGTCCATCAGGAGACAGAAAGTGGACGAAAGCGATCGAAGGGTGGCGGTTTATAAGGGAAAAGGGAAAAAAGTGCCAAGGCAAGCGCCAAGGGAAAAAAAACCTCTGGGAAAGTAGGACGGTTTAGTAAGGGCAGTAGCGGCTCGCTAGCTGCGACAGTGCATGGAAGGTGTGGTTATGTTAGTGCGAGGTATCGTGCATCGATACCTTTGTCGTTGCGGGTGCTCGTTGTAGGACTTGCTGCAGGTGCTGCGTCCCTGTAACAGTTCAAGGTCGTTATTCATTAGCGGGCGATCGGTCATAGATCAGCTCACAGTGTAAGGGGTGTGTGTGGCTGGTTTGCGTGCTGTGTGCAGTACAGTTTCTCTGCGATTGCCTGTTTTTCGGCGGGTCGAGCATCTGGGGTAGCCAGTAGTAGTTGTGTTGCAGGGGCTCGCCCGAACTGTCGCGTTAGCGTGCTATGGACCATAGATGCTTAGTTTCTTGCTAGTGGTGTCTTTGGTCTATTATGTTTCCATCTATGGTTGTGGTCGTAGTTACCCAGAGAAAGGATAAACGGGTTATGCGAGTGTCTCGTGTTTCTGTACAGTCGTGCGGAGAGTTTTTGGAATACCTGCAAGATGTTACCTAGCCGATATTCCCGGTGAAGATCCGCGGTGCGTGTGTAGCGCGGAGCGTTTCTTATGATTCTGAGTACGGGCAGGCGTGTGGGCGCAGCGTATCCCCAGACAGGGGCGGCGTACGTCATCACATAACAGTCGCTGAGTGCATCCACTTTCCTAATGGAAGGTAACCGCAGACAATGTTCAGTTACGAACAGCAATAAAAGCAATAGTGAAGGAGAAGGAGAATACTATCGTTTAACGTCTCGTCGATAACGAGGTCATTAGAGACAGAGCACAGGCTAGGATTAGGGAAGTATGGGGAATGAAATCGGCAGTGCCGTTTCAAAGGAACGATCCTGGCATTTTTTTTTTTGTGTTAATCTCATTTTGTTCGATAGTGTTCGTTGCATTTATTCGGGGCGGACGTCCCTTGACAACCGTTCAAGTTCATCGATGATCCATTCACGCAGTTTTTTTTTTTTTTTTTGTTGCAGAGTGTAGTTACCCCTCTGACCGAACACGCTGAGCTACCGTGCCGGCGGCATTTGCCTGAAACGATTTAGGGAAAACACGGAAAACCTAAATCAGGATGATCGGACGCGAGTTTGAACCGTCGTCCTCCATAATGCGAATCGAGTGTGCTAACGACTACTGCATCTCGCTCGGTAGTGATACTGCAGATGATATTGACGGTAAGTATTGCATACGGCATTGATCTCCCGGTTGAAAAGGTTTCGAAAGAAATATGCTAGCAGAAGAAACGTACTTCCGGGTCTGGAGCGAGAATGAGAATATTTAATATTTGCTTTTCGCGGGTTATTAACGAACCTCGGTTGCCGTCTGAAAACACGTCTCTGAAATCGAAGAAAACAGGGGTAGCATAGGGTGAGCTATGGGAACGAATAACTCCTTGTGCTTTGTCCCACAGTGGGTTTAAGCTCCTTCATGCAGGGGAGTAAGAGGCAGCAAGGGGCTTTGTGCGTAGGTACATAATCGCTGATCTCTATCTGATACTCACTCAAGGGATTTAATCCACTTTTGGTGTTTAACATGTCGAGAAACTACTGACATAGGTCCTTAATTTTCCTACCTTACTCAGATCCTAAATACTTGCGTAGGTTTTGGGTTCTCTTCCAGACTATCGCTACATCCAATTCCCACGCCATATTTTCTGTACTAGAGCCTCGTCTAATTTCCTCATACCGACAAAAGATCATTTTAGGCCCCTGACGAAATTTGAAGAAAAATTGTTATCAATCCAATTAATTACTAACACAAATGTTCTAATGAAAGTTGAGATAACTAAATTATAGGTTGGCATAGAAGTTATCTGAGCATCGTAAAGAGTAGAATATACAAAAAAAATACAACAATGTAGAAACAACGTTTCGGACATGGTAACTTATTTTTTGCATAATGATGTGTTTAAGTTCGTAAAAATTTTGTTTTGCTTCTTGGTATTTCGGTTGCTATGGGTTTGTTGTTACATTTTACTTGTAGTTTACTGATCCTATTTGAGTTTACATATTGTCATTTTGTCATTCGGACATAACGAGTGGAGCTGTGGCCTCTAGAAAATTAGATACCAAGTGAAGAAATCGGAACATATCCGACTATTACTTCCGTTTGAGTTCAATAAAGGGGTGGGTGAAAGCAGCAGGGGGAGTCACAAACGTTTGCTCCAGGTATGGGGATAGTGCCATTGTCATGGCAAGAAAATGGTTTTCTCGTTTTACGGAGGGTCGTTTTGACGTTAGTGACCCTCCTCGTTCAGGAAGACCTTTGGGGTTTGATGAAGATCGTCTAAACTCATTGATCCACAACGATTCACGTCATTGTGCTCGAGAACTGGCAGATGTGGCGAACTGCGATCATTCCCCTATCATAGAGAACGTTAAAAAAAAAAGTGTATGGGTATCACATGCTCTAAGCCAAAACATAAAAATAAACGGGTGGCAATGCGTGCAACTCTGCTTGTCCGTCATCAATTGGCTCATGAACAACCCCGATTATTCGTCACTGTTGCCGAAAAATTGTGCCTTTACGCTATCACAAGGAAAAGTGGGATGGTTGAGCCAAAACGAAGCAGCAACTCCCCGGGCGAAAACCTACGCTCGTCCGTAAAAGATAATGTCATGCATCTGGTGGAACAGTGACGGTATAGTGTACGACGAATTGCTCCCTCAAGATGTAGCCCTCACTGCTGACATTTACTGTCAACAACTCAGACTTTTGCGATGTAATCCAAGAAAAAGACCAGGAAGACTGCGTGGAGTGTTGCTACTCCACAATAACGGCCGCCCGCATTCTGCTAGACTGACAAAAAACGTTATGAGTTGGGCTTGGAAGTCATTCCGCACCCACCTTATTCACTTGAGCTTGCGACCCAGACTTTAAGCGGAACTTCCTTTCCGGATGAAAATGCGTTCCGAATATGGCTCTAAGAGCTCTTCGCCTCAAAACCACGTAATCTGTACAGTCGTAGAATCTAAAAGTTACCCCAGCGTTGGTAAACTGTCGTAAATTATGAAGAAGGATATATTATTTATGACTTTTATGTGTATCCTTAGTGTTTAATAAACTTACGAAAATCCGCTAGGAACTTACCCACAAGTCTAATAGATACAGTTCTGACAGTTTTCCAGGAGCGACGTTCTTATAAATAACTCCCTTCACTCTTACTTGAATATTGTTACCAGCTGCATACCCCCTTTCCTCCAAGTTTAATGAACCCTATTTACAGATACTCTGATTTTCATTAAACTAACCCTCATCCAATGCATCGAAAAGACTGCTGAAATCCAAGAGTGCACAAACTGGCTAGTTACTCAGAAGGCAACGAACAAAAGGCAAACCTTTGTTTTCCTTTTCATGTATGTCATTCATATTATACTTCTACTTAACTAGTCGTAAATTTTCCCGGTGCTGAGTCCTTTGCTCTCTGTTTCTTGCTTGCAACAGTTAAAGCATTTAATCTGCCCACCCTTCATCTCATTAGGAAGATCCACCCTATTTTCGGTGGGGACCCTTTGACTAACATCCTTCCTTCCGTCATCAACATAACCCAAGCCCCAAATACAGAAAACGATATAGAGCGTGGGAATCTTGGTAAAAGACTCCAAAAGTGCGTGCTGCCGTTCCTCTAACCCTAAAACACTTAGAATGTGTTGTACAATTTGTTTCATTGCATCCGAAACACAAAGCCACCACACTCCCTTTCACCCCATTCAAAAATGGCTCTAAGGACTATGGGACTTAACATCGGAGGTCATCAGTAC
This sequence comes from Schistocerca americana, assembly GCF_021461395.2. Classification (NCBI taxonomy): domain Eukaryota; kingdom Metazoa; phylum Arthropoda; class Insecta; order Orthoptera; family Acrididae; genus Schistocerca; species Schistocerca americana. The sequence continues at coordinate 477,622,402 of NC_060125.1, read as the reverse complement.
CCTAGACTTAGAACTACTTAAACCTAATTAATCTAAGGACATCACACACACATCCATGCCCGAGGCAGGATTCGAACCTGCCACCGTAGCAGAAGCGCGGTTCAGGACTGAAGCGCCTAGAACCGCTCGGCCACTAACCCCGGTCAGCTGGTAATCCGATACTATCTTGTTCCCTACGATACCTCTCGTAAATTAATACACGGAGTGCTCTAGCTGTGATTAGCTCCTCTACCATATTCTTACGAAACTGGGTAAAATTAGAACATTGAATAATATCCTTCTGTACTAATAGCAATAAACTGCTTTTATCTTAAGCACTAATACACATAACTAATGATGATCAGGAATATCCAATACTTCACCTTTACTCCGCAGTTCTACCATCACATATAATAGCTGCAACGCTTGTGTAAATGAACTAACTGCTCAGTATGCTTATTCGCACAAGTTCCCCAATAGCTTGGGAAGTTTTAAAAATAAGATTACTTAGTAAGTTAACCTTTCGCCACGATTCTACCAAATTTCTTCAAAACTTCCTCATTAGCTCCGGTTTAATGGTCCAAACTTATCTATAGGAGAGATTTGTTTCTACAAACAACTCTCTCCGAACATGAAATGCAGCGGTACAACAGAACTTACCTTCCCCAGATTCAGTGGCAGGCTTAGGGTCAGTTTATCCAGAATATCCTTTAACTGTGATATTAATCCATTGCTGTTTCCTTTACATCATTTGAAACCTCTAATTTGTAATTAATGGACTACTTCTTCCTCTTTCCCCATAAGATTTGTTATGTACATTTCTTACTCACTTGCCAGAACACAAAACGTCAAACAGTATCCTCTTCCAATGCTGTTGACCTGTATAAAAATATCCAGAGAAACCATACTCCGCGTGGCCGAACGGCTCTAGGCGCTACAGTCTGGAACCGCGAGACCGCTACGGTCGCACGTTAGAATCCTGCCTGGGGTATGGATGTGTGTCATGTCCTTAGGTTAGTTAGGTTTAAGTAGTTCTAAGTTCTAGGGGACTGATGACCTCAGAAGTTAAGTCCCATAGTGCTCAGAACCATTTGAGCCAAACCATACTCCGCCACCAATTGAGCCCCAATTATTCCTTCTAACCTTGGGGTGGTCAACAAGACACAGTATCAAAATATCAGAAACGTATTAGGGAGAAACGGCGTGGTTCGTTGGACTAATTTACATATAGGTTGGACATCTTACTACACATTTAATTTCAGACAGACAAATGGCATTAAACTGAAGACTATCTTGATTAACAAATTTCTGCTTTCTCACAAGGGAACCTCCCCATCGCACCCCCCTCAGATTTAGTTATAAGTTGGCACAGTGGGTAGGCCTTGAAAAACTGAACACAGATCAATTGAGAAAACAGGAAGAAGTTGTGTGGAACTGTGAAATAATAAGCAAAATATACAAACTGAGTAGTTCATGGGAAGATATGCAACGTCAAGGACACTGGGAACGCAGGAGCGCTGTGGTCTCGTGGTAACGTGAGCAGCTGCGGAGCGAAAGGTCCATGGTTCAAATCTTCCATCGAGTGAAAAGTTCAATTTTTTATTTTCAGTGTATGTGACAAATTCTTATGTTTTCATCACTTCTTTGGGAGTGATTATCACATCCATAAGCAAACCTAAATCGAGCAAGGTAGAAGAATCTTTTTACCCATTCGCCAAGTGTACAAGTTAGGTGGGTCGCCAACATATTCCTGTCATGTGACGCGCATGCCGTCACCAGTGTCGTATAGAATATATCAGACGTGTTTTCCTGCGGAGGAATCGGTTGACCTATGTTCATGCGATCAAATGTTTTCGGTTCCCATTGGAGAGGCACGTCCTTTCGTCTACTAATCGCACAGTTTTGCGGTGCGGCCGCAAAACACAGACACTAAACTTATTACAGTGAACAGAGACGTCAATGAACGAACGGACAGATAATAACTATGCAAAAATAAAGAAAGTAAAAGTTTCACTCGAGGGAACACTTGAACCAAGGACCTCTCCTTCTGCAGCTGCTCACGCTACCACGGGACCACGGCGCTCCTGAGCTCACGTTCTCCATGATGTTGCCTATGTGGCCCATGGACTACTCAGTTTGTATATTTTGCTTATTTTTTCACAGTTCCACACAACTTCTTCCTGTTTTCTCAATTGATCTGTGTTCAGTTTATCAAGGCCTATCCACAGTGCCAACTTATAACTAAATCTGAGGGGGGTGCGATGGGGAGGTTCCCTTGTCAGCATTAGAATGCAATCATTTAACTGGTATACAACACCCAAACACAAGCTTATTTAAGCTTTCTATTAGTTAACATGTTATAATTTGAACATTTAGCACAATGTTCCATTAAATTTCGGACGTGTAGCCGGATAAACTCAGTTTCTTCACTAACTTTGTATTTCGGCATTATATCGTTCAGCCATCTTCAGAGTAGTGCTCCCGGACCGCACTATGCGCATGCGGCTATAGATACACAGGCGCGTGAGACGTTGACCGGCGACCAAGAAGTGCAATGCGCATGAATTATATCTGTGGTTGTATCACTCTAAGCTGCCCTGTCGTGATGTCTTTACAAATTTATTACAGAGAGCGCCGGATTCTTTGAGTTATACAAACTGAAGCCGCTATCTTTAGCAATGAAATTCGTCACCAAGCGAGTTTCAGTTGCCTCTTTCACCACCGAGTACGAGAAAGATGACGCAAACGCTAAAATTTCGACGTTTTATTACAACATTCGAGAGTGAACAGTGTCAATAAAATCCTCTACAATGGCCTTTTTATTTGGTTGTAAGAGGCGGGTGTTCCTATGGTGTTCCGTACATCTCGCATGGACTATACGAATCGTCTGTCCGATGTATCAAATGCCACATACGCAGGGAATTTCGTGAACCTCAAACTTCTGGAGGATCAGATCATCTTTAACGGGACCCAAGAGTGCTGCTGTCTTCATTACATGACGAAAAATCACTTTTGCTTTGTTCTTGCTGAAGATCCGTCCTATTTGACTATAGGTTTCCTACATCATGGCTGAGTCCATAGGTAAACAGTTGTGCCCAACGACTTTACTCATTTCAAGTACTAGAGGGTACAGTAATCACACGAAATTATGTTTATTTCATATATAGATTTCGGTCACCGTGTAGCCATTTTCAGTGTAGAAATTTAATTTACAAAGTTAAAAACACTTGTATCTGCACATAGTCCCAAGTGGACCAATCGTGCCATGAACTCAGCCTCTGAGCGGAAGAGTCCACTTGTAACTATGTGCATATACAAGTGTTTTTAACTTTGTAAATTAAATTTCTGCACTGAAGATGGCCGACAGTGACCGAAATACACGTATAAAATAAACATCATAGCGACTGATTGCTGTACCTTTTGCTACATCCCACATATGGCAGAAAACCATGGATTCAAATCATTCTGTGTTCTCTTTGTCTTCTTCTGCTTTGCTTATGGCAATCTGTGGTTTCGTTCGTAGCGCCTCACGCAGTTGCTTTTGGGAACACCCGTTGGCTTCTCAAATTCTGTTTAGCTGTAGGAGCTAGTCCTGCAGATTGCTCCTCATCAGCAAAGACGTTTGCTGTGTGAACCAAAGTTCTGAGAACACTCGTCGTCTGAGAAGAATGGTGGCAGCTGTGCGGCTGCACATCCGAAATTTAATGGAGCCGTCATTGCACCGCAAAAACATGAAGATGCACATTAAGCACAATGATCAACAATTCTGTGAAACTTCTTCTTAAATACAGCTATTATAATATTCAAAAGCGAGAAATTTGTAGGAAATCAAACAATTCAAAAAATATCAAACATGCTCCGACATCTCCTCTATTGGCTTCACATAAATATGAACAACTTCTGACCACAGCCGTAAACGGTGTACCGCAAACGACGTTGATAAAACTTTCAATACGATTCATTTCCCTTAATATAATTCGATCAGCAACCCATCTCTAATAAACGCAAGGAATGTAGCCACTTAGATGGTAACCTGTTGTTAACCATCTATTGTTAATACCATACACCAGTAATCTAAATTTTCTATTCCTATTATTTTTCGCAGCAGGCGACACGGCTAATATCTCCTGTATACATTAGCATTTAAATAACTAAGAACTTATCAGCAAAACCGCACTTCACATGATAGTTTACAAGCTACAGTACAAAGCACGTCCATTTAACACTAAACTTCAGAGGTTACTTTTTTTAAAAAAAGAAAAATATTTTGTTTAATAACCAGAGTATCCACACGTTATTAATACAACACAACTGCGCACGAAGATCACAACACGGTTAGTTAAAATTCATTCGATAATCTGGGGAGGACGTAACAACCGTTCAATCAGAACATGCTATGCAAAATTACAACGATGCGCATATCACTGTTGTCACCTAAGATATGTCCAGGAAGGAAATCGAGAATCTCCGGATAAAAATCCGTACTAAAGGTAGTATGCACACATCAAGCTTTTAGCGACTGCAGTCGACGTCCATTGTTCTGAATAGAGTTCAAGACAATGGTCTCGCATTAAAAAAGCAGAGTACAATAGCAGTTCAATAATTTGTGATTTGTAACCAAAAAAAAATGTTCAAATGTGTGTGAAATCTTATGTGACTTAACTGCTAAGGTCATCAGTCCCTAAGCTTACACACTACTTAACCTAAATTATCCTAAGGACAAACAAACACACCCATGCCCGAGGAAGGACTCGAACCTCCGCCAGGGCCAGCCGCATAGTCCTCAGACCGCTCGACTAATCCTGCGCGGCGATTTGTAACTGCAGAACACATTACGTGCTCCGTAACACAACAGCCACTTCAAGAACAGGCCACCATAATGTCTTTCTACGGCTCCCATCATTGAGTTAATGTAACATGAGCAAAATTTTGTTCTTTCCATATAGTTGTTACTCTCATTAACTCCAGTATGACATTGCTTGAATTTCCACCCTGAGAACAAAGTTGCCTAGTGGCCTGCAGCAAGACTGCCTCTTTTCATAAAACCACGACCACTACCTTTAGTCTACAGTACACAGGCGAAGCTCCAAGAGACTCGCATGCCCGATGTTCTCCACCAACTCCGGGTAAATGATGCGGTGCGCACCTTCGTCACGACTACACACAGAGGCGACAAAAATCTTGGGATACCTCATAATTTCGTGTCGGACCACCATTTTCCCGACTTAGCGCAGCAAATCAACATGGCATGGACTCAACAAGTCGTTGGAAGTCCCCTGCAGAAATATTCCGCCTTGCTGCCTATATAGCCGTCCATATCTGCGAAAGCGTTGCTGGTGCAGGATTTCGTGCACTAGTCGACCTCTGTATTACGTCCATAAATGTTCTATGGCATTAATGTAGGGCGACCTGGGTGGCAATACCATTCGCTCGGATCGTCCAGAATTTTTTTTCAAACTAATTGATATTATTTGTGGGCCTGTGACATGACGCATTGTCACTCATAACAATTCCATTGTTTGGTTGCAAATTGTCTCCCAGTAGCCGAGCATAACCATTTCCAGTCGATGGTCGGTCCGTCTAAATACATTCCACAACATTATGGAGCTTGCACAGTGCTTGTTGACAAGTTGGGTCTTCGGCTTCGTGGGGTCTGCGCCCTACCATCAGCTCTTACCAACTAAACCACGGCTTTCCAGCCGTCAGGGGTCCAATCGATAAGTTCACGAGCCCAGGAGAGGCGCTGCAGGCGATGTCGCGCTGTTTGCAAAGCAACTCGCGTCGATCGTCTGCTACCATAGCCTGTTAACGACAAATGTGGCCGCACTGTCATTCGTCGTACATCCCAGACTGATTTCCGCAATTATTTTACACATTGTTTGCTTGTCCGTCAGCACTGACAGTTCCACGCAAACACGGCTGCCTTCGGTCGCTGAGTGAAGGACGTCGACCACCGTGTTGTCCGTGGGGATAGTTAAACGCCTGAAATTTGGTATCCTCGGCACACTCTTGACATTTTGGATTACGGAATACTGAATCCCGCAACGATTTCCGAAACTGAATTCCGTATGCGTCCTAGCTCCAACTGCAGTTACACGTTTAGTATCGCTGAACTCCCTTCGTGCGGCCATACTCACATCGGAAATCCTTTCATATGATTCACCTGAATACAAATGAGATCTCCACCGTTGCCCTGTGTATGTGATATTACCGGGATCTGTATATGTGCTATCCCACGATGTTTGTTACCTCAGGGTAGAACCAGAGGCAGACTATAAAAGTTTCGATCTGCATACAGTGACAGCAGAAACTACTGTCTGGTTTTGAACCGGCTGTCGCTGACAAAGGGGCAGCGTCTTTTTACAGTCAGTGTTGTTAGGCTGTGTTGAGTGACTGCAGGCGGTACACCTTTCCTTGAAGACATGCTGGACACTCCACGTAGATATTCACTCAAATGGGGCATCTTCATTCACGATGCTTCGAGGCACGACAAATGTTTTCTGCCATTCTGTCACTCTTCACACCGACACATCAGTGTACAGATTTCATACGACCGATTGGAAAGTACACACCACTTCACTCCCATCACGCAAGCCAGCATCGTATGGTCACGTAGCCAAATAGCATCAATTCTAAGCCATTTACAGAAATGTGTCTGAAATCTTATGTGACTTAACTGCTAAGGTCATCAGTCCCTAAGCTTACGCACTACTTAACCTAAATTATCCTAAGGACAAACACACACACCCATGCCCGAGGGAGGACTCGAACCTCCGCCGGGATCAGCCGCACAGTCCATGACTGCAGCGCCTTAGATCGCTCGGCTAATCCCGCGCGGGTAAGCCATTTACAGCCTTCAATAGAGACCACTGAAGTCTTTGGAGGCAATGCCAGATATTTTTCCCGCCGAGCTTACAAACACGGTATTCAGACAGAAACGATATCTATCATACGTATTACACGACACGATGTGACCTGAGAAAAACAGGCGTCGTTGACATCAAGGCCATGAATGGTAGAAACCTTGTGCACTCATGATTCGGGTGTTGTTAGTCAGGGCTATTCGTTTGTAGGGATTATTGAATGTCAGATTGTGTTGCGCTAAAAATATTGTGTGTCAGTTTAGTGATGATCAGAATAAGTAAAGAGAGAATTGTCGGAGTACGTTCAGTTTTGCTCAGCTGTTTAAAAATCAAATAACGTGAGAGTTTTTCCAGCACTGTCATTCTTTACATACAAAGGGGAAGTTTCACAGTTTTGACCATATAGAGTCCCTCTTGTACAAAGGGAGTCATTCTCTGATGTCTTAACAGATATGCTATCTCCCTGTACCTTCTTCGTATCTCAGTTTCCTGATGTTCTTTTCCTCGCCTATTCTCCGAAGAACCTTCTCATTCTTTATCTTATCAGCCCATCTAATTTACAATATTCCTCTGTAGCACCATATCTCAAAGGCTTCTATTCTCCTCCGTTCCGTTCGCCTGCTTAGCTGGGTGGTAACGTGATCGCTTCCCACACAAGCGGGCCTGGATTCGATTCCCGGCTGCGTTGTAGATTTTTCTCCACTGGGGGACTGGGTGCTGCGTTGTCTTCATCGTCATCACCGGCGCGCAAGCCGCCCAATGTGGCGTCGGCTGAAATAAGACTTGCACTCGGCGGCCGAATTTCCCCAGCCCGGGCCTCTCGGCCAACGATGCCATACAATCATTTCATTTTCCTCTGTACCGGTTTTCAAACAATCCATGTCTCACTAACATGCGGCGCTGTTGTTCAAACGTTAATTCTCAGAAATTTTGTCCTCTCTTTATAACCTATGTTTGATACTAGCAGACTTCTCTTGCCCAGGAATCCACTTTTTGACGGTGCAAATCTCCTTTTTATGTCCTTGCTCCGTTCGTCAAGAGTTATTTTGTTCCCTACGTAGCATAATTCCTTTACTTCATCTTCTTCGTGATCAATCTCTATATTAAGTTTCTTGCTGTTCTCATTCCCTCTAATTCTCATTGCTTTCGCCTTTCTTCGGTTTATTCTCCACCTATGTTCTGTACCTTTAGGCTGTTCATTCCGTTCAACATATTCTGTTATTCTTCTTCACTGTCATTCAGGATACCAGTGCCATCAGCGAATCTTATCATTGATATCCTTTCACCCTGTATTTTAACGTTACTCTTGAACCTTTCTTTTATATCTGTCATTCCTTCTTCAACGTACAGATTGAATAATGGCGGTGAAAGACTACATACCTGTCTTACAATATTTTTAATCCGGGGACATCATTCCTGGTTTTCCAGGCTTATCGTTCCCTCTTGATTCTTGTACAAAGTGAATATTACCCGTATTTCACCACAGTGCATCCATATTTTTCTCAGAGTTTCGAACATCTTGCAACATATTACAATGCTGAATCCTTTCTCCAAGGCAACAAATCCAATCGACGTGTCTCGATTTTTATTCAGTCGCTCTTCCATTATCAACCGCAAAGTCGGAATTGCCTCCTGGTGCCTTTACCTTTCCTAAACCCAAACTAATCCTCATCTAACACATCATCAATTTTCTTTTCCATTCTTCTGTCCATTATTCTTGTCAGAAACACGAATGCGAGAGCTGTTAAGCTGATTGTGTAATAATTCTCGCTTGTCGGCTCTTGCTATCTTCTGAATTGTGCTGATGATGTTTTTCCATAAGTCTGTTGGTATATCACCAGTCCCATATATTCTACGCGCCAGCGTGAATAGTCGTTTTGTTGCCACTTTCCCCATGGTTTTAGAAATTCCGATAGGATGTTACACTATGTGATCAAAAGTATCCGGACGCCCCCAAAAACATACGTTTTTCACGTCAGGTGTATTGTGCTGCCACCTACTGTCCGGTACTCAATATCTGCGACCTCAGTAGTCATTAGACATCGTGAGAGAGCAGAATGGGGCGCTCCGCGGAACTCACGGACTTCGAACGAGGTCAGGTGATTGGGTGTCACTTGTGTCATACGTCTGTACGTAAGATTTCCACACACCTAAACATCCCTAGGTCCACTGTTCCGGATGTGACAGTGAAGTGGAAACGTCAACGGACACGTACAGCGCAAAAGCGTACAGGCCGACCTCGTCTGTTGACTAACAGAGACCGCCGACAGTTGAAGAGGTTCAAATGGCTCTGAGCACTATGCAACTTAACTTCTGAGGTCATCAGTCGCCTAGAACTTAGAACTAATTAAACTTAACCAACCTAAGGACATGACACACATCCATGCCCGAGGCAGGATTCGAACCTGCGACCGTAGCGGTCGCTCGGTTCCAGACTGTAGCGCCTAGAACCGCACGGCCACTCCGGCCGGCAGTTGAAGAGGGTCGTAATGTGTAATAGGCAGACATCTATCCAGACCATTACACAGGAATTCCAAACTGCACCAGGATCCACTGCAAGTACTATGACAGTTAGGTGGGAGGTGAGAAAACTTGGATTTCATGGTCGAGCGGCTGCTCATAAGCCACACATCACGCCGGTAAATGCCAAACGACGCCTCGCTTGGTGTAAGGAGCGCAAACATTGGACGACTGAAAAGTGGAAAAACGTTATGTGGAGTGAATAATCACGGTACACAACGTGCCGATGCCATGGCAAGGTGTGAGTGTGGCGAACGCCCGGTGAACGTCATCTGCCGGCGTGTGTAGTGCGTACAGTAAAATTGGGAGGCGGTGATGTTATGTTGTGGTCGTGTTTTTCTTGGAGAGGGCTTGCACCCCTTGTTGTTTTGCGTGGCACTAGCACAGCACAGCCCTAAATTGACGTTTTAAGCACCTTCTTGCTTCCCACTGTTGAAGAGCAATTCGGGGATGGCGATTGCATCTTTCAACACGATCGAGCACCAGTTCATAATGCATGGCCTGTTGCGGAGTGGTTACATGACAATAACATCCCTGTAATGGACTCGCCTCCACAGAGTCCTGACGTGAATCCTATAGAACACATTTGGCATGTTTTGGAACCCCAAATTCGTGCCAGGTCTCACGACCGACATCGAGACCTCTCCTCAGTGCAGCACTCCGTGAAGAATGGGCTGCCATTCCCCGAGAAACCTTCCAGGACCTGACTGAACGTATGCCTGCGAGAGTGTAAGCTGTAATCAAGGTTAAGGATGGGACAAATCCATATTGAATTCCACCATTACCGATGGAGGGCGCCACGAACTTGTAAGTCATTTTCGGCCAGGTGTCCGGATACTTTTGATCACATAGTATATCTGTTCTTTCTGCCTTATTCGATTTTACGTCTTCCAAAGCTCTTTTTCTAAAGGCAAAGTCTATAAATTCAGTCCTTTTTGAAGATCTATGTGAGAAGATAGGTGCTGAACACAGTTGTTTTTTTAGTAATTCACGATTACTTTCAAGGAGTAAAGTACTAAAAAGCATGTTTGAACTGCGGAATGAGGTATTCTGTTTCTTAAAGGAGAAAAACCACTCTCTGACAAACTGTTTCAGCAACGGAGCTTCGCTGCTGAAAATGGCTTCAGAATGGAAATTTTCTACTGAAAATGGCTTACCTCTCTGACGTTTTTGAGAAACTGGATGTTTTTAACACTTAACTTCAAGCTAATAAGGCAACAGTACTATTTTGGAATGAAAAATTAAAGGTGTCCGTAAAAAAAATTAAAGCTTTGGCAAAACCGAATGGAAAATGGCATGCCATATGTGTTTATTATTCTAGTGTCTGTGTTAAGAGGACAAATACAATCCGATATTTCCAATGAAAGTAAAAGCCTTTATCGTCTTGCAGCACTATAAGTTCAGTTCGAAATGTATTTCAGTGACGACTTTGATAAAATTCATTGGGTTGAGAATCCATTCAAAAATGCTCCTGGATCATCATATCTATATATAAAAGAGCAAGGACAACCTCCTGATATCACAGATGAGAAAAATTTGTGAAGTATCTTTGTTGGAGCTTTGGATGCATATTATAATTCCCAACTCTGAGCCAAAATGCAACGAAAATCTTGATTCCTCTTTCGGCAGTATACTTGTGCGAGATTGGCTTTTCACCTTTGCCATCTATGAAGTCGAACTCCCATTAGAAGCTAAACGTAAGCAGAGAACTTCGAGTGACTGTTTCTGCTATTACACCACGTCTTGCGAAACTTTCTTCTCACAAGAAGGTTCATCCATCACACTGAACTTAGCGATTTAAAGTTTTAATACTTTGTTAACTCTTGTTTCTTTCACAGTTTTTGAATTAATGACAATGTGATAAACAGTTTGTTCCCTATTTGTGTTGTAATAAATCATGTAGTTTTGGCTTCTGCTGCTTAAAATCCTTCAAAAATGAATTCTGTAAAGTAGAGAATAAGGTGGAGAAATAGTATTTTTATTAATAAAATACTGTTTGGTGGGGGGGGGGGGGGGCTGATACTATTTTTCCTCATGGAGGTGGGGGCCCAGTGGAAAGACGTACAGTACTGTAGAGAACATTCGCGAACATGGGTACCTTATCAAAATTTTCTCTACGACGTCCTGTCTACAGCGCCTAGAAGCCTGTAATAATAACTGTCAAACACCTTATATTACCAGATAATGGACACAAGCACTTTGAAAACCACTTTCCCATTTATACCGTTTATTTTGTCGCATAGGCATTATAAAATAAAAACACGTGATCCATATCTGTTGAGATACATAAATCAGACAAAGTGGATGACCATAAGAGCTGACGGCCCACGCAACAAATGCACAAGTGGTACGAAACAAATATTTCACATAAAGGAAAATCGCCGAGTTAAATATAATACTAGGCAAGGCTCTTTACAATACGTAATTGTAGGCAATATAGCGCGTTACCAAAATTAACAGAATGGAAACCCACGTTCCATGAAGTGGCGTGAATTTCAAAAGAAAAAAGGGCTAAATCAGGATCAAATCACGAGAAATTGAGCTCGATACGGTTCGAGTATAAATACGCTAAGCTGCTTTTATCGTTATCCCGGTATTTGAAATGGATTCATCTGGATTACCATTATGAAGCACCACGTGGAGTTAACAACATACCGCGCTCTGACATACGATCTATCCAAGAACTTGCAATCAAGTACCGCCTAGCATGTTCCACTCTACTCTGCTTTGAGGGCGCAAGTTCCATGACGTCAAGTGCCACTGGTCGAAGTACTTCCACTTCACAGCATTTGTCACGGCCAGTCTCTGGAGATACTTTGAGCTTTGCAGCGTCCTCGATAGTCGATTTTAACGAGACAGGAGAGCAGCCAGTAGAGTATACAGCAGATTGTCGAGCACATATGACAAAAAAAATTACTCACTTTCGGAATACATCACGCTAATACCGTATAACAAATGCTCTAGCGTTGAGAATAGGCTCAATTCGGCAAGTCCATAAATTCGTTCAACTCTGCCGTAACCAGCGAAGCAACTTATTAATGACTAGTTTCGATAAAGTATTCGAGGGAAACAAATTCTCTGTTGGCTTCCGTCTCGCATTCCTCGACCTACGTTGGTTCAATGATTTTTCTGACATTTCGCCAGCGCGAGTAATTGGAATTATCAAAGCTTCACCCTCTATTGGTGGTGGCGAGCTAGAGTTGAACTCGCGGGAGCAGATTATATGTTCCAGGCGGACCAACGTCCGAGGGCTTTTCCGTGGTCATTACCACTGTGGTTCTCCCCTTCCTATCTGCAATGCACGTTATGGACGGCGATTATCGCTGAAACAACCGGCTTTCAGTTATATCGGTTTTTTTTTCAATCTCAGTTAAACCTGTCTGTTAAAACCACTGAAAATAATCGGTTTCTGAAATAATGGATTTTCGGTTCTTTATTCCTATTCCTCAGGGACTCACACCTAGTGAGTACGTGGCTGGCGACCACGGGGCCCCGAGCTGAGTCCTGGCATTGCTTCCACTTACTTATGCCAGGCTCCTCACTTTTATCTTTCCTATCTGGCCACCCTCGGCCAGCTCTTGTTCTTTTCCGACCCTGACGCTATTAGATTTCGAGGACTAGGGGTCTTTAATTTTCCAACCTATACTCCTCTTGCAGCGTCTGACACGGAGCGGGCGGCTGCAAAAGGCGTCTGTATCCAATGTTAAGGGCGGCTTCCAGAACTGCGGAAGGCAACGGAATACCACCGCAGATTATCTTCCCTGCATAATGCAGTCTCCATTTTATGCAGAAATATGGCTTCCTCTCATGTTAAATCAGTATCCGGAGGTAAAATAGTCCCCCAATCGGATCTCCTGGAGGAGGGGGGGACAACTTAAAAGGAGGTAAAAATGAAAACGAGAATTGGTACCTGGAATATTAGAACTCTGCTACAAGCAGGAAAACTAGAAAACCTTAAAAGAGAGATGGAAAAGAATCATATGGACCTCGTAGGAGTTGATGAGGTAAGATGGAATGGATGGGGAAAGTTACACTCAGATGAATATATATTGTACTACTCAGGAGGAGAAGTAAAAGGAATGAATGGAGTAGAAATGGTTATGAAAAGGAATTGGCTAAATGTGTGGAATATGTGGACCATGCAAATGACCTGGTTGTTGGTCTAAGGCTGAAAGGAGCACAAAAAGATTTACTGATTGTCCATGGGTATATGCCAACTTCTGAACATGATGACCAAATTGTAGAGGAAACGTGCAATGTAATAGAGAGAATAATGTACGAAAACATAAAATGCTACAAAACAGTAATGAGAGACTGGAACGCCACTGTGGGAAAATGGAAAGAGGGAAACATAGTAGGCAGTCATGGTCTTGGGAAGAGAAATGATAGAGGTGAATGGCTAATTGACTTCTGCAGGGAAAGGCAGCTAATAGTGGCAAACACATGGTTCAAGAACCACAAGAGGAGGCTCTACACTTGGAAATCTCCACGGGATAAACACAGAAACCAAATCGATTTTATACTGGTAGAAGAAAGATACAGAAATGGAATCAAGAAGGTGCACACATTACCAGGTGCAGATATTAAAAACGACCACAACTTAGTTATGGCAGAAATAGAAATAAGAATGAAAAAACGGATTAAGGCGACCATGGTGAAGAAGTGGGATCTAGGGAAGATAAGATCCAACAAAGAACAAGTTACAGAAATGCTGTCTCGAGAGTTTGTAAACACATTACAAGACAAAGAACCACCTGATAATGCCAACGAATACTGTAATTTGCTGAAAGAAGGAATCATTAAAGCAGGAAAGCGAAATGTAGGATGTGTAAAAGGGAAAAGGGCAAAACAAACCATGGGTCACACAAGAAATTATATCCAAGATGGAGGAGACAAGAAAATTTAAAAACAAGAACAATGAAGATGCAAGAAAGATGTGCCGAAGGTAAAATAATGAACTGCGAAAAGAAACAGAGCAGACTAGGAAAAAATGGCTAAAAGAGAAATGTGATGCAATTGCAGAACTGGACAGGAAGGGAAGATATGACTTACTATACAACAGAGTGAAGACTTTGACATGAGATCAAAACAGAGCAGGAAGTGCTACTATGGAAATTTTGAGTAAAGACGAAGAGATAAGATACAAAGATCGTGACAATACCCTCCAGAGATGGGAAGAATATCTAAAAGAGCTATATGACACAGATCGCAAAGCAGAAACTCTGGAACTTGAATCACTCAACAGTGTAAGTGATGACGAGAAAGGACCAACCATCATAAAGGAAGAAGTAAAGTCTGCCATAGCTGCAATGAATAATGGCAAAGCGGTAGGTACAGATACGTTACCGGGAAAAATATTAAAATGTTTGAACCAAGATGGAATTAGAGAAATATTGAAGTTATGTAGTAAAATATATGACAGTGGTGAATGGCCTGAGAACTTTCCGACGACAGCAATGATTCCATTACCGAAAAAACAAGGAACCAAGAAATGCAGTGAGCACAGGACAATCAGCCTCATTTCACATGCAGCCAAAGTGATGTTAAGAATAATTAATAAAAGACTTGAAAAAGTAATGGAGGAGAATCTTGGCGAGGAGCAGTTTGGCTTCAGACGGAATACGGGCATCAGAGATACAATAGGGCTCCTACGAATCTTGGGAGAAAGGTTTATTGAAAAAGGAAGAGACCTATTTATGTGCTTCAACGATCTAGAAAAGGCATTTGCCAATGTGGTTTGGTACGAGCTGGCGACTGTAATGAGGGAAAAGAAAGTGGACTGGAAAAGCAGAAGACTTGTAACTCATTATATCTTAATCAAAAAGCATCAGTTAAAGTGAGAGGAGAGAGTACAAACTGGATCAGACTAGGAAAAGGAGTAAAACAAGGATGCTGTCTATCACCTACCCTTTTCAATCTCTACTTGGAAAATATGATTGACCAATGCTCATTAGATAACAAAGGAGTAGAAAATGGAGGAAGAAGAGTAGGGTGTTTGAGGTTTGTTGATGACATGGTCCTTCTAGCCATAGGGGAAAAAGAATTACAGGATTTGGTGGACACCATTCAAGCTAACGGAAAGAATTATGGAATGAAAATTAACACAAAGAAAACAAAAGTATTGGCACTAGGAGGAAATAAAGAAATAAAAATTATGCTGAATGGAGAAATATTAGAACAGGTGAAAAATTTTAAGTATCTT
Source organism: Schistocerca americana (assembly GCF_021461395.2). Classification (NCBI taxonomy): domain Eukaryota; kingdom Metazoa; phylum Arthropoda; class Insecta; order Orthoptera; family Acrididae; genus Schistocerca; species Schistocerca americana. The sequence goes on along the minus strand of NC_060125.1, from coordinate 477,606,838 downwards.
GGAAGCAGGATAGACACCGACTGGAAGTGCACCACAAAAATTAAAACAAGGATAGCAATGGCAAAAGAGGCATTTTATAAGAAAAGGAGAATTTTCTGCAGCGGTCTGGACAGAGAACTCAAGAAGAGACTCATAAAATGTCTTGTATGGAGTGTTCTGTATGGTGCTGAAACATGGACTTTAAGAAAGACAGAGAAAGGCTGGAAGCTTTTGAGATGTGGACATGGCGGAGGATTGAAAGAATGAGTTGGGTGGAGAGAATAAAAAATGAAGAGGTACTGAGAAGAGTGGGAGAAAGAAGACAGTTACAAGATGTAATAAAAAGGAGAAAAAGAAATTGGACTGGGCATATTTTAAGAAAGAATGATGGACTGATAAAAACAGTTTTAGAAGGTTATGTAGAAGGGAAAAGGAAGCGAGTAAGGAAGAGATTTCAGATACTGGATGGTACAACATTCAGCAGCCTTAACAAGCAAGCAATGGATCGCAGAAAATGGAGAGGCAAGGTACATGCTAATACAGCAGAAAACTGATGAAGAAGATGATGATGATTCCCAAAATTTCGTGTAATAACGTAGAAATTGAACACAGATTTGTCTCCCTCATTTTCAGGATACGTAGAATCAAAATACTAAATACAAATTGAAAGAGAACTTAGCAAGTCCACCATTCGCTGTTTTTCTCGAAAAGCGGTAAGTGGCTGATAATACAAAATAAATCACCAGTATTCTCCTATTGCTTCTAATTTTTTGAAACTCTGCTCAAAAATCACGTTTAGTAAAGGATTATGCTTCTGTTTGGGTATTAGAAATATTCAGTACTAAAGGATGCAAACCGTGGTTCAAGAACTTAATTTTTCATGTTAATTGCTTTGTTTTCAAAGGCTACAAGCACATAAAGGCATATTACGTAGGCAAACGCAACTTACAATCTTTTGTGTAAGCCATGAATCAATTGTTAAGTTAAGTTTTCTCCTTGTATGATGTAGCAAGTTTGTTGTGGCTGCTACCATTCGTTAATCTTTTAAAGCAAATTAAACATTGTACATCATCACTGCCGCACTTTGTAAAATACCTCCAGACTAGGGATGGTGCTGTTCTGTAATACAACTTACATCTGACGACGACAGCGGATACTACCGTATACAGTAGACCACATGGGGCAAGTCTCTGACACTGCATGTACACGCATACCGCACAATAGGCAACGCCACATAGTAAAAGGTACATTATTGCCCCATTAGTGTTGTACCAATTCTTGGGCCTTGTGTTTCTTCCTCGCTTCTATCGACGTTGTTATTAAAATAATACTGACCGCTCTTCTCGTTTTATATAATAATGTAATATTTAAAAGCAATGGAAATTGCTCTCATGTACGAGGGTTGACTGAAAAGCAATGCCTCCTCCTTCATAACTCTTCAACAGTTGAGAGCATTGGTATGTGGCGGGTACTGGCTTGTTTCGTAGCCTCTTCTCTACGGCTCCAGTTGTCGGGAAGCCTTAACAGTGAACGGTTGTGTTGTTACAGTATAAAGTATGGAACCCTGCACAGACGGTCGGTCAATGCGATTTAAGCGACGTGCAGTCATTGAATTCTTGGCAGCAGAAGGTGTCACCCCAAAGGAGATTCATCAGAGAATGGAAGCAGTTTATGGTGATTGTGTCGATGTGAGAACTTTGCGTCGTTGGACGATTAAGTTTAAAGATGTTGAGGCGGGAACATCTGACCTGCGAGACGAACAAAGAGTTGGACGTCCTGTGACAGTGCCGGCGGCTGTGTCCGAGTGGTTCTAGGCGCTTCAGTCCGTAACCACGCAGCTGCTACTATCTCAGGTTCGAATCCTGCCTCTGGCGTGGATGTGTGTTCTGTCCTTAGGTTAGTTAGATTTAAGTAAGGTCCATGGGACGGAAGATCTCCCCTTAGTGCGTAGAGCCATTTGAACCATTTTTGAACCTGTGACAGCAACCACCGAGTTTCACAACCAAAATGTTAACAAAAAATTAGTTCAAATGGCTCGGAGCACTATGGGACTTAACATCTGAGGTCATCAGTCCCCTAGAACGTAGAACTACTTAAACCTAACTAACCTAAGGACATCACACACATCCGTGCCCGAGACAGGATTCGAACCTGCGACCGTAGCGGTCGCGCGGTTCCACACTATAGCGCCTAGAACCGCTCGGCCACAAAATGTTAACAGATTGATTTAGGACTATCGTCGTATCACTCAGAGAGAAACTGCAAGCACAATCGGCATTTCACAAGAACGTTTAGGTCACATTATTGCTTTGCTTGGCTATCGGAAGATGCTAACTCCTGAAATTAAAGCGCACAGACTTGAAATTTGCCAGGAACTCCTCTCGCGTTGCGAGAATGAAGGTGACGCATTTCTCCATTCAATCATGGGACATCATTACGCTTTTGATGAAGACGTTGAGAGAACGGTGAGACTGTGGTAGCGGAAACAGAGAGTCGACTTCTTCCGTGACGGCTTCAGAAAACTTGTTCATCGTTGGCGGGAATGTATCCAGTTGGCTGGTGATTATGTGGAAAAGTGAATATTGGTAATTAAAGATCACATTCTAAGGATTATTTCTGTGTTTGATTTATTAAAATATTCCCATACAAACCCAATTAACGAAGGTGGAGGCATTACTTTTCATTCAACCCTCGTATATTACTCATTTCTTAATGTTTATTTAAAAAACCAAATTTGTGAGTACTGCTGCATAGCTACCTGATATTTCCTCTTTTTACCCGGTTTTAGTAGAAACAAAAGCACGTGGTACTAGAGGGAGCTGTTAGAGTCCTAAAACCTGTAAAGGAAGACAGAGATTGGAATACATGCAGCAAATAACTGAGGACATAGCTTGCACAAATACCACTCTGAGATAAAGGGGTTGGCACAGAACAGAAATTAGTAGAGGGGAGCATCAAACTAATCAGAAGACTGATGACCCAAAAAAATGAAAAATAAAACAAAATAAAATAAAAATAGCTTCCCTGATTAAGCGGGTGTGGTAGCTCTTGTCCACAGCGAGAACGACCGTGTTGACGAAGTTTATTTTGTGGTCGGTCTCACACAGCACTTGTTACGCCAACGTCAATTGCTGCACCTCCTCTAATCTACAGTGACGCCCATGTGTGGTGATCATGATGATGACTGATACTTCAATCATTGCAATATATACTTTTCCACGTGTACATCTTGTTCAGCATATTCTCAACATTACAAATAGGTCCCTTTTCTCCTCTGTAGAGTTGAGACTCTCTTTCGGGTTGCAGATGGTTTTTACACCACAGTATACGCTCGAGTCTGCAATCACTCTGGGATTATATGGTACAAAGGACATAACCTATGTGTCACTTCGTCGAGCTTTTGATTCCATGACGTTTCTTATGTAACTGTTGGAGTGCCCACTCCTTCTCAGACTACTTTCTATGGGTTGCACCTCGCGCCTGAGGGGCCGCAGCTCACATATTTGTCTTGCTCACGTTATTGCTTGATTAAGCATACCTCTTTTCTGGCTCTGGTGGTGATTTGACAGTTTGTGCAGGTATCCTTCTTTGGACGGTTTTCGAGCTATGCTATGTCCCAGATTTTCGCCATCCTTCGCGAACACCTCGTCTATAAAGGGTAGCTTTAGGTTCTTTCCTCCCTCCATAGTAAATGTAATGCTGAACTGGACACTGTTCAGGCATCTTAGGAAGTCATCAAAGTGTTCCTCACCATCTGTGGACAACTAAGGTATCGTCGGCACACCTGTACCAAACCTTAGCTTTATACAGTGTCAACTCCAGCGTCTGTGCTTCAGAATGTTACATGAAAAAGTTGGCCACCACTGGACTAAGAGAATTTCCCGTGGCGACGTGTGGCAGCCGTTCGTAGAAGCTGCCACTCCACATGAAATAGCTCGTGGTGAGACATGCATGATAAAGTTTGGTGATTTCTCGCGGGAAAACAGAACCGATGTACTCCAGACAATCACTGAGTGGCACTTAGATAAACAAAGAAATATCATCATAGCTGACAAAGATGTCACTTGATGCAAATTATAGTTTCCTCGGCTTCTCAGTGAAATATCCCGAGTTCTTTATATGCAGGTCGGTCTTTCCCACTTGCGGCTGAAACAGAGAGGCCAGCTGTTTCGCCAGTTTACATGTAGGTGAACCAGCAGCGCTTTGCAATCGATCTTGTGAAACATTATTCTTATGTATCTTTGATAAGCCATAAAACCAAGGTGGTAGAGTTTCTGTGTTGCGTAGGTTCCTCTGTCCGTCCACCGAGAACGACAATGCCTTGATTAACTGATTCGTTTTCTTTGTGATCCGCCGAGTCGGATCTGCGTTTAGTTTCGGTACATGGTCGAACCTAGTAGGTTCGAGATATTCCGCTTGTAATCCTTGGTCTTCATTAAAACGGTCGCATTTCTCTCGTTGAAGGGAAATACCAATATACTCTTGTCGGCATTAAGGCTCTTGATAGCTTGTAATTCTTGTTTTTCCAGGTTCTGAACTGGTAGTTTTGCTCGGTACAGTATCCTGGCGGTTCCAGTGCGTATCTCGTCGGCTCTTTCACAAGGAAGGGTCCGAATGGCAGCTTCGGTATTAGCAATGATATTGTTGTGGCGTAACAAGACAGCTAAGCCACACTGAAGTAGCCGAAAGGCACGCGTTATTTCAAGGAGGCTAGATAGAGGTCTGAAACAGGATACTTATTAATGTTATAAAGAAAAGTATATAGCTACTAGAACACTTAACTTTTATATCTTCATTGGTTTACAACGTTCTTGGTGATACAAGAGAGAGACTATCTTGAGGTACATGCAATGTTACAAATGGCGCCTTGCTAGATTGTAGCCATGGACTTAGCTGAAGGCTATTCTAACTGTCTGCTCGGCTAATGAGCAATGCATGCTAACTATCTGCTCGGCTAATGAGCGATGCCTCGTCCGTGTAGTCGCTAGCAATGTCGTCCGTACAACTGGGGCGAGTGCTATCTCGTATCTCGAGACCTGCCTTGTGGTGGCGCTCGGTCTGCGATCACACAGTGGCGACACGCGGGTCCGACATGTACTAAATGGACCGCGGCCGATTTAAGCTACCACCTAGCAAGTGTGGTGTCTGGCGGTGACACCACAGATATCCTCCATAGGTATAGTTCTGCATGCTTCTGTGAGTAATGCTGTTTATCTTGTCTCTGTAGTTTCGATGCAAGTTGGCATTTAATCGATAGAAAACGTCCAAAAGTTCCTCATCCATTCTTGTCAAGCCTCTCCGCGTTGCGTGGATTTGCTAACGAGGAAAAACTCGTTGCGTTCTGTTATGGATACGAGGGGAGTTAAACGAAAAATGTAAGACTTTTTTCTCTATGCAGGTTGTTTTTTTTTTTTATTCAGGATCCCAATACACCATATTACTCACTACTGTTTTGGAAACAAAACTATTTTTCAACATAATCTCCGTACACTGCGACAGCCAACTTGCTGCGTCATTAGCCTCCCCATCATGTACGTATTACTTCTCCGCGAAGTACATCCTTCATCGGGCCAAACATATGGAAGTCTAAAGGTGCGAGATCCGGGCTGTAGTGAGGATGACGAAGAACTGGCCGATGAAGTTTTGTGAGTTGCTCTCGGGTGCGCAAACTTTTCATCGAGAGAAGCAATTTGTTTGAACTTTTGTTAAGACGAATACATTGCCGTAGTCGCAGCCGTGTGCCGCCGGCCGACACATGGGAGATCGGACAAGTTTGCCCGGCTTCTTGTGATTATGACAGACGCCTCGCCCAACTACTCACCATGCTTTTGTCCACTGTCAGGTCTCCGAAGATACCCTGCAAGCGCCTATGGATATCTGAGATGCTCTGGTTTTCCGTCAAAGAAACTCAATAAGAGTTCTCTGATTGGAGCGCACCTCCGTTACTGACGCCATTTTGAAGTTCATGGATAGCGGCGCTACCTATCGGAACTTTTGAAATATGGGGGCTGAATCGGGAATATTCCACGATGTTCCATAACAAATTGCGCATTTTTTCAACCGAAGTTGGTGCTTACATTTCAAAAATTTTGGTGTGCTCGATCCGCCCCGGCACCACGACAGAAGGACAAGAGAGCTGAAAGGTAGAGAAATTGACCTTTCTGGAGCACGCGTTGTGTGAGACAGACCAGCCAATGAAACTCGCCGGCACGAAAGCGAAGAGATATCACACCCGCTTGTTCAGGGAAGCTATAGAAACCCAAAAAAGAGAAGTGGGGAAAGAGGAAAACGTCAAGGTACACGTATCCTGGATTCCCGTGCTGCAGCGAATGACCACTGCAAGTAGCAAGGGAAGAGCTACAGCGGTAATGACCATTGAAAAGCCCTTGGACATTGGCGCGCCAGGTACTGAGACAGCAGCAAACAGGCAATTTGTCGAGAAGTGGCCACGAAAGCCTTAACAGTTCTGAGGGTGTTGATTGCTTCATGTCATCCGCTGTTTATGATAATCACAAACATTTTCTGGGGGGTTTACGACAGGGTGATTCAGCGAGCCAGTCGAGTTATGATACGGTTCGAGGGCGCTCGTCAAACCAGTAAAGTATGGTATCCGCAGACAAAAAGGAAAAAAGTCTTTGAACACCTCTGGCCAGAGCTCGATGCCCCCCATCATTGTAAAGAGGAAAAATAGCGACTCGTCAAGTCAAACTACACACCTCCCAGTAATCCAAATAAGTTACCGTACGTTTTCAGTCACCTTTATATGCCTTTTACGAGACACTCGATACCAAATGTCCAGTTCATTCAGTTCACCTCGGAATCTTTGCTGAGATAGCAGCAATTCCTGTCGGTTTTGTAACTGATTGTTATTAAGGTCCTTTCATATTAGTTAATATGTATTTCCTGTTGTTCGCACCCAATCATTAGTGATTTACTTCTGTACTTCGTGTTTGTTACCATTCGGTGGTTCAGAGCTACATTAAAGTATCGATATTTCCAGTAACCATCCAGTCCTAAGCATATTACCTACATTTTGTGCTTACAAATTTCCTTTCTCTCTTTAACCTCTGAATGAATGAATGAGTGAGTCAGTGAATGAGTGAGTGTGCTTGTTGAATCTGTCTTTTCTATGGTGGTAGTATTGCAAGCAGCTGTCTGCTGCGGTAGCAATGATGTAGCCAACCTACATTTTCTCAGTCAAGTCGAAGAAATTTGCACCCCTTCGGTAATCATCCGACAACAGTTAAGTTGGTGGCGGAAAGGAGCCTTCTTGTCTCTTCCGGCTACCTGGGTGATGTTCGTTATAGGGAAAGAGTACACTGATGAGCGAAGATGGTGGTCTGAAGAGCGACTTTCAGCTGGTGAGTGCGTTAACGTCTGAGGTTGTGTAGCTGTAATAACCGAAGTACGCACTTGATTTCCTAGTTCCGTTTCAAGTTCTGTGTTTGAATTCTTATATGTTTCAGAGTCTAGACGCGAGTACATTTTCTATGTTCAGTTTTTCCGGTCCATGCTTTGTGTAACCAGGACAGTGGCGTAGGAAATTCTATCCTCCAGCACAGGTTCAAAATTCAGTTGTCTGACTTCTCTTTTAAGAAGAAAGTGTATGTGAACTTTTTGGTATGTATCTGTTTATTTCTTCTGATTTTCATTTCGTTTCAGTTTTATGACTCTGTACCATTGTTCTTACGACATAGTGGTCATTCACTATGTGTTATTTCAGTACCATCTCGTATAAGTTTTATTCTTAAGTCGGCACGATATTTTATTGCTCTTTGTGTTTACAAAGTTTACATTTGTGTTCTTGAGGTTTTCACGACTCTTACTAACTTTGCTTTGTGGTTGAATATTCACGCATTTGCGGCTGTTTCACTCAAGCGTACCTTAGTTTCATGTGGATGATGACGCAGATGGTTCAAAAGGTTCTGAGCACTATGGGACTTAACATCTATGGTCATCAGTCCCCTAGAACTTAGAACTACTTAAACCTAACTAACCTAAGGACATCACACAACACCCAGTCATCATGGGGCAGAGAAAATCCCTGACCCCGCCGGGAATCGAACCCGGGAACCCGGGCGCGGGAAGCGAGAACGCTACCGCACGACCACGAGCTACGGACTGATGACGCAGATAAATTTCTTTGTGGGAAAGCGTTTCACAGTATTCGTATTCATAATAATTCAGTCGTAGCGATAGGGATGAACCTCTGAGCATTTGGCTTATTGTGATGGGCGAAATTCTTTTTATCTCGATTCTTGAATGAGTGAATCATGTTTCTCTGTGTGAACTTTTCATACCCGCCGAAGAGGTCCTTTTTATTTATCACCGCAATATAGCTCAGCACTCTGTATTATAAGAGTAGGCCTATAAGTGAGTTACACAGTTGAATGACAGGCAATGTCAAATCGTAGTTAAAAATTATTTGTGAATGTTTAATCGTATATTTTTTTCAACAAACTGTGTTAAACAAAACTCTCCTCTTTTGCAAGATTATTTTAATACATCCAACTTGGCGTTTCTGAAGCGCAAAAACAGGCCTTATATTTCTAGATTTCTGTCTAATTGTGTTACTTTCTTTTGTTGACGCTTAAGCTCCTGCTTGCTCTGAATTATTTGATTTATTACGTGTTTCCACGTGATCATTCCATTTATTCATTTGTATTTTTTTATTAACACGTTAGTAATGCTTAGCAATTCAGTGATCAAACCACTTCTTATATTGGAGGTTCCTAATTTTAATTAAACTGGTTGACGACGCAGCAAAATATTGTGGCTCATGGAACTTACAGTAGATAGCAGAGTTTCACATTGGCAAATCACTTGATATCTTGGAAAGTTCGGTTTAATACACGATTAATTTAAGCAACTTCACTCACGGTCCGGTCATAGACACGTCCGAACACGGTAGCTCCTTTCTGTCGTTCTGTCACTTCCGTATGTCGACCCACTAACAGTCCTGATCTCACATATGTGGCAGGCACACACACACAAATCATTTTATAGCTCTGACTTACTAATAAACGTAGGCACCGCCTACAGAATTCCAAAGCGCCCTTTTATAGGGAGTACTAATATTCTCTACAGTAAACGTATTTAATGCATAGCAGGCACTGATCGCGAAATGAGTCTCCAGATCCAATTCCTGTTAATTACTAGCAACAGACAAATTACACTGATCAACAGATTCTTTCAAACTCTAAGTCACCTGACATTCCTTATTGATTCTTAATATTTTTAATCCGCTGGTTTCAAACCGGAAATCGGTTTTGTTCTCCTGGGTCTGGTTTTCATGTAATTCGAATATTTCCATTCCAGTTGACTGCGGTTATAATAATTACTTACATATTTATGTTGCCAACAGGTTCGTGAAATTGTGTATTTATTACTTTCAGATCCAATGTCATTTAGCCACGGTTACGAAGAGACGTCAATGTAACAATCATCCAGACAGTTGCTGTGACATTTGCGTCTATTATACTCTTATACGTCAGACGCAATATAACACCGTTCGTGAGGCAAGACTGTAAAGGATAATTTCCAATTACTCTAGGCAATAAAGACAAAACATGAGCCCCTCACACAGGATGTCGCAACTGTGAGGAAATGCTGCGTGACAGAACGAAAAGAAAGCGTAAGTGTTTACTTTTCGGAATCTCCATGTCCTGATGAGAACCAGTGGACCCCACAAGTGACTGCTACTTTTTATCTTTAATACAAAGGAAACTGGTACGAAAAACAGAGATAAAATATCGTGTCCTAATATCCCCTCAGCAATCAGACTTACTATGCACTCTGATGAGTTACTGCATAGAGTTTTTACGGTATTTCTTCCATCTGCAAGTGAGAGTAGTTACCAAAACCCAGATACAGGTGAACAAAGTGATTTTCACGTGTATTCCTCCAGTCCCTCACTTTCTTATCCTGTCGTCAGTTTAACCAGTCTGAGCTTAATGACCTCGAGCGTAGTGCGTAATTTTGGTCTCCCCTAACCTGCAGCTGAAGCGTTAGGCTCTAAATTACAAGAAAAATGTATGCTGAGTTATATTGTAAAGGTGTCACATTACCGAAAGCGGGATGATGTCTTTCATCTTTTACATAGTAAAATTAGTTTGCTTACTGTCATAATGTCTCAGATCTTCTTCAGGAATTAGGAATTACATTGTACAATACAGGTGATTGGCGTTTTTCAGTCTGGGACCGCGCGACCGCTACGGTCGCAGGTTCGAATCCTGCCTCGGACATGGATGTGTGTGATGTCCTTAGGTTAGTTAGGTTTAAGTACTTCTAAGTTCTAAGGGACTGATGACCTCAGATGTTAAGTCCCATAGTGCTCAGAGCCATTTGAACCATATTTGACTGTTCAAATCGCAGTGTGCGAGCTAATCACTTGTTAAGAAATGTTCTAGAGACTTCATTTCCTTTTTACGTTTGGTCGCTGACTTGTTAAGACGTGCTGTGTAGCACCGCTACAAGTTATATTTTATTTTGTGTCGAAAACCATGTAAATCACCAAGCAAAACGCTTCGGTAAACCGTGTGACGCTAAAAAGTACTTATGCGTGCGCCAGAACTTTTAACTTTTAAGAAATCTCGGCCACACAAAAGCAGCGATTGTTGAACTGATCCATGTATGAGAGAAACATAAAAATCTAAGTTTTGCATTGATTGTATATTTCTTAATGTCTATTAGTTTAACGCCTTTGTTCTTTGAGAATATATTGATGCTTCACTTTACAGAAAATCTCTGCTTATTCTTTTCTTTAAACTCAGATTGATTTTTCAATGTATGTAAGCTTTGTTACAGGTTCGCTCTCCATTCGCGCTATCTCGATTGTATTCGGGAGGACATTAATGTGTTCGATAGCCAAACTGATAACTGTTTACAAAATTTCACTGTTTTGCATTCATTTCCATTTTTCTTAATATTCAAATAGGTCCCTTAGGTATTTTCATCGAAGATTCTGATTGCGTGAAGGCAATCCGGGTCAAAGGTCAGTCAAGAAACCACCTTCGCGTAATCAAACCTTACGTCTCCTGAACACAATCGAGAACCGATACATCAGTGATCATACATTAATTTTTCTCTCTTTCCAAGTCGCATCAAAACCGGCAAAACAGAACTGCCGTGAGTACGCAATCTAGTGTTATAGGTTGCATTCTTTATCTTGTCGGCAAAAATTGCAAGACATTATCATCGTTACTGTTATATTTAATTAAATGTGTGTGAATATCAAAATCTATAACACTAGAACATCAGGCTGCTTACCACTCAGAGACTAAGTCCAGCGATACCACACAACCCGAAATTTTCTAAGTCTTTTCACTTCCTAGCTGCCTAAAGGCAAACTGTCCGCTTTAGAGTCTCAATCCGAACTGTTCACTTTGGTGTCTCCAGCGGAACTGTACTCTTTGGTATCTAGACCAGAACTGTCCCTCTCCGTCCGTCTCCGGCCGCGTTTTCCAGCGCGTCGATCATTGTCACTCAATTGACTAGGGCAGTTCCCTTTCCTCAAGCCGTCCATTGATTGGCTACAGGTTATTCTACATTATTTTTAAATTTTAACATATTTAAATAATCAAAGGTTCACCGTTCTAGATAAAGTAACAATAATATCCATTATTAAAATCTTTTACATAAAACCAATACAATTTCCTTCGTAGCTTTGAATGCCACGGCCAAAAGCGTTGCACCAATGTGCTTTCTGATAAATAAATAAAGAAGAAAAGTAACTATTATACATTAAACTTTACAACAAATATTCTGTTACCTAATGATTCAATAAGGTCTCATGCTGTCATCGTTCAATGTGTTTTGTGTGGAGGAAATGATGATCTGATGCTTAACTGTAAATACTGATAATTTAAATTTACCGTATCTTTTAAACAAATGAAGTTACGGAGTTGATATTTACAACTTTGTCATTTTAATGATGTGCTTCTTTAGGAAATGTTGATCGTTAAGCTCGACCAAAGAGTTCAGATTTCAGCATTCAGGTCTTTGTTATAAAACTTGTTAATTTCACTTTAACAGTAAATCCTAAACTATTATAGATATGGTCAATATTCATTGGAGTTGCCACGAAAATTTATGGAGGATGGCAGATTATAATTACTGTGGCTTGATTCCCAGCATTACTACAGAATTAAATAGTTTTCATAAATATTTCCCTTTATGGCCGATCTCAGGTCCGCCATATTTAACAATGCTATGTCTCCCTGGCCACAAACGAGCTCTACTGGGTTTCCCTATGACGTAGGTTCTCGTGTGTCTCACTCGCACACTACAGCGCTTAGGCCTCAATAGACAATAGACGCCTGTGAGTTTCCCCATCTCGTGGTGAATCTGCGCCCTTTGTGGCACGCGGTTCTGGGCGAAATGGTTCGTTTCACAATTGCTGTAGGCTGACTCTTTCAGCCATATATTTAAATGAGAACGCAATGCTCGTTAACTCACAAGTGTGCTCTATTGCATAATGTAAATCTCTATGCACCTGTTCCAGTTGGTCGTTCCATGCATTTATGAGAAGAGCATAATGATAGGATGACTGATTAATCTACAAAAATACCAGGAACACAACTGGACAATGAGTGTGGACCTCAATATGGTTAATTTGATGCTAGGCCAACACAGAGGATTTGCAAATTATCCCTGCTTTCTTAGCATGTCGGACAGCCGAGCACGAGGTATGCGCTGGAAGAAGGAGTGGTTTATACGTGATACTCTGCGTGCTGTACGAATTGATACGCCTCCATGGTCTATGGGTCCACAATCATCAGTGTAGATGCGCATTTACGTTCGACTTCCAGCGGGTGTCCAAAATTAGCGAGTACCGGAGGACATGTACGGGAACCGCGGATAGGTGGTGGTGTTGGATGGGGAAGTGGGTCGACGGTGGAGGGTGCCGAGATGCTCCACGTGTTTGGGATGAATACTGTGTCCGGGTGACGCAGTGGTTAACGAAACTACCTACTAAGCGCCGGCACGGTAGCTCAGTGCATTCGGATAGAAAGTTTGGGTGCTTTCTAACAAAAACACTGAGTGTAGTATTAAATGATGAAGTTTAAGGGCTGTCATACAACGGCCACCCTGAGCAAACACCGAGAAAAAAGTGACGAACAAAACGAAACAGGAGGAAAAAAAAGCAAGCTGGAGGTCTCGGCTTCGAGTCCTGGTCGGGTACACATTTCCACTCCTCGTTGCTGACTCTATATTAAGTCCCAGTGCAGTTGATATGGTCAGTTCCTTCCCTTTCCTGTCCTTTCTCCTCCCCCCCCCCCCCTCCGTCATCAATTTACATATTTCTGCATGTTGTCAATGGTCAAATTGTCAGTCGAAAATACAACATACGGTCAGCTTTATCCCTTCAGAAGGTCAAACCAAGGGTGTTGAGGGAACGGCGCATTCGGACACTTGTACATAGGGAAGAATTTATTACGAAGATGAACATCAAGGAAATGGCTGTATGGTTGTCATGCAAGGCGGTAACGGAAAACTTCTTGGTGATAAAAAATCTGTGGACATGAAAGTCTTGTAGCCCCTATTTCTTCAGCATTTCATGTCCTGAGATGTAACATGAGTTTTAAATTCCATTTGCTACGTCGTAATCTCTATAAATTCTCTGACAACTTAGACGTTAGTGATGAGCCAGGTGAACACTTAGACCAGAGCCGCATGGCTGTGGGAGATAGGACAAATTAAATGAGATATCTCTGAAGTAGTCCACAAACGGAAAAGTCTGAAACGAAAGTTCTTGCTCCAATAGAATGTGTTGGATACAAGTTATTTTTGTCTAACTGTAAACTTCTTCCAATTTGTACCACTGAATAGGTTCAGACTGTTCAAATGGTTCAAATGGCTCTGAGCACTATGCGACTTAACTTCTGAGGTCATCAGTCGCCTAGAACTTAGAACTAATTAAACCTAACTAACCTAAGGACGTCACACACATCCATGCCCAGGCAGGATTCGAACCTGCGACCGTAGCGGTCGCTCGGCTCCAGACTGTAGCGCCCAGAACCACACGGCCACTTCGGCCGTTTAGACTGTGTTTCTATTTAATTTGCACTTCATTTAATATAATTTTTATTACTTAGCCAAGTAAAAGAGGCTTAAATGAAATATTTACCCATCTGCATTATGAAAACACGAAATACTGAAATTTGGCGATTGCAAAATAACTTGAGTTTTCGGAAAAAAACGACCTCCGATATGAGATCTGCACCCTTATATTAGGTAAAAACAACTGCACATAGCATTGCAACAAAAACGTTGTTCTCCACTGTTACTGGCGGAAATTATAGTCGTACGCGCGCCACTTCTAAAATTGTTCAAATGGCTCTGAGCACAATGGGACTCAACATATGAGGTCATCAGTCCCCTAGAACTTAGAACTAGTTAAACCTAACTAACCTAAGGACACCACACACATTCATGCCCGAGGCAGGATTCGAATCTGCGACCGTAGCAGTCACGCGGTTCCGGACTGAAGCGCCTAGAACTGCTCAGCAGTATATTACTATTCTGACATGTAGATAGGTAGTGTAAGAAGTTTGGGATACTGCGGTTAAAGCTATATTAGGTAAAATCGACTGAACGGTTTCATCATTTCGTACCTTAAATCTTTACATAGATATTTTGGTAGAGGATTATATACAGGGTTATTACAAATGATTGAAGCGATTTCACAGCTCTACAATAACTTTATTATCTGAGATGTTTTCACAATGCTTTGCACACACAAACAAAAACTCAAAAAGTTTTTTTAGACATTCACAAATGTTCGATATGTGCCCCTTTAGTGATTCGGCAGACATCAAGCCGATAATCAAGTTCCTCCCACACTCGGCGCAGCATGTCCCCATCAATGAGTTCGAAAGCATCGTTGATGCGAGCTCGTAGTTCTGGCACGTTTCTTGGTAGAGGAGGTTTAAACACTTCAACATTAAGAAAAAATGTTGCTTCATCACTGAAAACAAGTTTCGCACTGAACGCATCCTCTTCCTTGAGCTGTTGCAACCGCGCCGAAAATTCAAAGCGTTTGACTTTGTCATCGGGTGTCAGGGCTTGTAGCAATTGTAAACGGTAAGGCTTCTGCTTTAGCCTTTTCCGTAAGATTTTCCAAACCGTCGGCTGTGGTACGTTTAGCTCCCTGCTTGCTTTATTCGTCGACTTCCGCGGGCTACGCGTGAAACTTGCCCGCACGCGTTCAACCGTTTCTTCGCTCACTGCAGGCCGCCCCGTTGATTTCCCCTTACAGAGGCATCCAGAAGCTTTAAACTGCGCATACCATCGCCGAATGGAGTTAGCAGTTGGTGGATCTTTGTTGAACTTCGTCCTGAAGTGTCGTTGCACTGTTATGACTGACTGATGTGAGTGCATTTCGCCATTTTGTCTCACTGCACTCTCGAGCGCTCTGGCAGCAGACACCTGAAGTGCGGCTTCAACCGAACAAAACTTTATGAGTTTTTCTACGTATCTGTAGTGTGTCGTGACCATATGTCAATGAATGGAGCTACAGTGAATTTATAAAATCGCTTCAATCATTTGTAATAGCCCTGTAGTTTCGGTCCGTATATGGATGTCTTTTTCTGACAACGTATCTCCACGGTCTGAGAAACGGTATTCGACCCTAAACAATGCAAATTTGAGATTCTCCAGATGAGCACTATAGACATTCCAATAAATTTCAATTACACGCTAGGTTTGAACCATCGTGCAGAACATGTGGGAAGGGTGTTTTATTGGCAGAACACATAAAATGCGAGAAATCTACGAAATAGACCGCCAACATTACGCCTGTCCATCTTCTTCTGGGAATTATGGGAGCCTTGCCGGGAAGGATAGATAGAGGCCATCAAAGAAGATCAAACAAGGATATCTTGGTTTTGTATTATCGCGAAATAAGGAAGAGTGTGTCAGCGACTTGGGCGTCTTAACAGTTACAAGAAAGGCATTTTTGCTGCGGGGAGATCTTTTCACGAATTTTCGGTCACCAACATTCTCCACCGAATGCGAAAATATTTTGTTATCTCCAATCTACATTGGAGGAACTGATCATCTTTATAAAATAAATCAGCTGTTCATTCTTCCTATTTGCTATTCCTCATTGTAACGATCTATCAATAGTTTCAGTGTGGTTCTATGAACCCTCTACTAAACATTCAAGTGTGAATTACGGAGTACATGGGTACTTGTGGGGTATCCAACTCGAAATGTTTGTGCACTTCCATCCGCACTGTTCGATTGGAAACTGGTTGAGGTAACCCTTATCCCCCCCCCCCCCCCCCCCACACACACACACACACACCACCACCATTTCTCTGACAGTAGAAATTCCTCTTGATGAGTTTGAAACCAATTGTCGTTCACAAGGATGACAGTCTTCCCCGATCCGTATCAGTTATGGCTTCTCTGCGACGAATGCTGTTTTACATGGTTCCTTGTAGAAACTGCGAACAATGCGCGTTAATACAGCAAGTAAGTCGGACAACTTCTTTCAGGATGGCACGTGAAAACGACAGCCCTTTTCTGTCATTCTGTTATGTTATCATGTCGACACATCTTACGCCACTAACATCACGAAACTGATTGCCACATACTTGTTACCACACTGCCGTGACTTAAGTCAGCGATGGAGACTCACATGACCATCGGATACCATTTCCACATCATTTACATCACTCAAAAGCGATAGTGAGCTCTTTCAGTGGGATGACTAGTACACTGTCTGCTGAATTTACATTTCCATTTATCATATTTCAGACAGCGACTCACAGTATCTATAGAACGAAATCACACAGAACAATGTAAGCACAGATGGGAAAATTCGTCGTACAATAACAGGGTAGCAACTCAATCTGTACACAAAAGAAAGGATTCCAGGAAGAAGAATGTTTTCAGACTGTGTAATGATATAGAGAATGAAGTTAAAGAACAACAACTAGGTTAGTCAATAATTCTGTAAGTTAATCAGAACGGACTCGAGCGGTTTACGTACAAAAGCGCAACTGAAGTCAACTATAGAAAATTAGGTGATTGGTAGATAATAGGTGGCCTACAAACTTACGCAACAACATAACAGACAAGAAATAGATGCTGCAAGAATATATGTCATAGATGCAGAACTTGGATGAAAGACAATGAAGAACTGTTGACTGAATAAAATGTCAAAGAGAAAGAAAAATCAACTTCGGACGAAGGAAAAAAACCGAACTTGTGTATCAGGAAGACGACATTACACTATATGGGACACAGGAAGCCCCGAACCAGACGTAAAATAGGAAATCTGCAGGGCCTGTTGGAATCAACGTGTAACTTCTTAAATACGAAGGATTAATGCTACAACTGTAACTCTTACACTTCTTGAATGAATACTGAAAAACTCTACGCAAGAGTTATTAACAACAAAATGAGAAAGACAGCTGACGCTCTCCTAATGGAGGAACAAAATGCCTTCAGAAAAGAACGACCATGTGCTGACAATATTACTATTTTGAGACATTCAATTGAAAGACGACGAGAATGTAACTTAGAGACCCACACTGGATTAATAGATTAGCACAAGACTTTAGACAGAATGAACAGGAGCAAGTTTTGTGACAATATGAAAAAAAAAGAAAAAAAAAGAGGGTATTCGCGACGTTTAATACAAGTAATACAAAGTATTCGCGACGTTTAATACAAGTAATAGAAAGTTTGTGTCAACAAACAGAATTTATAGTAAGTCAGGAGAAAATGTGGTTAGTTTAACAAAGATTAATGCCACTACCTATGAGCTGACAGGACATAGCGAACTAAAAAAACTTATTATGCAGATGCGGAACATAGGGCATTAGATAGGTTCCTAAGAGGCCTGCTCCTGATATGTCGAGAAAGATGCGTTCAGTATCCCTGAAGAGCCTAAGTTCTGACGTCAGGGTGGACACAAAGCACAACGAGATGGACACTGCGACAAAAGTATAGAAAATTTTGAACATGGCTGCGTCGTCAGCGACCGTTTACAAAGTAAGATTAACGGCAATAGCGGCCTTCGGTCACAAAAAATTAGTCTTTTGACCTAGGTTTCGGCATTGCTACGAGTACTTTCATCAGAAATATAACTCTCAAATTGGTCTATAACATAATTACATAATTACAGGAGAGAAAAGATTTTTTAAGTATAAATACTAGCTAGTAGTACAAAAAAGAAACAGTACATACATGTTACGTATTAAACTAAAAATCAAGAGATAAAGTTTCGTCATAAAATTGGTAAAATAGAATACATATAAAGGCAAGCCAATATGGACTGCTCACATGCGTCGAGCTACGGTAGCATCAGACTGAGGCGCCTGCGTCAGAAATTCCGGGCAGGTGAACATTAAAATAATAGAAATTTTATCTGACAGCAGCAGGCACGATAATAAATTGTCTGCATGCAAACTGATAAATACAGTTTAAAGGCTGAAAACGCCATTTCAGAAATACGAAGGCAGCTGAATAACTCAACGAGCAGAAAAGAATGATATATCTCGAAACGCAGCTAATATGAAGTTTTAAAAAACAAAAAATTATGAGTCGAGTTAGACAGAAAAACTATTTTGGTAACTGCACGAGCGAACACGAAATCAAATATAAGGTAATGGCTTTGTACCATTGAAGAAGCTTTCATTACGTAACTGCTCATTAAGGATGAGACCAACATTACGAAAATAATGTTTAACAATTTCTAACTCTTCGACGTCGCAAGCTGAAGATGAACAGATAGAGAAAGTGTATGAGGATATTGAAAGGGTAATGCAGTATGTAAATGGGGACGAAAATCTAATATAGTCATGGGCGACTGGAATGCAGTTGTATGGGAAGGAGTAGAAGAAAAGGTTACAGCAGAATATGGCTTGGGACAAGGAATGAAAGAGGAGAAAGACTAATTGAGTTCTGTAACAAGTTTCAGCTAGTAATAGCGAATACCCTGTTCAAGAATCACAAGAGGAGGAGGTATACTTGGAAAAGGCCGGGAGATACGGGAAGATTTCAATTAGATTACATCATGGTTAGACAGAGATTCCGAAATCAGATACTGGATTGTAAGGCGTACCCAGGAGCAGATATAGACTCAGATCACAATATAGTAGTGATGAAGAGTAGACTGAAGTTCAAGACATTAGTCAGGAAGAATCAATACGCAAAGAAGTGGGATACGGAAGTACTAAGGAATGACGAGATACGTTTGAAGTTCTCTAACGCTATGGATACAGCAATAAGGAATAGCGCAGTAGGCAGTACAGTTGAAGAGGAATGGACATCTGTAAAAAGGGCCATCACAGAAGTTGGGAAGGAAAACATAGGTACAAAGAAGGTAGCTGCGAAGAAACCATAGGTAACAGAAGAAGTACTTCAGTTGATTGATGAAAGGAGGAAGTACAAACATGTTCCGGGAAAATCAGGAATACAGAAATACAAGTCGCTGAGGAATGAAATAAATAGGAAGTGCAGGGAAGCTAAGACGAAATGGATGCAGGCAAAATGTGAAGACATCGAAAAGATATGATTGTCGGAAGGACAGACTCAGCCTACAGGAAAGTCAAAACAACCTTTGGTGACATTAAAAGCAACGGTGGTAACATTAAGAGTGCAACGGGAATTCCACTGTTAAATGCAGAGGAGAGAGCAGATAGGTGGAAAGAATACATTGAAAGCCTCTATGAGGGTGAAGATTTGTCTGATGTGATAGAAGAAGAAACAGGAGTCGATTTAGAAGAGATAGGGGATCCAGTATTAGAATCGGAATTTAAAAGAGCTTTGGAGGACTTACGGTCAAATAAGGCAGAAGGGATAGATAACATTCCATCAGAATTTCTAAAGTCATTGGGGGAAGTGGCAACAAAACGACTATTCACGTTGGTGTGTAGAATATATGAGTCTGGCGATATACCATCTGACTTTCGGAAAAGCGTGATCCACACAATTCCGAAGACGGCAAGAGCTGACAAGTGCGAGAATTATCGCACAATCAGCTTAACAGCTCATGCATCGAAGCTGCTTACAAGAATAATATACAGAAGAATGGAAAAGAAAATTGAGAATGCGCTAGGTGACGATCAGTTTGGCTTTAGGAAAAGTAAAGGGACGAGAGAGGCAATTCTGACGATACGGCTAATAATGGAAGCAAGGCTAAAGAAAAATCAAGACACTTTCATAGGATTTGTCGACCTGGAAAAAGCGTTCGACAATATAAAATGGTGCAAGCTGTTCGAGATTCTGAAAAAAGTAGGGGTAAGCTATAGGGAGAGACGGGTCATATACAATATGTACAACAACCAAGAGGGGACGATCAAGATCGAAGTGCTCGCACTAAGAAGGGTGTAAGACAAGGCTGTAGCCTTTCGCCCCTACTCTTCAATCTGTACATCGGGGAAGCAATGATGGAAAATGAAAGAAAGGTTCAAGAGTGGAATTAAAATACAAGGGAAAGCATATCAGTGATACGATTCGCTGATGACATTGCTATCCTGAGTGAAAGTGAAGAAGAATTAAATGATCTGCTGGACGGAATGAACAGTCTAATGAGTACACAGTATGGTTTTAGAGTAAATCGGAGAAAGACGAAGGTAATGAGAAGTAGTAGAAATGAGAACAGCGAGAAACTTAACATCAGGATTGATGGTCACGATGTCAAAGAAGTTAAGAAATTCTGCTACCTAGGCAGTAAAATAACCAATGACGGACGGAGCAAGGAGGACATCAAAAGCAGACTCGCTATGGCAAAAAAGGCATTTGTGGCCAAGAGAAGTCTACTAATATCAAATACCGGCCTTAATTTGAGGAAGAAATTTCTGAGGATGTACGTCTGGAGTACAGCATTGTATGGTAGTGAAACATGGACTGTGGGAAAACCGGAACAGAAGAAAATCGAAGCATTTGAGATGCAGTGCTATAGACGAATGTTGAAAATTAGGTGGACTGATAAAGTAAGGAATGAGAAGGTTCTACGCAGAATCGGAGAGGAAAGGAATATGTGGAAAACACTGATAAGGAGAAGGGACAGGATGATAGGACATCTGCTAAGACATGAGGGAATGACTTCCATGGTACTAGAGGGAGCTGTAGAGGGCAAAACCTGTAGAGGAAGACAGAGATTGAAATACGTCAAGCAAATAATTGAGGACGTAGGTTGCAAGTGCTACTCTGAGATGAAGAGGTTAGCACAGGAAAGGAATTCGTGGCGGGCCGCATCAAACCAGTCAGTTGACTGATGACCCAAAAAAAAAAAACAAAAAAAAAAAAAAAAAATTGTTCGAGAACATCCAATTTAAGGCCTTTCTTCTCAATGTGCAAATTGTTGATATAGTGAACAGCTTTGGGTGCGTGACCTGTCCCACGGTTTTTAGACCTGTAGTTAAAAATCTCATTGCTAGTCATGTTAAAAGGCTATATGCTATAAAAGATGTCCTCAATGAAAGAGCATATTGTCTATATTTTGAGCTCACGAAACTCTTCCATATCAATTTCACTTTTGTCATAGATCAGCAAAAACGCCCTGTGAGTGTATTAGTGTCTCCAGAATCAGTGACTGGTGTTAGAAGTGGACCCGTACTCTAGGACAGAGCACATTGGACTTTAGCTGTACACCATTTGTTTAATTTCAGCATTATGGTAAAAAAAGAACACGAATTTACATGAATTGTGACGTGACAATGCTAGGATAGTTGTCAAGATAGCGCATTACTTTTTGTTTAGCCGAAATAACACTGAACACAACAATCCCAAACGTAAATAGAATGTTCTCTACAAGTTGAAGTTGGCCAATATTACGACAAATCATCAGATTCCGGTTTTATTTCGGTAGTGACTAATCAAGTCTATGGAGGATGGTTAGTTTTTGTGACAAGATTAGCAAACATTTACTCAAGGTTTCTCGAGTTCACAGTGGATGCAAACCAGTGGACCAACAAGTTTACGTCTCTGCTAGTGGCATTTACCTTAGCTGCGATGAACTGTCGGCTGCAGGGCTGCTCTCGCCTTCTGAAATCCTATATAAAAGCTAATCAAAATCTTTACTGATTTTATCAGCAGAAACTGTCCCATGTTTATCGTTAGATGAGAAAAGAACCATTAACTACATGGCTGCTTCGTTTCTCTGCTGTAGAAGCTCAACGACTCTTCAGCTAATTTCTAGCTGAATGTCAGCCAAAGTTAGTGCAGTGTCCACACAAAATTCCTCCTTTGGCGTCGTACTGATCGTGATGCTCCCTGTTCTACTCTTGACGCTGGTTCAGAGTAGAGTCCACGAAGTCTTCGGTCTTGTGTCCTTCGTAGCAAACTGTCCCCCACTGTAAGTAGGCTGTTCAGGTTTTTATATTGGTAACGCCACGTAGCGCTCTTTATGAAAATCACTGGCTGTGCTGTGTGCAGTCTGTGGCTGTTTGGCATTGTTGTAATACTCGCCATTGTAGTGTTGGGCAGCTGGATGTTAACAGCGCGTAGCGTTGCGCAGTTGGAGGTGAGCCGCCAGCAGTGGTGGATGTGGGGAGAGAGATGGCGGAGTTTTGAAATTTGTCATGAACTGCTATATATATTATGACTATTGAGGTAAATACATTGGTTGTTCTCTATCAAAATCTTTCATTTGCTAACTATGCCTATCAGTAGTTAGTGTCTTCAGTACTTTGAATCTTTTATTTAGCTGGCAGTAGTGGCGCTCGCTGTATTGCAGCAGCTTGAGTAACGAAGATTTTTGGTGAGGTAAGTGATTTGTGAAAGGTATAGGTTAATGTTAGTCAGGGCCATACTTTTGTAGGGATTTTTGAAAGTCAGATTGCGTTGCGCTAAAAATATTGTGTCAGTTTAAGCACAGTCGTGTATAATTGTTCAAAGGGGTCGTTTCATATGTCGACACTTAGCCGAGGATACCTCATTGGAATCTTCTGATTTTTTCTTGTAGTTTGTGTAATTAGTGTAGCTATTGTTTATTGCTAGCGCGTAATTGTAGAGAGAATCTCCTTTATAGTTGGAGCCTTTCATTGTTGTACAGTAAAAGAGTTGTGGCATACATGTAGATTTGCACCAAGTATTTCGCTGCTGCGCTTGCAATTAACGAGATATTATTTTCAGTGCTATGTTAATGTGTTCTCTTATTGTTGCTCTTCAAATTGTGTTTTTCTGTGTTATCGTGTGAAATATTGTGGCAATAATGGCGTGTGAAAAACGTAATACTAGGCTCCAAAGTAAACTGAGAAATGACAGTGAAGACGAAAGCAGTGTGTTAGCGCCACCGAGTAATGAATTAACTAATGTTCAAAGTAGTAATTTGGTAATTGTGCATAGGGAAATGGAGCGGGCGGCAAACAATGGTGTAGACAGTGAAACAGGTAGTGAATAGGGAAGCATTATCGATCGATCGGTCGGCAACAGCTCGCCTCAGGAATCCGAAATGACAGAACACAATACTGCAAATACTGTAGACTTAGGTTTTGGGTCCTCACCGTTTTCTGAAATGAGTCAAGACACATTTTCTGCTTGTCAAAATGTGAATGTTGCCGATGAAAATGCACTGCAAAAAAGCATAGAGAAACAGATTCCAGACACTAATACATTATTATTGCAATTAATGCAACAGATGGAACAAAATCAGAGACAAATGGGACAAAATCTTCAAAAGTTAGACACAGTGGAACAACATCATAAAAAGTTAGACACAATGGAACAAAAATCTTCAAAAGTTAGACACCACACTTGAACAAACACGTGAAGATTTAACTACTGAGTTACATAACATTGAATCGAAATGTCAAAAAGTCTGTATGACGTAAAAACACAAATTTGTGAGCATTTTCAATCTATTTTTTCGCGGCATGAAAATGCATTACAGAATCACGAGGCAGCCATAAAAGAACTGCAAACCATTGTTCACGAAAATCATGAGACCTTGCAACCTAAAACTGACTCAGTTGCATCTACCGATACGGTTACGCAACTTGCAAAAACTCAGGAAAACTTAAAGGACACAGTAGATACGATTTCAACACAAATGGACACTCTGAAACTTGGTTCAGAAAAACATACAGAGGAAATAATTTCACTATCGGATAAAGTAGCCAAACTTTCAGATCAGTTCACTAACTTATCTACAAAGGTAGATGATGATCTGAATGACACAAGATCTGTACCCTTCACTGACACTGAAGAGTATGAAGAAATTAGAAAATTCAAACAAAATCAAAATCACATAAATACACAGTACAAAAGAGAAATCCGGGAAGTGCAAGATCAGTTGGCACAAGTAGTACAAGAATTACGTATTTCAGAGGACACCCGCGCTCCAATACGGGAAGAGGGACATAGAAATACGGAACAACCACAAAATAATAACACAGGACACTTCAGAAATTATGAAAGAAATTGGCAAGGCGCATTGGATCTTGAGATGGAACCGCCGACACGACGTAACAATGACCGATATGCAACTCGCCGATACGATGATTTTGACTATAAGCTGTTCATTACTACACGTAAATTTAAAAACGTTTAAGAATTCTGCCAACGACATTCATCCACAAGCGTGGCTCCATCAATTCTCTCATTGTTTTCCTCCCAACTGGTCATTGGAGCACAGGTTAGAATTTATGTGTGGCTACTTGGAGAATGAACCAGCTGTAAGAATGCGATCGGTGATTCACGATTGTCACAGTGAAGGAAAATTTTATCATGCCTTCCTCTCAGCGTATTGGTCTCAAGCTACACAAGACCGAGTAAAACATAGCATCATAATGATGAAACGTTTCGAACAATCTGAATTTTCCAGTCTTATGAAATATTTTGAAGACATGTTGCATAAGAATCAGTATCTTTCAAACCCATACAGCCCCTCAGAACTCATCCGCATTTGCTTAATGAAATTGCCTGAACATTTAAGAAATATTATTTTGGCACGGCGTTGCAAAGACGACATTGAAGCTTTTCAAGGACTCTTACAAGAATTAGAAATTGACACAGACAGTTGCGGGATGCCAAAACAGGAAAACAATCACTACAGGTCACATCCGTCACAATTCCGTGACGACAGAATCAATAACTGGACACGACAAGCCTATTCTTACAACGTAAATCGTGACCAAAACAGACACCACCCGTATGACAACCACTGGCAGAGTAATAGTTACAGAGAAAGATCGCATTTCCGTAGCAATGAATATGACAGAGACAATCATAGAAACAGACAATTTGGCAACCAGAACTATTATTATCAAGGGAGACAGAATAACTTCAGACGCAACGGTCCACCGTGCAGTGATAATTCAGGGAGAAATTCTCCACCACTTAACCGACAAGTAAGAAATTACAGGAACTACCGACATGACGACAGACGATATAATCATAACGACAGACCTGAATTTCATCAGAACTGGCGGGATTTAAACAGGGCTGGGCCCTCTGGGCAAGGTGAATTTGTAGAAGTTAGACCTCCAAATCCCAATAACGACGCGCGCCAACAAAGGAACAGACAATGACTCGCACCGCAGGCAGCCGCGTGCGCCGGCTGGCTCAGAGAAAAATAACATTGACGCTAACCTTGAGAAAAATTTTAACACTCCTCACCGACGTATACCGCATGATAATTCCGTTCAAGTTGAAACTCTGAGTACTAGGAAGAGTAAAGGACTGCACCACGTTTCTCATGTAAAACCGTTTATTGAAAGATAATCTGCTTTTTAACTTAGTCTTTGCTATAAAATTTTTCACTTTACATTACTAGTATGCTTAGTCAGACTTAGAATCTGTTAACATGCAACGATGTTTGAAGTTAAATATCCAGTCAAGAACCAAGAGAACTTATTTAAACAGAAATTACGAATGCATTGTTATTGTGAATAGACGACACAGTGTTATTGTGTGTGTGCATTCATGCTTGTTAGTTGCACGATTACATAACGACTATAAGGCTCACATACTTAGAACATTTACCAGTACTGCTAATGAGATTTTAATGCAACATTTTGGTTTACTTGAAATTTGGTGTATCATGAGGTAAGTACATTGACTTCTGCAGAACTTTGCTTTCGGAGGACGATAACTACGACACTCCCATAGAGATTATGTTGCAACGAGACACACATTTAGCGCTACAGGACACGTATTTGAGTGATTAATTTTGTACTTAAAATATTTATTTTTAAAGATATTTGGAGTACAATGATACAAAGGTTTTCCGTGATACATTTCATTCCATTGCTGTAATCTGTAACACCTGAGGGTGTAATTACATTAATCCCCAGGGGGGTACGTGCCTACTTTGTGTACCATGTGTTTGGCAAGCACAAGGAGCCCTAGGTAATATGGTATTTGCTTATACAACTTCACACATCAGTACCATATTTCTCTAACACATAATTACACAGCTATCTGATCATTTAACTGAGAGAGACAAACATTTTTTTTACTGCATCAGTGACAGATGTTTACGTAATTACACCATTGGATAACTTCATGTTTACGCAATTTCGCAGTGGGGTAACTTCACACTTATGA
Source organism: Schistocerca americana (assembly GCF_021461395.2). Taxonomy (NCBI): domain Eukaryota; kingdom Metazoa; phylum Arthropoda; class Insecta; order Orthoptera; family Acrididae; genus Schistocerca; species Schistocerca americana. Next base: position 477,580,351 of record NC_060125.1, on the reverse strand, counting down.
AATTGTATTTTGTCTGTACTTTGTGAACTGTTCATATTTTTTCGAGATCATTGTGATATTATGTGAGCTTTGAATTATGTATTTGGTAAGGGAGCATGATTTTAAAGTACGTTTGAGGTAGATGACACTATTGAAATGAGCAGAGAACTTTTTTTTAGGTTTTGACATTATTGCAGAAAGCTACGACGTTTTTGAGATTTGACTGAGGTGTTATGATGTTATTTTTACGATGATGATGTGTATTATGCTGTTGAGGTATATTTATGATCAATAAGATGATGCTACTGTATATGAGGAATTTGATTATGCTACGTATTTATTATGATCAAATATTGAAGAAGTGTCGATGAATACATATATGAATAATGAGTAGTGATTAGGGACTCTGATTTGTGGAAAAGGATGTTGGAAACCAAGAATCGTACTTTAAGAGTTATGAGATGTGTGTAAATGCCTGAATGTATCACAATGCCGCCGAAAATGTTTTTGGACACTGTTATATCAATAAAATTTTGTTTCTACAGATTTGTAACGCTAATTCTTGACCTGCGAAATTTTTTGTATGAGACTGCCACTGTAGCGGAAACTGCTGTCGTAAATATTTCGTTAAGAAAGGTAAGTGACCTTGACGTAATGCGTTTTTGGCGCCCAGCTGAGAGGTAGTCGTCTGACAAAAGAAAGCCATTAGGTGGAGAAAAAATGAGGCTATTATCCTCGCCATTGACATTCCTTTAGAGAAAGCTTCGCAAATACGACACGCTCATTACTTGGAAAGATACATCTGCACACCTGATTACGACAAGCGTCTTTCTAGGAGAGTTGAGAGAATTTCTACTAACTTATGAAATGTCACATGACTATTGAATGATATTTTTATGCTTTGCTTTTCATAGTTGCTTATTTCATTTGATATCTAGTTTCCAGCTGTGTTGCAGCATTGCTTTTATAAAATAAAATGCATTTGCTAATGTGAACACTTTCTGTCAACAGATCTATTAAATAATAATTTTGTAATCCACATTCTTAAAAAAAAAGGAGCACTTGGAAAGGAAAGAACAATAAGAAGGGACTAGTAACAGTAACTGCACACATAATTTTCTTTTCAAGTACATGGTAATATTTTTTTACAATAAGTTGTTGTGGTGCACCACTTTAATTACATAGACATTACGATGTAAATATACATTTCCCTTGTCTGATTGTTTACTTTAGTGTAATGTTTTTTTCTGCTTGAGCTATGTCATGTTTAGATATAAGTTATTTCATTTGCTGCTGCTGTTTGCCAGGCATAGTGCTACTAAATTTCACTTTGTATTATTCTTTTAAGCCAGTTTTACTACTGACTTATTTTTCTTGTTTGCTGCACATTGCCTTATATTAGTTGTAATATTGCAATTGCTTTGCCAATTTGAATTTTTTGTCATTGATGTTTGTGTTGTTTTGTGCTGCTGCATTGCCTCGTCCCTTAGTTTAGCATCTGAGCTCAGTAGATTTAAGTTAGCTTAAAATGGGGTAGGCTATATAAGAGAACGAGTTGTGATGAATGGAAAGAAATGCATTGAGAAGTTATAAGAAAATGGTTGGCCAAAAAAATATTTAAAAGAGGATATGAACAAAAAAGTAGGGTTTAGAGACAAAAGGTTTAGGTAGGATTTTCTTGGAAATAAATGATGAGGTAAGATAATGGTAAATAAATAATGAGGTAAGAAATATGTGAACATATAAGTACAGAAAGCAGGTATAGATAGGACTTTTGGAAATATTGAAGAATGAAGGGAGATCTCCGAGACGTAAAGAAAGTTTTGTTTGCAAAATACTGCAGTAAAACAAACCCTGTCCTTTCCTTGTATTATTCCGCTATATGTTTGTGTACCCTTGGGTATTTATGTTTTTCCTGTATTTATATGTTTATCTGATAAGACTTATGTTGTACAATTTTTCTAATACTAAGCTACATTCACTATGATGAGGAATACTGTTATCCTCAAATATAATTGGCATTAATAATATGTTATTTACTTTGTAAAGATGTTAGACATTATTAATTCTGTTCTGTTTTAATGCTCATGTGTGAAGTTGATGTTTCAAAATTTATTCTGATCTTTTATGTATCTACTTATCTCATAATTCCTGTATCATTGATGTATATGTTTATTTCTATTCTGTTGTAAAGCCTGTACTACAAATGTTATCTGTATTGTTATGTTCTTTAATGATGTATTTTGTACCTTTGTAATTGTATTCTTATGTTATAAAATTGTAATTGACACCAGTTCATCATATTATTAACTTGTAAGTTACATTTCACTGCACACGTTTCTGTTGGTCATAGTATATGGACAATATGTGAGAAGTAGGGACTGTTAGTGTTTGCACGTGTGTTAATAATTCAGCAAGGGACTGGATAACAGCATTGCTGGTTCTAAGGACAATTCCAAAAAACTTTGTGAGTGCACAAGTGGTGGTTTATGGACTTGCTATATTCTCCGCAAGAATCTTCGATGGTGATTGTGCACCTGCACAGTCGCAACGGATGGCTGCTGGCCATCTCTATAAGGATTACAGTGGGTCTGCTTCTTTGATGACCCACTAATACCATTATTTCTACAAGGACTGCAGTGGGTCTGCACCTCTGGTGGCCCACCTATACCATACTCTCTACCAAGACTATAGTGGGTCTGCTCTGTGATGACCTACCTACCAATAGTCTTCAAAACTTCGAATGACTCTGTTGTGGGTTTGCTCTGTTGTGGCCCATTACCTATCTGCATGTCGAGAGTCAGCACTGTCTTTCCGTTGGAAGGACAGCACTACTTCTTCAAGACTGCATGGAAATCCACTACTTCCGTGTGCATTTTATTTTACTGCTCAGACTTTGAGAAAAACACCGGAATTTTACTGTGATGAACAATCTGGACTGTCTTTATGGACTGTGAGAAAATTTTAGCTTTTGACCAACATTGTATGAATAAGTGTGTGCATTTGATATCTTTGTTATTGTAATTATGAAAAAATTTATCAAATCATTGTTGGCCACTGCCCAAAACAATTTGTAAAATTTTTTGTGGGGAGCGTGGGAGCTATGTTAGTAGGCTGTTCAGGTTTTTATATTGGTAACGCCACGTAGCGCTCTTTATGAAAATCACTGGCTGTGCTGTGTGCAGTCTGTGGCTGGTTGGCATTGTTGTAATACTCGCCATTGTAGTGTTGAGCAGCTGGATGTTAACAGCGTGTAGCGTTGCGCAGTTGGAGGTGAGCCGCCAGCAGTGGTGGATGTGGGGAGAGAGATGGCGAAGTTTTGAAATTTGTCATGAACTGCTATATATATTATGACTATTGAGGTAAATACATTGGTTGTTCTCTATCAAAATCTTTCATTTGCTAACTATGCCTATCAGTAGTTAGTGCCTTCAGTACTTTGAATCTTTTATTTAGCTGGCAGTAGTGGCGCTCGCTGTATTGCAGCAGCTTGAGTAACGAAGATTTTTGGTGAGGTAAGTGATTTGTGAAAGGTATAGGTTAATGTTAGTCAGGGCCATTGTTTTGTAGGGATTTTTGAAAGTCAGATTGCGTTGCGCTAAAAATATTGTGTCAGTTTAAACACAGTCGTGTATAATTTTTCTAAGGGGACGTTTCACCACTTGCGTCCTTTCGTGCTTCATGTCACAGCTTTTTCAGACCAATAGAAGCGTTCCTTTCGTCTTGTGGAAACTACCTCTGCCAATCGCAAACTGCCTACCTTCAAACTGCGTCGAGATTTCGCCCCTTTCTACTCCTGAATTTATTCCAACCAATCGGACATTTTGTGCCCACTCTTGACGCCTAAAAGATACACACATTCATCACGAGCGCACCACAGGAGTTTCACCTGATCAACTGCGTTGCTGGTCTGTCTGTATCCATCTGGATATTCCCCAATGCAGTTTCCTAAAGAATTTCTCCATAGCAAGCAGCACTGGCCCTTACCTTCTCTACTCGATATATCGCCTGGCGTGTTCATTGTCCCTTTTACCAAGGGTCACCAATCCCTTTTTAAAAGCGTTCCATTGTACTTGGGCCGCGATGGTGCAACTCGTGTCTGCCCTCAAACTAAAACGTTTGCCCCAGCAGCTTTTTCACGTTTTGCTCATTGACATGCAGGATTTGGGTTTGCTGTGTTAATACCATCGAAATGAGAGTCATCCCTTTGCATTACATAGTGTACATTTTTATAGGCTAATCTGCTCATTATTGCCGAAGTTTGTTAGGTGACATACTCATCTACTTGTTACAACATACAAAATCTCTGATGTAAGGAGCGAAATTGACATTCATTCAGTCTGCCACATTTCATATTCTCCTCCAATTTTGTGCTGGTTCAATCAACGGTTGAAAAACTGATTGAAGTCAGTGCAAAATTGTTTTCAGTTGCTGACTGTAACAATTTTTGTATATGTATATTCACCAACTCTCTATTTTAAAATGGCATAACCAAACAGTTGTTCTTTCAATCTCTTTTTCCTTATTTTTCCACCACAATTGATTATCTGTATACTATTGATTTGAGCACTAAAGTAATGTTTTTTCCAAAAGGTTGCTCGTTTTTAACAATTTTATGATTTAATACAATTATTTAAATAATATGAAGCTTATTCTTTCTATTTTATAGTAGTCTATATTTTAATTTTTAATTTAAATAAATTAGTAATTCCCTAAAATTTTTTCCCTCACATTTTTTTTTGAGACTGATTACTTTTTGACATCAAGACTTATGTTAAATGATGATGGAGATGTATTGAAGTTGAGGAAACCTACATTTAAAATTATCTTTCCCTTTTGTAATACTTATGTCTGATTCTCAACCTTAGTTTAGCATGTCAATTGTAATTCAAGAAAGTTTCATTTCTTACAATAATTTCTTAATTTATCTTATACTTAACGACACCCTTCTCGTAACTTTACAAGCACAGTCCTTATTCACCAACAAATTTATATTCCTCAAAAAATCTTAAACTAATGCATTATAACTTTACAGAAGAATTAAATCATTCCTTGACTTTTAAAAACATATTAAATTCCTAATACTACTAATTTCCTTGTAAATATTAAATTAACATCATGAAGTTGCAAAACGCTTTGTCTTTCACAAAAATATTAAATTCATATTGCTATACTAATTACCTTGCAAATAGTAAATTACCATCATAAAATTGCAAAACCTTTTTTCTACATAACATATATTTTAACAAACACTTTACATACTAGAGTCTTAGCCTCCAAAGATAATATAAACATTTGGTTTTCTTAACTTAGATGTGTTATAAAGTATGAAATACAAGAAAATATTATTGGTCTGTCAAGATTAAAAAGATTTAAAAATATTGTTAAAAAATCTGTTTCTTGCACAAGACTCTTCAAATGTGAAATATTTTTAAACAACAACAAACTTCATGTGTTCATAAAAATTTCATTTTTTCAGTTTAATCTGTTACTAGTCTGTCACAGACAGTCCTTTCTCATATATCTTTAACGTGGTTCATTGAACTTATCATTCTCCTTTTCATGCACCTCGATGTGTCTCCTATGAGCATGGAATGGTGACCAGCAGAGAGAAAGATCGCAGAAGGTATGAGTGTATTGTGCATGCTTGGTTGCCTTTGTTCCATTCCGCATGTACCCTTTTTTGGCAAAATTACATTAGAGATCTATTATTAGTAGCATAATCTTATAGTCTTCATCAATGCTCGAAATTTTATGCCAATCCATCGTTGTTTAATTCGTCCCCTGTTTCCTATACAAATTGTCATTTCCCATCTCTTGGTGTGACATTTGAAAGTGTTGCTATTTGCCGTAAGGCACATCACACATTTGTATTGCTAGAACAGTTAAAATTGGATTTTTTGTTGGTAGGTAGATGCTGTAATGGTCTTGTATGGGAAGGCATTTAGAGAGGTTTCTTGATTTCTTCTGGTTCAGGCTCTTCCTTCTGCCTAATCTACTGCATCCTTTCTTGTTGCATCTTGCTATCTTCTCATTTCTGCCTTTGTTCTTCTCTGGACCGGGAATTGGGATTTAAGACCTGCTTGACCTTGTCACTGTATAATCCGCTCTTATGGTATTTCCTTTCAAATCGTTGTGTATCCTTTATTGTATCAGGTTGTTCATCAGGATACATTAGACAGACTTCCATCGTTCTCTTGCTCACTCCCACGAGTATTCAGGGAATGTTTCACAGTTGTTGGATACCATATGGTATGATGATAGTTTCAGCCATTCCATATCTTGAGTTACAGAAATGCGCCTCTTCCTCTTATGGTGAATTCAAACATTCGTTTGTGCTTGATGCAACATGTCCGCCTTCGTTCCAGTTATGCTGCTCTAAACAGTTTGCGATAGAAGTGCTAAGTACCTGTTCTGAAGATCGCATGTGACTTTCACATGAATAGAGATCGCGACATGGTTCATGTTGACAGTATCCATGATTCGTCGTAGATCCCCTTACTTTTGCCCAGAGATGTTATCCTCTTGGAATGTTGCTTCCACCAAGGCATTTCCTTTCATCATCTCAAACGCTGACGTACCAGGCACCAACACTCAATGTTCCTTCCTCTCAAGCCTAACCGCTTTACTCAGTTCTGAAGTCGATCTGACTGGAATGCTGATGCTTGTTGACGTCATATATAATACAACATTGTGCACACCGTTGTCCTTCTTACATCCCCAAATTTCTCTAATTTACATGGTATTACTACCTATCTTATCACAGCTCTTTCTCCCTTAAGATACATTACAAGCTTTACAAACACTGAACTACTAAGAGACTTTACAAAATTCCATATTTAAACTATACATAAGATTGTACTTCCTATACTCTTTATGACTTTACGTCTTTCATCCCCATTCCATATGTACAAAACTTTTTCTATTAATACAAAGGTTATGGTTTCATCTTCATCACGATGGATAGTAATTATGGTGGTGATGGTGATTGTATTAGTAGGTCTGTTTTTTTACCTAACTACAGGTGCATCATATTATAAAAATTCCGCACCTTGACTCCGACTCCAGCGTCCTTTTCTCTGCAATCTGATCTTTTTGGCATAAGCTGTAACAGAACTTCAAAATACAATATATGTCCATTTTTTTCAAAATTTTCTCTACTGTCCTATTGCGTTATTTTAGAGCTTATTTATCTCAGTTTTAGTTATCCTTATTCTAAGCGGTAAACTTTTATATTACTTTCTCCCCCTATCATGCTCTTCCTTATTGAAATCATCCCTGTGTTAAACTCACATCCCTGTTTACATCCTTTTAAAAACATGTTTCTCGCGTTCCTTAATAATGTAATTCTCTCTCTTAACTCTTATCTCCTAACACTCTTTTATATCTAATTCCCTCACATCTACTTTTTATAGCAACTTATGGTACCTTCCACAAATCATAAATGCTTCTCCTTTTCCCCCAAACTATCTCCTCAACTCAATGTTCACTGCCGTGATGGAACAAACCACAAATGAATATTTCCTTCTTACCTAATTGTTTACTTCCTTCCTAATTCTTGGCTTCCTTTCATCCGCAAAAAATAACTTCTTTCTCCTTCACACTACATTTTAAGAGAGAATCTACTAATATTTCGTCAAACTATCTACATGCCAATATCTATCTTTCTCCTTGCTTTCTACTCTTTCTCTATAACGCATTTCGTTTGCAGAAGTGTTACTCTAGTTCTTACTTTATTGTTCTTCCTTCACAACTATACTTTTGATCTACTGAGAAAGCTGACTTATTTACTTTAATGAGACAAGTACAAATTAGAAAATTTATTTCTCTGCATGTACTTGGCTTCCCTACTCTTTTACTACTAAATTTTTCTCTTATTGGAACTAGATATTTGATACAAATAATTTTTCTTGTGGAGTTAATATTTGCTGTGTTACCCTTTATACAATTCCAAGTGACTCACATGGTGAAAGCCCAATGTTTTTCTTGTTTTTGGGTTAACTAATTCGACTGCATTATCATGGACCACTTTACTTACTTACATAGGGCTATTACATACTGAAAAAAACTTACTGCTTTGTTGTTTTTTCTTGTTAGAGAGATGCTGGGTTTTCACAAGTGCTTTTTGATCTATCGAAAATATTCGTGATGTAGCCATCTTGTCCGCTCGATTCTGTCTATTTAACGCTGCAGCCTTCAAATTGCTCACAGTGACAATTTTTCTGGATGTTGTTGTTGTACTCTGGGTACTGGTGGGAATTTAATTATTTTCCAGATAAGTCCCTGTCCTATATATATTACCTGATGTACCTATCAATACTGGTGTTGCAAATGATGTATTATCATATTGGCATACCATTTCTGTTTCGATTTCGTAAAAATGAACTACATCGTCCGCAGTTTGCTCATCATCAGTTTTTGTACAGCTGCCTACATTAACTGTTAACAACTCTTGTTCCACTTCATCGGACGATTCCCAGTCAATTGTCTCCCACCATCCTGGTATTTGTATCTGATCACCCCCTAAACCTACTTCGGAATCTTGTTGATCAAAGCTTAGTCTATTTTCATATTTAATTATAAAATCTACTTCATTTGGCGATTGATCTTTTGTGACTGGTCTTCGTACCGTTCATCTCGTCAATTCTGTTTTTTTACCAGGGTTTGGTGGCCTCAACTCGACTTCCTGTACCAGTTCATCACGTGCGTGTTGTCCTGCTCAAGCCTGATTCTCCCAATCTTTCTGCGTTCTCGGCATTCTAGTTCCACCCGAATAATTTGAGTTTTGTGGTGGAAAACCTCTAAACCTTCCTGTTTCGTTTGCTTGGTGATCATATCCCGAATTATGGTTACCACCATAATTTCTAGAACCAAAGCCATTATTGTAATTGGGCGGCTCACCAAAGCTATAGTTATTGTTTGACCTCTTTGAGTTACCAAAACCATAGCTATTATTATGGCATGGGCGATTACTATTCTTCCCAAAACAATTACCTTTTCCAACATTACTATTGCCATTGTAAGCATTATTAAAGGCCGATCAGTTGCTATTATTCCCTGTACCATTGGTTTCTCTCACTGCATGTTGTTTCTTCGCATCACCTTCACTGAAGAGGAATTCAACATCCCTTTAAATGCCTGTATATTATCTCCTGCTCTGCCAAACAACGGTTGCTGACAACGCAAGGGTAACTTCATTGTGCACACACGTATCAGTTCCTCATCACTGTATGGACTGTCTAAACACTGATTCTTTTTCGTTGTTTCTTCAAAAATCTAACTGGCTTCTTTTCTCCCGAATTTTCAAATGACTCCTTCAGTAACAATTCATACTTTATGGTATTTTGGGTTTCCGCGGACCAGCATCGTTCCAAGAATGCAGTTTGCAGCGACCTTTTGCATTGTTTCCGCTATTGCGCCTCCCTTGTGACCACAAATGAAATAAAGTCTGTGGCTAAGTGGCCAACGTTCTGTAAAAGCTATCTGGAATTGATATATAAGCGTGCGGGAAAGTAAGCCGTTCCCGTTTTCTTTGTAGTGATGGAATTTCCTGACTGTCAAAAAAAGGTTCATTGTCAAATTTTTCTATTGCACCATATGTCGTTTGTGTTTTCGCAGCATTTTCCGTTCCCTTCAATTGCATCATGTTTTCCTTTATTCGTACTACCCCATTTTGGCCCTGAGACAAGCTATTTGAGTCCCATCTAGCATCGCATCTACGCAGTGGCGTGCAATTATCTAAACCGTACCGTTCATCGTGTATCGGACTGGAAGATACGTTTAAATTTCCCGTTACTGGATCAGTGTTTTGTCTTTATACTTGCTTCATATTGACCTGCGGTATATGGCCTGTTGTACTGTAACTCGTAAATTGAGAATTTAGTATGTGTGGTGCAGTAAGCTGCTCAGTTATCGCGTCATTCGCGTACGTTCGCAGGGCCGGCTGCCGCTCTGTTGGTATGCATACAGTTACCGTTTCTCGCACCATTGTTTGCTGTGAACGCACATTACCTGCTTCGTTCACCTGTCTCAACTGCACTTTTACCATTTCGTATTGGAAAATACTGATGCAACATCCTGTGGACATACAAGTGGAATCTCATGACTTTTTTGTTTCCGCAACTGACCCGGAGATTGTGTAAAGGACTTGGTTACCTCTGGAATTTTTCCACCACTATGTCAGATGATACTACCGATTCCGTGGCCTCACTACTGCTTTCTGTACGGTTCTCGATACACTGCTTCGGTTCTGCACGAATCTGTTCATATTGCTTCTTATTTTTCGAGATGATGTTTACAATGTTTGTATCGAATCTTTTTAACATGGCTCGAGTGACACGTTTTCTGACATTGAGGTCTTCCACGATTTGTTGCGCCTTACCAGACGCCTTACGCGCTAAATCGTCAACTCTTTGGTTGATATTAGACACTGCATCCTGCACCTGGTCAATGTCAGTACGCATCTGTTTTTGATCGGCCATCAGCGATTGAATTAGTTCACGCGATTCTCTCGCCTCTTTCCGTATTTCAATAAACTGTTCATTAACTTCAATTCGCATCTTTTTCTGATCTATGCGGACTGTTTCGAACACAGCAATGGTTACAAATTTGAGACCACTCAAAGCCACATTTGTTTCAGCTTTTAAATTCGATATTTTGGTTTTTAAATTCACCGTTTCGGTTTTTAAACCCGCCGACCCTGCACTTGTTTCTGTTTTTAAGTTTGCTAACCCTGAACTTGTTTATGTTTTAAAGCCTGCTAACCCTGCATTAGTTTGCTTGACAACAATAGTGAGTTGCTTCAACATAGCGAATATACTATCAGACTCTTCGCCATCGGCATTTGTCACCATTTGGCGTAAATTTCGCCGTTCGCGTCTTTCACGTGACGTCTCACCGACTTTGTGTATAATGCTGACGCACTTACACACATTCTTTCCGTAGGAAACTGTCCCGTTTCATTAAGTATTACAACATTTGGTTCAACGTACCGAAGTTGTAAGTCCTCTGATTCTGTTTCTGAACTACTAGATCCGTCATCTGTTCGGTTTTGTATGGTCGCAACCTGAGATGTTGTTGTTGTGATCTTCAGTCCTGAGACTGCTCTCCATGCTACTCTATCCTGTACAAGCTTCTTCATCTCCCAGTACCTACTGCAGCCTACATCCTTCTGGATCTGCTTATTGTATTCATCTCTTGGTCTCCCTCTACCATTTTTACCCTCCACGCTGCCCTCGATGTCTCAGAACATGTCCTACCAACCGATCCCTTCTTCTAGTCAAGTTGTGCCACAAGCTTCTCTTCTCCCCAATTCTATTCAATACATCCTCATTACTTATGTAATCCACCCATCTAATCTTCAGCATTCTTCTGTAGCACCTCAAATGGTTCAAATGGCTCTGAGCACTATGGGACTCAACTGCTGAGGTCATTAGTCCCCTAGAACTTAAAACTAGTTAACCTAACTAACCTAAGGACATCACAAACATCCATGCCCGAGGCAGTATTCGAACCTGCGACCGTAGGGTCTTGCGGTTCCAGACTGCAGCGCCTTTAACAGCACGGCCACTTCGGCTGGCTGTAGCACCTCATTTCGAAAGCTTCTAATCTCTTGTTGTCTAAACTATTTATCGTCCACGTTTCACTTCCATACATTGCTACACTCCATACAAATAAATTCAGAAACGACTTCCTAACATTTAAATCTATACTCGATGTTAACAAATTTCTCTTCTTCAGAAAAGCTTTCCTTGCCATTGCCAGTATACATTTTATATCCTCTCTACTTCGTCCATCATCAGTTATTTTGCTCCCCAAATAGCAAAACTCCTTTACTACTTTAAGTGTCTCATTTCCTAATCTAATTCCCTCAGCATCACCCGACTTAATTGGGCTACATTCCATTTTCCTCGTTTTGCTTTTGTTGACGTTCATCTTATACCCTCCTTTCAAGACACTGTCCATTCCGTTCAACTGCTCTTCAAAGTCCTTTGCTGTCTCTGACAGAATTACAATGTCTTCAGCGAACCTCAAAGTTTTTATTTCTTCTCCATGGATTTTAATACCTACTCCGAACTTTTCTTTTGTTTCGTTTACTGCCTGCCCAATATACAGAATGAATAACATCGGGGAGAGGCTATAACCCTGTCTCACTCCCTTCCCAACCACTGTTTCCCTTTCACACCCCTCGATTCGTATGACTGCCATCTGCTTTCTGTACAAATTGTAAATAGCTTTTCGCTCCCTGTATTTTACCCCTGCCACCTTCAGAATTTGAAAGAGAGTATTCCAATCAACATTGTCAAAAGCTTTCTCCAAGTCTACAAATGCTAGAAATGTAGGTTTGCCTTTTTTAAATCTTTCTTCTAAGATAAGTATTGCTTCAGTGTTTCCATTCATCTGTAAAGAATTCGCGTAAGTATTTTGCAGCTGTGACTTATTAAACTGATAGTTTGGTAATTTTTACATCTGTCAACACCTGTTTTCTTTGGAATTGGAATTATTATATTCTTCTTGAAGTCTGAGGGTATTTCGCCTGTCTCATACATCTTGCTCACAAGATGATAGAGTTTTGTCTGGACTGGCTCTCCCAAGGCTGTCAGTGGTTCTAATGGAATGTTGTGTACTCCCGGGGCCTTGTTTCGACTCGGGTCTTTCAGTGCTCTGTCAAACTCTTCACGCAGTATCGCATCTCCCATTTCACCTTCATCAATATCCTCTTCCATTTCCATAATATTGTCCTCAAGTACATCGCCTTAGCATGGACACTCTATATACCCCTTCCACCTTTCTGCTTTCCCTTCTTTGCTTAGAAGTGGGTTTCCATCAAAGCTCTTGATATTCATGCAAGTGGTTTCCTTTCTCCAAAGGTCTCTTTAATTTTCCTGTAGACAGTATCTATCTTACCACTCGTGAGATGAGCCTCTACATCCTTACATTTCTTCTCTAGCCATCCCTGCTTAGCCATTTTGCACTTCCTGTCGATATCATTTTTGAGACGTTTGTATTCCTTTTTGCCTGCTTCTTTACTGCATTTTTATGTTTTCTCCTTTCATCAATTAAATTCAATATTTCTTGTGTTACCCAATGGTTTCTACTAGCCCTCGTCTTTTTACTTATTTGATCCTCTTCTGCCATCACTATTTCATCCCTCAAAGCTACCCATTCTTCTTCTACTGTATTTCTTTGCCCCATTCCTGTCAATCATTCCCTTATGCTCTCCCTGAAACTCTGTACAACCACTGGTTCTTTCAGTTACTCCAGGTCCCATCTCCTTAAATTTCCACCTTTATGCAGTTTCTTCGGTTTTGATCTACAGTTCATAACCAATAGATTCTGGTCAGAGTCCACATCTGCCCCTGGAAATGTCTTATAATTTGAAACCTGGTTCCTAAATCTCTGTCTTACCATTATATAATCTATCTTATACCTTTTAGTATCTCCAGGGTTCTTCCAAGTATACAACCTTCTTTCATGATTATTGAACCAAGTGGTAGCTACGATTAAGTTATGCTCTGCGCAAAATTCCTCTTCCATTTCTTAACCCCAATCTATATTCACCTACTATGTTTCCTTCTCTCCCTTTTCCTACTCTCGAATTCCAGTCACCCATGACTATTAAATTTTCGTCTCCCTTCACTACCTCGATAATTTCTTTCATCTCATCATACACTTCATCAATTTCTTCGTCATCTGCAGAACTAGTTGGCATATAAACTTGTACTACTGTAGCAGGCGTGGGTTTCGTGTCTATCTTGGCCACAATAATGCGTTCACTATGCTGTTTGTGGTAGCTTACCCGTACTCCTATTTTTTATTCATTATTAAACCTACTCATGCATTATCCCTTGTTGATTTTGTATCTATAACCCTGTATTCACCTGACCAAAAGTCTTGTTCCTCATGCCACCGAACTTCACTAATTTCCACTATATCTAACTTTAACCTATCCATTTCCCTTTTTAAATTTTCTAATGTACCTGCCCGGTTGAGGGATCTGACATTCCACGCTCCGATCCATAGAACGCCAGTTTTCTTTCTCCTGATAACAACGTCCTCTTGAGTAGCCCCCCCCCCCCCCCCCCCCCCGGAGATCCGAATGGGGGACTATTTTACATCCGGAATATTTTACTCAAGAGGACGCCATCATCATTTAATCATACAGTAAAGCTACATGCCCTCGGGAAAAATAACGCTGCAGTTTCCCCTTGCTTTCAGCCATTCGCAGTACCAGAACAGCAAAGCCATTTTGGTTAGTGTTACAAGGCCAGATCAGTCAATCATCCAGACTGTTGCCCCTGCAACTTCTGAAAAGGCTGCTGACCCTCTTCACGAAACACACGTTTGTCTGGCCTCTCAACAGATACCCCTCCGTTGTGGTTGGACCTACGGTATGGCTATCTGTATCATTGAGGCATGCAAGCCTCCCCACCAATGGCAAGGTCCATGGTTCATGGGGAGGGCAACCTGAGATACCGATCACGAAACTGCCACCATTCCCTCTGCATTGTCATTTCATGGGGTTTCGTGACCTACATTCGATGCATTTTGTTGTATGTCATTTTCTATCCTATCAAGCTCTTCAGTTTGTCCCTTATGTGGTGATCTACATCCTTCCACCATCTCAGACCGTCTAACAAACCTCTGTCTTTCACGATTTGCGCGAGACAGACCTGTAGTCAACATAAAGTTAAGTGACCTGACACATCTTCAAAATATCATAGAAAGTCTCTTACTCCTTTACCACAACATTAGCGACACAACGCCGTTTACAGTTTTTGGGTATTCACACCAACTTAACAATGCCGTGAATAACTTCATGCTCCAGAAAAGTCATGCACAAGCTGCTTTCAGTGAAGCACAAAAATTTTTCTTTACCCGTTGACACAACTTTTCTACTCTGTGGATCAGACATTTAAGCCAGCCAGTGTGGCCGAGCGGTTCTAAGAGCTTCAGTCTGGAACCGCACGACCACTACAGTTGCAGGTTCGAATCCTGCCTCGGGCATGTATGTGTGTGATGTCCGTAGGTTAGTTAGGTTTAAGCAGTTCTACGTACTAGGGGACTAATGGCCTCAGATGTTAAGTCCCATAGTGCTCAGGGCCAATTGAACCATTTTTGATCACACATTTACAGTACTCTGACCAATATGCAGACAAGAACATTGAGTAACCTTGTCACTTTATGTTCTCAAAAACAATTTTTTTTCAGTTATAATTTTAAATACTCTTTCTAATTTGACTAATTGACATCCTGGCAGACCAACTGCCATCCTGGCAGGGTCGCCATTATCTGACACTCCACTCCTATTCGTGTTTGTCAGACATCAGTAAAAACACCCTGTGATTGGGTTAGCGTCTCTAGAATCAGTGACTGAGGTTAGGAGTGGGCCCTTATTCTATGACAGAGCACATTGGTCTTTAACTGTACACCATTTGTTTAATTTTAGCATTATTGTCAAAGAAGTACACGAATTTATGTAGGTTGTGACATGACAATGTTAGGACAGTTGTCACGAAAATGCATTACGTCCTGTTTAGCCGAAATAACACTGAATTCCAACAATATCAAATTAAAATAGGAGGTCCTCTACAAGTTGAAATTGGCCAATATTACGACAAATCAACCAAATCCGGTTTTGATTCGGTACTATTTAGGATGACAATCAAGTCTATGCAGGATGGTTAGCTTTTGTGACAAGATTAGCAAAAGATTACTCAAGGTTGCCCGAATTCATAGTGGATGCAAGCCGGTGAACCAACAAGTTTACGCCTCTGCTAGTGGCATTTACCCTAGCTGCGATGAACTGTCGACTGCATGGCTGCTCTCGCCCTCCGAAAATCCGATTAAAGAGCTAATCAAAATCTTTATCGATTTTATCAGCAAGAACTGTCCTATGTTTCTCGTTAGGCGAGAAAACATGCACTCGTCCCTTGTCTGTATATATAGCGATATACATGTGTGTACATGGAACCGCGTGTATACAATGCCCTCTCAGTCCCCGCAAGAACCATTAACTACATGGCTGTTTCGTTCCTCTGCTGTTGGAGCTCAACGACTCTTCAGCTAATTTCTAGCTGAATGTAGGTCGAAGTGAATGCAGTGTTCACACAAAATTCCTCTTACGGCGTCATACAGAGCGTGATGCTCCCGGTTCTACACTTGACGCTGGTTCAGAGGAGAGCCGACGAAGTTTTCAGTCTCGTGTCTTTCGTAGCAAACTTGCCCCCACCTGTATCCTTCCGTGTTTCACGTCACGGCTTTTTCATTCCAATACTACGTCCAAATTTCGCCCCTTTCTACTCCTTCCGAGTTTATGCCAGCCAATCAGACATCGCTCCTGACGCCTAAAAGCTACACGCGTACATCACAAGTGCACCACGTGATCAACTTCATCACTGGTCTGTTTGGATCCTTCTGGAAATTCCCCAATGCAGTTTTCTAAAGTATTTCCCCGTACCTGCTCTCCTCAATGTATCGCCCGACGCATTCACTGTCCCTTTCGCCACTAGTCACCAATCCCTTTTTAAAAGTGTTCCGTTGTACTTGGGCCTTGATGGTGCAACTCTCGTCTGCCCTCAAACTAAAATGTTTCCTCCAGCTGCTGTTTTCACCTTTTGCTCATTGACACGCACGACTTTGGTTCGGTGTGTTAATACCGTGGAGTCGAGTATCATCCGTTTGCATTACATACTGTACATTTTATAGGCAAATCTGCTCATTATCGCCGAAGCATGTCAGGTGACATACTTATCTACTTGTTACGATGTATAAAATCTCACATGTAAGTTGCAAAATTGACATTCATGCAATCTGCCACCTTACAACGATTTCTGGATACAGAATAACGAACATTTAGAAATTGTAAGCAAGGTATATTCTATAGGCACGAAAAGACGCTTAATAAACTTTTTTGTCTGTTGAAACATCCCCTTAGAACAATTTCTACAGGACTGTGCTTAATCTGACACACAATATTTTAGGCGCAATGCAATCTGACTTTCAAAAATCCCTACAAAAGAATGGCCCTGACTAACATTAGCCTATACCTTTTACAAATCACTTACCTCACCAAAAATCTTCGTTACTCGAACTACTGTAAAACAACGAGCGCCACTACTGGCAGCAAAATAAAAGATTCAAACTACGGAAGGCACTAACTACTGATAGGCATAGTTAGCAAATGAAAGATTTTAATAGAGAACAAACAATATATTTACCTTAATAGTCATAATTGACATCCAGTCTTACAAATTTCAAAACTCCGCCATCTCTCTCCCCACATCCACCACTACTGGCGGCTCACCTCCAACTGCGCAACGCTACGCGCTGTTAACATCCAGCTGCCGCTGCCCAACACTAAAATTGGCAGACAACAATGCAAACTAACCACAGACTGCACACAGCACAGCCAGTGATTTTCATACAGAGCGCTACGTAACGTTGCCAATAAGAAAACATAAACAGCCTACTTACATAGCCCCCATGCTCCCCACAAAAAAATTTGCAAATTGTTTTGGGCACTGGCCAATAGAGATTTGAAAAATTTTTTCATAATTACAGTAAGAAAGGTATCAAATGCACACACTTCTTGATACAATGAGGGTCAAAAGCTAAAATTTTCTCACAGTCCATGAAGACAGTCCTGATCATTCATCACAGTAACATTGCAGTGTTTTTCTCAAAGTCTGAGCAGTAAAAGAAAATGCACACGGAAGTAGTGGATTTCCATGCAATCTTGAAGAAGTAGTGTTGTCCTTCCAACGGAAAGACAGTGCTGACTCTTGACATGCAGACAGGTATTGGTCCACAACAGAGCAAACCCACAGCAGAGTCAGTCGAAATTTTGAAGAGTATTGGTAGGTAGGTCATCACAGAGCAGACCCACTGTAGTCCTGGTAGAGATTATGGTATTGGTGGGCCACCAGAGGCGCAGACCCACTGCAGTCCTTGTACAAAAATAATGGTACTGGTGAGTCAGCAAAGACGCAGACCCTCTGTAGTCCTTGTAGAAATAATGGTATTGGTGGGTCATCAAAGGTGCAGACCCACTGTAGTCCTTGTAGAGACGGCCAGCAGTCATCTGTTGCAAATGTGCAGGTGCACAATCACCATCGAAGAGTCTTGCGGACAATATAGCAAGTCCATAAACCACCACTTGTGCACTCACAAAGTTTTTTAATTGTCCTTAGAACCAGCAATGCTGTTATCCAGTCCCTTGCTGAATTATTAACATATGTGCAAACACTAACAGTCCCAACTTCTCACATATTGTCCATATACTATGACCAACAGAAACGTGTGCAGTGAAATGGAACTTACAAGTTACTTAATTTGATGACCTGGTGTCAATTACAATTTTATAACATAAGAATACAATTACAAAGGTACAAAATACATCATTAAAGAACATAACAATACAGAGAACATTTGTAGTACAGGCTTTACAAAAGAATCGAAGTAACATATACATCAGTGTTACAGGAATTATGACATGAGTACATACATAAAAGATCAGAATAACTTTCGAAACATCAACTTCACACATGAGCATTAAAACAAAACAGAATAAATAATATCTAAACATCTTCACAAAGAAAATAACATAGTATTTGAAAAATTCTACAACATATCTCTTATCAGATAAACACATAAAGACAGGAAAAACACAAATACACAAGAGTGCACAAACACATACCAGAATAACAGAGGAGGAAAGGACAGGGTTTGTTTTCAGTGTAACATGGTACTGCAGTCCAACCCAAAACTTCATTCCATAGATCTTTCGTCTTATTTCAACATTTGTTTCCACCAAAAAAATCCTATCCAAGCATGCTTCCTGTATTTATATGTTCACATATTTCTTACCTCATTATTTATTTCGAAGAAAATCCTACCTACTTTTTTGGTTCATATTCTCTTTCAAAAATACTTTTTTTTGGCCAAACCATTTTCTTACAGCTTCTCAATGGATTTCTTCCAATTCATCACAACTCGTTCTCTCATATAGCCTACCCCATCTTAAGCTAACTTAAATCTACTGAGCTCAGATGCTAAACTAAGGGACGAGGCAATGCAGCAGTACAAAACAATTAACACAAACAGCAATGACAAAAATATTCAAATTTGCCAAGCAAGCAGCAATATTACAACTAATATAAGGCACTGTGCAGCAAACAAGAAAAATAAATCCGTAGTAAAACTGGCTTAGCAGAGTCACCCAAAGTCAAATTCAGTAACACTATGCCTGGCAAACAGCAGCAGCAAATGAAATAACTTATATCTAAACATGACATAGCTCAAGCAGAAAAAAATATTACACTAAAGACAACAATGCAGATAAGGGAAATGTCTATTCACATCTTAATGTCTATGTAATTAAAGTGGTGCACCACAAAAACTAATTCTACAAAAAAATTACCAAGTACTTGAATAGTAAATTATGTATGCAGTTCCTGTGAGGGGAAATGTCTTTGTGCTCCCTCATTTTTTTAAATAAATTATTATTTACTCGATCTGTAGACAGAAAATATTTGTATTAGTACATCTATAAAATTTTATTTTAACCAATGCTGCAGTGCAGCTAGAAACTAGATATTAAACGAAATGAGTAAATAAATACATAAAGCAAGCCATATGGCATTTCTCTCAATTAGCAAGACAATAGCCGTGAAATGTTTGTCATCGTTTCATTAGGCCTTTTAGTAAATATCATAAATTAAGAGCTCCACAGTATAATCATATGTTTTCAAGTTCGACCGTGTCGTTTTTTGCGATGCTTTCTACAAAGGAATGTCAATAGCGAGGATAATGGCCTCTTTTTTTTTCTCCACCCAATGGCTTCCTTTTGTCAGACGACTATCTCTCAGCTGGGCGCCCAAAACGCATTATGTCAAGGTCAATTACCTTTCTTACCGAAATATTTACGACAACAGTTTCCGCTACAGTGGCAGTCTCATATAAAAAAATTTCAAAGGTTGAGAATTTGCATTACAAATGTGTGGAAACAAAATCCTATAAATATAACAGTGTCCAAAAAATTTTCAGTGGCATTGTGATACATTCACACATGTACACACATTTCAAAATTCTAAAGTACGATTCTTGTTTTCCGACATCCTTCTCCACAAATCAGAGTCCCTAGCCACTACTCATTATTCCTTTCCTTATTATACATATACATATTCGTCGACACTTCTTCAATATTTCATCATAAGAAATACGTAGCATAATCAAATTCCTCATATACGGTAGCATCATCTTATTGATCATAAACATACCTCAACAGCATAATACATATCGTCGTCGTATCAATATCATAACATCTCAGTCAATTCTCAAAATCGTCGTAGCTTCCTCCAATAATTTCAAAACCTAGAAAAAATTCTCTCCTCGTTCAATAGTGTCATCAACCTCAAACGTACTTTAAAAATCATGATCTCATACCAAATACATCATTCAAAGCTCTCATAGCATCACAATGGTTCCGAAAAAATATGCACAGTTCACAAACTACAGACAAAATGCAATTTCATAAGTATGAAGTTATCCAACTGTGTAATTGCGTAAACATGTGTCACTGATGTAGTAAGAAAACGTTTGTCTCTCAGTTAAATGATCAGATAGTTGTGTAATTTATGTGTTAGAGAAATATGGTACCGAAGTGTAAAGTTGTATAAGCAAATACCATATTAGCTAGGGCTCCTTGTGCTTGCCAAACACATGGTACACAACGTAAGTGTGTACCCCCCTGAGGATTAATGTAATTATACCCTCAGGTTTTACAGATTGCAGCAATGGAATGAAATGTATCACGGAAAACCTTTGTATCATTGTACTTCAAATATCTTTAAAACTAAATGATTTAAGTGCAAAATTAATCACTCATATACGTGTCTTGTAGCGCTAAATGTGTGTCATGTTGCAACATAATCCCTGTGGAAGTGTCGTAGTTATCGTCCTCCGAAAGCTAAGTTCTGCAGAAGTCAATGTAATTACCTCATAATAAACAAAAGTGAAATGCTTTGCGTATGGATATGTTAGTTATTACGCTTATTGCTGTGATGATGAAAGTACTGTGCTGTAACGTGTTGTTGTGGTACGGAAAAGGCAGTGTCATTGTAGCTATACCACAAAAGTTACTACTAAAACATGTTTTACTTTCCAGAATAATTCAGAAAAAACTGTGCGGATATAAAACAGATACACCGCAAAAGCAACACTGTAAATTGTCACTCATTAGTAGCGTCGTGATAAAATCGTGTAGCTGTCACAGAAACCAAATACTAAGTCATCTTTAATCTCACACAAACTTCTTCAAATAAGGAATGTCTTTTCAAGTAAACCAAAATGTTGCATTAAAATCTCATTAGCAGTATATGTTCTAAGTATGTAAGCCTTATAGTCGTTATGTAATCAAGCAACTAACAAGCAAGAATGTACACACACAATAACACTATGTCGTCTGTTCACAGTAACAATGCATTCGTAATTTCTGTTTAAAAATGTTCCCTAGGTTCTAGACTGGATATTTAAGTTCAAACATTGTTGCATGTTAACAGTTTCTTAAGTCTGACAAAGCATACTAGAAATGCGAAGTGAACAGTTTTATGGCAAAGACAAAGTTAAAAAGCAGATTATCTTTCAATAAACGGTTTTACATGTGAAATGTGGTGTAAACCTTTACTCTTCCTAGTACGCAGAGTTTCAACTTCAACGCAATTATCATGTGGTATACGTCGGTAAAGAATACTGGAATTTTTCTCAATGTTAGCGTCTATGTTATTTTTCTCTGAGCCAGCCGGCGCACGTGGCTGCCTGCGGTGCGAGTCATAGTCTGTTTCTTTGTTGGCGCGCGTCGTTATTGGGATTTGGAGGTCTAACTTCTACAAATTCACCTTGCCCAGATAGAGGTGGAGCCCCTCCACGCCCACACCGGCATGATGGCCAACACAAACGGTCTACTGCCATCTCTGCATAAGGGTTAGTATTCACTAAAGTGAGGTGTCGCAGGATGTGGGTACTGCGATGTCTGCGTACGTCTGGTTAGGATTAACCATTAATACGCGCTCATCTGGAGATAGATTGGTCGAAATCTGACGAAGGGTAGCGGTTTGAAGGGCAGAGGAAAAAAAGTGCGAAAGCAAGAGCCAAGGGAAAAAAACCTCTGCGAAAGTTGGGTCGGGCGGCAAGAGCAGTAGCGGTTGTCTTGCTGCCTGCGATAGGTTGTGTAAGGATAGGCTTTGTTAGTAGTGGGTATCATGCATGTCGATACCTTGACGTTGTGCGTTTGTGCTGCTCGGCGGCTGGCGCTGGGTGCTGGCACAGAGTCCTCGTTCAGCGTCCTGCAACCTGCAACAGTTAGGTTTGTTATCGGTCTTGTGTCCGATAGGTCATATACCGAGGCACAGTGTGAGGGAGTGTTGGCAGATTGTTCGTGCGTCTGTGGGCGAGCTCGTCGGTGTCCCTGCCGTGGCCTGTTGGTTGGCTCTAATAGCAGCTGGTAGTTGCCAGTCAGTGTTGCTGATATGCAGGGGCTTACCGGCGTTTGTCGCTGTTTGCGTATGTTAGTTTACCATAGGTGGTTATGCCCTAGCTAGCAGTGTCTTTGGCCGCTTGTGTTTCCACCTGTGGTTGTATCCCAGAGGGCCCAGCCCTGTTTAAATCCCGCCAGTTCTGATGAAATTCAGGTCTGTCGTTATGATTATATCGTCTGTCGTCATGTCGGTAGTTCTTGTAGTTTCTTTCTTGTCGGTTAAGTTATGGAGATTTTCTCCATGAATTATCACTGCACGGTGGACCGTTGCGTCTGAAGTTATTCTGTCTCCTGTGATAATAATAGTTCTGGTTGCCAAATTGTCTGTTTCTATGATTGTCTCTGTCATATTCATTACTACGGAAATGCAATCTTTCTCTGTAACTTTTACACTGCCAGTGGTTGTCATATGGGTGGTGTCTGTTTTGGTCACGATTTACGTTGTAAGAATAGACTTGTCGTGTCCAGTTATTGTTTCTGTCGTCACGGAATTGTGACGGATATGACCTGTAGTGATTGTTTTCCTGTTTTCGCATCCCGTGACTGTCTATGCCAATTTCTAATTCTTGTAAGTTTTCCTGTTTTCGCATCCCGTGACTGTCTATGCCAATTTCTAATTCTTGTAAGAGTCCCTGAAAAGCTTCAATGTCGTCTTTGCAACGTCCTACCAAAATAATATTTCTTAAATGTTCAGGCAATTTCATTAAGCAAATGCGGATGAGTTCTGAAGGGCTGTATGGGTTTGAAAGATATTGATTCTTATGTAACATGTCTTCAAAATATTTGACAAGACTGGATAATTCAGATTGTTCAAAGTGTTTCATCATCATGATGCTATGTTTTACTCGGTCTTGTGTAGCTTGAGACCAATATGCTGAGAGGAAGGCATGGTAAAATTCTCCTTCACTGTGACAATCGTGAATGACCGATCGCATTCTTACAACTGGTTCATTCTCTAAGTAGCCATACATAAATTCTAATCTGTGCTCTAATGACCAGTTGGGAGGAAAACAATGAGAGACTTGATGGAGCCACGCTTGTGGATGAATGTCGCTGCCAGAATTCTTAAACGTTTTGAATTTACGTGTAGTAATGAACAGCTTATAGTCAAAATCATCATGTCGGCGAGTCACATATCGGTCATTGTTACGTCGTTTCGGCGGTTCCATTTCAAAATTCGGTGTACCTTGCCAATTTCTTTCATAATTTCCGAAGTGCCCTGAGTTATTATTTTGTGGCTGTTCCGTATTTCTATGTCCCTCTTCCCCTATTGGACTGCGAGTGGCCTCTGAAATACGTAATTCTTGTATTACCTGTGACAGCTGATATTGTACTTCCCGGATTTTTCTTTGGTGTTGCGTATTAATTTGATTCTGATTTTGTTTGAATTTCCTAATTTGTTCGCACTCATCTGTGTCATTAACGACTACCGGTTTTGTGTCTGTCAGATTATCATCTACCTTTGTAGATAAATTATTTAGCTGATCCGAAAGCTTCAACTACTTTCTCTGATAATGAACTAATTTCCTCCATGTGTCTTTCTTTGTCCTTTAAGTTTTCCTGAGTTTTTGCAATTTGCGTAACCGAATCGGTAGATGCAACTCAGTCAATTTTACCTTGCAAGGTCTCATGATTTTCATGAACAATAATTTGCAGTTCTTTTATGGCTGCTTCGTGATTCTGTAATGCATTTTCATGCCGCTAAAAATAGGTTGAAAATGCTCACAAATTTGTGTTTTTACGTCGTTACAGACTTTTTGACATTTCGATTCGATTTTATGTAACTCAGTAGTTACGTGTTTGTTCAAGCGTGGTGTGAAGATTTTGTTCCATTGCGTCTAACTGTTGCTGTGTTTGTCTCTGGTGTTGTTCCATTGTGTCTAACTTTTGAAGATTTTGTTCCATTGTGTCTAACTTTTGAAGCTTTTGCTGTGTTTGTCTCTGATTTTGTTCCATTGTGTCTAACTTTTGGAGCTTTTGTCCCATTTGTTGCATTAATTGTAATAACAATGCACTGGTGTCTGAAACATGTTCCTCAGTGCTTTTCGGCAGTGAATTTGCACCGGCAACATTCACATTTTGACAAGCGGAAAATGTGTCTTGACTCATTTGAGAAAACGGTGAGAACCCAAAACCTGAGTCTACAGTATTTGCAATATTGTGTTCTGTCATTCCCGATTCCTGAGGCGAGCTGTTGCCGACCGATCGATCGATAATGCTTCCCTGTTCACTACCTGTTTCACTGTCTACACCATTATTTGACGCCCGCTCCATTTCCCCATGCACAGTTACCAAATTACTAGTTTGAATGTCTGTTAATTTCTTTACACAGCGGTGCTGGTAAGCCACGCTCGTCGTCACTATTATTTCTCTGTTTACTTTGGAGCCTAGTGTTACGTTTTTCACACGCCATTATTGTCACAATATTTCACACGATAACACAGAAAATAAGAGGACACATTAACATAGCGCTGAAAATAATATCTAGTTAATTGCAAGCTGCGAAACACTTGGTGCAAATTTACATGCGTCCCACACCTGTTTTACTGTACAACAATGAAAGACTGCAACTACAAAGGAGATTCTCTCTACAATGTCGCGCTAGCAATAAACAAAATCTACACTAATTACACAAACTACAAGAAAAAATCAGAAGATTCCAGTGAGGTATCCTCGGCTAAGGGTCGACATATGAAACGTCCCCTTTGAAAAATTATACAGGACTGTGCTTAATCTGACACACAATATTTTAGGCGCAACGCAATCTGACTTTCAAAAATCCCTACAAAAGAATGGCCCTGACTAACATTAACCTATACCTCTCACAAATCACTTACCTCACCAAAAATCTTCGTTACTCGAACTACTGTAAAACAGCGAGCGCCACTACTGCCAGCTAAATAAAAGATTCAAACTACGGAAGGCACTAACTACTGATAGGCATAGTTAGCAAATGAAAGATTTTAATAGAGAACAAACAATGTATTTACCTTAATAGTCATAATTGACACCCAGTCTTACAAATTTCAAAACTCCGCCATCTCTCTCCCCACATCCACCACTACTGGCAGCTCACCTCCAACTGCGCAACGCTACGCGCTTTTAACATCCAGCTGCCGCTGCCCAACACTACAATGGCAGACAACAATGCGAACTAGCCACAGACTGCACACAGCACAGCCAGTGATTTTCATACAGAGCGCTACGTAACGTTGCCAATAAGAAAACATAAACAGCATACTTACACTGTTTCCTGTTGAAAAAGGTTCTCAAAATACTTTTAAGAAAAGCAGTCATGTATTTTATGAAACACTTTTAAATAAGACTAACATTAATTTTATGCAGAATGAAACTGCCCAACTTGAAAACGCCTAAAATACAACTACATGCCCAACCTGTCAGACAGAAGTCTAGTAGAAAAGTTGCTTGTCGTCCTAAAATTTGATCTTGATTGTATAAAAATGGATAATTTATGTCAGACCAGAATTGCCTTTGACGTAGCTACTATTTTCAGTAAGAACATAGTCTATTTTCAAAATGTCATGCACAACGATAGGTAGTCAGTTAAAAATATTAATAATAAACTTAAAGAAGCTGATGCTTTAATAACTAAGTCTGACAAAGGTCGTTCTTTGGTTATAGCCTGCAACTCTAAATTCATTTCCAAAACTTTAGATTTTTTGAAAAAAATAATATTTTGGTACTGCATAAGTATCCGACTCCGGTATTACAAAACAAAGTCAGGTCAGCTATCAGTGATGCAAAATTTTTACTCAAACCTTTTCACAAGAAAATGTTTACCAACATGAACCTTCAGCCCCCAAAATTTCGTTCTCAGTTCAAAGTTCACAAGCCTAATCATCCGATACGCCTGATTTCTAATAGTATGAATGACATGTACCGTGATGTAGCTAAATTTCTGTGTGAAACTCTGAAAAACTCTTACGTCTTCCAGAACAATTATTCCATCCCCAATAGTCACGACGTAGGTCATAGAATAAAAGATTTAGAATGCAGCCCAGATACAAAGGTGGTTTCACTGGATATCTCTATACAAACATTCCCGTGCAAGAAACGCTTAGGATCCCAGAAAAAAAATTATGCCATTCCAAAAAAGAACTTTCAGATGAATAAATCACTGACTTTGTGAATCTGATCACAGTCGGAGTCAAAACTACCTTGAATTTAATGAACAATTGTATCAGCAGTCTGATGGTCTCTCTATGGGAAATCAGTTGGCTGTGTCTTTGCTGACATTCTCATTAACTTTCTGGATGGAAAGTTCTTCAACTGTTTCTCAGCTACAGCACTGGGTATTCTCTCCTGTATCAGATACGTCGATGATATTTTAGCTATCTACAAAAGACCTGTTGATCGTATTGACCGTATTTTCGATCTCTTTAATGAACTTCACGAGAAAATATCCTTCACTGGTGAACTCGAAAACGAGGCTCGCCTACTGAACTTTCTTAACTTGACGCTAACAATAGAAGAAAATAAATTTTTTAATGTTTTTCGTAAAGAAACGTATATCGATCAGATCGTACCTGCTTCTTCTACGCACCCTCAATCTCATAAAAATGCTTTCTTCCACTCTGATATTCATAGAGCTATTTCTATTCCAATCTCGAAAGGAAATTCGAGGAAGAAATTAATTTGATCATAACTGTAGCAGTTAACAACGAATACAAACCTACCATAGTTGACGAAATCCTTAGAAAGAAAACTGTTAACAGTTATTAAACTCGGCACCTTTGTGTTTGAGTCCAACCAAAAAAAAAGAAGTTCTTTTCTGTTCCCCTCTTGGAGCCCATATCCTATCGAATTCAACGCTTTCTCCGTAATAAATACAACTGTAATGTCGCCTTTTCAGCCAATAATAGTTCCAAAAAACTTATTCACAATTTAAAATCGACCTGATCCCCTTTGAGAAACGCTGGTGCATATAATATTTTTTGCGACACCTGCTCTTCTTACTGCATAGGAAAAACAGGACGTGCCTTTACAATCAGATACAAAGAACATCCTTTAAGAAAAAATGGCACTAGCTTCCAGAATTCGTCCCTTGCCGACCACCTTCTGATTACAGGTCATGCACCGAAAGCGGTTCACGATATCAACATTTTGCACACTGAGGAGAACGGCCGTAGATTAGATGTTCTCGAAGAATTACAAATTTTTGAACATCTTTCTCGTAATGATGTTCTCATTCTTAATGAGCAACTACAATTACGTAATAAAAGCTTCTTCAATGGTTCTAGGCCGTTACATGATATTTGATTTTGTGTTCGCTCGTGCAATTACCGAAATACTTGTTCTATCAAGTCGACTCGTAATTTTTTTGTTTTTTAAAAATTTATATCAACTACATTTAATATTATTTCACTCTTTTCTGCTCGCTGTGTTATACAGCTCCCTTCGTATTTCTAAAATGGCGTTTTCTGCCTTTAAACTGTATTTATAAGTTCTTATGTAGACAATTCGTTACCATGTCTGCTGCTAGCAGATAAAATTATTTCCTTTTACTTCATGTACAAAATAATGTTCATCGTAACATTCCTCTGCCTGCATTTTGAATGTTAAACAGGCTGTTTGTATTTGTGGCTACTAGATGGTACTCTTGGTGTAATACTCACCTCCCACAATTGCTAACGCAGGCGCCTCAGTCTGATGCTACCGTAGCTCAGCGCATGTGAGCAGCCCATATTGGCTTGCCTTTTTATTATTTTAAAAATTTTATGACAAAAGCGTTATCACTTGTAACTTCCCAGCAGATAAAAAAATATAATTATACAGCATTGACATTTAGTGTAACCTTCCAACAGTAAAATATAAGTATATAGTTCACATTTAGCGTAACCTACCAAGTGATAAAATAATTATATATCATTCACATTTAGTGTAACTTCGCAACAGATAAAAAAATATCTCCCAACAGTAATAAATATAATTATATAGTTCACATTCAGTGTAACTACCCAACAGATAAATTCCGTAACCTACCAATAATACAATGTGACTAATTTATCAATAAAATTGTGGGTCACTTATAACCTTTCAATAATTGACTGTGAATTTAAACTGCTAAATTAGGACGTCAGCAGTTCTGTGTCATGGCCCTGAGAGGTCTTTCTGAATAAACTGAAAATTCTTACCTCAATAAGGTCGCCAGATAACGCATATATATCTGCTCCTATAAGAAATTTTCTGGCGCAGCCCAGTGCAATGCTAGCTGATAGATTTGCCATGTATAAAAAGAAACAACTGATTTTCTGAACTGAATACATTAAGAAATGAAATAAAGTGCACACGCACTGTAAAAGTCTTTAGCATTTTTACATGAATTAAACATATCGGGGAGTGAAATAAAGTGCACACGTACTGTAGAAGTCTTTAACATTTTTACATGAATTAAACATATCAAGGAGTGAAATAAAGTGCACATGCACTGTAAAAGTCTTTAGCATTTTTTTACAAGAACTGAATATATTAAGAAATAAAATAAAGTGCACACACACTGTATAAGTCTTTAGCATTTTTTACAAGAACTGAATACATTAAGAAATAAAATAAAGTGCACACGCACTGTAAAGGTCTTTAGCACTTTTACATGAATTAAACATATCAAGGAGTGAAATAAAGGGCACATGCACTGTAGAAGTCTTTAGTATCTTTACATGAACTGACCACATTAACAGATGAAACAAAGTGCACATACACTGTAAAAGTCATCAACATTTTTAGGAGAACTGATGATATTAAGAAATGAAGTGAAGTGCATATGCACTGTATAAGTCTCTAACATTTTACAAGATCTAGGAAAGGAATGGGAAGGATAGCATCATGGTTGTAACACAGTGGGTTGCACGTAGCTGCACTGAAAGTCCATATCTTTCTACAGAAGCACAACACCAAGTGAGACAATCTGAAGTTCTCTTCCCTGAAGTATTTATCAGTGTGGCCAAGACACTGAAATGTTGTATTAATACTGTATGTTTTCATTTTGGTAGTACATCAGGTACACCAAACAGTAGGACCATAGTGACACCACCTTCGGTCAGAGTGGTGGACAGCTTGATGTCAACACCACATTCTTGTAGAATCCATACTCCTTCACTAACGTAGAATTAGTGCAAAAACCAAATGTAGTGCTCCATGTCCGTATGATGGACAGGACATACGGATATTACAGTAATTGCTGGTAATTAGGTCAGAAGGTGAAGGACATTAAGTCTTGTGCTAGTCATCATTCAGAATTACACTAGTGTATCAACCGATTTGAATAATTATTGGTACTCATTGGCTAATTACTAAACATTTCTGTAGTATGTATGGAGTATTATAGAACATTATTCACCAGCGTGTGCTTCCTGAAGAGGGGCAGCAGCCTTTTCAGAAGTTGCAGGGGCAACAGTCTGGATGATTGACTGATCTGGCCCTGTAAGACTAACCTAAACGGCCTTGCTCTTGTGGTACTGCGAACAGCTGAAAGCAAGGGGAAACTAAAGCCAAAAGTTTTCCCGACGGCATGCAGCTTTACTGTATGATTAAATGATAATGACGTCCTCTTGGGTAAAATATTCTGGAGGTAAAATAGACTCCCATTCGGATCTCTGGGCGGATACTACTCAAGAGTATGTCGTTATCAGGAGAAAGAAATCTGGCGTTCTACGGATCGGAGCGTGTAATGTCAGTTCCCTTAATCGGGCAGTTAGGTTAGAAAATTTAAAAAGGGAAATGGATAGCTTAAAGTTAGATATAGTGGGAATTAGTGAAGTTCGGTGGCAGGAGGCACAAGACTTTTGGTCAGGTGAATACAGGGATATAAACACAAAATCAAATAGGGGTAATGCAGGAGTAGGTTTAATAATGTATAAAATAATATGAGTGCGAGTAAGCTACTACAATCAGCATAGTGAACGAATTATTGTGGGCAAGATAGACACGAAGCCCACGCCTACTACAGTAGTACAAGTTTATATGCCAACTAGATCTGCAGATGACGAAGAAATTGAAGAAATGTGTAATGAGATAAAATAAATTATTCAGATAGTGAAGGCAGACGAAAATTTAATAGTCAGGGGTGACTGGACTTCGACAGTATGGAAAGGAAGAGAAGGAAACGTAGTAGGTGAATATAGATTGGGGCTAACAAACGAAAGAGAAAGCGACCTGGTAGAATTTTGCACACAGCATAACTTAATCATAGCTAACACTTGGTTCAAGAATCATGAAAGAAGGTGGTATACATGTAAGATCCCCAGAGATACTACAAGGTTTCAGATAGATTATATAATGGTAAGACAGAGATTTAGGAAACAGATTTTAAATTGTAAGACATTTCCAGGGGCAGATATGGACTCTGACCACAATCTATTGGTTATGAACTGTAGATTAAAAGTGAAGAAACTCCAAAAAGGTGGGAATTTAGGGAGATGGGAACCAGATAAACTGTAAAAACCAGAGTTTGTACAGAGTTTCAGGGAGAGCATAAGGGAATAATTGACAGGAATGGGGGAAAGAAATACAGTAGAAGAAGAATGGGTAGCTTTGAGGAATGAAATGTTGAAGGCAGCAGAGGATAAAGTAGGTAAAAAGATAAGGGCTAGTAGAAATCCTTGGGCAACAGAAGAGATACTAAATTTCATTGATAAAAGGAGAAAATATAAAAATGCAGTGAGTGAAGCAGGCAAAAAGGAATACAAACGTCTCAAAAATGAGATCGACATGAAGTGCAAAATGGGTATGCAGGGATGGCTAGAGGACAAATGTGAGGATGTAGAGGCTTATCTCACTATGGGTAAGATAGATACTGCCTACAGGAAAATTAAAGAGACCTTTGGAGAAAGGAGAACCACTTCCATGAATATCAAGAGCTCAGATGGGAACCCAGTTCTAAGCAAAGAAGGGAAAGCAGAAAGGTGGAAGGAGTATATAGAGTGTCTATACAAGGGCGATGTAATTCAGGGCAATATTATGGAAATGGAAGGGGATGTAGATGAAGATGAAATGGGAGATATGATACTGCGTAAAGAGTTTGACAGAGCACTGAAAGACCTAAGTCTAACAAGGCCCCAGGAGTAGACAATATTCCATTAGAACTACTGACAGCCTTGGGAGAGCCAGTCCTGATGGAACTCTACCATCTGGTGAGCAAGATGTATGAGACAGGCGAAATACCCTCAGACTTCAAGAAGAATATAATAATTCGAACCCCAAAGAAAGCAGGTGTTGACAGATGTGAAAATTACCGAACTATTAGTTTAATAAGTCACAGCTGCAAAATACTAACGCGAATTCTTTACAGACGAATGGAAACACTTGTAAGAGTCAACCTCGGGGAAGATCAGTTTGCATTCCGTAAAAATATTGGAACACGTGAGGTAATACTGACCCTACTACTTATCTTAGAAGAAAGATTAAGGAAAGGCAAACCTACGTTTCTAGCATCTGTAGACTTAGAGAAAGCTTTTGACAATGTTGACTGGAATACTCTCATTCAAATTCTGAAAGTGTCAGGGGTAAAATACAGAGAGCGAAAGGCTATTTATAATTTGTACAAAAATCAGATGGCAGTTGTAAGAGTCGAGGGACATGAAAGGGAAGCAGTGGCTGGGAAGGGAGTAAGACAGGGTTTTAGCCTCTCCCCGATGCTATTCAATCTGTATATTGAGCAGGCAGTAAAGGAAACTAAAGAAAAGTTTGGAGTAGGAATTAAAATCCATGGAGAAGAAATAAAAACTTTGAGGTTCGCCGATGACATAGTAATTCTGTCAGAGACAGCGAAGGACTTAGAAGAGCATTTGATCGGAATGGACAGTGTCTTGAAAGGAGGGTATAAGATGAACATCAACAAAAGCAAAACGAGGATAATGGAATGTAGTCGAGTTAAGTCGGGTGATGCTGAGGGAATTAGACTAGGAAATGAGACACTTAAAGTAGTAAAGCAGTTTTGCTATTTGGGGAGCAAAATAACTGATGATGGTCGAAGTAGGGAGGATATAAAATGTATACTGGCAATGGCAGGGAAAGCGTTTCTGAAGAAGAGAAATTTGTTAACATCGAGTAATGGCCGCTATCGACAGGGGATCTCAAGTTGATTCCGTATTTCTAGATTTCCGGAAAGCTTTTGACACCGTTCCTCACAAGCGACTTCTAATCAAGCTGTGAGCCTATGGGGTATCGTCTCAGTTGTGCGACTGGATTCGTGATTTCCTGTGAGGAGGGTCGCAGTTCGTAGTAATAGACGGCAAATCATCGAGTAAAACTGAAGTGATATCAGGTGTTCCCCAGGGAAGCGTCCTGGGACCTCTGCTGTTCCTGATCTATATAAATGACCTGGGTGACAACCTGAGCAGTTCTCCTAGGTTATTCGCAGATTATGCTGTAATTTACCGTCTAGTAAGGTCATCCGAAGACCAGTATCAGTTGCAAAGTGATTTAGAAAAGATTGCTGTATGGTGTGGCAGGTGGCAGTTGACGCTAAATAACGAAAAGTGTGAGGTGATCCACATGAGTTCCAAAAGAAATCCGTTGGAATTCGATTACTCGATAAATAGTACAATTCTCAAGGCTGTCAATTCAACTAAGTACCTGGTTGTAAAAATTATGAACAACTTCAGTTGGAAAGACCACATAGATAATATTGTGGGGAAGGCGAGCCAAAGGTTGCGTTTCATTGGCAGGACACTTAGAAGATGCAACAAGTCCACTAAAGAGACAGCTTACACTACACTCGTTCGTCTTCTGTTAGAATATTGCTGCATGGTGTGGGATCCTTACCAGGTGGGATTGACGGAGGACATTGAAAGGGTGCAAAAAAGGGCAGCTCGTTTTGTATTATCATCTAATAGGGGGGAGAGTGTGGCAGATATGATATGCGAGTTGGGATGGAAGTCATTAAAGCAAAGACGTTTTTCGTCGCGGCGAGATCTATTTACGAAATTTCAGTCACCAACTTTCTCTTCCGAATGCGAAAATATTTTTTTGAGCCCAACCTACATAGGTAGGAATGATCATCAAAATAAAATAAGAGGAATCAGAGCTCGAACAGAAAGGTTTAGGTGTTCGTTTTTCCCTCGTGCCGTTCGGGAGTGGAATGGTAGGGACATAGTTTGATTGTGGTTTGATGAACCCTCTGGCAAGCGCTTAAATGTGAATTGCAGAGTAATCATGTAGATGTAGATGTAGTATTGATTTAAGTGTCAGGAAGTCGTTTCTGAAAGTATTTGTATGGAGTGTAGCCATGTATGGAAGTGAAACATGGACGATAAATAGATTAGACAAGAAGAGAATAGAAACTTTTGAAATGTGGTGCTACAGAAGAATGCTGAAGATTAGACGTGTAGATCACATAACTAATGAGGAGGTATTGAACAGAAGTGGGGAGAAGAGGAGTTTGTGGCACAACTTGACTAGAAGAAGGAATCGGTTAGTAGGGCGTCTTCTGAGGCATCAAGGGATCACCAATTTAGTACTGGAGGGCAGCGTGGAGGGTAAAAATCGCAGAGGGAGACCAAGAGATCAATACACTAAGAAGATTCGGTAGGATTTAGGCTACAGTAGGTACTGGGAGATGAAGAAGCTTGCGCAGGATAGAGTAGCATGGAGAGCTGCATCAAACCAGTCTCAGGACTGAAGACCACAAGAACAACAACAACAACATTCATAAGTCATCTCATTGCAGTAATCATTGGCATTCATTGGCTAGTTACTAAACTTTTATGTAGTATGTATGGAGTGTTACAGAACATTATTCATAAGTCATCTTATTATAGAAATTACTGGCATAGCATTTATACATAAGTCATCTCATTACAGTAAACATTGGCATAGCATTTTGCATAAGGCATGTCATTACAGTAATCATTGGCATTTATTGGCCCGTTACTAAACACTTATGTAGTAATACAAAACATTATTCAGTATAATTCAGAAGTCATCATTCAAAACACGAGTTATTGCGTGTAGCATCAAGCTGTTAGTGTTTACATTTGATATCATGCAAGTGACGTAAGACATATTAAAAATGTTAAGACATTGTAACTATTACTCAAAGTCCATAGTCCAATAATACATAGACATAAAGGAATCAATACAAAAGAAAAATTTGCATTATATTTAGGATTAGAAATACATATTAAACTGGTAGCATTTAGTTGTATACTGGTAATAGCTGAGACTGGTAATAATAAATATTTCCTTTGTGCTAGCAATGCATTGCGTTGGGATCGATAGTCAATTTTTGGGGCATGAAAATATTTGCTTTTGACTTACTGCTGGAAATAAGGATTAATAACGTTGTTCGTCATGAGTCAGCTGTAGCAAGGTTATGAAACAAGTACAGTATATATGATCACATTCATAAATGATAGACACAGCTGGGTAAAAAAAATGCAAGTACTAGAACAGATTTAATAATTAAATGTTTATAGCATATTAGTATCATGAAAAGTTTCTCCTGGAAAAAATACAAAGTGGATAATTGAGCTGAAAGAAGAAATGTATTCATATTATGATGAAAAGTAGTGAACTTGAAATAACAGGTAATGAAACGTGTACTCAATATGTATGTACTCTAGCTGTCTTTCCCAAAACATTCAGTCATTATACTATACGACAAGACATACTGTCAAAAGGAACTGCAACAAATACTTAAATAACTACACAACATCTCCTAACTAATACAAAATATATAAACCTCATCATTATCATCATCTGCAAAGAAAAGCTTCATTATTCACATTACCATATTCTTCATATAACTATTCATCATCATTTATTATCATCTGCAAAAAATAGACACTTCATTATTCATTATTCATATTACCATTTACTTCATACAACTATTCATAGTATAAAGTTTCTTACTTCTAGCATATTTCATCACTAAAACTAACATCTGTAGTTCTGTCTGACAGCTTGCATCAATCGTCTCGTATTCTGAAAGACAAATAATTAGTTAAGACTGCTTTTATACGATGTGTATAGTATATTCTTGTTAATTCTGATCCATTTATTCTTCATGACAAGGTATTGCATTTCTTTCATTCATTCCGATGGTGAAACTTGCATTTCATAATAAACCACTGTGGTTTGTTTAATTTATTTCTTTAACACGGTATTGCTTTCTGAAAATGATGAATATGGATTAATATCTTGCATTTAAATCAAATACACATTAAATGAAAACTTGTGTCTAGTAATACGACCAAGCATACAGCATAGTATGACAGAAAACGAATTAGGTCAAAAACATAGACAGTTTTCGAGTGCGAAAATGTACACACACTATCATAATGTAGTAGCAAAAATTGTAAAATAGTCAAGATATTGAGATATCATAAGGAAAAATGTCAAAGTCAACTGGTGTTTGTTATATCTTAAAGATTTCATAGTGCATACAAAGTTCTACTTTCGTTAGGGAAACTATCATACATACACAAAAAATGGAAAATGTGCACGGTCTGATGTATAACGACAAGAAAAGCGACCTGCTAACCTTACCTTGGCGGGCACTTGCCAAAAAAAAATATAATCATAATCAGTATGTGGTCATATAAATATCTGGAAATGGAATTACAGTGTGATAAATCATAAAGTATGTTCGTTCAATAAATGGTTTAATATTGGAAATATGGTGATTGCCCTTGCTTTTTTTGGTTCTCAAAGTTTCGACATGTACTACATTGGGGTGAGGAATGCTGCGAATTCTATATGGATATGCATACAGAAGCTCAAATTTACTGCATCTAGTCTTTCCTCTGTTGAATAAATAATGTGTGCGTACTAATATCTTCTGTCCAATGTGAAAGTTACGGATTGTACAAACCTGTTTTTGCTGTCTTCTGCGGCGCTCTGCGGCACGTTTCATGTGGTTCAGCGCAATGCCAAGTATTTTATGGTGGCGTAGTCGACGAGATGTAGGAACGGATACTAATTCTTTAATTTTGTTAGGTGGTTCAACATTTTTCAATATAACAGTCGGAGATAGCATAGTATATTCATTTGGTATGGAGTTAATTACATCCTGCAATGAGAGTATGTGTGTATCCCAAACAATATGTTCTTTTTATGGCAGTATATTCTACATAGTTTACTAATTTCTTTCATTAGTCGTTCAGAATGGTTCGAAGAAGCGTGATACCTGGATATATAGATCGGAGAAATGTTTCAAGCTCGTAACATGCGTGTCCATATCACAGATCGAAATTGTGGTCCATTGTCGGAAATTACTTTCAATACATGCCCTACATGAAAAAAAAATGTTTCACAAATTCATTCGAAATAGATTTAGCAGTAGCTTTGCCTAACGGTGTGAAGATAACAAATTTTGAAGTGAGTTCAACAGCGACAAAGATGTAGCAAAAACCTCTATTAGATCTGGGAATCGCACCAAAAATGTCTACAGCGGCCATATGTTTCAATTTAATGGGTACAATGGGATGTAATGGAGGAATATGTGAAGTCGCGTCTGATTTAGCTTTCTGGCAGATTTTACATGACACTAAAACTCGTCGAATACGTTTCTCCATGTTGGTAAAATAACAGTTTAGTCTAAGTATAAGAAAACATTATCTGGCTCCATAATGTGCGTAACCTAAATGAGTATACCAAATTAATTTGTTAACAAGCTCGTCAGGGATACATAATAACCAGTTGTTGCTGTCAGGGTGAGAGCGGCGAAACAGAATGTTCTTGCGCACAGTATAATGGTTTCTAATGGTAACGTTATTCTTATCTTGCCAAAAGGTGTTTAATGTCTTTCCAAACGTTGTCTTTGCTCTGCTCTTTTGCTACGTCTCGTAATGACGACGAAATGAAATTTTCAAATGCAACTTGTTGAATACACATGACGCTAAAATTTGCGTGGCAGAAGTTGCTTGCGATGTCTTGCTGATTGTTGCTGAGATAATGGGATAGTGCGTCTGCTACAATATTTTGTGTACTGGGAATGTGAACAATTGTAAAATTAAATTCCTGTGAATAAGGTTTCCATCTGTTTAATCTGTCATGTGTAAATTTAACCGAAAGTAAAAACTGTATATCTCTATGATCTGTATACACGGTAGTATGTGTTTCATAAAGAAAATGCCGAAATCTCGTAAATGCCCAAACAACACATAATGTTTCAAGTTCTGTGACAGAATAATTACGTTCAGCAGGTGATAGAATGCGACTTGCAAATGCGATGTTTTTAATTATTGTAGACCCATCTTCTTCAATTTCCTGGAAAGTATGTACGCCTAAAGCGGTGTTAGAACTATCGGTGGCAATGGAAAAATTTCTGGTAAGATCTGGGTGCGATAAAAGTGGTGCGTTAAACAAGGCTTGTTTCAGATTACCAAACTCAGACTGTGCTTGGCTATCCCAGGACCAAATAGAGTTTTTACCCGTCAACTGACATAATCTAGGGGTGTCTAAAGCAGAGTAATGAATAAATTTACGGAAAAAGTTAATTAAACCTAGAAAGCTGCGTAGTTGTTTCTTCGTCGTAGGAACAGTAATGTCACGTAAAGCTTGAAGTTTTTCCGGTCAGGCGCAATGCCTTTTGCTGGAATTACATGTCCAAGAAATTTTATAGAAGTTTTCCCAAAGTGCGATTTGCTAAGAGTAACTGTGAGTCCTTGTGCACGAAAAATTAGCAACAGTTGTTCAGGAATCAAATTGTGTTCAGACCGGTTAGCTTCTGCAATAACGATGTCGTCTACATATGTTGTAATTCTGTCTTTAAGTTCTGTCAGAAGTATAGTATTTAAACCGCGAATAAATGCTGCTGAAGAAATTATTAAACCGAACGGTAATTTGCAAAATTGATAACAATCACCAAAACAGATAGCAGTATCATGAAATTTCTGTAGAAGTTCTTCTAGTGTCTGTGTGCGATCTGTTTAATTAATGATAACCTCGTTGACGTGACGCAAATCAAGCACGAGGCGAAGTGAGCCATCCTTTTTCTTAACAATATGGAGCGTGTTTATGTACGGACTAACTGCCGGTTCAATTATTCCTTGGTCAAGCATAGCTTGCAATTCTTTCTTAACTTGTTCTCTATGAATATATGGAATAGGATAATGTTTAGCTCTAAATGTGTCGTGCTGTTGAACTTGAAATTCATACATAGAACCGGACATAGTACCAGGGACGTTGTCAAAAACTGGAGCTTGCTGTAAAAGAATTTTGCGTAGTTGAGTACGTTCGTCATCTGTAATTGCGTTGCTCTGTTTTACTTTATCTGAAATCATTTGCATAACGTAATAGTCAGCTTCGTCTGGTGTATTGTAGTTGTGTACGTACGTATCTGTGAACAATGTGGAATGACAGTTTGTGTAACGCGATGTAGAAATGACCTCTGTTCGATTAACTGCCTGTTCATCTGCAGATAAAGCGTGCTCAAATTCTAATGCCAGTTGTACCTTTTCGTCCTTTAGCATCAAATAGGAGTTTTGGAAGTCAATAATTGCCTCATGTTGTACCAAAAAATTCGTACCTAAAATAACGTCTGTTGTCAATAAAGGAACAATCCAAAAATTTGAGTGGAACGTATGATCTGCTATACAAAATGATAAGTGTGTCTGTAATTTTACATCTACTCGTTTACCAGATACTCCTCCTTTTACTTTAGTTTTGCCTAATGGTAACGTAGGATAGATGTTCTCTTTGTTACATTCGTTGAAAGTTTCTTCATTTATAACTGACGTAGGTGATCCAGAATCGATTACTGCTGAAAATGTGGATGATCCAATCTTTACTTCAATAACAGGGTTGGAAATGTTTTTTTTGTAAAACTGGTTTTTCATGTAAAAGAGTGTCTCGGATGCCGTCAAAAGTAATAACATTTTCGTGAACAAGATTCTATGTGTCAAGAGTATTGTTTATTTTGCTGGAAGATGCAACCTGTACTGTATCTAGTCAAATTCTTTCTGACGTGCTGTTATTTGCGGGAGGGTGCTGTGGCATTTCGACTATTTGTACTGTTCTGTTATTTCGTCCTGACATATTAGGTTCGGGATGATACCGACTGTCTGGCTCATTCATAATTATCTGTTGTTGTGGATGACTTTGCTGCTGATAACACCTACTGTTATTAAATGTACGCTGAAAACTGTGCTCATTACATTTACGTCTGTCATGATAATCACTGCTATACGGCGCATTGCGATAGGAATTGAAATGATGTGTTTTCTGTACATGCTGATTTCCTTCTTGCTGTGCGTTACTATTTGGTGGGGCCGACGATATACGTGTAGGCGGCGAAACATTAAAGCTTGGTTGACCTTGTACATTACATTGTTGGTTAGATATGCTAACCGGCTGGATTTGTTGCTGTTGTGGGGAAAAGCTTCTATTGTTACCAAAATGTGTTTGCTGTTGCTGATAATTTTGATGATACTGATAATTAAAATCTTGTCTGTTATTAAAATTCTGGTGGTTGTCATTCCTGGAGCGTCTATCACCTTTGCTATTGAAATAGCGTGGCTGATCGTAGTTACTGTATGTTTGTTGGCCTTGGTTAAGATGTGAAAAATTTTTGTTTATGAAAGAATAGTCCGATTGCTGAACTTCCAAAAGCTGTAACAGATCTCTAAGTGCCGAAATATTTTCTTTCTGCTGTCCTGTTAAAACTGATACTCTTAACGACCGTGGTAATTTAGAAATACATAATTGGATAAGTGCTGATTCACTGTATGGCTCACTTAAGTATTGGTTTTGTTGGACCATGTGTCCAAAAAATTGCATGACAGTGGGAAAATTTGAGTTCTCATAATTCTGTAAGCTAATTAATTGATCCTTGATTCCGCGCTGTGTCGTCTTCGACCAATACACTGACAGAAAAGCATTCTGAAATTCTTCCACGGAGTAGCATTGTCTCGCGATCAGTCTCATACGAGTTGCCGGTTCGCCTTCCAGAAAACTACAAATAAATGCAAGTTTGTGTGTTACGGGCCAAGTTGGTGGAAAAAATGGTTCAAATGGCTCTGAGCACTATGGGACTCAACTGCTGAGGTCATTAGTCCCCTAGAACTTAGAACTAGTTAAACCTGACTAACCTAAGGACATCACAAACATCCATGCCCGAGGCAGGATTCGAACCTGCGACCGTAGCGGTCTTGCGGTTCCAGACTGCAGCGCCTTTAACCGAAGTTGGTGGAAAAGCACAGCTAAATTGTTGTATCCAAGGGGTGAATCTGTGTTCTATCATACTTAAATACCTTAAATTTTCTCACCGATAGAAAGTGCTTATAATCAAAATTATCGTCTCTGTATGTCTGAACCGGTTCACGATTGTATGATGATCTGTTTGTCTGTGACTGTTCGAAATCTAAAGTCACGTACTCTCTGTAAATTACATGAATTATACTGGCTGTGTGAGTGTGAGAAATGCTCGGAATGTGGCGTATGCCGTGTCGTGTTACAGGCTGAAACATTTTTCATCTCTGTCACTTCTTGCTGTAAAGATGACAATTTTCTACGTAATGTGTTATTAGATGAACCTATCTCACTGATTATCTGCTGTAAATTTTGGAATTCGGGTGTTTGATTAAACGAAACTGGTGACGTATCGCGTGATTTGGTGTCATTGTTATTTTCGATAACGTCAATATGACTGGCCAATTCATCAAATTTTTCAGTCAGTGCTTTTACCTGATCGTCGCTTTTAGTGTCACAAGCATTAATTTGTTTTTGCATTTTACGTGTGGCTTCGTTCAATTTCTTAACGTCTGCTTTAATGGCACCGGGATCCTGTATTAATTCCAATTGTTCAAGTCTGCTGGTCATTGTCTGACAGTCTACTGTGTGTGTGTCTGTTTTTGTTTTAAGAACTGAGATTTCATCATGCAGTTCGGTGTTCAACTGTTTGATTTCGCCTGATACTGTAGCAGTGTTGTTGTCTACGTATGTTTTAGCTTTCGAAAAATAACTTTCGCTTATCTCCCTGTCTCTGTGCAGTAATTGTTTCCATGACTTGTTTCTTTACTTTATTCTGTTCCTGTATAAATTTACGGTAACGCGTTTCACTGTTTTGTAGGTGGTGATTAAAACGTTCGTCAATTTGGCTGTTCTGTTGGTCAAATTTCGTGTCTACTTTCGCATCCAATGTGCGTGACAGTTCTGCTGACATTAATTTAAACTCGTCCGTAACTGTGTTGCGTTTTCAAAACATTGTTTAGCGACTGCACTAATTTCATCTCTAAGTAATTTCGTTGTAGCTGCATGTGTATTACTTAATTCCTGTGCAACGCATCTAATTTCTTCACTACTATTCCTAGCACAAGCCTTAATTTCCTCACGTAATTGTTCTTTAGTATCATGACATTGTGCGGCAACGGCTGCAATCTGTTCATCAATCTGTTTAAAGTTCTCATTAATTTGTTTGATCGACCTGTCGTCTTTTTCATTCGACTCTTTGAAATTGTTGTCTAGATTTTCATTAAGGTGTTTGTAATTGTTGTCTTGTTTTTAATTGAATTGTAGCAATAATTAGCAATTTGTAATTGTTGTCTTGTTTTTAATTGAATTGTAGCAATAATGCCACACCTTCATCCATTCCAAAATTACCGACTCCATTCTCTGTACTGTGTAATGGTGTATCTGCATGTGTCACGTTTTGTGTAAGCATTTGGTCAATGTCTGATTCACGAAAGGGTTTGCTAATCGGATGTGCACTACATCGGAATCAAATAAATCTGACATATTTTGACTACATTGTTCATCTTCGTGAGAATCATTTATCTTTTCACTGTGTAAATTTTGCAAATCAGGTGTGTCAAACTGGGCAGCGTTCATTGTAACGGAGCGTGCCGCGTCATCAATTGTCGTTAAATTAAGTGTGGACATGACTGAACTTGTTTGCTCATCATTTGCATTAAAATCATTACTGGTGGTCGGCACGCACTGATTGTCTGTAATTGGAGGATGATTATTAACACACTTAGTGTCGCTAGTATTATCAGTCAAATTATTCAGGTCGGCTTTTTCGCACATTGCACATCGCGATGTACTGTTAGGAGTTTTCCGCGGCATTTTCACAAATCAAATTTAAGCGCAAAATCAAACAAAGACAAAGCAAAAAGTGGATCAAATACAATAACAACAAAGAGCAATAAATTGCCGATGATCTGTGAAAGAAAGAGTGACAATCTAGTATATGCGTTGCGTCAGATGCAAACTACTTTTAACATTAAGTAAATAAGAGCAGATATACAACTGACTACTTCTCAGAAATTCACAAGAATACGATCCTGGCCGGTTGTCGACAAGTGTAACCTCCCAACGGAAAAAATATATATAATTATTGCATTCATTCACATTCAGAGTGACACAGTTAAAAATACCTCCCAGCAATAAAAAATAAAATAAATAATTATATCATTCGCATTCAGTGTAACCTCCCAACTGATAAATTCCGTTGTTGTTGTTGTGGTCTTCAGTCCTGTGACTGGTTTGATGCAGCTCTCCATGCTACTCTATCCTGTGCAAGCTGCTTCATCTCCCAGTACCTACTGCAACCTACATCCTTCAGAATCTGCTTGGTGTATTCATCTCTTGGTCTCCCTCTACGGATTTTACCCTCCACGCTGCCCACCAATACAAAATTGGTGATCCCTTGATGCCTCATAACATGTCCTACCAACCGATCCCTTCTTCTAGTCAAGTTGTGCCACAAACTTCTCTTCTCCCATATCCTATTCAACACCTCCTCATTAGTTATGTGATCTACCCATCTAATCTTCAGCATTCTTCTGTAGCACCACTTATCGAAAGCTTCTATTCTCTTCTTGTCTAAACACTTTATCGTCCATGTTTCACTTCCATACATGGCTACACTCCATACAAATACTTTCAGAAACGACTTCGTAACACTTAAATCTATACTCGATGTTAACAAATTTCTCTGCCTCAGAATCGCTTTCCTTGCCATTGCCAGTCTACATTTTATATCCCCTCTACTTTCCCCATCATCAGTTATTTTGCTCCCCAAATAGCAAAACTCCTTTACTACTTTAAGTGTCTCATTTCCTAATCTAATTCCCTCAACATCATCCGACTTAATTCGACTGCATTCCATTATCCTCGTTTTGCTTTTGTTGATGTTCATCTTGTATCCTCCCTTCAAGACACTATCCATTCTGTTCAACTGCTCTTCCAAGTCCTTTGCTGTCCCTGATAGAATTACAATGTCATCGGCGAACCTCAAAGTTTTTATTTCTTCTCCATGGATTTTAATACCTACTCCGAACTTTTGTTTCCTTCACTGCTTGCTCAATATACAGATTGAATAACATCGGGGAGAGGCTACAACCCTGTCTCACTCCCTTCCCAACCACTGCTTCCCTTTCATGCCCCTCAACTCTTATAACTGCCATTTGGTTTCCATACAAATTGTAAATAGCCTTTCGCTCCCTATATTTTACCCCTGCCACCTTCAGAATTTGAAAGAGAGTATTCCAGTCAACATTGTCAAAAGCTTTCTCTAAGTCTACAAATGCTAGAAACATAGGTTTGCCTTTCCTTAATCTAGCTTCTAAGATAAGCCGCAGAGTCAGTATTTCCTCACGTGTTCCAGTATTTCTACGGAATCCAAACTGATCTTCCCCAAGGGCGGCTTCTACTAGTTTTTCCATTCGTCTGTAAAGAATTCGCGTTACTGTTTTGCAGCCGTGACTTATTAAACTGATAGTTCGGTAATTTTCACATCTGTCAACACCTGCTTTCTTTGGGATTGGAATTATTATATTCTTCTTGAAGTCTGAGGGTATTTCGCCTGTCTCATACATCTTGCTCACCAGATGGTAGAGTTTTGTCAGGACTGGCTC
Source organism: Schistocerca americana (assembly GCF_021461395.2). Taxonomy (NCBI): domain Eukaryota; kingdom Metazoa; phylum Arthropoda; class Insecta; order Orthoptera; family Acrididae; genus Schistocerca; species Schistocerca americana. The sequence goes on along the minus strand of NC_060125.1, from coordinate 477,536,020 downwards.
TCCCAAGGCCGTCAGTAGTTCTAATGGAATGTTGTCTACTCCCGGGGCCTTGTTTCGATTCAGGTCTTTCAGTGCTCTGTCAAACTCTTCACGCAGTATCATATCTCTCATTTCATCTTCATCTTCCATTTCCATAATATTGTCCTCAAGTACATCGCCCTTGTATAGACCCTCTATATACTCCTTCCACCTTTCTGCTTTCCCCTCTTTGCTTAGAACTGGGTTTCCATCTGAGCTCTTGATATTCATACAAGTGGCTCTCTTTTCTCCAAAGGTCTCTTTAATTTTCCTGTAGGCTGTATCTATCTTACCCCTAGTGAGATAAGCCTCTACATCCTTATATTTGTCCTCTAGCCATCCTTGCTTAGCCATTTTGCACTTCCTGTCGATCTCATTTTTTAGACGTTTGTATTTCTTTTTGCCTGCTTCATTTACTGCGTTTTTATATTTTCTCCTTTCATCAATTAAATCCAATATTTCTTCTGTTACCCAAGGATTTCTACTAGCCCTCGTCTTTTTACTTACTTGATCCTCTGCTGCCTTCTCTACTTCATCCCTCAAAGTTACCCATTCTTCTTCTATTGTATTTCTTTCCCCCATTCCTGCCATTTGTTCCCTTACGCTCTCCCTGAAACTCTGTACAACCTCTGGTTCTTTCAGTTTACCCAGGTCCCATCTCCTTAAATTCCCACCTTTTTGCAGTTTCTTCAGTTTTTATCTACAGTTCATAACCAATAGGTTGTGGTCAGAGTCCACATCTGCACCTGGAAATGTCTTACAATTTAAAACCTGGTTCCTAAATCTCTGTCTTACCATGATACAATGCGACTAATCTCTCAATAAAATTGTGGCTCAATTATAACCTTTCAATAATTAACTGTGAATTTAAACTGGTAAATTTGGACGTCAGCAGTGCTGCGTCATGGCCCTGAAAGATTATTCTGAATAAATTGAAAATTCTTACCTCAATAAGGTCGCCGGATAACGTATATATATCTGCTCCTATAAGAAATTTTCTGGCACAGCCCAGTGCAATGCTGGCCGACAGATTTGTCATGTATAAAAAGAAACAACTGATTTTTCTTTACAGTAATCGGAATTACCATGGATTGGAGAAATTAGTAAATTCTTTAAATTGAGATGAATGATTGTCAAAAGTTAATTTTTATGAGAAAGATTATTATTAAGAGATTTTTTAAAAACATTTACATGGGACTTGATATTACAATAGTACATATGCGGGAGGCTGCTTTTACCTTATACTACAACGCTCAGGCCCCGCCATCGCTCCCGACGACTGGCCCAGCCAACTTTATACACACGACTGCTCGCTAGCAACTACTTACTCCTACTACCACACAGTTCCTACTGCAGTCAACACTGCTCTCTGGTCTGAGATTCTCTTATAGCTTACGTATCGCAGGCAGGGCGTGAGCAATCCATCGAAATTACGTCTGCCCGAGTGCGCTAGCAACAAATCCCTTAGTCATGGACCTCTTACACACTTGATTTTTAGTTCAATACGTAACATGTGCTGTTTCCTTTTTGTAGCACTAGCTAGTACTTATACTTCAACAATCTTTTCTTTCCGGTAATTTTGTAATTATTTTATAGGCTAATTTGAGAGTTTTATTTCTGATGAAGGCATTCATAGCAGCGCCGAAACCCAGGTCAAAAGGTTCTTTCTTACGACAGAGGGCTGCTATTGCTGTTAATTTTAGTGACATGAGATGGCATTGATGTGGACATTCGAGTCACATTCAGAGGCAGTATCGGTGAGCATAGTGCAAAATGTGTGAAACAGTTGGGCATCGAGAACAACATTGTAGAAGTATGTATTATGGGTAACTGATCGTTAAACATGAATGGGAATCTGGAATCCACCAGAAGGAGTGTCCTATACGTTCTGATGCTACAAAGTTTTATGTGGAGGTGCAGTGTTGCTAGTGTAGTAGATGGTAGAGCATAGATTAATATTAGACACATGGGCTCACGTAAACATGGTGAGTCTGGAGGTCTTGGGGAAGAGGTGGTTAAAGCACATTACCGTTTACTTGAAGTGAATGACCATTACTGGAGGTCAGTGGGTTCAGCGAAATTAGGTTTCCAGGTTGGAGGAAAATGATTATGGGGGAGTACGAAAGTTTTGTCCCATGTAGGTGAAGTTCTCTGCGTCATCCTAGAGTTTGATTTGCTGCATAAACATCTTGCAAAAACTGATCTTCATGAATGCATGGTGGAATTTGGTGGGATGTTCTTCTAACTGAGAGAAGCAGTTACGAATGACGCACTTTCGCAAGGTTCGCCTGTCATGAAGGACAGAAGAACTGCATAAAAAGTCATTAAGACTCAATTTGTGTGATTAAGTGCTGCAAAGCAAAGGGAAATTACTTTGGATGAACGTGGAAAGAGAATAGCTGTAAATGTGGTGAGTGGTAGAACCACTGGACAAGAAATGAATGAGATCTATCACAATGTTTTGTTTATAGTACTGCTGTACACATGCAAGAAGTGAATGGTGAATTATTTGTCAGCCTGGATAGTTTTCGTGCTGGTTATGCAAGTCTTAGTAGCCAAGTTTTAGTAGCCAATGTAGACATTCTAGATGATGATGATCTAGATAGGTCAAGTTCAGCAGAGAAAGTTGTAATGGGCGACCTTTTTTATCCTCAGGGCCCACTGCTGACAAACCTGGCATGGATCGAAAGCCGTATAGGGTACCCCACCATTTGCAATCAGTTATGGAAAATTCATTAACCATCAATTGGATGATGGCATCCACGAGGAAAGGAAGGAGGATTATGGTTTAATATCATATCGACATAAAGATATTTACATACGGGCTGAAGGAAGTACTACCATAGTCCATGGTGTGCATCAGCCATTTACCAAAACGAACATCAGACGTTACTAAGAAAAATAGAACTTGTTGTGGCTGTCATTACTTGAACAGTGGGACAGTTATAGACCCCTATCCTATACCGAATACTACCGAAGCGCTGTATGACGAGACACAGTGCAGATACTTCTCCACAACAGACATGAAAAGTAAATGTCATCAGTTACTACTGGTGCCAGAGGTCCAGCAAAAACTGCATTTACAGTTCTTTGTGGTTAATACCAGTATAGGCGAATGCCATTTGGTTGTAAACCTGCACTGACCACATACCAAGAATTGCAGGGTGGAGTATTAAGTAATTTGAAGCTGAGACACTGTATGAGATACCTTTGGTGGTGTTGTTGTATTCATAAAAGACACTGTGTGACAGTTGCACCAAGTTTTTAAGAGGCTATATTGTGCGTCCCTCACCTTAAGCATCAAAAACTGTCATTTGGGTTAAGAGAATTGATCTACTTATGACACATGGTTAGATAGGGCGATTTGAAAATAGATCCCAGACTGACACACGCAGTGCGAAGTTTTCCAACACCACAGACATTGTATGGAATTACAGGCATTCTTGGGATTAGCTAATTACTATAGAAAATTCGTAATGGGATTTGTATATACTTCATGACAACTAACGCATTTATCGAACAAGAGTGCAAGTAGACAGTAAATGACAAGCCACATTTGAAAAATTAAAGGAGCTATCGGCAACTAACCCCTCGTTGGTCTTCCCTATGCCGTAAAATACTTTCAATTTTCTGTATGGGAAGCATTTGCAGGTAATGACAGATCACATTGCATGAAGTGCTTGTTGAGTTTGAAGGATCCATTACATAGACTTACATTGTGGGTATTAAAATTAAGTGGTTTTGGCTTGGAAGTGGTTCACAATCCCAGTAGGGAGCTTGGTACTGCAGATGGGCTTAACGGAAAGATTGGTGTAACACAAGCACTTGGATATAGCCTCGAGGAATCACAGACAGCGCAACCTGCTGAAGCAGACTGCAAGCTATTAACAGCTTGGTCACAATTTGCAGTTTATAACTGTGGAGCTGGGCAGTACATGATAATGCACGCCACTTTTTGGGAAGAAGTTTTAAAGGAATTGTGTGATCATGTATTATCTGGGCACAGAGATCATAGATCCTCAGACTTGAGGGTATCTGGGCCTTATAGGTGGAGAACAAGGAAATAAAATGCAAATTACTGTAGAAGAAACTGTCTGCCATCTGAACAACTTGTGGATTTAAGTCATCAAATGGTGTCACATTTGAAGTTGAAGAGGCCACTAAACCTTTTACGGTGATTAGAGTGGCTATTATAGGGCCTTAGTCAGACACCTGTGGGAAACATCTTGTGAGGCTAAAAGGGCATTTTATGGAATAAAGGAGGGTTTGTGTAGCATTTGTACCCTCAGTGGCTTTTATAATCGAGCAAGCATCATAACTCAAACTAGGATTCACTAAAAATGAACTTAGTGTTTATTAGTTGAAATAGCAGTAAAGTCTGGTTTCAGTTGGTCTTTTTTTTCTATTTTTGAGATGCCCCTAGGGTGCCATGCGACGATGCAAGGTCTTTGAAATCAATACCTATATTTATTTGGATCTGTTATTTTTTTTGTATGTCATGGAGCCCCTCCTAGTGACGTTCTGTGGTTTGGACTTCCCAAAAATAAACAACACGTCTCTGATGCATATCCCAGGAAATAGACAGCCTGCCTAGAGAAACTGTAAAAAGCTACCAGATTGTAAAGTTCAATGAAATACTGTTAATGAGTTATTCTGGACATAATAAATCCAACCAATTGTTCGGTATTTGGGCTTTCACTTCGTAGTCATAATTTTATTCTAAGAAGATTTTCAGGTGTTTGTAGAGGTCTTGTCTGACTGGCACCACGGTCAAACTTCAAGAAAACTTAAGCAAGCTGGAACCCCTCGTAATTTATGTACTGTTATAAATCGTTCCTCGCAGTATGCAGCAATGATTACTATTCCAAATCAACATTGTACTGCATGTGATGGTAAAAAAGTGGCTACTGAAGTTTTGTGTTTCAGGTACAATAATCATGGATCAGGATGCAATCTTCGTCAGAACCAATAAAGAAGCTATGTCATTTGTTACATATTCAGAAACTGAGAACTAGATCATTAAAAAATTCACAAAGTAACAGAAGGACAGGACACAGTCACCACACAGTCAGTAAGATACTGGGCTATTACGTCAAAAGCCATCTCAAATACTGGTATTTTTCTTACCATAAGTGGTGGCATCCCATAATGCGAAGATACAAGTCATGTGAAGAATGGCATATGCTTTATGGTCGCATAAATGGGAGAGTATAATATTGTGTTTTAGTTTTAAGTGTGTTGGTGGGATTATGTTAGAAATTGACGTTAGGTGACGTTACTTAAGTTTTTTTATACAATTGATAGTGATTTCTGGGGATGGATCATAGACAATGAATCCTCCAAAGATGGGATAGATCATTAAAAAATTCACAAAGTAACAGAAGGACAGGACACAGTCACCACACAGTCAGTAAGATACTGGGCTATTACGTCAAAAGCCATCACAAATACTGGTATTTTTCTTACCATAAGTGGTGGCATGCACTCCTTTGCACTCATTGTGAAGAATTTTGTCTAGTGCACTTTTATTTTTCGTGTGTGTAAATTATTGGTGACTTCTGTAATTAGAGCGTTCTTTACTGTATTTTTTTTATTTTTCTTCTTCTTCGTGTCAGTCTACCCGAGCTTGTCACACCATCTTTTCCTTTTTTCCTTGGATAGCCAGTACTTCTTTCACCAGCTGGTACTTTATTTCTTACGATTTTCACAACCTTCCGTTCATCCATCCTGTTTATGTTCGTTCCATTCATGTTTTCTCTCAGGTACCCACTCATTAACTGAGTCCACTTTACACCCTTCTCTAGTGCTTTTATTTCTCTCTTTGTCCCTCAATGTCTTCCCAGTAATCCTTTGCACAATTTTCATTTTCATGGTTTCCAAAAATCTCTTAGTTTATGTATCTGGTCTTGTCTCAGATGCGTATGCCATAATTGGTCTCAATATTGTTTTGTAATTCTTGCCTTTGCATCTTTTTCAATATATATGTTTTTCTAAATAGTGTTATTTAAACTCCCTGTCACTTTATTTGGTTTTGCTGCTTGTTGTCGGTCTTCGTTTTTGACATATCTACTGTTGGACAGTTCAATACCAAGCTATTTAAATGTCATTACCTGTTGAATTATTTTTCCGTCCGCTTCCAGTTCACATCTAACTGTTCCACAGATGTGGTCATAAAATTGATATTTTTTGAGTGGATATGACCATATTTAGGTCTTGGCTGACATGTCAAATACATGAAAAAAATTCTGCGCGTTATCTTCACTGTTTGCCAGAAGAACTGCATTTAAATACAACATTTTTATTTCTTCGCGTGTATAATTTTTTGTGATTTGTGGTGTAGCATGCCATTTATTGCCTTTAAGCAATTTTTGTGTGATGAATAGTAAGTGATTTCTACGATTTACAGGGTTTGCCAGTGATTACGGGCAGAGGAGAATATGGGATTCAAGCGAATCGTTGATAACAGTTCCATCTCGTTTCGAGTATTTTATTTTTGATTGGTTATTCGTCTTGTTAGTGTAGGAAGTTGGAGGATTGCTCACTTCTTTTTGTTTCATTTGGCAGTGTACTTAAAATGTTGTTTGCTATGTTGTAATTGATTATTTAGGAAGGCATATGGTGACGTACAGTTTGCAGCATTATAGCAAAGCACACGGAACCCAAGTGATGCAGACTACTACAGGATCATACGAGGTGCAATCTTTCCTAGGGGAGCAGGTGCGGAAGGCTGTCAGCAGGGGCATGCTGGCTCTGTGAACTTATTTCTAAAGAGCAGGAGTGTATTGGATATACTAGCTGACAAACACAGATTTGGCCACCTATTCATATTGGTAATTTTATGCTACAAACGAAAACAAAGAATAAACTGTGTTGGTAGTGAAGCACCGAAAAAATTTCACTTTCATGTATTCGTGAAAAAACAATGGAAATTACGAAGCAGTCGTACAGAGAAATACGCATAATGTACAAAAGGTTAATTATAGTATTCAGATTAAGAAGCATGTTCCCGGACAGTGTCTATACGCTGGGCGCAGCTGCCTCGCGTGTGTACAAGGCGAGTAACGTCCTTTCATAGCTCTATAGACGGCTACAGATTTCGCCTACCGTCGTTTGTTCTTCGCTGTTGCAACGTGTCAAAAGCGTTGCTAGATTTCAGGGATTTCCTTAAGTTGGTTCGACTGTAGAAGTGCTGAAAGGGGACTGTCCTATTTGCCCTGACGATTTTCAGATAATTTGGGCCATAAATGTCATTGAAGTTGCGAATATGATAAATGTACTAAACCTCTGCAATATTACGTTCTTTGTAAGAAAACAGAGATGTTGTTCAGAGAGGTTACTTCATTTTGAATAGAGTATCACTGTGTGATTGACAGTCTGACAATGCATTTGGTTTGAAAAGGATGGAAGCTGGCCTGCCATGTAGTAGAGGCAGCATTATTTAAAAAGGAATTTGTACTAGTACTTTTTAAAGGAAGGAAATGAGATTGCACTGTCGCAGAAGAAGGGGAGTAGCGCCGTCGCTGTAGTGTAATGGTTACAATACTACACTGTTGCACGGAGGGTCATAAATTCAAAACTCTCGTGAACAGTAGAATTTTAATTTCTATATTCAGTTCGATTACGTTCTAGAAGTATCTACAAATGGCAAGAATCATTGTACTGGAATGTTCTGTAGCTGTATATATACTGTATGTGTTTTGGCCGGAGGCAGTTCGCTCCGCGCTCTTGTATGTGCAAGTGCTGAATATACCTTCGTTAAGTGAAGTTAGTGTTCGTCATTCATCTGCTTACACGTTACTCTACGTGACAATATTAATGGAAGAATGTCAACGGCCAATTTTTAAGAGAATCCAGTTTTTATATTTTTGTAATTGTATAGCTTTTTATTGTTAGAACATTTCGTATATTTGATGTTTACTGTAGAAATTTTATAATGCAACATGTAGTTTTGTCTTATAGTCGAAACAAACGTCAAGGAAAGTAATTGTACACAGGAAAGTGTCTAGGTGTGAGAAATGTCCAAAGGTGGATTGTTGTCGTGGCTTAATGAAGCTTTTATTCTCTTTTATCAGTCGTTAAGATTAGTCTCCTATTTTAATTTTTATTTTCAAGACTCTGTTTGTACACTTACACTGCACATCGCGAGTTGTGTACTGATGACCATTTTGTGAAAATTGGTAACATGACGACTTGCACTACATATCGCAAGTATAGCAAATGAAATTTGGGTTTCGACAGTCACATCAATATCCCTAATAGCAACAGGTTGCACAGCAGACGACCGTTCAGTGCGAACATGTATGCCAATAAATTTAATTAGCATCAATATTCATGTCCATTGTAAGGCACAGTGATTGTCACAGTGCTTTTGTGAAATAGTATCAGTTCTGAGGCTTAATACCAGTAAAATCTTTCAGTAAAGTGCTATCTTGTGAGTTTTCAAGCATTATTAGAAAATCAGATGCGTTAATTTTTATGTTCATTTGCTATCTAATTACAATAATAGTTCTGATATAGTGATTGTTTGCAAGACTAAAGATTAACGGTATTCAGGGCAACGTTTTGATCTGAGCCATTTATTTCGCAGTCAGGTAACATATATAAATTCCATTGAAAACAGATTCTTTCTCGGACACGAATTGTTTGATGCACCGGCTAGCCTAGATTTCGCATAGTGTACATGAGCGCCACTTATTTCCGTTCAAAATTAAACTTTCACATGGTTCTGTTGCCCTGGAATGACATTTATGTATTTCGATGTCAGAATGAGATTTACACATTTCTCAGATACCAACCTGACACTCACAAACACGAGTTTGGAAATATAACAAGAAATATTGAATGACTTAGTTATAAAGAATAAATGTATTAAAACTTCATGCATGACGCGGTATTTTTCACGTATCTCAGTGTTTACGACTTCATACCACTTGAACTATGTGTCTTGCAAAGATAAATTTGTGTAGGTGCATTCAGAGTTACAAGGCAGAGTTACAAGGCAGTCATTTGATAATCAACGGCACAACTAGTGACATCTCAGAGCAGAATTTTCATCTTCCGGCCACCGTCGCCGAAACTACAATTTTAAATCTGAAATATCCCTCTTGTACTGACAGGTTAAACTACTGGAAGTGCTTCCACGCCGAAACATCCGGTCTTCTGGTATCGGAACTTCTACACTCTCTGGAAGAGCTAACACCAACTCAGAAAGGATACATTTTAGCGGATGCTTCAGTACGTGCAGAAATAGCTAAGTGATCGGTGCCGGGGAGTCGTGATGATGAATGTTTCAATTTCTGTAACTATTGTGGTGTTGACACTACTTTGTGCGGTTTGTGTCTATTTCAGGCAAAAAAAGGCCAATCCAGCTGAGCTCACTTTACACCAGTTACCAACTGACTGGGTCAACTGTGATAAAATATTATTAGTAAAGAAAAAAAGGCAACGAGCAATGTGCTTGACGCCGGATTAGTATAAGGAGAGCGCAATTGTGTATATAGCTGAAATACTAAACACCTTTTTCCAAAGCTGTTTCACAGAGGAAGACCGCACTGCAGTTCCTTCTCTAAATCCTCGCACAAACGAAAAAATGGCTGACATCGAAATAAGTGTCCAAGGAATAGAAAAGCAACTGGAATCACTCAATAGAGGAAAGTCCACTGGACCTGACGGGATACCAATTCGATTCTACACAGAGTACGCGAAAGAACTTGCCCCCCTTCTAACAGCCGTGTACCGCAAGTCTCTAGAGGAACGGAGGGTTCCAAATGATTGGAAAAGAGCACAGATAGTCCCAGTCTTCAAGAAGGGTCGTCGAGCAGATGCGCAAAACTATAGACCTATATCTCTTACGTCGATCTCTTGTAGAATTTTAGAACATGTTTTTTGCTCGCGTATCATGTCATTTCTGGAAACCCAGAATCTACTATGTAGGAATCAACATGGATTCCGGAAACAGCGATCGTGTGAGACCCAACTCGCCTTATTTGTTCATGAGACCCAGAAAATATTAGATACAGGCTCCCAGGTAGATGCTATTTTTCTTGACTTCCGGAAGGCGTTCGATACAGTTCCGCACTGTCGCCTGATAAACAAAGTAAGAGCCTACGGAATATCAGACCAGCTGTGTGGCTGGATTGAAGAGTTTTTAGCAAACAGAACACAGCATGTTGTTATCAATGGAGAGACGTCTACAGACGTTAAAGTAACCTCTGGCGTGCCACAGGGGAGTGTTATGGGACCATTGCTTTTCACAATATATATAAATGACTTAGTAGATAGTGTCGGAAGTTCCATGCGGCTTTTCGCGGATGATGCTGTAGTATACAGAGAAGTTGCTGCATTAGAAAATTGTAGCGAAATACAGGAAGATCTGCAGCGGATAGGCACTTGGTGCAGGGAGTGGCAACTGACCCTTAACATAGACAAATGTAATGTATTGCGAATACATAGAAAGAAGGATCCTTTATTGTATGATTATATGATAGCGGAACAAACACTGGTAGCAGTTACTTCTGTAAAATATCTGGGAGTATGCGTACGGAACGATTTGAAGTGGAATGATCATATAAAACTAATTGTTGGTAAGGCGGGTACCAGGTTGAGATTCATTGGGAGAGTGCTTAGAAAATGTAGTCCATCAACAAAGGAGGTGGCTTACAAAACACTCGTTCGACCTATACTTGAGTATTGCTCATCAGTGTGGGATCCATACCAGGTCGGGTTGACGGAGGAGATAGAGAAGATCCAAAGAAGAGCGGCGCGTTTCGTCACTGGGTTATTTGGTAACCGTGATAGCGTTACGGAGATGTTTAATAAACTCAAGTGGCAGACTCTGCAAGAGAGGCGCTCTGCATCGCGGTGTAGCTTGCTCGCCAGGTTTCGAGAGGGTGCGTTTCTGGATGAGGTATCGAATATATTGCTTCCCCCTACTTATACTTCCCGAGGAGATCACGAATGTAAAATTAGAGAGATTAGAGCGCGCACGGAGGCTTTCAGACAGTCGTTCTTCCCGCGAACCATACGCGACTGGAACAGGAAAGGGAGGTAATGACAGTGGCACGTAAAGTGCCCTCCGCCACACACCGTTGGGTGGCTTGCGGAGTATCAATGTAGATGTAGATGTAGATATTTAAAGTGTCAGAGCTGTGTCAGGACCTTTCCCAGAAGCATAGACAGTCAGCTATCTGATCGAACGGATCTTTCAAGGAAGGAAGGGGGGGGGGGGGGGGGGGGGGAAGTCTGCTGCGCCACGACTTTGCTGAAATACACACACCAAAAAAAGTTTTGCAGCAGACGTTGACACAGTCCCATTGACTGTTCAGATATGTCACTAAACCCAAACGCACCCAAAGATGTAAACAACCATGTATGGTTCAAATTGCTCTGAGCACTATGGGACTTAACACCTGAGGTCATCAGTCCCCTAGAACTACTTAAACTAAACTAACCTAAGGACATCACACACATCCATGGCCGAGGCAGGATTCGAACCTACGACCGTAGCGGTCGCGCGGTTCCAGACTGTAGCGCCTAGAACTGCTCGGCCACACAGGGCGGCAAACAACCATGTATGAACAGCGCCCATTAGACGGACGGGGTCCGACAACCGATCAGTTGCAGTCTTTCCTCCAGGAAGGAGGTACGCGACTCGTTATCTGTAGTTCAACCATGCCCAGACGATCAATATTGCGGTTCGATCGCATCCACATTATTGCTTTGTGCCAGGAAAGGCTCTCAACAAGGGAAGTGGCCAGGTATCACGGAGTGTTTTGTAGTGTTGGCAGAAGAGCCAACACTGTTTTTCTAGAGGAGGCCGAAATGCACGCGTTTAATTACACGCTGACTGGCGTGAGGTCTGGAACAGGACAATATCTTGAAAATTGTAAATAAAGTACGTAGATGAAATAATACGTAACTTTAATCCACAATTGTAGAACATCTCTCTTGATGATACATGCTTCACATAATAAATATCAATTGAATACGGCGCCTTGCTAGGTCGTAGCAAATGACGTAGCTGAAGGCTATGCTAACTATCGTCTCGGCAAATGAGAGCGTAGTTGTCAGTGAACCTTTCCTTGCAAAGTCGGCTGTACAACTGGGGCGAGTGTCAGGACGTCTCTCTAGACCTGCCGTGTGGTGGCGCTCGGTCTGCTATCACTGACAGTGGCGACACGCGGGTCCGCCGTATACTAACGGACCGCGGCCGATTTAAAGCCTATCACCTAGCAAGTGTGGTGTCTGGCGGTGACACCACAGAGTGAACCAAACCGATGTTGTTCGGACACGGAGAGAAACAGGAAATGTCGATGACATGCATCGCTCAGGCCGCCCAAGGGCTACTACTGCAGTGGATGACCGCTACCTACGGATTATGGCTCGGAGGAACTCTCACAGCAACGTCACCATGTTGAGTAATGCTTTTCGTGAAGCCACAGGACTTCGTGTTTCGACTCAAGCTGTGCGCAATAGGCTGCATGATAACTTCACTTCCGACCTCCATGGCGGGGTCTATTTTTGAAACTACTACACCATGCAGCGCGGTACAGATGTGCCCAACAGCGTGCCGAATGGACCGCTCAGGTTTGGCATCACGTCCTCTTCACCAATGAGCGTCGCATATGCCTTCAACCAGGCAAATGTCGGAGAAGTGTTTGGAGGTAACCCGGTTAGGCTGAACGCCTGAGATACACTGTTCAGCGTGTGCAGCGAGATGGAAGTTCCCTGATGTTTTGGGGTGGCATTATGTGTGACCGACGTACGCCGCTGGTGGTCATGGAAGGCGCCGTAACGGCTGTTCGATACGCGAATGTCATCCACCGACCGACAGTGCAACCACATCGGCAGCATATTGGCGAGGCGTTGGTCTTCATGGACGACAATTCGCGCTCCCATCGTGCACATCTTGCGAAAGACTTCCTTCAGGATAACGACACCGCTCGACTGGAGTGGCCAGCATGTTATCCAGACATGAATCCTAACGAACGTCCCTGGGATAGATTGAAAAGGACTGTTTATGGACGACGTGACCCTCCAACCAGATTGAGGTATCTACGCCGAATCGCCATTGAGGAGTGTTACAATCTGTACCAACAGTGCCTTGATGAGCTTTTGGATAGCATGCCACGACGAATACAGGCATGCATCAATGCAAGAGGACGTGCTGGTGGGTATTAGATGTACCGGTGTGTACAGCAATCTGGACCACCACATCTAAAGGTCTAGCTGTATGGTGGTACAATGTGCAATGTGTGGCTTCCATGAGCAATAAAAAGGGCGGAAATGGTGTTTATGTTGATCTGCATTCCAGTTTTCTGTACAGGTTCCGGAACTCTAGGAACCGAGGACATGCAAAACTTTTTTGATGTGTGTAGTTTGCAATCTCCTCTCTGTCACCTTCTTATATATCTGTTTAAGACAGCATCATACTTGCCAAACATACGTCTCAGGTTCCCATTAAAACATCTCCTTTCCCTTGCTGCACAACATTTTACCGTCTGCCTATGGAGAAATAAGTTTAGTACAGGCCTTCTTAGTCTACATTCAATTTTATGTGGCGGAGCAATTGTAGTAGAAGCTGAAGAACACTGTGTTGCCCAGTAAGTATGTTCCTCTACGGATCACATACATAATCGAAAAGAGGAAACACGATTGTCTGTGCTAGAAGTGTGACAAAAAAGTATAATTTCGACGTAAAAAATATATCCTTCCCCAGGAACTGGGTTCTTCTTGAACAGTATGGAGTGTAAAAAAGGCGCAACATACGCTCTTAGAGACACTAATTCGGCCCTGCAATTGGCATGACTGCACGCTAAAGTGTCAAACTGGAAAGAAGACGACCGCCTTGGTTCGGTCTAGGCTGTAAAGAGATATTTCATCCATCCAGTTTGTTTTGGAAGGTCTCCTACAACTCATCTCGTCGAATTCTCGACGTGAGTTACGTTTTACCCAAACAACTACAAAAAAGTGGCTTTCATGACAAACTTTTTTCAACTTCTATTATGTCGGCCCACATTGAAAGTGCAAGACATGAAAATACTGCATTAAATCCATTAACATGATCAGATACTGTAGTGTAACGAAGTAAGTTTTGTATAAATGATTTGCTTTTGACATATGACCATGTGCAGATTTCGTCACCTACCTCAGTTACAAATCACTTCAAAATTGTTTAAATTCTTTTTAAAGTTGTCTCTGAATGGTTCTTGAACGAAACTGTAATTAAAACATCATCATTTGAGTCGTATGCGCAGAATTACGTCGCTCAGTTCAATTGGTTTGCGCAAACTTTTTTCAATTTAGATGTCGTTTGTTTCTTCTCAGAAATTATATTAATGCAAGTTATCTGCTTTAACAAATATTAAAACCACAATGAATAAACTTTTAAGGCTCAAACTCACGATGAACGTTGTCAAAAATTAATAATCTTGTCAAATAAATCAGTAATACTTCTTCCTTAATATAATTCTTTATAAATAAATTCTCGGAACACGTATTTAAACTTTTGTAGTATACACTAGTTTATTATCTTCATATATACTACATATAGACGTAAACATGAGCCTTGACAAGATAGGACTGAACATTTACAACATGATTAAACTTTCTATGACGTCATTGTTGTAGAAACATTACAAATTCTTATTTTTTCAGTTTTTAGAAGCACGACGCAACAACTCGGCTTCTGGATCTTCTGTTGCTCTTTGGCTGTCGACCCGCGGCGTATAGTGGCCAGCAATTTTCTCTCTGGTCCCGGCAGTGAAGATGCTGTCTCCGTTCGTTGCGCCGCCCTCCCCGTACATGAAACATAAAAATAAATAGAAAACTTTAGATAATTCACAAACATTACAAATATTACAAAATACATAAACAAAACACTAAATTAAACTTATATTCACCTGCAAACTGCGCTGACACTGGTGGATGGGTGACGCTTCAATTTCACGTCCCATTACATACCCCACCCACAATCTCAGTTCGTCAGGTTTTAACCGAAAATAAAACTTCTTGTATATACAATATTTAACCGGTAATATTATATATTTTCCTCACGTTTTCCGTAATCTAAAGGCCTTGCTCTTAGATAGATTCAATCCTTTTACGACGATATTGTTGTGACTATTTATCATTTACTTTTAATTATGCTATTATTGTAATTCATAACTGAATATATGGAGATTACTCCTTTTCATTTAATAGTTGCTAGTAAATAATAATTTAGTACGTTCTTTAACATTGTTACATTAGGACAGAGCACTCACATTGTGATAGGTTAGTTTCAGTTTTATTCACTTACTAGAGTAATTCTTTCCAAAATATATATTACTAATAAGTTTGTCACAATAACTAATAGTACTATTTACTTTACGTCGTTCTTTTCCATAATACTTTATTTATGCATGAGGTCAAGAAGAAATAAAGCAAAACTTTCTTTAGAATCTCGGCACGGCTTTCTTTACCTTCGGACACTTTTTTGTGTAATGGCAATTTATTTAGGAGAAACAAGCGAGAGAGCCCCGTTTGGTGTGTTCTATATTAACACTATTACAAATCTCTATTAAAGGCACTCTGCTATGTTCTCGTGCGCCATATAGCTCTGAACGCACATGGTTCCTAAAATAACTAACCATCCCCTTTGGTTCCTTCTGACCTAATGACAAAAATTTCTTCCATATAAATCCCTTTTTAGTTATCTTTCCCTTTTTGAAGTACTAGTAGATTATTGTAGAACACTTGTTTAAACTCCCTGTCATTTCTTTAAAATAACACGTAACTATCACGAAAAACTTCACATCAGTGAACTATGAACACTCGTCCGTATGTAACATATACTAAATATTAACTTATTTAGGAATGGAGGGTAAAGTTATTACCCCGATTTTATTGGCTCTCTTTCATCTTTAGATTGACGTTTTATATAACAAAGCCGGCTATGATTTTGTTGTTAAATTTTCGCGGTTCTGAATTATTATTATTTCGAGAATTGTCATTTCTACCAAATCTAAATTTCTCGTCTTCCCGTTCTCTATTAAGTATATCTAACTGTTCTAAATATCCCAATAATTCGCAAGGTTGTGACCATTCCCTTTCTATCACTCTTTCCTTTACATAATACGGTAACCTACTAATTAGGACTCGTATTAGATGACTTTCAATAATTGGTTCTTCAATTAATTTAGCATGGTTTAAATGCCATTCGAAATAATTCCTATAACCTCCCCACCGTTTAGAATAAGGAGGAGGGTCTAACAACTCTAAAGTTAAGTGTTGTTGTTTTCCTCTTGACCAATAATTTTGTTTAAACTGTTTAACAAAATCATACCAGTCCCTAAATTCAGTTCTGTGCAGTACTGCCCATTCCGCAGCTTCTGCTTCTAAATGTCCTATTACAAATTGAATCCATTTTTCATTACTCCATTTAGGAGATAATGAAGTTTCAAAAGCTTTTATATAGATTATAGGGTGAAGTTCGCCTCCTGGTTTGAATACAGGAAATCGACTTGCTACATTTGAATTTGTCGTTTATCATCCCAACATTCTGCGAGAGACATAGTTGGATTTTGTTTAGATTGCAGAGACGGAGTTGCGTCGGCTTTGTTTGCCATGATTTCTTTATTTGTATTGTTGTCGTCCGAGCTAGCAAACTGTTGTCTCTGATTACGTTATTACTTCTACTACTTGAAATGTTTTCATTTATTTATTTATTTATTTATTTATTTATTGTTCCGTGGGACCACATTTAGGAGAAGTCTCCATGGTCATGGAACGAGTCAATACATGAAATTATAACACGATTGTAGAAACAGATAAAATGAAACAAGTCGTTAGTTTAAATAAAGAAAATCAAGAATGTAACACTGGAATTTGCTTAATTTTTTATCTCTTCCAGGAGCTCCTCCACAGAATAGAAGGAGTGAGCCATGAGGAAACTCTTCAGTTTAGACTTAAAAGTGTTTGGGCTACTGCTAAGATTTTTGAGTTCTTGTGGTAGCTTATTGAAAATGGATGCAGCAGAATACTGCACTCCTTTCTGCACAAGAGTCAAGGAAGTGCATTCCACATGCAGATTTGATTTATGCCTAGTATTAACTGAGTGAAAGCTGCTAACTCTTGGGAATAAGCTAATATTGCTAACAACAAACGACATTAAAGAAAATACATACTGTGAGGGCAATGTCAAAATTCCCAGACTATTGAATAGGGGTCGACAAGAGGTTTTCGAACTTACACCATACATAGCTCGAACAGCCCGTTTTTGAGCCAAAAATACCCTTTTTGAATCAGAAGAATTACCCCAAAAAATAATACCATATGACATAAGCGTATGAAAATATGCGAAGTATACTACTTTTCGTGTTGAAATGTCACTTATTTCAGATACTGTTCTAATGGTAAATAAAGCGGCATTTAGTTTCTGAACAAGATCCTGAACATGGGCTTTCCACAACAGCTTACTATCTATCCGTACGCCTAGGAACTTGAACTGTTCCGTCTCGCTTATAACATGCCCATTCTGTCTGATTAAAATGTCAGTTCTTGTTGAATTGTGGGTTAGAAACTGTAAAAACTGAGTCTTACTGTGATTTAGCATCAAATTATTTTCCACAAGCCACGAACTTACTTCATGAACTACATTATTTGATAATGTTTCAATATTACACACAAGATCCTTCACTACCAAGGTGGTGTCATCAGCAAACAGAAATATTTTTGAATCACCTGTAATACTAGAAGGCATATCATTTACATAAATAAGGAACAGCAGTGGCCCCAGCACCGACCCTTGGGGAACGCCCCATTTAACAGTGCCCCATTGGGACTGAACATCATTACCACTCTCAATATTGCGGAGGATTACCTTCTGCTTTCTGTTCTTAAAGTAGGAGGCGAACCAATTGTAAGCTACTCCCCTTACTCCATAATGTTCCAACTTCTGCAGTAATATTTTGTGGTCAACACAGTCAAAAGCCTTCGTTAAATCAAAGAAAACACCTAACTTTCTCAACCTTTTATTTAATCCGTCCAAAACCTCACAGAGAAAAGAGAATATAGCATTTTCAGTTGTTAAGCCATTTCTAAAACCAAACTGTACGTTTGACAGCAAATTATGTGAATTTAAATGCTGCAGTAACCTTGTATATACAAGCCTCTCGATAACTTTAGCAAACACCGATGGCATAGAAATAGGTCTATAATTGTCAACATTATCCCTGTCTCCCTTTTTATAAAGTGGCTTCACTACCGAGTACTTTAATCGGTCAGGAAACCGACCACTGCTAAAGGAAAAGTTACAGATATGGCTAAGTACTGAGCTAATATACGTGGAACAATACTTCAGTATTCTGCTAGATACCCCGTCATATCCATTAGAGTTCTTGGTCTTTAGTGATTTAATTATTAACTCAATCTCCCTCTTGTCAGTATCATGGAGGAGCATTTCAGGTAACAGTCTCGGAACACTTTTTTCTAAGAGCGCTATATGATTCCCTGTTGGGACTAGGTTTCTATTTAGTTCACCTGCTATATTCAGAAAGTGATTATTAAGTACTGTACATATATGCGACTTATCAGCAACACGGACATCCCCACTACGCACTGATTCTATATCCTCGACCTGTCTCTGCAGACCAGCCACTTCCTTTACGACTGACCATATGGTTTTAATTTTATCCTGAGACTTAGCTATTCTATCTGCATACCACATACTTTTTGCCTTCCTAATAACTTTTTTAAGCACCTTACAATACTGTTTGTAATGGGCTGCTGCATTTAGATTTTGACTGTTTCTAACGTTTTGATATAATTGCCACTTTGTTCTACAAGATATTCTTATCCCTTTAGTCAGCCACCCAGGCTGCCTGTTTGTGCTAGTACCCTGTTTTAAACGTTCTAACGGAAAGCAACTTTCAAAGAGCACGAGAAAAGTCTTGAGGAAAGCATTATATTTATCGTCTACTGTATCAGCACTATAAACATCTTGCCAATCTTGTTCCTTGATAAGGTTTACAAAAGTCTGTACAGCAACTGGATCAGCTTTCCTAAAAAGTTGGTAACTATATTTAACATGTGTTGAAGCACAAAAATCTTTTAGACTTAAAATTTGTGCATCATGATCTGAAAGGCCATTCACTTTTTTGCTAACAGAATGCCCTTCTAATAATGACGAATGAACAAAAATATTGTCTATGGTTGTTCTACTGTTCCCTTGCACTCTCGTTGGAAAGAATACGGTTTGCATAAGATTATATGAATTAAGGAGGTCTACCAGCATCCTTTTCCTTGCACAATCACTTATACAATTAATATTGAAGTCACCACATATAACTAACTTTTTGTATTTCCTATAAAGTGAACCAAGAACCTCCTCTAGCTTTAGCAAAAATGTTGTGAAATCGGAGTCTGGGGATCTATAAATAACAACAGTAAGAAGTTTAGCTCCACTAAATTTAACCACACCTGCACAACATTCAAACACCTTTTCAGTGCAGTACTTTGAAACATCAATTGACTCAAATGGGATACCGTTTTTCACATACATGGCTACTCCCCCACACCGCAAAGAGCTCCTAGAAAAGCTGCCAGCCAACCTGTACCCTGGTAAAGGAAGCCTCTGAATTATCTCCTTATTTAAGAAGTGTTCAGATATACCAATAATTTCAGAGTCAACATCTATAAGCAGTTCACTAACTTTATCTCGAATACCTTGTATATTTTGATGAAATATACTAATTCCCTCATTAATCGGATACCCAAGCTTTGTAGAAAGTGGTTTCTTTGTTAGAGAGACTTCCCTTAAGCAGGAATACCTATCAGCTGACTTCAATCTAAAAAAGGTACAACTCTAACACCCACAACTACCGGAATTTTCCCATGAGTGATCCCACCACCCCCACCTATGCTGTCACCTATAAGTTTTGCCAACCTCCCCTTCCCATACCTGTTGAGGTGCAGGCCATGTCTAGTGAAACCCGTCCTACTGATAGACTCCACCGACACCACTGAAATGTGACTCATGCCTTCTGTCATCAGCGCACCCCCAAGTCTCATGTTATTACGCCTGACGGCTATATTAAGATGAGGTCGATCGTGACGCTGAAACAGTTCCACGAAATGCACATTCGTGTTGCCAGTCTGAGTGGCTATCTTTTCCAGGTCACCATCTATGTCATACTTCCCATCCCTATCAATACTATTACCAGCCCCACCCACAATCACTACCTGATCCTCTTTAGTAAAATCCCTACATAACCCCCCTATGTTAAAAGTCACCTGAGCCAATCCTGCATTAGGCTTCACAATGCTGGTGACCTGGTACTCACTCCCCAAAACTTCCTGCAACTGCTGGCCTACACCTCTACCATGAGAACTACCTAACAGCAGAACCTTCTTCTTTCTCTTAGACTTTGCAACTGTCCTAGCCACCGTAACTGCTGAGGTCTGCTGCATATTTCCTACATCTACAGCTACTAGAGATTCCTCTCCACTAGACTCTGACAGTTGGTCATATCTATTACAAACACCAATAGTAAAACTATCTGAAAATCTCCTTCTCCTAGCAGATCTCTTGCCAACAGCCAGCTCCCATTCCCCAACCCCCTTCTCCCTCCTCATCCTATCTAGCTCCTCCTGTGCGTTTTTCAACTGCACCTGAAGGGCACAGATCTTACGCTCCTGCTCCTCTATCAACTTACTCTTGCTACATAACCTGCAGTTCCAGGAGAGGATCTCACCAGAATGCCCACTGGCTTCCCCACTGCATTCCCCCCAGTGAAAATACTTCGAACAAGTCTCACACCGCAATCCACTACTCACGAACCTACGGCAAAGCCCACACTTCTCACTCATGGTAAAATCTTACAATTATTGAAACAAGAAAACAACTTTATCTAAGTTCCGCTACTACAATAAGAAGATGTTAAAAACTGACTACAATTATCACAAACTTGCTCTACAAGGGAAGTAACTACTATTATTGACAGTATTAATCAACAACAAATGAGAATATAACAAAATACTAACACAGAAAGAAAATCAAACGTCTAATGACAGTAACGAAACTGAAAGCAGTTCGCAAAAATTTCTTCTGAAGTTATTTCACCGGAAAACACCAAGAACACCGGTTGAAGACTACTAAAGTTCCTAAATAAACTACTATACACAAACAATTAATTAGTACTTAGCTTTCGATGCGCCGCTACAGCTGCAACTCATTATTATCTAATTCCGATAACCGTTTAGTAATTTCCTGTATTCGCATTTCTGTACTGGATACACGGTTAGCTAATATCGATTCTTCACTGTGTTCACGATGTGAACGCTCTGTATCTTCGTTAATATTATTATCTTTGAAAGTCTCAAGGTTACTTCATATTTCAGTAATTAAAAATTTCATGTTTTCTATTTCAGTATGATCTTTTTTCTACTCGTTGAGTTAATGTCTCTAATTCTACATTATCTATTGAAGAAATCTCTACAGGTTTGGTAGAAACCTCTTTAATAGATTCTAATAATTCTCTACGAACAGTTTCTGTTTGCATAGAAAATTCATCTCGTAACTTATCGTTATTTTTCTCTATTTCATTTACAACTAAGACATTGACATTATCTAGTCTCTTGGTTAAGTCAGTAATATCATTTCGAATGCGAGCTTTTTCCTCACGCGATTCCTGGATATGTTCTTCTAACCTTTTACAATTATCAGCAATCTTATTACTATTTCCTACTGGTTTTTCATGCATTTCAACTTTAGAAGCCTCTATTTTATCACTTAATTCTCGACTGGTTTCATTAAGATGTTCCTGTAACCTGTCTGTAGATTTTGTTAGCTCCCCTTTAAGTTCCTCTTTTAATCTAGCCGTAGATTCTTCGTTAGATTGTTTTAATTTCTGTTTTAGTTCCTCTTTTAATCTAGCCGTAGATTCTTCGTTAGACTGTTTAAATTCCTGTTTTAGTTCCTCTTTTAATCAAGCAGTGGATTCTTCGTTAGATTGTCTTAATTCAGCTAAAAAATCCCCGTTAGATAGTTTTAATTTAGCGATCGCCCTAAAAAGGGATCTCATGCTCCTATCGGACACAGATTGCTCTACGTCTGACATTTCACTTCCCGACATTATTGTAAGATATTAACTAGTTACACACGCAGACTTGTAATCAACAATCCTATTGAAAGCACACTCCCTATGTACAACACTCCACTTCCAACTTAAAACAGACTGACCAGACACTAATATTGTAATTTGTAGTACTCGGTGATCAGTGTGCTGCTATGGGCTGCAGAAGTAACAGCCGTCAATGCAGCCGCTGAGATGCTGCGACCCCGCTTCCGATACCGGCAGGACGCTGAGTCGAACACCGGAGACGCACTGGCTGCAACCACGCCCGGCCGCACCGTAGACAGGCGAAGCCCTAAGCAACACCTCTAATACCACCCGGAGGAACGTCCCCCCAGCTGACGTACTGGGCCTGTTAGTTTAGGGAGAAAAAGGTTGTCGGGGTTTGCAGCGTTCAGCTGCTGCCCAACAGATGCGCCTTCTCGTGGAATAACTGCGTGACCGTACTGCTTGGCTGCGCTCCATCAGATGCCCACACCCGCGAAGTCGCTGCTGGCTGGTGAAGGCTCCACGAAGACTCGCGTTGACTTCCGAAGGACTTTTGATGTTTTAATTGTTTCGTAGCTGTGTGCCTTAGTTGCACCCAAGTCCTGTCTATAAGGTCACCACGGTGTAGCGTAACGACGTAAGTTTTGTATAAATGATTTTCTTTTGACATCTGACCATGTGCAGACTTCGTCACCTACCTCAGTTACAAAACACTTCAAAATTATTTAAATTCTTTTTAAAGTTGTCTCTGAATGGTTCTTGAACGAAACTGTAATTAAAACATCATCATTTGAGTCATATGCGCAGAATTACGTCACTCAGTCCAGTTGGTGTGCGCAAACTTTTTTCAATTTAGATGTCGTTTGCTTCTTCTCAGAAATTATATTAATGCAAGTTACCCGCTTTAATAAATACGAGGGCCGTTCAGAAAGTAACCTCCGGTTGATTTAAAAAAATACACCAAGTTAAATAAAAATATTTTAATATATACATCTTACAACTACATCTTTGCACTATTTGTCTACATAGTCTCCATAGCGATTGAGGCACTTATCGTATCTCTTCACAAGCTTTGAAATTCCTTCTGCATAAAAATCACCCGCTTGTGCCTGGAGCCAGCCTGTGACCGCATCTTTGAGCTCTTCGTCGTCATCAAACCGCTGTGACCCGAGCCATTTCTTCAAATGCATGAAGAGGTGATAATCACTTGGCGCCAGGTCTGGGCTGTAAGGTGGATGGTTGATAACGTCCCACTTGAAGGACTCAAGAAGGGCCGTTGTTCTGCGAGCAGAGTGAGGACGGGCGTTATCGTGCAAAAAAACGATACCGGAAGTCAGCATATCACGGCGTTTGTTCTGTATAGCCCGTCGTAACTTTTTTATTGTTTCACAGTACATGTCTTGATTAATGGTCGTACCACGTTCCACGAATTCAACCAACAACACCCCTTTGGCATCCCAAAACACCGTTGCCATCAGTTTTCTGGCAGAAAAATCTTGCGAGGCTTTTCTTGGTTTGGTAGGCGAATTTGAATGTGCCCACATCTTTGATTGTTCTTTTGTCTCAGGGTTCACGTACTTAATCCAGGTTTCGTCACCGGTCACGATTCTGTTTAACAATGGTTCTCCTTCAACCTCATAACGTGACAGAAAGTCTAATGCAGAGGTCATTCTTTGAGTTTTGTGGTGGTCGGTAAGAATTTTGGGCACCCATCGTGCACAGAACTTACGGTAACCCAATCTTGCTGTCACTATCTCGTACAAGAGAGTCTTAGAAATCTGTGGAAAACCAGTAGACAACTCCGACATTGAGAAACGTCGATTTTCACGAACTTTTGCATCAACTGTCTGAACGAGTTCGTCAGTCACCAATGATGGTCTACCACTCCTCTCTTCATCATGAACGTTTTCTCGTCCACTTTTAAATAAACGTACCCATTCACGGACAACTCCTTCACTCATAACTCTTGGTCCGTACGCGGCACAAAGCTCACGATGAATAGCTGCTGCAGAATATCCTTTGGCTGTAAAAAACCTTATGACAGCACGCACTTCACATTTGGCTGGGTTTTCTATTGCAGCACACATTTCAAACTGCCACAAAAACTAAACTAGCGCAGGTACGACGTTCACTCGACCACGGCTTGATGCCGACTGACCTGTTGAGTGCGTGAATGCACAGATGGCGTCACTACTCCCCCCACAACCCGCACTGTGACCAATCGGAGGTTACTTTCTGAACCGCCCTCGTATTAAAACCACATTGAATAAACTTTTAAGGCTCAAACTCGCGATGAACGTTATCAAAAATTAATAATCTTGTCAAATAAATCAGTAATACTTCTTCCTTAATATAATTCCTTATAAATAAATTCTCGGAACACGTATTTAAACTTTTGTAGTATACACTAGTTTATTATCTTCATATATACTACATATAGACGTAAACTTGAGCCTTGACAAGATAGGACTGAACATTTACAACATGATTAAACTTTCTATGACGTCATTGTTGTAGAAACATTACAAATTCTTATTTTTTCAGTTTTTAGAAGCACGACGCAACAACTCGGCTTCTGGATCTTCTGTTGCTCTTTGGCTGTCGACCCGCGACGTATAGTGGCCAGCAATTTTCTCTCTGGTCCCGGTAGTGAAGATGCTGTCTCCGTTCATTGCACCGCCCTCTCCATACATGAAACATAAAAATAAATAGAAAACTTTAGATAATTCACAAACATTACAAATATTACAAAATACATAAACAAAACACTAAATTAAACTTATATTCACCTGCAAACTGGGCTGACACTGGTGGATGGGTGACGCTTCAATTTCGCATCCCACTACAATTCGTAGGAGTCTTTGGGAGTGGAGAGAGGTATAGGAGAGTAGGGGAGGACAAAAGAGCACAATTGTCCCCACCCCCTCCTGGAATCTGAGTCAGTCGTAAATTTCAGAATTCTCACGTAATTCGGCTAACCCAAAAATGCGACATCCGGCTATACAGCTATAAGTTTAGTAATCCAGCTGCCATGGCTGACAATAACGTGCCAAATGAAGAATACGAAGCCCACTTTCTTTCAGTCCTAGGCTTTTAAGAGTTGGTTTCACTGTTCAAGACTTTCTATATCCATATTTATATTAGTTATACAAATTTTGTACTTTTGATGCACTAATGAAAAGTGCTTATCTTGAAAGTAAAACAGTAATCTATCTAAAAACTAATGTTGACCGGATAACTTTCTTTCGAACATGTACGACACAATAAGCTTGGTATACTCCCTCTCAAATTTACTTCTCTTGCTACCCATGTTCAAAGGCAAGATCGACATCAGCTGCAATCGGGCTGTGAAATAATTTGATGGCGAAATCTGAATTTTTATTTTTATTTTTTATTTATTTGTTTCTATCAATCACTTCTCAGTGTCAGAAGGATGACTAAGAGATCACCGTGCAATTTGGGTCAAAAACAGACAAAACAGAAATGAAAATAAGAAAACCCTCCCGGAGAAACAAACAAAATGGAATTCGCGATCCGAATCTCAAGCCAATCAGGCATGTTCCAGGCATGTCTTCTCGAAAATATTCCATTTTGACGGTACCCTGGTTCGAGTCCTGGTATTATACACTCAAACTGAAATCACCTTCTCAGGCGTAAGAGACCCCAGCTGCAGAGGTTGTGGGTGGTGGTCCAAGAAGGTACCACCCAAAAAGTTAGCCTCATATTTACGGTGTCTCTGATTGTGTGTGAAAAAAGGTAAATCGATCTTGCAAGAGTGTCCAAAAATCAACAAAGCTCTTATCTCCTTCATGAAACAAGTATGAGGTCGATAGCCTTTTTATCCAGTTCACTGCATTGGTCTTCGTACATGAGAAACAAGTCTCGCCCATGAACATAACTGGCTTCGATGGAATGGCATGGGAAGTCGTCCCTAGAAGAAAAGCAAGCATCAACTGCCACACCTCTGCAGAAGACCCACACATCAGTCGATGTTCATCCACGTCAGTTTGTGACGCTGGGAACAAGTCGGTCACGTTAATGGCACAAAGACGAAGTTGTTTCATGTATTTCCCATTCACAATCAGATACCAGGTCGCACGAGCAATCGTGTCGACATGGCTCACAAAACGCCAGGCCACGGACTGTGCGCCCTAAGGACATGGGTTTTCCAACACATTCTGGACATGATCTCTCATCATTAGGCGATGAACATCACGTGTCGTAAGGTTCCTGGTACAGGGAAAGTCGGTGCGGACATAAATCTATTCAATGAAGAAAGTCCTGACATGTGAGAGTGAGGTAGAAATATGCGCTACGAAAACAGGCGCCATTCGGGATGGAGAGGCCAGTTCATCAATTAGGGTTCGGGTTAATCCGGTTTGGTGGCAGGTTAGCGTGTCGTAGCAGACTTTCATAAGAGCCACGCTTGCAAAGTAGCCAAACGCTGCCTGCAATCTGTGTGATATTGCCTCTGGCATTGGTAAAATCTGTGCTAAATGGGGTAGTCGCAATGCAAGATGATTGTTAATAGAATCCACCCGTTGTCTCATGTCTAACCACCTTGGCCCAAATTTTCAAGTCGTATGCTAGTAGCGTCCACTGCCCACTCATCTACTTGATTCCAGCGAGTCCTATATTCCCGCGAAAGACACTGACCCTGTTGTACTTCCACACTGAAGTTGTCAAAGCAGTCGCGCCTACAGATAAACTGGACTGGTAAGCCACCGCAAACCTGGTGGCGTTGCGGCCACGTGATGCAGTAAGAAAAATTTGTAAGCGGAGCAGAGGCGGATGAGGAGTCATTTTGGTGACGATACGGGGCGGAAATGGGG
Source organism: Schistocerca americana (assembly GCF_021461395.2). Taxonomy (NCBI): domain Eukaryota; kingdom Metazoa; phylum Arthropoda; class Insecta; order Orthoptera; family Acrididae; genus Schistocerca; species Schistocerca americana. Next base: position 477,509,070 of record NC_060125.1, on the reverse strand, counting down.
AAAGGTACTGACGTGAGCGACCTTGACAAAGGACAAATTATTATTATCCAGAGCCTGTGAACGAGTATCTCCAAACTGGCTAAGTTTGTCGAATTACCCCGTGCTACTGTCGTGAGCTTCCGCGGAAAGTGATACAAGGGCAGTGAGACTACCACTGGGCGCTGAATGATCGGATGTCCACGGCTCTTCACAGAACAAGGAGCTTGTAGGCTTGCCTGTGTAAGTAGGCTGTTTAGGTTTTTATGTTGGCAACGCCATGTAGCGCTCTATATGAAAATCACTGACGGTGCTGTGTGCAGTCTGTGGCTGGTTTGCATTGTTGGAATTTGCTATTGTAGTGGTGGGTAGTTGGCTGTTAACAGCGTGTAGCGTTGCGCAGTTGGAGGTGAGCCGCCAGCAGTGGTGGATGTGGGGAGTGAGATGGCGGAGTTTTGAGAGCGGATGATCTGGACAGAGACAGTAAATTTGTAATATTGGGTATCATGGACTCATATAGATATTATGACTTATGAACACTATTAAGGTAAATACATTACTTGTTCTCTATCAAAATCTTTCATTTGCTAACTATGCTTATCAGTAGTTAGTACATTCAGTAGTTAGAATCTTTCATTTAGCTGGCAGTATTGGCGCTCGCTGTATTGCAGTAGTTCGAGTAACGAAGATTGTTGTGAGGTAAGAATTCATGAAAGGTATAGGTTATTGTTAGTCAGGGCCATTCTTTTGTAGGGATTACTAAAAGTCAGATTGCATTGCACTAAAAATATTGTGTGTCACTTTAGTGAATGTCTGAGTACATTCAGTTTTGCTCAGCTGTTTGAAAATAGAATAATATAAGAGGTTTATCTGCATAGTAATTCATTCATTTTTCTAAGGGGACGTTACATATGTCGACCCTTAGCCGAGGACACCTCACTGGAATCTTCTGATTTTTTCTTGCATTTTGTGTAATTAGTGTAGCTGTTGTTTATTGCTAGCGCATAATTGTAGAGAGAATCTTCTTTGTATTTGTAGTTTTTCATTGTTGTACAGTAAAACAGTTGTGGCATGCATGCAGATTTGCACCAAGTACAGGGTGATTCAAAAAGAATACCACAACTGTAGGAATTTAAAACTCTGCAACAACAAAAGGCAGAGCTAAGCACTATCTGTCGGCGAATTAAGGGAGCTATAAAGTTTCATTTAGTTGTACATTTGTTCGCTTGAGGCGCTGTTGACTAGGCGTCAGCGTCAGTTGATGCTAAGATGGCGACCGCTCAACAGAAAGCTTTTTGTGTTATTGAGTACGGCAGAAGTGAATCGACGACAGTTGTTCAGCGTGCATTTCGAACGAAGTATGGTGTTAAACCTCCTGATAGGTGGTGTATTAAACGTTGGTATAAACAGTTTACAGAGAATGGGTGTTTGTGCAAAGGGAAAAGTTCTGGACGGCCGAGAACGAGTGATGAAAATGTAGCACGCATCCAGCAAGCATTTGTTCGCAGCCCAGGAAAATCGACTCGCAGAGCTAGCAGAGAGCTGCAAATTCCACAATCAACTGTATGGAGAGTCCTACGAAAAAGGTTAGTTATGAAACCTTATCGTCTGAAATTGGTTCAAGCACTGTCTGCAGCTGATAAGATTAAAAGAATCGATTTCTGTGATTTTCTCCTTGCTCAAATGGAAACAGATGAATCTTTCGTTTCAAAGATTGTGTTTAGTAATGAAGCAACTTTCCACACTAACGGGAAAGTCAACAGTCACAATGTCTGTATATGGGGCACTGAGAATCCGCGGGAAACAACTCAGTATGAACGTGACTCGCCTAAGGTGAACGTTTTCTGTGCCATTTCAGCCAATAAAGTTTTTGGCCCCTTTTTCTTCGAAGGTGCTACTGTAACTGGACTACAGTATCTGGAGATGTTAGAGAATTGGCTGTTCCCTCAGCTCGAACAAGAAGCACAACAATTCATATTTCAGCAGGATGGAGCACCACCACATTGGCACTTATCTGTCCGTAACTACCTGAACGTCAACTACCCGAGGCGATGGATCGGCCGCCAGGCAGCCCGTGACAGAGCACTTCATCACTGGCCTCCAAGGAGCCCTGATCTTACCCCCTGCGATTTTTTCTTATGGGGGTATGTTAAGGATATGGTGTTTCGGCCACCCCTTCCAGCCACCATTGATGATTTGAAACGAGAAATAACAGCAGCTATCCAAACTGTTACGCCTGATATGCTACAGAGAGTGTGGAACAAGTTGGAGTATTGGGTTGATATTGCTCGAGTGTCTGGAGAGGGCCATATTGAACATCTCTGAACTTGTTTTTGAGTGAAAAAAACCTTTTTAAATACTCTTTGTAATGATGTATAACAGAAGGTTATATTATGTTTCTTTCATTAAATACACATTTTTAAAGTTGTGGTATTCTTTTTGAATCACCCTGTATTTTGCAGCTGCGCTTGCAATTAACTAGATGTTATTTTCAGTGCTATGTTAAAGTGTTCTCTTATTTTTGCTCTTCAAATTGTGCTTTTCTGTGTTATCGTGTGAAATATTGTGACAATAATGGCGTGTGAAAAACGTAACACTAGGCTCCAATGTAAACTGAGAAATAATAGTGACGACGAGCGTGGCTTACCAGCACCGCTGTGTAATGAATTAACAGATATTCAAAGTAGTAATTTGGTAATTGTGCATAGGGAAATGGAGCGGGCGGAAAATAATGGCGTAGACAGTGAAACAAATAGTGAACAGGGAAGCATTATCGATCGATCGGTCGGCAACAGCTCGCCTCAGGAATCCGAAATGACAGGACACAATATTGCAAATACTGTAGACTCAGGTTTTGGGTCCTCACCGTTTTCTCAAATGAGTTAAGACACACTTTCTGCTTGTCAAAATGTGAATGTTGCCGGTGAAAATGCACTGCCAAAAAACATAGAGAAACAGATTCCAGACACTAATACATTATTATTGCAATTAATGCAACAAATGGAACAAAATCAGAGACAAACACAGCAAAAGCTTCAAATGTTGGACACAATGGAACAAAATCTTCGGAAGTTAGACACTACGCTTGAACAAACACATGAAGTTTTAACTACTGAGTTGCATAACATTGAATCGAAATGTCAAAAGTCTGTAATGACGTAAAAACACAAATTTGTGAGCATTTTCAACCTATTTTTTCGCGGCATGAAAATGCATTACAGAATCACGAAGCAGCCATAAAAGAACTGCAAACTATTGTTCATGAAAATCACGACACCTTGCAAGCTAAAATTGACTCAGTTGAATCTACCGATTCGGTTTCGCAACTTGCAAAAACTCAAGAAAACTTAAAGGACACAATAGCTACGATTTCAACACAAATGGACACTCTGAAACTTGATTCAGAAAAACACACTGAGGATATCAGTTCTCTATCGGAGAAAGTAGCCGAACTTTCGGATCAGTTCACCAACTTATCCACAAAGGTAGATGATGATATGAATGACACAAGACCTGTAGCCTTCACTGACACAGAAGAGTATGAACAAATTAGAAAATTCAAACAAAATCAAAATGAAATCAATACACAGTAGAAAAGAGAAATCCGGGAAGTACAAGATCAGTTGACTCAGGTAATACAAGAATTACATATTTCAGAGGAGACTCGCGCTACAACACGGGAAGAGGGACTTAGAAATAGGGAGAGGCCACAAAATAATAACACAGGGCACTTCGGAAATTATGAAAGAAATTGGCAAGGTGCACCGAATTTTGAGATGGAACCGCTGACACGACGTAACAATGACTGATGTGCGAATCGCCGACATGATGATTTTGACTATAAGCTGTTTATTATTACACATAAATTCAAAACATTTAATAATTCCGGCAATGACATTCATCCACAACCGTGGCTTCATCAATTCTCTCATTGTTTTCCTCTCAACTGGTCATTAGAGCACAGATTAGAATTTATGTGTGGCTACTTAGAGAATGAACCAGCTGTAAGAATGCGATCAATCATTCACGATTGTCACAGTGAAGGAGAATTTTATCAGGCCTTCCTCTCAGCATTTTGGTCTCAAGCTACACAAGACCGAGTAAAACATAGCATCATTATGATGAAACATTTCGAACAATCTGAATTTTCCAGTCTTGTCAAATATTTCGAAGACATGTTACATAAGAATCAGTATCTTTCAAGCCCACACAGCCCCTCAGAACTCATCCGCATTTGCTTAATCAAATTGCTTGAACATTTACGACATATTATTTTGGCAGGACGTTGCAAAGACGACATTGAAGCATTTCAGGGACTGTTACAAGAACTGGAAATTCACACTGACAATCGCGGAACGCGAAAATAGGAGCACAACAATTACAGTTCACATCCGTCACAATTTCGCGATGAAAGAAATATTAACTGGACACGACAAGGCTATTCTTACAACGTAAATCGTGACCAAAACAGACACCACCCGTATGGCGACCGTTGGCAGAGTAGTAATAATTACAGGGAAAGATCACATCTCTGCGGTAATGGCTATCACAAAGACAATGAGAGAAACAGACAATATGGGAACCAAAACAATTATTATCAAGGGAGACAGAATAACTTCAGACGCAACGGTACAGTGCGCAGTTACGATTCAGGGAGAAATTCTCCACCACGTGACCGACAAGAAAGAAACCATGGAATCTACCGACATGACACTGCAATTTTACTGTGATGAATGATCAGGACTGTCTTTATGGACTGTGAGAAAATTTTAGCTTTTGACCAACATTGTATCAATAAGTGTGTGCATTTGATATCTTTGTTATTGTAATTATGAAAAATCTGTATTGGCCATGGGCCAAAACTATTTGTATATTTTTTTGTGGGGAGCATGGGGGCTGTGTAAGTAGGCTGTATAGGTTTTTTTAGTGGTGACGCCACATAGCGCTCTGTATGAAAATCACTGGTTGTGCTGTGTGCAGACTGTGGCTGGGTGGCACTGTTGGAATTTGCTATTGTAGTGGTGGGCAGTTGGCTGTTAACAGCGCGTAGCATTGCGCAGTTGGAGGTGAGCTGCCAGCAGTGGTGGATGAGGGGAGTGAGATGGCGGAGTTTTGAGAGTGGATGATCTGGACAGAGACAGAAAATTTGTAATATTGGATATCATGGACTGATATAGTTATTATGACTTTTGAACACTATTAAGGTAAATACATTGTTTGTTCTCTATCAAAATCTTTCATTTGCTAACTATGCTTATCAGTAGTTAGTGCATTCAGTAGTTAGAATAGATTATTTTGCTGGCAGTATTGGCGCTCGCTGTATTGCAGTAGTTCGAGTAACGAAGATTGTTGTGAGGTAAGAATTCATGAAAGGTATAGGTTATTGTTAGTCAGGGCCATTCTTTTGTAGGGATTACTAAAAGTCAGATTGCATTGCACTAAAAATATTGTGTGTCACTTTAGTGAATGTCTGAGTACGTTGTTTTGCTCAGCCGTTTGAAAATCAAATAATGTAAGAGATTCATCTGCATAGTAATTCATTAATTTTTCTAAGGGGACGTTACACCTGCTCTGTAAAGTAGGAGAGATGGCGACTTGTGACACCTTTGGCGAAAGCTATCGTGAAAGAGCACAATGCCGGTGGACGCACACACATATTTCAGAGCACACCATTTAGTGGACGTTGTTGAACATTGGGCACCTCGGCAGACGACCCCTACATGTTTATATGTTAACCCAACGAAATCGTCAATTTTAATTGCAATGGACGCAGGGTAAACGAGACTGGACGGTGGATTTATGGAAACTTGTCAGCTGTGAAATCATATGGGACTTAACTGCTAAGGTCATCAGTCTCTAAGCTTAAACACTACTTAACCTAAATTATCCTAAGGACAAACCCACACACCCATGCCCGAGGGAGGACTCGAACCTCCGCCGGGACCAGCCGCACAGTCCATGACTGCAGCGCCATAGACCGCTCGGCTAATCCCGCGCGACAAACACATTTCTTGCTGCACCAGGTCGATGGTCGTCTCCCCAATTGCCACCAACCAGGCGAACGTCGACTCGAAACGTGCCCCACGCCATGGACGCATGCCGGTGGGAGCCGTTTTATGCTATGGTACACATTCTCCTGCGATTGAATGGGACCTGTGGTAGTAATCGAAAACACAATGTCAGCTGCTGAACAACTGCATCCCGTCATGCTTGGTGTCTTCCCCGACGGCGATGTCATTTTTCAGGAGTTTTATTATCCACGTCTCGAACCCAGAATCGTACTATAGTTGTTTAAGGAGCACGATTGTAAAATCAGGTTGATATCTTGGCTACCAAATTCCCCTGATGTGAATCCGATGGAACCAGTCTTGGTCGCTATCAGGCGGCAACACCGCGTACGCAAATCAGAGCCCCATTATTTACGCGAATTACATGACCTGTGGGTAGACACCTAATGCCTCATACCTTCACAAATCAACAAACTGTCGGATCTGTGATACACAGAAGCAGTGACATATTTCGTTCCAAAGATGGATAAACAAGCTATTAAGTAGGTGGTCATAATGTTTCGGCTCATAAGTGTACACACTTTGTCCATCTTTGGACTTGGGCCTGAAACTGGCAATTTTGATTAAATAACTGCCGGCTATTGTACCAAAACATTAATTTTCAAATATATTCAAAAGCTGTTAATCACCCCGCCTAAATAATGTTTGTTTTCTACTTGTCCGAGTACAGGTCAGTGACATATATCTCCAGGATTTCATGGCCATTCAGTTTTTTTAATCTTTTGTGCATTTGTTTTTCAGTGCAGTCTTAAGGGGAGCTGGAGGTGCCTATGCTGCCCATGTTAAAATCGCTAAGTTTGAGAAACATTTATGAATAAACTACCAAATAGAAAAATTTGAATTTTTTTTACATATAGAGTGGTTTAGTATTGCAGTTATGACAGAGGGCTTTTGGAGTATCTTTTCTAGTTTCCTTCCAATTATTTTTTTATTAATGACCCAAATTTTTTACAAATAATTGTTTTATAATTAAACTGAAATGAAAGTACTGAACATATTGCCAAATGGCTGTGTTACAATGTAAGCTTGACCACTAGGAGTGCTTGAGTGGATTTTGAGAAAATGTTCTTTATATTCGAAAAATTCTAATTTACGGGAAATGGCAATCAAAGTTTCTCAATACATTCCTGCACTATAGGCTGGGTTATCAGGGTCTTCTTCTTCATCCTCCAAAAGCTTCCTTTTCTGTCTTCTTTTCTGGCCTGTTGTTCCATCATACTTCATATGCCTTTCTCTTCTTTCTGCTCCTCTTATCCTTTCTCTGTCAATATTTCTTAGTGCTTGTACAGTGTTCACCCCAGCTGTAAATCCTAATGACTTCAGAACTTCACACTTCACACTGTTCCCTTGGTTGTAAGTTGCTATTGCATCGTAAATGCCAAATTGCAGTGTTTTTATGCTTACAAACACCCTTTTAGGAATCACTTTCCAAATCAAATTGTTTACGTGCTCATTAGGATTCTGTGTCTTTCCATGTAGACATTTGTGTAACAATTCTGGCTGTGCTAAGTCATGAAAAATTGGTTTTATTGCATTTATCACAGCTGCTGGCAAACCATGTTTGTGATCATAGTCCTTTTTTGCATTATATTTGCACCAGGAATCTTTTGGGCACAGGCTGTGTTGTGGGTATTCATTGAAAGAGGCAGTATGAAGGAACAATGCCCACACTGCTTTTCGCATGTCACTAACATTACTAGTATTTTGCCTTATAGCATACCCATAGTATCTCTGTAGATGTTCAATCACCTCATCAGTAAGCCTGCCTCTCCCTCCTATTGTCTTTCCATCACTGACCTTACTTGAACCCAAAGTTTGTTTGAGGCTTCGAAGCCGTGCACCCAAACGCTTTTGCACATGCCCAATGCGTTCCAACTTTTCAACTACGAATTCATTTCCATATGGATTCAGTTCCTCTATGGTCTTGAAACCTTTGGAGTCACCATCTCCAAGGTAGTATTTGTACCTAACATTGTATCTGGGAACTGAAAATTTGTTTCACTCCATCCACTTCCATTGCTCCACTTGATCGACTAAAATTTGCCTCACAGGTTCCACTGTGCTCTCCTTTGATTTTATTTTTACACCTACAATGTTTTGATAATATTGCAACATCTATCACTTTTGCACTATCACCACAAGTAGCAGTTACAACCCCGTTCAGGGATTTATGACCCCTTTTTTGCCAGGAACCATCTAATGCCACTACCAAATCCCTAGAACCACAGATTCCTCCACTGCTTCCTTCATGGTTTTCAAAGCCACATCTTCAACAGAGGATCCTACCAATTCACAGTAGTACCCAAATTTGCTTGGAGGCGATGGCAAGTTCATAATACCACAAAACAGTGTTTACCAGCAGCAGACCCTTTTCCAATGGATCGAAGACCATACACAAGTCGAACATTCACTCTAGATCAAACACTCTAGATCGTCCATTTTCACCAAAGAGACTGGCAAGTGAATTGCAGAAAGTCACTTGATACTTGCAACATGCACAGATTATCTTCATCTCACAAGCTAAAGCAAAGTGCTTTGTTATCTCTAGTCCCACTCCTACACTTGGACACATTTTGCACAGAACATTTTCTTTCAGCACAGAAGACAATAATCCAATATTCAGTACTTCGTTAACATCATCACTGTCACTAACATATTCACGAAATCTGTCACTTCGACCAGTCAGCTTCTTGCTAGAAGATATCACAGGGCTATGGACGGCCATGTGTTGCTTAGCAGAAGAACGCACTGTTTCAGTAATTGTAGTATCGCAACTTGGTATTAGTGTTAATTTTCTTTTCCCTACGTTCTTCCTCTTCTTATATACATGGTTACTAAAACGTGGCATCGTAACCAGAACAACGCTTTACACAAGAAGTATAATACTACCAACAACAGGCGCAACACTGAACTAATTCGAAACGGTAAACAGCAAAGAGACGATGTTCCGCGCTCTTAGCGCTTCATTTGTCACAGAAAACAATGTAGCCAACCCTTGCACACTCGCTGTATGCGTAACATAAGGCGCTGTATGCGTAACAGGCCGAGAAAATCCCAAGCAGTTCGCCAGGAAGTCAGGAGAGGGTGTTAGATGCATTCAGCGGTTGCCCATTTCCTCTGCAGGCGTGGGGGAAAATGGTAATAACTCCACTTTTAGGGCGAGTAGAACAATAATTCAAAGTTTACATTAAAGAGGAATGTTCCAATTAATTTTCGGTAGCAAAAAAAAAATCGTAATTTTTTGGATTTGACCACCTCCGGTTCCCCTTAATATTATTTGTATAAGAATAAAAATATCTTTGCGGAAACTTTCTTAGTTTTTCACTCTTTTTACACGCTGGTTATACTAATGATGTAATTTCAGATAACTAAATCAAAACTAAGACATCCATATTCATATTAATAGCATTTGTACTTACTACATACTGCTTTAACAATAGTAATTGGTAGCATTCAACCTTAATTATGTCCTACACACTGGTGAAGAACGAGCTTCGAGAGAAAACCTCTCATCAGCTTGTGAAACTTAGCTCATGATGTTGGTAAACGTTTTACTACCTTAACCTCAAAAGTTAGGTCTTGCAACCTGATGATGAGAGCCTTGTCTCTCCAAGGACAGAAATATGGTTGAAGGCTACCTATTGTTACTAAATTCTGCTTATCTTTTTTGACATCAGAGCGACACCCCTTCAATAAAACTGATTGAATAAATATCAACCTTTGAAATGTTTTGCGTACTTCATGGCAGATTTAGTTATTTAGGCACGACACATTCTCCAAGTACCTGAATCAACAACTTTAGAAAATTGCCCCATTTAAATAAATTTCTTCACAAAGGAATTACAAACATTGTCTGCGAACGGGCATTGCATGAAATCAATATGGAAAGTTGAAAATTTGTGCCCAACCGGGATTACAAGCCGAGTCTCTCGTTTAGTAGGCAGACGCTCTGACCACTAAGCCACCCAGAGACAGTGGCCAATCCAGGTGCATGGACTACTCTAGGTCGCCGCCCGTCAGACCCAAATTCTCAAGTTACCCACAAACTACTAATGTAATGCCCCTCACCCTTTCTTCCCATTACTCTCCGATTCTCGTAAGAGATCGAGCCTGGTCTGCATTTGCACTGAAGAGATCATTGACCGTCTCGCCCAAATTATATATATTTTTGATCCAGCAGTCATTATGAATTAAGACATAAAGCAATTAGTGACACTGACTGAGAGCGGACGTTAATTGAAATCAATAGGGAAAGTTGAAAATTTGTAACGGGCTAGGATTCGAACCAGGGTGCAGATGCACACCAGGCTCGAACTCTTATGGGAATTGGCAAACTGCTGCCAGTAATGAGGATAATGGGAAAGGGGCACTGCATTTGTAGTGTGTGGATAAGTTGAGAATTTGGATCTGACAGGAGGCATATTAGTGTAGACTGTGCACCTGGACTGGTCACTGTCTCCAGACAGCTTAGTGGTCGGAGAATTGCCTAGTAAGCAGAAGACTCAGGTTCGAATCCTGATCCGGCACAAATTTTCAGCCTTCCCCACTGATTTCAATTAAAGCCCACTCGCAGCCAGTGTCTAAGTCCTTTCTGTCTTCATGCATAATGGCTGCTCGATTAAAAATGGTGTGTCTTCTTATGGACACGTCCAAAAGAAAGATACCAATGTATGAATAACTTTCTCTATTCGCTAATGAATGGGATGCAAAGAGCTGCATTACATCGCAGCAAATAAGAAAGCGAGCACACGCAACTGCTGCTGCCTTTTACTCATGGGTGGACAAGGCAAATGTGGTGGCACATATTTTCAAATGCTACTTCCAACCATCGGAGGATCCACTGAGCCCTGCGCATGTGCAGACTGTAGACGAACGACTCACGGTACTATTCAACACCCTCATATCAATCGTGGGATCCAGAGAGACACAGATAATGGAGCCATAATGCCTTGTTCATTGATTTTGGGAAGGCGTTCGAAACAGTTTCACTCTGCCCATAAGAACAAAGCACGAGATTACTGTGTGTTGTATCACATTTTTTACTATGTTCAGGTCTTCCTTGAAGATATATCACTACATCGTCAGATGTAAACGTCGCTTACCGGCCGCTGTGGCCGAGCGGTTCTAGGGGCCTCAGTCCTAAACCGCGCTGCTGCTACGGTCGCAGGTACGTATCAGTAGGGGGACAACCTATGTGCGAGCGCACGTTGCATTGTTGCCAAATTTATTCAAGATGGCGGCGATGAAGTCGTCAAAGATGGTGGTATGTAGACTTGGCAACACCGCATGTTGTCATCCAAGATGGCGGATTTTGGCGGAGGAATACTCCAATTGTGCTACGTCCACTAACCCAACCTTCAGAAAAAATGGCGGGAAGCTTGAATTTTGGCGGGAAATTATCCAATTGTGCTATGTACACTAACCTATGCCTCCAGAAGAACAAATGGAGGGAAGTTTGAATTTTGGCGGGAAAATAGTACAATTGGGCTACGTCCACTAACCTAAGCATCCAGAAGAAAAAATGGCGTGAAGTTTGAATTCCAACAGGATAATACATGCAAAAACCGTACTTTCCTTTAGGCGGGTTATGGAGCCCCTTAGGAAAATAGCGGGTAGGTCGGGGAAGAATGCCAGTGTGCACTCGGTGTGCTTGCCGGGGGGTCTCGTCCGTAATGTGGAGGAGGCCCTTCCGGCAGCTATTGAACGCACTGGGTGCGACCGGCTGCAGATAGTAGCACATGTCGGGACGAATGACGCCTGCCGCTTGGGTTCTGAGGCCATCCTTGGTTCCTTCCGGCGGCTGGCTGATTTGGTGAAGACAACCAGCATCGCACGCGGAGTGCAAGCTGAGCTTAATATCTGCAGCATAGTGCCCAGAGTCGATCGCGGTCCTCTGGTTTGGAGCCGTGTGGAGGGTCTAAACCAGAGGCTCAGACGACTCTGCGACTATAATGGTTGCAAATTCATCGACCTCCGTTATTGGGTGGAGAACTGTAGGGCCCCCCTAGACAGGTCAGGCGTGCACTACACACCGGAAGCAGCTACTAGGGTAGCAGAGTACGTGTGGCGTGCACACGGGGGTTTTTTAGGTTAGAGGGACCCCCCCTTGGGCGAAACGATAAAATACCTGACGGCTTACCAGAGAGGACATTATCATCGTTGATAAAGAACGTCCATCCTCAGAGACCAAAAACAGGAAAAGTCAACGTAATATTGGTAAACTGCAGAAGTATCCAGGGCAAGGTTCCTGAATTAGTATCTCTTATTGAAGGAAATAGTGCGCATATAGTATTAGGAACGGAAAGTTGGTTAAAACCGGAAGTGAACAGTAACGAAATCCTAGACACAGAATTGAATATATACCGCAAGGATAGGATAAACGCCAATGGTGGAGGAGTATTTATAGCAGTAAAGAATTCAATAATATCCAGTGAAGTTATTAGCGAATGCGAATGTGAAATAATCTGGGTTAAGTTAAGTATCAAAGGTGGGTCAGATATGATAGTCGGATGCTTCTATAGACCACCTGCATCAGCAACCGTAGTAGTTGAGCGCCTCAGAGAGAACCTGCAGAACGTCGTGAAGAAGTTTCGTGATCATACTATTGTAATAGGGGGAGACTTCAATCTACCAGGTATAGAATGGGATAGTCACACAATCAGAACTGGAGCCAGGGACAGAGACTCTTGTGACATTATCCTGACTGCCTTGTCCGAGAATTACTTCGAGCAGATAGTTAGAGAACCAACTCGTGAAGCTAACGTTTTAGACCTCATAGCAACAAATAGACCGGAACTTTTCGACTCCGTGAATGTAGAAGAGGGTATCAGTGATCATAAGTCAGTGGTTGCATCAATGACTACAAGTGTAATAAGAAATGCCAAGAAAGGAAGGAAAATATATTTGCTTAACAAGAGTGATAGGGCACAAATCGCAGAATATCTGAGTGACCACCATCAAACGTTCATTTCTGAGGAAGAGGATGTGGAACAAAAATGGAAAAAATTCAGAAACATCGTCCAGTACGCCTTAGATAAGTTCGTACCGACTAAGGTCCAAAGCGAGGGGAAAGATCCACCGTGGTATAACAATCATGTACGAAAGGTACTACGGAAACAAAGAAAGCTTCATCATAGGTTTAAGAGTAGTCGAATCATAGCTGATAAGGAAAAGCTGAACGAAGCGAAAAAGAGCGTAAAGAGAGCAATGAGAGAAGCATTCAACGAATTCGAACATAAAACATTGGCAAACAATCTAAACAAGAACCCTAAAAAGTTTTGGTCATATGTAAAATCGGTAAGCGGATCTAAATCCCCTATTCAGTCACTCGTTGACCACGATGGCACCGAAACAGAGGACGACCGAAGAAAGGCAGAAATACTGAATTCAGTGTTCCGAAACTGTTTCACTGCGGAAAATCGTAACACGGTCCCTGACTTCAGCCGTCGCACGGACGCCAAAATGGAAAATATTGAAATAAACGATATCGGAATTGAAAAACAACTGCTATCACTTAGTAGCGGAAAAGCATCCGGACCAGACGAGATACCCTTAAGATTCTACAGTGATTATGCTAAAGAACTTGCCCCCTTTCTATCAGCAATTTATCGTAGATCGCTGGAAGAACGTAAAGTACCTAGCGACTGGAAGAAAGCGCAGGTCGTTCCCATTTTCAAGAAGGGTCATAAATCAGATGCGAATAATTATAGGCCTATTTCGCTTACGTCAATCTGTTGTAGAATAATGGAACATGTTTTGTGTTCTCGTATTATGACGTTCTTAGATAATACAAATCTCCTACATCATAACCAACATGGATTCCGCAAACAGAGATCATGTGAAACTCAGCTCGCCCTATTTGTCCAAGAAATTCACAGTTCCGTAGACACTGGCGAGCAGATTGATGCCGTATTCCTGGACTTCAGGAAGGCATTTGATACGGTTCCGCACTTACGTTTAGTGAAAAAAATACGAGCTTACGGAATATCGGACCAGGTTTGTGATTGGATTCAGGATTTCCTAGAAGAAAGAACACAACGTGTCATTCTTAACGGTTCAAAATCTGCAGATGTAGAGGTAATTTCGGGAGTACCGCAGGGAAGCGTGATAGGACCTTTATTGTTTACAATATACATAAATGACTTAGTTGACAACATCGGTAGCTCCGTGAGGCTATTTGCAGATGACACGGTTGTCTACAAGAAAGTAGCAACATCAGAAGACTCGTACGTACTCCAGGAGGACCTGCAGAGGATTGATGCATGGTGCGACAGCTGGCAGCTTTCCCTAAACGTAGATAAATGTAATATAATGCGCATACATAGGGGCAGAAATCCATTCCAGTACGATTATGCCATAGGTGGTAAATCATTGGAAGCGGTAACGACCGTAAAATACTTAGGAGTTACTATCCGGAGCGATCTGAAGTGGAATGATCACATAAAACAAATAGTGGGAAAAGCAGGCGCCAGGTTGAGATTCATAGGAAGAATTCTAAGAAAATGTGACTCATCGACGAAAGAAGTAGCTTACAAAACGCTTGTTCGTCCGATTCTTGAGTATTGCTCATCAGTATGGGACCCTTACCAGGTTGGATTAATAGAAGAGATAGACATGATCCAGCGAAAAGCAGCGCGATTCGTCATGGGGACATTTAGTCAGCGCGAGAGCGTTACGGAGATGCTGAACAAGCTCCAGTGGCGGACACTTCAAGAAAGGCGTTACGCAATACGGAGAGGTTTATTATCGAAATTACGAGAGAGCACATTCCGGGAAGAGATGGGCAACATATTACTACCGCCCACATATATCTTGCGTAATGATCACAACGAAAAGATCCGAGAAATAAGAGCAAATACGGAGACTTACAAGCAGTCGTTCTTCCCACGCACAATTCGTGAATGGAACAGGGAAGGGGGGATCAGATAGTGGTACAATAAGTACCCTCCGCCACACACCGTAAGGTGGCTCGCGGAGTATAGATGTAGATGTAGATGTAGATTATTATTATTGTTTATCATTCATTAACATTCATTATTATTTATTATTATTTATTATCATTCATTATTATTTATTATTATTGATCTACCTCCACTAGAAAATTCCCTCCAAATTCAAATTCCTACATGATAATGGCTGCAAAACCTTACTTTTGTTTATTATTCATCATCATTCATTGTCGTTTATTAACATTCATTATCAGTCATTGTTATTTATTATCATTTATTATCATTCATTATCATTTATTATTATAGGCCTACCTCCACTAGAAAACTGCGTCAAATTCAAATTCCAACACGATATTCTCTCGAAAGCTGTACTTATATGTATTATTATCATTTATTATTTATTCAAGATGTCCAATTTTCTCGGTGAGAAAACCATTCTTCTTACATCCACAACAAAAACCTATCACAAGTTCAAATCCCCAAAACCATAATTGATCACATGTACGAGCTTTCTCCATCACTTATCTTTTTTCACTGGTAGCCTATGATAATTGCGTCAAATAATAAACTGCACTTATAGTAATGTAATTCACGTCCTTTGATTTTGCAGGGGGCAGGGACTGAAGACCTTATTTCAAGCAGTACGGTCATCACTTGTTCTCCAACACAGTCTGCACACACATCTTTGATATCGCAGTGCAGTCACCACGACGTCCACACTCCAACTGAATTAGTTCAGATCCTCGCCACCCCCTGGCCAGCATGCGTAGACAGTGCCTATGCATTTCACATGAGGCGGATGGCCACTAGCGCGGGGGGCGAGCCAAGCCATCACTCCCACATTGAAAACATGTTTTCGCTGGACACGCTGGAACTGGTTGAGCTTGACATCACAGCGGCCCCTTGTCGACTCACCACATGCATTCGTCGCCTCCGCACGTTTCCTGCCAAAATTGTCTGCCTCGGAGCTGAATCACACAATGGTCGACCATTCCCTGAGCAAGTGTGAACCTGCAGATACCGACCTCACACAGCCGTTCGCCACGTGTCCTTGTGCGATCGAGAATGCAGTGCTACACTGTTGGCGGCAAAGTTTGCTCCACAGTGGAATCCGCCATGACTATATAACAGCATGTTTGGACCGCACTAGAACACCCGCTAATTGACTCACTTTCACACGCGCATCATAACTGTACAATCACTGCGCCACCGTCCCGCTTACGTCACACACCCTCCATACAAACGACGAACATAGCATTCTGTAAATACCTGGAAAATCACTCTTTATTTCAGACATTACGGTCATGCAGGTGTGTTCCAACTGACTTCTCCATGCTCACACAGCGAAACTCCAGAGCGCAGCTGATGTACATGCGGCCGGCTGAGCCCGCTCCCTGGCCGGCTGACGTCAAGCGGTTTACGGTGCCCGCACAGCCCCCACGGCCAGCGCGCCAGGTAGTCGGCGGCGAGCGGCGCCACAAACGGTCCGGCTACGTAAACATCCTCACCCACCCGCGAGCACTTAACACCAGACACGATGGAACCCGTCGACCGCGTGCCGTACAAAGGATACGTTTGGCGCCAGAGTTTGACCGACAGTGGAATCCACCATGACTGTATAACAGCGCATTTGCTCGTTGCGATAACGCTCGCTAATTCACTCTCACCACCCCGCTATATTAAATAATTCCATTTACAATTTCATATACGTATGCAAACGTGTTCAACTCCCTAATTTCAACTACTTTTCGAGGACCAGACCGCCACCGCCGCCGCCGCCGCCTCCTAGGAACCAGCGCCAAGTTTGAAATCTGCCAGTAAACAAAGCTCACTTGCACTTCCGCCACCAACCTAAGAAAATTGTTTCAAACTAAGCCACCAGCACTCAACCTCTTCCTACACGTTTCTGGCAAACGGACTCACCCTGCACTACGTCCATGGATGGAGGAATGATTTTCCTTTATTTAGGAATGGAGTATATGTATCACGCCGACATGTCCCACATCATACAGACTTGCAAAGCACTCCTACATAACTCATTTATAATGTTCTAGACACACGCTTGCTAATTGTAAACAGTTAAAAATAACTGATAGCACAGCCTACAGACATGCGAACCACTCTTAAATAATGCAAAATATTTACCTTCAAATAGCCAAACAACTGCTAATTTTCGGAAATAATTTCAGTGCATAGGCTGATGGAAGGAAGAACGAGTGCACTTTATTTATTTGCGACATAACTTTTTGAAACTTTTACTTCTCATAGGTTTCGATATGTAAGGCTGACATAAGGCAGTTTCTGAACTCCAGTAGTGCACTACACTTGGCAACACAACCACACCCATCAAGATATTTTTCCAATCCAGACCTGTAACTCCTCTACAGATAAATTCGTCCAGTTATTTGTCTACTCACTCACATTCTGACCAGATTGCAGTTATTGCGCAAAAACAGCTCAGACTGTGCTTTGCTGCTCGGGGAAGTAAGGAAGGGCTGCACTCTATTTATTTGGAGCCCTTTTATTTAGTCGTGGAGTATATTTGTCACAAAACACCCGCACTGATCCGACTGTGGTCATCTGACACAGGCCACAAACATGTAAACAACTCCTAATTTCACCACACAATAGCAAACAGCTCTTAAATAATGCAATACACAATATCAGCAAACGAGCTCTGTACTCTTAAACTCTCCAAATAAAGCACGCACAGTGCACACACATGCTCGCAAAATAGTGCAACAGACGCGCCCAAACACCACCAGCCGCCAAACCGACCAAAAGTCTCTGCTCGGCCTTTCGCAAACATGACCTCAACACAGTCGCATTCGCACCTATCACCGGAGAAATTGATATCGCCTATGCGCCTTAGATTACGCTCCAAGGCAGGCCTCGCGCGCGTGCGGTCGGTGGGGAAGGGGATTCCAGAGCCTTCACTCTAGTTCAGCTTCCGAGCGCTCGTGACAGTGAGGTCTAGTGTAGCTGTATTCGTCTGCTCGGTTGAGGAATAATTGGGTAGCGATATTGCGGGGTAGGTAGGTCAATGCCGAGGTGAGGATGGTCTTTTAACATAAGAGGACTAGATAGCTCTGTGACCGCCATATGCAGAGAGATTGATCGAGTACTATGCGCGAGGTCTTAGAAATATGTGTAGCGTTGTCTGGTATAATTTGATCGTCTTTATGTGTTCGAGAATTAAGTGTGAATGGATGTGCTTAGCAGTCACCTATGAATGGTCGCAATGATACTTGCAAAGTACAGGATTTATGGTTTAGCTATGATACAGAAACTAAGAAAACAAGCAGTCACATGATTGGCCAGTGTTGGACTTACTGTAAAATTTTTCGCGATATCAGCTGTGATGGATAATATTACAGTAGATCGGTGGTGTCTTATCCATCGCATCTGTGCATTGGGTACGATATAATGATTGACTCACAATGCTTGCTTGAGTCGGGGGAGAAATTTTGGTTGATGGACCGCAGATTCCAGAGTTGCTAGCACCGAAAACGGTGATCCTGTACTTGTGTGCAAAGATGACCAATCACTAGAAATGGAATGCAGAGTTATAAACTATTCGGTTACTGCGACATATGAGTTTAAATGTAGAGGTGGTCAATCACTTTCGAGGGAAGTCGCTACAACGCCAGCAGGCTCTTCTATTTTCCTTGTGTTGTGGCTGTCCTTTATTTAAAATCATTCAGTGTTATGGTATCGACTGTAAGAATATGATTTATAAGGTGCAAGGTATAGTTTCCTGTGAGAGGCTGTGCATCAGTCCATGTTAATGTCTGTTTAGAATCAGACAATGACTTTGAAGTCGCGGCAGAAAGACGAAATGCTCAGCAGTGTGCAAAAGTGTGTTAGAAAACACTGTTTGAACAAGGGCCAGAGGCAGCTTCTCATTTGCTTAGAGTATGAGTGATCAAACTTTAAAGGGGTCCCTGCAGCGTGTGTGTATATTTAATATGATCTTGTTCATACAGGCATTTGTAGTTTGAGGTGTTGGATTTGGTGAGCTGTTAGGAATTCTTGGATGGTTGCACTCTGAGTTATTCGGGGGGAGTATTGTGAATTCCGTTTGTCCGCACTGGAGGTGGATCGCATTGGTGCCTTCATGACTTTTTCACTGTTTGATGGTAGAGGATAAAGATGATAGGGTGTTGAGGATCTGTTGTACTTGTACCTAGTTTAAGGCGTACAACATTGCGCGCATTTCCTGCGAATGGTCAAAACAAGGTCCTGTTGTAGTAACTGAGATCGTTCTGTTTATAGACAGTTTGCAGATGGTAATAGATATGTCTTTCTCTGACTTAAATTGCAGAGATCGGATGGGTGAAGATAAATCCATACTCATCTATGCTTAGAAAGGGAGAATGCTTTTTTATTATTAAGTGAGTTTTGGCAGGAGTGAATATGTTTTATATATGCGAGTGGAAATTGTGAGCGAAAGGTGAATGACGTCGGGTTCGCTGGTTGGAGGAGACACTGTTTACATGTCCTGTTGGAGATGCAAGGGGGAGATAGAGATCTGCGCTATTCAGGAATCCATTTGTGCACTGTATGTCGTTAGACAATAGCTGGAGAGCAGGTATAGGGAGAGCCCACTTCAGCATTGTGGTCCTGGGGCTGAGTGGATGGCTGTTTAGATGGACAGCTACGTGGCTTTGTCATGCCGCCGGCGGCGCTCGGACACTCGCTTTGTAAGGCGCTATAGGATTAGTTTGAGCATTTAGTACTTGTTTCGGTGGTTATTGGATTAAGAACTGTAATATTGAAGGTCATGTGCTCAGTGGGACCGCTGTGTAATTGAGTAAGTATGTTTACGTTTTTGAAGATATGTTTAGCGAATGGTGAAGTTAAGTTGATGGCGCAGTTTAGCTACCACTGTAAAAAAAAAAATAGCTGTCTGCTGCTGAAAGAAAGAAAGAAAGGGATGACCTTGCCCCCAGACCTGATGGATGAGTTATTAGATAAGAGCAAGACATAGTTGAATGATGCTATGTGTTCGGATAAAGGGGTCTCTAAACGGCGGGGCGAGATTTTTTTTATGTGGAAATTTATGCAATCTATAGATAGTGATATTCGACCGCTACTGACAACAGTTAAGAGCGGAAAAATAGGTACAAATCGAGCGCTGGCAGAATGTTGCGGCAATGGTAATAATATTTAATTGAAGGTGGAGGTGGTAAATATGGACCAGGCTTTGAATATTGTCGTATGTGTTTGATGCTCTGTATAAAATTTTGACTCTTTAATTGCGTTTGGTATTTCTGGGTGTGTGTAAAATTAATTTTACTGTTGAAAGTGCGAGAAAGATGAGTTGATTGGTGTTTAGATAGAGGCTACGTTTGTAATTCGAAAAGAGGGGATGAGTATGGTAAATTGATTGATGGGCATGGTTTGTGGGGTGATAAATGAGTGTCAAGATAGGGTTGAGGACGTTTGCGTATGTTGATGGTGGGATGGGTGTGAGGTTAGGTGCGGTGGGAGGTGTAAATTAGATCGTATTTTAAAAAAAAGTTGTACAAGTAAGAATAATACTGAGAAGGTTTTTAGATGACTGGTCACGCGACGAGGCGAGAGCAGGGATGTGTAGTTATGTTTAGTTAAAGGACCGTGTAATGTTTTGTGAGGAGCAATGTGCAGTGTGATTCAGTGTCATAGGAGGTAAAGAGATGTGCTGCTATGATGTGTCTAGCGTATGGAGGCTGCGCTTAGGAATTATGCTACGCTGATATAAAGTTGACTTTCACCCACGTTCGGTGGTCGCGGCTCGGGATCACGGTCCTGGACGGACGTATGTGTGTGCTTTGACCGCTGACGAGCGCGTTGACTGCGCCAACTCACGCTTGCGGAAGCCGAGCAGGGGCTGTGCGAGGTCTGAAATCAGACGGATGGGTGACTTCACGATCCTGTGGGCAGGGTGCAGAGTGGGGGTACCTGCGCACGTCTGCTGAGTTATTTTGCGAGCGGATCTGCTGGCTCTGCTATGCGTTATTAGGATAGTTTACGAGTACTGAGCGTATCTACACATCTGTTTGATGTATTATTTCGTAGTAGTTTGCTATAGTGTGTACTGAAATTATGATTGGGTGCGTGTCTGTGGGCTGTGCAACATGGCCCAGGGCACATCTGGGATTGGTGTTTGTGATAGCGTGATAGATACACGGTATGGTTAAATAAGTTGTTGGAAAAAAATAAATAGAGTGTTCTCAATGATTACACGCGCCTGCAGCGCAGATCAGAGTGATTTGGTTTTCGGTCACCATCTCGGTTGCATGCGAGTAGTAAATGTTTTCCCGGCCGCATTAAACGAGTGTATCAACGAGCTACGAGCTATTCTGAGAATAGACGTGAAAGCAGGTCCAGACCTGAGACGCCGGCGGTATACGTGAGAAGAACAATGCAGCTTTCACATGTTTCGGCTGTCACGAGCGCTCGGAAGCTGAACTTGAGTGAAGGCTCTGGAATCCCCTTCCCCACCGACCGCACACGCACGCGGCCTGCCTTGGAGCGTAATCTAAGGCGCATAGGCGATATCAATTTCTCCGGTGATAGGTGCGAATGCGACTGTGTTGAGGTCATGTTTGCGGGAGGCCGAGCAGAGACTTTTGGTCGGTTAGGCAGCTGGTGGTGTTTGGGCGCGTCTGTTGCACTATTTTGCGAGCATGTGTGTGCACCGTGCGATGCTTCATTTGGAGAGTTTAAGAGTACAGAGCTCGTTTGCTGATATTGTGTATTGCATTATTTAAGAGCTGTTTGCTATTGTGTGGTGAAATTAGGAGTTGTTTACATGTTTGTGGCCTGTGTCAGATGACCACAGTCGGATCAGTGCGGGTGTTTTGTGACAAATATACTCCACGACTAAATAAAAGGGCTCCAAATAAATAGAGTGCAGCCCTTCCTTACTTCCCCGAGCAGCAAAGCACAGTCTGAGCTGTTTTTGCGCAATAACTGCAATCTGGTCAGAATGTGAGTGAGTAGACAAATAACTGGACGAATTTATCTGTAGAGGAGTTACAGGTCTGGATTGGAAAAATATCTTGATGGGTGTGGTTGTGTTGCCAAGTGTAGTGCACTACTGGAGTTCAGAAACTGCCTTATGTCAGCCTTACATATCGAAACCTATGAGAAGTAAAAGTTTCAAAAAGTTATGTCGCAAATAAATAAAGTGCACTCGTTCTTCCTTCCATCAGCCTATGCACTGAAATTATTTCCGAAAATTAGCAGTTGTTTGGCTATTTGGAGGTAAATATTTTGCATTATTTACGAGTGGTTCGCATGTCTGTAGGCTGTGCTACCAGTTATTTTTAACTGTTTACAATTAGCAAGCGTGTGTCTAGAACATTATAAATGAGTTATGTAGGAGTGCTTTGCAAGTCTGTATGATGTGGGACATGTCGGCGTGATACATATACTCCATTCCTAATTAAAGGAAAATCATTCCTCCATCCATGGACGTAGTGCAGGGTGAGTCCGTCTGCCAGAAACGTGTAGGAAGAGGTTGAGTGCTGGTGGCTTAGTTTGAAACAATTTTCTTAGGTTGGTGGCGGAAGTTGAAACGCGTATGTATTTAGTACAGCGATGGCGAGGCATGACAGAATCTCTGACCAGAGAGTTATTTATCGTTGCTAGTCTGCGCTTGACCGCGCGAGAGTTCAGTTGCATGTAGGGAGTCGGCAGTAGCAGTTGCGGTCGAGTTGCGAGAGAGTTCAGCTGTACGTAGCGAGTCGCGAGAGCATGCTAGTAGCACGCGCGAGACAGTCGGAGTTGTGTGTGAGGAGTCGGCGGGCGTCGACATGGGCCTCTGGTCAAGATTCAGGACGAGGTATATTTTTTAAATAAGGTAATGAAGCAGCATTGCGCTCATCTGATAAGTAATGCATCTTAAGTGTAATTAATTTTTCAAGAATCGCCCCAATAATAATTTTGTTTTCAAACCAAGCATTTTAACAAAACAAACATTTTATTGAAAGAAAATTTCCCATGCATTTCCTTAAAGAAAAAATTTACTTAAATTCAAAGAATAATTGCGATGCATTTCCTCCAAGCTATGGCGAAAAATAAGAGCAGATGCAATTTTACTGAGGTAAGAACAGGGCCTAAGATCGACATTTCGGTCTATTTGCGTTTTCATTGTCACTGAGATTTCATTTTTTATTGAATTGACTTTCATTTTTGTGGGGAGCTTACATATGGCTCAGATTGCTATTTTTCATTTATTGTCATTGTCATTAAATTCCATTGCAGGGAGGTTACACTTAGCACGATTTTCATTGTAATTTAAATATTGTCATTTTTGAAAAATTTTTGTGGGGAGCGACATCCGGCCAGGATCGTATTTCTTTGGGAATCTTCTAAGAAACAGTCAGATATCTGCTCTTATTTGCTTAAATATAATTAGCTTTTGGCGCAACGCTTTTACTAATTTTGTGACTTTCTTTCCTCAGATCATCGGCAATTCGTTGCTCTGTTGTATTTGTGTTTGTTGCTTTTTGCATTGTGCTTATTTCTTTTGTGAATAATTGTGACTATAGTAAAAATGCCGCGAAAGACTGTGAATAGTGTATCGCGAGGTATTATGAATGAAATTACCGACTTAAACAACGTGACCCATAATAATTGTGACACGCAGGGTAATGATGACAATCCTGCGTTCACTGACAATCAATGCGTTCCAATCACTAATGATGATTATTATCTTACTGATGAACAAACGAACTCAATTGTCTCCTCTGTTGATTTGGCGACAATCGATGACGCGGGACGCCCTATTGTAATGAGCGCTGCCCAGCCTAACACACCCAGTTTGGAAAATGCAAATAACGTACAGACAATTTTTTCTAATGAAAATGAACAGTGTACTGAAAATACGACGAATTCATTTAATTCGGAGTTAGTAACTAACAATGCGCATCCGATTAGTAGGCGGGACCAAATTATGGCGTTTTTGCTACAAATGAATAAACAACTTAATGAAATTAGTTAAAAACAAGACGACTTTCTCAAAAAACTTGATGAACAGAACAAACAATTTGATGAACATTTTAAACAACTGAACGAAATTTTCGACAACCATTTCAAACGACTTAGCGAAACAATTGATGAAAGTTTCGAACTGTCGAATGAAAAACAAGAAAACCTTAATGAACAGAACAAACAAGTTAGCGAACAGATTACAGCTGTTACCGTGCAATGTCAGGACGCTAACGTACAATTACGTGAGGATATTAAGGCTTGTGCTAATAACAGTAATAAAGAAGTTGGCACTGTTGCACAAGAATTAAGTAGTGCACGTGTAGGCACAACAGAATCACATAAAGACGAAATTAATGCAGTCACTGAACAATGCCCTAAAAACGCAGTACAGATACGCGACGAGTTTAATTTAGAGTCACTGGAAGTTACACACACTCTGAATACGGAAGTCGATAATAAAAGTGAACGACACAACAACCAAATTGACGTAAGTATTAAAGTAACAGAATTGAAAACTATTGCCGTCACCAATACATCACAGAATCCGCCACGTTGCGAGCATTTGTCAGAGTCACGGAGCGCGTATAATTTGAGCAATCTACAGAAGCTACGCAACTTAAAATCTGAAAAGTTACGCAACTTGAAATCCGAAATGACACAGACAATCAGATTCTCTCACAAACCTGAACGTGTTCTCAAATTCAGTGACGAGAACGTTGATTATAAGCAATTTGCATTTGTAAGAAAATCTAAGGAATTTAATAATGACAGAGCACAGATACACGATTTGAACTGTATACGACAATTTATTTTTGCACTTTCAATAGCATTGCCTGTAATGCAGAAACTGCAATTAGCATGGATATTGCTTTTGAAATTTTACCACCATTGCTTGTAAAGCAAAAGCTAAAATTTATTTGCAGTGAGTAATTGACCTCAGGGGATTCATTACGCTTTAATGAATATGTGCCGTAGCGTGCATAGGGCCCCGAGCTGTAGTAGTGCTCTTTCATCTTTAGTTTTCTGCACTGCTGCCTTCTCTTCTACTATCCTTTATATCTATCAAAACAGCTATTTAACTATTGCACTATCTAGTATTAAGAATATGTAATGAAAACCGGATATGACAAAGTTTTACCGAATGTGACAATTTTCATTAGGCACTCCAGAAATGACAACCACGAGAATTTTAATAACAGATAAAAATTATAATCATCAGTATGTGTAAAATTAGCAGCAGTCGCAAACACATTTTGGTAACAAGAGATGTTTTTCACCACAACAGCATGAAAGTCAGCCGCTTAGCATACGTAACCAACAATGTAATACACAAGGTCAACCAAGCTTTAATGTTTCGCCGCGTGCACGTATAGTCTCAGCTACAACAAATAGTAACGCACAGCAGCAAAGAAATAACTACGTATAGAAACACACTATTTCAATTCCTATCGCAATGCACCGTATAGGAATGACTATCACGACAGACGTAAAAACGATGAGCACAATTATCAACGTACATATAATAACAGTCGGTCTTACCAACAACAAAATGATCAACAAAAACATATTCTCATGAATGAACCCGACAGTAGGTATCATCCAGAGCGTAACACGTCTGGAAGAAGTAATAAAACAGTTCAAATAGTAGAAATGCCACAACATCCTCCTGACAATAATAACACGTCAGATAGAATTTGACTAGATACAGTACAGATCGCATCTTGCAGTAACACTAGCACTACTTTAGACACGCAGAATATTGTTCACGAAAATGTAATTACTTTTGACGATATCAGAGACACTCTTTTACAGGAAAGACCAGTTGTTCAGAAAACTATTTCACATCCTGTCATCGAAATTAAAATAGGTTCATCGAAATTTTCAGCAGTAATCGATTCCGGTTCACCTATGTCAGTAATAAATGAAGAAACTTTTAACGAGTGTAACAAAGAGAATACCTATCCCACATTACCATTAGGCAAAACGAAAGTAAAAGGAGCAGTATCGAGGAAAGGTGTAGACCTTAAATTACAGACGCATTTATCATTTTGTATTGCTGGTCACACATTTCACTCAAATTATTGGATTGTTCCTTTATTGACAACAGACATTATTTTAGGTACGAATTTTCTTGTACAACACGACGCAGTTATTGATTTTCAAAATTCCTATTTAATGTTGAAGGATGAAAATGAGCAATTGGCTTTAGAGTTTCAGCATTCTTTATCTGCGGAAGAACAAACAATTAATCGTACAGAGGTCATTTCCGCAACACGTAACATAGACTGTAATTCCGCATTGTTCACAGACACGTACGTACATAACTATAATACTCCAGACGAAGCTGACTACGACGTAATACAGATGATTTCTGATAAAGTTAAAGAAACCAGTGCAAATACAGACGACGAACGCACGCAACTACGCAAAATTCTTTTACAGCAAGCTCCAGTTTTTGACAACATTCCTGGTACTATGTCCGAATTTATGTATGAATTTCAAGTCAAACAGCACGATACATTTAAATCCAAGCATTATCCCATTCCATATATCCACAGAGAACAAGTTAAAAAAGAATTGCAAGATATGCTCGACCATGGAATTATTGAACCGGCAGTTAGTCCGTACAGAAACCCGCTACATATTGTTAAGAAAAAAGATGGCTCACTTCGCCTCGTACTTGATTCACGTCACATTAATGACATTATTAATAATGAAACAGATCGACCACAGACATTAGAGGAACTTCTACAGAAATTTCATGGTACGGCTATTTATTCCACACTAGATTCGAAATCGGGATTTTGGCAAATTCAACTTCATCCGAACTGCAGAAAGTACACAGCATTTCTCTGTTTTGTGCGACTGTTATCAATTTTGTAAATTACCGTTCGGATTAACTATTTCTTCTGCAGCTTGTATTCGCGGTTTGAACACAATACTTCCGACAGAACTTAAAGACAGAATCACGACGTACGTAGATGACATTCATATTGCAGAAGCTCACTGGTCTGAACACAATGTGATTTTAGAACGACTATTACAAACCTTTCATGCTCAAGGACTCACAGTTAGTCTCAGTAAATCGCACTTTGGCAAAACTTCTATAAAATTTCTTGGACACGTAATTTCAGCATAAGGCATTGCGCCTGATCCGGAAAAACTTCAAGCTCTACGTGACATTACTGTTCCTACCACAAAGAAACAATTACGCAGTTTTTTGGGCTTAATTAACTTTTTTGGTAAATTTATTCATCACTCTGCTTTAGCCACACCTAGATTATGCCAATTAACAGGTAACAACTCTATTTGGTCATGGGATAAGCAAGCACATTCTGAATTCATGAACCTGAAAGACGCCTTGTTGAATGCTCCACTTTTATCGCACCCAGATCTTACCAGAAATTTTTCCATTGCCACCGACAGTTCTAACACCGGTTTAGGCGTACATATTTTTCGGGAAATTGAAGTAGACGGCTCTACAGTAATTAAAAACATCGCATTTGCAAGCCGCATTCTGTCACCTGCTGAACGAAATTATTCCGTTACAGAATTGGAAACATTAGGTGTTGTATGGGCTTTTACGAGATTTCGGCACTTTCTTTATGGCAGACATACCACCGTTTACACAGATCACAGAGCGATACAATTTTTACTTTCGGCTAAATTCACTCACGACAGATTAAGCAGATGGAAGCTTTATTTACAGGAATTTAATTTTACGATTGTTCACATTCACGGCACACAAAATGTTATAGCAGACGCAGTATCGCGTTCTCTCAGCAACAATCAGCAAGATGTAGCAACCAACTTCTGCAAAGCAAATTTCAGTGTCATGTACATTCAGCAAGTTGCATTTGAAGATTTTATTTCATCGTCATTACAGGACATAGCAAAAGAGCAAAGTAAAGACAATGTTTGGAAAGAAATTAAACACGTCTGGCAAAATAAGAATAATGTTACGATTAGAAACGATTACACTGTACGCAATGACATTATATTTCGCCGCTCTCATCCTGACAGCAACAATTGGTTATTATGCATTCCTGACGAACTGGTTAACAAATTAATATGGTGTACTCATTAAAGTTATGCACATTATGGAGCCAGAAAATGTTTTCTTATACTGAGACAGAACTGTTATTTTGCCAACATGGAGAAACGTATACGACGAGTTTTAGCATCATGTAAAATTTGCCAGAAAGCTAAGTCAGACACAACTTCACACATTCCTCCATTATATCCCATTGTTGTTTGTTGTGGTCTTCAGTCCTGAGACTGGTTTGATGCAGCTCTCCATGCTACTCTATCCTGTGCAAGCTTTTTCATCTCCCAGTACCTACTGCAACCTACATCCTTCTGAATCTGCTTAGTGTATTCATCTCTTGGTCTCCCTCTACGATTTATACCCTCCACGCTGCCTTCCAATACTAAATTGGCGATCCCTTGATGCCTCAGAACATGTCCTACGAACCGATCCCTTCTTCTGGTCAAGTTGTGCCACAAACTTCTCTTCTCCCCAATCCTATTCAATACTTCCTCATTAGTTATGTGATCTACCCATCTAATCTTCAGCATTCTTCTGTAGCACCACATTTCGAAAGCTTCTATTCTCTTCTTGTCCAAACTATTTATCGTCCATGTTTCACTTCCATACATGGCTACACTCCATACAAATACTTTCAGAAATGACTTCCTGACACTTAAATCAATACTGGATGTTAACAAATTTCTCTTCTTCAGAAACGCTTTCCTTGCCATTGCCAGCCTACATTTTATATCCTCTCTACTTCGACCATCATCAGTTATTTTGCTCCCCAAATAGCAAAACTCCTTTACTACTTTAAGTGCCTCATTTCCTAATCTAATTCCCTCAGCATCACCCGACTTAATTAGACTACATTCCATTATTCTTGTTTTGCTTTTGTTGATGTTCATCTTAAATCCTCCTTTCAAGACACTGTCCATTCCATTCAACTGCTCTTCCAAGTCCTTTGCTGTCTCTGACAGAATTACAATGTCATCGGCGAACCTCAAAGTTTTTATTTCTTCTCCATGAATTTTAATACCTACTCCGAATTTTTCTTTTGTTTCCTTTACTGCTTGCTCAATATACAGATTGAACAACATCGGGGAGAGGCTACAACCCTGTCTTACTCCCTTCCCAACCACTGCTTCCCTTTCATGTCCCTCGACTCTTATAACTGCCATCTGGTTTCTGTACAAATTGTAAATAGCCTTTCGCTCCCTGTATTTTACCCCTGCCACCTTTAGAATTTGAAAGAGAGTATTCCAGTCAACATTGTCAAAAGCTTTCTCTAAGTCTACAAATGCTAGAAAAGTAGGTTTGCCTTTCCTTAATCTTTCTTCTAAGATAAGTCGTAAGGTCAGTATTGCCTCACGTGTTCCAGCGTTTCTACGGAATCCAAATTGATCTTCCCCGAGGTTGGTTTCTACTAGTTTTTCCATTCGTCTGTAAAGCATTCGTGTTAGTATTTTGCAGCTGTGACTTATTAAAATGATAGTTCGGTAATTTTCACATCTGTCAACACCTGCTTTCTTTGGGATTGGAATTATTATATTCTTCTTGAAGTCTGAGGGTACTTCGCCTGTTTCATACATCTTGCTCACCAGATGATAGAGTTTTGTCATGACTGGCTTTCCCACGGCCGTCAGTAGTTCCAATGGAATATTGTCTACTCTGGGGGCCTTGTTTCGACTCAGGTCTTTCAGTGCTCTATCAAACTCTTCACGCAGTATCACATCTCCCATTTCATCTTCATCTACATCCTCTTCCATTTCCATAATATTGTCCTCAAGTACATCGCCCTTGTATAGACCCTCTATATACTCCTTCCACCTTTCTGCTTTCCCTTCTTTGCTTAGAACTAGGTTTCCATCTGAGCTCTTGATATTCATGCAAGTCGTTCTCTTATCTCCAAAGGTCTCTTTAATTTTCCTGTAGGCGGTATCTATCTTACACCTAGTGAGATAGGCCTCTACATCCTTACATTTGTCCTCTAGCCATCCCTGCTTAGCCATTTTGCACTTCCTGTCGATCTCATTTTTGAGACGTTTGTATTCCTTTTTGCCTGTTTCACTTACTGCATTTTTATATTTTCTCCTTCCATCAATTAAATTCAATATTTCTTCTGTTACCCAAGGATTTCTACTAGCCCTCGTCTTTTTACCTACTTGATCCTCTGCTGCCTTCACTACTTCATCCCTCAAAGCCACCCATTCTTCTTCTACTGTATTTATTTCCCCCATTCCTGTCAATTGCTCCCTTATGCTCTCCCTGAATCTCTGTACAACCTCTGGTTCTTTTAGTTTATCCAGGTCCCATCTCCTTAAATTTCTAACTTTTTGCAGTTTCTTCAGTTTTAATCTACAGGTCATAACCAATAGATTGTGGTCAGAGTCCACATCTGCCCCTGGAAATGTCTTACGATTTAAAACCTGGTTCCTAAATCTCTGTCTTACCATAATATAACCTATCTGATACCTTTTAGTATCTCCAGGGTGCTTCCACGTATACAACCTTCTTTCATGATTCTTAAACCAAGTGTTAGTTATGATTATGTTGTGCTCTGTGCAAAATTCTAGCAGGCGGCTTCCTCTTTCATTTCTTAGCCCCAATCCATATTCACCTACTATGTTTCCTTCTCTCCCTTTTCTTACACTCGAATTCCAGTCACCCATGACTATTAAATTTTCGTCTCCCTTCACAATCTGAATAATTTCTTTTATTTCATCATACATTTCTTCAATTTCTTCGTCATCTGCAGAGCTAGTTGGCATATAAAGTTGTACTACTGTAATAGGTGTGGACTTCGTATCTATCTTGGCCACAATAATGCGTTCACTATGCTGTTTGTAGTAGCTTACCCGCATTCCTGTTTTCCTATTAATTATTAAACCTACTCCTGCATTGCCCCTATTTGATTTTGTGTTTATAACCCTGTAGTCACCTGACCAGGAGTCTTGTTCCTCCTGCCACCGAACTTCGCTAATTCCCACTATATCTAACTTCAACCTATCCATTTCCCTTTTTAAATTTTCTAACCTACCTGCCCGATTAAGGGATCTGACATTCCACGCTCCGATCCGTAGAACGCCAGTTTTCTTTCTCCTGATAACGACATCCTTTTGAGTAGTCCCCGCCCGGAGATCCGAATGGGGGACTATTTTACCTCCGGAATATTTTACCCAAGAGGACGCCATCATCATGTAATCATGCAGTAAAGCTGCATGCCCTCGGGAAGAATTACGGCTGTAGTTTCCCCTTGCTTTCAGCCGTTCGCAGTACCAGCACAGCAAGGCCGTTTTGGTTATTGTTACAAGGCCAGATCAGTCAATCATCCAGACTGTTCCCCTTGCAACTACTGAAAAGGCTGCTGCCCCTCTTCAGGAACCACACGTTTGTCTGGCCTCTCAACAGATACCCCTCCGTTGTGGTTGCACCTACGGTATAGATATCTGTATCGCTGAGGCACGCAAGCCTCCCCACCAACGGCAAGGTCCATGGTTCATGGGGGGGTATATCCCATTATACCTGTTAAATTAAGACATATGGGCGCAGTAGACATTTTTGGTCCAATTCCGAGAACTAATAGAGGTTTTTGCCACATCTTTGTCGCTGTTGAACTCACTTCAAAATTTGCTACTTTCACTCCGTTACGCAAAGCTACTGCTATAACCGTTTCGAAAGCATTTGTAAAACATTTTCTATTTCATGTAGGGCATGTGTTGAAAGTAATTTCTGACAATGGATCGCAATTTCGTTCTGCTACATGGACACGCATGTTACGAGCTAGAAACATTTCTCCGATCTATATATCTAGGTACCATGCTTCTTCGAACCCTTGTGAACGATTAATTAAAGAAATTGGTAAACTGTGTAGAATATACTGCCACAAAAGACATATTGATTGGGATTCACACATATTCTCATTCCAAGATGTAATTAATTCCATACCAAATGAATCCACTATGCTATCTCCGTCTGTTATACTGAAAAATGCTGAACCACCTAACAAAATTAAAGAATTAGTACACTTTCCTACATCTCGTCGATTACGACACCATGAAATAATTAACATTGCGCTAAACAACATCAAACGCGCCGCAGAGCGCCGAAGAAGACAGCAAAAACGGGTTTGTACACGCCGTGACTTTCACATTGGACAGAAGATATTAGTACGTACACACTATTTATCCAGCAGAATAAAAGGTAAGTGCAGTAAATTTGAACTTCTATACGCAGGTCCATATCCGATTCGCAGCATTCCTCACCCCAATGTTGTACACGCCGAAACTTTGAGAACCAGGAAAAGTAAGGGCAACCACCATGTGTCTAACATTAAACCCTTTATTGATTGAAACCACTTTATGATTTAACGTGCTATGATGCCACTTATGACCACTTATACAATTATATTCACGTGGTTAATTATTGATGACTATCGTATTTTTTCTTGGCAAGTGCCCGGTAAGGTAAGGTTAGCAGGTCGCTCTTCTTGTCATTACACATCAGACCGTGCATATTTTCCAGATGAACTTACTAATTTTTATTACAACTTATACAATTATATTCACTTGATTAATTATTGATGACTATCGTATTTTTTCTTGGCAAGTGCCCGGCAAGGTAAGGTTAGCAGGTCGCTCTTCTTGTCGTTACACAGCAGACCGTGCATATTTTTCCAGACAAACTTACGTATTTTATGAATGATTATGCAATTCTATGTAGTGACGTATTAATTTTATCAAATTCTCTCTCCATTAAAGTCTTTAATTCTCGCCTCTATTAACTACACTACATACAAGCTGAACACAACGAACGTCACATTTTGTCTTTCTTATGTATGTACGATTGTTTTCATGTTTTGTTTGTATGCACTGTGAAATAGTTAAGGTATAACACACACCAGTTGACTTTGACATTTTTTGCCCTATGATATCTCAACATCGTGACTGTTTTACATTTTTCTTTTTTTTTTTTTTTTGCTGCCGCATTGTGATATTCTCTGTACATTTTTGCCTTTGAACACTGTCTATGCTTTTGACATATTACGTTTTCTGTCAAGTTATGCTGTATGCTTAATTATGTCACCATAAACCAGTCATTATTTAGTGAGTATATGATGTAAATGCAAGACATTAATCCTTTTCATCATTTTCAGAAAGAAATAACGTGTAAAGGAAATAACTTAAACAGAAATGGGAATTCCAACTGCGGAATGATCGAAAGAAGATACAAAAACCTTATGAGAAAGAGTAAAT
This sequence comes from Schistocerca americana, assembly GCF_021461395.2. Classification (NCBI taxonomy): domain Eukaryota; kingdom Metazoa; phylum Arthropoda; class Insecta; order Orthoptera; family Acrididae; genus Schistocerca; species Schistocerca americana. Next base: position 477,475,811 of record NC_060125.1, on the reverse strand, counting down.
GGATCAGAATTAACAAGCATTAACAAGAATATACTATACACATCGTAGAATAGCAGTCTTAACTAATTTTTTCTTTCAGAATACAAGGCGATTGATGTATGCTGTCAGACAGAACTACACATCTTAGTTTTAGTCATGAAATATGCTAGAGATAAGAAATAGTTGTGTAATGAGTAATGAAGTGATTTTTTGCAGATGATAATGAATGTTGATGAAGAGTAATGATGAAGAATATGCTAGTAATAATGAAGTTTTTCTTTACAGGTGATGATAATAATGAAGTTATGATAATATGGATAATGAAGTGATGGATAATGAAGTTTTTTCTTTACAGATGAGGATGATGTTGAAGTCTATGTATTTATGCTATGTAGTTATTTAAGTATTTGTTGCAGTTTGTTTTGACAGTATGTTTTATATCGTATGGTATGATGACTGAGAGTTTTGGAAAGGACAGCTATGGAACACATTTTTTATACACATTTCACTACCTGTTAATTCGAAGTTCACTACTTTTCAGCATAGTATGCGTTTCTTCTTTCAGCTCAATAATCCATTTTGTATTTTTTTTTCAGGAGAAGCTTTTCATGATACTTACTAAACCTGTTACTTATTAAACCTGTACTAGTACTTTCATTTTTTTACCCAGTTGTGTCTATCATTTATAAATGTGATCACATATACTTCCTTGTTTCATAACCTTGCTACAGCTGACTCATGACGAATGAAGTTACACATTTTTCATTTACAGGAACAACACAGAAGCAATTTTTTTTCTTTTTCTCTTCTTGCTTTCCCTTATAATTACCCAAAGCAATGCATTGCTAACAAAAAAAAAATGTATCACCAGTTCCAAATAATGCTACCCATTTAAGAGAGTTCTGAATAATACTGAATGATGAACAATGTTTTGTACTATTCAATACTTGCTGGCCAATGCGTGCCAATAATTAGTGTCACTAAATGAATTATGTTAATACTATGCCATTCATTACCTCCTGTTTTCAATGATGACTTTTGATGTTTTGTACCTGGCCAATGAGTGCCAATAATTAGTGTAACTAAATGAATTATGTTAATACTATGCCACTCATTAGCTCCTGTTTTCAATGATGACTTTTGATGTTTTGTAACTGGCGAATGAGTGCCAATAATTAGTGTAACTAAATGAATTATGTTAATACTATGCCATTCATTAGCTCCTGTTTTCAATGATGACTTTTGATGTTTTGTAACTGGCCAATGAGTGCCAATAATTAGTATACCTCAATGAATTATGTTAATGCTATGCCAATAATTTACTCTCCTTTTCAATTATGACTTCTGATGGTTTATAATTGGCCAATAAGTGCCAATGTTCACTATATTCAGTTAATTTTATGAACATTATTCTGTAATACTAAATACATGGTACAGAAATGTTCAATAACTGGGCTATGAATGCCGCAAACTACTACTGTAATTCTCAATGAAGACTACTATGTGACTTAATGTCCTTCACCTTCTGAGCTAACTACCCTGAATTACTGCAATATCCATTTGTCCTGTCCATCCTCATGATCATGGAGCACTATATTTGGTTTTTGCACTAAGTCTACGCTGGTGTGCCTTGTAAGAGCGTGGTGTTGACACGACATGCTGTCCACCACCATGAGCGATGAAGACGTTATTATCGTCCCACTGTTTGGTGTACCTGATGTACTGCCAAAATGATAACAGGAATATTACTACGACATTTCAGTGTCTTGGATACGCTGATTAATACTTCTGGGAAAAGAACTGCAAATTGTCTCACTTGGTGTTGTATTTCTGTGGAAAGATATGGACTTTCAGTGCAGCTGCGTTCAACCCAAGTGCTACAACCATGACGCAATCCTTCCTATTCCTTCCCTAATTCTTGTAAAATGAAAAAGTCATATACAGTGTGTGTGCACTTCCTTTCATTTGTTAATAAGATCAGTTATCCTGAAATTACTAAAGACTTCTATAGTGCATGTGTACTTTATTACACTCCTTGATTTGTTTGTTTGTTGTAGCAAAATACTAGAGAGTACTACAGTGCATGTGCACTTTTGTCATTTGTCAATATGATTTGTACTCATTAGGTTTATTTGTCGTAAAAATATTACAGAGTTTTTCAGTGCGTGTGCACTTTATGCCATTTGTACTCATTACGTATATATTTTGTGGTTTTCTGATATGCTCTGTACTACAGTGCATGTGCACTTTTGCCATTTATTAATACATTTTTTGATTTGCTGATATATTCTCAACTGCAGTGCATGTGCACTTATGTCACTTGTCAACATGATTTTTTGCTATTACATTTATTTGTTGTGAAAACGTTGAAGAATTCTTCAGTGCATGTACACTTATGTCATGTGTTAATATGTTTTGTGCTGAACGTCAGTAACTGTGCACTTATGTCATATGTTCTGTACTCATTGTCATTGTCTGAAATGTTTTGTACTCGTTGCATGTGCACCACATTCAATTCATGTACTACATCTGAATATTCTGTAAATTGTAAAAGTTAATTAATTAAGAAAAAATTTGTTGCTCATGGCAAGTCCAAATGACTCACTATCGCTGCCAAATTTTTGCCCCCCCCCCCCCCCCCCCCCAGTGGAGGGTTATGAAGCGCGTATGTATTTAGTACAGCGATGGCGAGGCATGACAGAATCTCTGACCAGAGAGTTATTTACCGTTGCTAGTCTGCGCTTGACCGCGCGAGAGTTCAGTTGCATGTAGGGAGTCGGCAGTAGCAGTTGCGGTCGACTTGCGAGAAAGTTGTTGTACGTAGCGAGTCGCGAGAGCATGCTAGTAGCACGCGCGAGACAGTCGGAGTTGTGTGTGAGGAGTCGGCGGGCGTCGACATGGGCCTCTGGTCAAGATTCAGGACGAGGTATATTTTTTAAATAAGGTAATGAAGCAGCATTGCGCTCATCTGATAAGTAATGCATCTTAAGTGTAATTAATTTTTCAAGAATCGCCCCAATAATAATTTTGTTTTCAAACCAAGCATTTTAACAAAACAAACATTTTATTGAAAGAAAATTTCCCATGCATTTCCTTAAAGAAAAAATTTACTTAAATTCGAAGAATAATTGCGATGCATTTCCTCCAAGCTATGGCGAAAAATAAGAACAGATGCAATTTTACTGAGGTAAGAACAGGGCCTAAGATCGACATTTCGGTCTATTTGCGTTTTCATTGTCACTGAGATTTCATTTTTTATTGAATTGACTTTCATTTTTGTGGGAAGCTTACATATGGCTCAGATTGCTATTTTTCATTTATTGTCATTGTCATTAAATTCCATTGCTGGGGGGTTACACTTAGCACGATTTTCATTGTCATTCAAATAATTGTCATTTGCTTTTTTAAAAAAAATTTTTGTGGGGAGGTTACAAAGTGCAATTGAGCTTTGTTTACTGGCAGATTTCAAACTTGGCGCTGGTTCCTAGGAGGCGGTGGAGGTGGCGGTCTGGTCCTCGAAAAGTAGTTGAAATTAGGGAGTTGAACACGTTTGCATACGTATATGAAATTGTAAATGGAATTATTTAATATAGCGGGGTGGTGAGAGTGAATTATCGAGCTTTATTGTGACGAGCAAACGCGCTGTTATACGGTCACGGTGGATTCCACTGTCAGTCAAACTCTGGCGCCAAACGTATCCTTTGTACGGCACGGGTTCCATCGTGTCTGGTATTAAGTGCTCGCGGGTGGGTGAGGATGTTTACGTAGCCGGACCTTTTGTGGCGCTGCTCGCCACTCGCCGCTGACTACCTGGCGCGCTGGCCGTGGGGGCTGTGCGGGCACCTAAGCCACTTGACATCAGCGGGCTCAGCCGGCCGCATGTACGTCAGCTGTGCTCTGGAGTTTCTCTGTGTGAGCATGGAGAAGTCAGTTGGAACACACCTGCATGACCGTAATGTCTGAAATAAAGAGTGATTTTCCAGGTATTTACAGAATGCTATGTTCGTCGTTTGTATGGAGGGTGTGTGACGTAAGTGGGGCGGTGGCGCAGTGATTGTACAGTTATGATGCGCGTGTGAGAGTGAGTCAATTAGCGGGTGTTCTAGTGCGGTCCAAACATGCTGTTATATAGTCATGGCGGATTCCACTGTGGAGCAAACTTTGTCACCAACAGTGTAGCACTGCGTTCTCGATCGCACAAGGACACGTGGCGAACGGCTGTGTGAGGTCGGTATCTGAAGGTTCGGACTTGCTCAGGGAACGGTCGACCGTTGTGTGATTCATCTGCGAGGCAGACAATTTTGGCGGGAAACGTGCGGAGGCGACGAATACACGTGGTGAGCAGACAAGGGTCCGGTGTGACGTCAAACTCGACAAGTTCCAGCGTGTCCAGCGATTGCTGGGCTCGCCCCCGCGCTAGTGGCCGGCCGCCACACGTGACAGGCGTAGGCAGTGTCTCCGCGTGCTAGCCAGAGGGTGGCGAGGATTTGAACTAATTCAGTTGGAGCGCGGACGTCGTGGTGACTGCACTGCGATATCAAAGATGTGTTTGCTGGCTGTGTTGGAGAACAAGTGATGACCGTACTACTTGAAATAAAGTCTTCAGTCCCTTCCCCCCTGCAAAATCAAAGGACGTGAATTACGTTACTATAAGTGCAGTTTATTATTTGGCGCAATTATCATAGGCTACCAGTGAAAAAAGATCAGTGACGGAGAAAGCTCGTACATATGATTAATTATGGTGTTGGGGATTTGAACTTGTGATAGATTTTTGTTATGTATGTAAGGAGAATGGCTTTCTCACCGAGAAAATCGGACGTCTTTAATAAATAATAAATGATAATAATACATAGAAGTACAGTTTTCGAGAGAATATCGTGTTGGAATTTGAATTTGACGCAATTTTCTTGTGAAGGTAGGCTTATAATAATAAATGATAATCAATGTTAATAAATGATAATAAATGACAATGACTGATAATGAATGTTAATAAATGATAATGAATAATAATAAACAAAAGTAATGTTTTGCACCTATTATCGTGTAGGAATTTGAATTTGGAGGGAACTTTCTAGTGGAGGCAGGTCAATAATAATAAATAATAATAAATGATAATAAATAATAATAAATGATAATAAATAATAATAAATAATAATGAATGTTAATGAATGATAAACAATAATAATAATAAAGAAAAGTACGGTTTTTTTGCATTTATTATCCTGTTGGAATTCAAAATTCCCGCCATTTTTTCTTCTGGACACTTAGGTTACTGGACGTAGCCCAATTGGACTATTTTCCCCTCCAGAATTCAAACTTCCCGCCATTTTTTCTTCTGGAGGCTTAGGTTAGTGGACATAGCACAACTGGACTATTTTCCCCCCAAAATTAAAACTTCCCGCCATTTTTTCTGAAGGTTAGGTTAATGGACGTATTACAATTGGACTATTCTCCCGCCCCAATGCGCCATCTTGGATGAAGTCATGCAATGTTGCCAAGTCTACATACCGCCATCTTGGATGACGTCATCGCCGCCATATTGAATAAATTTGGCAACAATTCAACGTGCGCTGGCACATAGGTTGTCCTCCTACTCGAATCCTGCCTAGGACATGGATGTGTGTGATGTCCTTATGTTTAAGTAGTTCTAAGTTCTAGGGGACTGATGACCGTAGATGTTTAGTCCCATAGTGCTGAGAGTCATTTGAACCATTTTTTGAAAAGTCGCTTCTGAAATACTCCAAATGCGTGTTGTTGCGGCGCTACTGTTCGCTATATGTAGAAATGGTCTGATGGACAACGTTGTATGCCCCATTACAGTTTTCACGCTTGTATATAGAAAAGTTATAGCGCCTGGATGCCGTAGCGCAATGCAGGAGTACCTACGTTGGGTCGATGTTTAATGTAGGGACATGCAATTTGCGAATAAAATGGTCTAGATTGCTTAATATTTTACGTTATTTATAGAATCATTTCGGCGACTGCCACCATCACATCAAAGTTAGAGCTTGTACGACAATGTCAGTTAATCAATAAAACCTATGGCTAATCGTTGTTTTACTTTTGATCTAATGGTGGCAGCAGCTGAAGTAAAGCTATTAAGCGATCTACACGGTTGTATTCACAAATTATCTAGACTGATCGGAGGCTCAGACTTCTGTATCACAAACAGCAGACTGAGGGAAATAAAATTTTCTATTCCGAACCATAAAATATTTGGTAGTGTCCAAACTAAGGTGAAATGATGACATAAAATTAGATTTAACAAAACAGATACCAGAATGAAAGTCACTGCTATCCTCAATATCCCCCTTTTATTGCTGTTAGAGTGCTGCTTCTCAGTCTGGAGTCCTTACTACGTAAGAAATAGAACTGATCCAATGAAGAGCAATGTGTAGGGTCACCTGTTGGATAAGTAGGTAGTAGTGTGTCACTAACATGCTGATATAGGTCCAATGACAAAACTGCAGTATAGGTGTGGTTGAATACAAGAGATTTGCTGTTAAAATTACGAGAATGTACTTCCTCCCCTATTTACAGGGTGTTACAGAACGGTACCAGACAAACATCAAGGGTTTGTAGAGTGTGTCTTGAGGAACACTTTGAAGATAAGAACCCATGTCCAGAAATACCAAACAACGACGCTGTAGAGCATCAACGTCATAACCGCAGGTGCCTGCCGCTAGAACACCTCTTCGCAGCAAACGTGACTTAGTACGCCGACGGAGCATGGGGTGGAACATCTCGCAATGTTGTTTGGTGTTCAGTGATCGCGACTGAGTCCACGATCGCCAGTGTAGGAGATGGACCTTGCTGATTCGTAGACAGGCCTTGTATCCTATGACTACGATGTTCTGTTGCTTCGGGTGATGACGGTTTCAGAGACGGGTTACCATCCGCAGTTCGTTATTCCCCTGTATACCGAAAAAGTAGTATATTTTAGACAGTTGCATTCGTAGAAGAAGGCTTGTCTACGCAGCAGCTAGCTCCATATTCGCCACTGGCTGTTGGTTGGAATCATTCGTGATCACTGAAACCTTCCCGTCTCCTCTATAACTCTTTTGTTACGCAACCTTATCTTCTACAATAACCTATGAATCCTTCCCTTAGGATAAATATACTTACTCTGTTTTGTTATACTCTATTAGCTGCTGGTGGGCTGTCATAATAAGTGGCTGTATTTATTACCAAAGCCGACGTTATTCTTTTATAGCAAAGCTGACGTTATTCTTTAATTAATTTGACTGACGTTACGGAATTCATAGTTAAACTTTTTCTTGACAACAATAAAATTTTTCAAAGCTTTACGTTGATGGTTTTTGGGATGGATTATAATCAGTAATGCAATATTGCTGGCAAAAATTAATTATATTCTGATTGAAATGATTTTACAAACGTTCAAATGGGACTTACTTTTTACATTAATCTTACAACTAGAACTGCGCAAATATACCTGAAGGTATATTTGCGCAAGTCTTGAGTTTCTCAAAAAAAATAATTCAATAATATTAGTTCCTCTTATGATAATAGCTGATGTCTTTGTACATCCGTTTATAATCTCCTGTAAATCATAGCTGGTGGCTGGCAGGCACAAACTCTCCTCTCAACCTCTCGCTTCAGACCTGCTACCGACTCGCTTCACATCTCGCTTATTACTGACTTCCTACGAACGCTAAAGTGCGATCTCTCCCGTCAACAATGCTTTCTGGTGCAGACAATCCATGCTACCATTACAAAATGTATCAATGCGCGGTCTTTCCCTCTCTTTTCTTAAAATGTATTTATACGCGGTCTCTCCCGCCTTTTTTAAAAATGATACCAATGTGCGGTCTCTCCTGACAACAATACTTTGGTGCAGACACTCCCTGCTACCACAATTATTTCCAACATGACAAATATTAATTATTCCTACTTATCCTATTAATAAAATATAAACATCTTTCATAAATTGTGATTTGACAATAGACAATAGAAATATACACGTCTTACATCACTTAATAACAAACAACATTGCGAGATGTTTCGCTTACTGTCCGTCAGCATGCAAAGTCACGTTTGCTTCCAAAGGCCTAGCGGTAGTGTAATATATTGATTTTCCTTGTTACTGTAGTGTTATCTTGAAGCTGTGAGAAAGGAGGACAAGCGTTTCAAGGCGCAGAAGCAGAGACGATGCTGAGGGCAGACGAAACTAGTAAAGATATTGTTACATGAAGTAAACCGTGAGAAAGGGAGAGCCTTGCGAAAATGCAGACGCCCTCAGACGCGGTCCTAGGGTGTTAGTTACTCTTCAAGGAATTAACATGTAACTTCATATGTAGTCTAGACGCTGGAGAAGGTTGCCACCGTAGAACTTTGTAACCAACAGGCACGTAGTAGCGTATAAAGCCAGCTTCAGACCAGCCCTGAGAACAGCAACGTCAGTAGGCTCACAAGGGTTAGAAATAGAGCGAAAACGCAAAAAACTGGTGACCTAGCAGTCCCTACTCCGGGAAGCTCGAGGGGCGGAGCTAAATGACGTATAACAATAATGTTGCAAGCCTTATTTGGCAGAGCAGTTACATTTAGCTTTCAGCTGAACAATGTTGATACCAAAAACGGACTTAGTGCAACTGCATTAACATCCCCGCCTCAGGAGTAGTAGAGGGGACCTAACTAAACCGTGATTGGCAGGCACCTGCAAGAGACCTACGGGATTGACTGAGTGGTTTTAAGTGAGAAAAACAGTGCCACCACGCGACTCTTTAAAACCCCTAGATTCCGCATGTTGGCAGAGTTCTCAGTCAGACAATCTGGGCGCCGAATCCGCGTCCGTCGACTCCAGCCTCGGTCCAGCTCCGCGTAGTCTGCTCTCTCTCTCTCGGAGTGCCTCAGTGAACAGTGCCACATTCAGTATGTTTTGTTTGCCACTAAGTTGTTGCCTTAAGATGCTGCTAGTGTTTGCTACTGTGGTTAGCATCCACTCCTGGGACTTCCGCACTGGCTTCTGTTGTAGCAGTGTTATTCATGCTTTTTCTAACCCTAGAACTAGCCTCCAGTGTATTAGTTAGTCCTGTCTGGAATAAACAACTATTTCAAAACCCTGTTTGTCCAAGAGTCTCCACAACGAGTTATCTGCCAAGTCTCAACACCTGCATTTCTAGTAAATGCCTGCACCAGTGTTGGCTCAGATAGAAGAAAACAATCAAATGCGTTCACTGTGAATTGTCCTTCTGCCTTCTGCTCTGTACCATTCTGGAGCGCAGACTGACCAGTAACCCCTTTTCTCCCTCTCCCATCTATGTCAGGACACGACAGTAGACGCCGGCGCTACAAGTTCGACGTTATGCGCCGTCGTTGGGTAATGTTTCCAGACACGGGTTCCTATTCTCAATTCATTCCTCAAGACACTCAGTACTGTCACTCGACGTTTGTATCGTTTCTTACCGCCTGTATAAATCGTTATTACCATAAGATGAAAAGAAATCATTTCGACCCCCTGCTGAAATTTTACCGACATTCGTTCTTTCCGCACACCAAACTGCGATACGATGAATAGTGTTTTACAGACGTTGCTGAAAATGTCGTCCCTTTCACATTCACAACTGGCATCTGTGTGGTAATGATTATCGAACACGTTCTCATGATTGGCTCGTATCACCTGTCTTAAGTTGCACGCTGGAGAAAATTACTGTACCTTTCTCCGTAAAACACAACCGAAAACGGTGGACAACGTTCCGCTAGCAGACAGGCAACAACTGTGTCTCGCTGAAATCCCAATCGTTGACTGCCTGCTAGTGAAACGTTTTCCAACATTTTCGATTATATTTTAATGATAAAAGACACAGTAATTTCCTCCACCGTGCAACGTTGGCTATGATAACAGTTGGACAATGTTTTGTGAACTGTTGGACTGGGACGTGCAGGTCATCACCTTCGCCACCACACCCTCCCGTCCTCACTCCTGCGCATATGTTTGTTTGGGTGCAGATGAATCATCTCGTGTACCAGCCATCAAAAGAATGTTCAAATGTGTGTGAAATCTTATGGGAGTTAACTGCTAAGGTCATCAGTCCCTGAGCTGACACATTACTTAACTTAAATTATCCTAGGGACAAACACACACACCGATGCCCTAGGGAGGACTCGAACCTCCGCCGGGACCAGCCGCACAGCCCATGACTGCAGCGGCTAGACCGCTCGGCTAATCCCGCGCGGCTACCAGCCACCGACAGCAACTGCAGATGAACTGCCCATTTGGCTGAGCTGCAGCCATTATTCGTAAATCATCCAGTTATTTTGAGCGTGTCAAACAATCATTATGGTGCAGATGCCTATTGTGAGCTTAATATCAACAATATTTAGCCGGTCGTTGTGGCCGAGCGGTTCTAGGCGCTTCAGTCTGGAACAGCGCGACCGCAACGGTCGCAGGTTCGAATCCTGCCTCGTGCGTGGATGTGTATGATGTCCTTAGGTTAGTTAGGTTTAAGTAGTTCTAACTTCTGGGGGACTGATGACCTCAGATGTTAAGTCCCATAGTGCTTAGATCCATTTTCTAGATAATATTTTCAGCAACGTCTCTAAAATAAAATTCTACGCACAGCCGATTGTACACCCTATCTGAACATACTAGCCTCTAAACCTACAAGTGCTCCTCGTGGGGAAACTATGTGACAATTTTGTCAAATCAAATAAGAGTTTCTTTCTATTTCCTCTAAACACTGCACGTATTCTTTTTAGCGTTATACTGTAAACTGTGATGGCCCTGTAGTACTCCCTTGAGGCACTCTAGCAACAACCCTGTCGATTACGTCCCGTTAAGGATAACGTGTTTAGTTCCATCTGCTACGAAGTCCTGAGTCTGGTCACAATTTTGGAATGGTACACACATCATGTTCGCTAAACGACAGTCCGGAATTGTAACGAATGCCTTCCGGAATCCAAAGACCACGACGTCGACATTGTCGCCCTTTTCTACGGTGTTCTGGACTTCTTGGATAATAAGTCGCTTTTCTGTTGACCTATCTTTTCTCAGATTCATTTTCCTCCCAAATAGCAGTCTGTTATTTACTTTCCTTTTCAGAATCATCTGCTGTAAATTGTCTGCTTATGTAAGAACAGCAAAGTTTATGCGGGAAAAGAACGTTATCGACGAATCTGTAAAGAAACATATGCTTCCTCCGCGACAAGGCTGCGGCACAAGGCGCGATACAGTTGTTCCAAATGCACTGCACGCGGGTTGTGTTTTTGTTTGCAGTTCCGCTTGCATGTCTCTAACTACTGCGGTCGCCAGCAGCGGCCGCGAAGGCGCCGAGCCGCACGCGACGTCTCAAATGTGGGGCTGAGAAACGCCCGAATATTCGCCCTGCGTGACCCGCCGCCCTCTCGGATTCAGTTCACGTGGATAAGAGCCTCGCACGAAGGCGTGTGGCCCACACTCGTAAACCTGCAGGGACAGCCGGAGCGAGCCTGAGGACAGTTGCGTCAGGAAACGGGAATCGTATTACCAGAATCTAACGAGCGTACTTGACTAGTTAACAACATTTTTATGATGGTGGATATATGAGCTTCAAGAAATGTAGCTATCAACACAAAAACACTAGAAAAATAAAAATCGACATTTTAATGCGATCTGTACGGTAATATGGGCTGTGAGAGGGGATTTTCTTGAGACGGACAAGTGCTCCACTGAGGTACTGGAGGAAGTAATGCTATGAGGATGAATCGTGAGCAGTGCTTGGGTAACTAGTCGGTGGAGTACTTACTCGTGAAAGGCAAAGGTCCCGAGTTCGCGTGTCGGACCAGCACACGTTTTTAATCTCCAAGTAAGTTTCATATCAGCGCACACTCCGCCGCAGAGCAAAAATTTTGTTCAGGCGATTTTCTCGTTAATAATATTTTTAAACATATTAAAAACGTGAAAATATCAGACCACAGGGACGTAAATGGATCTGTAGAAAGAGCAATGTACACCAAAATATCAGGAGATATTCGTTGCCTTAGTCACCTTCCAACCAATTTCTCACCTCCCAGTCCGACCTACGAGGGGCGTTTGAAAAGTACGTGCAAAGCCCCAGAGGTGGCACCACCGGCGCATATCGAGGTCATGTTTAGTTAGTAGCACCTTTGGAAAGAATGCACACAAAGTTTCAGCCATATTGGTCTATTTCTTTGTGTTTGGCATTCGTGTGAATCAAGGAAGTCGAGTGATTGTCAAAAAAAGGACGAAAAAGAATTTCGTGTGGTGATTCAACATTGCTTTATGAAAGGCAAAACACCTCAGGAGACTAAAGAGAAACTTGATAAACATTACAGTGACTCTGCACCTTCGATTAGAACAGTTTATAAGTGATTTGAAAATTTTCGGAGTGGCCATATGGGCATAGGTGATGCTGAACGTTCTGGACGACCTGTGGAGGTTACGACCCCAGAAATCATTCATAAAATCCATGATATGGTGTTGGATGACAGAAGAGTTAAGGTGCATAAGATTGCTAGTGCTGTGGACATCTCGAATGAATGGGTACGTAATATTTTACATAAAAATTTGGACACGAGAAAGCTATCCGCAAGATGAGTGCCGCGATTGCTCACGGTTGATCAAAAACGGGATCGTGTGAACTGCTGCAAGGATGGTTTGCAGCTGTTCAGGAAGAATTCGCAGGACTTTAAGCGTCATTTCATCACTGTGGGTGAAACATGGATACATTACTGTACTCCTGAGACCAAACAACAGTCCAAACAATGGGTTATCAAGGGAGAATCTGCACCAAAAAAGGCGAAGACCGTTCCCTCCGCTGGAAAGGTTATGGCGGCTCTCTTTTGGGATTCGCAAGGGATAATCCTCATCGACTATATGTCAAAGGATAAAACCATTACAGGTGCATATTATTCATCGTTATTGGGCCGTTTGAAAACCGAGCTGCTAGAAAAACGCCGGCGATTGGACCGCAAAAAAGTCATTTTCCATCAAGACAATGCACCAACACACACCTCAGCAGTTGTGGCCGCAAAATTAATGAAAACAGGATTCCAACGCGTTTCACATCCTTCCTATTCCCCAGACTTGGCTCCCTTGGACCACTATTTGTTCCCCAATTTTGAAGAAATGGCTAGCGGGACAATGATTTTATTCAAACGAGGAGGTGATTGCAGCAACAGATATTTTGCAGACTTGGACAATTCCTATTACTCGGAAAGGATCATCAAATTAGAACAGCGTTGGACGAAGTGTATAAGTCTAAAAGGAGACTATGTCGAAAAATAAAAAAGGTTTACCCCAAACACGTAAGTAGTTTTTATTTTTGTACACTTTTCAAACGCCCCTCGTAAGTCTCGGGCTGAGCTAGAAATGAGTCTATGCTCCAGTCCAGTCTCGACCTCGGGCTACGCTGCAAGTTGTCGCGTTTATGAGCAACAGGCCTGGTTTGCATCGTGGCTTGTGCACGCTTAGATACGAGTTGGCTCATCACACGGAACATGCTCCTGATAATGATTTGCTACAACAGCACTCTTCAGTGGCAATCGTCGGCTGTATCTGACCAGCAAATCGCAGTTTGGTTACGAAAATCGACAGCTCCGCCCAAACGCACATTGCTTCAGACATATAACACGTCAGCCGCAGTTGCAAATAGAAACCAATCTTTACCTAGGTTTCAGCGAAGATAATTTGGCCTTCTTCAGAAGCTATTGACACTGAACTATTGCACGCGAAGTTTGGTCATGTCAGGTATAAAACTATAGCACCATAGTACCTAATCTTTAAATTACTTAGTTGAAGAGAAACAGCAGGCCCCATTGCGCGGACGAGGTCGGTAGGCCAAGAGAGCTGCGCCTATGAATGGAATAGAAATGAAGCTAGTGGAGTTATCCTCTGGTGCGACACCTAGTGTAGACGAGGTCGCAGTTTTTTTACGTGTTTCTATTCCCTTCATACACAAAGAATCTCCTAAAATAGGGCGACTCTTAAAGAACTCGATAAAGAATACTAATGATAAATAATCTCGTTCTGGGGTGTACAAAATCACCTTTAGTGATTGCCCTAGTTATTACATTGGCCAAACAGGGACAGCCCTCTCAGCTAGATATAAAAAGAGGTGATGGCACGCGTGGCTCGACTTTTGCCGAGCACCTTGTTCAATTGGCCCATGCTCCCAATCCACCAAATAACACAGAGCTATTAAATTCCGAGGTTAAAGGCACTAGGTTTCTTGTACCTTCCACCGTGGAAGTCGAACATGCGCCAGAACAAATGGACGTGGTCAGCCCATAGAGGGCTCCGACTCCGTGGCGGCTATTCCGCGCAGCGCCATCGCTACGCCACGTGCAGACAGCGGCCAATAGCCGCTCCCTCTGGTTTTGTATATAGGGACCCACTCTGCCCTAGTCCATCTCCGGCGGTACTCCGCAAGGATACCGCCCTTCGATTGTGCCGTTCCAGCACTAATCGAAGCGCTAGGTTTTCAGATGTCAGCCAGCCAGCCAGCCAGCCAGCCAGCCGAGCAGCAGCGGTGCAGCCGAGCAGCAGCAGCAGCAGCGGTCCCGGCCAGCAGCAGTGGTCCAGCCGGCAGCAGCCAGCCAGCCCTCCAGCAGCGGCGGTCCAGCCAGCCTGCCCTCCAGCAGCAGCAGCAATCCAGCCAGCGAGCCAGCCAGCCAGCCAGCCCTCCAGCAGCAGCAGCAGCGGCCCCGGCCCCGACCCCGTCTGCGGCAGCAGCAGCATCTGCGGCATTCCTGCCAGCCGTCGTCAGCTCCAGCTCCAGCGCCAGCAGCGTGGGACTCTGGTTCTCGTCCGTCTTCATCTTCATCCGTCTTCGTCTTCATCCGTCTTCGTGTCTTCGTCTTCATCCGTCTTCGTCTTCGTCTGTCCTCAGTTTTTTCCTTTCCTTTCGTCCTGTGCATTTTTGTTTATCCCTGTCGTCATGTCAGCCCCCACTACCACTACCACTACTACCACCACAGCCATAGTTTATACTTCCCCCTCCGCCGCCACCACCACCATTACGTGGTGTGCCCAGTCACCCCCCCCCCTCTTTCCATCCCTCCTCTTCTCACTCTCTCCTTGTCGCCCCCTCTTCAGCTTCTTTCTCCCACTCCTCTCCCTCTGATCCCTTCCCCCCACTCCCCCAGCCTGTCACTGCAGCTCCAGCTAGGGTGGTGGCCCATCGGGCCACTGCCCATGCCCAACTCTCCCCATCGCCTTCGCCATCACCGCCACCACCGTCGCCGTCGCCGTCGCCGTCGCCTTCACCGTCACCATCTCCGGCGCCGACTGCAGCATCCACACCTGGACCTGCCCTTCCCGCCATCTCTCTATAGCTCCCGTCCCTCATGTCACCACTCAGCCTTCTGCCGCCGTTAAACGCCCTCCTCCGCTCCCAAAAAAGACCCACCCTGTCCTCCTCCCCCCCCCCCCCAGGATGCCATGGATGTCTCCCCACCTGGCCCTGCTCCCTCAACCTCCTCCTCCTCCTCCCCCCCTCTTTATACAAATACCTCCTCTCCCGTCACGATCCTTCCCTTCTCAATGCCCGGAATCTCTCCCTCCTCCTCCGCCAACACTTCCCTGGTGCCCCCATCTCTCTCCTCACTCCCAAGCGGGATTCCGATCTCCTCCTCCAGCCCAACCCTCCATACTGACATCCTCTCCCGCCTCCCCATCACCCATTTTGGCCCCAATGCCTCCCTCACCCCTGCTCCTACCCAATCTCCTACCCGCCAACACCAACCCCCGCGTCGCATGCCGACCCTCACCGCCATGATCGCTCGGCTCAGTCTGTCGATCATGGAGGAGGAGGTGTTGGCGGAGCTCAAGGCGCATCCCACGCTGGAGGTGCGGGTGGTCCGCCGCATTTTCAACTCGGCGGCCCCACCCACCTTATGCGGGTTTTTTCTGAGGACGCCCGCTCCATTGACCGTCTCCTGAAGGAAGGTGCCCTCTTCTTCAACCAGCGCTATAAGGTCGACCCCTCCTGTTCCCCTCCTCAATCGCTGCGCTGCCAGAGGTGTCTGCGCTATAATGCACACCCAACAGCTGAGTGCCGCAAGGCCCCCACCTGCCCGCATTGTAGGCAAGCACACTGCCTCCGGCAGTGCTCTAACCTTCAGTCCCCTCCCTCCTGCAATACCTGCAATCTCCCCCATCCCACCTACTCCCAAAAGTGTAAATCCCAACCCCCTCCGACCACTCCTGAACTCACCGTCCCTGTCTGTCCTCTGGACGCCCCCACCCCTCCTGACAATTCCCTTCGCCCACCCCCTACCACTGAGAACATCATTAGATTCCTCACCATCGTCCTTCAGAATGTTCATCCTTTTCAGCGCCCCCACACCCTCCAACAGATCCTTAGTCTCCTCTTCCCTGGCCTTACCGTTACCTGCGCCACCATCTATGTCCGCCCTAATGCCCCTATTCCCTTCGACTTCCTCTCCCAACATTGACTGTACCTTCTCCTCCTACGTGATCGCCGCTGACCTCAACATCCGTAGTCGTTCCGCCACCCAGTTACGGCGGTGGCATCGGTTCCTCTCCTCCCTTCAAGGCGACCTCATCCCCATCCCCCAGCACACCCATCCCGAATCCAACTCCACTCCCGATGTTATCCTTTCCTCCCCCAACCTCCTTGGCCACATAACGGTGGATGTCCTGTAGCCTATTGGTAGCGACCATCTCCCTGTCCTCCTCACCATTTCAGATGGTCGTCACCCCCGACCCGACCCTCGTAATGACCCTCCCCCTAAGTACGTCCATGACTATTCCTGTGCCAACTGGAATGCCTACCGGAATACCCTCTCCACCCAGGTCAATAGCCACCCCTTCACCTACCACCACCCTGACAATGAAACCCATGCCGCCTCCTTTCTCCAGCAGACCTTGTCTGAGGCCATGGAGGCTCATGTCCCTACTGTCGCCATCCGCCCCCACCGTCCTACCTTACCCCCACAGCCCGTCCTCCTCCTCCGTGAATCCCACCATCTCTACCGTGCCTTCCTCGACACGTGTGACCCGGACACACTACGACGCCACCGGCAACTTCAGTGACACGTTCGTAATTTGCTCATGGCTAAGAAACGCCGGGACTGGCGACAGACATGCACCCATTTAAATGCTACCCTACCTATCAACTCGTGCAAGTCCTGGTCAGCCTTCCGTCGCCTTACCGGAACTAAACTCTCCCCCTACTATCCTCTTCTCCATGATGATCACCCCTTCCCTGACACCCTTAGTAAGGCCAATCACTTTGCCTCCTACCTCTCCGATGTGTTTTCCATCCCCAATGATCCCCAGTTCGATTACTCCCTCTTCCCGGATGCCCGCGATAGAACTGACACCTCTGTCTCTCCCCTCGCACCTGGTTTCCAGTTCTTGGACAACATTGCACACACGGATCTCAATGCCCCTATCACTACACAGGATCTCATTGCTACACTCCGCACAAAACGCAACACCACTCCTGGTCACGATCGTGTCACGTACCGTCACCTTCGTGAAGCTCCTGCCTCTTTCCTCTCCACTCTGGTCAGCCTCTACAATGTAGTCCTGTCCACCGATTACTACCTCGACCTGTGGAAAACCTCCTGTATACTGATGTTCCTTAAACTTGGCAAACCGCCGTCCGCCGTCTCCTCCTACCGTCCTATCAGCCTTACCTCGGAGTCTTCAGCAAGGTCCTGGAATCTACCCCATCCGACGCATCCCCCAGCATCTCCACCAGCACTGCCTCCTTCCCGTTACCCAGTGTAGCTTTCGGCCGTCCTTCTCTTCCGATAACCTTCACCTTCACCTCACTCATCTCCTTTCCGACCAGCTTAATTCCCGTCGCTCCGCAAACTTCCTCTCCCTGGACTTCGAACATGCTTATGAACGTGTATGGCATTCCGGTCTCCTCTTCAAACTCCAAACCTTTGCCCTTCCCATTAACTACGTCTGTCTGATCAGCTCCTTTCTCTCCCACCGTCCTTCCTACATCACCATCCATAACACAGATTTCTACACCTTTTTCCCCTCCGCTGGTGTGCCCCAAGGCTCCGTCCCCTCCCCCCTTCTGTACCTTTTGTACACGGCGGACGTGCCGCCGCCGTCACCCCCCGACCACCTTCTCCAGTTTGCCGATGACACCGCCTTCCTTGCCCTTGCCTCCACCCTGCAGCGCTCCCAACACCTTCTCCAATCCCATCGTGACCGGTTCACTGCTTGGTGCAACCAGTGGTTGCTCATGGTCAATCCCTCCAAAACCCAGGCGATCATTGTAGGGAAAACCACCCCTTCCTTCCGCCTCCTTGATTTCTATCTCACCATCTATGGGCGTCCTATCGCCCTCACTCCCACCCTTAAGTACCTTGGCGTCACCCTCGACCGTCGCCAAGCCAAGGCACGCTCCCGACTCCGTCTCCTCAAGCTCCTTTCCGGCCATACGTGGGGTCTGGACCCTTCCACCATCCTCCACACCTATAAATCCCTCATTCGCCCTATCCTTTGTTACACCCATCTGGCCTGGATCTCCGCCCCCCTTCCTTTTATAAATCCCTTCAAATCCTTGAACGCCATGCTCTCCGCCTCACCTATTGCATCCGTCTCCCCTCCCCTACGCGGATCCTGTACGATCTCATTCCATTCCCCCACCTCCTCCTTTTCCTTGATACGGATCCTGTACACCTCCTGCAAACTCGATCCTTCTCACCCACTTGTCTCGCCCATCCTCTCCCACCCCCACCTGCTGCCACGCCTGTATTCCCACGTCCCACCCGGTCTCCATCTCTCCACCCTCCTTACCCTCTTCCAAGGTGGCTTCCGCCAGCTCCCCCTCCCTGATGATGTCCTCCTCCCCTCCATCTACCCCCTCCTCCCTCTTCCTGTGTCTGTTCCTTTGGGCACCCTCTCTCCCTCCTCCCTTTCTCCTCACTCCTCCCTGGGGCCTCCCCTCCCCTGTCCCTCTACTCCTCCTCCCATCTCCTCAGCCATTGGCATCTTTGTTCTCCCCTCTCCACCCTCTCCACCCCCCCCCTCACCCTTCTTCCCCTCTTGGCAGGTCCCCGGACTCACACACGCTACGTGGACTTTCGCGCGCCGGAGATCATCGTCATCAGTGTCTCGTGTGTGTGACGTCGTTTTGTGTTTTTAGTGTCCGCCGTCACGCTTCTACGTTCACTTGCGCCGTCGGATTCATCAGTGTTATGTGCGCCGTGTCAACGTGTTTTCAGTGTCGTTATCGTCGAGTGTGAACGGCTCCGTGTTTTTTTGTGTATCTGTGACCACTATTTTTTGCCCGTCACTATGTTCATTCTGATTCTCCATTCTGTGTTCTGTTATTGTCAACACTATGGTTGAAGAGCGGCGTAGCATGCCGCTGACAGCCTACCTGATTGTTCAGGTATTAAAATAACAATAAAGGGAAAAAAAAACCCTAGTCCAGTCAGTCTGGTACTCGCTTTGGATTTCGTTTCTATCTCGGCGGTACTGCGTTCTGGTCGTTGCTCGTTGTTAACATTTGCCTGGCTCTGGTTCCGAGTGGATTTACTGTTGGTGTTTGGTGTTCGATGTTGTGGTTTCCACAAGCCTCCGTTGTTTGTCTCTTCCTTGTTGTGTCGGTCGTGGTCGGTTGTTGTCAGTTGTCGTTGGTCTGTCGTCCGACTCGTCCTGTGTTTACCCGGTGGTGCGTGCTCCACCGCCGGCGGCTTCCCCGCCTGGCGGTTCCGATCCGCAGCCCAAGGCGTTCCCGCGGTTGGTTTTGGTTACTACAAGGCTTGTCTTCCTTGAGGAGTTGCAAATCTTTAAACACCTGTTGCTTGATAAAGAAAACCTACTTAATGACTAGATACAATTCAGACATACGAACTTTTTGGAAGATTTTCAACCTTTCCTTCACCGGCCCTGATTTTACGTTGCCTTTGCAGTCGCCGACGCCTGACTCCACTTGCTTTAGTCGAATACAAATGTATTCAAAATTGAGGAATAATTTTGCCGAGTAATAGCTAGTCTTTCTTACA
Source organism: Schistocerca americana (assembly GCF_021461395.2). Classification (NCBI taxonomy): domain Eukaryota; kingdom Metazoa; phylum Arthropoda; class Insecta; order Orthoptera; family Acrididae; genus Schistocerca; species Schistocerca americana. The sequence continues at coordinate 477,455,873 of NC_060125.1, read as the reverse complement.
GGCTCCGAATCCGTTTATAGGGTTCTCGTCCTCCTCAGAAGTAAGTTCGGTTACATATTACGCCATTAACAGTGTTATTGCTTATACTAATCCAATTCCTAACATAAATGTAGCTACTGTTAAGCATCTATGTTTCCACGCGCGCGTGCGCATGACCATCAGCTGTGCTCGGTACATAGCTGCTCGTTGCGATTAGTTCCGGCGCAGCTCTCGCGGCCTACCGACTTCGTCCGCGCAGTGGGGCCTGTTGTTTCTCTTCAGCCCAAGTAATGTAGATTTATGACGGGTTACTACGGTGCTACAGTTTTATACTTGACATGGCCAAACTCTGCCATGTAATAGTTTAGTATCAATAGCTTCTGAAGAAGGCCGAATTATTTTGGCTGAAACCTAGGTAAAGATTGGTTTCTATCTGCAACTGTGGCTGACGTGTTATATGTTCAATTATCACAGTTGCTGACGGGGCTGCACGATGTTAAAAATTCTTCACATTTCTTCCCTTGACAATGTGTTAGTCATGTTGTTCTGTTCGTAGTACAAATAAGAAAAACTTAAATATTCACGGGCGTGTTATAAGGTAAAAAGGAAAGTTTCATGTCCAGTCAGTAAGTACATGAGCTCACAAAAATACCATTACAAGCAGTGCGATACAGATACACCATAGCCTTTCACATAAGATGCAAATTATTTCATCACTCTCACGTTTTAGTAAAACCTAATACGAGGATTGGAACTTAAATAGTGGCAACAACCAATACAAAAGAGTTAGCATGTTTGCACCTGTTACCGTCCTTCAAAGTAGTCACCAGCGTTGTGTAGAACCCGTTGCCAGCGATGTGGAAGGCGTGGTATACCGTTAGCTGAGCCTGTTCTGTTGATGGTGCGAATGGAGCAGTCTAAAGTTATGGTGATTCTCGTGTACGACTGTGATGGTGTTATCCTAACGCATTACGTTCCTCCACGGCAGACCGTCAGTGCACAGTATTACTGTTCGTTTTTGGAGCATCACCTGCGACCAGCTTTGCGAAAGAAGCGGCGACTCTTTCTGCCCAACCCACCCATCATTTTGCACGACAAAAAAATGGTTCAAATGGCTCTGAGCACTATGGGACTCAACTGCTGAGGTCATTAGTCCCCTAGAACTTAGAACTAGTTAAACCTAACTAACCTAAGGACACCACAAACATCCATGCCCGAGGCAGGATTCGAACCTGCGACCGTAGCGGTCTTGCAGACTGCAGCGCCTTTAACCGCACGGCCACTTCGGCCGGCTTTTGCACAAAAATGCGCGGGTGCATACAGCGCAAGCTGTGGCTGCTTTGTTCAGTCGATGGAACTGGGAAGTACTGTACCATCCACCATACTCCCCGGACTTAAGTCCTTGTGACTTTGATTTGATTCCGAAGATGAAGGAACCACTTCGTGGCATTCGCTTCAGAACTGTTCCAGGGATTCGACTGGCAGTAGACCGCTCCATTCGCACCATCAACAGAAAAGGCTCTGCTAACGGTAGACTACGCCTTCCACATCGCTGGCAACGCGTTCTGCGCAGCGCTGGTGACTACTTTGAAGGACAGTAACAGGTGCAAACATGTAACTCTTTTGTATCGGTTGTCAATAAATAGTTGTCACTATTTAAGTTCCAACCCTCGTATATAGAAGGTGTTTTACAAAGATATGCAAATATTTTAATATGTTGTGACTCTTCAAGCTTTCCCGGCGCATTTGCTGTAAATAATCTTCACGGGTTTGCCGCCGGATAACGCTGTGCAAATTCCACAATATTTCCTCGGAGCAACTGTCCGACATCTTCAGGTGGTTCAACCTTGCTGGTGACGGGCGGTATCCGCACGTCAACGCCCAGTTTCTAGCACACGCGTGCGATGAATGCGCAGGCGCGGAAAACGCGCATGTGCAAATGATTTGCGGATAGATGGTGCCATATTCAAATGCCCTCACCCGAAAATCGCAGAGCGGCTCTCCTGCACGTGCTTTGTACGCTGAGTTTGCCAACAGTGCGACCAGACGTTACTCACCAAAGACCGTACTAGACCAATGTTATGACGAGTTTGTTATCGAAAAATCTTCATTTTCGCCTCGTGATTTAATAGTAGCCAATGCAGGTTTCCAGGCTGTGCTCAGTTGATGTGATTATCGGCTGTACGGATATGTATTGCTTCCTTACTGATCTCAGAATGATGATGCCGGGGATAAAACTTCCGTCTTTTCATAAATCATGCACTGTCCTGTATTCAGACAGTGTTCAGCAATTGTCGGCTTTTCGGTTGACGAAGGCGTGTATGACGCTTATGTTCATCGCAGCGTTCTTGTACTGTGCGACATGTCTGGCCTGTATATGCTGCGCCACACTGACAAGGAATCTTGTACACTCCACATTTCCTCACGCCAAGATCATCCTTAACCGAACCCAACAGGTCTCAGTTTTGCAGATGGTTGAAAAACACACTTAATGCCATATCTTCCGAGGACTCTTCCGATTCTTGACGACATTGAACCAAAATATGGCAAAAAGCCCAAAGTGGTGGGTGTCTCCGTATCTTCATTCTGATCCATAGCTTGAACTCGCCTGGGCCTGAATGCATTACGTATCTGTCTCTCAGAAGAACTGTTTTGTCGGAGTATTGTCTTTTAATATGTTATTCTACAAGTAAAACTAAAGAAAAAAGTTCAGATGAACATAGGTCCGCAAATGTTTAGTTAAAGAGTTTCGGCTAATAAAAGATTTTGCCCGAAATTTAGCAACTTCCCTGATATGAAGCCATCGCAAAACCGTACAATGTTAAAGCAAATCACTATTTCCATTTATTTTGCTGTTATTGGTCTGGTGAATCTATTAAACCTGTCCCAGAAGCGTATCTGCAGTAGTTATCCAGAACATCTAGAGAAGCAAAGAAGTAATTTCATGAAATTTTTAATTTATCAACTACTTGGCCCAATTTTTTTTTTTTTAATTCCAGACTATTGCACCAAGTTTTCAACAGAAGTTGTAGAGAAATTACTTTTGGAAAAATGATGGTAATAATGTTAACTGAAACTATGAATGTGTCAAATACTGTGCTTTTATTAATACCACAGTACACGTGAATTCATGTTAAGGAAGCTGTACAGTGTACATACTATACAGAAAACTAATCGTTTCAAGGTTAGGAAACGACTGAAACAACTCACTAATGGTTGTCAACAATAACATAAACGTTTCTATATTCTTAATGGAAAGTAAACAAATTTACTTGCATAATAATCTTTGCTTCTTTGGATGTTCTGGAAAACTACTGCAGATACACGTCTGGGACATGTTTTATTTGATTCACCAGACCAATAACAACAAAATAAATGGAAATCGTGCTCTGCTTTAACATCGCACGGTTTTGCGATGGCTTCATATTAGCGAAGTTGCTAAATTTCAGGCAACATCTCTTATTAGCCGTAACCCAGTAACTAAAAATTTGCGGACCTATGTTTATGTGAATTCTTTTCTTTAGCTTTACTTGTAGAATAACATACTAAAATGTTTTCATATCTTCGTGAATCACCCTGTATAGGCTTGAAGTGAAACCAACGAGATCCAATGTAGCATCTCCAGCCTTCTCTCCTCTGCACAAAGCAAAAAGCTGGCTTGTTTCAGTGAGTCTTTACGCTACGCAATACTGTCGAACGTGGAATTTCATGCGGAGGTGGCACAAAACTTGAGCGGTTCCTCGACCACGAATGCTTTCTTGCCCCGTGCCACGACTCAGGACTGTTTAAGGCGTTACTATTCATGCCGATACGTAGTCTCCATGTCTCATTGGTTGATCGTGGCATGGCCTTATACGGTAGCGTTGGTTTTCCTGGGCCCTTTTACGCCAGAAGTAATGGACATGGACTCCAGTGCACCTGCGTGGGGGCCATAGCAGTGAACGTTCGTGTGTCGAGTGTCACTGTTCGTTACCTGAGCAGAGATTTGTTTAATTTTAATACTTTGTGATTAAACATTAAGTTCAATTCTATACGTTAGTAGCTTGTATTGCGATTAGTAGGCATTTACTTATGTGAAGAGACATAATATTGAGCTATCATTTAGATGTGTGTAGGAGAAGGTTAATGGTGATTGTATTGTGGAAAGAGTTGCGGTAAGCGTTGCAACTGTCGAATAATAAATCGTTGGAAGTCCATGAAACATGCTATGTACTCGTTCATAGAAAATAGATCTAAACTTCCCTGTAACAGTTCCACAGAGCCGAATTTATAGGGAGTCTTGTTTTCGATCGGCTGAAACGTTGGAGCAAAGCTCTTCGGCTTTTCGCCCAATAACATAAAATGCCTGGTCGGTATGAAAAATGATTTTAAAAATTATCTTCTCCGGTGACCTTTTATTCTATAGACTAATATTTAACTAACACTAGTAGCATAAGTAATATAGTAGACACAGCTGTCTTCCATATTGTCAACAAGGTTTCGCGAGTTACGTTTGGTCACACAATGCATTCTGAGTTCAGAATTATGTTAGACATATTTTCTTTGTAAAAGATGAAGACATCGTCTCAAGATGGGGACTAGCTAATTTCACGACCAGCTTCGTTTTATTATATTTGTTACGCCTTAAATCAAGGCCGGCACGCCAGTCGGGAACGATAGAGAAGAGATGGCTGTTGGAGATGTCAGCCAGTCGCACGCTGACCGACCCCTCTCCAGGACGACAACGCGACAGCGGCTGCCCCTATGTGAAGAGGACATAAGCGCCGGGACCGACTGGCGACGCCCCAATTGAAAAGCAGCTTCAAGATCAGCCACTTGCATAGCAGCGATTTAGGATTCTCTATACTGAAGAAGATTGCTTATTTTGTATGTCGCCCTTTTCTTGTGACAAATCTGTGTAATCGCGAAGTTAAGTATTGTATCCTTTAATTTTGTAATAAAACTCATTAATACTAATTGTTTGAACTGTTTGTCTAGCGAACCGAGTACGTATGATTCCTAGACACCCCATATTTGACAACGAGCATGGAGAAATAATATTTATACACACTAGTATAACTCTACGGTCCCCATGAATAAAATGTTAAGGAATGTCAACAATACGACGTGCATTCAAGTTCTAAAGCCTCCGATTTTTTTTCTAATTAACTACTCACCCGAAATCGATGAAACTGGCGTTACTTCTCGACATAATCGCCCTGCAGACGTACACATTTTTCACAACGCTGACGCCATGATTCCATGGCAGCGGCGAAGGCTTCTTTAGGAGTCTGTTTTGACCACTGGAAAATCGCTGAGGCAATAGCAGCACGGCTGGTGAATGTGCGGCCACGGAGAGTGTCTTTCATTGTTGGAAAAAGCCAAAAGTCACTAGGAGCCAGGTCAGGTGAGTAGGGAGCATGAGGAATCACTTCAAAGTTGTTATCACGAAGAAACTGTTGCGTAACGTTAGCTCGATGTGCGGGTGCGTTGTCTTGGTGAAACAGCACACGCGCAGCCCTTCCCGGACGTTTTTGTTGCAGTGTAGGAAGGAATTTGTTCTTCAAAACATTTTCATAGGATGCACCTGTTACCGTAGTGCCCTTTGGAACGCAATGGGTAAGGATTACGCCCTCGCTGTCCCAGAACATGGACACCATCATTTTTTCAGCACTGGTGGTTACCCGAAATTTTTTTGGTGATGGTAAATCTGTGTGCTTCCATTGAGCTGACTGGCGCTTTGTTTCTGGATTGAAAAGTGGTATCCACGTCTCATCCATTGTCACAACCGACTAAAAGAAAGTCCCATTTATGCTGTCGTTGCGCATCAACATTGCTTGGCAACACGCCACACGGGCAGCCGTGTGGTCGTCCGTCAGCATTCGTGGCACCCACCTGGATGACACTTATCGCATTTTCAGGTCGTCATGCAGGATTGTGTGCACAGAACCCACAGAAATGCCAGCTCTGCAGGCGATCTGTTCAACAGTCATTCGGCGATCCCCCAAAACAATTCTCTCCACTTTCTTGACCGTGTCGTCAGACCGGCTGGTGCGAGCCGAGGTTGTTTCGGTTTGTGGTCACACGATGTTCTGCCTTCATTAAACTGTCGCACCCACGAACGCACTTTTGACACATCCGTAACTGCCGGCGGTGGTGGTCTCGCGGTTCTAGGGGCGCAGTCCGGAACCGTGCAACTGCTACGGTCGCAGGTTCGAATCCTGCCTCGGGCATGGATGTGTGTGATGTCCTTAGGTTAATTAGGTTTAAGTAGTTCTAAGTTCTAGGGGACTGATGACCACAGCTGTTAAGTCCCATAGTGCTCAGAGCCATTTGCACCATCCATAACTCCATCACCACATGTCTCCTTTAACTGTCGATGAATTTCAATTGGTTTCACACCACGCAAATTCAGAAAACGAATGATTGCACGCTGTTCAAGTAAGGAAAACGTCGCCATTTTAAGTATTTAAAACAGTTCTCATTCTCGCCGCTGGCGGTAAAATTCCATCTGCCTTACGGTGCTGCCATCTCTGGGACGTATTGACAATGAACGCGGCCTCATTTTAAAACAATGCGCATGTTGCTATCTCTTTCCAGTCCGGAGATAAAAAATCGGAGGCCTTAGAACTTGAATGCACCTCGTATAGCAAAAGACAGATCTCTACTTACCGTAAAGAAGACAAGTCAAGTTGCAGACGGGCAGTCTTAGAAGACACCTACATACAGCTTTCGGCCACAACCTTCATCAGTAAAAGAGACACACACCATTCACACACACAAGCGAGCACACTCACGCACCCACGACCGCCAACTCCGTCGTTCCGGCCCTAGATGCTGGTGAATGGTGTGCATCTCTCTTGTAGTGATGAAGGATATCGCCGAAAGTATTACGTCAGTATAAAATGCATTTTTGACCACAACTGCTTTTATTTTAAACCCAAATTTCTACCGGTTTCAGTCATGCACCATCTTCACGGATAAGGGTTAAAATGGTTTAAGTCACAACATCGCATTTGCACTTTTACCAGGTCCTCACAAAGCAGTGCTTCTAAAAGTCCTATGTCAAATATCGATATTCATGCATGCTCTACACATTATTTAAGTAATGACAAATGCGATGTTGTTACTTAAACCATTTTAACCCTTATCCGTGGAGATGGTGCATGACTGAAACCGGTCGATATTTGGGTTTAAAACAAAAGCAGCTGATGATCAAACATGCGTTTTATACGTTACTTGACTGCTGTTGAAAGTCACCTTCCGAAAATGCCTTACGTAGATGTCTTTTAATTGTGCTTGTCTGCAACTTGACGTGTCTTCTTTTTTACGGTAAGTAGGAATCTGCCTTTTCTTTTTTTTTTTTTTTTTTGGTCATCAATCTTCTGACAGGTTTGATGCGGCTCGCCACGAATTCCTCTCCTGTGCCAACCTCTTCATCTCAGAGTAGCACTTGCAACCTACGTCCTCAATTATATGCTGGATGTATTCCAACCTCTGTCTTCCTCTACAGTTTTTGCCCTCTACAGCTCCCTCTAGTACCATGGCAGTCATTCCCTCATGTCTTAACAGATGTCCTATCATCCTGTCCCTTCTCCTTATCAGTGCCTTCCACATATTCCTTTCCTCTCCGATTCTGCGCAGAACCTACTCATTCCTTACCTTATCAGTCCACCTAATTTTCAACATTCGTTGTAGCACCACATCTCAAATGCTTTTATCCTCTTCTGTTTCGGTTTTCCTACAGTCCATGTTTCACTACCATACAATGCTGTACTCCAGATGTACATTGTCAGAAATTTCTTCCTCAAATTAAGGCCGATATTTGATATTACTAGACTTCTCTTGGCCAGGAATGCCCTTTTTGCCAATGTTAGTCTGCTTTTGATGTCCTCCTTGCTCCGTCCATCATTGGTTATATTACTGCCTAGGTAGCAGAATTCCTTAACTTCACCTTCTTCGCGACCATCAACCCTGGTGTTTAGTTTCTCGCTCTTCTCATTTCTGCTACCTCTCATTCCTTCGTCTTTCTTCGATTTACTCTCAGTCCATGCTCTGTACTCATTAGACTGTTCATTCCGTTCAGCAGATCATGTAATTCTTCTTCACTTTCACTCAGGGTAGCAATGTCATCAGCGAATCCAATCATTGATATCCTTTCACCTTGAATTTTAATTCCACTCCTGAACCTTTCTTTTATTTCCGTCATTGCTTCCTCGATGTACAGATTGAACAGTAGGGGCGGAAGGTTACATTCTTATGTTACATCCTTGTCTTACACCTTTTTCAATACGAGCACTTCGTTTTTGGTCGTCCACTTTTTATTATTCCCTCTTAGCTGTTGTATATATTGAATATGACCCGTCTCTCCCTATGCCTTACCCCCTACTTTTCTCAGAATTTTGAATATCTGGCACCATTTTACATAGTTGAAAGCTTTTTCCAGGTCGACAAACCCTATGAACCTGTCTTTATTTTTCCTTAGTCTTGCTTCCATTATTAACCGTAACGTCATAATTGCGTCTCTCGTGCCTTTACCTTTCCTAAGCCAAACTGATCATCATCTGGCGCGTCCTCAGTTTTCTTTTCCGTTCTTCTGTATATCATTCTTGTAAGCAACTCAGAAGCATGAGCTGTTAAGCGGATTGTGCAGTAATTCTCCCACGCGTCAGCTCTTGCCGTCTTTGGAATTGTGTGGATGATGCTTTTCCGAAAGTCAGATGCTATGTCGCCACACTCATACATTCTACACACCAACGTGAATAGTCGTTTTGTTGCCACTTTCCCCAATGATTTTAGAAATTCTGATTGAATGTTACCTATCCCTTCTGCCGTATTTGATCTTAAGTTCTCCAAAGCTCTTTTAAATTCTGATTCTAATAATGGATCCCCCATCTCTTCTAAATTGATTCCTGTTTCTTCTTCTATCACATCAGACAAATCTTTCCCCTCATAGAGGCTTGCAATGTATTCTTTCCACCTATCCGCTCTCTCCTCTGCATTAACAGTGGAATTCCCATTGCAGTCTTAATGTTATCGGCGTTGCTTTTAATATCATCGAAGGTTGTTTTGACTTTCCTACACTGTTTGTATTCCTGCTTGGAGTTTCCATTGTTTGATATTACGCAATGAATTGCTTGAAACACTGGAATCTATTACAAGCAACTACCTGAAATGGTAAATATAGACAACGTTTGGTAAAGACAGTTATCTGTTAATGCCCTCATTCTAAGTAAATATAACGGTAATGAAGTTTTGCTAATGCCACTTCTCGGAAAAGGTGACATGGGTCAGCGGAATGTAATACGAACTGTGTTCCTGGTAAAACATTCCCAGTTTCCCGGCCGTGTCAGCCAATCTTTTTTGCCATGCCCGATCGCGATAACGTGTCGCCGGCTGCCTGTTGCCAAATAACGGTAATGTTCTGGACGGCTGTCCGGTTTAAATTCATCAACGCCGCACGGTCACAGAGTACGACGTAACAGCGTTCGTATCACTGTGTATTCCGCGAAACAAACAGGTGTGTGAAAATCGCGAAACGCTCGTGTTTTCTCTTCGTGTCCTACTCAAACATGCTAAACTACCTCAAAGATCAAAGAAATTGTTATCGAGCACGATGTGAATTAAACACTGTGAGGACATTTTGGGTAGAAGTGTTTTAAAATTTTTTCCTATGTGCATTAGGACAACTAAATGGAGTGAGAGCAGAATTTAATTTAATAAGTGAACATCTGCATCCAGTCCACAAAGATAAAAAATCCCGTATCGTAAAAAGTGCGATTCACCACACTGGCTTTGTGCAAAGGGTAAAACCGGAGAAAACAGAAACATACGTGTTACACAAGCTACGACACAGTCGCAAGTACAACATTGAACCAAAAAGTATACAATAAATTTCTTTTATATCCAAGTTTGTTTGCGTGGCCGTCCTCCACAGCAAACACAGAAATATTTTTTTTTATATAAATAAAAAACGCCTACTCTTGCTGCACTGTATTTCATTCTCCCAGACGCGTTTCGCCTTTTTTCACTTTAAGACATCATCAGTTGATCTACAACGATACATTTACGATACACTTTTGTTTTGATATGTGTTATTCGTATTCTAGAAGTGAACTGTTTAATAATCTACGAATAATACATATCAAAACCAAAGTGTATCATAATTATATCATTATAGATACCACTGATGATACCGTGAAGTGGAAAAATGGCGAAACGGGTCTGGGAGAACAAAATACAGTGCAGCGAGAGAAAACGTTTTTTTATTTACAAAACAAATTTTTCTATTATATCCGTCTATGATCACAAAATTGTTAGATCCTTTGATGAGTGTCTTCTGTCTGCATCCAGTGGCGCCTGTGGGCTGAGGATGACACAGTGGCCGGTCGGTGCCGTTGGGCCTTCATGGCCTGTTCGGGAGGACTTTAGTTTTTTTTAGTTTAGATGACCATCTTCAGATACGTTTGAAAAATGCCCTAGTCTAATCAAGCCATAGTGGCTTCGTCTAAAGAGAAACAAAAAGTCGGCTTAGCATCGTCACACATATTTGAAAGCACTGACCGAAACCGATGTTCTAAGGAGCCAGCAATTTTGTGAACATAGACGGAAACAAAAAAAAATTATTTACGTACGTATTACAAATTTTACGAAGGACAAGGACATATAAAGGTGGTTAAAAACAACAATAAAGGGTACTGTTTCATTCCCTGTTAGATTTCCAAACTTCGTTCAAGGAAAATAGCCTTTTTTGAATCTGTAAATTGTTTTATAAATGGCTGGTACACGTACACCACCAAATTAGCTTAGTAGAATCTACGGAAAATGTACGAAAGAAATATTGACGACACCATCCTCAATTGGCATTTAGGTAACAAGTCTGCTGTATCTAATACTTCATTCCTCACGACATTCTCATAGGAATCATTTCTCTTTTTTATTATCTTTTGAAACATAATGTGCAGAAATAAAGTTAGCTGAAATGAATTACAGTATGATTTAAGCTAACCTACGTTTCACATTTTACAGATTAAAACCTGTAACGTATTACATCCTTACTAGGCTGTGCCCTGTAAACCAAAGGAAAAGCACAAACAATATGTCCAAATTTCTGAACTGAACGTAAGCCCAGATATTTAAACTGGAAAGAGCCTGGTAATAATCATATACAGTAAACTGAAAATGTTATGTACATTAGAAACACTTGCCGCGCGGGATTAGCCGAGCGGTCTCGGGCGCTGCAGTCATAGACTGTGCGCCTGGTCCCGGCGGAGGTTCGAGTCCTCTCTCGGGCAAGGGTGTGTGTGTTTGCCCTTAGGATAATTTAGGTTAAGTAGTGTGTAAGCTTAGGGACTGATGACCTTAGCAGTTACGTCCCATAAGACTTCACACACATTTGAACATTTGAGCATTTAGAAACGCTTATAACATACAAAATAGGTGCGTAAGCTTGGTGCGGCAGAAGTGACGTATTGTAGTGAAAATCAGTATAAAAGCATGGACATTTGTAGGAAAATTAACATTTTCGGTTTGCACAGTTATGCACACTAAATGTGCAATAGTAAGAGAGCGAGTATTCTGACAAACACAATCAAATGGTATTGTACTTCACGTCAGTAGTATAGCTTGCAACAAGACATCAGGAGATAGAGGGCGGAACTCAGTATAAAGACAGTCAGCCAGTCAACTCTGTGCAGTGTTAGTGTGTGCGTACATCCCTTTCCTGGAGACAGGAAATAGACACTATTAGTGACGTTGCGTATTGTGTACCTCAGCTATGATTGTGATAACGCCACGCAGAAAACAGTTATCACATGATGAAAAAATAAAAGGCGGCGCTTAGAAGGAAATGTGACAATCTAATCGACAAATCGCCTAGAAGTTGAACCGTTAAAGCACAATGATTTATAATTTCGTTAGATTGTACGATACGTACAAAACGGAAAATGTGGGCAAAGTAGAAAATTATGTGAGGCATCTAAACTTCTGCATACGGCAAGGGCGATAAACCGTTGCTCTTTTCAACTTGTTACTGATTTACAGTTGGCAGTCAGTAACTGCCCGAACTGTACGACAACTTTTCCCAAATGAAAACACCTTGCATTCGAGAAACCACTCCAGAAATATAATCTAACACCCGAACACAAATAGGCTAAACTGGAGTTTGCACGGCAGGATTGTGTTAAATCTGCTCAGGCTTCGTCTGTTGTGCTTTGTTCTGTGAGAGATCTGTTTACATTTTATTGTCCGTGGCCTGGCATTGGCGACATTATAAGTGTTTCTATTTGAAAGTGTCGTGGACTTGAGAATGGGATAAAGTGATCTTCAGTGATGCGAATAAATTTAGTTTAGATGGCCCAGATGGATTTCAATATGATTGGAATGATCGGAGAACAGTGCAGCAGACATGAATGAGCAAAACTTCTGGCGGCGGATGTGCATTATTTGGCCAGCCTTCTGCACTAAAGATAAATCACGCATTGCTTGGGAAGCGGTAGGATGAATTCTAACATGTACACTTACATGCTAGAGAGGGAATGGATTAAAATGCATGAGAACGACAAGATAAAGCATCTGCGCAACCTTCTGCTACAACAGAGAAAGTGGTTTGAAGATAGAGGTATCTCTATCTTGCCCTGGCCTGCACGTAGCCTGGATTTGAGCCCTGTGGAGTAGCTGTGGGAATATTTGCAAAGAGAGTTTATCCCAATGGAAGGCAAATTGAGGCCACATGTGAGGTGAAAAGGGCGATACGAGAAGAGTGGGAGAAATTCCACTGCAAGAAGTACAAACTGTAAAAAAATCAATGCCGAAGAGAATTTTTGACATAATTAACAAGAACGGAGGTTGAGCAAAGTACTAATAACGCAGTAACACAACAGGACAGCGAGTGCCTTTATACCAATTTCCATACAGGAAACGCAAACACCTTCCTTTGTTACTGGTGTTACGAAAGAAACTATGAAATTATGTCATGGCTGTTTATGTCTTATATGTATCTAATACTTTCATAAAAAATTCTGCAGTTATACTGATTTCCACTACTGTGTGATAACACCAGCATCTGTACAGTGCATGTAGCGGCGTGCTATACTGTAAATTACGTCACTCCATTCAGTCACCTGTTTCTTGACGAGAATTTTCACCTTTTATGATGAAATGATCTCAAATCACATACATACAGCAAAAAAAGTTTTGCATCGCCTCAGTTCCGAGAGTTGCGGAACCCGTACATAAGACTGAAATAGAGATCAACATAAATATCATTTCCGAGGTTTTTATTGCTAATGAAAACCACACATTGCATGTTGTACCACCATACAGCGAGACCTTCAGAGGTGGTGGTCCAGATTGCTGTATACACCGGTACCCTATAATACCCAGTAGCAAGTCCTCTTCCTTTGATGCATGCCTGTATTCGTCGTGGCATGCTATCCACAAGTTCATCAAGGCACTGTTGGTCCAGATTGTCCCATTCCTCAACGGCGATTTGGCGTAGATCCCACGGAGTAGTTGGTGGGTAATGTCGTCCATAAACTGCCCTTTTCAATCTATCCCAGGCATGTTTGATAGGGTTCATGTCTGGAGAACATGCTGGCCGCTCTAGTCGAGCGAAGTCTTTATCCTGAAGGAAGTCATTGGCAAGGTATGCACGATTGGGGCGCGAATTGTCGTCCATGAAGACCAACGCCTCGCCAATATGCTGCCGATGTGGTTGTACTATCGGTCGGAGAATGACATTCACGTATCGTACAGCCGTTACGGCGCCTTCCATGACCACCAGCGAGTACGTCGGCCACACATAATGCCACCCCAAAACATCAGGGAACCTTCACCTTGTTGCACTCTCTGAACAGTGTGTCTAAGGCGTTCAGCCTGACCGGGTTGCCTTCAAACACGTCTACGACGATTGTGTGGTCGAAGGCATATGCGACACTCATCGGTGAAGAGAACGTGATGCCAATCCTGAGCGGTCCATTCGGCATGTTGTTGGGCCCATCTGTACTGCACTGCATGGTGTCGTGGTTGCAAAGATGGAACTCGCCATGGACGTCGAGAGTGAAATTGCTCATCATGTAGCCTATAGCGCACAGTTTGAGTCGTAACACGACGTCTTGTGGCTGCGCAAGAAGCGTTATTCAACATGGTGGCGTTGCTGTCAGGGTTCCTCCGAGCCGTAATCCATAGGTAACGGTCATCCACTGCAGTAGTAGCCCTTGGTCGGCCTGAGAGAAGCATGTCATCGACAGTTCCTGTCTCTCTGTATCTCCTCCGTGTCCGAACAATATCCCTTTGGTTCATTCCGAGACGCCTGGACACAAAGTAATAATGCGGACGCGATCGAACCGCGCTATTGACCGTGTAGGCATGGTTGAACTACAGATAGCACGAGCCGTGTACCCCCTTTCTGGTGGAATTATTGGAACTGATAGGCTGTCGGACCCCCTCCGTCTAATAGGCGCCGCTCATGCATGTTGTTTACATCTTTGGGCGGCTTTAGTGACATCTCTGAACAGTCAAAGTGGCTGTGTCTATGATGCAATACCCACAGTCAACGTCTATCTTCAAGAGTTCTGGAAACCGGGGTGATGCAAAAGTTTTCTTGATGTGTGCATATAGAGCTCTTCACTGTCACATTTCCACCCAAAACACGCTTTACAAGTCCAGTTAAGGTAAGCCTACGATTCAGCATTGTACGAAAGTTTGTTTCTAATGAGTGGTTGATGGTTGATGCCGGCTTTTCGCTATTCATCAGTCTGTCCAAACGACGCACCGAAAATAAAGTAAATGGTCTCCCATTTATGTACAAAGTGCTTGTAACAATTAATCCGCAAGGGCATTGGTGAAAAAAAGTAAATTCGAGAAAGTTTATACCTTAAAGGTGCTAACTTGAAATCGACGATAAACAGAAAATGGCTCATGAAAAAACAACAAAAACTGTTTCACAGATAAACGTTCTCAAGCACATTACCACACCGCACAGTGTAATGGAGACTTTAAAAGGTTTTTGCACCCAGAAATCAGTTATATTTTCGCAACACAGGACATGATGCTAGAGGGATAGAAAAATATATGCATATACCAAAGGCACAATACATTAACACGCCTAATGCGGCGTACGAAACGAGGTAGCATTCAAAACAGCTTCCAGTCGTCTCGTAGTGTATAAGTACAGGTTCTCTGTGGTTTCCAACAGAATCTTACAGCATTCTTCCCGTAGAAGAGAAACAAATTCAGGTAACGATGGCTGAGGTGGATAGTGATCACACACCCTTCTCTCAAAAGAAGGCCAAAAAACTCAATAATATTGAGATTTGGTGAATGTTGCGGACAAAAGTGATGCGACAATTTAGCCTCGTGCTCACGTAGCCAGTCCTGGACTACGGGAACTGTGTGAACAGGGTTCAAAATGGTTCAAATGGCTCTGAGCACTGTGGGGCGTAACCTCTGAGGTCATCAGTCCCCTAGAACTTAGAATTACTTAAACCTAAGTAACCTAAGGACATCACACACATCCATGCCCGGGGCACGATTTGAACCTGCGACCGTTGCGGTCGCGCGGCTCCAGACTGTAGCGCCTAGAGCCGCTCGGCCACTTCGGCCGACTGCGAACAGGGGCCATGTCGTCTGGGACCACGGCATCGCCAATGGACAACAAACGTTGTCCCGTGGGACCGACAGGATCATCCAAAACTCTCACATAATCCTTGACAGTAGTAATAGTTTGTAGAATAACCGCGCGGCCCATGGAATACATGATAGGGCTGCCCAGCGACGTTTCACTCTTGAGACGTAAACTCGGCCAAAACTTGGCAACAGTGCGAAACAAGACTCATCGGGCCAAATTGCGTTCTTCCATTGCTCCATGGTCCAGTATTGACGGCTTCGGTGCCATGTTTTCCTTTTAAGGGCGTTCGCAGCACTGACGAGTGGTTATGGAATTCCAGCTCACTCTGCAATTTCCTGGTTATGGAGTTCCCTTCGTGTTTTTTTGGCGATGACATGGTTCGCGACATCCAATTCTACAGTGATTTTTGCAACTGTCGTCATCTTATTGTTTGCCGTAGTCCTCTCCAATGACCGTCTGCCACAATCACTCAACATATACATTCGTCCTCGTTGTGAATTAGCAGATGATGTTTATCTGATTTCCCTGTATGCGATCTAAGTCTTCCATAACGTGCCTCGTCAAGTCTCCTACATTTTGGCCACCTTATTTGCGGAAGCATCCACCATACGAGAACCAACAATTTTCGCATGCTCCAGTTCACATAGCTCTGACTTAATGCACTCTCATCTATAGATAACACTGTTCTGACCTTGATTGACACTTGCAGCGTATTGAGCACAATGCACAGGTGCCATTGGTGGTGAAATACAACAGCGCAACCTGCAGGCTTGGGTAGCCTCTGCGTTTATGTTGAAGCTTTTTTAATATCACGGTGTTTCCATATATTTATCCAGTCTCTTTAGTTTACGTGTACATATGTATCTGCGTACATACTCAGCAAGCCACAGTACAGGGCATGGCGGAGGATACCACGTACCACTACTAGTTATTCCCTTTCCTTTTCCCCTCGCAAACAGAGCGATGGAAAAACGAATGTCTATAAGTCTCCTTAAAAGTCTTAATTTCTCTCGTCCTGTCTTCGTGGTCCTTAGGAGACACGTGCGTTGGCGGCAGTAAAATCTGTATGCAGTCGGCTTCACAAGCAAAGTTCTCATAATTACCGTAACATTGCCTCGCTGAAAGAGCGTCATCTTCCCTCCAGAGAGTCCCACTTGAGTTCACGAAGCGTCTCTGCAACACTTGCGGGCTGATATAAACCGCTGGTGTCCACCCCGGTAGCTGAGTAATGCCGGCACGGTAGCTCAGCGTGTTCCGTCAGAGGGTTAGCTATCCCCTGTAATTTAAAAAAAAAAACTGAGTTAATGCATCAACGATGAACTTTAAGTGTCATGGGACGTCCGCCCCGAACAAATACAGCGATCATTTAACAACAAAATGAGATTAAAATAAAAAAGGGGTCAGCGCGACGGAAAAAATGGTTCAATTGGCTTTGAGCACAATGGGACTTAACATCTGAGGTCATCAGTCCCCTAGAACTTAGAACTACTTAAACCTAACTAACTTAAGGACACCACACACATCCATGCCCGAGGCAGGATTCGAACCTGCGACCGTAGCGGTCGCGCGGTTCCAGACTGAAGCGCCTAGAACCTCTCGTCCACAGCGGCCGGCTCAGCGCGACGGACTCTCATACCAAGGGGCCGGGTTCGATTCCCTGCTGGATCGGAGATATTCTCCGCTCAGAGACTAGGTATTGTCTCTATCACCATCATCTCATCCTCATCGACACGCAAGTCACCGAAGTGGCATCAACTTGCACCAGGCGACAGGTCTACCCGACGGAAGGCATTAGCCACACAACATTTCCATTTTACCTACTGGTAACACAGCTAGCACCACGCCTCTGAATTCCTTCCATGTCTTTCTTTAATCCGACCTAATGGGGACGGGAAACACTCGAGCACTACTCAAAAAGTGTCACCCTAGCGTTCTACACGCCGTCTCGTTTATAGGTGAGCTACGTGCTAGGAAGCAACATGGCAAATCAAGAAGTAAGATCATCGTCAGTGTTAAAGCAGAAATCACGTCTTTAGATAGTTGTAAAGAGAGCAGGTGACTGTATGAGAGTTAGACCTCGAATGTAATAAAATGAATCGTTTGTTTCAGTCATCATCTCCTGCTTCCGAAAACATTAACTGCTGTTGCAGAATCAATAAATTTCCTCTGATTCCAGTTATCGCCGCTGGATGAAGTTCCGATCTTTGCTGCACTGTTACTAGAGCATAATTAACGCTACGACTTAAATGAAAAACGTTTTTGGAAACTATTGCAAAAAATTTCTATCATTATATACACTGGTTGCTGTCATTCCTAATAACGTTTATAGAACTTTTTTCCCACGTGATTGACGTTTTGCAACGTTTTCATGTATTATACAGATCACATCAGTATTCGAGGTCCTCTGCTGCTACATCCTGTTATTGATACGTGTTTTACAACAATCTCGTCTACAAGGTTCTCGTACGCGTCACTCGTTTAATGGGAATGTAATTTGACATGGCACTGCAGTAATGTCTCCTCAAACCGCAGCTTCAGTCGTACGTGTCTTTTGCAAGATATTTTTACCAGTCTTCTCCTAAAACATCTGTAAACACCCTCTTTCTATTAAGCCGTATCTGTCCCAACTTCTATCTAATGACAGATTCCAGTTTCATCAGTATTAAATCCGAAGAGCCACTATATTCATTTTCATAGAGTGAAATATGCGTACGGATAGAGCCTCCCGCAGGGTAGATTGGTCGCCTGGTGCAAGTCTTTTTTAGTTGACATTACTTCGGTGACTTCCGTGTCGATGAGGATGATATTATAATGGGGGGAACTCAGCATCCTGTTCCCGAGCGGAGAAAATCTCCGAGGATGCCGCGAATCGACCCCGGGCCCTCGCTTGGCATTCTGTAACACTGACCACTTTTTTTCTTCATTTTGTTCGTCATTGTTCTCGTCATTTTGTCTGGGTGGACGCCACATGACACCCCTTCAACTTTATTGTTGAATACTGCACTCAATGTCTTTATTCCAGAGGAATAAATGAGCTATGGAGGGCGGACTTTATTTCCGTTAACATTGGAGTAACTGGCGAGGAGAACACGGAAAGTGCCAAACCCGATTTCCCAGAATCTTCGCTCAGTGGAAGAGAGGTCAAAATAGGCAAACACATGTGTCGGGTTATCCGTGCATACCATTTCTGATAATATGGTCTTTTATTTGACTTTTAGCTAATATGTAGTTCAGCCACAGGGCTAGCACAGTGACTAGCATCACGGCTGCACTCTTCTGCGTCCTGTGTTCTAAACCCGAATTTTTATTTGTATTTGTATTTTTATTTATCTAATCATGTCCATAGAAGAGTACTACACTAATGTTTTCTAATGTATATTCATCTACTAACTGTATGTCTGATGAATGAATGTAAAAGAAATAAATTAATGAGAAAATTATTTGAAATTGTTTTCATTAAAATCCCTGTGGTTTATCTCGATTCATAATCAATTGCATATACTGCTTTTCTATTAAAGTGATCCGTTATGGATGATTTGACGCGAAATTATTGCCAACGCGTGAAATGTTCAGCAACATGAACGTTTTCCCGAATGAGACATACCAAAGAAATGCCACTGTGCCAATGCTGCCTTCGCGCTATGCTCGTGGTATTTGAAATTTCTGTGTTTCCAATCTTTCTACGATTTATATTATCCAAGGGAATGCATCAAATCGTCCTGAAGAATAAACATAAATGAAGAGGTTCAAAACATCAGCCAGCCACTTGCAAGACAAAGATTTACTAGCCCTTGATCTGTGCTTCGATATTTCTGAAAGTGCCTTCTTCAGGAGAAGTGGGCTTTGTCATATCACGTGATGATACATTAGATCAGCTGTGATGTAACAAGGTCCACTCCTTCTGAAGAAGATGTTCTTAGAAATATCGAAACCTAAGTCAAGGGCTAGTAAACATTTATTTTGAAACTGGTTGGCTGATGTTTTCAACCTCTTCAGATATAAATAGCTGCTGTTTCGCAGCCGCGTTTAAGATTTTTATAGACATAAATTTAAAATTTAAGAATTAATATAAGAATCGAAATAAGAATGAAATGTAAGAATACGAGAATTTAAAAACATTGTAACCCATGATAATACCACACACAGTCGTACTCGTAAATTGTACAATACATGTGTGACCCTGTTTTAATTTTACGATTAATATAACGCCCTTGTATCCCTTAGCTTTATAAGAAACACTCGTGCAGTAAACTTCTACGGACATGAGAAGATAAATGAAAAAAATAAAATAAAAGCGATTATCGGGTTTCGAGTACGGGGCGCAAACATGACAATCGGCAACGCTAGCAACTGTGCCACCATTTCGGCAAAGATTATCGCGCCCTACAAGGCACCGAAATTGCGTCCAAAACGTTGATCGTCATTTACTCAGAAACGGTGGAGAACCTACGAATAAACACTCTTGTACACTTATTTTGATTCCTCCTCCACTAAGTGAAGTCAAGGGGAAATTTGGTTATGGTGCTTACCGTGTTCTTTTCGTAAACCGTGCCCCGGCTCCTGTCTATATCTGATGAGAGCGGCCAAAGACTGCGTTGCTGCACCACGGCGCCATAGTCTTTGGCGCGGCTCTGTAGGAAGCGCGAAGAAGAAAAGTGAGGATTTGACCACGGAACAGCTTGAGTGATGATTTTTCGCTGGAGCTCATGTTTGGCACGCCGCCTGGTGCTGAAGAGTGCAGAGGCACTGCGCTTTCCAGTGGACTGTTGATACCGGCTCTTTATCGGAAGAGTGTGGTGCATCGTGAGGAACGGTGTGTCGTCCGGCAACTTATTGCGTCGACTGCGTTAAATATTTGTGGCTGCCATGGTTTAAACTTGGCGGCTGGTTGCTGAGGCATAGCCACTGCTGACTTAAGACCATTCCATCTGCACGGCAGGACTGTGTTAAATTTGGTGGAGCTTCGTCTCTTAATGTGAGCCATTGCGTCTTGTTCTGTGGCAGATCTGTTTTTATTTTATTGTCCCTAGCTAGGCATTGGAGGTATTACAAGTGTTTCTGTTGGACATTCTTTTAAGTGGCTTTTCTTGTGGAGAAATCAATTTCTATTCTGGTCACTTTCCAGAAATTTATAAACGTAAAGCATATGCCAGGTGGGCGTTGACGTTACGTGAACCGATGATGGTAGTGCCTTTGGATTATTAATTCCGGTATATTGCCAACCACAGCTTAACTAATAATTATTCTTGGCACACATTTAGTGTTTCAATCTCCATTGAGTGGCTATATGTCTTATGCATTCAAGCGTACGGCACGTGTGTAATTTTCCTCTCTGAATGTTTGTAGTCAAGTGGCCCATTGGCGCTTGTGATATTCGTAACCTGGAAGGAAGATTGGGTTTAATATCTCGTCGACATCGAGGTCGTTACAGACGGAGCACAAGCTCGGACTGTGTCAAGAATGGGGTAGAAAATCGGGAGTACCCTTTCAAATGAACCTGTCCGGCATTTGCCTGGAACGAGTTTACCGAAATCACGGAAAATCTAAATCTGGATAGCCGAGCGTGGGTTTGAACCGTCGTCCTCCCGAATGTGAGTCCATTGAGCTACCATCTGCGCCATCTCTCTCGGTAACTGGTAAGGCACGCCAACTAAAGAGACCCGTGTTTATTTGGAGAGTTGATTTGGTGCCCTTGCTATGTAGGATCTGATTATCAATTGTTATTTCTTTCGAAATCTCGGCCTATCAATTTTGCTAGTAACCAAGTACACTCCTGGAAATTGAAATAAGAACACCGTGAATTCATTGTCCCAGGAAGGGGAAACTTTATTGACACATTCCTGGGGTCAGATACATCACATGATCACATTGACAGAACCACAGACACATAGACACAGGCAACAGAGCATGCACAATGTCGGCACTAGTGCAGTGTATATCCACCTTTGGCAGCAATGCAGGCTGCTATTCTCCCATGGAGACGATCGTAGAGATGCTGGATGTAGTCCTGTGGAACGGCTTTCCATGCCATTTCCACCTGGCGCCTCAGTTGGACCAGCGTTCGTGCTGGACGTGCAGACCGCGTGAGACGACGCTTCATCCAGTCCCAAACATGCTCAATGGGGGACAGATCCGGAGATCTTGCTGGCCAGGGTAGTTGACTTACACCTTCTAGAGCACGTTGGGTGGCACGGGATACATGCGGACGTGCATTGTCCTGTTGGAACAGCAAGTTCCCTTGCCGGTCTAGGAATGGTAGAACGATGGGTTCGATGACGGTTTGGATGTACCGTGCACTATTCAGTGTCCCCTCGACGATCACCAGTGGTGTACGGCCAGTGTAGGAGATCGCTCCCCACACCATGATGCCGGGTGTTGGCCCTGTGTGCCTCGGTCATATGCAGTCCTGATTGTGGCGCTCACCTGCACGGCGCCAAACACGCATACGACCATCATTGGCACCAAGGCAGAAGCGACTCTCATCGCTGAAGACGACACGTCTCCATTCGTCCCTCCATTCACGCCTGTCGCGACACCACTGGAGGCGGGCTGCACGATGTTGGGACGTGAGCGGAAGACGGCCTAACGGTGTGCGGGACCGTAGCCCAGCTTCATGGAGACGGTTGCGAATGGTCCTCGCCGATACCCCAGGAGCAACAGTGTCCCTAATTTGCTGGGAAGTGGCGGTGCGGTCCCCTACGGCACTGCGTAGGATCCTACGGTCTTGGCGTGCATCCGTGCGTCGCTGCGGTCCGGTCCCAGGTCGACGGGCACGTGCACCTTCCGCCGACCACTGGCGACAACATCGATGTACTGTGGAGACCTCACGCCCCACGTGTTGAGCAATTCGGCGGTACGTCCACCCGGCCTCCCGCATACCCACTATACGCCCTCGCTCAAAGTCCGTCAACTGCACATACGGTTCACGTCCACGCTGTCGCGGCATGCTACCAGTGTTAAAGACTGCGATGGAGCTCCGTATGCCACGGCAAACTGGCTGACACTGACGGCGGCGGTGCACAAATGCTGCGCAGCTAGCGCCATTCGACGGCCAACATCGCGGTTCCTGGTGTGTCCGCTGTGCCGTGTGTGTGATCATTGCTTGTACAGCCCTGTCGCAGTGTCCGGAGCAAGTATGGTGGGTCTGACACACCGGTGTCAATGTGTTCTTTTTTCCATTTCCAGGAGTGTATTTGGTAAATAACCTTCACCATACATCTTACATCATTTTGGTCTTATCCTCAAACTTCACTCAGTTTCACGTCCAGTTAATTACGTCTGTCTTTTCTATACGGTCTCTGTCCTCTGTCATAGTAATTAGCGCTACAACTTTCTTATTTTCCACCAAAATGAACACATGTCTGAAGGTTACCTCTCCAATTCCATATATACAGGATGAACCAGAACTCCACCTACAAACTTTCAGAGGTGACACTATGGACCAAAAGAAGAAAAAAAGTCCGGTATTCATGGGTTCTAATATACATACCTTAAGAGGTATGAGCCTTTTTCATCTCCGCTATGATGAAACATCTCTTCTACCGAACAAGTACTCATAGCTCTTAAACTGTGCATTTTAGAGCCCATGTTTGTTAGAGTTTCTCTTAATTTGCTCTATACTACGGGTTCTGAAACGCTGTGGGTTGAGGTTTGGTTCTCCATGTCGACATGCTTAGATCATCTCCTTGTCACCGAGCAATCGCATTCGGGAGGGGATGGTTAAAATCTGCATCCAGCCATCCTGATTTTGGTTTTTCGTTATTTCCGTAAGTTGTTCCAGACAAGTGCCAGGCTGTTTCGTTTGAAATGATATGTGGCCCTAAGGACTATGGGACTTAACAACTGAGGTCATCAGTCCCCTAGGCCTAGAACTACTTAAACCTAACTAACCTAAGGGTATCACACACATCCATGCCCGAGGCAGGATTCGAACGTGCGACCGTAGCAGCAGCGCGGTTCCGGACTGAAATGGTATGTCCTATTTCCATCCCCATCCTTGAAATTTCCGAGTTTGTGCTCCGTCTCTAACGACATCCATGTAGACAGGATTTTAAACCCTAATCTTCCTTCCCTCTTCCATCCTCTGCAGTACACCAATCTCATCGCTTTCTTTCCCTTGTGAAAGCCCAAAGACCCGTGCAGCTACGTATCAACCAATTTCTTATGAGCGTTCAACAAGTTTCTCCTCAAGATATATTTACCAACAGGAAATTATTACTGGTCTTAATAACCACCACTCTAAAATCCTCCATTTCTTGCTAAAATTAAAATCAGCTCTATCGAAGTAACAAACACACAAAATAAATCGGACTAAGCCTCGACTGCAAGAGTGAAAACTGTATCTTCTAACAAAATTACTGAACACTCACAGTAGACTGAAGTTTCTAATTGGCTGAACACGAGACTCAGCCGGCCGAAGTGGCCGTGCGGTTAAAGGCGCTGCAGTCTGGAACCGCAAGACCGCTACGGTCGCAGGTTCGAATCCTGCCTCGGGCATGGGTGTTTGTGATGTCCTTAGGTTAGTTAGGTTTAACTAGTTCTAAGTTCTAGGGGACTAATGACCTCAGCAGTTGAGTCCCATAGTGCTCAGAGCCATTTGAACAATTTGAACACGAGACTCAACACACCACTGGCGTCCACGTGCCGGCGACCCTATAGGCTGCGTTCACACTGCCGGCCGGGCCGAGCCGAGCCTGGCCGGGCCGCCGCCCGCTTCGATATCAAACACATGGTTTTGAATTGCGGTGTTCACACTGGCGGCCGGGCCGCGCCGACACGGCGTGAGCCTCCCGGAGCCGAGCCGGCGACATCCCGAGTGTTTAATATTGCCGGCGCGAGCCGACCGCAGGCGCGAGCCTGTGGAGCAGCACTACAGCTTCTGCAGTACACGCATCACGCGTCTCCCTTCTGCTTTCACCACATGTGTGACTGCACATGTCTTTTATTTTAAGATGTTACCTCACATTTCACAGTCAGTGAGGAAAAATTACGTTTATTATAATGATACATGCGAAATTACTTTTATTTCATTTATTTAATCTACCGTATTTACATGCATTTACAACAATAGCTTGCCAGCGATCGCGGCATTGCCGCCACTGAATAGTTCGCATTTACTTGAAAACGGAGACAGATATGTCACTGCGGGACGGAAATGTGTCCCTACCAGATGACAATGAATTGTAAAGTCATGCTGTGGCAGCTCCTTATCAGTGGAAATAGAACCACTGAGTCAAAGGGCATTATCTCAAAACTCGTCGCCTATCAATCTGTCTATCTTACAAGGTAATGAAAAGAATTCTGTGAGGTCATCAGTGGCTCCACATGATGAACCATCACCACTGCCAAGCGCTGCATCATGAAGAAAAAAGAAGAAGAAAAAAGTTGGAAAATTCTGAAGGAGTATTTCTGCGATTCTTCGTTGAAGGCACAGCAAGACATTACCCAAAATGATGAAGCTAATTACTTCCTTATGATTCTCAGGAGACCCATCAACTCTCTTCCCCTCAGAGGTAGCGTTTGTGAAATTTAAAATACAAAAGCATGACTACAATTAATTGGAGGTAGTGAATGCTGTACAAAGTTCTACTGCAAACCAAGAAGTGTGTACTAACGAATCTTACCTTATCGTTATACACAATTTTTCTTCTGCTGTTATACTTCGGCGAAAATTTGTGTTCTGTTTCGAAATTTTCTCTTGAATGTTCTGCAGCACATACTGAAATGTATTATGATTCATTCTGTAATATGAATAAAATTTTTCAGGATAGTTTTCCATGTAAAGAAAAAAACTCTCCTAAATGTCTGTCGCTACTTATGGGATGAATCCATACCTCCTAGTTCTTCTGTACTTCAAAACTCGACGAGTTACTGCAGAGTCAAAACAATACCAATAAAAGAGTGAAGACATTGTTCTACACGACAGCACAGACTAGCTAAAGGCGAGCAACTGTTGACTGCAGCTGCGTTTTCTACTGACTTGCTTGTCAGCTGTCGAAGGGTAGGGATTTTTTTAAATTTATTTATTTGGCCTTCGGCAGCTAACAGCCATTTAGCCAAAGAGTGGGGATTACCTTGACAGTGCAGCGCAGCCCGCCAAGGAAGAAAAAAAACAATGAAGAACAATGAAACGCACATCTGTGTCGTTCTACAGTAATTTCATTAACTCTCCATTATTTTTTCTGTCAAAGTAGACAACGAGACTACAGGATTGCGCTTCAGTTATCTTTTAGTTTGAAATACGAAATGTACATTATACTAATTGTAGGATGTTGATGACAAATAACTGTTTGTCTTTTGTGATGCGATGTGTGGCCAATTATAATAGCAAATGATTGTCCAGCAGCCGAGGGAAAAATTCTTATACATTTGGATTTATCTAGACAACGAGACCAGCAAAATAATACGAGGGACCGACACTATGTCTGCGCTGATCACCAGTAATTAGTTTTTTTCTGCCCTGCATCATATGACTATACTAACCCAAGCTGTAACCGCGCGAACTCCGTCGCTTGCGGACGCGGCACTGGCGCCACTGAATAGCTCGCATTACTTGTGACCAGAGACAGATATCAGTATCATTATCATTTCAAAAACTTTTTGGTACTTTTAGCTACATTTCATTCCCAACAATGTACGGTCTAAAACAGATCTAACAGTAAACTACCCGCTACATAACTTTTTCACTACAAGATTTATAAATCAAATGCACAACGTTGACAAATAGCATCATTTCACAATGACTGTTAAGAAATATGGAAAGATAAATGTTTCAATACGAAGCTAAGATGTTACACTACCACGTGTACAAAAATCAGATTTTTTAGCCGCATACTTTCTTCAAAATCGGTTGGGAAGCGTTACGAAACTAAGAAATCACGTGAAACGAAAAGTAGACTTTTTCTTTTTTCACGACGTAAGTAACGCTTTTAAGGAAAAAATAAGTTCATAAAACTAAGTGGCGAAGTCTTATATACCGCTAAGAATGTTTAAAACATGAAAATCGGAGAAGTGGGTTTACCCCCCTTTCGCCGTCCCGGCTCGGCGCGGCGCGCAATGTGAATGCACTACACGTAGGCCTGAGCTGGCTAGGCACGAGCCGAGCCAGTACGCGTCAGCCCGGCCCGGCCCGGCCGGCAGTGTGAACGCAGCCACCCCTACATTCTGATGAAAGATGTATGTTTTATAAACGTTTTCAAGGCTAAAAATGATAGGCCTTTTTGCATTCATTTCCGAAATCCTTTATTCATCTCTCGAAGTGTTCAGCATCCATAACGGCTAAACATCTTACTAAATTTTAATTTCTTCATTGTTTCTTTCACTCCTGACACCCTACGTTAGTGTTTGTAGAGTGTTGTGCGCAGTCATACTAATGCTCCTCGTGGAACACGAAGAAGAGGAGGAGGAACAGGAGATTAGTGTTTAACGTCCGTCGACAACGATGTCATTGTGCTCCACAAGCTCGAAATAGGGAAGGATGGAGAAAGAATGCGGCCTTGTCCTTTCGAAGAGACCATCCCGGCATTTGCCTTAAGCGATATAGGGAAATCGAGTAAAACCTGAATCACGATGGCCGGGCGCGGGTTTGAAACGTCGTTCGCCCGAATCGAGTCCAGTGTACTAACCTCTGCGCCACCTCGCTCGGTCCTCGTTGAGCAACCATTGACATATTAGGTTAGTATACCGCCGTGAATGTGTGTAAATACTTCGAATATTTGTAATTTTTCACGTATGGCAACTACCGAGCTGGGTGTTAGTTGTATGAATTAAAATCCCAAGCATGTCAAAAATAACAGGCCTTTTTTCCTTCCGGAATTGTATTCACAATAAAACTATTGACAGTGAAGTGGCTCTCCTACAAACGTAATGCTCTAAGGTATTGGCGATGGCGACAGTGCTGATGGCGAATGGGTGATACAATACAACATAACCCATAAATAAAAGAAAAAAAACTGCACCGAACGAGGTGGGGCAGTGATTAGCACCCATTCTGGAGGACGACGGTTCAAATCCGCGTCCGGCCATCCCGATTTAGTTTTTCCGTGATTTCTCTAAAACGCTTCAGGTAAATCTCGGAATGGTTCCTTTGAAAGAGCACGGGCGATTTCCTCCCCCATCCTTCCTTAATCTGAGATTGTGCTCCATCTCTAATGACCTCGTTGTCGACGAGACGTTAAATTCAAATCTCCTCTTCCTCCTCCACCTCCAAAAAGTTTCGCAACTAGATTAGTATAAAATAGAGAAAAGTTAAGATGGTGATTTTAATGCTTCAGGTGTTGTACGTAGTTCCTCTCAGGTTGAGTACGACGCACAGAACTTTCATACAACTAATCGAAACTGAGAGAAAAGATATTCTTCGGGATGTTGTTCAAGCCGCATGTAACATTAGCTTGAATATCGGTTCAGTCAAGAAACTATTGACGCTTCTAGTATGATAAAAAAAATTACTAGGTTACATATATTTCAATTCTTTCAATTTAAATCTGTGTTTCATACTAGAATGTCGTGTTCCCAGTTTGGCACAGCTTTGCCACAGGAGACACGAAAACGGTCGAAGACGTCCGTCTTCTGGTCGGCTCCTGATCGTTGTCAGAAGGAGGCTAGTTTTTGATTACGCAAAGACTTCTATTATTTGGAAAAGAACAACCCGGATTTCTTTACGTAATCAGTATGAATTTTATAATTACCTAAGGGACCTTTAACAATGAACAGTAAAAAAAATTGCATTTGCAAATGAAATCATTAATAAATGGGGCAGCTATGAGTTGTATAGAAGACAAGGGGAGGCCTTCTGTACACGACTAGGATGCCGCAGTATTCTCTCCTGTAGTAAAGGCTGTTTGACATTTATAAAAATAATATGGCATGGAGGTTAAAAAACTATATAGGAAAAGAACAGAATAAGAAATCTGGTAAACACTAAATAGATTCAAACAATTCTCACTAGCAAATTAGGGCTTATTTATAAACAATATAACTTACGTAAGTACTTTTCTAACTGTATGGTGCGATCAGATTTCAGCCTGCCCTGTGCTGTCTCCTTGGTTTACGTTTTTGTCACAAATTACAGTCATTACTTTTCTCCTTCGTTAAAGACAATTCTTGCACTGTTCAACACCTTCATAACAATGACTTGCCGATTTACAGTTTCGAACATAAATTACTTGAATTTTATTAATTAATAATGTTGTCTGCACGCTGGCAAGACCGCTCACTTTTCTAGCTTAAAGTCGGCCTTCTTCACGTTTTCACATTACAAGCAGAAGAACATTAAAAATCTAAAGCTCTACAAAAGTTTTCTACTGTCATCTTTTATTTAGATCGAAGCGGAACGTCAGTTCAGCTTCTGTTAAAATGTTTCTTTGACTGCGCAATCGATGTATTAGCGTCCGCGCTAGATGCGCATTTTTACAGTTCGTAAATTATATAAAACAAATGTCATTCAAAGAATAGGTCTCATTTCATAAGTTGATCATTTAACATACAGATAGGTGAATGTCTTTCCAAGGGTACTCACAGCTTTCATACTACGGAAATCCCAATAATATTACACGCTCCATGTGAATTTTCGCACTTTGTTGTTTTCATACACGTTTCTCTTCTTCAGATAATGTCGTGGATACATGATTTAGAGATGTTTCTCCATTGCGATTTGTGACAATGTTGACACACTATCGTCACACCTGCCTGTTCACAACTGTCTAGTCTAATTCATTTTTTCTGTTCACATTTGTTACAGCTGCGGCCATAGTAACTGCGCTGACGTCGCTTATACGCTAGGAATAACATCAATCTGATTTTTGGGTGAATGTTACTTACTGATCTCTTATAAATCTTGGACTGTTTGCGTGGAAAACTAAATTTGAAACTGTTCGGTATTACCTCCATTGCGTTTTGACATCATCCTCAGCTTACCGTTCTTCTCTTGTCAAGGGTCTTTTGAAGATGGCAAGGGCAGTCGCGTAATAACTCAAATACAGTCAAAACGACATGTTGGAGATAGAGGAGAATTGTAATAAAAGTTATAAACTTTCATTAACTTCTTTATTTCCCAGCACTTGTGGCATCATACGGGGTTGACTGTTGTCGTGATCGGCTAACTTCTGTTTTGTTTTAATTCTGAGATAGGGTGTCTTTCATGTAACCTAAGGGAGCGAAGCCGTGTGCATGATCTTAATCGTTTCCTGTGTGTTAGCAAATTTTAATTGATTGTCAATTGTACACTACTGGCCATTGAAATTGCTACACCAAGAAGAAATGCAGATGATAAACGGGTATTCTTTGGACAGATATATTATACTAGAACTAACATGTGATTACATTTTCAGGCAGTTTGGGTGCATAGATCCTGAGAAATCAGTACCGAGTACAACCACCTCTGGCCCTAATAACGGCCTTGATACGCCTGGGCATTGAGTGAAACAGAGCTTGGATGGCGTGTACAGGTACGGCTTCCCATGCAGCTTCAACACGATACCACACAGTCCGCAGCTCGTGGTCGTGCGGTAGCGTTCTCGCTTCCCACGCCCGGGTTCCCGGGTTCGATTCCCGGCGTGGTCAGGGATTTTCTCTGCCTCGTGATGACTGGGTGTTGTGTGATGTCATTAGGTTAGTTACGTTTAAGTAGTTCTAAGATCTAGGGGACTGATGACCATAGATGTTAAGTCCCATAGTGCTCAGAGCCACGATACCACAGTTCATCAAGAGTAGTTAGTGACTGGCGTATTGTGACGAGCCAGTTGCTCGGCCACCATTGAGCAGATGTTTTCAATTGGTGAGAGATCTGGAGAATGTGCTGGCCAGGGCAGCAGTCGAACATTTTCTGTATCCAGAAAGGCCGGTACAGGACCTGCAACTTACGGTCGTGCATTATCCTGCTGAAATGTAGGGTTTCGCAGGGATCGAATGATGGGTAGAGCCACGGCTCGTAACGCATCTGAAATGTAGTGTCCACTGTTCAAAGTGCCGTCAATGTGAACAAGAGGTGACCGAGCGTGTAACCAATGGCACCCCATACCATCACGCCGGGTGATACGCCAGTATGGCGATGACGAATACACGCTTCCAATGTGCGTTCGCCGTGATGTCGCCAAATACGGATAAGACCATAATGATGTTGTAAACAGAACCTGGATTCATCCGAAAAAAATGGCGTTTTGCCATTCGTACACTCAGGTTCGTCGTTGAGTACACCATCGCAGGCGCTCCTGTCTGTGATGCAGCGTCAACGGTAACCGCAGCCATGGTCCGAGTTGATAGTCCATGCTGCTTCAAACGTCGTCGAACTGTTCGTGCAACTGGTTGTTGTCTTGCAAACGTCCCCATCTGTTGACTCAGGGATCTAGACGTGGCTGCATGCTCCGTTACAGCCCTGCGGATAAGATGCCTGTCATCTCGACTGCTAGTGATACGAGGCCGTTGGGATCCAGCATCTTCTTCCTGTCGGTTGAATTTCGCGTCTGTAGCACGTCATCTTCGTGGTGTAGCAAGTTTAATGGTCAGTAGTGTAGTTATCTCGACTACTTTTGAAATAATAAACTTAGGTACTTTTCCCACCTGTCTCGATTTCATTTCATTGCCCCGTATACATATAAATCATTTCAGTTCATTGCGTATTTCGGACTTGCTCTTCCATGTATCCGATGTACCAACTAGACAAGGAAATTGCAGGCTGTTTTGCAGTTTTTGTGAGATAGGATGCGAGCACTTGCTAGGCCGACAGCGGTCTCAGACTATAGGGTGGAGTGGTCAGCTAACTGCAGGTAGGTGTTTTAATACAACGAAGAACTCTTGTTGAGGTCTTATAGAAGACGCTAGATTCCACTTGTTGCAACAGATACTTGTGGTGTTCTTGGGTGTTATTGTTCTTTTTAACTTTAGGCTGTTACCCTTTTTCATGCAGGAGACGCTAGAAGCCGGTTTGGAGAAGTGAGGTGACTATTCGTGGTGCTTGGTTTCCAAGCCAGTGACGGATCTTAGCTTATTTTGAAAGTAGCTGAATTGATACAGAGCATGAATGTATAGAAGAGGTGACTATTTTTTTACCCAGTCTTACAGATTAAAGGGCGGCTGGCCGACCCTGATTTGGCTTTATAGTATAATGCAGTAGTGCCTACACACGGGTTCACCAACAAACGTTTCGGTGAAAGTCTACGGAGCAATGTACAGTGCAATCGATCTCTTACATTGTTCACTGCCAACGAGGAGAAAACATCAAGCTTTACTTTGTATTCGCATAAACAAATATACTGCCACACGCACTTGGGTACAATATTCTTGTGTGTGACTTGTCACATTATTAAATATAGACCCTTTTTCTCGGTCCTGATTAAGTTTTCTGCATATTTCCCTTGATTCTAAGGCAAATGCCAGAATCAAATATCCCCTCCCAAATATTCGAAATTAGGACTCCTTCAGGCCCAATACCTTAATCGAGTGGTATTTAGCTGGAAATTCCCTGTCCGCTCAACGAGTTATTCTTCGAACACACCACTATACCTAGAGAAAAATTAAGGCCAGTTTTAGCTGCAGCATCTAAGAGACTACATAAAGGACATACCTAGCATGTAGCATGTTTAAAATGATCATTAAAAAGCTGTTTAACTGTAGTAAAATATCCACGTACAAATAGCATGTGATCATATGCATCAATGTCTGATTAGTAATCTCATTTTTACCACTGAAATTGAAAGATATAGCTTACAGTCACAAAACTACATTGATTAAATACCACTTTTCTGGACTTCAGAACCACCGTATCAGCCATTTTGTGTCGCCACCATAACGTCTCCGATCGCGTAAGAAGCTTCGCTCAGTGGAAGAGGCTCATCAGTAGGCCGTTTCTGAAAAAACAACGGTCGAAGTTGACGAAGTATCTTGTGTGCCTTTTAGCAGGTAAATGTCTCAGCCGAAATTATGGTGCAGTGGCTAACTTCACGGTCTCTCAATTTTGGGTCCCGTTTTCGAAACTCTATTATTACTTTTATCTCTGTGTTTCATTTATCGACCCATGTCCGTAGAATATTGCTAAGCGAATGTTTTCAAATGAGTATTCGAATAGCGATGTCCATATTTTAATAATGATTTTATGACTGGTGAATGAATTTTTGAAAAACAATAAATGAACCTGAAAACTATTTCAAATGGTTTTCGGTGAAATTTCTAAAATGCATCTTGGTTCATAATCAGATGTAAGCACTACAAGCGGTAAAGTGATCCATTATGTGGGGTTTGCCGCGAAATTATTGCCAAAGACTGAAATATTCAGCAATGTAAATGACGTTTCTTTTTCAAGTCAGTGTGGTAAACCTGTTTTCGAGCGATGCAAGTGGTTCTTCCTGAACAATAAGATAAAATATAATAGCTCTGAGCACTATGGGACTTAACTGCTGAGGTCATCAGTCCCCTAGAACTTAGATCTACTTAAACCTAACTAACCTAAGAACAGCACACACATCCATGCCCGAGGCAGGATTCGAACCTGCGACCGTAGCGGTCTCCCTGTTCGAGACTGTAGCGCCTAGAACCGCTCGGCCACTCCGGCAATTGATGTAAGAATGAATAATATGAATAAGAGACTTTTAAAAAATGTTATTCCTGAGGATACCACACACACACATGTATTACATAGTAAATGCATGATACTTATTGTGAAACACAGCTGTAATTTTACAATTGATACAACCCCCTTTTATCTCCTAACTTGATACGAAACGTGTGTAATAACTTCTACGGACATGGGCACAAAAATGAAAAATAAAATAAAATAAAAACAATATAGTATTTCCAACACGTGGCGCAAAAAGTGAGAGGCCTGGACACTTGGCACTGCACCACCATTTCGGCTGAGATCAGCACGCTCTGAAATGTATCTAAATTACATCTAAAACTTTGATCGCCGTTTTATCATAAACAGTCGAGTATCTACCGATAAGCATTGACACGTGATTGCTTATTTCGACTCCTCCTCCGCTGAACATGGTTTGTGGGAAATCAGGTTATGACACTAACCGTGTTCTCCTCGTAAGTGCCACAAGAGGGTCTTCGCGCTCATCTCTGTAGCTCAGAGACGACAAACCGGACGGAACGTTCAACCACAATACTAAAAGAGATGCGTGTTGCGCCGTCGTCAAGTAGTAGTATTATCACTGAGCCACTACCACGCGAACTAATCTGAAGCGCCAAAGAAACTGGTATAGGCAAGTGCATTCACATACAGAGATATGTAAACAGGCAGAATACGGCATGGCGGTCGGCAACACCTATATAAGACAACAAGTATCTAGCGCAGTTGTTAGATCGATTACTGCTGCTACAATGGCAGATTATCAAGATTGAAGTGAGTATGAACGTGGTGTTATCGTCGGCGCACAAGCGTTGGGACACAGCATCTCCGAGGTAGCGATGAAGTGGGAATTTCCCCGTACGACCATTTCACGAGTGTACCATAAATATCAGGAATCCGGTAAAACATCAAAACTCCGACATCACGGCGGCCGGTAAAAGATCCTGCAAAAACGGGACCAACGACGACCGAAGAGAACCATTCAGCGTGACAACACTTCCCAAATTGCGGCAGATTTCAGCGTGCGAACCATTCAACGAAACATCATCGATATGAAACTTCCTGGCATATTAAAACTGTGTGCCGGACCGAGACTCGAACTCGGGACCTTTGCCTTTCGCGGGCAATGCTCTACCGACTGAGCTACCCAAGCACGACTCACGACGAGCTACTGGCAGAAGTAAAGCTGCGAGGACGGGGCGTGAGTCGTGCTTCGGTAGCTCAGTTGGTGTAGTGTAACGACGTAAGTTTTGTATAAATGATTTTCTTTTGACATATGACCATGTGCAGACTTCGTCACCTACGTCAGTTACAACACATTTCAAAATCATTTAAACTCTTTTTAAATTGTCTCTAAATGGTTCTTGAACGAAACTGTAAAACATCATCATTTGACTCGTATGCGCAGAATTACGTCACTCAGTCCAATTGGTTTGCGCAAACTTTTTCAATTTAGATGTCGTTTGTTTCTCCTCAGAAATTATATTAATGCAAGTGACCTGCTTTAATAAATCTTAGAACTACACTGAATAAACTTTCAAGAATCACACTCGCGAAGAACGCTGTCAAAAATTAATAATCTTGTCAAATAAATTACGTAACATAATTCTTCATAAATAAATTCTCGGAACACGTATTTAAACTTTAGTGCATCCACTAGTTTATTATTATCTTCCTACATATAGACGTGAACCTGAGCCTTGACAAGATAGGACTGAACATTTACAACATGATTAAACTTTCTATGACGTCATTGTTGTAGAAACATTACAAATTCTTAATTTTCAATTTTTGGAAGCACGACGCAACAACTCGGTTTCAGGATCTTCTGTTGCTCTTTGGCTGTCGACCCGCGACGTATAGTGGCCAGCAATTTTCTCTCTGGTCCCGGCAGCGAAGATGCTGTCTCCGTTCGTTGCGCCGCCCTCTCCGTACATGAAACATAAAAAATAAATACAAAACTTTAGACAATTCACAACCATTACAAATATTACAAAAATACATAAACAAAAACTAAATTAAACTTATATTCACCTGCAAACTGGGCTGACACTGGTGGATGGGTGACGCTTCAATTTCGAGTCCCACAACATTGGTAGAGCCCAAGTCCGACGGACTTGGGCAACTTCAGCAGTACTCTGCGAAACCCCACACGTCTAGAATTGCTAGAGTGCCCCCATTCACACTCTTCCGAATTTAAACACTTTCGCTGCCCACCAAACTCCCCAGACACGAATATTATTTGAGTGTATCTGGGATCCCTTGCAACCTGCTGTTCAGAAGAGCTCTAACCCCCCTCGTACTCTTACTGATTTATGGACATCCCTGCAGGATTCATGATGTCAGTTCCCTCCAGCATTATTTGAATGCAACACTCCGCACGTCCAGAGCTGCTACAGAGTGGCTCTAGGAACACTCTTCTGAGTTTAAACACTTACTCTGGCCACCAAACTCACCAGACACGAATATTATTTGAGCATATTTGGGATGCCTTGCAACGTGCTTTTCGGAAGAGGTCTCCACCCCGTAGTACTCTTACGGATTTATGGACTGCCATGCAGGATTCATAGTATCAATTCTCTCCTGCACTATTTCAAACATAAGTCGAGTCCATGCCACGTCGTGTTGGCGCACTTGTGCGTGCTCGCGGGGACCCTACACGATATTAGTCAGGTGTAACAGTTCCTTTGCCTCGTCAGTGTACGATGTAAGTCACATGAAGAAAAACGTAGCTTTGGTCATAATGCACACACATACACTCGCAATTCCGGTATTTGTGTTCTAACCACTCCACAAACAAGCTGCTGAGGAAATTATGATCTGTAAGGAGCGTGTGTGTAGAAACAGTTTCTCAGTCTTTAGCGGTGAATTTGGCAACTACGACGAGCTCCAGCTGTTCTGTCACCTCATCTGTCGGTATGGCCTGGAGCGGCTGTAGCTGAGCGGAAATAGGAAAGGGACAGGAGCTCAGCAGACAAGAGTTCAAGGACCAGCCTACAATGAGATCTTCAGAGACAGGCTCGCATTGTGGAAGGATTGGGAGTGCAATCGGCAGTACAAAGGAACCACGTAATTTGCCAATAGAAAATGAGGGGTGCTAAGAATTGCGAGTTAAGCGACAGAGATGACGACTACATGGAACAGAACGTGCTGACAGAGTTTGTAACGCCATGTTAACATCGGTAACGTCCGTGGACCGCTCGGGAAGGAAGCAGCCTTGCTTCCTGACGCCGACCACCAACCGCTGCTCTGTTTTGACGGTAACAACAGTCGGTAGTTCAAAACACTCGCTTCCGCGGGAACCGAGTTACGCCAATCAATTTTGCCAGGGGCCCTAATTCGGTTATGCCCGCTATTTTCATGTCGGTCGCTTTTGGCACTTCCTTCTCTTTTTTGTGCTTTTTTTTTGTTTATTGCCGACAGGTTCAACGTCATCGGTTATTATATTTGTGAATTCGGCCGAGCGCGTGATGCGGCAGCGGATAATCCACCCGCCGGTGTTACCCCTTATCGCGTTTCACACACATAAACCAGTCAACGCGCCAACTGCCCACGTATAAATTTCCCCCTTCCCGGGTTATTTAACGGATTCTTACTACAGTCCACTGCGAATCGTGCTGCAGGAGTTAAATAAATAACTTTTAGAAATTATAAAAGTGAATTATGAGCAATGTATGGCGAAATACTGTATGAACTGATTTCTGCTATAAAGTTCCCAAGTGTCGTACATTACATAACAGGGGCCAGAATGACACGACATGTAATTTGACGCAATTTACAGTGCCTCTTTGCTAAAATACTACTAGCAGTGAGATATCGTGTAGGGAGCGACAAGTCACGAAAGCAACAGAGCATTTGCCTCCCAGGTAAAGATGATCTGTAGTCCCATATTATAGTTCGTCTGCTACTTGTAACCTCCCCCCTCACTTATCGACCTTAAAGACAGTGAAAAATTAAACTGCGTGTACCTAATGGAAATTTGGGAAAAGCAATCGTCACCGAAGTTAATCTATCGGTAAAGAGGGAGGAAAGGGTTACATCTAAATGAAAGGAAAAATGCAAGTGAAACTGGTGGAAAATAATTTTGAAAAGGGGTAAAGTTAATAAAGAAAGTAAATGTGCGGCCGTTACGTTAACAATTAACTAGCGGTAATTAGATATTTGAGATTTGGGGGAAATCACGGTCGCCAGTCCTAAGGACAATTACTATAGTAACTGAAAAAGAAAGGTTATTACACATATAATTAACACTAGAAGCGTGGCAACTGAAGGTTGACACGTGTAGTGTGAAAACTGAAAGTTTGTCAGAAGTAATAAATTTCGCTACACTCTGACTTAATTTAGCAAAAGAATTAATAAAACCGGAAAATCGAAAGTTAATTTAGTGACTGAAGTTAATAGTGAGCTTTCTTTCTGAAGCACATCGAAATCCAGTAAAATACGGTTAGTCTTGGACTACCTCAACAATCATTTCAAAAGCAACTTGACTCTACGCAATTTAGAAACAAGAGATTTAACTTTGAACTTGAATTAAATGATTCTGAACTATTAACAATAGTAAAATTTAGTACGTACCAAGCTGAGCTGCAGTCACAGGTAAGCTAAAATATGCTAACAAAACTCGCACTCTAAATTTGTGCTCGTGTAACCTAAATATTGTAGCCAGCTACTGAACTTTGAAATTAAAGCAGTGAAATCTAGTTATATTATTTTAATGCTGGCGTCTGAATTTCAACGAAACTCGGGTTCATTTCGGAAAAGGAAGGGACCCTGCTTGGCAATGAAATTGGGACAATGAGCAACAAAGGTTCATGCTAAGTTGCTGTAATTTTGCGAGGCAAATGGAACAATTTGAAAAGTTGAGGTCTGCCATACAGTTCTGAAACTTTACGTGCTTTTAGTCTTCCTTGTTGGTTGATTGAAGGTTTGAAGCCGTCGATCGAGGAGGTGGCGACAGTCACTCATTGTCGGCCGTCGCTGTTGCAGAAGCTGGATGTTGGCGCGCCTTCTTCTCGACACGGTCACCAGGCGAAACGGGCTCTTGATGTGCGCCAGCTAATGCTTCCCGTCCGCGACACCATGTCAGAAACTATCATCGCGAGTCGAGCGCAATTACATGCTGCCAAACCCCGAAAGCGCGGCAACTCGCGGGAGCGTCACACAACACCTGCTCCACTCGCTACTCCCGCCAGACTCTCACTGTTCTGCCCGCGCTCCACGCGGCAGAGTTAACACTACCAAAGATCCTACACACTTTGATTCGTCACACGACCTATCGACGTAATCGTTCGATAGCAGTTTTCCCTAGGCAAGACCCAGCGTAAAAATACAAATAATATTTACGAAACAAACCAATTATACATCGACATGAGTGCATAAATATATATATACAAACAGTAAAACAATTACAATATATAAAGAGACAGAAATGTCATATCTTGAGGTAACAAAACAAGGAAAAAAAATAATAGTACAATAGATGGAAATAGGAGTATATGCATTTCCGGCGTTACACGTGCCCCACATTGTCTGAGGATGTTCGTGTAACGTAAACAGACTCAGAAAATGTCCCAAAAAAGAAACAGCGGAAATGCATATGCTCAAAACATCAACAAAATTTAGCATTCGTCTAATTAATCATAAATCAATTTTTAGACCATAATAATTGAGTGGGGACACTCCTAATCTTATTCCACTCTGTCATCTTGCACAAAATAAAACAGGTCGACAACATATTAAAATTCATAGAAGATATAGAAAATGGTTTAGCTATTCCAAAATCATTAAAATTCGTAACACTATGAGAAATGGAATACTATTTGCAAAATTAATCAGAGTACATGGTCATAAAAACAGGTAGATCAAAATACGCAAATTAATAATTAATTACATAGAATACACATTTTTACATAACCTTTTCATAATTAATATCTCGTCATGAGATTCCACTTAACGCTAAACAAGAAAATAATATTCAGTAGCTCGAAAAAAACATAAATATTGACAGCAGAATTCTTTCACATCAGCTGTCCGGGAAGAAAAACTATTCCGCCTTTCGTACTCGCAAGTACAAAGAATGCCGACAGCGGCACAAGAGCGAACAGCGGCACAAGAGCCGACAGCGGCTCGCCTCGCCAGTATTGTTGCGCCCGCGTGTGCGGCACGCTTGATCTCACTCGCCCTTGTGACGGCGTTTCCAGAACGTCCGTTTCACTGAATTCTTTAGGAAAAACTCACTCCCGAGTAATCTCAAGGAGTCCCTTAATACTATCACAGTGGATAACTCAACACTGTCCATCATCACACGCATGTACTAGCCTGAAACTTAAAACAGCGTCTAAGTACATCGGCAATGACTAGTAAAACACATATTCATGAAATCTTACAGCTAGTTACAAAATCATATTTACGTTGCTTAATCTACTGTGACTCAGCTGAAAACTTAAACTAGCAGCTTGGATTTTTCAGTTGATTAGATCATGATTAAATTGATTAAAATTAAATTGATTAATCAAAACGCGCTTTAGTGTCATGACGACGTATGCGAGCATCGGCTTTTAGCTTCATTACTTCTCGCAAACTTTCCTTTTTCACACCAATACTAATGTCAATCCGTGGAGGGATTTTGATTATCTCTTCCACTAAACTTGTACTTCTGTCACCCAACAGGATTTCCTCTGGAGAAAATCCCGTAGATTCATGTCTCAAGGTGTTCATAATTCTCTCAAATACTGCTACATATTTGCCCCATGCCCTATGGTTGTGATGGCAATAGGTACGGGAAAGTCGGCCTCGTCTTTGTTCGTGTGTTACGTTTGACACACCGTCTACAATACTTTCCAATTCACTTTCTACATTATTGTCAATGCCGAGATTCTTCACATTACAGTAGTTCAGATTCATACCTACGTCAATACCATCCGGGCAGTTAACAATGTGTATAGGCTGGTACTGCCTATGCACACCGTCTCCTGCCTCGTCAAAACTAACTACTATTGTTTTATCTTGGGACGTACATGTCAACGTTTTGCTTTCGCAGTTAATCACTGCACGGTACTTTAACAGCCAATCTAACCCGATAATTACTTCCGTAGTTAAGTCTGGCACGACGACAAACTCTTGTTCAAATCGTGCCCCACATATCTCGAAGTTGACAAAAATCTGTTTTGTGACCGGTTTACTGGCCTTCCCAGTAGCACCGATAATTTTCACTCCTGTTACTGGCATAACTACGATGCCAGGTCTGTCTTTCAGTAACTCTAATATTTTCCCAGATACAGCACTCAATTCTGCACCGGTGTCAATCAACACTTTTAGTTGTAGGCCGTGCATATTAACAGACACTACTATCTGTCTACACTTGTCCTTGACTGTTTCTTTATTTTCCCACAATAAATCCTCGTCTATATCCAGGTCATTCCAGAAAAAACCATCCGGCTTTGATCCTAAATCCGGTTTATCTGGCGGCTTTTTCAGCCTCTGTTCACATACAGTTTTAATTTCAACACGTTTGTCCTGAGGCTTAGTCTGTAGCGTCGCCTCCAATACCGAAACCTTTTCCTGTAACTCGTCAACTAGTGAGTGTAGCTTTGCTATCAATTCACTAATTGTCACCTTCGTTGGTTCCTCTTTGGTCAGATTGATCTCATCTGCCAATCTACCTGGAAGAATGTGCCCAGTAGCATCTGAAATTACTTCCTCTGGATCTGCGCAACCCACACTGCTACCGTCTGACCGTATAACGTCAGCTCTAACCTCATACACGCTGTAATCTACGTGCTTTTCTACCAATCGTGTCCGGCTATCACTAAAATTTTCGTAATCTTTCTCCTTAGTACTCTCGCAATGTTTAAACTGGATGTTCGCGTCGGATGGGTCGGCTACTTCTGTCACTATAATTTTCGGTAAAGTCTGCCGGTTAGGGCCAGAACTTTCCGTTACTACTTCAACATCTAACTCCTGCGGGACGAAACACGACGAATCTTGCTCGTGCTCCCCATTAACATCAACTATTTCTGGTAAAGTCTGCCGGTTAGGGCCAGAACTTTCAATCACTTCACAAATACTATCTTCCTGTGGGACGAGACGCGGCAAATTCTGCCCGCGCTCTCCATAAATACTTCTCCCGTACAGGCCCCTATAATCTCTTAGTTCGTCGTATAAGCGACCGAACTGCCTTAACCAGACCTCATCCCTCTCTGCATCCCCTCGCTCGATGACGGACGTTTTATCCGACATCTGATCTTCTCTCAACAATTGCGAATCATTCTTAAACTCAATCTCCAGTTCCGCTGTGGGTATTACAGCTGGCACCTTATAATCGATTTCCGGAACACTACTTAAATTGTTCTCACAGACAGTGAATGTACCTTCTACTGCCGTGTATACAGCTGATCTACTACTTGTGGGCGCACTCCTTTCTCTTAACACTGGCACACTCTCCCGCCGTTGATTATTCCATACGGAATTTTCATAACGACGACACCTGAGTTTTCTACTGTTATTGGGCCGCCAAAATTTCTCCACGCCCGGTCGGCCCCTCACCGGCGCGGCTAATGGTTTCCCTGTCTCGTCCCAGCAGATACAGTCCCCGGATGCTGCTGAGGCGGCTGATCACACCCTCTGGCGTTATTACTATTCTGTGAAGCCCGTATCACGTTAGTATGATACTGGTTTCCGTCATTCCTGTTATTATTTGCATTGTACCGATTGTTATTACGGTCCGAACCATTATTGTTATTGCTGCCATGGATGCGGTATGCATTATTCCCGTGGTTATCGTTGTTGTGGTTGCTGTGGTACCCGTTGTTGTTACCACGGCCTCTGCCACTGTCGCGATTATTGCGCCAATTGTCCTTGTCCTCCACTCTTTCCAGGAAATCATTGATTGTCCTGTAATTGCTTCCTACGTATCGTTTTGTATCATCTGGAAGCTTCTTGTAGAGTTCCCAGACTATTTCGGATTCCGAGCGGCGGTCACGCAAATATTCCAACTTGCGGATCCAGCCCTCACAAAACTCCTTCATCGAACCGCGCGAATTCGCATCGAAAGGCCTCGATACGACAAATTCGCGCCAGACACTTTGCTGTTTTTGCTCTGACCAGTATTCAGCCAGAAACAAATTTTTAAATTCGTCAAAAGTCAGGTTCGTAATGTTGAGGTTTAAGCCCCAACGCTTGGCATCACCAGCCAACACATCAATAATCGCATTAATTTTTCTCTCATCAGTCCATGATCTGGGTAAAGCTCTTTCACAATTTTTAATGAAATCCGTCGGGTGTATACCGCCTTTTTTCAAGGGGTCGAACCGCTCCTCTTTCGTCAACAACTCCGAACTATGTGCACAGATTGGCACATAGCTCTGTTTTTCGTCAAGTTTCCTTTCTAATTCCGACACCCTCGTAATCACTTGGCAAGTGGTTGTCGCAAGCGTTTCCACTTCCCTCTTTTTCTCTTCGCAGGTATTAGCCTGCTTCGTCACTTTGGTATCTACTTCGGATACTAAAGCCTTTAAAGTTTCCGCCTTCTTTTGATCCTCTTTTTTCACTAATTGAATTTGTTCCGTCACCTTATTCTCGATGATCGGAGCAACTGATTCTCCTACACTTTTCTCGATT
Source organism: Schistocerca americana (assembly GCF_021461395.2). Classification (NCBI taxonomy): domain Eukaryota; kingdom Metazoa; phylum Arthropoda; class Insecta; order Orthoptera; family Acrididae; genus Schistocerca; species Schistocerca americana. The sequence goes on along the minus strand of NC_060125.1, from coordinate 477,413,106 downwards.
CTGCTAATTTCAGAATTAAAACGAGTATTTATGCTCGCAATTTCCGCCTGAACGCCTATCATTTCCTGTTTGAGATTACCGATTTCGGTATTAATTACAACAATATCTTCTTTGATTTTATCAACTTTTGTGTTAACAACTCCAACATTGTTGTTAACAACGTTAATAGCTTTGTTCTGATTGTCTAGCATCCGTTCAAATTTTTCAGACTGAGCTTCTTGCTTGACCGATTGACTCTTGATTTCGTTAATCAAAACGTTCAATAAATCAGTTAAATTCCCGGAAACTACCGGTTTTACTTCCGTAGCGGCTTCCTCTTTAATTGTCCCCCCGTATTCGTCATCAAGGGATTCAGATTTGATTTTCACTTCTGATTCCGAAACATTTTCTAAAGTTTGGAATTCCATTTCTGCTCTTTGTTGCGTTTCGCCGGTCGCGTCTTTCATGCTAGCCGCCTGCCCCTGAACAATGGGTACCGCGGTGCGCGTTTCCCACTGTTCGACCGATTGTTCCGTATCCAAGTCTACCAAATTTTGGCAGTTGTTGCCTTCACTCATTTTAATAATTTTCAATATAACTGCCAAATCTCAACTCTAATTAGGATTCCTCACACGAATATTCTCGCTGACGTATCGACCATTTCGTAACCAGTACTTTGTTACGAGATTTGCACAATGCAAAATTCGTGTCCAGAACAACCTCAAATCCGAAGATTGTCCTGTCACCAGGTCGCCACGTGTAACCTCCCCCTCACTTATCGACCTTAATGACAGTGAAAAATTAAACCGCGTGTACCTAATGGAAATTTGGGAAAAGCAATCGTCACCGAAGTTAATCTATCGGTAAAGAGGGAGGAAAGGGTTACATCTAAATGAAAGGAAAAATGCAAGTGAAACTGGTGGAAAATAATTTTGAAAAGGGGTAAAGTTAATAAAGAAAGTAAATGTGCGGCCGTTACGTTAACAATTAACTAGCGGTAATTAGATATTTGAGATTTGGGGGAAATCACGGTCGCCAGTCCTAAGGACAATTACTATAGTAACTGAAAAAGAAAGGTTATTATACATATAATTAACACTAGAAGCGTGGCAACTGAAGGTTGACACGTGTAGTGTGAAAACTGAAAGTTTGTCAGAAGTAATAAATTTCGCTACACTCTGACTTAATTTAGCAAAAGAATTAATAAAACCGGAAAATCGAAAGTTAATTTAGTGACTGAAGTTAATAGTGAGCTTTCTTTCTGAAGCACATCGAAATCCAGTAAAATACGGTTAGTCTTGGACTACCTCAACAATCATTTCAAAAGCAACTTGACTCTACGCAATTTAGAAACAAGAGATTTAACTTTGAACTTGAATTAAATGATTCTGAACTATTAACAATAGTAAAATTTAGTACGTACCAAGCTGAGCTGCAGTCACAGGTAAGCTAAAATATGCTAACAAAACTCGCACTCTAAATTTGTGCTCGTGTAACCTAAATATTGTAGCCAGCTACTGAACTTTGAAATTAAAGCAGTGAAATCTAGTTATATTATTTTAATGCTGGCGTCTGAATTTCAACGAAACTCGGGTTCATTTCGGAAAAGGAAGGGACCCTGCTTGGCAATGAAATTGGGACAATGAGCAACAAAGGTTCATGCTAAGTTGCTGTAATTTTGCGAGGCAAATGGAACAATTTGAAAAGCTGAGGTCTGCCATACAGTTCTGAAACTTTACGTGCTTTTAGTCTTCCTTGTTGGTTGATTGAAGGTTTGAAGCCGTCGATCGAGGAGGTGGCGACAGTCACTCATTGTCGGCCGTCGCTGTTGCAGAAGCTGGATGTTGGCGCGCCTTCTTCTCGACACGGTCACCAGGCGAAACGGGCTCTTGATGTGCGCCAGCTAATGCTTCCCGTCCGCGACACCATGTCAGAAACTATCATCGCGAGTCGAGCGCAATTACATACTGCCAAACCCCGAAAGCGCGGCAACTCGCGGGAGCGTCACACAACACCTGCTCCACTCGCTACTCCCGCCAGACTCTCACTGTTCTGCCCGCGCTCCACGCGGCAGAGTTAACACTACCAAAGATCCTACACACTTTGATTCGTCACACGACCTATCGACGTAATCGTTCGATAGCAGTTTTCCCTAGGCAAGACCCAGCGTAAAAATACAAATAATATTTACGAAACAAACCAATTATACATCGACATGAGTGCATAAATATATATATACAAACAGTAAAACAATTACAATATATAAAGAGACAGAAATGTCATATCTTGAGGTAACAAAACAAGGAAAAAAAATAATAGTACAATAGATGGAAATAGGAGTATATGCATTTCCGGCGTTACATACTGAAGCGAGTAATCAAGGAGCTCAGGTAAATCGTACACGCGGTGCCAGTAACATTCTTTGCTATGTATTCACATAAACAAATACACTGTCATACTTCACAGACAAAAAAGTTGTACCCATGCGTGTGTTGCCCCGAAATTTAATAAAGTTCCAATCCCTCGGTGGTAGCCAAGGTTTTCTTGCGATTCGCCTTGGTTGTAAGACAAATGCCACAATCGCACATCTCTTTCTTCCCTGTATTACACGTTGGCACTACCTCTGGCCCAATACTTTATCGACTGGTATTTAGCAGTAAATTCCCCGAGCATATCTAGAGAAAAATTTTACGATTCTTTCCGCACATAAAAGACATTTATAACACTTAGCATAAGAAAAATGATCATTAAAAATCTATGGAATCGCAGTAACATATTCAAGTGCAAATACCATGTGACCAGATGCATTCACCGTCTGAAAGTAACCCCATTTTCCTCATTTAAATTGAAATACATAATTTAAAATCCTGAAGCTACATTGATAAAATAACACGTTTCTGTATTTGAGCACCACTGTATCAGTCATTTTGTGTTTCCATCGCTACATATTCAATGACAATTACGTTCTGTTAACTGTGCAGGGCGTTTCCACGATGACGACACAATCTTTCAGGGATGGTGCACGTCAAATAAACAACTCAGGCTATGTTTGCAACTAAAGAACTCTCATGGATACGACGGGGTATCTAGCAGAATACTGAAGTACTGTTCTATACATGTTAGCCCAGTAATTAGCCACATCTGTAACTTTTCCTTTAGAAGTGGTTGGTTTCCTGACCGCTTAAAGTACTCGGTAGTGAAGCCACTTTATAAAAAGGGAGACAGGGATAATGTTGACAATTATAGGCCTATTTCTATGCCATCGGTGTTTGCTAAAGTTATCGAGAAGGTTGCATATACAAGGTTACTGGAGCATTTAAATTCACATAATTTGCTGTCAAATGTACAGTTTGGTTTTAGAAATGGTTTAACAACTGAAAATGCTATATTCTCTTTTCTATGTGAGGTTTTGGACGGATTAAATAAAAGGTTGCGAACGCTAGGCGTTTTCTTTGATTTAACGAAGACTTTTGACTGTATTGACCACAAGATATTACTGCAAAAGTTGGACCATTATGGAGTAAGGGGAGTAGCTTACAATTGGTTCGCCTCTTACTTTAATAACAGAAAGCAGAAGGTAATTCTCCGCAATATTGAGAGTGGTAGTGATGTTCAGTCCCAATGGGGCACTGTTAAGTGGGGCGTTCCCCAAGGGTCGGTGCTGGGGCCACTGCAGTTTCTTATTTATATAAATGATATGCCTTCTAGTATTACAGGTGATTCAAAAGTATTTCTGTTTGCTAATGACACTAGCTTGGTAGTGAAGGATCTTGTGTGTAATATTGAAACATTATCAAATAATGTAGTTCATGAAATAAGTTCGTGGCTTGTGGAAAATAATTTGATGCTAAATCACAGTAAGACTCAGTTTTTACAGTTTCTAACTCACAATTCAACAAGAACTGATATTTTGATCAGACAGAATGGGCATATTATACGTGAGACGGAACAGTTCAAGTTCCTAGGCGTTCGGATAGATAGTAAGCTGTTGTGGAAAGCCCATGTTCAGGATCTTGTTCAGAAACTAAATGCTGCTTTATTTAACATTAGAACAGTATCTGAAATAAGTGACAGTTCAACACGAAAAGCAGTCTACTTCGCATATTTTCATACGCTTATGTCATATGGTATTATTTTTTTGGGTAATTCTTCTGAATCAAAAAGGGTATTTTTGGCTCAAAAACGGGCTGTTCGAGCTAAATGTGGTGTAAGTTCGAGAACCTCTTGTCGACCCCTATTCAATAGTCTGGGAATTCTGACATTGCCCTCACAGTAAATATTTTCTTTAATTTCGTTTGTTGTTAGCAATATTAGCTTATTCCCAAGAGTTAGCAGCTTTCACTCAGTTAATACTAGGCAGAAATCAAATCTGCATGTGGAATGCACTTCCTTCACTCTTGTGCAGAAAGGAGTGCAGTATTCTGCTGCATCCATTTTCAATAAGCTACCACAAGAACTCAAAAATCTTAGCAGTAGCCCAAACACTTTTAAGTCTAAACTGAAGAGTTTCCTCGTGGCTCACTCTTCTATTCTGTCTCACTCTTCTATTCTGTCGAGGAGCTCCTGGAAGAGCTGAAAAATTAATAAAATTCCAGTGTTACATTGTTGATTTTCTGTATTTAAGCTTAAGAGCCGGCCGAAGTGGCCGTGCGGTTAAAGGCGCTGCAGTCTGGAACCGCAAGACCGCTACGGTCGCAGGTTCGAATCCTGCCTCGGGCATGGATGTTTGTGATGTCCTTAGGTTAGTTAGGTTTAACTAGTTGTAAGTTCTAGGGGACTAATGACCTCAGCAGTTGAGTCCCATAGTGCTCAGAGCCATTCGAACCATTTGAACTTACGAATTGTCGCCTGAATACGTTTCTTGTATTTCATTTTATCTGTTTCTACTATCGTGTTATAATTTCATGTATTGACTCGTTCCATGACCATGGAGACTTCTCCTTAATTTGGTCCCACGGAACAGTAAAAAAAATGGTCCTGAGCACTATGGGACTTAACATCTGTGCTCATCAGTCCCCTAGAACTTAGATCTACTTAAACCTAACTAACCTAAGGACATCACACACATCCATGCCCGAGGCAGGATTCGAACCTGCGACCGTAGCAGTCGCGCGGTACGGAACAGTAAATAAATAAATAAAGTAAAATAAAAAACTCCAAAAATGTTTGTACCACCTACATATCAGGGAAAGTGGGTGGGCTTAGATCCAAGGGCAGCAGATAATGAACGAATAATGTTTACGAAACCGTAATAAAAGCTCAGGACAATTACTCTCACTTCAAATATAGCAAAAGTTACGTTAAGAATCGTTAACAAAAGAGGTGCGAAGGTAATGTAGGAGGCAATTTGGTTTTAGACGAAATGCATGCACAAGAAATACAATTGCACTCTTGCAAATTTTGGGAGAGAGGTTTATTGAAAAGGGAAGAGACCTATATACATGTTGTATAGACTTGGTAAAGGCATCTGACAATGTGGTTCAGGCTATGTTTGCAACTAAAATGAGGGAAAACAGAGTGAATAGGCAAACTAGACTACTTATGAATTAATTACATTTAATTCAAAAGACATCAGTGGATAAGAGGGAAGAAGTGACAACCGATTACAAGTGGGAAAAGGAGTAAGACAATCTTGAAGTGTTAGCGTCGTTTGTCTCGTTCCTGGTGCATGTAGGAGCACAATGACTTTTCCTTACGATGTTCTCAGTAGCATGCTAGAGGAGCGAGAGCAGTGCTCACTATACATCATTAAACAACTGATTACAATATCTGCGTAAAGCAGAATGAACAAAAGGATTAATAGCGGTTTTGCGGCAGAACACCGTCACAATGAGATAAACAAATTAGAAATGAGGGCAAACTAGCCAGCCGATGTGGCAGAGCGGTTCTAGGCGCTTCAGTCTGGAACCGCGTGACCGCTACGGTCGCAGGTTCGAATCCTGCCTCGGGCATGGATGTGTGTGATTTCCTTTGGTTAGTTAGGTTTAAGTAGTTCTAAGTTGTAGGGGACTGATGACCTCAGATGTTAAGTCCCATAGTGCTCAGAGCCATTTGAACCATTTAGGATAAACTAGGTATATTAATTTTTCACAGGGTACCTAACCAGGATCAATTGTGGGACAATACTTTAGTTCTGAGATTAAAATCACGTCTGAACTTAATAATTCATTTATTTACTCTAAGATCTCGACGCATACCACATTGAAATGATAAAGAATAAGTTTGGATTCGGCAGTATGCACCGGGGCGAACACGTAACTGATTAACGGCTGAGACACGCCTCTTGCAGATACGATGGCTCGAGCAACAGAGAGATAGAAATTGAGCACCTTCTACGCCCACAAGCGACAAGCTGGCAGAAGGCGAAATTTGTCAGTTTGCTGATTATGTAGCAGTTTACACTCCCCAGCAGACGTACCAACGTCAAAGGTGTTTACCCAACTGTGGGAAGGGTTAGATGCTTTCTGCAGTTATTCATAATCGTAGGGGGAGAAAAATGCCAAGTGTAGAGCTCCCATTCGTCGCTAATACGTATTGTGTGTCTTTCTGAGGCTCATGAGAGGAAGGGGAATCATGTGAAATTTTTTTTTTCCTTGCGACAGGTTGGCTGACGTGGGATTATGGCGGTATTATTTTTGTTGAGACGCACATTTAGGGAAACGAAATGTACGATAGACATCGTGTTTCGGAGAGTTTTACAGATGAGATTCTGTTCCAAAAACCGATGGAGAGAACATTCGGTGTAGGAGATCGGTGAATAACAGCAACTTTCTGCTTCCAACATCGATCGAGAGCAATTGGTGATCGTTCGAGATCCGAGGTGGCACCCATGATGGTGTGTTCCTACTGCAGTAATGGGATTTAACCTTGTGATCAAGTTAGAGCCCTTCCACAGCCAGAGTGATAACTGTTTTTTTTTAAAAAAAGGAATAATTTCTTTTTTGATTCAGAGTGGATTGTTTGTGGCAGTTAATCTTGACAGCTCGTTAGCACGTTCGGTGCACATATTGTTTCTGGTATATGGTTAACTTCTCCCTTGCGTAACGCAGCTGTTTGTGTCACACCATTTAAGGTCGATTCAGTCACTATCTCTGGAACTAACGCCTCTTTCACGTTGTTTTCTTCCAGTACCTCGCAGACCCACCATACGTGTATAACTTGCAACTGAGACATTTCAGTACTCCATGTATTTCTTTTTATTAACAAAGTCGACCGCCAAGTTAAGCTTTCGCATGAGTGTAGATCATTGTAAAATAAATGTGTGTAGTAATCGAATTTTTCTTGATATCATTTCAGTAGTTAATTAATCCCTTGCCATTTAAATATTGATTAACCAAGGCCATCAGCCTTTCCGGCATGTGAGGGCCATTGTTTTCCTTTGACAATTCCGTGGTGCAAAACTTCTTTTAACGAATAGATATCTGTTGAACAACCTAAAGGTCATCGGATGTATTCCTTTATTGTGCATTATTTATTGATGTTAAGGCATCTGGCGACCCTTTTATTGACTCATAAGTAGGAACAAACAGCAACATCTCACTTGGTTTCTCCCCACATAGTAATAGACAAGTTTCGACATACCTTGTTTTCATGCTAGCAGAAATGTACATGTAAAACGACAGCTTACTGGCATTTTTGACCCTACAACTATACTGTCTGACAAAATAAGTGAATCATACAGAATGGGTTGCAGGAAACTAAGTGAAATTTGTACATGTAAAACGACAGCTTACTGACATTTTTGACCCTACAACTATACTGTCTGACAAAATAAGTGAATCATACAGAATGGGTTGCAGGAAACTAAGTGAAATTTCACTGATTGAGAGAGTATGTCATGAGAGAGTATGCCACATTAATTCACTGATTTACCGAATGCGATGGCGCAGTGTTTAGCACACTAGACTCGCATTCGGGAGGACGACGGTTCAATCCCGCGTCCAGCCATCCTGATTTAGGTTTTCCGTGATTTCCCTAGGTGTCTTCAGGAAAATGCCGGGATGGTTCTTTTGAAATGGCACGGCCGATTTCCTTCCCCATCCTTCCCTGAACCTAGCTTGTACTCCTTCTCTAATGACCTAGTTGTCGATGGGACGTTTAACACTAATCTCCTCCTCCTCCCCTCCTCTCAGTTCACTGACTACAAAACCGAACCCAGTTTACAAGGAACTTGGCAATATGAGCCCTCGTATCAGTAAGACTGCACCTGCTCTCTCCTGGACGCATGCACTGAGTGAGTTGGAAAGAGCATCGGAAAGCCATTGTGTCTTCTCTTGAGGGAAGCTGTCTCACAGCTGTTGCAATTGGTTCTTGATATCCTTCATACTGGTAGTGGAGCGCACCTGACGTCCGAGCTGGTCCCACACACCTTCTATCAGGGGCAGATCAGGGCCACAGGAGTGACTTAGCATCATGCAGACAATTCATAGAGACACATCCCATGTGGGAGCTATCATCGCCGTGTTGAGGAAATGGGGCCACCATACTGTCGCATGACAGGCAGCCTACGAGGAGACAAGATGTCCATGACCTACCGTTGTGCTGTCAGAGATCCTTCATCCACTACCAACCGTGTCTTAAAAGTCGTACCCAATGGCTCCCCACATCGCGACGCCAGGTTTAATGAAGAGCCCCCCTCCCCATAACATTTGAAGAAGAAGACCTGTATCCATGTAGCCACTATACTCGCCGAGGGCCGTCATCCGTGATAGTGTAGAAGGACGATTCATCGCTGAACACAATATAACGCCATACGTCAACACTCCATGTTTCCCCGTCACTTCACCACTACAAACAAAGCCGTTTGTTTTGAAGCGTTAACTGTACCCTACCTTTGAGACGCTAGTTCCCAGGCCGTGCGGGATGACATAGAAAGTTATAGGGAGTCGATTACTGAAACATGGGACTTAGGAAAAGGTAGGATTCGGTGTGGACGGGGCCTTACTCAGTTACCGTTGGTTGCTCAGTTTTTTTAAATCACGTACACTTTATATGGAACCAATTGAAAAGAGGTTGACAATAAGGAACAGTTATCAAATTTGACTATTAAAACACAATGTCTAATAAAAAATCCTTCAGTAAGTCCCCTTATGGGTGAAGGCCTTATTGACCAGAAATTCAAATTATTTGTCAGCTGAGGACCCCAATAGTAATAACTCAAAAACAATTTGACGGCTGAAGGCCCAAATATTAATAACTCAAAAACAGTTTAACAGCTGAAGGCCTGGATAGCAAATACTTAAAACCAGTTAAACTTCTCCAAGATATACTAAAATATTTTTAAAAAAACACAATAAAATTTAACTATTAAAAATTCTTTAGCCAAATTGCATTCACGGGTGAAGGCCTTATTGACCAGAAATTCAAATTATTTGTCGGCTGAAGGCCCCAATAGTAATAACTCAAAAACAATTCAATGACTGAAGACCTGGATAGCAAATTCTTAAAAACAGTTAAACTCCTCCAAGAGACACTAAAATATTAAAAAAAATATAATCAACAAAATTTCCCTATTAAGAGACAATATCTAATTAAAAATTCTTAAGACAAATTGCATTCACAGCTGAAGGCCTTATTGACAAGAAATTCAAAATACTTTTCGGCTGACGGCTCCAATAGTAATAACTCAAAATTAAAAAATATTTTTTAACAAAAAGACAATCATCACAATCTGATGAAACCAAGAGAGAAGTGGGCCTCAAACAGTGCTCCAAGGATCGGCCTGGGAAAGTCGCTTTATTTTTAACTGATGAGACAGGCACCCAAGAGTTGTATTCACTTAACCAGATGGCAACTCAAACTAGTGACAGTTTAAACGCAGACCAACACTCTTGCAAAATCTACCTAGCGGCTGATAAGGCGGAACCGGCGGCCAGTACTGCATGTTCAGAATCCGGTAAGGAACCACTGTGACCAATGTAATCCAAAAGAAACAACATATCTGGACCACAATCAAGGAGGCTGTCGAACTACACGCCTTACCAGACAGCAGTAGCAAGGCGAGGAAAGGTACGCTCTGTGAAAATACCCTAACATCCAGGGCAAGTAACTAGGGCGCTAGTATCCACTAGGCAGAATAATACCGCTGTTTGAACTTCACCCATAAACACAAGGAATTCATTGATTAATGATAAGAAACGGAGGATGGCTAACTAATCTCGAAAAGTCCAAACACTCCACTCGTTGCACTTCATCTCAGCAACCCTGCGAGCAACTCGCGAACAAATGGCATGATCTCAAAATAGTGGAGGTTTCACTACTAGGTTAATGTTCACTCAACTCACGACAGTACTAGATATCGGTAAACGCTGATGTTGCCACTCAGGGACAGACAACACTAGCGAACGTAATGGCACCAGTAAACACAAGATGAAAACGAGACGCCACTATCCCTATTACACGATGCCAACCTACCAAAGCGAGCAGCACATGGCTCATTACTTGTTCTTGGATGGCAGGTGCAGATGTGATGAAGTTACGATATGCTTGATGTGTAGTACAACCATCCTTCCTTTTGGTGGTCTGGCACAGTCAACTGGAACCTTTACGACGAGTATGCCTCCCCTCACGTTCCCATACACTCCAACAGCATGACACAGTCACATCCAACAGCCCCAAAATCCTACATATTGGACCATTCGGCTAATTGGTCAGCTTGAGAGCCACAATAAGGGTCCTTTCAAACTCTGTCAGGTACTGATAACGCTGTCTCACACGTCTATGCGGCATCTCTGCTTCATTTGGTAATTCAACATCTGACGGTATTCATGCCGGTTATATAGAGGTCATTTGGGCTCATTTAGAGACACAACTCATCACTGAACATAATATCTGTCCCCGGTAGCTGAATGGTCAGCGTGATGGACAGTCAATCCTCTGGGCCCGGGTTCGATTCCCGGCTGGGGCTGGGAATTTTCTCCGCCCAGGGACTGGGTGTTGTGTTGTCCTCATCATCATCCTATCATCCTCATCGACTGCATGTCGCCAAAGTGGCGTCAAATTGAAAGACCGTCACCCAGCGAAAGGCCTGCCCGAAGGGGGGCCCTAGCCATAAGCTTAAATAAATAAAAAACTGAACATAATTTTATTCCACTCAATGAGGTTCCAGGCTGATGACGTGTCAGGAGATGCCCTAGACAGCGGCTGGGTACCGACTGTCGCCACCATACTGCCCAACAACAGGGATCGATGATATTGGGTGCTGTTTCTTTTCATAGCGGGACCCCTCTGGTAGTCATCCGCGTCTCGCTTACAGCACAATGGGACGTCGGCGCTATTCTACGTCCCGTTTTGTTGCCCGTCATGATAAATCATCTTGGGCTTACATTTCATCAAGACAATGCCCACCCACATAAGACGAGGGTTTCTCTTGTTTGTCTTCGTGCTCCCCAAACCCTAACTTAGCCAGCAAGATCGCTGGATCTCTCCACAGTTTAGAACGTTCAGAGCAATATGGGCAGGGACCTCCAACCAGCTCGGAATTCTGACAAACTAACACGTCAATTGGACGCAATTAGGCACGATAACCCTAAGGAGGATATCTATCAGGTATCTATCAATGCCAAGCCGAATATCCGCTAGCATAAGGGCCAGAGGTGGACCACGCGTTATTGACGTGCTCCATTTGTGAAGCTCTTTCTTTTGAATAATTCACCCAGTTTTTTTGAAACTGTAGCCATTTGCAACTTTTGTACACCTGTCTTCCTCAGTTGCGAGTAATATTACGGTATATTGACAATTTTTACTTGTTGGACCGCCTGGATACAACTGAATCAAACACAGTTTTCGTGCCGTATGCGTTTCGCCTTCATTCTCTGCGAGGCATCTTCAGTGGCCTGGAATATGTACGTATTTCTACTATTTAGTTTACATTTTGGGGCAATGTACCCATAGGTTATAAACAGTTCTAGTCGTTGGTTTTTGCTATGCAACATGTAAGTAGAATTTAAAATGTTACCACAACATAGCGAAAACCAACCACCAGAACTGTTTATAAACTACAGGTACATTGCCTCATAATGTAAACTAAATAGTAAAAATATGCACATATTCCAGGCCACTGAAAATTCCTTGCAGATAGTAAAGGCGAAACGCGTATGGCACAATTGTGTTTCATTCAGTTGTGTCCTTTCTAAGAGGCCTGGTAATAACACAAAACACGAAAAATATCAAAGCCCCCTGGTTACCATTCTATCTTTCGGAGAGTATTGCGGTCATTTATATACCTGCCGACGATGAGTAAGTGTACAAAGTCAGATTGCCATCCGACCATGTCTTCTCGGTCCTTCACCTTTTTGTTTGGTTAGTGCATATTCTTCTTCCTGACTGTGCTAGTTCTGTAGACTCACGTAAGAATCTTTGCACAGTTCCGAATCGACGAGGAAGAATTGAAAGAAATTGTTCAAATTCGTGGTGAAACTTCAGTTGTCCTTTATTTTGTACAATGCGCTTCGCTACTAGTTTCGCCCAAATGAACATTATCAGGCACAAGTTGGCAAGAACGGCTTGCCAACTTATGCTTGATAAAGTCCAGCGGAAGGTTCACCTTCAATTTTAACAATTATTTGGCGGCTGAATATCCCCACCTACGAACACACATAAATTAAAAGAAAGCTGAAGGTTTAGAACTCATCTGTGAGGCAGCCTCGGAAAATATAATTGGTAGCAAAACGTCCACGAAACGCAAGATAGTGTTTTGTATTGCCAACGGGCACATAGTATTAGCTTGTTCGCACACATAATGTCTTAACGCCATCACAGGTGTTAGTCACGGTTTGCTTACAGTCGACGGGCGCAGTGGCCGCGCAAATCGAGGCGCCATGTAACGGATTGCGCGGCCCCTTCCGCCGGAGGTTCGAGTCCTCCATCGGGCATGGGTCTTTGTGTTGTTCTTCGCGTAAGTTAGTTTAAGTAGCGTGTAAGTCTAGGGAGCGATGGCCTCAGCAGTCTGGTCCCTTAGGAATTCCCACACATTTGAACATTTTTTGCTTACAGTCTTCTTTTGTTAGCGTTTTCGTATGTCCTCAATATTCTTGATTACTCTTGCCTTCTAAAATAACACGGAAATATGTGTTACAGATTTTATTTCTAGTATTTCTCATTTTCCGAATTACCTAGGTTGCATGGGGTTGCAATTGTTTCCTTAGCGAAATTACAACTGATTATAACATATTTTCAAATACTAAACGATCTCTCCAAAATAAAAAATCTCTTAATAACAAGGCAGATTGAAAGCCCAAAACGTTATTTGTGTCATAAAGATCAATTTTCTTGCCAACATAGGTTACAGAATAATACAATGAATAAAGCACCATTTATACGTTCTTCTAATCAAGAATAAAGCGTAATTTATTTGTCGCTTGCATACATCTCCTTGTCCTCTAACAATCTGAATGAGCTATTCCTTTGTATGTTATGCCTTCTGTAAGTCTAAGCTTCTCCGTATCAACCTCAAATTTACACAGTTCTCGTTCTCGCTTTTCAGATTCCATCTGCTTAACACTGCTCTGAATACGATCATGATAGTTCTTTCAAAAGTACGCTGAGAGAGCTTATTATCTCTCATTGTTTCACTCAGTTAATGTAACAATGCGTCAACTGATTTAAAAATTTCTGTGGAATAGTGCAATTTGTTGTGTGAATTTCCTTGCTCCCTTACGAACTGAATCGAACTAAATATTTTTCCCCTACTCGTAATGGGCTTATACAACGAACAGGCTGGCCACATCTTCTTTTACATCCACCACTGATTTCTGTTTTGCCTATTTAGCACTCATTCCCAGAAAATTGTACTTGAGTATTACAACAAGAAGTAAAATAAATATCATCCGTGTAGCATGCTCTTCTTGCTTGCCCTTCACTCGCTTTTTCTGTCTCTGCTCCTTCCCTTCTGTTTGCAGTGTCTACTTGTCTTTTAGTTCCTTCCGTTCCTTTCTGGTTTGTTTGGAGCCAACTAAGGACACAAGTCCATTACCTAGCGGAGGAGAACAACAAAACCGTAAGATAACGGTACACGGGCAGAGCTTTGCCGATAAAGCAAACAGCGCCCCGTGTTCCCGTGTGTCTTCGCTTGCTGCTTCTACTTTCCAGAACCACGCCGCGTTGCCGTCTTATCTCACCGCAGACTTCTCGACTCGGCCGATCGCTGCGGGGAGGCAGAGAAATGCAACATTTCGTCCACTTCCGCCGGTTGCCCTCCTTTGTGATGGTACCTCCTGAGCACGAAGTGCAGGGTGCAGAGGCGGCTCGCCGACACTGTTTAACCCTCAGAGGTAAGAAAGTACAGAAAATCTTCCAACGTCGTCTACACTGGCTAACACAGACTGCACAGTCCTTTCAGCACTCGGTGTCAATATACGTCAAAGAGAATTTATCTAGTTTCGAAGAGACCTCAGAAGCACTTAAGGAATGTGACCAATCAACTGAATGTTTCCTACTGCAATAGAATCATATAGTTTCATTATATATTTCATCCTCAAAGTAGTATGTGGTCGAATAAAGTATTGGAAATTTTCCTGTTCTAATTCTTCCAGGAATTTCTCCCGTTCGGCTCCTTCTACTCCTGATTCATGCCTTACTTTTCAGAGCAGCAACTGAATCACTACGATGAATGCATTCATATACACTGTCGGAAAAAATGCAACACCCTCAAGGACAAGGTCATTTTATTGACAAGTGAGCTGACAGTTTATTATTGAAGCGGCATATGATAAAAAATTGACACCTAATGAAACACACATGTCACAGTCAAGAGTGCACAGTTGTATCAGTACACGATGGTGTTGTGTCTAGACAAGACAGCCTAGACACAATGAGAGGAAGCCGAAAGGCACGCGCTAAGCTCACGCAGGATGGCGTGAGGTCTGAAACAGGATACGTAATGAATGCTATAAAGAAAAGTACGTAGCTTCTGGAATACTTAACTTTAATCCATCCTTTGTATACATCGTTCTTGACGATACAAGTGAGACTCTTTAGATACAAGCTATGTAAGGCTAATGACGCCTTGCTAGGTCGTAGCCATTGACTTAGCTGAAGGCTATTCTATCTGCTCTGCAAATGAGCGAGGCTTCGTCAGTGTTGCATCGCTAGCTACGTCGTCCGTACAACTGGGGCGAGTGCTAGACGTCTCCCTAGACCTGTCGTGTGGTGGCGCTCGGTCTGCTATCACTGAAAGTGGCGACACGCGGGTCCGACATGTACTAATGGATCGCGGTCGATTTAAAGCTACCACCTAGCAAGTGTGGTGTCTGGCGGTGACACCACAGATGGTCCCCACCCTCCTTCCTCTCCGGCGGCAACGCAAGCGTGTATTTCCACATGCAAACGATCATAAAGACGTCGAAAGGGATCCCACCATTCGTTGGCCGAAGTATCTTGCTTCCTTTGTTCTAATTCAGCAATTGTTTTTGCAGGCCCTGAAGTACGAGCAATATCCCGCTTCATCATGTGCCATACGTGTTCTTTTGGCGAGAGATGGTGATCTTGCTGGCCAAGGCAGTCGGTTCAAATGGCGCTGAGCACTATGGGACTTAGCATCTGAGGTCATCAGTCCCATAGAACTTAGAACTACTTAAACCTAACTAACCTAAGGACATCACACACATCCACGCCCGAGGCAGGATTCGAACCTGCGACCGTAGCAGTCGCGCGGTTCCGGACTGAGCGCCTAGAACCGCACAGCCACCGCTGCCGCCCCAAGGCAGTTGTTTTACACCACAAAGAGCATGGTGAGTCGTAGCAGCCGTATGTGGTTGTGCACTGTCCCGCTGAAGAAGCACATCCATTTCCTGAGTAGCAGGTACTCATTTATCCTGCGGAAACACCAAATGTGAGGACGGGTTGTAAGTAATAGCCACCAACACCATAAAGCCTGTGGTCGGACCTGTGCGTTGCGGGCGAATGCACTCTGGGATAGGCAGGTCACCAGGTCTACGCCATATAAGTGGACGCCCGTCACTAACGCACAGATGAAACCTTGTCTCATCACTGAAGACAACAGAGCAGCATCCTCTCCAGCCAACTCTTTGAGGACATCAGGGCACCCATACTTGGCAGTGTCGTGGTGTCAGTGGTCGCCTGGACAGAGCCACACGTTATATTAAGCCTGCTGCAAGCAGGTTGTTTCCAGTAGCCCATAATGACACAGAGGGCGCAACACGTGCCCGGATTTCGTCCCTACTCGCAAGTTGGGTAGATCGTGATGTGTGCCTCTACTACGCGGACATTCGGAACCTGATTTATACGTGTGTGAATGTTCCACAGGCCATTGTTGAAAGCAGCGACACATCAACGCTACATTGTGCCCAGTATGTGCAGCAATCCGTCGATACTTCCATCTGTTGTGGCGTAACCACACGCGCCGGAACGAAGATGAAGAACGCACGAGAAAAGAAGGCAGCGAAACGACGAACGCCAGTGGTGGCCTGATTAGGACCGCACCACTACAGGAGCGGCCTCTACAAGAGGAGAACATAAGCCCCGCTCCTGCCAGCCGCGGCCGGTCAGTATTCGGACAGTAGACGAACAGGCCTATCAGAGAACGCTACGATAGCAGTTATTAGTGATTCACAAACTGTCTGTCAAACTTTCCTGAACATTGTAAGAGGGTGAGTCAAATGAAAACCTTAAATATTTTTTAAATATTATTTATTGTGCAGAAGTGGTACAAATCTGTATCACTTTTCAACATAATCTCCCCCACGCTCAATCAATGTCCTCCAGCGCTTACAAAGTGCATAAATTCCTTTAGAAAAAAATTCTTTTGGTACTCCACGCAACCACTCATGGACCACGTGGCGTACCTCTTCATCAGAACGGAACTTCTTTCCTCCCATTGCGTCTTTGAGTGGTCCAAACATATGGAAATCACTTAGGGCAAGGTCTGGTGCGTATGGTGGGTGAGGAAGACACTAAAAATGCAGGGCTGTGATTGTTGCAACTGTTGTGCGGGCAGTGTGGGGTCTTGTATTGTCATGTGGCAAAAGGACACCTGCTGACAGCAATCCATGTCGATTTGATTTGTTTGCAGGTCGCAGATGATTTTGTAGGAGATCTGTGTATGATGCACTGGTGACAGTGGTCCCCCTAGGCATGTAATGCTCCAAAATGATGCCTTGTTCGTCCCAAAAGAGAGTCAGCATAACGTTCCCTGCTGATGGTTCTGTTCGAAACTTCTTTGGTTTTAGTAATGAGGAATGGCGCCATTCCTTGCTCGCTCTCTTGGTTTCCGATTGGTGGAAGTGTACCCAGGTTTCGTCCCAAGTAACAATTCTTGCAAGGTAGCCATCGCCTTCTCGTTCAAAGCGCCGAAGAAGTTCTTCACAAGCATCAACACGTCGTTCTCTAATTTCAGGAGTCAGCAGCCGTGGCACCCATCTTGCAGACACTTTGTGAAAGTGGAGCACATCATGCACAGTGAGGTGTGCTGACCCATGACTAATCTGTAAACATGCTGCAATGTCATTCAGTGTCACTCGGCGGTTTTCCTTCTCTATGGTTTCAACTGCTGCAATGTTCTGTGCAGTCACAAGTCGTTGTGCCTGACCTGGACGAGGAGCATCTTCCACTGAGGTGACACCATTTGCGAACTTCCTACTCCATTCGTAGACTTGCTGCTGTGACAAACATGCATCACCGTACTGAACCTTATTTCGTCGATGAATTTCAATAGGTATCACACCTTGAAACACGTATGTATTCAGTAGCAGCGATGGCGAGGCATGACAGAATCTCTGACCAGAGAGTTATTTATCGTTGCTAGTCTGCGCTTGACCGCGCGTGAGTGCAGTTGTTGTACGTAGCGAGTCGCGAGAGCTTGTAGTTCAGTCTGTGCTAGTAGCGCGCGCGAGATAGTCGGAGTTGTGTGTGAGGAGTCGGCGGGCGTCGACATGGGTCTCTGGTCAAGGTTCGGGACGAGGTATATTTTTTAAATAAGGTAATGAAGCAGCATTGCGCACATCTGATAATGTAATGTATATTAACTGTAATTAATTTGTTCAAGAAGGCCCCAATAATAATTTTGTTTTCAAACCAATCTTTTTTAAGAAAAGAATCATTACAATTGAAACAATACTTCCTATGCTTTTCCTGTCAGAATCAATTTATCAGATTAATTATTGCACAGGGCCTAAGGTTAGCGCAGCTAGCCTTATAAAATTTATCAGGTTGATCTTAACGTTAATTTTGTGGGGACTTAATATTTCTGCACATTTTTATCATCATTGAGCTTTATTATTGTGGGAAGCTAACATTTGGGTCTATTTGCAATTCTTATTCAATTCTTTTCATTTTCATATTTTTGTGGGAAGGTTACACTTGGCTCTATTTTCATTATCATTTAAATATAGTCTTTAAAAATTTTGTGGGAAGGTTACAACCTTCACTACGCAAAAACCGAATAACAAAACGCTGTTCTTCCCTGGTGTAAGTCGCAAGTGGAGGGGGGGGGGGGGGGGCGGGGGGCGACTTTACACTGGTACTGCGACGGTATGTTTGCATCTGCACTATGCTGCCACCTACAGGACAGTCTGCACGCTGTTTGCAGCACGCTTACCAACTTAGAGGATAACGGCGCGAAATTTCGATTTGTTATTACAAATTTAAGGTTTTCATTTGATTCACCCTCGTATATAGCAAAGGACTCTGACTAATTTTGCATGTCGCCCATCGCTTGCGACACCATTGTTAATTCAAAGTGTTTATTGGAATAAAACTACTAATGTTATTTGCTTGAACTGTTGTGTGGCATTCCCAGAACGCAGCATCCCTTAGGCACCCTAAACGCGACGAGTGGGCAGAACCTCACACCATGGAGCTTCCCGAAGGCCCACAATGCAACCCAGTTCAAATGGCTGAAGTTGTTCAACGCGAGTACGTGCACGTCTGTGGGACGTGGAAGTACCCAAGAATGAATGCTGCCAGCACTGATCGCCTCTAAAGTCGGCACAGTCACTGCCAGCAGAGTCAAAACAGAGGGTGCACAGACAGGACTCCTGAGCGCCATCTGATCGCCGGTGGCCGTCATAAATGAATCAGTAACCACATATTACAACCTGTTGCCAATGGGCCCAATCCTAGAGGAAACAGCATTTTGCTTTCTGGCATTATACACTACTGACCATTAAAATTGCTACACCAAGAAGAAATGCAGATGATAAACGGCTATTCATCGGACAAATATATTATACTAGAACTGACATGTGATTACAGTTTCACGCAGTTTGGGTGCATAGATCCTGAGAAATCAGTACACAGAACAACCACCACTGGCCGTGATAACGGCCTTGATACGCCTGGGCATTGAGTCAAACAGAGCTTGGATGGCGTGTACAGGAACAGCTGCCCATGCAGTTTCAACACGATACCACAGTTCATCAAGAGTAGTGACAGGCGTATTGTGACGAGCCAGTTGTTCGGCCACCATTGACCAGACGTTTTCAATTGGTGAGAGATCTGGAGAATGTGCTGGCCAGGACAGCAGTCGAACATTTTCTGTATCCAGAAAGGCCCGTACAGGACCTGCAACATGCGATCGTGCATTATCCTGCTAAAATGTAGGGTTTCGCAGGGATCGAATGAAGGGTAGAGCCACCGATCGCAACATATCTGAAATGTAACGTCCATTGTTCAAATTGCCGTCAATGCGAACAAGAGGTGACCGAGACGTGTAACCAATGGCAGCACATACCATCACGCCGGGTGATGACGCCAGTATGGCGATGACGAATACACGCTTCCAATGTGCCTTCACCGCGATGTCGCCAAACACGGATGCGACCATCATGATGCTGTAAACAGAACCTGGATTCATCCGAAAAAATAACGTTTCGCCATTCGTGCACCCAGGTTCGTCGTTGAGTACACTGTCGCAGGCGCTCCTGTCTGTGATGCAGCGTCAAGGGTAACCGCAGCCATGGTCTCCGAGATAATAGTCCATGCTGCTGCAAACGTCGTCGATATCTTCGTGCAGATGGTTGTTGTCTTGCAAACGTCCCCATCTGTTGACTCAGGGATCGAGACGTGGCTGCACGCTCCGTTACAGCCCTGTGGCTAGTGATACGAGGCCGTTGGGATCCAGCACGGCGTTCCGTATTACCCTCCTGAACTCACCGATTCCATATTCTGCTAACAGTCCTTGGATCTCGACCAACGCGAGCAGCAATGTCGCGATACTATAAACCGCAATCGCGATAGGCTACAATCCGACCTTTATCAAAGTCGGAAACGTGATGGTACACATTTCTCCTCCTTACACGAGGCATCACAACAACGTTTCACCAGGCAACGCCGGTCAACTGCTGTTTGTGTATGAGAAATCGATTGGAAACTTTCCTCAAGTCTGCACGTTGTAGGTGTCGCCACCGGCGCCAACCTTGTGTGAATGCTCTGAATAGCTAATCATTTGCATATCACAGAATCTTCTTCCTGCCGGTTAAATTTCGCATCTGTAGCACGTCATCTTCGTGGTGTAGCAATTTTAATGACCGGTAGTGTAGATGCCATTCCTGGAAAAGCACCCTTAATTTAGCAGAGTGATTCTTCAGTGACCCCTACAACCGGCCCCATACAATAAATCTTTCCCCTACATTTGAAAAATTATTTATGATTCCATGAACCTGTTTTCGAACTTTTTCAGGTTCATCTTCAGATGCTTTTCTGGAAGTTACATCACTATTTCTAGCATCATGCTGGATACTGGCTCTGTGACAAGAAGATGAAAAACGCTTTAATCTATAGCCATGACTATTGTTTCTCTGTCGATATGGATTCAAAATTTAGTTTTTTAATTAATGCGGCAGTATGGCTGGCTTCTTTCGTTAGTGTCCATCTGTCTGCTTCCGTTTTGATGGCCAGTCGGCACATCAATTCACACACTTTTATACAATTTCTGTTCATTTACACTGTAACAGCGAAACTTTGCCAGTATCAAGCATGTTCTATTCAACTCTTGTTTGTAACAAATATCTTGACAAAAAGATACGCCATAGTCCTACTTTGCTCAGAGATATAATCTGTCCTTGTTTACATGTATTAAAGTCGATGTAATGGTAAATATTTTAATCAGACTGGCGATAACATGAGAGCACAAAATAAAATAAATAAATGAATGAATTACTACAAGAACAAACTTCAAGTGATCTGGTGTCTTATTTCTATTCGTGTATTAACGTATAATACAGTCAATTTATGAGCAAATATTTTAATCAAAATTGGAGTTAAGAATAATGCCCAGGAATAAAATAATACAGAATTACAGTACTTGCGATAGTCCGGCCCCGGTAGCTGAATTGTGCTACTGCTAAGGACTCATTCTTTCAATGCTGTAATTTATGACTGCAATTATCTGTCACCTTATTTATGTCATTTCATTGTAGCAATTTTTGTTACTGTATTTTTGGGAACAAAAAGTGGTCAGCGCGACAGACTGTCAATCCTAAGAGCCCGGGTTCGATTCCCGGCTGGGTCGGAGATTTTGAGAACGCTCAGGGACTGGGTGCTGTGTTTTCCTAATCATCATCATTTCATCCCCACCCACGAGCAAGTCGACGAAGTGGCGTCAAATCGAAAGACTTCCACCCGGCGAACGGTCTACCCAACGGGAGGCCCTAGTCACACGACATTTTTTTAAATATTTGCAATGAGGTACAGCGGTTTGTATGACCATGACCTTTATATTTAAATTTAAAACAATAACAAACCTTATTTTAAATTGTCGCAATAAGTAAAAAATTACATTTTGAATCCGACATACATTAAAGTGTGTTCCATCTTCTTGTCACAGAACCAGCACCCAGCATTATGCCAGAAATAGTGATATACCTTCCAAAAACAATCTGAAGATGAACCTGAAGAGGTTCGAAAACAGATTCATGGAATCATTAATAACTATTCAAAAAAGTGACTGGTTGCAGTTTTTTTTATTTACATTCAATTAACGGTTCTAAAATATCCATAATGGATACGCTCAATCTTTCCCCTATTACTTTATTATTTATTACACACCTTCCATTGAAGTGGTATCTCTGTGTCGAACATAAAAGTTCTGTTAACCACCACTATAATACACTTGTTTCATGCTTTCGGCGTATGGAGGAAGGAATTGAGAGTGTCGATTCAGCCAATTGCTCTCTGTCTGTGCTTATATCAGTTGTTTTCTCTACTGTCTCTGCTTCAGAATTACTTACAGAAAACGTACATATAAAGAAGAGTATGGTTATTACTAGTGAAATAGTATCTATTGTGACAGTTAAGTATCAGCCTACAAATAACACTGTGATGACCAAACTTCCTTCATCGCAAGTGCATAACACGAAAATTAATGCTAAATATATTATGCCCACCTCCAAGCATACAGGAGTTTTTGGCTGGTGCAGCACGAATAGCACTGTTCCTTATCACTGTGCGTTACCCACCACTGCCTTCCTGTGTACACACATTAGGATTCTCCAGTACCTCCTATGTCCCACAGCGCACAGCGGCAATAGTTATTTTGCATGCTCCGTCACAAACATTTGAATATCCATGTATGTGATGTCTGTTCTTTCAGACATGTCCGAAAGAATAGGCATCATTTTGATCCTGCAGCCACTATGAATCAAGACATAGAGGAACTAAAGAAATTAGCTGCCAGTGGGTATTGAGTTATATCAATGGGGAAAATTTGTGCCTGACCAGAATTCAAACCCAGGTCTCTTGCTTACTAGGCAGATACGCTGATCTCTATGCCATTCAGAAACAGTGGTCATCGCAGCTGCATGGACCACACTACCACTCCTCCCGTTAGACCCAAATTCTCAACTTATCCACACACTACTGATGTACTGCTCCTTGCTCATTATCCTCATTAATTGCGGCATTTCGCGTATTCCCGGAAGAGTTAGAGCTTGGTGTGCATCTGTACTGAAGGAATTATTGCTTGTCCTCTCCTTATATATGGTGTCCGAGCAAGAGGTGCTACATCAGTTGTGCATGGATAAGTTGAGAACTCGGGTCTGATAGGGCGCGTGCTAGGGTAGCCATGGAACTGTGATGACCACTGTGTCCAGATGGCATAGTGGTCAGTAAGCAGGAGATCTGGGCTTGAATCCCATTCTGGCGCAAATTTCAGCTTCCCCATTTGATGTAACTCAATGCCCACTGGCAGCTAATGTCTTTCATTCCTTTGAGTCTTGGTTCATAGTGGCTGCAGGATCAAAATGGTGACTGTTCTTTTTGACATATTCGAAAAAACAGACGCAATTAAGGCGAGGACTGCCGATGATCCCTTCAATGCAGATGCACTCCGAGCCACAAGTCATGAGGATTATGGGCAGGGGGCACTACAACAGTAGTGTGTGGAAAATTGAGAATTAGGGCCTGACAGGAGGCGTGCTAGGGTAATTTCTGCAGTTTGCAGGGTTCACTGTGTCCGGATGGTTTAGTGTTCGGAGCAACTGCCTAGTAAACTGATGACCCAGGTTCGAGTCTTGGTACGTCACAAACTTTCAACTTTCCCCAGTGATGTAATTCAGTGCCCACTGGCAGCTAATGTTTTAGATCCCCGCGTGTCTCCTAAACACTATGACCTTGCACAAAATATCACGAAGTCTCCCATCACATTTTCCGATGTCATGTGGGACGATTAAATTCTGATAACCGTGCGAACCTACCGTCACAACAGCTGTTAGACCTATGTGTACAAGGTACCAAGAATCCTTTACATTTCTGCTGAAACTTCTTACTATGTATTAAGATTTTGAGCATCTTATGGCATCACCTGTCTCTTCAGATATTTCATTAAGTTTGCGTCATTCAAACAATTGCTGACCCAAAAATATAGGACCAGGCAATGTGCCACACACAGTGGAACTCGAATCCCTACTCAACCAGTTTCAGGTTCCTTGTAGTTTTTAATACTCACTCTCGCTCTCCTTGGCTTACTGGCTCTGTGAAGCGAATAGTTCTGTTGCCGACAAGGAACAACTGATTTCTTCCTTGCAGAATCTATCAACCACAGCTATTACCCGAAATTTCCACCCAGCGCATCTTGTGAATGCCACAAAGAAGAAAACGACAAGGAACTCTAAAGACCTTAATAACACCGCGAACTTAATAGCCACCCAAAGGACGGAGTAATCACCTACAAACTAATCAGTAGTCAAGTTAAACAAAGGTATACTGAAAGTAGATATACGTCACAAAACTGACCCAAGCAATCACTTTTTCAGTGTTCTGTCGCTTTATCCGTGGTGTAGGACCGAATTTTTAACCTTCAAGCGGTCGGGTAATTTTTTTTTTTTTTTTTTTTTTTTTTTTTTTTTTTTTTTTTTTTTTTTTTTTTTTGCTTGAGTATGCACATGAGGTATTCAGTACACAACCTTCTATGATAGGTTAAAATATTTTTAGAAAACAGTGAAACATTTATATTTATACAACGAATTACAAATAGAAACATTTTATAGCTCAATGTGGCCCTGAGGATATCCATATTTGTAACATATTTGTACTTCCAAAGTGCTTTTACATTTACGTACTGACTTGCTGCCTTAGCCCGTCAAAATCCCGAGATGGTTGGAGGGCCTTGCCCATAATGCTCAAAACGTTCTCAATTGGGGAGAGATTCGGCAACCTTGCTGGGGAAGGCAGGGTTTCGAAAGCATGAAGATATGCAGTAGAAACTGTCGCATTATCTTGCAGAAGTGTAAGCCCAGGACTGTTTGCTCTGAAGGGGAACAAAATGTAGAATATCATCGAAGTACCGCTGGCTGTAAGGGTGCTGTGGATGACAACCGAAAGGGTCCTGCTTTAAAGAGAAATTGCACCCCAGATCTTCATCCCCGGTTGTCAGACCGTAAGGCGGGTGATACGTTGGTATCCCATCGCTGTATGGGGCAGCTCCAGACACGTCTTCGCTGGTCGTCGGAGCTCAGTTCGAGAGACTCTTTACTGAAGATAATTCTACTCCAGTCATCGAGATTCCAGGTCGAAGACATGTCTGCCCGACAACCAGGAGTGATGGTCTGGAGTGTCATTTCTTTTCGTGACAGAAACTCTTTGGTTGCCATGACTGGCCCCTGACAGCACAGCGGTACATCGGCGATATTCTGCGCCCCGTTTTTTTGTCCTTAGTGGCAAGCCATCCTGGGCGTACCTTCCAGCAAGAAATGCCCGCTTGCACACAGCGAAAGTTTCTGTTTCTTGTCTTCATGCTTGTCAAACCGTACCTTGACCAGCAAGGAATCCGGATCTCTCCGCAATTGGAAATGGTTGGAGTATTATGGGCAGGGCCCTCTGGCTGACTCAGGGTTTTGATCATCTACCTCACCAGTTGGACGAAACTTGGCATGATATCCCTCACAAGAACATCCAACAATTATAATCAGTGCTAAACTGAATAATTATTTGCATAAGGGCCAGAGGTGTACCAATGCATTACAGACATGCTCAATTTGTGAAGCTGTTTCTCTTGAATAAATCATCCAATTTTCTTGAAATTGTGATTATTTGTTTGCCCTATATGTACAGCCCGTCTACGAGTTGGGGTAGCAGTCACTGAAACAAAGACGGTTTTCTTATGGCGAGATCTATTTACGAAATTTCAATCACCAACTTTCTCTTCCGAATGCGAAAATATTTTGTTGACACGCACCTACGTAGGGAGAAATGATCATCATAATAAAATAAGATAAATCAGAGCTCGAACGAAAAGATTTAAGTGTTCGTTTTTCCCACGCGCCATGAAACGTAACAGTCTAATTGAAACCCATTTAAACACGTAAATTTTTACCAAAAACAGTAATTTCTGACATAGAGGTGTATGGAAATATGTACTTGTGGAAAAGTTACGTAGAAAATACTTAAGAAATCTTAATTATACTAATGTGTAGAAGTTCTGTAAATGAAGGGAACAAGTCCCACGAAGGGAGTCTATAGTAATTAATAAAAAATGTAAATGTGAAAGCATGTTGCTTGTTGACCATAATTAATTTCATTATTGTAAGTATGATACAACTTATTTCAGATTTTTCATGATGCTATTATTTTACATTGAGTCTGTAATAAATATTTAGATGAAACAATGTACTAGATTAATTATTTAAGTAACTTTATAGTTTTTTTTTGTTATTTTTTGCATTGACTTTTCCAAGACTTCTGCTGTGACAGATTGCCAGCTACGATAAGTAAATTAAACGCACAGAACGTTATAGCCATTCGAGAGTTGAACAGTAGAGAAGTAGTAAGAAAATGGTTCGATGAGCCCTCTGCCAGGCATTTAAGTGTGAATTGCAGAGTGACCATGTAGATGTAGATGTAGATGCACCAATCTCCTTCCCATTCTGATAATGTCTTCGAGGTACGTCATCTTTTTTTCTTTTTGTCTTAGAATGTATTTGAAACAGCAGATGTCTCAAGCGATATGGTGTAATATTGTAGACAGTCTACTCTTGTTCACCATGGTGAGCGTCTCTCACAATTGTTGGAAACATGTCGGCACAGAGCACCCTCGTCACTTTTTCAGCCATGTTTTCACTGCTTGACACACCTTGTGACTCAGTTCATTAAACTATATAGACCTTACTCTTTCCATAGTTTCCTTACATTGGCCATCATACCATTTTAACTACACGATCGCCATTATCAACAGTATTATTTAAATACACTGTAACTAAACTTAGCTACTTTACTCCATAAGCTGTAGTCGAAAAACATTCTTAAGTATGGAAGATCCTTAAAAGGATTTGGACAAAATCATGAGCCACAAAAACTTTAGTTCTATGTGACATTTAGTTTTAGAACAGTTTATTTGTTTTCAAAATGATTATCAAAACATTATTACAATTTCTGGTTGTAACAGCAATCGTATTCACCTCATTCACTGCCATGGCAGTCTTCGAACAAATTACTGCGTACTCAAATACATACTATTTCAATACTGGTTTCATTCTCTGAAACTCGAAACCGTTAATGCAGTGTGCGATTTTGTCGACTGAATAAACAGTTTTTAAAATAACCAAACAATGGCAGCGCGCAATGTCGCGCTACACACGTCATAAATATTCCGTATATTTTTAGGTGAAAAACAGTATGTCAGCACTTTGTTCGAGTCGTCACATTTCACAGCGGCTATATAAATTGTACGCTCGCCTACAATAAACACGAGACATATTGTACGCTGTCATGCGTCGACTTTATAAAAAATACACGAAAGACATTTGTCTTTTATTTAAAAATCATCTTCAGGCTATACTAATAGGTCTTTCGGTTTTTTTACGTGTTTCCAAGAAAGTGCTTTTTTCAACCATAGATTGACACTCCAGCTTGCATTTCACTTCCTAATATATTCAGCGTATTCGCTTTGGAATAGATCGTTTCGACGGATAGGTAAAGCGTGAAGTACTGGATAAACCAACAGCACAGCGTTTTACGTTACACGACGAACACAGAACACAGTCTGAATAAACAAGAAAAGCTGTCTCAAAAAGTACTATATCCACCCTACGATCTTTAAACTATGTTAAAGGAACTTAATTCCACTTGAGATTCCTTTTTAATGAAATGAAAATGTCGTTTGGGGTACAAAATACCCATATTGCATCATTAAAAACCGTTTGTAAGACAAAATTGTTAAGGCTTTCGTGACCACTTGTTGACAAACTGCCTCTTGGCTCCTGTCTCTGGTTCTTCGGCCGACGTTCATCTAATGATTTTACTGACGTTTCGCCAGCACGAGTGGCTGGCATTGTCAAAGCTTCACCCTCCATTGCCGGTGGTGAATTGGAGCCGAGCTCGCGGCCGCAGACTATATGTACCTGGCGCGCCAACATACGAGGGCTTCTCCGCGGTCATTTCCGGTGCGGTTCTCCTCTTGCTACCTGCGACGGTCGTTCGCTGCAGTACGGGAAGCCAGGATCCGTTTACCTCAAGGCTTTCCTCTTTCTTGTTGATTTTTGTAAGATTTTAAGGAGTATATAAGAGTGTACTAAGTTTATGGGGTATCATCCAGTAGCAAAATTTGTTTTCTGTACTTTGTGAGTGTATTTGGCTGCAAACTTCAACGCTTTAGTACTATTCGTTGTCGTCCGTTGCAAAATCAATAATGGATCACTCATTTATGCCAATTTTTTTACCATAGTTCCACTTTGTCAATGTGACATCCACAAAATGTCTGTTTTCATGGCAATGCTATTCTGGCGAGGAGCAGGAGAATTTCAGGACAACTGCCAACATTTAAAGGGATGCCTTTCTGCTTTTTTGTTTACACCTGATTCGAATTTTTGTATATTATTCTGCGGAACACCACTCTCACCCCACACCATCGACTTTTAGAGAGCTTTATGATTCTTACAATGATTGCGAAGACTTCGACACAACAACACATAGATGGCACTTTCTTATGTTTTTTTCCAAGCGTTTCTCAATGGAATGTTCTTTCTTATTACTATCCTGCATGAAGTGTAGGAAATCGCTGGACCATGAGTGAGGTTGAGAGTAACAGTGACTCATATTTTATAAAATGGACAGTTATTACCAAATAAAACTCTTCATTCTCGTGAACTACATCGTGCATCAAGAAAAATACTGATTTGCCAGGATTCCTTAAGATGTATGGGGCTTTAATATTTAAAAACTTAATTTTTCTAAGGTTTTCATATGTTTTCTCCCACTGTAAATAATTCATCTTTACAGTACTGTACTGGGACAAAGATGCATGAGGGCTTTGTATGAGTAGTTGATGTTTCACTGTGTTTCATGTAACCTGAGGTGAAGTAATTTTTGAGAACATGTCCCTCTGGAGTACAGCGGTTTATTTATTACTTAAAAATGAATAGGAAGAGTGACAACCGCATTAAACTTTTTTTATGTGATGTTACCGGTTTCGGTCTGTATCTACATCATCTTCAGACCTTGCATCGTGATAGTAGTTGGTGGCTGTGAACGAAGCAGTTAGCATTGGTGGAAGTGCAGCGCGTGCTCCGTTCACAGCCATCATCTACCATCATGGTGCAAGGTCTGAAAATGCTCTAAATACAGACTGAACCCGTTAACCTCATATAAAAAGGTTTACAGCAGAGGTGACTGTACCTATTCATTTTTAATCTGTGGTGTGCTTGCTCGCCAGTAAGTTATGCAGAGCTGGGGCATTCTTACTGGAGGCATAGTACCGAGCACTTGAGTTTCAGAGAAGGAGAGCAGATATTTGTAAATCCGTGAGTAATTATCTGGATTACATTATTATGGAGATGAAAACTTGTTTATAAAGGTATTTTATTATGTTGATGGAGAAGATTTTTGGAGGAATATTTCAAGGTATTCCGTGCACGCCCAGGAATGAAATGTTTTTTGTCACAAGTATCAACTGAAGAATATCTTGGTCCCTCAGGTAACTAACAATATTCAAGATTTCTGTTAATTTGATTTCTTTCTTTTCTTTATGTCACAAATGACGCAATTGGTTGAAGCGTCTGTAATTTTTGTCATGAGAGAACATCGTAGTTGTTAGTCTTTTGTTCTACAGTCTTTTCGACAATAACCGAAGTTTCATTTTTCAAGAAAGCTTTTCTTTCGAGTAAAATCCTCCTGCATCCCTCGTAGCAAAGTTTAAAATTTCTTGTCGTCCAGGTTTTGCACCTTACGCCACACGCAGCCACTGATTGTTTCTGACAAGTAAAGGAAACTTTATAGCTGGTTATTTTTTAGCTGCTGGATTTGCCGATTTCAGTTTACTTCCGAGAGAATTTGTACTCCAGACACAAAATAGCTTGATGAGCAAGAGCTAAATTACTTTTCTTTCAAGGGAGATCTCACTTGCATTCTCGTGTCGTCAAAATTTTCTTGTGTTCTACTAAGTACGCATATTTATTTGCAGTGAACATTGAAGGTAATATTAAAGTTATTTTCTTCTGTGTTGAGCAGTATTTTATATCGTGGATATTTTGCTGCTGACATTGCTTTTCATGTTACATAACTTTCAAAGTGTACGTCAGTATCTAGCGTCAGTTGAATAGTTTTCACTGAGGACATAATTATTTTCTTTTGAAATGTAAATAGATTCATTTTCATTATTTCAAATTCAGCATTTCATTAAAATTTAAGTTTTGTTTCACGACACTGTTCACGTACGGTGCACGGGGCCAACAAACAGTCAGTTGAATACGAAATCTAAAGCACACCTTACACAACGAGTAAGTTTTTGAAAAAAAGACTGTTCATTACTTCACATATATATAACTTATATAGAATGCTTAAGTCTTTGACGTCAACACTTGAACCTCGTCGGAAGAAGCAGGCAGTGCGCCCGCATTAGGATGCGAAATAATACTTTGGCCCAGCTCTTTTATAAGGGCCAGAAGTGAACCACATGTTATTCGTTTCATCAATTTGTGAAGATCTTTCTCTTGAATAAATCATCCAGTATTTTCTGAAATTGTAACCGTTTGTTTGTGTATTGTCTACATGTAAATCACATCTACCGATCTCCGTCCCATTCAGATAGTTCCTTCGTGGTACGTCGACTGTTTTGTTGTTTTTTATCTTAGAGTGTATGTAGGCATGAAGAATAAGTATGTACAATGTTAATACCGCTTGTTTTATGTAAAAATCTTTAAGATTTTCCACATAAGAAATTCGGAGACATAAATTTTCAGAACGGCGACGTACACATAACAGCACAGTTTTTCAGGAATGAGTTTCTTGTATTTTGTGGCTTCAGTCTGATTAAAACAGGAAAGATTAAACGGTTGCGAGTAAAACGAACAGTAATGACATTTGTATTCTTGATTGTCACAAATATTTATGTGTTCTTTTCCGAATATGTCATGATTTTCAAGCATGTGGTTAGGCAGGAACCTAAGAGGACATTTACTTCCTTGCTTATCACAGACATACAACTGCGATGGAATCATTAACAATGCTTTCGTAAATTCGGCTGTCAAGACGATCTGACCACACAGCAGGCGAGAGACTTCTTATGATGTATTTCCGATGTCGGCGAACGCCGTTGTAGCATTCTCATTTTAGTTTCTCATTCTCTAACAGTGTGCAGTGCTATTGTGGACGAGGATTACAGCGTATATCGTGACTACTGACAGATACCGGCAAACAAACAAAAAATTTGTGTCACAACTTTATTTTTTTGTGTGTGGTAGTTAAAACTTTATGACTACCACTAGCATATTATAATTCATTTCCGTTACAGTATCGCCTGCACTGGCTGATAATACCTTTCTAATTTCTTTTAGAAAATTGTATTTTAGAGCAGGAGCTTGTATAATCAAACGTTGTGACTTTCTAAGAGTAAAGTGACTGTTGTGGAAGTTCTATTGTGGGGGTAGTTACTACATGCTTTCATCCTTTCAGTGACTAAATGAACGTGGGATAAAATGAATCATACATTGTGAGTTAGCTAAAATGTCAGTAATCCGTTTCCTTCTCAGACAGTTTACATTACACTGAAATTAAAGGAATAACAGTGAAAAACGTTCACAATAATATTAGCAACTGTACGCATGTTTTCGCTGTTTAAGCCGCTGAGTGTCAACAAATGAATACAGTTTGTATTACAATTAGAGGGAAAGAATCTTTTAGTACAGTAAATATTTTCTTGAGGACGGAAGAAGGTTCAAAAAAGAGTATTTATTTTTAGTTGGTACACCAGTCAGAAAGCCATTTAAAACCGTGTTTATCAAAAAAACATTCAGCCTTCCGCTTGTGATGAGAAGAGGTAGGACACGGAATTATAATTTAGAGAAGCACTTTTCCTCGACGCAGAATATTCAAAGAAAACAGAGAGGGAAGAAGATGAGGTAATGGGAAGAGGCCTAAATTTTGCTCGTCGTCTGTGTAATATAAACACAGATGTTGGTTGATGTATCCTTCCTGTTAGCCTTGTATGCAATTGACTGTGAGACAGGAAAATTCTGCTTGCCTTTAACGTGAGTAATACGTTTCTACACATTATTTTCTGAGACATTATAGATGTAATAATTTTGTGCTATTTTTTGTTTTACCCATGGCTTTTAGGACATGCTTCCACGTGGCCCTAAAGCAGTTAGTTCACAAAGTCTGTACCAAATTTCAGCTTCTAACATGAAATGGTTCATAAAACGTTCCTTATACACTGAAAAATGAAAGTTGCGAGAAGTACGTGAAAAACGATTTTATTATCATTTATGCCGGAAAAAAGTACGTTGCTGTTGGTATTTGCCATACATTTGGTCTTTTTGGTTTTCATGCAGCTCTTTTCTTCTAGTCTAATACCTCAGCGTGCTCTTTGGCAATATCATTAGCTGACGTTTGAGACCTAGCAATGTTCACGCCATTCTTCATTCGGTTTTCAGTGAAGCAACATGCATGAAATTCTGCTCGAAACAAAGCAATTGCTGGACACCCTCCATAGGATCCACACCTGGTTCCAAGCTATTTCCATATATTTTGACCATCGAAGAAAGTGCTCAGGGGAAGAAGATTTGGAAACGACGCAGAAGTCTTTCAAGTCGTGGAAAATTGGTTACAGGTGCAACCAAAAAACTGTTTTTTCGACAGAGTCAAAAAAACTTGTGAAACATTGGACAGTGTGCGATGAAGAGCTGGAAGGTTATGTAGAAAAACAATGTATGTTTCAGTCCTCTATCATTAGCATAAATATTCCTTTTCGCAAAGGTTGCTCACATTATTTTTTGACTTTAGAGCCTGGCCTGGTGGGCATCTGTAGAGAGATCGTATATATATATATATATATATATATATATATATATATATATATGGCTCTCTTAAGAGCAGATGGACACAAGGTCAGGCTGGAACTCTTACCGAAATCGGCAAAATGCCGCAAGGAATGAGGATAATGAGCAGAGGGCACTACATAATTTGGGCCTGACTGAGGATGTGCTAGGGTAGTCGGTGTGTAGCGATGACCACTGTCTCCAGGTAGCTTTGTGGTCAGAGCGTCTGCCTAGCAAGCAGGAGACCCAGGTTCGAATACTGGAAACACAAATTTTCAACTTTCCCCATTGATTTCAGTCATGCCCACTTGTAGCAAATGTCCGTAATTCCTTCATGTCTGTCCTACAGATGCCCAATGGAATCCTGTAACAGATTGCCCCAAGCATCTTGCGTCTTTTGATGCAATTCGGCAATGTTTCTCGCAGATCCTGGAGGACCTGTATGTTGGCGAGTGATCTGGTGATCTTGTCGGTCAGGCCAGTCGTTGTACACCACAAGGAGCACGTTGCATCGCAGCATCCATATGTGGACATCCATTGTCCTGCTGAAACAGCACATCACTTTCCACTCGAAGAAATGGAAGTACCATAGGGATAACAGTCTGTGCAATGTAGAAAATACTGGTTAATAAATATGACAGCGAGCTGCAACTGATGCCTCTCCACAAAGCCTGGGATGAGAGAGAGTGAGATAGCGCAGGGGCTAGCACTCCCGATTCCAGTAGTAACTGGGCAGGATGAGCACACTAGAGGATTATTTACTAAGCAACCCAACCCATCCAGAAAAATAAGAAAAAAAATTAAATCAATAA
This sequence comes from Schistocerca americana, assembly GCF_021461395.2. NCBI lineage: Eukaryota > Metazoa > Arthropoda > Insecta > Orthoptera > Acrididae > Schistocerca > Schistocerca americana. Next base: position 477,379,616 of record NC_060125.1, on the reverse strand, counting down.
AAATTTATTTAAACAGTGAACTTAAGTTTGTGGAATACATCATCATTATTTTAGCTCTCTTCAATCCATTATAATTTATTTTAATATAACCATCTTCAAAACATTCAAAGTCCGTTTCATTTATTACTTTATTAAACATGTCTGGCAAAATAATTTTAACTTTATAATCAAGGTCCATACAAGTTTTCCCTCCAAATTTAGTGTTTAAATACTCACATCCTGTAATGTAGTAGAATTCTTTTTTCACTAGCTCACCGATCTTTATTAACCAATCAGAATTGCTTGCATTATTTATCCTCTTCAGTAGAGAATCCATTTATACAGGGTGTTACAAAAGGGTACGGCCAAACTTTCAGGAAACATTCCTCACACACAAAGAAAGAAAATATGTTATGTGGACATCTGTCCGGAAACGCTTACTTTTCTTGTTAGAGCTCATTTTATTACTTCTCTTTAAATCACATTAATCATGGAATGGAAACACACAGCAACAGAACGTACCAGCGTGACTTCAAACACTTTGTTACAGGAAATGTTCAAAATGTCCTCCGTTAGCGAGGATACATGCATCCACCCTCCATCACATGGAATCCCTGATGCGCTGATGCAGCCGTGGAGAATAGTGTATTGTATCACAGCCGTCCACAATACGAGCACGAAGAGTCTCTACATTTGGTACCGGGGTTGCGTAGACAAGAGATTTCAAATGCCCCCATAAATGAAAGTCAACAGGATTGAGATCAGGAGAGCGTGGAGGCCATGGAATTGGTCCGCCTCTACCAATCCATCGGTCACCGAATCTGTTGAGAAGTGTATGAACACTTCGACTGAAATGTGCAGGAGCTCCATCGTGCATGAACCACATGTTGTGTCGCACTTGTAAAGGCACATGTTCTAGCAGCACAGGTAGAGTATCCCGTATGAAATCATGACAGTGAATCAAGGAAGTACAGTACATACTGACGAAACTAAAATGAGCTCTAACATGGAAATTAAGTGTTTCCAGACACATGCCCACATAACATCTTTTCTTTATTCGTGTGTGAGGAATGTTTCCTGAAAGTTTGGCCATACCTTTTTGTAACACCCTGTATAGAATAAAAAAGTAACCATATTAAAAATTTTCATTGAAAATTCTGTGATGAGCATCATATGTTAAATTTTTCTAACCATACATGACTATGTAGGTAACTGAATCTTTTGGAATTTTATTATAAAAAGTGGCAACTAGTTTCATTGTAGATTTCTGTGTGGCTTACACATTCATTCTCCTAGACACATTTATAACAAAAATAGGATAATTCTCAATAAAACTGAAGGGATTTACAATGACATAGTCATTCATTTGAGTGACTCTCTTGAAAATGAGGAAAGCATCATATGCTTTCAGACAATTACTTGGTGGATCAAGATTCCCAAATTCATGAGGAAAAATTTCAGTTCTTCCATTTTTCACATAGATATTTTGTAATTTAACATGAAGAATCGATCAGTTGATTATTTTTTCAGTTAGTTTGGAAAACAACGAAAATAAAGTAAGGTATATCAAATTTAGAAGGATTATAATAATTAGTAATATCTAGTTCAAAATTTCTTTTTTTTTCTAATCCAGCTATTTCAAATGTTTGTGATTCAAAGAAAGAAATTGGAATTTATATATTTTTTAAATCTTTATTCTTCTAGCTCTAGTGAATATTCTGGTACACACTTTACGACAGGAACACAAATTTGCATAGATTCTACTACAATTTTACCTTCTTTTGGATGTGTACCTTTTATTTCTATTACAGCACCGTTTTTATCAGCCTATCTAAGAATAGTATCTCCAGCACTTGAAACCCAAGTAAAAATTACTGTTAAATCTCCTTCCTACACCAATTCTTTATAATCTTTGAAAAAGCCACCAAATAAATCTAGTGAAAAAAGTACTTCATTTTTCTTACTTTTTATGTAACCATTATTATGGATATGACCTTCGGTATTAACTCATGAACTATAGTCGAAGTTAATCCCATAAGGACAGATGAAGAAATGAATGGATGTTCCAGTCTAGACAAAATATTGTTTCCTTTTTTATAGTTATGATCTCAAACAACTTTGCCACATAGTTATCAATTAATTTTTATTGGATTTTCCATCATATTATGGATAATCTGTTCCATCAACTCCAACAGTACTAAAACTTAATCATGATTTCGGATGAAACCATCCATCCCTAATATTTATCCTGATCTCTGGATCCTTATTGGCTATATTTAGATCACTTTTAGTCTTCTCATTCACAATGTCTGACTCAAACTGATAACTCTCGATTTTGTTCACGATTTAATAAGAATAAAATTTATAAGACATTTCTAAAACTACTGTTACATAAGCACAATAAAGTCATTAAATTGTCATTTATTTCTAATGTTTGAATTGGATCAGAAATAGGAATATTTACAGGATTATGTGGTTCATGAATTATTGGCCCACCAAAGTCTTTATTACGCTTGAATGGGATAGTAATATTAGTTTCCCAGTGAAAATGATCAGTATGCCTTACAAAAATCCCAACAGTCAAATTAAAATTTACATTGAATTAATTGAATAATTTTAGAATCATCGTTAGCAACAGTCTTTTCATCAGCTTTGACAATTTGGTTACTAAATCCAAGCACACTTCCAATACTATCTTTTATATCCATATATAACGTAACATCACTTTCAATACTAACTACTTAAAATTTCATCTGCTTTAACGTGAATATTAGGCTTTCTCAAATGAATACATTTTTCCAAGGTTTTCAAACCATACTGACCAGTTGGAATTTCTATTGTTTCTCCATCACAAGGTGATTTACATTTTTGGATGTAATATTCGGAGTAAAAATAGTTGAATAAAAACCAACCAGTGAAACATTACTAAAGCTGTCTCACACAGGTACATTTAATCTTTTGCACAACAGAGGAATTAGCACTCAATTCAAATAATCTGCTCATTTACTATTAAAAAATTATTTTATTAAATGAATACTGATTTGGAACAAAAAATTAGAATACTCAAAAAGAAATCTAAAAATAAACATGGCAAACATTTACCAAATTCTGTTGTATGTGCAGTCACAGGACCAAGTGGTTACAGAAAAACAACATTAATGATTGATAATTATGTTATAGCACCAGGATCGTTGAACTGTAATAAAATTAATCGGTTCTACATTTATTCTAAAAGTTTAGATCAACCAAAATATCAAGAACATATAAAGAGGTGTGAAAAAATTGAAGATAAGCATAAAGAGAAAATTGCTACTTTTATTGAAAATACTGATGACATTATTCCATTACATGAATGTCAAGTTGACATGAATGTATTTGATGACTTCATTCTTAAAAATCAGGATATAGTTAGCGAATATTTGAATAGAGGAAGACATAAAGGAATAGACTGGTTTTATTTAGCTCAAACTTACTCAAAAATACTGAAACGATTAGTCAATTTTTTGAATATTTTTCGACAGGAAGTCACAAATTTAAATCACATTTACCATCAGTTTATGTTGAGATGATTTAAAGTTTGATGAACTAAAAGAAAGGTGTAGCAAATGTTGGAATGATCAGCTTGGATTTTTTATGATAGACATGGCTAGAAAACCAAATGAAAGTAAATTCAGAAATGAAATACAACATTTCATAACAACACGTTAAACATGTACATAAAATGTTCAACACAAATGTTAAAAAATGTTTAATTATTGTTTTTTCGTTTCTATTAAATGTTCACAAAATATGATGAAGAAGTTGTTAAAAAAGATAGGAAAAATAGAAGAGTAAAAGAACAGTTAAAAGAACAGTATAAAAAATGGAAGAAACAACCAATAACAGAGTATGAAAAATATAAAAAAAGATCAACTGGTTATCAATGTAATTGAAAAAGTTAAACAGGGTATCGAAGGATTAGGTGATAATGTTTTGAAAGGAAATATAGAAGTTGAAAAGCAAATGGTTCCTTATTCTCATTATCATTAGAAGACTTTAATGATATTCATCTTATTAAAGAGTATGAAACCCCACAGCGTGACTATACTTTAAGTGAATAAGAAAGACACCATTTATTAACGAAGTATGGAAAAGAGAGAGAAGAAAAATGATAAAAATGTTAAAAAAATGAATGTAAGTGAAAGAATGTTAGAATATATTAATCACAGTGAAGATAAAGCTTTTGAATTAAGACCTGTTGGTTCATTTAAATTCGTTGGAAAATTACCAGTAGAATTTGATGGAGTTAATTAACTACTGTTTATAGGGCATATGAAGGTTTAAACGGATTAATGAAACTTATAACTAAAAACAGATAACTATGGAAGACATGAATACAGTATTTACAGCTTCTGATTTATCAGATTAAGCAGATATGTTATACAATTCAGGAGCATTATATTCTGATAATAATCCAAATAAAATAAAATCGAGTAGAGGAAATAAATACAAAATTTGATAAAGGAAATTGTTGATGACTTTTTTCCAGCACTGAGACCAAAAAATTTAAATGATTCATTGCAAAGTGAAGGAGAAAAAGTTGGTGATGGCTTAGTAAAAAAAAAATTAAGAAACACCAATCGAATACGTCTGGGGGAATGATGTCCATCAATTAATTGATAGATTAGCTGTAATACAAGGAGACGAATTAGCTGAAAATGAAAATTATCATAATGAAAAAGTGGGAATAATGCGAATGTTGACAAATAAATTTAGTGATTTTGTCATTAACAATTGAAAAGGAATTCCATATTTTGAATAATCTTCCTCACACATTTTGGAAAAGTGGAAAACATTGTAAAGGATTTGTCAATTGGGATTTAAATAATGTACCAATGTCTTGGTACATTATTGAATCTTCCAAGATGCATCTTCCAAGCTATAAATTTTGTGGGACTTTCACTAAACTAGAAGAAAGATTAACATGTTAAGATCAAAGTATTAATCCATTAGACGAAGCTTGCAAAAAAAAAAAAATGTTCCATTGCCTATCATGATCATAAAGATTTAGTAAAAAAGACATGAAGCTGAACATCAATTAGTGGCAAAAGGAAGAATGCATGCAACTGATGCAACATTACGAGCAAATGCTGCAGTCACTGTAGTTAGAGGCATTACATATGGAAAGAGAAAACTAGGTGTGGACTTAGGCATAGACTACATTGGTTGAGGAGTGTAAAAAATGTTAATCTTTGCAAATTTTTTAATCTATATAAATGAATAACTTTTCAATCGATTCTACTTTGCTGCCTTGTGGCAAAACTAAATCAAAATCAATTATATTTACACTGACTAATGATCAGTTAACTAGTATTGAACCATTTGTAACTGATGCAGAACAGAGAAAGGCACAGAAAAAACTCGTGGTAATTTACTCATTACTCTAAATATTCCTGTTGTGAAAAAGATTGTTGAATATCTAACAAAAAAGAAGAAAGGCGCTCGATTAACACAACGTGGAGGTGGATTTCCTCCATTACTGTTAGCTGCATTGCCATATCTAGCAACTATTGGTTCACTTGCTGGTGGATCTGCAGCAATTGCAAATGCAGTAACAAACAAGAAGAAAGCTGATGCAGAATTGGCAGAACAGAAAAGACATAAAAAAATCGATATCTATCCTTATGCATTAAGTAATATCGATATAGAAGAATTAGTTAAGCAATTAAAAATGAAACACTGTAGTGGCGTTTTTATGATTGATGAATTGCCAAGTCATCCTAGAGAATACTGATCTGGAATAGTTAATTTACAAATGTCAGATCATGTTACAAAATCAGCACACACTCTGCTGCAGAGTGAAAAATCTCATTCTGTCCGATCATGTTAGTTCTCTTTGGATTTGTTATTATAAGAATAAAAATATAATATTTGTTTTTTATTCATTTGGTGGTAATATACCAATTGCACTAGTTATTTATTTGGGAAAAATTATCTACACTATAATGCTGGGAGAATATAAAATTTTAATGAAGTAATTTGTTGTCATTTATGTCTATTTGCCTTAAAATTGCTGTCATATAGTTACAAGTATAACGATATTTTGACTTTAGTAAATGAACATTTTTGGAAATAAGACTAATAAGAAGAGTAATAGAAAAATAAAAAACGGAGAATTAGAAAAAATCAAAAGTGAAAGTGATCAAAAAATAGAAAATCTAATTAAGCAATTTCTTAGAGAATTATGAACCATTTTTAAAGTAGCTAAAGAATGTGTTGGTCTTAAAAGCAGAAGAATAGTAGATATAAAAGATCTAGTAAATGGTTATGATGCTGTTACAAAACAATACCCAGAAAAAGAGATAGCCAATCTTGTAAGAAAACCTAAATACACAAGAATTCTTAAAAACTTAATGAAGAAGAATTTAAAAAACTTGTTACAAAAAACGAACACAACAAGATTGTCTCAGATTTGAAGCAAAGAAGTGGTATTTTCGATGGTATCATGGAACATCATAATAAGGAAATATATATAACAAAAACAAGTCTCCTTCATACATTAGACAAAATAGATTCACAAGAAAATAATCTTAACTCATTAGATTCGCAAATTAATAAGATTAACTTCTCATGGTTGGGATGCACAGTCATATAATATTTCTTAAAAAACATCCTAGTCGCTGTTGACTGTATGAAATATTTATTATTTCGATTGCAGTTTCGGCCTTAGGGCCATTTTCAAGTAAAACTGCAAAAGTTACCTAAACATTAAATGAAGCATAGGGTGTACACACATAATTAAACAAACATTTCATTAAGATAGTAGTGTCACAACAAAAATTGGTGAAAAATATACATAACTTACATTCTGTCAGAATATAAGACTATCTGACATGAGTACATGTCGTCATCAAAATGTAGCCTTTTAACTGCGAGAGTCCCACAAGATCCAATGAGTACGACACTTATTACATCGTAAAATGTTGTTAAATATGTGCTGTATTGTCAATCTTACCATCGTTCTAATAATCTATCACAAATAAAAACTAAGATGAACTGACAACATGTGAAGCCAAGTCTGTTGGCGCGAAAATACATTTACTAAACATACTGCATGTGCATATAGAAAAGATAGTGCACTCCAAGGATACAACTTATACAGCTTTATATCGTAAAGTCTTTTCGTCTGTCAACATCATACAGCTTTCTAAATAGTGCTATGATTGTAAGGGACATCGGGACAGGATGGGAATATATATTTATAACATAATAGAGGATAATACATGTGTTATCTGTTACAAGCTCTCTCATTGACATAAGTGCTCGTAAATGAGATGAAAACAGAGCTCTGATATAAATACTTTGTGTGTGTATACATTTTACCATTATCAATCTTGTACAACGCCTGCCAGAAATCCAGTTCACTGTGCAGCACCACAAATCAGGACAAAACATCACAATGCCTCTGCACAAATACAGGGTGCATCCATCAACCAGGCTCTATTATAACAAACAAGACTGAGTAAATATGTATACTACTCCATCAAAATTGCTTAAAATGTTTTCGGTAAGTGTCCAAACATAACTGTGCAGTTGTATGATTCACTGTTGAAGCTGATTGATACATTCTTCAGATACAATGAAATGTCGAGGCTGCATTTCTTTTATAAAAAAATATACAAAAATAAAATATATTGGAGTATGCTTTTCCTCCCTTGTTGTAGTCCATAGACTTTTCCTTACAGTAAAAAATACTGGGATTATTGATAAAATTTGTTACTTATGATTTAAGACAAAAACATAAACTTGGCGATCCTAAAATACATAAAATAAGAGAATAGCTACATTGCTAGTGAGAGCAGATATGAAACTTCACAGTTACTAACATAATTTTGAAGTTTCCACGTATATTTTTATAAAACCTCATTTACGTGCTTGTCTGTACAAATTGTCAAGGTGGTAAACTCCCATCAGGTGTCAAAGTTGTTGCGCCCATAAGCCATATTACAATCTGTCATTTGTACATAAAACAGACTAGATATTATCTACGAATCTTTTATTTTTTAAAGCATTTTAGTCATTAAGTAGGTCACTATGACGATTTTTAACACAGTTGTAAATCTTTATTTCTTCTAGAATATTTATGATTCTACTTTTAGGCACAGTATGCAGTATTTTAAGGGCTGATTCATGTTGTTGACCACATCTTTATTCTCAATTAAGTGTTTGCTAAAATTAGAGGTATTGCTCTCTGGCTGCCGAATGTGTTCTTTAAATTATTTTATTTAAATTTTATAATTACACTACTATCTTAGTGAAATGTTTGTTTAATTATGTATATATACCCTGTGCTTCATTTTTGTGTTTAGGTAACTTTTGCGGTGTTACTTGAAAATGGCCATAAGGCCAAGAATACAATCACAATAATAAATATTTCATACTGTCAGTGGCGACTATGGTGTATTTTGAGAGATAAATTAATAAGAGTTTACAAAAGAGTGAAGATCTAGAAGTACTGAGGTCTTTAGATTAATTTAAAATTTTATAAATTTTATCTATATAAATGGATAATCATAATCACATCTACTGCTTGAAGCATAAAACGTTTACAGAGACTCATAACCCTCATAGAGTCACCACTAGAAATGGACAACATAGGATTGAAGGTCTCTGCACAGTATGTAATACCAAAATGGGTGTGTTCATGAAAAATATTTTTTACGTGAATGTAGTTCTAAGACTGCTTCAGCAGTTGGTGAAGGGGTGACCAAAGCTCCCAGCTCCTAATATTTGTGAATAAATCATTAAAGAATTACATAAACCAATGAGAAAACATTAAGTGAAGAAATGTAATTTCTCGCGGTATTTATGATCTATGGCAAGCTGATGAAGTCAAAATGGATTCTAACCAATTTAGGAATTTTGTAGATAAATAATGGATATAAATATTTAATGACTGTTATTGACATCTTTTCTAAATTTTCTTGGGTTATCCCAGTTACAGATAAAACAGGTAAGAATATAGTTTAGGCTTTTGAAAAAATATCCACCGCTAGAAAGCCAAAAAATTACAATAGATAATGCTAAAGAATTTTATAACACAGAATTTAAAGAACTAATGAAGAAATATAACACGAATCATTATTCAGCTTTTAGTGAATCAAAAGCGTCTGTTATTGGAAGATTTAACAGAAGACTTAAAGAATACAATAACACAAATCATTCAACTACAAAAATGAAACCAATACAAGTTAATGAGAAAATTCAAGGCCTATGTGGGAGACAGGTCTAGCATCTCCAAAATTTAAAAAAGTAGATAAAGTAAGGATCAGTAAACTTAAAGGACTTTTTGAAAAAGGATATACCGCCAACTGGTCAACAGAAACTTATGAAATTGAATCAGTTATTCATTCCAATCCAGTCACATATAAATTGAAAGATATCGTAGGAAATTTTTATGAATAAGAACTGCAAAACAACAAAATATACTGATGTTCATCTAGTCGAAAAAGTTTTGAGAAAGAAAGGAGATAAAGTTTATGTTTAAGGGTTTGATTTTGATAATTCACACAACAGTTGGATTGATAAACGTAATTTAATTATTTATTACTCAGTTTTAATATTCATTATTTCTCTTGTAAGAATATCTTCATTTAAACTTGCATCAAAAGATTTCCTTGAGAAATTATTGGTAATTTTTCTTTCATTAAATTATTTAAATGTATTGAGTTTGGACTTCTAATTCTCAAAGTTATTTCCATTTTAGGATAATCTGTTCATAATTCGTTCAATCTAGAGTTTACAGAACAATTTTGAGGTTTCTAACATAAAATGGGTATCTCCCACATAATTTTTCTTGATTAAAATAAATTCTCATGTTTACCTCCATTAACGGTTGGAGGAGTGGCATGAGTGTAAATTTAATTCTTCTCTTGAATTAAACATCTTGGTGCATTTAACATATTTTTCATACTTTCAACTTTGTTTTCTAAATAATTAATTTTATTTTGTAGTTTATATTGACCATATTTTCTAATTGATAGTAAAATTTCATGAGTTACCCAATGTTTAAATTTTTTGTTTCTTCTTTCTAGAAGATCAAATAAGAGAATAAAGATCAGATTCAATAATGAATTTTGTATTTGGTTGTATATTTAAAGGTGTGCTACTGAAAAGCACCCCTTGATTTAATAAATTTGCTAATGAAATACAATCATCTTCATCAACATTTATTCTGATGGTTTGTTGTGGACTACCATATTCTAAAAGGTCAGCAACATCTTTTGCTTTAAACCATGGACTATTCTTTTCATCAGTAATGACATTATTGCTTACCATTGTATGCAAGCTTGTTATTAAGGAGGTCTACAATTGACTCCATTTATATAGAATAAAAATATAGTAGATAAATTAAAATTCTATAGCAGACAGTGTCAAAATTTCATCATAGATATTTTTTCTCTTATCATTTATTTCATCAACAATGTCGTTGGACTGGCCACATAATTTCTCAACAAAGCAAGACAGACTGTTGAAATGAAAATCGTATATTTCTTTCCTGTTATTTATTCTGTGTACACAAAACTAAGAGTTAAGCATATTTCTACTAATTTGTAATCTGTACATTTGTATTTCCTGAGATAAATAATTTTATCATCTTTAGGTTTTCCACTGGATAATATTTCTGTAAGATGATTTTCGGATAGTATACCACCAACTTTGAAATAGTTTTTCTTGACATACTGTGTAGAAGTGGCAATGTAGATAATTTGTTCTTTTCTCATCTCTACTACATCAGATGTTACACCTTTTAAGTGAAGGCATTCTTTCCCCTTTTGTTTTAATTCTTTAGCCTGCTGTTCATTAATTTTTGGGGATTGAATGGATAATTGTTTAGCTTGAATTATTTTGTATTCAGATGTGTATTTCAAACAGAGTTAAATAATATTTTCTTACTTGTTTACATTATTTTGTATTGAATGTCATTACAGATTTTTTTAAATTTTCAACTGTTAATAAAAACCATTTCCTTTGTACAGCATTACTAGGTCTTAAGATTCTTATTTTACTTTGAATATACTCATATTGTAAAGTAAGTGGATCATTATGCCTGATTTCTGTATATAGAATCTCATTATCTTTCAAAAATTTAACATAATGATTTTGGTTCTGTCTAAAATTTGCAATTGTCAAGAGAATATCCTATAAAATTAACAGAATATCGTCAGTAATTAATGCAAAAGCAAAGGAAATCAAATATCTGTAAACCATCCTCCTAAATTTAACTAAATTTTTTTCATTTGAATGATTTCAAAAATATGCAACATGGGTGAAGTTGATGTCGATGAAATTGCCTCCATTTATGTAGAATAAAATTTTAATAATATTTTAAATTTTTTACTCTTTTAAATATGACTTATGTACAGGATACATTTAAATTTGAGATTTTTATCAATACAAATAAACCATGAGAGAGACAAGTTGAAGGTAATATTTGTAATGAACATTTTAAACCACCTTTAACTACAGAACATTGGAGGAGGTAGAACCATGATGATGTAAAAATAAATTATATAGAAACATAGGAGGAAGTAGAAAACTCAGTTTCTCTCTTTCTTTGACTGTAAACGTAATAGCAAACCATAATTTATCTATAAATAGTCTACCACAAAAATTACAAAATTACATCAAAGCATACTCACTATTTTTAAAAGTTTTTCTCTATATAAGCAAAAAGTTAGACATCATAAAATACAACAAAAGGTAAATAATTAATTTATTCTATTTGTATAAAGAATGTGGTATGAATTTTTACTTTACATTAGAAGATATAGATAAATTATTTAATTTGTAATATCCAATAGGCACTGTATCAAAATTTTCTAAAACAACTCTCTTATCATACTGAAATGAGAACTCTTTCTTAAACTGTTTGTTGACCAGATTTTTAGTATCAACATCTCTAGCTATCTGTTTATAGTCTAACTGTATCTTTTTTTTCACTTCACTCTCTACTAGCCTTATCATAGATTCGCCATTCAAATTCTGAATGTTCTTGTAATTTTATGTGAATCCTTTTACTTTCAACACAGAATTTCATCGTTTTTCTTATAATAATAACTCTTTGGTCCAATTGAAGCCCAATTTCTAATCCATTTATTATCTTGTAACTCATCCACCCATTCAGCCAACATGCAACCTTTTTCTAAATTGACTTTGCCATCATCAGTATATACTACTGAATCAGTGTCAAAATATATAACATTTCTTCCTAGTTTATATAACCTGTCATCCAATCTACTCTTTGCATTTGACGTAATGAATGCAGCGATGAAGATGCTTGTAGCTGCATTGCTTTCCACATAATATTTGTATTTTGTACCTCATCTGTATCATGTGCTTAGTAATTAAATTTACATACAGATTATCTAATCAATCATCCAGTAGAATCTTACAGAACCATTTATGTTTGTGACATATTTTGCCTTTGTCCAAATTTTCCCCATAATGGATTAAGACATGTCTTAGCAACAGCTCGTTTCCCAATATTTTTCTTTATTCTGTCATGATCCAAATCAATATCCAATTTCTTTTTGACTGTTTTAATGTACTTTTCATCACTTTCAAAATTATGTGGACTGGTTTTGAGTTTTATTTTCAGAAAGTCTTTCACATAAATTTTAATCAACATGCTGCTCTTACTTTTAAAATCTCATACTTCATAGACATCTAAAATTTTGTATCCCATTTCCACAGCCAACTTTACATTATGTTACCTAATTTCCAATAAAACTTCTTTCTTCATCACCGTCATTGCACTCTCTTATTTTTTTCTTCTGCACATTTGACACCCAAAACAAACAACTGTTTTTCATTTTTATCGATTTGTATATGTACAGGCAAAACAGGGCGATGCAATCCTCTAGGCGCCAACACTTTAGATTATATAAATCTATACCATTTTTACTATAATATCTTGGTCTACATATTTTTCTTTCATATCGCTCAGGAAGATAATCATAGTATTACACAGTTGGATAAAGGCTGCATACATCATCATGTCTTATCTTTGTGCTACCACTATCAGCTTTAGTTCTTAATTGTGTTGCATTTCTTCAGCCACCATAAAAAAATTTTCTTGGATTCAATGATTTGACACTGTCTGGTAACAGTTCCAATTTCTTAAGTTTTTTGTACTCTGTTGAGTTAAGCCAATCACATTTCCACTAAATTGTATCCAGCATTTCGTATTTCTGCACTTCTGATTAAGGTTTTTTGATAAAAGTCATCCATTGTTTCTTTATTTTATTGTTAATTGTCTCACTTTTAAAACATTTTTACATCCATGCCAGAAATAACCATGGTATTGATAAACAGTATTAGTTGCTTTATCAAATTCACCTACTGTTGTACATGCAGTTCTTACTTCACCAGCATGAAGAGCATAAGAGATATTGTTATTGTTTAAACTTTCTAACCAAGCTATGCATTCATTACTGTAATTCTGTTTCTGCTCTTTATCAAATACAGAATTCGCATTTTCAGGTAAATATTTAGAGCAGTAAATAGCTATCCAAATTCCAGCGATGGTTAAATAACAGAATGAATCAATATCAGCTATTTCTGGAAATCATTAAATCAGTTCTAAACAACGTCTTCTCAAAATATCTAAATCAGATGTACAGTACTTGTTAATTTCTTTCTTCATATTCAACACAGTTTTCTTTATGCCATTTGAGAAACGCTTCTCTATCTTTCGGCTTCAAAGTGTCAACACAATAATACTGAGTATCAGGAAATGGCTATACATAACTTTCTTTTTCTTGTGTGTTGAACAAATGAGGGAAGTAGCCTTTCTTCAGTTCTTTCAAAACAAAAGTTTTCAAAAACTACTAAGATGGCCTTCAACAAAGTTACTGCTATCTATAGTTTTTATGCCTAACTGTTTGATCACCAATAACATCAGTTTAGTTCCTGTGTGGATGGAATATGGTTCTTTGTATTTTCAGCACACTACTTCAGAATTAATTGGGAATTGTAGCCTTTTGCATTGTGAGCTATGATTGTGTGATAATTGTTTTTTTTTCAGGTATCATCCAATGACACAATTCATCATTTGTCTTAAATTTGTAATCAGTATTTCCATTGAAATTGTGAACAATTATGAGATTTGGAATACGTTTTCCAGTTTCTTGTTGAGCTTCAGAATCAAACCACATATATCTCTTAGTATAGGTACAATTCACTCTCCTAGGGAGGCCTTTTTCACAACGTTTAAACTCTTTACCTGTGACTATTTTATTGCATTCCAACCGTTGGTAAACATAAAAATCTTTGAATTCTCCATTAACATATGAACCATTTTTATTACAATTTAGGCAAACTTCCATTATACAATCCTCACCAAATATTCTTTCACAGATACCTCCTTTTTGCGATCTGTGTTGCGTGTAACATTTATGATTTCCAATTTTCATTGCTTGTTTACAATTCCTGCAAAGTTCGAAGCCACGTTTATGTTCTTTAGATCTCAAACAAATCTTTTTACATCCTTCGCATTTGTAAGCTGTATCATAAGCTTTTCTCTCTATTTTACACCTGTTCTGGTCGTTGTTGTTATATGGCTTATTACAGTTATCACAGAAATATGATGATTCTAAGAAAGCTGCCATACTGTTAATTACATCAAAATGGTTGTGATCTTTACACAGATAAATCTTTATTTCTTTCTCAGGACCGCTATAGATAACGGAATTGAAATTTTCAGCACATGCAACACTTAATTGGATATCCAACAATTGTTCAACATTTTAATGTCATCTAGAGTAAACCCTTCTTCGTTGTATTCACCCAACTGATTATATAATATATCAGTTAACTCTTTTTGCAATTTGAATCTTTCTCCTTCCCACATTTTCTTAATCTCACCTGTAGTTAGTTCTCTGCCCAAAATGTTATTTGTATGCCATGTTAATGCCACAATTACTGCTCTAGGACAACACAAATTATCATTGTAATTACTTCTTGTGACACATCTTTTAGTCTCCAGCTAGATTTATTATTTTTTAACCACAACCACCTTGGCCTCTAGGAACTGTTATCATCTCAATGTTAAATGAGGTATCTGCTATGTCAATAGTCTCATCACATGTTAAGATATCTCTCATTTCATTGCACAAAACGTGAACTGATTCTTGAGTATTGTCTGATGCTTTATGTTCTGTGGAAATTGGATAAAGCATTTTTGGATTGTTGATTGTTATACTCAAATTATCTCCTTTCCTGAAATTAGTTCTTTTTTTGCTACTTCAGCCATAGAATTGAGTACATTTGTTATATAATCTGTTTCATCACTGACAGTACTGAATTTGGAAATACTGACATCATTAAAAAGGGTTTTGTAGTGAAGAGACCAAACTTTCTTTTTCTTTCTCAAATAGTTTGCTACTGAATGGATAAATTTGATCCAGTCTCACTATTTTTTCTTGTCTCAGTAGTTGAGCTTTTTCAATAACATCATCATCAAATCTGTAAAAATAATTTATATAATGTACTTCTTTTGGCCCTTATCTAGTCTTTTGGAATAATTCTGGATGAAATTGAAACTCTTGTAACCCAATAGCATTAACTAACTCTGATTTCTTTAATTTACTGTATCCTCTAACTGTGAGTTCCCTTACTTTCAAATTATTGAGAGTTCTTGTAGGAGGAGGTACAATTAAATTAACTAAATCGTGTTTTCTAAATCTGCTATAAACTTGTAAATTATTCCTTCTGCAATAGTCATGAATTTGGGCAACTGTAAACTCTCTCAGAGAGACTTCCATTTATTTAAGGACATAAAACATTAACTTTGTAAAAATGTAGTGATTTCTTTTTCAGTTACTTTGATGTATCTATTTGTCCATAAATGTTTATTGAGACTACTTTTAAATATTTCTTTCCCACAAATACACACTATTTTCTTTTTTCATGTATCTTCTAGTTGATAGAAGTTGCATCTACTTCAGAGCTTGTCCATAGATGTATGACTTAAGTAAGAACAACTAAAATCGTTAATTTCTTGACAACCAATACATAGTTTTTAGAATGTGCTTCCTTTTGTTGTTCTCTATTTAACTCCTGTTGATTGTAAAAACAAATAACATTTCATTCATTAAATTTTTGCAATAGACTCTCATAATTAGGTCTAAGCTGTTTAAAAAATTATTTTTTATTATTACTATATGTATTTCTTCTGAGCATTTTATATTTTTCTTTACACATATGTGAATGTTTATTTTTTGTTTATTTATGTGAATGAAAGGTATCAATAGACTTCTCTAATTCGAATTTTTACATGTCTTCAACACTTCCATTCAATGGGACAATTTTTCATTAGGTTAATTAAAGTTGATCCTTAATAAATTAATCCACTTTCTTGTTTCTATGGTATACATAGTTGTACAGATAAAATATTTACACTCTCAATTTTCTTCCTATCACTAGTATTTTTACTGTATATTTTTATCTCAGTTATGAGTTTGCAGTGCAAGACACACTTCAGCAATAAGAAATCGTAATCTATAGTGACACACTCTTAAAGAAATTACAGATGGAATTCCAGTCACCAAAGATCTGACACCTGACAAAATTAACAGTATGTTATAGAATTACAGGGTTGACAAGTGTCAACCCTGTAAAACTGAACAAATAAAACGAGATTTTATTAAGCAAGGAATTTCAGGTTCCCTGCATTCCATGGCCTTAATTTTTGGACCATGCATTTTTTAAAAGGAATTCCAGAGTCCAAATATTTGAATACTGCAATTTTAAGAAGAAATAAAGGCCATTATCTCGAATTTCACAAACAAAATGATATTCCATATACAGAGTGTTACAGAGTTTTAATTTATCTACTACATTTTTATTCTATATAAATGATTATTCTACTGAAGAAGCTAAACAATGTGAGCAATTCTAATTTGTTTGAAAAGATTAGTGAGCTAGAAGTATGTAATCTCCTCCTCACTTATCGACCTCAATGACAGTGAAAAATTAAACCGCATGTATCTAATGGAAATTTGGGAAAAGCAATCGTCACCGAAGTTAACCTGTCGGTAAAGAGAGAGGAAAGGGTTACATCTAAATGAAAGGAAAAATGCAAGTGCAACTGGTGGAAATTAATTTTGAAAAGGGGTAAAGTTAATAAAGAAAGTAAATGTGCGACCGTTACATTAACAATTAACTAGCGGTAATTAGCCATTTGAGATTTGGGAGAAATTAAGATCACCAGCCCTATGGACAATTACTACAGTAACTGAAAAAGAAAGGTTATTACATATATAATTAGCACTAGAAGTGTGGCAACTGAAGGTTGTAGTGTGAAAACTGAAAGTTTGTTAGAAGTAATAAATTTCTCTACACTCTCACTTAATTTAGCAAAAGAATTAATAAAACCAGAAAATTGAAAGTTAATTTAGTGACTGAAATTAATAGTGAGCTTTGTTTCTGAAGCGCTACGAAATTCAGTAAAATAAGGTTAGTCTTGGGCTACCTCAACAATCATTTCAAAAGCTACTTGAATCTACGCAATTTAGAGATAAGAGATTTAACTTTGAACTTCTAATAAATGATTCTGAACAATTAACAATAGTAAAATTTAGTACATACCAAGCTGAGCTGCAGTCACAGGTAAGCTAAATTATGGTAACAAAACTCGCACTCTTAATTTGTGCTTGCGTAATCTAAATATTGTAGCCAGCTATGAATACCTTAACTGAACTTTGAAATTAAAGCAGTGAAATCGAATGATATTACTTTAATGCTGGCGTCTGAATTTCAACGACACTCGGGTTCATTTCGGAAAAGGAAGGGACCCTGCTTGGTAATGCAATTGGGACAATGAGCAACAAAGGTTCATGCTACGTTGCTGTAATTTTGTGATGCAACAATTTTAAAAGCTGAGGTCTGCCACACAGTTCTAAAACTTTACGTTCTTCCAGTCTTCCGTGTTGGATGATTGAAGGTTTGAAGCCGTCGATCGAGGAGGTGGCGACAGTCACTCATTGTCGGCCGTCGGTGTTGCAGAAGCTGGATGTTGGCGCGCCTTCTTCTCGACACGGTCACCAGGCGAAACGGGCTCTTGATGTGCGCCAGCCAATGCTTCCCGTCCGTGACACCGTGTCAGAAACTATCATAGCAAGTCGAGCGCAATTATATGCTGCCAAACCCCGAAAGCGCGGCAACTTGCGGGAGCGTCACACAACACACCTGCTCCACTGCACTACTCCCGCCAGACTCTCTCCTGCCCGCACTCCACGCGACAGAGTTAACACTACCAAAGATGCTAAACATTTTGGTTCTCCACACGACCAATCGATGTAATGTTTCGATAGCATAGTTTTCCCTAGGCAAGACCCAGCGTAAAAATACAAATAGTATTTACAAAACAAACGAACCATACATCGACATAAATGCATGTATATACAAACAGTAAAACAATTACAATGTATAAAGGCACAGAAATGTCATATATTCAGGTAACAAAATAAGGAAAAAATTTATTGTACAATAGATGGAAAGAGGAGGATATGCATTTCTGGCGTTACACGTGCCCCACATTGTCTGAGGATGTTCGTTTAACCTAAACAGACTCCGAAAATGTCCCAAAAAAGAATCAGTGGAAATGCATATGCTCAAAACATCAACAAAATTTAGCATTCGTCTAATTAACCATAAATCAATTTTTAGACCATAATAATTGAGTGGAGGCACTCCTAATCTTATTCCACTCTGTCATCTTACACAAAAGAAAACAGGTTGACAACATATTAAAATTCATAGAAAACATAGAAAATGGTTTAGCTATTCTAAAAGCGTCATAATTCCAATCCTAACAGTATCAAGAAATGGAATTCTATTTACAAAATTAACCAGAGTACATGGTCATAATAAACAGGTATATCAAAATACGCAAATTAATTACATAGAATACACATTTTATATAACGTTTTCATAATTAATATTCTCGTCATGAGAGTCCACTTAACGCTAAACAAGAAAAAAATATACAGCAGATCGAAAAAAAAACATAAATATTGGCAGCAGAATTCTTTCACATCAGCTATCCAGGAAGAAAAACAACTCCGCCTTCCGTACTCGTAAGTACAAAGAATGCCGATACCGGCACAAGAGCCGACAGCGGCTCCGCCTCGCCAGTATTGTTACGCCCGCCTGTGCGGCACTCTTGATCTCACTCGCCTGTGTAACGGCGTTTCTAGAACGTCCATTTCACTGAAATCTTTCGGAAAAACTCACTCCCGAGTAATCTCAAGGAGTCCATTAATACCATCACAGTGGATAACTCAACACTGTCCATCATCACACGCATGTACTAGCCAGAAACTTAAAACAGTGTCTAAGTACATCGGCAATGACTAGTAAAACACATATTTATGAAATCTTACACCTAGTTACAAAATCCTATTTACATTGCTTAATCTACTGTGACTCAGCTGAAAACTTAAACTAGCAGCTTGGATTTTTCAACTGATTAATAATCAGTTACTCTTAAATCATTTAATCAAAATTAATTACTTATTAATTACAACTACTTTAATGACCTCTTGGTCAGGCAAAAGCATGGCAATCTAGCAAATCGTTAAATATTACACACTATATTTACATACGTACAAATTACTTATTGTGTGGTATTAATCGATCCTAGGTTGGTACAATTTCAAGTCTACAATGTTCCGTATACCTAATAGTTTTCCAGAGCTTGGATACTCTAAGCAATAAGCATTTCTGTGAGGTATACCAATGACTTTATAAGGTCCATTATAAACAAACTTAAATTTAGAAATCTCGTTCGATT
Source organism: Schistocerca americana (assembly GCF_021461395.2). Taxonomy (NCBI): domain Eukaryota; kingdom Metazoa; phylum Arthropoda; class Insecta; order Orthoptera; family Acrididae; genus Schistocerca; species Schistocerca americana. The sequence goes on along the minus strand of NC_060125.1, from coordinate 477,359,800 downwards.
TCTCATGAGCTTTTACAAATACTAAGTCTCCGATTGCAAACTTAACAAAACGAGCTTTAGCGTCATGACGACGTATGCGAGCATCGGCTTTTAGCTTCATTACTTCTCGCAAACGATCTTTTTTCACACCAATACTAATGTCAATCCGTGGAGGGAATTTGATTATCTCTTCCACTAAACTCTTACTTCTGCGGCCAATTAACAATGTGTATAGGCTGGTATTGCCTATGCACACCGTTCCTGCCTCGTCAAAATTAACTACTATCGTTTTATCTTGTGACGTACAAGTCAAAGTTTTGCTTTCGCAATTAATCACTGCACGGTACTTTAATAGCCAATCTAACACGATAATTACTTCCGTAGTTAAGTCTGCCACGACGACAAACTCTTGTTCAAATCGTGCCTCACATATCTCGAAGTTGACAAAAATCTGTTCTGTGACCGGCTTACTGGCCTTCCCAGTAGCACCGATAATTTTCACTCCTGTTACTGGCATAACTACGATACCAGGTCTGTCTTTCAGTAACTGAAATATTTTTCCAGATACAGCACTCAATTCTGCACCGGTGTCAATCAACACGTTTAGTTGTAGGCCGTGCATATTAACAGACACTACTATCTGTCTACACTTGTCCTTGACTGTTTCTTTATTTTCCCACAATAAATCCTCGTCTATATCCAGGTCATTCCAGAAAAAAACCATCCGACTTTGATCCTAAATCCGGCTTATCTGGCGGCTTTTTCAGCCTCTGTTCACATATAGTTTTAATTTCAACACGTTTGTCCTGATGCTTAGTCTGTAGCTTCGCCTCCAATACCGAAACCTTTTCCTGTAACTCGTCAACTAGTGAGTGTTGCTTTGCTATCAATTCACTAATTGTCACCTTCGTTGATTCCTCTTTGGCCAGATTGATCCGCCAATCTAACTGGAGGAATGTGCCCAGTAGTATCTGCAATTACTTCCTCTGGATCTGCGCAACCCACACTGCTACCGTCTGACCGTATAATGTCAGCTCTAACCTCTTACTCGCTGTAATCTACGTGCTTTTCTACAAATCGTGTCCGGCTATCACTAAAATTTTCGTAATCTTTCTCCTTAATACTCTCGCAATGTTTAAACTGGAGGTTTGCGTCGGATGGGTCGGCTACTTCTACCACTATAACTTTCGGTAAGGTCTGCCGGTTAGGGCCAGAACTTTCCGTTACTATTTCAACATCCAACTCCTGCGGGACGAAACACAACGAATCTTGCTCGTGCTCCCCATTAACCTCAACTATTTCTGGTAAAGTCTGCCGGTTAGGGCCAGAACTTTCTATCACTTCACAAACACTATCTTCCTGTGGGACGAGACGCGGCAAATCCTGCCCGCGCTCCCCATAAACGCTTCTCCCGTACAGGCCCCTATAATCTCTTAGTTCGTCGTATAAGCGACCGAACTGCCTTAACCAGACCTCATCCCTCTCTGCATCCCCTCGCTCGATGACGGACGTGTTATCCGACATCTGATCTCCTCTCAACACTTGCGAATCATTCTTAGACTCAATCTCCAGTTCCACTGTGGGTGTTGCAACTGCCACTTTATAATCAATTTCCAGAACACTACTTAAATTGTTCTCACTGACAGTGAATGTATTTTCTACTGCCGTGTCTACAGCTGATCTACTACTTGTGGGCGCGCTCCTTTCTCCTAAAACTGGCACACTCTCCCGCCGTTGATTATTCCATACGGAATTTTCATAACGACGACACCTCGGTTTTCTAGTGTTTTTGGGCCGCCAAAATTTCTCCACGCCTGGTCGGCCCCTCACCGGCGCGGCTAATGGTTTCCCTGTCTCGTCCCAGCAGATACGCTCCCCGGATACTGCTGAGGCGGCTTATCACACCCTTTGGCGTTATTACTAGTCTGTGAAGCCCGTATCACGTTAGTATGATATTGGTTTCCGTCATTCCTGTTATTATTTGCATCGTACCGATTGTTATTACGGTCCGAACCATTATTTTTATTGCTGCCATGGTTGCGGTATGCATTATTCCCATGGTTATCGTTGTTGTGGTTGTTGTGGTACCAGTTGTTACCACGGCCTCTACCACTGTCGCGATTATTGCGTCAATTGTCCTCGTCCTCAACTCTTTCCAGGAAATAATTGATTGTCCTGTAATTGCTTCCTACGTAGCGTTTTGTATCATCTGGAAGCTTCTTGTAGAGTTCCCAGACTATTTCGGATTCCGTGCGGCGATCACGCAAATATTCCAAGTTGCGGATCCAGTCCTCACAAAACTCCTTCATCGACCCGCGCGAATTCGCATCGAAAGGCCTCGATACGACAAACTCGCGCCAGACACTTTGTTGTTTTTGCTCTGACCAGTATTCAGCCAGAAACAAATTTTTAAACTCGTCAAAAGTCAGGTTCGTAATGTTGAGGTTTAAGCCCCAACGCTTGGCATCACCAGCCAACACGTCAATAACCGCATTAATTTTTCTCTCATTAGTCCATGATCTGGGTAAAACTCTTTCAAAATTTTTAATGAAATCCGTTGCGTGTATACCGCCTTTTTTCAAGGGGTCGAACCGCTCCTCTTTCGTCAACAATTCCGAACTGTGTGCACAGATTGGCACATAACTCTGTTTTTCGTCAAGTTTCTTTTCTAATTCCGACACTCTCGTACTTACTTGGCACGTGGTTGTCACAAGCGATTCCACTTCCCTCTTTTTCTCTTCGCAGGTATTAGCCTGCTTCCTCACTTTAATATCTACTTCGGACACTAAAGCCTTTAAAGTTTCCACCTTCTGTTGATCCTCTTTTTTCACTAATTGAATTTGTTCCGTCACCTTATTCTCGATGATCGGAGCAACTGCTTCTCCTACACTTTTCTCGCTTCTGCTAATTTCGGAATCAAAACGAGTATTTATGCTCGCAATTTCCTCCTGAACGCCTATCATTTCCTGTTTATGATTACCGATTTCGGTATTAATCACAACAATATCTTCTTTGATTTTATCAACTTTTGTGTTAACAACCCCAACATTGTTTTTAACAACATAAATAGCTTTGTTCTGATTGTCTAGCTTCCGTTCAATTTTTTCAGACTGAGCTTCTTGCTTGGCAGCCTGAGCTTTAATTTCTGCCGATTGAGTTTCTATCTTGCTGGACTGAGCCTTGATCTCGTTAGTCAAAACATTCAATAAATCAACTAAATTCCCGGAAACCAGAGGTCTTACTTCCGTAGTGGGTGCCTCTTTAACTGTCCCTCCGTATTCGTCATCAAGGGGTTCAGATTTGACTATCACTTCCGAAACCGAAACATTTTCTAAAGTTTGGAATTCCATTTCTGCTCTTTGTTGCGTTTCGGCGGTCGCGTCTTTCATGCTAGCCGCATGTCCCTGAACAATAGGTAGCGCGGTGCGCGTTTCCCACTGTTCGACCGATTGTTCCGTATCCAAGTATACCAAATTTAGGTAATTGTTGCCTTCACTCATTTTAATAATTTTCAATATAAATGCCAAATCTCAAATATAATTAGGATTACTCCCACTACTTATTCTCGCTGACGTAACTACCTGTTCGTAACCAGTACTTTGTTACGAGATTTGCACAATACAAAATTCGTGTCCAGAACAACCTCAAATCTGAAGATTGTCCTGTCACCAGGTCGCCACGTGTTACCTCCTCCTCACTATTCGACCTTAATGACAGTGAAAAATTAAACCGCATGTATCTAATGGAAATTTGGGAAAAGCAATCGTCACCGAAGTTAATCTGTCGGTAAAGAGAGAGGAAAGGGTTACATCTAAATGAAAGGAAAAATGCAAGTGAAACTGGTGGAAATTAATTTTGAAAAGGGGCAAAGTTAATAAAGAAAGTAAATGTGCAGCCGTTACATTAACAATTAACTAGTGGTAATTAGATATTTGAGATTTGGGGGACATTACGGTCGCCAGTCCTATTGACAATTACTACAGTAACTGAAAAAGAAAGGTTATTACATATACAACTAGCACTAGAAGCGTGGCAACTGAAGGTTGACACGTGTAGTGTGAAAACTGAAAGTTTGTTAGAAGTAATAAATTTCTCTACACTCTCACTTAATTTAGCAAAAGAATTAATAAAACCAGAAAATTGAAAGTTAATTTAGTGACTGAAATTAATAGTGAGCTTTGTTTCTGAAGCACTACGAAATTCAGTAAAATAAGGTTAGTCTTGGGCTACCTCAACAATCATTTCAAAAGCTACTTGAATCTATGCAATTTAGAAATAAGAGATTTAACTTTGAACTTCTAATAAATGATTCTGAACAATTAACAATAGTAAAATTTAGTACATACCAAGCTGAGCTGCAGTCACAGGTAAGCTAAATTATGGTAACAAAACTCGCACTCTTAATTTGTGCTTGCGTAATCTAAATATTGTAGCCAGCTATGAATACCTTAACTGAACTTTGAAATTAAAGCAGTGAAATCGAATGATATTACTTTAATGCTGGCGTCTGAATTTCAACGACACTCGGGTTCATTTCGGAAAAGGAAGGGACCCTGCTTGGTAATGCAATTGGGACAATGAGCAACAAAGGTTCATGCTACGTTGCTGTAATTTTGTGATGCAACAATTTTAAAAGCTGAGGTCTGCCACACAGTTCTAAAATTTTACGTTCTTCCAGTCTTCCTTGTTGGATGATTGAAGGTTTGAAGCCGTCGATCGAGGAGGTGGCGACAGTCACTCATTGTCGGCCGTCGGTGTTGCAGAAGCTGGATATTGGCGCGCCTTCTTCTCGACACGTCACCAGGCGAAACGGGCTCTTGATGTGCGCCAGCCAATGCTTCCCGTCCGTGACACCGTGTCAGAAACTATCATAGCAAGTCGAGCGCAATTACATGCTGCCAAACCCCGAAAGCGCGGCAACTTGCGGGAGCGTCACACAACACACCTGCTCCACTGCACTACTCCCGCCAGACTCTCTCCTGCCCGCGCTCCACGCGACAGAGTTAACACTACCAAAGATCCTAAACATTTTGGTTCTCCACACGACCAATCGATGTAATGTTTCGATAGCATAGTTTTCCCTAGGAAAGACCCAGCGTAAAAATACAAATAGTATTTACAAAACAAACCAATTATACATCGACATAAATGCATGTACATAAAAATAGCAAAACAATTACAATATATAAAGGCACAGAAATGTCATATATTCAGGTAACAAAATAAGGAAAAAAGTTACAAGTAAATGAATTGTATTACATTACTGATTGTGAATGTTTAAAAATTAGATATGGGCAGAAAATTTGTATGGACCTTGATAATAAATTTAAAATTATTTTTCTGGAGAGGTTTAATAAAAAATAAGTAACAAACTTTCAATTTTTTGAAGATGGCAATATTAAACTAAAGTATAATGGAATGAAGAGAACTAAAAATAATGATGACAAATTAAATGATCTGTAGTTCATTGCTTGAACAAATTTTTATTGATTTAATTTTTTATATCTTATTTTTCTGGGTGGGCTGGGTTTGCTCAGTAAATACTCCCCTAGTGCACTCAACCTGCCCAGTTACTACTGATTCACATTCAGGGGAACAGCAGTTCAAACCCACGTCCAGCACCCCTATTTAAGTTTTCCGTGATTTTCCTAAATTGCTGTAGGAAAGTGCTGGGATGGCTACTTTGAAAGGGCACTGCTGACTTACTTCCCCATCCTTCCCTAACCCAATGGAACCGAGGACCACGAAGTTTAGTAACCCCCCCCCCCCCCAAAATCAACCAACCAGCACTGAATGGAACCTGAATGTTGTGGCCAAATGCAGTCTGGATTAACAGCTCACCAGGCCTACATGCATCCGTTAATCACTCACATACAGACAGAACCTACTCTCAACACTGAGCGCCATTCCAGTCTACTGTCAACTCTTCACAACACCAGAGTACACATGCTTGGCACTCTCGTGGTCTCAGTGGTAGTCTGCTCAGCAGAGGCATACATGGTCTTAATCTTACTGCAAGCAGACGGTTTCCAATAGTCGCCATTGACACAGCAGGCATATACCTGGATTTCGCCCCTGGCATAGAAGAATGATGTACTCGGATCTTTTCTTCTGTTCTGTTCGATGAACATCCATGTTATAGTCACTGTTACCACGGGTGGCTGATCTGTCTACTAAATATCGCATTCTGTATACTCCCAAATCATTTACAAATTTGGTAATGAATTTTTCATACTATGCTGAATACTTCATTATCTGCCATCTTTCCTAGTGCTGCAGTTTTGATGAGAGGCAGTGTAGGTCTCATAAAATCACATTCGCCGAAATGTTACATGTCAGGATATTTTCTGTAACAAACCAAGAGATATTCCGAGTGCGGAAGTTCGAAATGGCTTCCATTTTGGAGGCTGAACGTTCCTTCCCGGTATATCGGCCATTAACGTCACGTAAGCTCCAGCTTTAGCGTTTTAGCTCTCTGAACCATTTACTTTCTGCAAGTTTTCAGTCAGACAAGACTGTTATTGTTGCAAGAGGAAAGCCATAAAGGCCCAGTGACGAGCACTTTCATCAGAAGCAATAGGTCGCATTTGGAGACTGTTCGATACTTTGCTGGTCTAATCGTGCCATTACCTTTTCCAAAGGTAAATATTAAGGAACAGAGAGGTGAACGAGACTTGTGCCCTTGCAGAGCTGACAGAGACGTAAATCGTTATTCGTTGGTGACGTGTGGTACAGCTATTACACTAACATCTTCCGGATGATGTAGCTCTTCTTACTTCCCAAGGTTGCAATGAAAAATTGGAAAGAAATCCGGGTTTACTAGACATACTTTTTTTACTTTAGCTTTACAAAAAACTGTTCCAGCACTTTCTGTGCACTCTTCAGTAGAATTTTGTTCACTATTCTGTCTGAAAATAACACATGAACTTCATATAACACGTTAAAATCACACCAGTCCGTGGTAATAGATCTTTAAAACAGAAAAAACAGATGTGGTTTCACAAGATAAGTTTATTTAATTTTTTCGCCTGTTCTAGGCACCGTCAGACTGTCTGGGGAATTTACAAACTGGTATAAGTAAAAATAGGGCGTCGAATGTAATTAAGAGTGCCGTAGAACTGGTGGTGGTGGTGGGGGGGGGGGGTTGTTACAGCCAGATTAGATTAGAGATTAGATTAGATTAGTTTTTCGTTCCATAGATCCGTGCTGAGGAGATCCTCGTGGATGTGGAACATGTCAATTTTTTTAAAAGCTGAAATAACAATACTAATAGTATGAATATATACAATACATCATTTGTTTCTACTAAAAAATTCGTCAGTGGAGTAGAAGGAGTTGGCCACTAGTAAGTCTTTCAGGCACCTTTTAAACTGATCTTTATTTGTAACTAAATATTCTATGTTTACTGGCAAATTACTGAAAATGAGTGTTCCTGAGTAGTGGAACCCTTTTTGAACTAAAGTAAGTGCTTTTAAGTCCTTGTGCAGATCATTTTTGTTCCTGGTATTGTATGCATGAACTGAGCTGTTTGTTGGAAAAAGAGATATATTATTTAGGACAAATTTCATTAATGAGTAAATATACTGAGAGGCAGTAGTTAGTATACCCAGTTCTTTGAAGAGGTTTCTACTTGACGTCCGTGAATTTACTCCACAAATAATACGTATTACACGCTTTTGGGCTCTGAAAACTTTTGTTTGACTTGAAGAGTTACCCCAAAATATTATACCATATGACATTATGGAATGAAAGTAGGCAAAGTATGCAAGCTTTTTCATTTTTATGTCGCCTATGTCTACTAACACTCGAATTGCAAATACAGATTTGTTAAGGCGTTTCTGCAGTTCTGTGGTGTGCTCTTCCCAACTGAATTTATTATCGAGTTGTATTCCCAGGAATTTAAGACTGTCAACCTCTTCTATCTGCTCTTCTTCGTACTTTATGCATATGCTGGGTGGAAACCTCTTACAGGTTCTGAATTGCATATAGTGAGTCTTTTCGAAGTTTAATGTCAGTGAGTTGGCTTTAAACCATTTATTAATATCCATGAAAATATCATTAGCAGATCTTTCTAGAACTACACTTATCAATGCTTTATTAAATTACTGGTAACATTCTTTCTACTCATAACCGAGGCATCAAACGTGGTTAAGAGCTTCAAAGCACTGGAAGATAACAGCCAGATAGCTCCTGTCAATGCTTCATTACATCAGCTAGAAGCAACACGAAAGAGGTAACGACAGTGAGAAAAATATAGCTATTAAACAGTGCAAGGGTTACCTGACTTAGGCAAATAGGCATATTCACTGAGCACTAAAAACCCACGAGTGCAGAATACACCCATGTAATGGCCATAATGAAAACCACATTAGATATTATGTTTAATAAGAACTATCTTGCTGTTAGAGTTATTCATTCTACGTACATAGCAATATCAAAGGTAATCATTTTGAACATGCACATACAGTGGTGTACAGATGTGCTAGGTCATTGTTTATGACGAAATTAAAATGTGGCATAGCATTAAGGATAGACAAAATCGTTTTGCATCTAGCACTTACTTTAAAGCTGGTAAGATTTTTAATGTTCATACTTTTCACTGTCTCATCAATGCTGTTAATTAAAGTATATGAGAAAAAGCCCAGCAGATTAGTGAAGGTCATAGTAGGAAGCTTAGGAAACTTAGACACACGTATATATATATATAGTAGATATTCCACTACCCCTTTCCATGAGCGTCTCACGAACATTTGCATTCAGCCCGTCACAGTTGACGCTGTTAAACAAAGACTTAAACTATCAATTAACGCTACTGATGTTAAATTGGCCTGAGATAAAACCTCAATTGAAAAATATGAAGCTATCTCTACAACTGTCAAAGTGAATGAGATGATAAAGAATGTGGTAAACAAAACATCTTCTTCATAAGAACACCGAACATGGATGGGTATCAAACAAAAATTGGCAGAGGATGATGCTATTATAGTTAGGGCTGATAAAGGTAACTCGGATGCAATTAGTGTATTTACAGAAATGATTACTTTAGTAAATCGAAAAGTTTTTTGCCGAAAACGGTATTTACTGTATTTGTTCAGAGACTACAGCAGCATTTGACAAGGTTTTAAAAAATTATCTTGACTGTTGCCAGTTCATAATTGCGCCGCAGCAACTTTACAGTTTGAAAGTCATGAAACCTGCGCCCTATGCTAAGTGCGCAAACGAAAGCTCATGAAATTAACCATCCGGCAAATCATCAACGGTATAAATAGCCCTGTGTAAAAGGCCACTAAATTTGCTCCTCAGATTTTAAAAGACAATGTCACCTTTGAGGTGGATAATTCGATATATAGCAGGAAACAGTTATTACCAACCTTCAAGGCACTTGTCTGTCTGAAAGTTGTTGTCTACTCCCCCTACATTTCAAAAACCTGTAAACAAGTGTACCTGTGGCCGAAACTATTGGAATTATACAAAAATCTGTGATTGCAAAAGGGTCCTCCTCGATAGAGGAAGCCAATGCGATCACGTGACATTTGGATAAATTAATTTCCAATAATTAGATTTCTTTTAGCAATTTCTCTTACAAACAGGAAGACGGCCTCCCATCTTCGCCGATGCATTTGTCAATCACCTTGAATCTGAATATTTAAAAAAAAAATCTCACATTACTGAAAAATCATCCAGTACAAGAGATAATGTGGATGATATTTTGAACGATTTCAAAGGCACCCCAGAAGAGATTGAGTCACTGACAGGAGCTTAATCAGTTGCACCATAAGTTAATCGTCACCCATGAAATAATGAATCAAAATGCAGTCTAAAATTATCTTGACCTCCCTCTACGGCTGAATGACAGTAAAATTACCTTCAATACTTTCAGAAAGCCTTCTGCAAGTGTTTAACACTGCACTCCTCCTCTAATCATCCGAGGAGTTACAAACTCAGCAGTTTTAGAGCTGCTATAACACAAATGTGTGAACTCCCTAAAAAAGAATTGCACAATCTACACATTGTAACATATAAAAATAGCTACAGATCTTCGCTGGTCAGCCGTTTATATGATGAGCGAAAAAATGCTGTCATCTCCACTATTAATTCTTTGCTAACATCCGCAGTGTGCGAAAGCACACGTGTGGCTATCCTATTTCTTGGGTCACTTCCATACAGCTGGGCTAAGCTATTTCGACAAAACTAACGATCAATTTGGTCTTTCGACGAACTCTCCAATTCAATGCACGCTTCCCCATAACGAACAACCTACCAGGAATTTTTGCTCTAAATCAGATGTCTAAAAAGTTAGGTGTACAGAATGTTGAACTAATTGGAAGAGATTAAAATTTCTAAGCATATCGTTTTCATATTTCCGAATCTAATAAATGGACAAGCCGACTCGAAACATCAAACATTTTTTGATATTATGGTGCGTATTTTTAAATGATGGTTGCTACCTATATTAGTTATTGATTATTTTATGTAAGGCTCAGCCATCTGACTTAGCATGTCAACTTGTGAACGTTTTCCTGTTATATCTCCAAGGAGCCTTGAGACTTGCTTGGCAGACTAGGTGCATACATGACAGGATGTGCTCATATTAGTGTAAAAAGACCACACTTGTGTTCATGGAGTGGCTTCTTCTGGGTAAGTTATCATCGTTATAGTTAGTGTACGGTTTAACATTGCTTCTGGCTACATTGCTTCATATCTTTACTATAAATTTTAGCTGTTTCTTTATTTGTATTTGTGTCCAGTCATTTGCCAAGGGTGTATTAGCCTAGCCATTATGTGGGTGTATTTTGCGATCGTAATTTTTTCTCTGATCACTGAATATTCCTATTTGCCTAAGGTAAGTAACCCTTTCACACTTTAGTAGCTTTCTTTTTCCTGCTATCTTTCCTTTTTTGGTGTTGCTTCTAAGTGTTGTAATGAAGCTTAGAGAGTAGCTATCTGACTCGTAGTTATGGACTCATAATTAGGTTCGACACCTCGGTTACGATTAGCAAGAATTTTTGTCAGTAAGCTCAGTTATGGTGCAATATTTTATGAGTTGAAATTTATACCCCTCACCACTCCCCAAAACACAAATGTGGGCCTGTACTTCATAGTCCAATCTGTGTATGCCTTCCTCCTGTTATTTTAATTTATTATATTATTATTGCTTTCAATACCAATTTACACTAATACTAATTTTTAATTTCCACAGATTCTCTGATGATGGCTAGAACAGCCAAAACGAGTCATAAGTGAAGATTAATCAAACCTATCTTGTACAACCAAGACGGTTTTTTTTCTGTACTAAATAATATAACAATTGAGATTATGGCAGAAAACTTGTGTTTTCATGGCAAAATAAATAAAATGCCTATATAACGATTAATAACAGCGATAGTGAATAAAATAATGATTTTAACATTTAATAAAACAGCAAAAAAGACTACAGCTTCATAAACCAGGTGTGATACCGCAATTTTCAGTCTGGAATGAGCAGAAAACAAAAGAAACTGAAAACGTTTTGTCGTTTGCAGACAACAAAATGTATAAAACTATATGACTGATACCTTTATGTGGGATATGTCAGCAACTGTATAAATACCTTACATTTCAAATAAGATTATAGCTTTGATTTTTAACACAGCATTGATGCGTAGCATTTCAAGCCTCATATGTATAAGGCGTAATTAATGATAAAAATAAACCAACGTAAAACTTTACAGTATCATTCGTTTGTATAAAGCATTGCCTTTACATTTAACTCATAACCTCCACAAGATATAATAATAATAAACAAATGTAATTTAATATTGTGTTATTATTATTATTATTATTATTATTATTGTTATTATTATTGTGGGGTCCTGCCCCCTTGTGGTTTATAGGGTGCCTTAAGGATGCTGCTTTCCCAGATAGCTATACAAAAATTCAAGCAAATCACATTCATAGTTTTTATTACCATAAAGTAAAACTGACAATACTTAACTTCGAATTTACAACGGTGTAGCAAGCTATGGGCGACATGCAAACAGTCAGTGTCTTTTGCTATAGACAATGTCCATACAAGCAATGGTTATGGGTCACTAATAACTGCTTTCATAGTGCTGGTATAGTAATGTCTGGCCGAGACTGGCAGGAGTGGTGTTTATATTCTCTTCTTGTAGAGGCCGTTCCTGTCATTGTGCTGTCCTCGTCAGTGGGCTATTGGCTAATGCTGTCTCATAGCCTTCTCTGCTGATACGTTCGTCATCTTTGACCGGTGCTTGTGGTTATCCCGGAACTATTATTATTATTATTTCTTCCCTTTTCCAGACGTTATGTCTGGTTAGAAATGGAAAGTGACACGGACCTTGATCAAGCGTGACTTCCTTTTAACTGTACGGTATATGTTACATTGCATTTAGGAACTTTTGGGTAATTGAACATGTATCAATAATTACAGATTTCTGTAGTTGTATATATACATTTGGATTTCGCTGTATTGCGTTGATGTACTGGTGGATATTGTGTGGTATGACACCTGTAGTTGATAGTATAATTGGTACAATGTCAACTTTATCCTGATGCCACATGTCCTTGACTTCCTCAGCCAGTTGGATGTATTTTTCAATTTTTTCTCCTGTTTTCTTCTGTATATTTGATGTATTGGGTACGGATATTTCGATCAGTTGCGTTATTTTCTTCTTTTTATTGGTGAGTATAATGTCAGGTTTGTTATGTGGTGTTGTTTTATCTGTTATAATGGTTCTGTTCCAGTATAATTTGCATTCATCATTCTCCAGTACATTTTGTTGTCCATACTTGTACGTGGGAACGTGTTGTTTTATTAGTTTATGTTGTATGGCAAGTTGTTGATGTATTATTTTTGCTGCATTGTCATGTCTTCTGGTGTATTCTGTATTTGCTAGTATTGTACATCCGCTTGTGATGTGATCTACTGTTTCTATTTGTTGTTTGCAAAGTCTACATTTATCTGTGGTGGTATTGGGATCTTTAACAACATATGCTTGCTGTAATATCTGGTGTTTATTGTTTGACCCTGTATTGCAATCATGAATCCTTCCATCTCACTGTATATATTGCCTTTTCTTAGCCATGTGTTGAATGTGTCTTGATCGATGTGTGGCTGTGTTTGATGATACGGGTGCTTGCCATGTAGTGTTTTCTTTTTCCAATTTACTTTCTTCGTATCTGTTGATGTTATGTGATCTAAAGGGTTGTAGAAGTGGTTACGAAATTGCAATGGTGTAGCCGATGTATTTATATGAGTGATTGCTTTGTGTATTTCGCTAGTTTCTGCTCGTTCGATAAAGAATTTTCTTAAACTGTCTACCTGTCCTTAATGTAGGCTTTTTTATGTCAATAAATCCCCTTCCTCCTTCCTTTCTGCTTAATGTGAATCTTTCTGTTGCTGGATGTATGTGATGTATTCTATACTTGTGGCATTGTGATCGTGTAAGTATATTGAGTGCTTCTAGGTCTGTGTTACTCCATTTCAATACTCCAAATGAGTAGGTCAATATTGGTATAGCATAAGTATTTATAGCTTTTGTCTTGTTTCTTGCTGTCAATTCTGTTTTCAGTATTTTTGTTAGTCTTTGTCCATATTTATCTTTTAGTTCTTCTTTAAAATTTGTATTATCTATTCCTATTTTTTGTCTGTATCCTAGATATTTTTACCATTCTATTTCTCTTCCTCTAACCTATCTACCTCTTCTATATCTCTTTCACCCCATTCCATCGTCTTATGTCTCTGCTTGATGAGAATAACTTACAAGCTGCAAGAATATAACGAGAAAATTCCCAACTAGCAATAGGACTGACACTCATGTAAGAAAAATATGTTTACTTTCATATACATAGTCATTATTATTATTATTATTATCATTATTATTATTATGTTTATTATTCTTGATTGTTATAATTATTTTTGATTGTTATAATTATCATTGTACTACTTTTATAATCTCTATTTTTTTCTTTAACATTAATACTGTATAACATGTTATATGTCCTAATTTTCTGTAGACACTGAAATTTGTTGAATCTGAGTATGCCTGGTTAGGTGTAAGAGAGGGCCTGAAGGCCCTAATCTTGCCAGGTAAAATAAATGCTTAAATAAATAAATAAATATTTATAGGCATCTGTTTTTTCCATCGCTTCTATGCAGTCGCTGTGGTTATCCAATACGTAATCTTCTTGTTTCGTGTGTTTTCCCTTGACTATGCTATTTTTCTAACATTTGTCTGTTCCAAAAGCCATATTTATGTCATTGCTGAATACTTCTGTTATCTTTAGTAATTGGTTGAGTTTTGATTTGTTGCTGCCAGTAGTATCCATGTATCTCCTTGGTATCCATGTATAGCAAATGTGTGATTTTCTGTTGGTATGTACCAGTAATATTATATCCATAATTTGTATTATTTAGCATGTTAGATAGTGGCTTCAGAGCAAGGCAGAACCAGAAAGGACTTAATGAGTCTCCTTGGTATATTCCACACTTAATCTGTATTGGCTGTGATGTGACATTATTTGAATTTGTTTGGATATTAAGTGTGGTTTTCCAATTTTTCATTACTATGTTTAGGAACTGTATCAATTTAGAATCTACTTTGTATATTTCCAATATTTGTAGTAACCATGAGTGGGGTACACTATCAAAAGCCTGTTTGTAATCAATGTATGTGTAGTGTAGCGACCTTTGTTTAGTTTTAGCTTGATATGTCACCTCTGCATCTATTAGCAGTTGCTCTTTAAATCCTCATGCTCCTTTGCAGCAGCCTTTTTGTTCTTTGTTTATAATTTTGTTCTTTGTTGTATGTGTCATTAATTTCTGTGTAATAACTGAAGCTAATATTTTGTATATTGTTGGTAGGCATGTTATGGGGCAATATTTTGCTGTGTTTGATGTGTCTGATCTGTAGGTTTCAGATAAAGTATTCCTTGTGTAAGTGTATCAGGGACTGTCTATGGATCTGTAATGTAACTATTAAATAATTTAGTTAGATGAGAATGTGTTGAGGTGAATTTCTTTAGCCAGAAATTTGCTATTTTATTTATTACAGGGGCTTTCCAATTGTGTGTAGAATTAATTGCTCAGGTAACTTCATGTTGCAAAATTATCACTTCAGGTATTTGTGGTATCATCTTGTATTTGTCTGTTTCCGCTTGTATCCACCATGCATGTCTGTTATGTTGTACCGGGTTTGACCATATGTTGCTCCAGAAGTGTCTCGTGTCTGTTATGTTTGGTTGATTGTCTATTTTAATGTGTGTGTTGTCTATTGCCTGGTAAAATTTCTTTTGGTTTGCGTTGAATGTTTGGTTTTGTTTCCTTCTATTTTCACTTTTTTTATCTTCTAAGTCGTTTGGCCAATGCTTGTAATTTCTGCTTCTTTTCATCTAATTGCTCTAGCGCTTCTTGTTGTGAGATTTTACCTAACCTTTTTCGTTATTTGTCTGATATTTAATTTCTTATAAATTGTGTTAGCTGTCCGATGTCTTTTCTCAGTTGTTCTATTCTGATCCGTAGCCTGTGTTGCTAAGCTTGTTTTGTGGGTTTCTTCTGTGTGTTGGTTGGTTCTGATCTCTGCCTATTGTGTATATTTAGTGTAGTGAGTGCTCCTATATAAACCAGTAGTTGTAACTCTTCCATAGTTGTGTTTTCATTTATTTTGTTGTGTATGATTGTGTTGATAGTTTTTATCGTTTTCTCGACTTGTGGGTTATTTGGCGGTCTATGCAAGAATGGTCTAATGTCTGTATTTGTGTCTTTGTATTCTATATATGTCAGCTGAAATTTTTCTTCTATATCTAACGTGTGTGTCACTTTGTGTTCTATTTGTGCTTGTTCTCGTGGCTGTCTTAAGATTTTGTTTTCCTCTGATTGTTTAATTGATGCAAGTTGTTCTTTGTTTGTTTGCTCTGGGATGTTTGAGTCCATTACTGTATTTTCTTCTTCTTCTGATTGCACATTATTTTGTTACAGTATTTGTTATACTTGTTGTTTGATGTTTTCTAATTCTGACTGGGTAATCCTGTTATTTTTTATTATTTCACAGATCTGATCAGCTAGCTGTCATTCTGTTAAAATTTTAATATTATTGTTGTTATTATTATTAATATATAACAAACAGAAATACACTTAAGACAACATGGGAAGCGCCTAAACAATTTGGTTAATGGAAATGTAAACAAACAGTTGTCATCTAACAGTCTGTGAGTGTACTCTGAATTCATAGTGTACCGGTGGAGAAACTGAAGAATCAAAACTGTATCTCCTGTAAGGCGAAATTTCTCTTATGTTACTGTACTTTTTTTTTTGAGTTATCAGTCTACTGACTGGTTTGATGTGGCCCGCCACGAATTCCTCTCCTGTGCCAACTTCTTCATCTCAGAGTGACACTAGCAACCTATGTTCTCAGCTATTTGTTGGATGTATTCCAATCTCTGTCTTCCTCTACAGTTGTTGCCCTCTACAGCTCCCTCTAGTACTATGGAAGTCATTCCCTGATCTATTTTCAGATGTCCTACCGTCCTGTCCGTCCTCCTTTCCAGTGTCTCCCACATAATCATTTCCTCTCTGATTCCGCGCAAAACCTCGTCAACCCTTACCCTATTAGACCAGTTAATTTTCAACATTCGTCTGTAGCACCACATCTCAAATACTTCGATTCTCTTCTATTCCGGTTTTCCCACAATCCATGTTTCACTACCACACAAAGCTGTGCTCCAAACGTATATTCTCAGAAGTTTCTTCTGCAAATTAAGGCCTGTGATTGATACTAGAAGACTTCTCTTGGTCAGGAATGCCCTTTTTGCCAGGGCTAGTCTGCTTTTGACGTCCCCCTTGTTCCCTCCGTCATTTGTTATTTTGCTGTCTAGGTAGCAGAATTCCAAACTTCATCTACTTCATTACCAACAATCCTGTTCTTATTTCTGCTACTTCTCATTACTTTCGTCTTTCTTCGATTTACTCTCAGTCCATATTCTGTACTCATTAGACTGTTCATTCCATTCAGCAGATCATGTAATTCTTCTTCACTTTCACTCAGGATAGGAATGTTATCAGCGAATCGTATGACGGATATCCTTTCATCGTGAGTGGTAATTCCACTCCTGAACCCTTCTTTTATTTCCATCATTGCTTCTTCAATATACATGTTGAACAGTAGGGCGAAAGGCTACATCGTTGTCTTACACCCTTTTTAATCCGAGCACTTCTTTCTTGGTCGTCCATTCCGATTATTCCCTCGACTCTTGTACAAAGTGTATATTTCACGTCTCTCCCTGCAGCTTACCCTTATTTTTCTAAGAATTTCGAACATCTTGCACCATTTTACATTGTCGAAAGCTTTTTCCTCACCGGCAAATTCTGTGAAAGTGTGTTGATTTTCCTGTAGTCTGGCTTCCATTATCGACGGCAACGTACTGTACTTAGGAGTAAAAGTATCAGAATTACGGTTTACGAAGGTTTTCGTTGACTGAGAAATCCCCAGTCGACCCATCTCCATTTGTGTTTGCTATTCACTTACTAATAATCCAGCTCGCGTTAAATTGCATTGACTATAGAGATCAGGTTGGTGAATATCTATTAAAAGTGCTTAATATCGCTCATGTTGTAAATTTTTGCTTTTTGTGGGTTGTTATAACCACTGCAGATACTACAACACAGCGTGACTAAGAATCAACACAGAACGTGGCGGCAACATGCATCACCTCCTCACAAGTGGATGACATCCCACTCTTGAAGTCGTATCTTTGATTTACGTTAAGTACCACCTTGCAAAATGGGCCTCCGATGACATAGTCACCACAGCAGTTTTACTTTTATATATTTTCAGCTGGTACATACAGGCGAACAGCTGTATGGCTATCGCCATGACATGTTGAATCACCATATCATGCTGAAATCTGTGAGAAAGTACAAAAATACTGTCTCTGCTGGTCAACCTGCCATTCGTGACATCCGAGATAAAAGGAAAAAGCGAGACTGTATACGGTAAATATTTACCAAGAAAGGACGGAACTCCCAGCTGCAC
Organism: Schistocerca americana; assembly: GCF_021461395.2. NCBI lineage: Eukaryota > Metazoa > Arthropoda > Insecta > Orthoptera > Acrididae > Schistocerca > Schistocerca americana. The sequence continues at coordinate 477,341,792 of NC_060125.1, read as the reverse complement.
AAATTCGTGGGGAGACTTGACCGTTCCGACGAAATCGTGACGCATACCGACGACGTGCTGGTGGGAGTGTTGGTAAACTGCCGAGCACAAAATGTGGAGGAAACCAGTGGTATACTACAACATATGAACAAGTGGTGTGCATAAAATAATTGACAAATGGCCCGAAAAAAACACTTTAGTTCTACTTAAACGGAGACTTATTAAAAATCCATTGGTGAAACATGTAAACAGAAACATAGAGCTAAAACAGTCGAAAGGATACCTGGGAATTATGATTGACAATGGACTGTCCTTCAAGACCTACATAGAAATGACAGCAGACGAGGCCGAAAAACTGCTGTAAAAACTAGCAAGAGTAAACACCACAGATTACAGACATCCACTGACACAGATGAGAGAATGCCACTGAGCTATACTTGAATCGATTATATATTTTGCGGCATTATATACTTTGGGGTTAGATGTGCTGTGGGGAGTGGGGGTGGGGAAAAACCATGACATGTCAATGATGTCATCGGTGACTCAGTGAAAAGCAAGTCTGGGGTCACCAGCTGTACCTCTAGATCTCATTTCCATAAAAAAAACACACGTGTCATTTAAAAAAACCTAACATTGCGTTCAAAGCGATGTTTGTTTACATTTATGGATTGCGTATTCCTGGACAATGTGTGAGCCCCTGACATAGGTGCATCCCTCACCTATTGTACTTTTCACGTTTTGTTTCGTTTCGGAAGCATGCGTGGTGGTACAGTTAGGTGGGATGCCCTGTATATCGAGTGTTCGTCCGTCATAATCAGGATGATTTTCGTTTCTGGCTGTAACTGCTGAAAGTTAACTGTTGGATAATTTTTCGTAGTTACATGACACGTTATCTACCACTATCCTGTACCACGCCTATTTGCCTGGCCAGTTTCCTTCACTGACTTTCCAGTGTTGCCTCTCTGTGATGTTTTATCTCTATGGTACGAACCCTTTCGCACCGTGAGGCATCAAGAAGTTGGGCAAGGGAACAGGGATGCAATCTCTGTCGATAGCGTCCCAGTCTCTTTAACGATGATTGCAGTGTTTGTTGTGGTCAGGTACAGTTGAACGTGCCAGACACACATTCCTGCAGATTCAGCAGAGAGGTTAGTGAGGCAGGTTTTATATTGGAACCACGCACGACGCCAGACGGCTCTCATTCACATTGTGGGCAATGTGTTAGCTATGCAGTATCTGGACAGAAACCTAACTTATTGTCCAGCGCTACAGTCATCATATAGGCCATGTGTTCGTCTTCCGATATGTACGTGCACACAGTGCTTACTTGGTGTACAGTTTCCTGCAGGAGACAGAAACCGCCCAAAAGGAATGGCTTTTGGTATGTACCGAAACGAATTCGACTGAGCTTCCATGTGGCTAGTTGAAACGTGTATTCGGTTGTCGCAGGAATTCTCTTCAGATACTGGTGATCGAACTCGAACCATCGCCGGAGAGAGAAGCTGACTTCAGCAAGCATCGTCTCGACCACTTTCTGCGCAGTTAAAATGCAAGGGGTGAAACAATTTGGTATGCAACGTTATTCAGCTGCAGGTTTTGATTTCACAGACGAGTAACTTCGAATAATTTATTTTTTTCCTGCAGAATAATCTTTTTAATTTTCTTTTCTTGAAGAACAACGGCTGCTCTCTCAGTAGTTTTCCACTAAAGTGGGTTTATTGATTTAATTTATTTATACTTGGACACTTTAACACTTATCGATGTGGTATACCATTAAAAGCATATCCTTTGGTGACTTTTATAATTATCACATTAGACGATACGTAAACTGGATATACACAGTACAGTCACATTAATATGACCATCGACTGTGTTGTACCTCAATGTACAATAACAACTCACAGACAGCATGTGGCAGAACTAGCAGAGGAGATTATATAAAACGTGTCAAGGAGGATGCGAGATAACAGTAGTAATGTGGAAATGGAACGATCTATCTGACGTCCATAGGGCATCATCATTGGCTGTCGGTGAAGTATCTGCGCTAGTAGAACCGAAATGTGGAAAACACAAGTCCGAAAACAATTTATTGGACTCACCAAAACGAAAGAATAATCCTGTCTCCAAAAAGACAACAGACTCGATCGTCACAAATATAAAATAACAAATAATAATAGCAAAGACCCGTCTCTTCACGGGGAGAAATCACAAAAAAGAATTCTAGAATGTCAAGATGGTCCGTTAACGGGTAGCGGTTCCTGGCTGCCGTTGGTGAAGACCTGGTGTTGTTGTGTTGTGTTGTGGCAGCCACTAAATATTTGTGTTGGCTATACAGACGACTTAAGTTTTGCTGGTGAATATGCGCCCTGTGATCCAGGCGTCCTGTGTTGGTTGGACGTGAAGTGGGATGCTGAGGCAGTAGGCGCTACGATGCATGAAGTGGGATGCTGAGGCAGTAGGCGCTACGATGTATGAAGTGGGCGGCCACAGCAGTCAAGTCATGGGTGGAACCATTCCTGAAACGGGTGTGCTTATAAGCTGTTCGCTTGTCACTGTGGTTAGAGTGTACCGTGCATGACAAAATGGCGCTATCGAAAAGAGGCGCCGAAGCAGCTACAGATCGTCCATGACAGGGGCGAACGATGTCTGCTGAGATGTGTATGGGCGAACAGACGTGCAGCTGTTGAGGAACTGACCGCACAGATACACCAAGGGACTATCAACAGTATCTCCACAACAACCTTTCAGCGAACACTGCTGCCTATGGGCCTCCGCAGTAGGCGCCTGGTTCATGCACTCATGCTGACTTGCTTGTCGGAGAAAAGGCTGCAATTTTCACGACAGTACCGCCACGTGTCGTCAACTGGGTGGCGATAAGTGGCGTTTTCAGACGAATCACGTTTTAAGGCCCATCGGTCAGGTGGCCGTGTACGGCGTGAAATGTCTGAAAGCAAACACCCTGTAACAATCGTGTGAGCATTATAGTCTGGGGAATGTTTTCGTAGCATTCTCTCGATGATCTCGTCATTCTGGAAGGCACAATGGATCAACACAAGTCCACTTCTATCCTTGGGAACGATTCTACCCCTAAAAGCAGTTTGTTTCTCCTCGGCACGATGGTATCTACCAGCAGGACAATGCAACGTGTGACTCAGCAGTGTACGTACGTGGTTTGGGGAGCACCAAGATGAGCTTAACTTATTCCCCTGGCCACCAAACCCCAGATTTAAGCCCAAACGAGGACCTGTGATCGCGGTTCGCGCCATCGATCCTCAACCAACCACGGCACTGCAGTCAGCATGACACCATATTCCTGTCGGTACATCTCAGAACCTCACTGACGCTTCCTGCACGTCGTGCAGCGCTCCGTGCTGTAAAGATAGCTAATCAGGCATTTGACAGGTGATCATGAAGCTGCAGTTTACGTCTAAATCGACTGCAACTAAATTAAAACAATAAACAATTCTGACTTCAAATGCACACTACCCTGCAGAACTTAAGAGAGAGATGGATAAAATAATGTAAAATATTAACTACTCATTGGAAGCGAATAGAAGTACAGAAGAACGTCGCCCGAGAGCTGCAAGTTGTGCACAGTGTAAGTAGGCAGTTTAGGTTTTTATGTTGGTAACGCTATGTAGTGTCCCTTATGAAAATCTCTGACTCTGCTGTGTGTAGTCTGTGGCTGGTTGGCATTGTTGGAATATTCGCTATTGTAGTGTTCGGCAGTTGGATGCGAACAGCGCTTAGCGTTGTGCAGTTGGAGGTGAGCCGCCAGCAGAGAGATGCCAGAGTTTTGAGAGGTTACTATGTGAGCACGATCTGGACGTGTGTCCGTCAGAAAAAGGAAACTTTTTTCATATGAAACGTCCCCTTAGAAAAATTTATGAATGACTGTGCTAGTAAACCTCTTACGTTATTTGCTTTTCAAAGAGCTGAGCGAAACTGAACGTAGTCAGACATTTCTCTCTTTACTTATTCTGATCATCACTAAACTGACACACAATATTTTTTTAGCGCAACGCAATCTGACTTTCGATAATCCCTACAAAAGAATGGCCCTGACTAACAATAACCTATACCTTTCATGAATCACTTCGTTCGTTACTCGAACTACCGCAATACAGCGAGAGCCAATACTGCCAGCTAAATAAAAGAATCTAACTTCTGAAAGCCCTAACTATTGATAGGCATAGTTATCAAATGAAAGATTTTGATAGAGAACAAACAATGTATTTACCTTAATAGCGTTCAAAAGTCATTATATATATATATATATATATATATATATATATATATAATTTTGTGACATCCAATTAAACAAATTTCCTTTTTCTGACGGACACACGTCCAGATCGTGCTCACATAGTAACCTCTCAAAACTCTGGCATCTCTCCGCATCCTCCACTGCTGGCGGCTCACCTCCAGCTGCATAACACTACGTGCTGTTCACATCCAACTGCCCAATACTACAATAGCGAATATTCCAACAATGTCAACAAGCCACAGACTGCACACAGGACAATCAGTGATTTTCATAAAGAGCGCTACGTGGCGTTACCAACATAACAACCTAACCAGCCTACTTACAACAGGAAGTTGAATGTCACGTGGCGTGAGGTCAGCGTTACTTTAGCACCAAATGTGGCTGGCCTAACAACACGAGGCGGTTGAAGGAACAGGAAAATACAGTGTGTGTAAATCTGCGAGAGAGTACTGTGCGCTATGGTAGTGTTCTTCCTTGCTACGTGGCCCTAAGACAAAAGCTGCATTGTCGCGAAACTCGAAGAAGGATGAAGTGTGGCAAGTGCAGCTCAGTAGACTGGTAATGCTCACAGCATTGTTTGGCGTGCATGTGGAACGTTCCTAACAATAGACACTCATCGCACAAGGTGAGGAGGTGGTCGACCACGGTCAACCACAGTAGCAAATACGCGCTACATTGTGCATAATGCAACACGGGACCCTCAGCAAAAAACGAGTGCAGATGTTTCGACATTTAATAGGACTTCAAGGTATGCGGTCTCACACTCCACAACGGCAGTATTGAGGCAATCTCTTTGGTAGATGACCAGTCAGCTGTGCTCCATTGACTATTGATTTATCCTGACGTGGCGAATGGTAGAATCACAAAACTAAAACAGAAAAGTTGTCGAACATGACCATTTTGGTGGTCCAGGTTTTATGGTTGTGAGGAGGCATAATGTTGCATGGGGGCACTGACCCTCAGATCTTTGAACACGGTACACTCTCCTTCCGCATGTGCGTCTTTTCGGGGTTATATTCGGCATGACCTTACTTTTACGCATGACAGCGTGCAACCGCATCGCACAGTGCAGGCAGAGCATCTCTGGGAACGTTATTCGGCGAATGGACTGACTACCAGTTCCCCTGACTTGAATCCCACCCAGCGGGACGCGTTAGGGAGGCGTATTGCACCAACAACAATCCTGCAGTTGTCAACCTCACTGGTGGAGTAATGAAACGCCCTATCATAAAAGCTCGTTATCAATCTTGTGGCCAGCATGGGAGTGCACTGAAGAGCGTGCACTGCCATCCGTGGTGATTACACACACTACTAATGACCATCATTAGTTGCGGGGACTTCAGTGTAATTATTATCTTTGAATAAAAGTGTCGTTTCTGATGAAGAAACGAACAGCCTTGGTTGCATCGTTGTTATTATTATTTATTTCCGAATGTCGCTTTTCTCCTGGTTCAGGCATCGTCAGATTCACTGATATTAGATGGTATTAAAGACATAGGACTTCGACTATACAGAACGTACCAGCAAATAATTGCCCTCTTCAAATATTCTCCAGTATGTCTAGTATCCCACGTGCTTAGTATCATATAATATCAGTCAGTCTGAAGATCCCTGAATCAGGCGGAACGCGTCATTGGTAAGTAAATAATAATTACAACCCTAAAACCGAGACTGTTCCTTCATCGTATGTTACTGGTTGATGTACCATCCCTGCCATTAGTTGGAAAAAGTCTCAGTGTCGTTTCTGCTCGGTTCCTCGCGTGTTACCTCTTTTCTGTGTATGGTGCAAGTTTCATCGAGCTACGTTACTTTACTGTGATACACCATACGGAAGTTACTATCGTTTTGAATACCAGTGCAGTAAGAGAATAATCTTCGTTCTAGATGATAAAATATTTCACAGTCGACGTTTCCGACTTCTAGAGCTATGAAGGGAACACGGGTATTCTTACATTGCATGTTGTTGTTTGTGTTGTTGTCTTCAGTCTGAGAGCTGGTCTGATGCAGCTCTCTCTGCTACTCTATTCTGTGGAAGCCTCTTCGTCTTCGAAATACTACTGCAACTTACAACGTTCTGAATCTGCTCCTTGTACTCATCTCTTGGTCTTCCTCTACTATTCTTAACCACCACATTTCCCTCCAACGGTACACTGGTGATCCGTTGATGTCACAGAGTGTGTCCTATCAACCGATCTCTTCTTTCCTTCAAGTTGTGCCACAAATCTCTTGTTCCACTGAGGTCCTCCTCATTAGTTACGCTATCTACCCGTCTGATTGCGAGCATTCTTCTACAGCACCACATTTGGTTGGTTGGCTGATTTGCGGGAGGGGGGACCAAAGAGCGAGGTTATCGGCGCCATTAGATTAGGGAAAGATGGGGAATTAAACCGACCGTGCCCTGTCACAGAGACCATCCCGGCATTTGCCTGAAGTGATTTAGGGAAATCATGGGAAATGTAAATCAGGAAGGCCGGATGCCGGCCTGAACCGTCGTCCTCCCGAATGCGAGTCTAGTGTGCTAACCACTGCGCCACATCGCTCGGTGCACCACATCTCTTCTCGTCTAAACCATTTATTGCCATTTTTTTTGCTTCCATGCGTGACTACACTTCAGACATATACGTTCAGAAAAGAGTTCCTAACATTTAAATCTACATTCGATGTTATCAAAACGCTTTTCTTGATTGCCAGTCCACACTTTATAAATGGTTCATATGGTTCAAATGGCTCTGAGCACTGTAGGACTTAACATCTGAGGTCATCAGTCCCCTGGAACTTAGAACTACTTAAACCTAACAAACCTAAGGACATCACATACATCCATGCCCGAGGAAGGATTCGAAGCTGCGACCGTAGCGGTCTCACGGTTCCAGACTGAAGCGCCTAGAACCGCTCGGCCACTGCGGCCGGCCACATTTTATATCCTCTCTGCTTCGGCCGTCATCATTTATTTTGCTGCCCAAATAGCAACTCATCTACTACTTTTAATGTCCCGTTTTCTAATCTGATTCCTTCAGCATCGCTTCATTTAATTCGACTGTATTCAATTATCTTTGTTTTAGTTCATACTCGCCTTAAATCCAATCCCAAACATTTTCGGAGATATACAAGTGGTGCCAAACTTTTCTTCAGCAGTTTGCATATCTGATTATCATAATTGATATGATGATTTTTATTTGATACTTCACTCGTCATATCTCACGCCACGCTTAGATAGCAGACCCGTAAATGTCAGTATCACAAAAGGGGCATTTGAGTCGTTTCCCTCCCCTCAGTTTCGAACATGCCATCTCGTTTTTGGGGACGTCTGACTCCGCGAGCGAGTCTCAGCGATCTCGGAGACTTCAGCAGAGAAAACGTAGTGCGCGCTGGGAGTCGCCTCCGCGCTTCGCGCAGCTGCCTTTTGTGCTGCTCCGGACGTTATAAGAAGCAGGTGGCACCCCGCTAGGGGGCGGCCGTCCCGGTAACCGCTCCCAATTACACGGCGAGCAAGCGGCGCCGGACCGCATCCGAGCCGGGGAGCGAGCGAGCTGCGCGAAACAGGATTAGCGCTCCTGTGTGGCGGCCGACTCTTTCCCGGGCGGACGGCGTCATCAAAACCGGATTTCCCGTAACGGAGGAAGGGTATTAACGCCGGCAATATCCGGCGGTGCCACACCCACCCCCTACCTGTTGTCGCCGCCGCCTTCTGCGCGCTGCCGCTGCCTCGTGTGCCACAGCAAAGACGCGCCTTGCCGCCGAGCGAGCTTCAGAGACAGCGCAAAAACTCCCATCACATTTCGACCAGCGTTCATGGAAGACACGCGTACACACATCTCCATATATTGGGGACGGTTACGAAAATAACCACAGCTGTATTTGCATCTATATTGCGCGAGCTACGTTAAAGTTTTGTGCCGGATGTACTTCTGGTGCCACGTTCGTTCCATGCAGCTGCCGCTGAGGCGAGGGTTAGCTTCTGAGAGTGAGAGGTTTCACAGCTTGCCCTCCTACTCCTGCTCCCCCCCCCCCCCCCCTCTCCTCGACCCTCCTCCCCCACAACTCTCATATCCAGGCTGAAATTTTTGAGTCAACATACTATTTGAAAAACTTCGCAAAAAATCTGAAAGTTCATGCTCAGCGTATAAACGAGGAGTGTGAGAAAAGTAATGAGACTGATTTAATATCTACCAAAGCTTTTATTCTCTTTTGTTCGAACAACAATGTTGGCCTCTTCAAAATAGTTCTCTTTGGTATCTATACACTGGCGGCTGGTCCCAGCGGAGGTTCGAGTCCTCCCTCTGGCATGGGTGTATGTGTTTGTCCTTAGGATAATTTAGGTTAAGTAGTGTGCAAGCTCTGGGACTGATGACCTTAGCAGTTAAGTCCCATAAGATTTCACACACATTTTTTATACACTGGCGGAGTCGTTGTTCCCACCCTTGGTAGCAGTACTGAAAGGCTTCAACTGGTAGGGCCTCTAACATATCATTCACATTCTTCTGAATGTTCTACAGGGTCCCAAAATGACGTACTTTCAAGTAGTTTTTAATTTATTTATTTTTTTTAAAGAAAAAGACACATGAGTTCAGATCAGGCGAACAAAGGATCATTGGAAGAATAGGAATCACTTTTGAGGTTAAAAGTTCCGTGATGGAAGTCGCCGTTTGATATGGGGCGTTGTCATGGTGCAGCATGTAGCTGTCTACAATGTCCGGTCTCAATCGATTCACCCTTTTCCGAACTGTTCAATTGTCCTTCAGGTTTTTCGGCACCGCTTTGGTAAAAACCTTCCGCATGTGTTAAATTTCGGTCAAAATTTGATGTACGGTGATATTGTTTGACAGGTCACTCATCATCCTTACTGTTAAACTTTGGTCTAAGGTCGCAAGAGGATGCACACGTTCTACGATTTCGTCTGTTTCTGAGTTGAAGGCCTCCCCGATACAGCCAACCCGTTTTTCAGCCAAATGACAACAAAAACTGAGAATAAAAAAAAGAAACAGAAAGATGAGATATTAACAACGAATTTAAAACTTTTTAAAGACGAAACTAAAGTGGTAGTTTATTTGTATATATGAGAGATATGACTTCTAGCATTTGTAGGTTTACAAAGATTTAAAACATGATGGCGAAACACTGTAGCTATGTGACTGGATTCGTGATTCCTGTCAGAAAGGTCACAGTTCGTACTAACTGATGGAACGTCATCGAGTGAAAGAAAAGTGATTTCTGACGCTCTCCAAGATAGTGTTACAGGCCCTCTGATGGCGCGTGGTCTTAGGCATCTTGCCATGGTCCGCGCGGCTCCCTCCGTCGGAGGTTCGAGTCCTCCCTCGGGCTTGGGTGTGTGTGTCGTCCTTATCGTAAGATATTTTAAGTTAGATTAAGTAGCGTGTAAGCTTAGGGACCGATGACCTCAGCAGTTTGGTCCCGTAAGACCTTACCACAAATTTCCAATTTTCCCTCTGTTGTTCCTTATCTATATAAACGATTTAATATAAAATCTGAGCAGCCATTTTAAGTTGTTTGCAGATGATGCTACCGTTTATATCTAGTAAGACCAAGACAAATTGCAAAACTAGTTAGGTAAGATATCTGTATGGTGTGAAAATTCGCAATTCACGCTAAATAAAGGAAAGGGTGACGTCATCCACACGAGTACTAAAAGGAACCCGTTAAACTTCGGTTACACGATAAATCAGTCAAATCTAAAGGACGTAAATTAAGCTAAATACCTAGGGATTACAATTACGCTCAACTTAAATTGGAAAGAAGACACTGAAAATTTTGTGGGGAAAGCAAACCAATGACTGCGATTTATTGGTAGAACACTTAGAAGATGCAGCATACCTACTAAAGAGACTGCCTACATTACACTTCTCCGTCCTCTTTTATAGTGTGTAAGAGGTCCGAGCAGATGTAATTTCGATGTATTGCTCATGCGCTGCCTGCGATATGCAAGGTATAAGAGAATCTCTGACCAGAGAGCAGTGTTGACTGCAGTAGGAACTGTGTAGCTGTAGCAGTAAGTTGTTGCTAGTCTGCAGTGTGCTCTCGTCTGGTCTGGTGTATCGTGTTGGCTGGGCCGGTCGTGGTGCAGCGATGCCGGAGCCTGAGTATTATTGTATAAGGTAAAAAGCAGCCTCGCGAATATGTAGTAATGTCATCTCAAGTCCCATGTAAATGTTTTAAAAATCTCGTAATAATAATCTTTCTCATAAAAAGTAACTTTTAACAACCATTGATTTCAATTTAACGAATTTACTAATTTCTCCAATCGTTGATCATCCCGATTATTGCAAAAGAAAAATCAGTTGTTTCCCTTTCATAAATGATAAATCTATCGGCCAGCATTGCACAGGGCTGTGCCAGAAAAATTTATTGCAAAAGCAGATATATATGCGTTATCCGGCGACTTCATTGAGGTAAGAATTTTTCTTTCTTTTTATTCAGAGTGATCTTTCAGGGACATGACGCAGAACTGCTGACGTCCAAAATTTACCAGGTTAAATTCACAGTCAATTATTGAAAAGTTATAAGTGACTGACGATTTAATTGAGAGGTTAGTTACATTATATTTTTACCAGGTTACTGAATTTAATTTTTTTTTTGTTGGGACGTTACACTGAATGTGAACGACATAATTATAATTTTTACTGTTGAGAGGTTTAGGAATTTTTCTGTTTTGAGGTTACACTAAATGTGAATGAACTTTGTACGGAGGTTAAAAAAATGTGAAAGAATTTTGTGGGGAGGTCAATGTGAAAAGAATTTTGTAGGAGGTTACAAATTGGAAATAATTTTGTGGGGAGGTTAAATGCGAATGAATTTTGTGGGGAGGTTACACATGGCGACAACCTGCCAGGATCGTATTTTCTTTGTGAATTTCTGAGAAGTAGTCATATATCTGCTCTTATTTACTTGAATGTAGTTTGCATCTGGCGCAACGCATTTACTAATTTGTCACTCTTTCTTTCACAGATCATCGGCAATTTATTGCTCTTTGTTGTGAATGTTTGTTCCATTTTTGCTTCGTCTTTGTTTCATTTTGTGCTTAATTTTGATTTGTGAAAAATGCCGCGAAAAACTGTTAACAGTACATCGCGATGTGCAATGAGTGAAATAGCCGACTCGAATAATTTGACCGATAATATTTGCGACACTCAGTGTAATAGTGATAATCCCTTAATTACAGATAATCAGTGCGTACCGACCACTAGTAATGATTTTAATCCTAATGATCAGCAAACAAATTCAATTGTGTCCACTGTTAATTTAACGACAATTGATGTCGTGTCACTTTCCGTTACAATGAACGCTGTCCAGTTTTACACAGCCGATTTGCAAAATTTACGTAACGAACAGATAATTGTTTCTAACGAAGGTGAACAATGTACTCAAAGTACGTCAAATTTATTTGATTCCGATTTAGTGACCAACAGTTCACATCTGATCAGCAAACATTTTCAAGAATCAAAGGATGACCTAATGGTTACACAAAACGTGACAAATGCACATACACCATCACACAGCACAGAAAATACAGCAGCTAATTTTGGCATGGATCAAGTTATGGCATTATTACTACAACTCAATGAAAAATACGACAACCAGTCAAACAACTTAGTGAAAATCTCAAACAACAAATTAATGAAAATAATGAAAATCTCAAACAACAACTTAATGAAAAACTAGACAGCAATTCCAAACAGTCGAATGATAAGTAAGACAACAATTTGAAACAACTTAGTGAACAGATTGCAGCCGTTGCCGTGCAATGTCATGATACTAAAGAACAATTACGTGAGGAAATTAAGGCTTGTGGTAGGAACAGTAGTGAAGAAGCTAGATCTGTGGCACAAGAATTAAGTAACACACATGCAGCCACAACTAAATTACTTAGAGATGAAATTAGCGCAGTCGCTAAACAATGTTCCGAAAACGCAACACAGTTACGCGACGAGTTTAAATTAATGTCAGCAGAACTTTCACGCACACTGGATGCGAAAGTAGACACGAAATTTGACCAACAGAACAGCCAAATTGACGAACGTTTTAATCACCACCTACAAAACAGCGAAACGCGTTACCGCAAATTTATACAGGGACAGAATAAAGTAAACCAACAGGTCATGGAAACAATTAATGCACAGAGACAGGAAGATAAGCGTAAATTGTTTACGAAAGCAAAAACATACGTAGACAACAATATTGCTACAGTATCAGACGAAATCAAACAGCTGAACACCGAATTGCATGATGAAATCTCCGATCTTAAAACAAAAACAGACACACACACATTAGACTTTCAGACAATGACCAACAGACTTGAAAAGTTGGAACTAATACAGGATCCCGATGCCATCAAAGCAGACATTTAAAAATTGAGCAAAACCACACGTAAAATACAAAAACAAATTAATGCTTGGGATACTAAAAACGACGATCAGGTAAAAGTACTGACTGAAAAATATGATGAATTGGCCAGTCATATTGACGTTATCGAAAGTAATAATGACACCAAATCAGACGATACGTCACCAGTTTCATTTAATGAAACTCCCGAATTCCAAAATTTACAGCAGACGATCAGTGAGATAGGTTCGTCCAATAATACATTGCGTAGAAAATTGTCATCTTTACAGCAAGAAGTGACAGAGATGAAAAATATTTCAGCCTTTAACACATCACAGCATACGCCACTTTCCGAATATTTGTCAGACTCACACAGCCGGTATAATTTAGGTAATTTACAGAGAGTACATGAGCTAGATTCCGAACAGTCACAGACAAACAGATTAGCATACAATCCTGAACCTGTTCAGACATTCAGACACGAAAATTTTGATTACAAGCACTTTCTATCCGTGAGAAAATTTAAAGTATTTAAAAATGACAGAACACAGATTCACCCCTTGGATTGAATACAACAATTTAGCTTTGCTTTTCCACCAACTTGGCCCGTAACACACAAACTTGAATTTATTTGCAGTTTTTTGGAAGCGAACCAGCAAGTCGTATGAGACCGATCGCGAGACAATGCTATTCGGTAGAAGAATTTCAGAATGCTTTTCTGACAGCGTATTGGTCGAAGACGACACAGCGCGGAATCAAGGATCAATTAATTAGTTTACCAAATTATGAAAACTCAAATTTTTCCACTGTCACACAATTTTTTGAACACATGGTCCAACAAAACCAGTACTTAAGTGAGCCATACAGTGAATCTGCACTTATCCAATTGTGTATTTCCAAATTACCACGGTCGTTAAGAGTGTCACTTTTAACAAGTCAACAGAAAGAAAATATTTCGGCGTTCAGAGATCTGTTACAGCTTTTGGAAGTTCAGCAATCAGATTATTCCTTCATAAACAAAAATTTTTCACATCATAACCAAGGCCAACCAACATACAGTAATTACGATCAGCCACGCTATTTCAATAGCAAAGGTAATAGACGCTCCAGGAATGACAACCACCAGAACTTTAACAACAGACAAAATTTTAATTATCAGTATCGTCAAAATTATCAGCAACAGGAACCACATTTTGGTAACAATAGAGGTTTTTCCCAACAACAGCAACAAAACCAGCCGGTTAGCATACCTAACCAACAACGTAATGTGCAAGGTCAAGCAAGCTTTAATGTTTCGCCGCCTACACGTATAGCGTCGATTTCACCAAATAGTAACACACTGCAACAAGGAAATCAGTACGTACAGAAAACACACCATTTCAACTCATATCGCAATGCCCCGTATAGAAATGACTATCATGACAGACGTAAAAGTAATGAGCACAATTTTCAGCGTACGTTTAATAACAGTCGGTCTTACCAGCAGCAAAATCAACCGCAACAACAGATTATCATGAATGAACCGGACAGTCGGTATCATCCCGAACGTAATACGTCAGGAAGAAATAACAGAACAGTACAAATAGTTGAAATGCCACAGCATCCTCCCGCAAATAATAGCACGTCAGATAGAATTTGACTAGATACTGTACAGGTTGCATCTTCCAGCAACGCAAGCACTACTTTTGACACAGAGAATCTTGTTCACGAAAATGTTATTACTTTTGACGACATCCGAGACACACTTTTGCATGAAAAACCTGTTATTAAAAAAACCATTTCCCACCCTGTCATTGAAGTAAAGATTGGATCATCGAAATTTTCAGCAGTAATCGATTCTGGATCACCTATGTCAGTTATAAATGAGGAAACTTTCAACGAATGTAACAAAGGGAATACCTATCCTATGTTACCATTAGGCAAAACTAATGTAAAAGGAGCAGTATCTGGTAAAGGAGTAGATGTAAAATTACAGACACACTTATCATTTTGTATTGCAGGTCATACTTTTCACTCAAATTTTTGGATTGTTCCCTTATTGACAACAGACGTTATTTTAGGTACGAATTTTCTGGTACAATACGACGCAATTATTGACTTTCAAAATTCCTATTTAATGTTAAAGGATGAAAATGTACAACTGGAATTAGAATTTCAGTACTCTTTATCTGCAGAAGAACAAACAATTAATCGTACAGAGGTCATTTCTGCATCACGTAACATAGACTGTCATTCCACATTGTTCACAGATACGTAAGTACACAACTATAATATTCCAGACGAAGCCGACTATGACGTTATGCAGATGATTTCTGATAAAGTTAAACAGAGCAGTGCAAATTCAGACGACGAACGCACGCAACTATGCAAAATTCTTTTACAGGAAGCTCCAGTTTTTGACAACATCCCTGGTACTATGCCCGGTTTTATGTATGAATTTCAAGTTAAACAGCACAATTCATTTAAAGCCAAACATTATCCCATTCCGTATATTCACAGAGATCAAGTTAAGAAAGAATTGCAAGCTATGCTTGACCAAGGAATTATTGAACCGGCAGTTAGTCCGTACATAAACCCGCTCCATATTGTTAAGAAAAAGGGTGGATCACTTCGCCTCGTACTTGATTCGCGTCACATCAATGACATTATTATTAATGAAACAGATCGCCCTCAAACACTAGAAGAACTTCTACAGAAATTTCATGGTACTGCTATTTATTCCACGTTAGATTTGAAATCGGGATTTTGGCAAATTCAGCTCCATCCGAACTGCAGAAAGTACCCAGCTTTTCACTGTTTTGGTGACTGTTATCAATTTTGTAAATTACCGTTCGGTTTAACAATTCCTTCAGCAGCGTTTATTCGCGGTTTGAATACTGTACTTCCGACAGAACTTAAAGACAGAATCACAACGTATGTAGACGATATTCTTATTGCAGAAACTAGCTGGTCTGAACACAATTTGATTCTGAAAAAACTGTTGCAAACTTTTCGTGCAAAAGGACTGACAGTTAATCTTAGCAAATCGCACTTTGGTAAAACTTCTATAAAATTTCTTGGACATGTAATTTCAGCAGAAGGCATTGCGCCTAACCCGGAAAAACTTCAAACTTTACGTGACATTACTGTACCTACGACGAAGAAACAATTACGCAGCTTTCTGGGATTAATTAACTTTTTCGTAAATTTATTCATTACTCTGCTTTAGACACCCCTAGATTATGTCAATTGACAGGTAAAAACACTATTTGGTCCTGGGATAGCTAAGAGCAGTCTGAATTTGTCAATCTGAAACAAGCTTTGTTGAATGCACTACTTTTATCACATCCAGATCTTACTAGAAATTTTTCCATTGCCACCGACAGTTCTAACACAGCTTTAGGCGTACTCATTTTTCAGGAAATTGAAGAAGATGGTTCTACAGTAATTAAAAACATCGCCTTTGCAAGTCGCATTCTGTCACCTGCTGAACGCAATTATTCTGTTACAGAACTTGAAACATTATGTGTTGTACGGGCATTTACGAGATTTAGGCATTTTCTTTATGGAAGACATACGACTGTTTACACAGATCATAGAGCTATTCAGTTTTTACTTTCAGCAAAATTTACACACGACAGGTTAAGCAGATGGAAACTTTATTTACAGGAATTTAATTTTACAGTTGTTCACATTCCCGGTACACAAAATATTGTAGCAGATGCACTATCCCGTTCTCTCAGCAACAATCAGCAAGACATCGCAACCAACTTCTGCAAAGCAAATTTCAGCGTCATGTATATTCGACAAGTTGCATTTGAAAATTTCATTTCGTCGTCATTACGAGATACAGCACAAGAGCAGAGTAAGGATAACGTATGGAAAGAAATTAAATACCTTTGTCAAGACAGGAATAATGGTACCATCAGAAACCATTACACTGTACGCAATAACTTTCCGTTTCGCCGCTCTCACCCTGACAGCAACAACTGGTTACTATGCATTCCTGACGAACTTGTTAACAAATTAATTTGGTATACTCATTTAAGTTACGCACATTATGGAGCCAGAAAATGTTTTCTTATACTGAGACAGAACTGTTATTTTGCCAACATGGAGAAACGTATACGACGAGTCTTAGCGTCATGTAAAATCTGCCAGAAAGCTAAGTCAGACACGACTTCACATATTCCTCCGTTACATCCCATTGTACCCGTTAAATTGAGGCACATGGCCGCTGTAGACATTTTTGGTCCGATTACCGGATCTAATAGAGGTTTTTGTTATATCTTTGTCGCTGTTGAACTCACTTCGAAATTTGTTATCTTCACTCCGTTACGCAAAGCTACTGCTAAAACTATTTCGAATGCATTTGTAGAACATTTTTTATTTCATGTAGGGCATGTATTGAAAGTAATTTCCGACAATAGACCACAATTTCGATCTGCTATATGGACACATATGTTACGAGCAAGAAACATTTCTCTGATCTATATATCCAGGTAACACGCTTCTTCGAACCCTTGTGAACGGCTAATGAAAGAAATTGGTAAACTATGTAGAATATACTGCCATAAAAAACATATTGATTGGGACACACACATACTCTCATTCCAGGATGTAATTAACTCGATACCAAATGAATCTACTATTCTATCTCCGACTGTTGTACGGAAAAATGTTGAACCACCCAACAAAATTAAAGAATTTGTATCTTTTCCTACATCTCGTCTACTACGCCACCATGAAATAATTGACATTGCGCTGAACAACATCAAACGTGCCGCAGAGCGCTGGAGAAGACAGCAAAAACAGGTTTGTACACACCGTGACTTTCACGTTGGACAGAAGATATTAGTACGTACACACTATTTATCCAACAGAGGAAAGAGTTGATGCAGTAAATTTGAGCTTCTATACGCAGGTCCATATCGAATTCGCAGCATTCCTCACCCCAATGTAGTACACGTCGAAGCTTTGAGAACCAGGAAAAGCAAGGGCAATCACCATGTCTCCATTATTAAACCCTTTATTGAATTAACATACGATATGATTTATCACACTGTAATGCCATTTCCTGAATTTTATATGACGACTTATGCAATTATATTTATATGAACACTTACTGATGATTATCATATTTTTTCTTGGCAAGTGCCCGGCAAGGTAAGGTTAGCAGGTCGCTTTTCTTGTCGTTACACATCAGACCGTGCACATTTTCCATTTTTCGTGTATGTATGATTGTTTTACTGTTTTCTTTGTATGCACTACGAAATCTTTAAGATATAATAAACATCAGTTGACTTTGACATTTTCCTTATGATATCTCAATATCTTGACTATTCTACAGGTTTTTCCACTACATTATGATACCGTGTGTACATTTTTTGCACTTGAAAACTGTCCATGTTTTTGACATAATACGTTTTCTGTCATGCTATGCTGTATGCTTAATTGTATCACTAGAAACAAGTTTTTATTTAATGAGTATATGATTTAAATGCAAGATATTAATCATTATTCATCATTTTCTGAAAGCAATAACATGTAAAAAAAATAACTTAAACAAACCACAGTGGATTACTATGAAATGGGAATTTCACCATCAGAATGAAGGAAAGAAAATGCAGTATCTTGTGACGAAGAGTAAATGGATCAGAATTAACAAGCATTAACAAGAATATACCATACACATCGTATGATAGCAGTCTTAACTAATTATTTTTCTTTCAAAATACGAGGCGATTGGTGCAGGCCGTCAGATAGAACTACAGTTGTTAATTTTAGTGATGAAATATGCTAGAAATAAGAAACTCTATACTATGAATAGTTGTATGAAGTAAATGGTAATATGAATAATGAATAATGAAGTGTCTTTTTTGCAGATGATAATGAATTATGATGAAGTTTATTTATTTACTATTAGTTAAGAGATGCTATGTAGTTATTTAAGTATTTGCTGCAGTTCGTTTTGACAGTATGTCTTATGTCGCATGGTATAATGACTGAATGTTTTGGAAAGGACGGCTAGGTCACAGTTCGTACTAACTGATGGAACGTCATCGAGTAAAAGAAAAGTGATTTCTGACGCTCTCCAAGATAGTGTTACAGGCCCTCTGATGGCGCGTGGTCTTAGGCATCTTGCCATGGTCCGCGCGGCTCCCTCCGTCGGAGGTTCGAGTCCTCCCTCGGGCTTGGATGTGTGTGTCGTCCTTATCGTAAGATATTTTAAGTTAGATTAAGTAGCGTGTAAGCTTAGGGACCGATGACCTCAGCAGTTTGGTCCCGTAAGACCTTACCACAAATTTCCAATTTTCCCTCTGTTGTTCCTAATCTATATAAACGATTTAATATAAAATCTGAGCAGCCATTTTAAGTTGTTTGCAGATGATGCTACCGTTTATATCTAGTAAGACCAAGACCAATTGCAAAACTAGTTAGGTAAGATATCTGTATGGTGTGAAAATTCGCAATTCGCGCTAAATAAAGGAAAGTGTGACGTCATCCACACTAGTACTAAAAGGAACCCGTTAAACTTCGGTTACACGATAAATCAGTCAAATCTAAAGGACGTAAATTAAGCTAAATACCTAGGGATTACAATTACGCTCAACTTAAATTGGAAAGAAGACACTGAAAATTTTGTGGGGAAAGCAAACCAATGACTGCGATTTATTGGCAGAACACTTAGAAGATGCAGCATACCTACTAAAGAGACTGCCTACATTACACTTCTCCATCCTCTTTTATAGTGTGTAAGAGGTCCGAGCAGATGTAATTTCGATGTATTGCTCATGCGCTGCCTGCGATATGCAAGGTATAAGAGAATCTCTGACCAGAGAGCAGTGTCGACTGCAGTAGGAACTGTGTACCTGTAGCAGTAAGTTGTTGCTAGTCTGCAGTGTGCTCTCGTCTGGTCTGGTGTATCGTGTTGGCTGGGCCGGTCGTGGTGCAGCGATGCCAAAGCCTGAGTATTATTGTACACTGCTGGCCACCGTAAATGCAACACCAAGAAAGACAAGAGGTAGCACAACAAGATTTATTTGGTAGACAACATGTTGACCAAGTATCAAATGATTACGTTTACAGACGTCTGTGACATGTGGTTCCTGCCAGAATCAGTAGCCAGAGTAGCCGCCATTGTTGGAGATCACCGCTGCCACACGTCTCGGCATTGAGTGAAAGAGACGTTGGATTTGTTCCTGGGGTACAGCAGCCCAAGCAGCTTCCATACGTTGCCAAAGATCATCTGGTGTGGCAGCTGGGGATGTAATCTGGGTCACTCGTTGAGCAACCATGGACCACATGTTTTCTATCGGCGAAAGATCCGGAGAGCGAGCCGGCCAGGGAAGCAATTCAATCTGGTTATTGACGAAGAACCTTTGGACAATGCGTGCTACGTGTGGTAACGCATTATCCTGTTGAAATATGGCTGTGGCCGAGCCCTGAAGGTAAGGAAGGACAACTGGCTCCAGCACCTCGGATATGTAGCGCCGGCTATTTAAAGTACCGGCAATGCGTACTAGAGGCGCGCGAGAGTAATATCCAATACCGCCCCATACCATAATACCCGGTGCAAGACCAATGTGGCGGTGCATAATGCAGCTGTCCAGCATCCTCTCTCCACGGTGTCTCCACACTCGAATCCGACCATCGTGGTGATGCAGACAGAAGCGTGCCTCGTCAGTAAAGACAACGTCATTCCATTCTGCCGTCCACATCCGTCTGTCATCACACCATTGACGACGGAGACGTCTGTGGTTCTGCGTCAATGGTAGACGAAGCAATGGACGTCTTGCAGACAGACCACTCTGCTGTAAACGGCGTCGAATGGTACGCGCAGACACTGGATGATGCGTTACAGACGCAGTGTGCTGTGCTATGGTTCGGGATGTCACTGAGCGATCCGTCACTGCCATGCGCACAATTTGCCTATCAGCACCTGCAGTGGTGCACCGTGGTGAATGTGATCGACCACGTCGGTCCGTCGTACCCTCCTGCGTCCAACGGTCACATATCCGCATTACAGTTGTTTGGTTTCGTCCAACACGACTAGCGATTTCTCTGTATGATAATCCACAATCTCGGTAAGCCACTATCCTTCCTCTGTTGAACTCGGATACTTGATCAAAAGATGTTCGCTGTTGTCTACGAGGCATAACTGATCGTCTTGTGAAACAACCACAAGGTAAACACACGTGCCGAACGTACACTCGTCGAAATCGCCAAGCCTTAAATGGCGCTATGAGGTGGCGCCACAGGCGCGCGTGATGTGCGTCTGCGCTGAAATTCTAATCAGTTGCATATCTCATCGCTGCAAACCCATGGTGTAAATTTCATTTGATTCGGATGCTTCCTTCAGGGTGTTGCATTTACGGTGGCCAGCAGTGTATAAGGTAAAAAGCAGCCTCGCGCATATGTAGTAATGTCATCTCAAGTCCCATGTAAATGTTTTAAAAATCTCATAATAATAATCTTTCTCATAAAAAGTAACTTTTAACAACCATTCATCTCAATTTAAAGAATTTACTAATTTCTCCATTCCATGATCATCCCGATTATTGCAAAAGAAAAATCAGTTGTTTCCCTTTCATAAATGACAAAATTATCGGCCAGCATTGCACAGGGCTGTTCCAGAAAAATTTATTGCAAGAGCAGATATATATGCGTTATCCGGCGACTTCATTGAGGTAAGAATTTTTCTTTTTTTTTTATTCAGAGTGATCTTTCAGGGACATGACGCAGAACTGCTGACGTCCAAAATTTACCAGGTTAAATTCACAGTCAATTATTGAAAAGTTATAAGTGAGTGACAATTTAATTGAGAGGTTAGCTACATTATATTTTTACTAGGTTACTGAATTTAATTTTTTTTTTTTGTTGGGACGTTACACTGAATGTGAACGACATAATTATAATTTTTACTGTTGAGAGGTTTGGGAATTTTTCTGTTTTGTGGTTACACTAAATGTGAATGAACTTTGTAGGGAGGTTAAAAAAATGTGAAAGAATTTTGTGTGGAGGTTAATGTGAAAAGAATTTTGTAGGGAGGTTAGAAATTGGAAATAATTTTGTGGGGAGGTTAAATGTGAATGATACTTACTAAAGAGACTGCCTACATTACACTTCTTCGTCCTCTTTTACAGTGCTGCTGCGCGGTCTGGGATTCTTACCAGATGGGATTAACATAATGCATCCAGAAAGTTCAAAGAAGAGCAGTACGGTTTGTATTTTCGAGAAATATGAGAGTGAGTGCTACTGACATGATACAGGGTTTAGGGTGTATATTGTTTTAAAAAAGACGTTTTTCGTTGCGGCAGAATCTTCTCACGAAATTCCAATCACCAACTTTCTCTTCCGAATGCGAAAATATTTGTTGACCGCGACCTACGTATGAAGAAACGATCTTCGTAATAAAATAAGGGAAGTCAAAGCTCACACAGAAAGATATAGATATTCGTTTTTTCCACAGGCTGTTCGAGATTGGAATAATATCGACGTATTGTGAAGGTGATTCGATGACCCCTCCGCCAGGCACTTAAGTGTCATTTGCAGAGTATCATGTAGGTGTAGATGCAGAAAAGAAGCACGTTTCTGGCACTAAAACTGAAAGGACGTACCATGGGATAGAAAGGACTGTTGTTGAAGGGGAAAAGGATGGCTGATGGGAGGACAGGAATGTAGTGGTATAAGGATGGAGGGCTGTGCGTAGTATCGATGGGGTAGGAAAGGATTTGGGACAGAAGAGGGAGTGGAGTAGACAGTGAGTGGGGGAGGGGGGGGGACACTGGTGAAGCTGATCGGGAAAAGGGGGTTAGGAAAAGAATGGCAGATGGGGACTTACATAACTTAGATCAGGCAGAGTGGAGGTGGTCTGGGCATATCGGCCTTGTAGAGGAGATAAAGAAGAGGTGAGAGGACGGATCCTTGAGGCATGCCAGCTGTGGCATGGAAGGTGCGACGCAGCATAGGTGTGTGTGTTGGTCCTTAGGATAATTCAGGTTAGGTTAAGTAGTGTGTAAGCTTAGGGACTGATGACCTTAGCAGTTAAGTCCCATAAGATTTCACACACATTTGAACATTTTTGAATAAAACTGCAAAACACTGATTCGTTTACCACATACGTCTATTTTAACGTTTTTGATCTACTGCATTTTTATCGAGATAATACCGTGTTGGATCTAAATTTTGTTGTTTGTCGTTTACAGTGCCACGCATTACGCAAAGACAGAAGTGTTACACACAAAAGTTACTTATTTCTTCTCGTAGATTCCGAATCTGCAATAAAAAATGGCCTTTTCTCCCTCCTCGCCAGGGAGTGTAGTACTCAGGAAACTCTTCTCCTCTTGTTCGGTACCAGGAAAATGTTCTACTAGGAGCTAGCAGTCTTTTCTCTTCTAAACGACTACCCAAACCTCGTGATAGCTCCTTTGGGAGATCCAGCTATCTTGCTATGTCATTCATTTCGCCTTGGATGAACATCTCTGGTTTCAGCTTTTCTGTGGGCACCAAAATTTCATTGCCTTCTGCAGAATAAGATGATGATGACGATAATGATGGTGACAGTGGAGTTACAGGTGGGTTAGGTACAGTATGAAGGGTTCATGTGGTATAGGCCTAATGACGGATTTCAGGTTTGGATATACGATGCTTTCAACACTCTTTTTGTTATGGCCCTCGACTTTTACAATGCAAAGTTAACAGTCGCCCACGTGGTTTGTTTTCTCTCATCACATCATCGGAATGTGAAAAGATAATGACTTCTTCTTCACCAAGTTCCATTTTCTTAATCGGTAACAGACGTACAGTACATGCTGTGTGGCGCGAAGGTTACACCTTGGTCTCCTAACTCGACATCAAAATAAGGTAGAATAGTGTTTTTGCGAATGAGGTTATTTTCTCCCTTCTTGTCATCAAAGTATAAGAGCTTCACACGAAACTAAATAAGTTGATATTGCTTACACACTCTCGTCTTGAGGAATTCGCCATTTGTAGATTGACTTACTCAGATCCAAATCAGTAAAGCCTACAGAGTGCATAAAAGTGCTTCAGTTTTTACGGCGGAGACTGTGGCAGTTTTGAATCAGTTAAGTTTTTATCTTCAACTTTCTTCTTAAAGATATTAGTCGCGTCCAACTCCAAGAGTGTTTTTAACAGTATTCAACACCGAAGATGGAGTAAAACTACCAACTGTTATAATTTGGATGTGGTACTGGAAAATATTCGCTATAAACAGAGGAAACCGACAATCTTTCTGATGTGGGTGCAGTCCAACGCTGGCATCCGCTATAATGAGGAAGTTTACAACTTAGCGAAGAATGCCACATTTACAGGAACTGTTCTCGATGTGAAATTTCCGTATGCAGACTACTTACGTGAAGGCAAGACACACGGTAAACAGCAATGGCAAAAGATGTGTACTGTATCCTAAAAAACGGAAGGTGGATATTATGTGGCATTACAGCCCCAAATTACTAAAAGGCTTTGGTTTACGAGGACGCATTTCGAACGATCTACGATTTTCCCCCCATCATTCGACTCCGCCTTAACCATGTTTCGTTTCCTGTACATCTGTACAGAATCAACATTTATTGTTCCCCTGCTTGTTACCATGATTCCGAGTCAGAGGTTGATGTAAACCACATCTTGTTTTCGTGTTCCAAATTTTATAATAGACGATCGAGATTTCTGAGGACTTTGACTAATATGCGTTACCTTCTCCCTGAATCAGTCTCTTCTGCTTTGATTTCTAAAGAGAATCGTCTGTATAAAGTCACTGTCAGTTTTCATTAGAGCATAGGGAAAATCTGTAGGACTGACATTTTCCTTTATCTGTAACACTTG